>NC_138135.1:47360064-48726103 GCF_964188305.1 Podarcis bocagei
CATGGTTGGATGAGGGACAGTTTGGGCCCAATTGCCGGAAATGTTATATCACAGAGGTTTCCCCCAGCGTTCATAGCCCCCACCTAAACATCACACATGGCTTGCACATCTTTCCTACAGTTGTTGCAGTTGGCCCATCCGCTGCCCTCCATATGGGGCTTCTACTTCTAGTGGATGTCCCAGCCCCCCAAATACCAGCTTCAGAAGGATTTTTCAGCCAAGGAATGAAGAGCTAAATTCCTCTTTCAGTACCTGTTTCTGGGCCTATTACTTATCAATAAACACATCCAGCTAATGCCATTTGCATTTTTAAAAACCTGCATGTTACATGCAATGACACATTGAATTTCATCCATATATTGTCTCTGGAAGTTGCTCAGATAACTCATGTGGTGCATATGGAGATAAAAATTATTTACATTTTGCTTAAAAAGAAAGAAAGACTGTAATACCAGTAGTAGCCTACAGACAACCCTGATGTTCAACTTCAGGCAGCATGGCCAACGTTCAGGGATGATGGGAACTGTAGTCCATCATCTGAAGGGCACAACATTGCCATCATTTACTCTAAAGTATTCCTGCTGAAATACTAAACTTGAGCTGACAGAGCAAGTGGTTTCAGCACAGAATATTCTATTTTACTGTAAACCACAACGAGTAACTCATGTGGCAAAAAATTCCATGTTAGTGGACAGGAATCCTATAGTTCTAGCATTTTGTAGAAATCTTGAGATAATGTATATATTTCACCACCATTAAACCACTATGGTATCATAACTATTTGTAATGTTATTACATGATATACAGTATAAATCTCCTGGGTTTTTCCTCCAGCAGAGAACCACAAAAGAGCTCTGAGAAATCAACAGCTAAAATAAAGCAACATATCTTTAGAAGTGTTCCCATCTCCCTCCCGAGTGCCAGCCACAGAATTAGTCTTTAAATAATCATTAAAATGTAATTAAGGAGGCAAAATTTTCCTTTGCACTCTACAAGATTGTATGGGATTTTACCCTGAAGAACAGTCTAGCTTTATTCTCCATCAGAAGGACCATCTGCTTAAACATAGCAGGCAGGGCAGTGGGGAGCCACCACTTCCCTTAATGCTTTAAAACTGGATTTTGGCTTATCCTCATTGACATTAGCAGATCTTCTAAAATAAAAGGAAGCATCAGACTCCGCAAGGCGTCAATGGCATCTAAAGATTATAGGAACAGAAAAGGCAACGATGTATGGCTGGATATTCTAAATTGTCGCATATTTAGACAATTCCTACACTGTGGCGATATGTATCTATATATCTACATATATATATCTATCTCTCTCTCTCTCTCTATATATATATATTCCTTTTCAGAGCAGCAAGGAATCACTTAACTTCTACCAGTAGCAAATCAAAAATCACTTGCTTGTAGTTCTATCACCTGCCAGTGCTACATATCTGACAGGCAGCTGGGGAAGTAATTCTCTGTGTGTATCATTATTACAGCTCAGACCAGACTTGGCTCCCCAGGTGACAGCCCAGAAATTCTTGTAAGCTGCAGGCACACCTTTGCTGGTGTTTTACCTGTAACGTCCACAGAATCTGCATGGCTTAATGGAAAGTACGCAGGACATCAACGTAGACAGGATTTCAATAGGTCTGTTATTCTGGGTCTGGGCTTTAGTGCTGTTTGCAAAAACATCCAGGACTGTATGTAGACAGGCCATTAAAATACAGTCTGATATAGGGATATTCAAACACGTCAGCCTACTGTTGAATGGAAAAGATGAGTGTGCCTTGCCACTGTTTCATTTCTCCTCTGTAAAAGATCTATGGAAATACAGAGCGCATGATGGTTTAAGAAATATGTACAATACTCCGGGTTTGAAACAGTGCATTGCAGTACTGGGAGGCCACATAAGTAGCTAATTTTTTTTTTAATGGTCACTGTAATGATTTATACCAAATTAAAAATAAAAAACCAATCAAAATCTTCATTCTGCATAAGGTCAGTTTTGTGCAAAACAGCAACAATTCTAAAAATGTACCGTAAATGTAACTTCGGGAGCAACCAGTGTCATTTCCTTTGCTTCCTGATGGAAACAAAACGAACAGGTTGCTCTCAGGCAAGAAGCAAATGGAACTGGGTGTGTGTGCTATTAGACAGTACCTAGCAAAATGTCACCATGACCAAACAGGTAAGAAAGAAAAACCCCAGAAAACCACCCACACAATACACTTCACAGCTGGATAACATACAATTTTATATTGGATTCCTGACCTCCTTATTGGATTAGCCACAGATCAGGGAAATCCAAATTTGTTAAGGGGTGGCTGTCACTTGGCTGAGGATGACATCATGGGGGACAAAAATACCAGTACCTTGAAATGCAAGCCGCTTCAAAACCACATGAAACACATTAAGCATCACCAGTTTGTCTTCTGTGAAATGGGTTGTTGTTATTGTCGTGCCCATGACAATTCCTTAATGTGCTCCAATGCCCTTGCTTTAGGCACTTGAGATGAAAACTGTTCTAATTTCCTGAGCCTTGAATTGGATACTTTTTTCATCAAAATAACGTAATAACTGCACCTCCTTTCTCCTGCATACCTTTCCCCAGTCAGTCCATCTTATCCCTCTTTTCCTTATCTCTCCACCCCATCACCAAGTGTGATTCTCTTCCTTCTTTCCTCCTTTTCAAAAGATGAGCTCTGTGTAGGCATCACATCGCCCCAAGCAAGCCACCTGAACTATTATTTGGCCGTTCTCACAGAGAATTTTGCAGTGACCGGTAATCATACCTTCCAACAAGAGTCGTTAAAATGATGACAGGCTTGCTTGGTGCATCCTGATGAACATGGCTCCACGTTTGCTGTGGAGTCTGCCAGAGACCCCTGCAGTCAGAAGAGCAAGCTCAGTTTCTCTTCTGCTAGACATGGAGTGCTTTTTGCAGCTATAATTAATAGCCCAGTGGGATGGCGGGTCATTTTCTCCTCCTTTCCTTGAAGGGGTGTGCAACACATATATATTTAAAAACTTCACCACTAGTGTTAGTAAAATATAAAGTCTGGAAGGGCAAGTCTTTCAACCACAAATTGCTAAATCCAGGGAAAGCAGAAACATCAATGTGTTGTTGTTTTTAACAGAGAACAGGGCATAGAAATGTCCTAGCATCATAAACTACTGTTGATCGCTTCTTTCATGAGCAAGCAATAACTAGACACAGGACAGAAGGAGTCAGGGAAAGCCACTTAGAGCTCTCTTGCCCTGAAATTGCAACTACGAACAGCTTCCCTTTTCAATATTTCCCTAATTCCTCACCACTCTTTAACAGCTGCTGTTTATTTGACCCAAATTATTTTCTGAGCCTTATTCTTTCCTTTGAATCTCTGCCACTTTCTCCTTGACTAGTTCATACAGCCACAAAAGAAACTCTTAAATGTGCTCTCTGGTTCGTACAAGAATTACAGACTCTTCAGCAAAGTCCTTCTGTTAATTGCTTCTTTCTATGCGATAGAGAGCATAAATTTAACTCACCCACAGGCCTTGAGTGGGGATGCATGTGAAAAATCTGCTGGCGTGAAAAAGCACCACTTGTTGTGCCAATTTCTCTACATGCAAAAAAAATCTAACACCCCTTCTGGGGCCAGGAAGGTAGCTGTTGCTTACTCTGTTTCTTGCTTCCTCCTTTGCTGAATAAGACAAGTGGAAAGCAAAGTTAATTAAGTCTTTCTCAGCACATTGTCTAGCCTCCATCTTCTGCAACTGCTCTCATGGACCTTTCTTCTTTCCTCATGAGAACTTTTGAATAATTGTTCAATGAACTTTCTACAGTGTGCCTACAGTAGAGAGTTGCCACCATTCCCCATCCTCTGTGTCCTTTTAACTGCCTCTAGCTGAAGGCAGTTTCACTGTTCTTCAGCTGAAGGGGATGCATATGATATAGAGGATCAGTGGGCAAATTTACAGGCCTTGGGTGTAGGAAGGGATTCCAGTGTGAAAGGGTGTCTGTCTTTGTGGGTCCATGCAGTTTTTGTATTTTGCCTCTGCAAGTTGTTTGGTTTTTTTAAAAAAATACTTTACAAAGTTGTTATTGTACTTCACCAGCTCTTAACCTATTACAGTATTTGTAAGAATGAATTCCAAATATCAATGAATTTCTCCATGGCAAGTCTGCCTTTATATGCAAACTGTTCATAAGTTGAGAGTACGTATAAGTCTTCAATCCAGTCATAAAAGGGAGCCGCATATTTATTTTTTCCCATTCATCAGTATCAGTCTTTTTGCTGTGGTCAGGGCATGGAAAGTCCACTCATATTATCCTTTTGTAAGGTTCCATGTGCTGGATATATAATTCAAAAGCATATTTTGTTCTGTAAATGTAAGGTTGTTCCATACAGTTCTGTTGATAGTTTCAGTTACCTTCTGCCAAAAATCTTTCAATATAGGACAATGAAAAAACATGTTTTAGAGAAACATTATCCCTATTGCATCTTCAACAGTTAGATACCTTAGATAGCTCTTTTTTAAACAAACCTAATGGGGTCTGGTATATTCTAGATATTTTTTGTTGTATGAGCCTCAATTTAAGGTCCAGAGAAACCCTTGTTATAGACACCCTTGTTTCCCACTGTGTGGTCTGCAAGTTGTTTGTGTGGCAGGAGTGGGAACGTTGTGGCCCTCCAAATGCTGTTGGACTACAACTCCCATCACCCCCATCCACAGGCTATGCTAGCTGGAGGTGATGTTACTTGGAGCCCTTTAAACATCTTAAAGGCCCATGCTCCCTATGTGGATACCAACAGAAAAGAATGGGTTGTTCTCCTAGAACACCTAGAAATATGGGTCAAAGAGGTTCAGGTCCCTAGCTGGTAGTTTTGCATCATCTCCATATCCTTTTAGCCAGCCTTGCTTGTGATAATTTCCTTATAAAATATTTAGAGCCCAGATAAATCTTAAGCCTTCTCACAAAGTACAGAACAAACCCACAAATCACCAAGGGCGTTTTTTAAAAAGCACGGCTTTATCTCATTTCCTTTTTCTTTGCACCACATGACTCTTATTTGCTTTTCGTTAACATCTTTATTTTGTTCAATTAAAAGCCCTTCAGAGTTCATTACAGCTATTCGGCTGCCTGATGCAGAGTTTAAAAGTACAAGGAGTTATTTTTAAGTGATTTTTTTCCCCTTTGCAAAGAAAATTAAAATGCTATTTCTGGAACTCGCAACAGAGGCTTTATCTCACTGGAATATCAAATGCATGGTGAAGGGTTATTGCCTTGATCTTGTAAGGATGAAACTGTGGGATGGTTTCAGCAGAGTAGTTTAGGATAGTGGGTCTTACGCCCTTCTTATTTTATTGTTCTTTAGAAGTTGCAGGCATATTCCTAGAGAAAGGGGAAATTAATCACAAAGATTTATGATGGCCTTTCACTTTTATTTCTTAGTCAGATATGCCCTCCGATACAGGGCCTGAAAAAAATGAGAAAAATTTTATACCTAGTAAACAATATAAAATTGTAACAGAGGCCTAGTTCTCACTGAGGTGATATGCCGGTACCTGGGTTGTACAATTTCAGACTGCGCAAACAATTTTCCACACACAGAAAATACATATTTGGGGAAACTGTTGCAGCCAAGCCTTGCTCCTGGGTGGGGACATACCCTACAACATTTCTGTGATGAAAATAGGGACATCCTAGTCAAATAAAATTATTAATTAATTGATGATGATGATGTTCTGGCTGGGTTGTCCCACCCAATCTGGGTGGCTTCCGACATATATAAAAACACAATAAAATAGTAAACATTCCTTCCCTACACAAGGCTGTCTTCAGGGATCTTCTAAAGATGAATTATCTGCTTGGCTCGTGGGTCGCATAACTCCATGTGCTCCAACATGAAAATAGGGATCAAATCAGAAACCAGGACGGCTTCTGTAAATTTGGGACAGACCCTGGAAAATAGGGGTACTTGGCGGGTCTGTGGGGAGAAAGATTGTACAGAAAAACATGGGAAGGCCCCATCTGAAGGCTGTAATGTTTCAACCTAGAATGAGACTGGAATACTATAAACCCTTATCTGGGAGTAAGTAGTTACATGTTAATGGGACATGATTATGAGTTGTCTTGCGTGGGATGGGAATCCACCACCTTGGACAAGGATGGGGAACTTCTGACCCTTGGTCTCGCCTTCATGCCAGCTCTCTGACAATTCTAGAGACTCTTCATCACTGAGATGGCAGGTAAAGTGATGGTTCAGGGCCAAGACCAGCATAAAAGGGAAAGCTCCTCTTAAGAGGAAGTGAAATGTTACCTGGCTGAGGAAGGCAGATCTGCGCCAGGCTTGGCACACCAACAAGGACAGCAAAATGGGGAAAGGGTAGATGCAGAGGGGGACAAGGGTGTGAAACTGCAGGTCTTGTGGTGGTGAGAGAACAGGACCCAGTCTGCAAAACCAGCAAAGATAGCTGCAGGTAGTGGCACAAGCTTCCCATTCCCTCCCACATGGTGCCACCAATGATGAATGCCACTGGCCTCAAGCACTGATGCTCCACCTCCTGTGATATCCAGGCTATGACAGCTTATTTGAGATTATGCGTAATGGCCAGAGAATGTACAAAATTCAGTCCATCTATGCACATAGAATCATAGAATCATAGAGTTGGAAGAGACCACAAGGGCCATCGAGTCCAACCCCCTGCCAAGCAGGAAACACCATCAGAGCACTCCTGACATATGGTTGTCAAGCCTCTGCTTAAAGACCTCCAAAGTAGGAGACTCCACCACACTCCTTGGCAGCAAATTCCACTGTCGAACAGCTCTTACTGTCAGGAAGTTCTTCCTAATGTTTAGGTGGAATCTTCTTTCTTGTAGTTTGGATCCATTGCTCCGTGTTCGCTTCTCTGGAGCAGCAGAAAACAACCTTTCTCCCTCCTCTATGTGACATCCTTTTATATATTTGAACATGGCTATCATATCACCCCTTAACCTCCTCTTCTCCAGGCTAAACATGCCCAGCTCCCTTAGCCGTTCCTCATAAGGCATCGTTTCCAGGCCTTTGACCATTTTGGTTGCCCTCCTCTGGACACGTTCCAGTTTGTCAGTGTCCTTCTTGAATTGTGGTGCCCAGAACTGGACACAGTACTCCAGGTGTGGTCTGACCAGAGCAGAATACAGTGGCACTATTACTTCCCTTGATCTAGATGCTATACTCCTATTGATGCAGCCCAGAATTGCATTGGCTTTTTTAGCTGCCGCGTCACACTGTTGGCTCATGTCAAGTTTGTGGTCAACCAAGACTCCTAGATCCTTTTCACATGTACTGCTCTCAAGCCAGGTGTCACCCATCTTGTATTTGTGCCTCTCATTTTTTTTGCCCAAGTGCAATACTTTACATTTCTCCCTGTTAAAATTCATTTTGTTTGTTTTTGCCCAGTTCTCTAATCTGTCAAGGTCGTTTTGAAGTGTGATCCTGTCCTCTGGGGTGTTAGCCACCCCTCCCAGTTTGGTGTCATCTGCAAATTTGATCAGGATGCCCTTGAGTCCATCATCCAAGTCGTTGATAAAGATGTTAAATAAGACCGGGCCCAAGACAGAACCCTGTGGCACCCCACTAGTCACTCTTCTCCAGGATGAAGAGGAACCATTGATGAGCACTCTTTGGGTTCGGTCAGTCAGCCAGTTACAAATCCACTGAGTGGTAGCAGAGTCAAGACCGCATTTTACCAGCTTCTTTACAAGAATATCATGGGGCACCTTGTCAAATGCCTTACTGAAATCAAGCTAGGCTATATCCACTGAGTTCCCTTCATCTACCAGGCTTGTAATTCTGTCAAAAAATGAGATCAGGTTAGTCTGACATGACTTATTTTTCAGAAATCCATGCTGACTATTGGTGATCACAGCATTCCTTTCTAGGTGTTCACAGACTGTTTGCTTAATGATCTGCTCCAGAATCTTCCCTGCTATTGATGTCAGACTGACTGGGCGGTAATTATTTGGGTCCTCTCTTTTCCCCTTTTTGAAAATAGGGACAACATTTGCCCTCCTCCAGTCTGCCGGGACTTCGCCTGTTCTCCAGGATTTCTCGAAGATGACTGCCAGTGGTTCTGAGATCACATCTGCCAGTTCTTTTAATACTCTTGGATGCAGTTCATCTGGCCCTGGAGACTTGAATACATCTAAACTAGCCAAATATTCTTGTACTGTCTCCTTAGTTATTCTGGGCTGTGTTTCCTTTGCTGAATCATTTGCTCCAAATTCTTCAGGTCGGGCATTGTTTTCTTTATCGGAGAAGACTGAGGCAAAGAAGGCATTGAGGAGTTCAGCCCTTTCTGTGTCCCCTGTTTGCATTTCACCATCTTCTCCTCTGAGTGACCCCACTGTTTCTTTGTTCTTCCTTTTGCTACGAACATACCCATAAAAGCTTTTTTTGTTGCTTTTAACCTCTCTAGCAAGCCTGAGTTCATTCTGTGCTTTAACTTTTCTGACTTTGTGTCTACACGTGCTGGCTATTTGTTTGAATTCCTCTTTGGTGGTTTCCCCCCTTTTCCATTTTTTGTACACATCCTTTTTTAATCTTAACTCAGTTAAAAGTTCTTTAGATAGCCACCCTGGCTTCTTTAGGCACCTTCCATGTTTCCGTCTCATTGGTATTGCCTGACGTTGTGCTTTTACTATCTCCCTCTTAACAAACTCCCAGCCATCATGAACTCCCTTTCCTTTTAGTATTGCTGTCCATGGGATCTCACCCAGCACTTCCCTAAGTTTTATGAAGTCGGCTTTCTTAAAGTCAAGAAATTGAGTCCTAGTATGCTTGGCTGCTCCTTTCCGCTGTATAGTAAACTTCAGAAGAGCATGATCACTCGCGCCTAATGATCCTTCCACTTCTACCCCACTAACCAGGTCATCAACATTGGTTAGGACCAGATCTAAAATGGCTGTTCCTCTTGTTGCTTCTCCCACTTTCTGGACAATGAAGTTGTCTGCAAGGCCAGTGAGGAATCTGTTTGACCTTATGCTCTTGGCTGAGTTTGACGTCCAACAAATATCCGGGTAATTGAAGTCCCCCATTACTACTATCTCCCTTCCTTTTGCATGCTTGGCCATCTGTTCCAGGAAGGCATCATCTATGTCCTCCGTTTGGCTTGGGGGTCTATAGTAAACTCCCACAATGAGGTCTCTGTTATTCTTCTCTCCCTTAATTTTGACCCAAATGCTCTCACATTGGCTTTGAGGTTCTAAATCTTGGATCTCTTCACAGGTATACACATCCCTGACATATAACGCCACTCCTCCTCCTTTCTTGTCTGGTCTGTTTCTCTGAAATAGATTGTATCCCCCCATTATTACATTCCAACCGTGGGACTTATCCCACCAGGTTTCAGTGATGCCTATTATGTCATATTTATTTTGCTGTACCAAGAGCTCAAGCTCATCTTGTTTATTTCCCATGCTTTGCGCATTAGTGTACAGACATTGAAGTCCATTAATCATTCCCCCGTGTCTCTTATTTAAGGATTTTTTCCTCCCACCACTAGGTCCGCGTGCTGTTTGCTCCATTTGGTCTATGACATTTGGATGATCATCTTCATTAATTGATAGACTCCTACCTTCAGGAGCACTGTCTCCCTCCCCCACATTAGTCAGTTTAAAGCCCTCCTGATGAGGTTTCTGAGATTTTTGGCAAAAACATTCCTCCCAACCGTTGTGAGGTGCAGCCCATCACTTGCCAGAAGTCCATCTTCAAGAAACTGCAGTCCGTGATCTAAGAATCCAAACCGTTCCTGTTTACACCATTTGCGAAACCAGCTGTTCACTTCCACTATTTTCCCCTCTCTCCCTGGGCCACGTCGTTCAACTGGGAGGACAGACGAGATGACAATTTGTGCATTTAGTTGCTTCAATTTCCTGCCCAGAGCCTCGTAGTCTCTTTTGATCTTCTGGAGGCTATTGCTTGCAGTGTCATTGGTTCCCACATGAACCAAGAGGAAGGGGTATTTGTCAGTGGGTTTTATGATTCCTTGCAGTCGTTCAGTTACATCTTGGATCTTAGCCCCGGGGAGACAGCACACTTCCCGAGACATCTTGTCAGGCCCACAGATCACTGCTTCTGTTCCCCTCAGTAGGGAATCCCCTATCACCACTACACGCCTCCTCTTGGGTTTGGTCGGGGTTCTTCCGTGAGCTGTCCGTTCCAAGGTCGCCTGCACATTCCCTGAGGACTGACTTTGCTGCTCGTCTTCATATACCTGATCGACTGTAATGAGGGAGAGATCCTCAAATGGAGTCTGCTCTTCGTCTTCCATGCTAGGGGAGAGGACCTCAAAGCGATTGTGTATTTCTAAACAATCAGAGTGAACCCTGGGCCTCCTACTTCTTTGAGTCACGTTTCTCCATATATCTGGCTCCTGTGTTGATGAACTAGCCTCCTTCTCAGGGGAGTCCCCTGTCTCCTCCTTGGTGGGGACGGTGTGCTCTGTTGCTTCCAAGAAGAGCTCCAGCTCTCTAATTCTTTGGAGCGTAGCTACACGTTCCTCCAGTTGCTGGACTTTGTCTTTTAAAAGGGCAATCAACATGCAATTGCTGCAGGTGAAGCTGCCTGCAACCTTTGGCAAGATGGCAAACATTGCGCAGGAATCGCAGGCGACTGCAGCTGTTCCCTCCCCTTCCATCTTGAGATCGTGTTGTTGGGGGTGGCTACAGAGGTCCTCCATCATAAAAAGCTTGAAGACAGGACAAATAACTTCGCCCACAAAAAAAAACCTAGGTCTCCCCCAACAAACGTTTGAGACTAGCTCCCCTAAGTCTACAAGATGGATATAACTGCGCGTGCCGCTAGGCGCGCGCCGCTGCCTTACAAACTCTGATAAGCTCCTCCCACAGCTAATCCCCTGCCTCAACAGAAACCCTGCCCCCTCTGACCTTTACACAGGGAAAAGAGCTAATCAGCCACAAGAAACACACACACACACACAAGAAAACCCTTTTTGCTCCTTCTTCAACTGCTGCCCTACAAACTCATAGCTCTGTGGGACCAGGAAGTGTGCAGAATTCCCTCTTGGTGGGATTATTATGTGCACGTTCCCCATGAGGATTGGTGAATATGCAGAATGGCTGGTTGTTATGCACATTACCTACTGAACTCACATTCCTCTTAACATATATTTGCCTAAAACACCATAATCTTCAGTGAGCCTCATTTTAAGCAAACAGAATCTGAGGTCTGTGCTGGCACCCCTTAAGCATCTCACTGCTTGGAAAGTGAGATGTGCATAATAATACAATAAATTAATTAATTAATTGTGTGGCCCCTGAATTATTTTCCCCCCTCTACTGGTCAATGGCTCTAGATGGAGAAAAGGTTCCCCACTCCTGAACTATGCCAAAGATACCAAAGGCTTACAACTATACCCATGAATTTATGTGTAAAGAAAGTCATGTATTTATGGACTATTTTAGAATCTCTTCTGTACTAGACATGGAGTCGGGAATTATTGCTGTGTCTTTTAGATCTTAAGAAATAATCCCTTTTTGGAGCATGAAAAAAACATTGTTTGCAAGATTCATTAATTAAGAAAAACCAAACTAATCTAGGATATGATTAAAAGCCAGAATTTCCCCAATAAGCTCTAACTCTAGCAATTACTCAAAGATAATTCTGTTTTACTTTAGTTTTATCCAGAGGCTGTGGGTACATCATTGCACACATCTCCCATTGTCTGTCTAAACCAGTGTGCAGAGAAGGGGTGTGTATGTCTTCATATGGCTGATATTTTCAAATCTGGTTGAACTAGTTTGGGGAAAACACATCAAAATGCAGTTTTTCTCAAGAAACTGCGGGGCAAATGTGCATTGTGATTAATGTCCTGCGTACACAGCTTCACAAACCACCAGCAGGAATGCACTGGATGAAGTGTAAATGGGAGCATGTACAGATCCCAAGAGTCTTAGGGGACATGCCTTGTATTCATGGTGGAGAGCATCAAACATAACCACCACCCCCCATGCAGATTTTGGTGCATCATGTGTACATAAACCTCCCCCACTGTTTTCTTTGTTTTTCTCACAAATATGGATTATGTCAGTTAAGGAACTGTCTAGCAGAGGAATAACGTAATGAACTTATATGCATTACTAGAGCCTCTGAGAGATTGTTACATCAATCTGTGATATGAGGACCAGAAAACCAATAATTGATACATGGAATGCATGCTCCTCTGGCACAACAGACAAATAGCACAAGGTATATAAATGGCCCCTCATGCTCAACAGCTTTGCCAGAATTGAGGATTATGCCAATAGGAGTTATTGTGTGGGAGGATGTTCCCCCCACCATCCCTAAGATTAAATAGTTTTCTTTGTCATCAGCCATTGTCATACTTGAAGAATAGGAATCGGGATGGATGATGCTGAAATGCCATGGCTCACTTCATGCGTTGCCTGATTGACATGGTGTGTTGAAAGCCACCTGGCAAGGGGCACCCTTGGGGAGCTGGAGGGCCCATCTGAGTCTACAAGTAGCTCATCCTATTTGGGTGCCTATTGCAGTATACTGGGTGAACTGAGAATTTGTTAATTGGCTATTTTATACCTTTTGGCCTATGTAACTGGTTGACCACCCCCCACAAATAAAAGATTCATATGAAGCTGCCATTGGCTCACCTAGCCCAGTGCTGCTGTTTTCACACACCAGTCTTGCTATTTAAGACAGTTCTATCTGGAGATGTTACAAGGTCCCATAGTTATTGTAACTAAGACATCAGGAATAGCACGTGCTCTACCAGTGAGCTATATCCCCTTCTCAACTCTATGTTTAAACCTGCCTTGCTGCCCATAGACTCAACAGTTGTTATTCCTCATTTCCTGATATCCTTCTAAATAGTTGAACATTTCAGAAGGAAGAGAAGAGTAGCTGATTCAGTCTGAATTGCCTGGCAGTGAGCAAATGCCCTTTTGAACACATGGAATGGAACGTGTTCTTTCTGTTGTTTCTTCCATATTAAGTGCCAGTGCGATAGAGCGGCTAGAGTGTTGAACTGGGAGACCCAGGTTCAAATCTCCACCCAGCCATGAAGCTGGGTGTCTTTGGGCTATTCAGCCTAACACACATCACAGGGCTGCAGTGAGAATGAGATGGGAGGGAAGAGCAATGGACATGTCCTTGGGCCCCTTGGAGGAGGGTGGGTTATACATGTAGTAAATGAACTTTTCTCCATCCATTTTTGTGCAACAACACAATATAGCAGAACACATTTTTGCAGAATAAGTTACCAGTGCTGTTGCACCAGTCTATCCAGTTAAGTGGCCCAAATAGCTCTTGTTGGTTCATGCAGGGTTGATAGCAAAGCTCCTGGTCACAATCATGTTTCTATGATACTACGCTGGTGTAGCTGTCATTGGATTCTGTTCCTGATGCTGCCACAGAGACCCACTGGTCTTGGACCTTGAATCCCCATAAAATGTAAGTGATCCATTTTTGTAGGCTTGAGAGTACTAACTGTAGAGCACACAAATTAGGTGGTAGGGTGGGTGGAGGAAATTAGACGATATAATGATTGCTATCACTACAGTAAGCGAACTGACTATGAAACAAACAAACTGCTCATTCAGCAAGAATGTGAAAAGTTTGGCTGAGGTTAAAAAAAAACACTATATTGTGCAGAGATCTAATAAGCATTTGTCTAAAGCTGTTAGCTCTTTCTAATTGGTTGCCATCCTTCTGTTATATGATGAGCGAAATGATAGGATGTGTTGGATGTAAAGATGCCACAAAAAACCCATTGTCCATCTGTCCCTATGAGTGTGGAGCAAGATGCCTTGATGTGCAGCAAGGACACAACACAACATATCGGAGGGGAAATGTCAAAAAGTGGTGAAACAGTTCCTGCTCATAGCTAGCTACCACAAGTCTGCTACACTTCTAGGCATATGGTAGTCAATACGGGTTAGTTAAATAATGTCAACTCTGCTTTCTGCTTGATAATCCCATGAGCAATTTTTACAGAACCTTGGGCTGCAATTACCGCAAGGAGATTTGAAAATCAAGCTAGCCTTGTTCAATTAAATATCTCTAAGTTAAATCTCAATAGCCTTGCCATATTTAAGAGCCCCAAGGTGAGTTTAATAACTAATAAAAGGCCTGCCACTATGACAGATAGGGAGTGGGTGAGGAGGCAAGGCCTGGATGCTCTAGGGAGGCCTTAGCAGCAGTGATGGAAGCAGATGACAAGGCTTGGCTTGGTTTTGCCCTGAACTCTGTCCTATTTGCCTTCTTTCACAGAACTGAATGGGAGACTCTAATAATCTAGCATGCTGCAGCTTTGTGGGTTCTATTTCTTGGTCGTGTTAGACTGTGACAAACAGACAAAACACTGGTCTGTGGATATTTAGTATTTATACAGTGCTTCTTCTAAATGTCCAAAGCACTTCCCAAACATCTCAGTGGTTCTTATAATAACCCTATAAAGCAGGCCACCTTTTTAATCCCCATATTATATATGCACTTGGAATGAAGTCTGAGGGCCAAACAACCAAGTGCTAAATGTGTCAGTGTACTCCATTCATAGCTCCATTCATAGCAGTTCATAGCTCATACTCTGACCTAGTAGGCAAACTAGCTCATCAACATACATGTATTTATGTGCATCCCAATTTTCCTTCAAGATAATCAAGGTAACATTTTAGCAACACAGCACTCCATGAAGTATAATCAACCAAGGGTTTTGTGGCACCTTAAAGACTAACCAATTTTATTATGACAAAGTTTTGTGGAATAGAGTCCAACCCATCAGAAGCATCTGCCCTGTGGTAGGTTAGACTGAGACATACCAAGTGGTTCAGAGACAGAATTCTAGCCTTGGCTTCACATTGGTAGGTAATTAAGATAACTTACACCAAAGAAGGTTCTTGGTTCCAAATGTTTGATCATAATGTGACCAATGAGTCTAAGGACTTTATTTCCCAGCAGTCTTTGTCTCTTGACTGTGACTTGGGGGGGAGGGGAGAGTTGCCCTTCCCCAGGGCAAGGAAGGGAGAAAAGTGGCTGTGAAAAGCAGTGGCAGCAGCCCCTGTCCAGGCATTCTCTACTTATTGAGCTTCTGCTTGGAAAAGTGGGCTGTGGGACCACTTTGCTGGCTTGACACCGATAACCTGCCTGATGCTGGCCCTGCTTCCTGGATATCTGATCACTGGCTATTAAGGAGACAAGGCCAACATCATGTAGAATGACCAGGGCGAGGTCAGCTTTGTGATACGACTCAACCTTTCTCTGGTCACGGGCTTGGTGCCTGGAGATCACCAGAACAGGGCTTTCGAGAAAAGACTGCAAGTGGTGTTGGTGAAATGCTCCGAGAGATGGAGTTGATTATGTTTGCAGACTGAAACCAAAGATCGCTCTAGGGTCATTACATAAGATGAATGTTCTGGGAAAGCCCTGAAACCAGTCATTCTCCCCTTAGTAGCTGCCAAAAATGTCCCCCGTTGCCTCAACTGGGATTAAGAGAAGCCTTCCCTTGGCTACTGTAAAAGAGTCCTTTCGAGTCTGATTGCAGCAGGTGAGGTGTATTTTAGGGATGCCACAAATGGGGGAACCACCTAGATATACCAATTTGCATGGCTTGTATCTGGAGTGTATTCCTGCTTCAGCACATAATGCATAGGTCTGAAAACATTTACACATTGAAATCTGAAATGAGGATTAGCCTGAGTGGCTTCCAATTGTCAGGAAAGCTGGCAATACAGCGCAAGTCACAGAGGTGGCTTTCTAAGGCAGCCGCGCTGTATCAGTGCCCCTTGGGATCACCGTTCAGTTCCCCTAAAAGCTTTGCATTGTCAGTTCGCTTCTGTAATAGGGCCCCACGTACACCCCTGGCAGCTGGCCAAGTGACCTCAAACACAAAGCACTTTGTGATTCTCATTGACAAACTAGGCAGAGGAGGGAGGGAGGCATTTCAATGCTGAACAGAAATGGAAAAACAAGTCCCCATACATACCTACACTTCCCCTCTGGATTGATATTGCTTGGGGTCAAGGCAGGTCCTTTGCCTTTGTTGCTGCGCCAGTATTGCTGTTCTGACTTCAATATTATCTGATAAGGTTTTACGGTGGGCTGCCGCTTAAGTTATAATATATTGTAATTTTGAAAAATAAGTTTAAAGGTAAATTAAAGCTGTTCAAATTTCAGTTACAGAGGTGCTTAACAGGCGTGGATTCCCTTGTCTACACAAACATAATTTTGCCTCTAACAGCAAGGATTTATCTTTGTTTTTCTTATTCCGTGTCCAATCCATCCCTGCTTATAACACTCGACAGATAGGCAGGTAATTGTACTATTGCACTGTAAAACAAGGCGCTGAATGTGAAACAGGGCACAGAAATTGAAACCTTGTCAGTTGGAGTGCTAGTGAATCATCATATGAAACAAATTGTTCACTTTTTCCCTTCTTCAGTCCATTAGCTCCACAGCTAGAAAGAATTGCTCTCCCAACACTTAGCATCTCCCAATATTCATTTAGCATTTCCCTTTCTGCAAACACAGGGACATTTACATTACAGACTTAATGCACTCCTTTTGGACCAGGTTTTCATTTTTAACGGGAAGTGGGTGGGGAGGGAGAGACTGAAGTTGCTTTGTGAAATGGAGCATTATGAGTACAACAGCCTTTTCATAATATTGTGAATACCAATTTCCACCCTCCCCCCCCCCCAGTCTCATGTGCTACCACCTCCCTTTTTTGGTAACTGAGGAGAGGCAAGGGGAAAGACATAGCCTAGTATGATATTTCATATACTAGAATGGCTACAAATGTCACCCATTCAGATTCTCCTGGGCTTTAAAGGAATGACATGTGAAAAATGAAAACACACTGACCTTAGCACATAAATGGATTAAAATGTCAGCCAATAGTTTAAAAGCCATCCAGTCTGCCAGCCATGATGAGACTGTTTGTTATACACTTTGTGTTTATGAGGGCTGTTGGGTTTTTTAGTGCTTTCAATTGTAAGTCTGCTGAATAAACCCATTTTGTAATGCTATATTTAATTTTAAGTGAGTATTATAAAATTACTTGCTTGGCAAATATGCTGGAGAATGCCCTGGATATGGAAGCAGATTTTTCAAAGAGGCCTACCGGGCATGTCGTGAAAATGCAAGGCTGAATTGTTTTCTGCCAGTTTATCAATTAACTGTCACATACTTATTTGTTCACATCCTAACAACAGAGGATGAATATCCCTTTGCCATCATGCCCCACTTCTCTATAGGGACATAGGAAGCAACTTATACCAAGTCAGCTGCTATGTGGACAGACAGTGACTCTCTAAGATTTCAGACAGTGGCTTTCCCATCCTCAGCCGAAGATGCCAGGAAGTGAAAATGGGATTTTCTGCATGCCAAGTGTGTGTCTGCCACAGAGCTATAGTCTTTGAACTAATTCACTCATGCATGTGCATTTCTTAATACTAGTTGCATTTACTTTTAAAATGAGTGAAAAGTGAAATGAACTTGGCCCATTTATTTCAGTTAGACAAACTAAAAGGAATTCCAATATATGATCTCCTCTAGATATATTTAATTTGTCATTGTTCCCCCCATGAGATAAAGAGAAAAAGAGAAAAACAGTTTGCAATGTCACATAAAGGTTGCACAGAGGAGAGTGAGGTAGATTAGGCTGGGAGACAGTGACTGGCCCAAGGTCACCGAGTGAGCTTCATGGCTGAGTGGGGACTGGAATTCCTTGTTATGTATTCAGTGGTCTGTGTTTGCCTGAGCTTGAGTCTGGACTAAGGATTCTGAGCCCCCGTGTTCTGATTCAATACATGATATCCAATCACAGAACATTTCAGGATTTGGGCCTCTGCCATTGGCCCATAAACTCTGAGTTATTCGCAGATTGGAAGTTTAGACAGCCAATCACGTTGGGAGTAGGGGTGACCCAGGCTTTCAGAAATGTATATAAGCAGTTGCTTTGCCCCTGTTCTGTTAGTTCAATAAAGGTTCTTGCTGTTATCACTGTGTCTTGCCTCATGGAAACTCACCTACACTTCACTCCCGGTGCTTAGTCCAAAGCTCTAACCATGACACCACACTGGCTCTCGACAGAACATACTTCTGATTAGACATGCATAGGGTGGTTCTATCATTGGATAGAACCACTGGTACTTCCAGGAGGCTAGGGAAGGATCTTGTGCCCATGGTAGTCCCCAATATTTGCCCTTTGCTGCTGTCAGCCTCCTCTGGAGCAAGGATATGGTAGCCAGCTGCAGGTCATTGACTACCCGCCACGTCTGAACTGTATTTAAGCCACGATCCCTGGAGTGCGGCAAGACCAGTACCAGAAACGTTATTGTTGGTTAACTTTTGTTTTTGCTTTGTATTTATGTACTTAAGCCTAGATTGTATGGACTCTTTTTGCAAGATTGAATTTGTTCTGTGTTTGCTCAATGGTTGATTTTTGTTGTTTTGAATTATTTACTGATATTTACTGATATCTTTGGGGACCTAACAACTCTGGCCAGAGCCTGCAGGAAAAGCATAGTGTGGCTCTTTAGAATCCATTTCCTCCATCCTTGCTTCTTTAGAGGAAGAACATTTTTTTATTTTTAATGTCCCAGGAGATCGGAATAAGTTTGGTTTGGCAGATAAATTACGGCTCAGATTAAAATCCATCTCTCGAACCAAAACCAGAATGCAATGGCCGAATCTAAAACAGCTATTTCAAGCAAATTTTAATTTAATTGATCAGCCTTCAAAATAAAATGCATTGCGGAATATGTGCTGCCCTTGCAAGGCTGAGATTTTCATCCTAAGCACATGTCTGATTTTGAGAAGCTTGTGCTCTCATAGTTCCATAGATAATGATCAATCAGATATAATTATCAGAAGGGAATTCATCCAAATTGATTCTCAGGAGTGCTTTCTGCTGTGCGGGCATATCCAATGTGTTCTTAGACTTAGACACATTTACCAATAATTGGCCTCATTAGCTATTCATTGGAATCAGGGAACATATACAAAAAGCTTTCATTAATTTGCAAATTCTAAGGATGGATAATGCCACTGACTCAGCAGGGTTCCGGGTCTCTGCTAATTAGCAGGAGTTAATAGAATAAAGTGACCACAAGCGTGCCTTCAGGGAAATGAGGGACAAGCATTTCCACACATGCAGGAGAAGCATAAATGTCCCCAGGCAATGTAGGGACAAGGGATGCACCTACACACAAATAAATAAATTCCACTTTTATAAAAGAAAAAGAGCTAATTAATCTGAACCATGCTATGTAATTTGTCCAGACAAGACTGTAAGCAGATGGAAACATGGGCGGGATTTTGATTTTACTTGTAGTGTAACAATTGCCATGGAAAACTTGGATTGATATGATTTAACTATTATATGGAAGTATGGAGTATGGAAGAAGATGCGGTTTTAATGTTTAAAATGGGACTCCGGAAGGTGGGGAGTCCTTAGAATCAGAGGAATCTCCGTATATATGGATATGCATTTGAATTTTTTAAATATAATTTTGTATTGTAAAATCAAATAAAAATGATTTCAAATAAAAGAAAAAGAAACTGTGCATGGAGTGGCTCTTCCTATTCACATGTGAGATGGAGATCCAGCAGAGAATTCCGTTGGCAGAAAGGGAGGGGGAGGGAGGAGGCAAAATCTATTAACTCCTCCTTCCCCTGCAGCTCCCTGTACACACATACATACACACACCATGCTGCTGGTCTGCCACAACCTCTGATGGGCACAAAGGATTGTGGGAAGGAGGAGGAGTTGTTGAATGTGTCCCATGAATGCAGTGCTGCTCAGGGGAGGTATCTGCTAGCAGAAACCTAGTTAGGACCCAAGCCATTAAATCCTTCAACAGAGAGTGACTCCATATTATGTGCTCTGTTTGTTTACTGATTTTTTTTAGTTAGGTTTTTTCTTTTCTTTACTGATTTTTTTTGCAGGCCAACACAGCAACGATAACACCTTTTAAAAACACATTACAATAAAACAGTTTATAATATAATATCGCCCACTGATCTCCAAGTTGGCCAGAAAAGGCATTTTAACACCATTTTTTAAATAAAAAAAATGGTTTTAAAAACATGCTGTCTTTACAAGCGATGCTATTTTAGCACCATTACATTTGAAGATGTTTTAATTGGTGCTAAAACACTTTTTAGCCTACCCTTGAAAAATTAAATTAAATTCAAAACAATGCCTCAGTTAAAAATGACGTGAGCAGATTAAATAATTGATGGGGGAAATGATGGGGGGTGGGGAGGGAGGTTGATTGAAAAAATGGCAAGCTCATAATTGTCCCTTCCCCACCTGGACAATATGCCATGCCCACTATACTGTGGAAAGAACATAGAAAAAGGGGCAACATAGCAAGATGAAAGACTGATAAATGGTGAAAAGTAAAACAGCTGGAGAGAGGTAAATATAAAGGAGAGTAGGGAAGGCAGGATAAAAAAGGGCACTTAATCCACAAATTTATTACATATACATTTCATTTGCACAGGACCTCTTAAGCTTGGGGTTCAGTACTCCAGTACTAAAGCATTAACACAGAAAGTAGCCACAGAAAAAAGGTGACTGATTGGCACTGCAATCCTAAACATGTCTACTCAGAAGTAAATCCTATAAAAGTCAGTGTGGCTTACTCCCAAATCAGTGAGATTCAGAAATGCAGCCCAATGTTATTGATGGCTACTAGCATGGTGGCTATGTATTATTATCAGTTCTGGAGGCAGAATGCCTCTGAAATGCAATTCCTGGGAATCAGAAATGGAGACAGGGCTGTAGTGCTCATGTCTTGCTTCTGGGCTTCTGTTGGGCATCGGGTTGGCCAATGTGAGGACATAACACTGGACTAAATGGTCCGATTCAGTGTGGCTCTTTTGCATCCTTTTGATTTTTCCTAAGTAATAAGTGTGAGGATGTCCTCATACTTGGTAACATGTGTGATGGCTCTTAGGCATGCTTAGTATGGATGGGAAGATGGTGGGCTTCCTGTCTGCAGTTCAGTTGTGCTCTCCAGAAAACACACAAGAGTCCAAAGTACAATTGCAGGGGTTTATTTATGACTACTATATACAAGAGGGATGCGGGTGGCGCTGTGGGTTAAACCACAGAACCTAGGACTTGCCAATTAGAAGGTCGGCGGTTCGAATCCCCGTGACGGGGTGAGCTCCCGTTGCTCGGTCCCTTCTCCTGCCAACCTGGCAGTTCGAAAGCACGTCAAAGTGCAAGTAGATAAATAGGTACCACTCCGGCGGGAAGGTAAACGGCGTTTCCATGCGCTGCTCTGGTTCGCCAGAAGCGGCTTAGTCATGCTGGCCACATGACCCGGAAGCTGTACGCCGGCTTCCTCGGCCAATAAAGCGAGATGAGTGCCGCAACCCCAGAGTCGGCCACGACTGGACTGGACCCTTACCTTTTTACCATATACAAATCTCTACCAAGCTGTAGACACACTCATAGCACACCGACTAAGCAGGATGCCAGACTTTTCATATGCCTTGCCTTGATATTGATAAACTCAAGGTCCTCCGATGAAACAAATTAGTAGGAGATTCAGGATAGACAAAGGGATTTGTACCTTCTTCTCACAGCCCTTAATTAATTGATGGGATTTGTTTCCACAATATGTGGGCGATTGGCAATGGATAGCTTAGATGGCTTTCAATTCATGGAGGATGTGTCTATCAGTGACTACCAATCATGATGTGTAGATGCAACCTCCAGATTCAGAAGCTGTTTTTCTGCTGAGGAGCAACAACTGGAGAGCCTCTTGTCTTCATGACCTGCTTGTGGGCTGCTCAGGGGCATCTGATTGACCCCTGTGAAGAACGGGATGCTGAACAAAGCAGAGCAGGCATTCAGTCTGATCCTCCTGCAGGGTTTTCCTTGATGCCGTGTTCTTGATGCTGTGCAGCTCAGTGTTTTAGATCTTCCTTCTCCTAGAAAAATGGACACTTGACTCATCAATATAACAAGTGACTGGCTGCCATGTTTTGGTCTGTAAGAAATCTGAGAGTCTTTTATTGGGGAATGTGGGATTTGAACAAAGAAATCTAATTGACCTGAGGCTAGAACCTAGCTACCGGGCTTCAACTTCAGAGTTTTCTCTGGCACTGAAGGAAATAGATTTCTGCTCCTGAAATCAGCAGACATGATTGGAATTACCAAATCTTCCAGAAGATCCTTTCAAAGCCACCCTGTGAAAGGAAGGAGGGTTTTTTGTTCGCTTGCTTGTTTTGCTGGTATCCATGTAGCTTTTCTTTTGCTATTTCGTTTCATAACGAAGTAAACAGAGACATAATAATGGAGTCACATTGGCAAGTAATGGAAAGTTTACTCCTACTGACTTTACTTGGCTTTTGATCTGGCTTCAAATAATGAGAGCATGAATTACAGGAGACCAGAAAGGATCCAGCGCAGCCCTTTAGTTTTTTGCGATGGTCCCTTTAGGTACTGTTGTTTGAAATTCCTGGGAAACGTTATTTGGATAAAATTGAGAAGAACTCGGGATATGGAGCTAGGGGAGCCAGGGGTTCTGCTTCACAGACAACATGCCTTTTCTGGAGGGGTGTCCTGTCCAGGTCCAAGTTATAAATTAAAAAACATAAGAAGGAAGAGCCGGGGCCTTGAAGTTGTCCATCAGCTGTTAGTTCCTGGATAGCAGACTGAGCAGGTACACATGTCATCTGCTCATAGTCTTCTCCACTGTGGTGACCTGTATCTTCCTCAGTGATTATTTCTAAATACACACCTATACAGTGGTACCTCGGGTTACATATGCTTCAGGTTACAGATTCCACTAACCCAGAAATAGTGCTTCAGGTTAAGAACTTTGCTTCAGCATAAGAACAGAAATCGGGCTCCGGTGGTGCTGCGGCAACAGGAGGCCCCATTAGCTAAAGTGGTACTTCAGGTTAAGAACAGTTTCAGGTTATGAACAGAACTCTGGAACGAATTAAGTACTTAACCCGAGGTACCACTGTACATATAAAGTTAGCATTTGTAAATCTGTATCCTCTCTGGTCCTCTTTTCTCCTGATAGATTTCCACCTTGGCAATGTGTGAGTAGCCATCCTAAATGGATCTTGTGGATTTCATTAAGGTCTCCTGACCATTTCCCCCATAGTTCATTTCACAGGCACTCAGACGGAGAGGAGCTAAGGAGCATTGCCTGCTAATGACTTTTTCCAACAAAAGAAACAAAATGTGGCACACCATCTCTTTGTTTGCAAATGCAATTTGGTGTGCATCCCTTTGATAATACGCCGCTGTTCATTTTAGACATTGTACGGCTGTAAACGTTGCAATCCTTTACATTCATTAAGCCCAGGACCATTTGCTATGTGCGAGCAAAGCAAGTGCCTGCCTATATCTCATACCCGTAAAGCATCCATTCTGAGTTACGCAGTAAATAAATGAGTCTGAGCCAGAAACCCAATTTCCAGAGTCCAGATCACTAAAGCTAAGTGAAACACCTTAGATAAATGTAACCTATTTCCAAAGGAATGAGAGTGCAATTTGATAACTGTCGATAATTCCCTCATTATGCCAAATGAGTTTGTCAACCAAGACGACTACTGATGGTTGATCTTAATTTGTTAATAAAAAGTCTGAGAAGATATTGCAACTAAGATAAAACTATCTGAGTCATAAAAGCACAGCACACTTTTTTAAAAAGCATACTTGCCACCTTTAGAACGGTTAGTTTTTCTCTAAGAGCACATGGATATGACTTAACATTTTGAGACAGCATGCAGGTGGAAGGGTACACTTCACTGGAGTTCAGAGATCAGATCAGAGAGTCCTGGCCCAGACTGCAATCTCATTTACTATAATGGGGGCTGGAGGAAGAAGAGACAATTGTAGACTATATTCCAGAAAGTTTGTGTTATCTATGTTCCTGTTGTTCCAGATATTATGAGATTTATTTGAGTCAATGGAGAACAAGCAATATTCTGAACAGTGAGCTGGTGGGCCAGGCATTTTCTAGAACAGAGTGTGCTTGAATAGTAAAACTAGGACTTGTACTGTGAAAGACAGATAAATTTCTGCTTCTCTATTTGACATGGTAGCTCAGTTGCTACCAGAATCAGAGTTATTTGTGCCTAGTCAAGAAGGATAGACAGCTAATGGGAGGGACAACGTGCCATAATAATCAGGGACCTTGATCCCTGGGGCAGTGGGAGTCACAGATCCTGTATACAAGCCCCAATTATATGTGATAAATGTCTAGCATTTGCTTGCTTGCTTATTTGTGGCCTATCTTTTACCAGGACCAACCAGGGTAGAGTACAACATAGTTCACATGCACACATGAGCACAAACTCCTGCTATGCCTGCCTAGAAATACAAATAATAGAACCCTCTATATGTCTACAAATGTCCTACAGATCATTTTGAGAATGTTCCATATTTGGGGGGGGGTCTTCCAAATCTACATCTGGAAAAGAGTAAACTGCTCCATTTAGTTTATTGAATGAGATTTACACAAACACACAAAAGCAACTGAAACTAGCCTTCATTGCCCTACTGATTTTTAGCACACTGACTATGGCAGAAGCTGGAAAACATTTCCAGAAGCTTGCACACATCAGAAACTATAAACATTTGACTGTATGGTGAAAAAATGGTTTACAGTACAATCAGAACCATGTCTACTCAGAAGTACGGTAAGTCCTAGTGAATTCAGTGGAGCTTACTCCCGGGTAAGTAGGGTTAGAATTGCATCCTTAGGGAATTTGTCTATCAAATATGAATTTGCCTCTGATGAAGATAATTCCTGATGTCACAATGAAATAGGCCAGAAAAATGATGCTTGGGGAAGAATTGGTCTCTTTGTACAGTTGCAGTGCTTCAATAGAATGACAATTTTTAAAAAATTAAAACTTCAGTGGAATCTTTCCTTAATTAGGATCAACCAAAATGTTGCAAAATAACCAGCAAGCTTCATATGACTCTTCCTCAGGGCAGGTGCATCACAATCAGAGCAAAAAGAGGAGGGTGTTTGGCACAAAAGTCCCCAAGGGAGCCAGCATGGTGTCCTTTCAGAAATGTAGAAAACATAAATTCAGAATTAAAATAGAAACTTTTCTTTCTGTTCACAACTCACAAGGCTGTACATTAAAGATGGCGTTGTGGTAGGCCTGTGGCTTGAACTACAAATTTGAAATTTGGACCGTGGTGAGATGCCCTATTTCAGTCTTCTTGATCCTTACCCTCTCTTTTGGGTGGGGTGGAATGACTTTTGCTGCTCTCCCTCCAGTCCACAAGATGGAGACATAAAGAGGCTAACAGCAGCACACACATTATGAAAGGAACCCATGACATGACTAACGCTTGGTTGGTAACATTTGCATGGATGAATCCGCAGGGTTAACCCCGCACTTGCCTGCCTTTTTTCTGTGCAATACCACTCCACAAAGCAGGGTCGTTGTTTATCCCCTGCTGAACTCCCATTGGAAGTGATCACAGCAAAGAGATAAATGACCACAATTGCAGGGGGCGGGGAGATAGAAGATGTGGGAGGAGTTAAGCACCACTTCTGCCCCCATTTTTCTCCTGCATCATAGATTCATAGAATTGTACAATTGGAAGGGACCCTGAGGATCATCAATTTCTCCCTCCCATCTCTCTCTCCCCCTCTCCTGTTATATCATTAAACATAGATTGGCACCATACATTTGCCAAGACAACATCTAGTTTGGCCAAAAAAAGATGGCAGTCTTCCATCTGGACGCATCCTGCACATATCATCCCTAAGCATTTGAATATGGAAAAGAGTAAGCAATCATCTCACAGCATCCCATAACATTTCATTAATTGTTATTGCGTTCTAATTAAATCAAACCATTGCATTAAGTATGCTTTTTTTTAGGAGCAGGAATCCTTTATGCTTCCACAATGGTCCATTTTCAGTGACAACACTACATCCTCACAGAAGACAGCTTTGTTGACTTCATCTGTCCTAAACTGTCTGTGGGATTTCAATTGCTGGTCTCTAATCCATACTAAGATTTACTTCTTAACTATTTGCAATTAAGATGTGCTACTTCTTTAGAGAAAAGCAGAAGGCTGTGGACACTTTCAGAATAGCTTAGAACGAATCCTGGCGATATAATTATTAGTTCGGGCTTTTCTTTGCATAATGCCAATGTCACAGTCCCAGGGTCTCAGAACTGAGGACAGCAGTACAAGGACAGGCTGCCCTCCCCTCAGTCACCAGTGAGTGTGTGGAGTAGATATTCCAGCCTTTCACACCCCATCAGTTCCTTTATCATCCCTCAAGCAGCAGCTTCTAGATTCCTCCAGACAACCTGTTTCTTGTGCATCCATCCCAATTTCATAGAATCATAGAATCAGAGTTGGAATAGACCACAAGGGCCATCGAGTCCAACCCCCTGCCAAGCAGGAAACACCATCAGAGCACTCCTGACATATGGTTCTCAAGCCTCTGCTTAAAGACCTCCAAAGTAGGAGACTCCACCACACTCCTTGGCAGCAAATTCCACTGTCGAACAGCTCTTACTGTCAGGAAGTTCTTCCTAATGTTTAGGTGGAATCTTCTTTCTTGTAGTTTGGATCCATTGCTCCGTGTCCGCTTCTCTGGAGCAGCAGAAAACAACCTTTCTCCCTCCTCTATGTGACATCCTTTTATATATTTGAACATGGCTATCATATCACCCCTTAACCTCCTCTTCTCCAGGCTAAACATGCCCAGCTCCCTTAGCCGTTCCTCATAAGGCATCTTTCCAGGCCTTTGACCATTTCGGTTGCCCTCCTCTGGACACGTTCCAGTTTGTCAGTGTCCTTCTTGAACTGTGGTGCCCAGAACTGGACACAGTACCCCAGGTGAGGTCTGACCAGAGCAGAATACAGTGGCACTATCACTTCCCTTGATCTAGATGCTATACTCCTATTGATGCAGCCCAAAATTGCATTGGCTTTTTTAGCTGCCGCGTCACACTAGATCCTTTTCACATGTACTGCTCTCAAGCCAGGTGTCACCCATCTTGTATTTGTGCCTCTTGTTTTTTTTTACCCAAGTGCAATACTTTACATTTCTCCCTGTTAAAATTCATCTTGTTTGTTTTTGCCCAGTTCTCTAATCTGTCAAGGTCGTTTTGAAGTGTGATCCTGTCCTCTGGGGTGTTAGCCACCCCTCCCAGTTTGGTGTCATCTGCAAATTTGATCAGGATGCCCTTGAGTCCATCATCCAAGTCGTTGAAAAAGATGTTGAATAAGACCGGGCCCAAGACAGAACCCTGTGGCACCCCACTAGTCACTCTTCTCCAGGATGAAGAGGAACCATTGATGAGCACCTTTTGGGTTCGGTCAGTCAGCCAGTTACAAATCCATTGAGTGGTAGCATAGTCAAGACCGCATTTTACCAGCTTCTTTACAAGAATATCATGGGGCACCTTGTCAAATGCCTTGCTGAAATCAAGGTAGGCTACATCCACTGCGTTCCCTTCATCTACCAGGCTTGTAATTCTGTCAAAAAACGAGATCAGGTTAGTCTGACATGACTTATTTTTCAGAAATCCATGCTGACTATTGGTTATCACAGCATTCCTTTCTAGGTGCTCACAGACAGTTTGCTTAATGATCTGCTCCAGAATCTTCCCTGTTATTGATGTCAGACTGACTGGGCGGTAATTATTTGGGTCCTCTCTTTCCCCCTTTTTGAAAATAGGGACAACATTTGCCCTCCTCCAGTCTGCCGGGACTTCGCCTGTTCTCCAGGAATTCTCAAAGATGACTGCCAGTGGTTCTGAGATCACATCTGCCAGTTCTTTTAATACTCTTGGATGCAGTTCATCTGGCCCTGGAGACTTGAATACATCTAAACTAGCCAAGTATTCTTGTACTATCTCCTTAGTTATTCTGGGCTGTGTTTCCTCTGCTGAATCATTTGCTCCAAATTCTTCAGGTCGGGCTTTGTTTTCTTTATCGGAGAACACTGAGGCAAAGAAGGCATTGAGGAGTTCAGCCCTTTCTGTGTCCCCTGTTTGCATTTCACCATCTTCTCCTCTGAGTGACCCCACTGTTTCTTTGTTCTTCCTTTTGCTACGGACATACCCATAAAAGCCTTTTTTGTTTCTTTTAACCTCTCTAGCAAGCCTGAGTTCATTCTGTGCTTTAGCTTTTCTGACTTTGTGTCTACATATGCTGGCTATTTGTTTGAATTCCTCTTTGGTGGTTTCCCCCCTTTTCCATTTTTTGTACACATCCTTTTTTAATCTTAACTCAGTTAAAAGTTCTTTAGATAGCCACCCTGGCTTCTTTAGGCACCTTCCATGTTTCCGTCTCATTGGTATTGCCTGAAGTTGTGCTTTTACTATCTCCCTCTTAACAAACTTCCAGCCATCATGAACTCCCTTTCCTTTTAGTATTACTGTCCATAGGATCTCTCCCAGCACTTCCCTAAGTTTTATGAAGTCGGCTTTCTTAAAGTCAAGAAATTGAGTCCTAGTATGCTTGGCTGCTCCTTTCCGCTGTATAGTAAACTTCAGAAGAGCATGATCACTCGCACCTAATGATCCTTCCACTTCTACCCCACTAACCAGGTCATCAACATTGGTTAGGACCAGATCTAAAATGGCTGTTCCTCTTGTTGCTTCTCCCACTTTCTGAACAATGAAGTTGTCTGCAAGGCCAGTGAGGAATCTGTTTGACCTTATGCTCTTGGCTGAGTTTGACGTCCAACAAATATCCGGGTAATTGAAGTCCCCCATTACTACTATCTCCCTTCCTTTTGCATGCTTGGCCATCTGTTCCAGGAAGGCATCATCTATGTCCTCCGTTTGGCTTGGGGATCTATAGTAAACTCCCACAATGAGGTCACTGTTATTCTTCTCTCCCTTAATTTTGACCCAAATGCTCTCACTTTGGCTTTGAGGTTCTAAATCTTGGATCTCTTCACAGGTATACACATCCCTGACATATAACGCCACTCCTCCTCCTTTCTTGTCTGGTCTGTTTCTCTGAAATAGATTGTATCCCTCCATTATTACATTCCAATCGTGGGACTTATCCCACCAGGTTTCAGTGATGCCTATTATGTCATATTTAGTTTGCTGTACCAAGAGCTCAAGCTCATCTTGTTTATTTCCCATGCTTTGCGCATTAGTGTACAGACATTGAAGTCCATTAATCATTCCCCCGTGTCTCTTATTTAAGGATTTTTTCCTCCCACCACTAGGTCTGCGTGCTGTTTGCTCCATTTGGTCTATGACATTTAGATGATCATCTTCATCAATTGATAGACTCCTACCTTCAGGAGCACTGTCTCCCTCCCCCACATTAGTCAGTTTAAAGCCCTCCTGATGAGGTTTCTGACATTTTTGGCAAAAGCATTCCTCTCAACCGTTGTGAGGTGCAGCCCATCGCTTGCCAGAAGTCCATCTTCAAGAAACTGCAGTCCGTGATCTAAGAATCCAAACCGTTCCTGTTTACACCATTTGCGAAGCCAGCTGTTCACTTCCACTATTTTTCCCTCTCTCCCTGGGCCACGTCGTTCAACTGGGAGGACAGATGAGATGACAATTTGTGCATTTAATTGCTTCAATTTCCTGCCCAGAGCCTCGTAGTCTCTTTTGATCTTCTGGAGGCTATTGCTTGCAGTGTCATTGGTTCCCACATGAACCAAGAGGAAGGGGTATTTGCTTGCACACGGCATACACAGAGGTTATACTACGTCCTGTCTTCACTGAGATATTTTTTTCTGATTTGCTTGTGAGAGGATTATATGACAATGAACATTTACCCTGAATTCATCCTAATCCGCTTGTATGGTAGTCATACATCTTCCCATTAATCATTCATTCATCCCACACTTCTCCATGCATCTCCCCATTAGTTTCCTAACTGCAAAACCCTCCAGGGGAGTGTTGATTTTTGTAAGCGGATTTGTTGCACCACCACAACAGAGCACTTTCATTTATCTTTAATGGCGCAGACCTGGGCAATTGAATCCCTGCTGCAAAATACTGAGGGCGGAATTCACCACTGTGTTAAGAGGATAGTTGCATCAGTGCAAGCATTTCCACTTGCCAGATGGAACATTTTTCCTCTCTCTGCATGCTGTCCCACCCAAGCATATTTGGGGCAGAGATGAGAAAGGGCTCTTGTATTAGCATTCAACCCTGGCTCTCTGGAAGCAACCTTCCTTCCTTTTAGGACTCCCTCTGAGGCTTACAGTGGTACCTCGGGTTAAGTACTTAATTCGTTCCAGAGGTCCATTCTTAACCTGAAACTGTTCTTAACCTGAAGCACCACTTTAGCTAATGGGGCCTCCTGCTGCCACTGCACCGCCAGAGCACGATTTTTCTCATCCTGAAGCAAAGTTCTTAACCTGAAGCACTATTTCTGAGTTAGCAGAGTCTGTAACCTGAAGCGTATGTAACCCGAGGTACCACTGTATAACCTTTCAGGGAGGAGTCTGAAGGCTTATTATCTCATCAACCTCTACCCTACTTCACCTGAGCCTATCTATGATAATTAGTGCTCAGGCTACTCATGAGCAAGCAGCCAGCCTGCCAGCTTCTTCCTCACAACTACTTTTAAAAAGAGGGGAAAGCATCAAGGACAGCTTGACCCTAGTTGTTTTCACAGTGGAGGTAGGTTGCTTCACAGTCATTATTCTTTTGTGTTTGATTACCTGATGAAGTCAAGTAAATCCTATTATTTCTGTCATAGAGGTTTTGAGAGCCACTGAAGTAAATCTCGATAACCTGCAATTTCCTGGTGAAGAGCTACAAGAGAGTTGTTAGGTGCTCTTAAAGCGTGGCACAGAACAAATTTTGCAAAACCTCTGGCTGAGGCTCGCTTGCTCCTTTTCAGTGGCTGGTGTGAGGACTAAAACAGTGCTGCCTGCCACTACAATCTCCAAACGATATGAGATTCCAGGGGTTCCAGGCCATGTTTCCTTTTGGAATGAGGCACAGCAGAGACAGTGGTGTCTTTATGATATATGGCTTACTTACACATATATAAAACCTGAGCCTACGGTGGAGGGGTTCCCAACATCAACACTCCCACAGCATCTTATTTTTCCCATAGTCACAGCCTTGGATTCAAACAGATATCGTTGTTCTGTCTCTCTGCGTTCTTCCAGCTTGTTGGTTCGCATCTGGCCTACATCACTGCAACTCTCTACTCCAGATTCTAGCTTGCTTTGTCCACCCATTCGCCACCTCACACCGAGCCCCTTGATTCCCCATCACCTCACCAGGAAGCTACAGTAGTTCGGCTATTCCAGACTTACACTGAGTCAGGCAACTGTTCCATCTAGCTTAGTATTGCCCATGTCAGCCATGCTGCCCTCCAGATGCTTTTGAGTACAACTCCCATCATCCCTGAATGTCACGAACCCCTATGCTGAAATGAAATTAATTGGCTCTGGCTAAAATATTTAAAGAATCTGGTAAAAGGGTTGATTTCGAGGAATTCTTAAAAAAAAGAGAGAGAGATTTGAGTTTTAAACTTTAAGTTTGTTTTTAAAAGATAAAATGAGATTAGAGTAAGAAAACATAATGATAAAATATTATGAACTATGGAAAGGATTTGCTGGGACAATTATTAATCAAGAAACAAGAGATGGGAGGGGGAGGAGGTCAGGGAAAGAAGGTAATGAAATTTGGAGAATTTGGAAAAAAATGTTTTATTGTTTCTTTTCCCTTTTGTGTTTCTATTTTTCTTTTTCTTTCCTTTTTTGTAACTTTGTCTTTTTTGTGTATTTTTTTTAAAAAAAATTCCTGTGTTTCAATAAATATCATTTTTTAAAAAAAATGAATGTCTCGAACCCCTTACCTACCTGGCAGAAAGTCAGTATATCAAATCCGAAGTTCAAAGTCTGAGGATCAATCCACACAAGCAAAGTCCAAGGTCCAAAGGTCAGGAAACACAGTACAGGGTCAATCCAAGTAGGCCAAATATGAAGTCCAGCAGTCAGGATACAGTCCAGAGTCAAACCCAAAGCACAGTCCCATAGAGGTCCAGGAGCATCCAAGCCAAGGTCGATCAACATGGGCAGTTGAGCAGACACAGCACCTCAGCTCTGCTTCCCTTTTGTATTTTGCATGCTGATTGCTTGATGAGACATGTGAGCCTCACCTGTCTTCAGCCTACTTCAGCTGAGGAATCACACACCTCCTCCCAGAGCAAACAATCTCCACCTGGCCAGCTAGGGAGCTGGGCTGTGGGCCCTTGCCTGCCTCAGCCTCCTAGAGTGTCCCTCTCGCTGCTCCCTCTGCCTAAGAGCCCACGGTGTTTGTGGAGACAGGGGCCCCTCTGGCTCTGGGTCCTGCTGCTCTGGTTCATGTGCACCGACACCCATCTCCTCGCCATCCTCCGTCACCCCGCGAGTACTTCCTTCCCCATTCCTCTGCTTGCCCTAGTTGCCCCAGTCCTGGCTACACCTGGCGCTGGGATTCTCCTCCTCCTCTCCCACCTCCCCATTGTCCTGCCAGTTCATGACATGGAATGACTGTAGCCCAGAACATTTGGAGGGCACCAGTATGGCCTACACTGATTGGCCACAGGTCTCTGAGGTTTTGGACTAGAGTGTTTCCAGCCCTCCCTGCAGATGCCAGGGATGGACTTTAAGATCTATCATGAGCTTGTGGGTGCCAGTTTCCTATAATCCCTGAATCTAGAAAGTGTTAGAATTTAACCAAGGCTTGGGGTGTTAAACTAGTTGCCAGACCTCTCTAATCTGTGGATTCAGCAAGTGTTAAAATCTAATTAAGCCAGTCTAGTTTCCTGTGAGCACCTGGGTGAATGGCCATTAAGAGAACAAAGGGATCAAGCAGGCTCAGCAGGCGATGGCAAATGGGTGAGGGGGCCCTCCCTCAACAGGTAAAGCCAGAGTTTAGAGAGGTGAGAATTAGCAATAATATGACCTAGAAGTAAAGCAGCAAGCTGGAAAGCCAGAGAGACAGAGCATCATGTTTGTTCATTAGGGTCTTGTCAGTCTTCCCAAAAGTTAGCTGTATGGTACTCAGATTACTTTTGATGTTTGTTTTAGTGCATGAGCACTTATTCTAATCTGAACAAGCAATTTCAAAAAAGATAATTGATCCATCCCTGAAGTGCTACTGTTCCTACTAACCTAGGCTGCCCAGACTGCTTTCATTTCAGAAATTAGACCGCAATTGTTGTTACAAAAATATGACTTCCATCCTCATCCGTTTACTTGTAAGGAATCGGAATTTCCTCAGCTTTAAAAGTCCTCTTTTGTGCATGTGAAAGTGGCCCACTAAATAAACACCACTTACACACATCTAGAAAAATCCATTGGAATATTCTGGATAATGCAGCAAGGAGTACAGTGGTACCTCAGGTTACATATGCTTCAGGTTACATACGCTTCAGGTTACAGACTCCGCTAACCCAGAAATAGTGCTTCAGGTTAAGAACTTTGCTTCAAGATGAGAACAGAAATCATGCTCCGGCGGCACGGCAGCAGCAGGAGGCCCCATTAGCTAAAGTGGTGCTTCAGGTTAAGAACAGTTTCAGGTTAAGTACGGACCTCCGGAACGAATTAAGTACTTAACCTGAGGTACCACTGTATATGATGGCCACAGATCATTTGCAAGCAAGGGGAAATCATGTCAGGATTTCCACAGCTAATTTAGAATCTACAATTTCTCTAGAGCCAAGTGCATTTTGTGATTAATTTGTCACATTCAATTACAAATTAAGATTTCCCCTATTTTTTTTAAAAAAAGCTGTTTGTAGTCATAGCTGCCCCCCTGTGAAAGACAGACACTTTCTTTATAGCTAATCATACACATGGACAAACAGAGTTATCATAAATTATATCTCTTGATTTAGGCTATGATTTAAGAAGAATTTTCAAACAAGCAACTAGATATCTCCTATTTAGTTGAGAAAAATTGTGCCTGATTAAACATCCTACTAAGGCGTTACTACTATCGATTGATGAATTGTAATAATTCTTTTCATATAACAATTAGTTAAGAATTACAGAGATAACTGACTAAGTGCATATTTACTCTGAAGCAAGCTTGCTGAGTTCAAAAGATTGCAGCCTTTAATTTCTGATGTGCCATCTTTTAAGAAAAATATATCAAGAATGATGTTGTGCATCTTTTTACTATTTGGTGCGATCTATAAATTAGGGATTTCTGTATGATATGCAAGTGGAACAGGGCTACACACACCAAATGAAAAGGTGCTTCAATGTTTGGAAATAACTGTCCGTTATGTATATTATACCCCAAAGGCCATTTAACAGAGACATATTATGTTCTTTACCACGTTGCATAAACCACAGTTGAATCTAAAGGCGCAGGGACAGAAACAGTCATCACCAGCCAAGCAAGAAATATGTCTCCACTGAACAAGGAAAACAAAAAACATTGCAGTTTTTTGCCGCTCAAGTTCTGGTGGGAACCCAGTGGTTGTGAAAATGTGAGAGAAGAGGGGAATGTGCATTGCTAACAAAAAAGAGGAGACATTTGTTACATTTTCCTTTAAAACAAAAAACAACCACCATGTCATAAAGAAAACAAAATCAACTCCAAGTCAGGTTTTTCAATACCACATTTATGCATGGTGTTAAGGGTGGCCTCACATATCTCTGTACATCACTTTATTACTCAACACTCAATGACCCATGGCTGAAAGTGAGGGCTGCACTGTAAAGCATTGTGGTTGAGCTCATGATGAGGTGTTCATTTGGGTCAGACATGCAAATCAACACTCAAAGCTGAGGTAGCAAAGTGATGAATGAGCGAACACGTGTAAACCAGCTCATAAACACGTCTGAACTTCTGGCTATATCAGGGCTTTGCAGGCTTATATCAAGGAAGTATATTCTTAGACAGTCTCCTGGACCTTGTTGTGCTCCCAGAGACCCAAGTTCCTTTCAGCAGCTTCATCTGTGCAACCAGTTCTAGAGGAGAGTGACATGGCCATGGATTCCTTGATAACCTCAAAACTGGAACTGTTGTAATGTACTGTGCATGGTGCGACCTTTAAGAACTTTCCAGAAACATCAACTGGTTCAGAAGGTGGCAGAGCGCTGGGTGCTGTAGTGCATCTGCCAATGTCCCCCACCGTGCTTCTCCTTGTCAAGGTTTGGATCGCTTGGTGGCACATTATGTCTATGTGGAAAGAATCACACTAACTCCCAGTTTGTTTCAGGACACAATTTAAAGTGTTGGCCTAAACTTTTAGATCTTTAAATAGGTTGATTCCCAGGTACTCTCTGCATGAACTTCCCCATGTGTTAGGATAAACAGTTCTGGCCCTGCTTTAAGTACAGGGCCGGCCCACTCATGAGGCTAGGGGAGGTGATCATCTCAGGCGGCAGATCCACAAAGGCAGCAGATCCCAGTGTCAATCTTTCTCTCCCTCGCCCCCTGTTCCTGATCTTCACTCATACCTTCCTCGCTGGTGGGAAGCAAAGTGCCATTTTGGGGCATGCTTGGACCAGCATTGCATGAGATCAAGGTGGTTGGTACAAGGGACAGTGCCTTTTTTGTTGTGGTGTCATGTTTATGGTACAATCCCCTCAACTGAAGTCATCAGATCTGTCTGCTAGGGTAGTGAGAACCATTTAGTATCAGAGAACATAAACTTTTTTAAAAATGCAGTTCTTATTGTAATTTTGTTTACAGCTGCTATTGCTTGATGATGATAATGGATGCTTTCTTTGTCTTTAATATGTGCATTTTTATTGACGTATTTGCTTTTTATTGAAGTGTATTCATTTTATGTGCTTGTAAGCTGCCCTGGGAGCTTTTTAAAAGCTGCGTGGCAAGCTAAACATTGAAACAAATAAGCAAAGGATACATGTTCCACTTCCTTGCGGATCTGCGTGTTAGCACTGGCGTATCTGAAGCTACAGTCGGATAATATCACACACTAAGGAAGTGTAACGGTCATGCAACAGAGAAGGAACAGACATCGCATCGCATAATGGTGTTAAGGTAGCTACACTCCAAATCCCACAACACTGGATAACTCATATGCCCAAGTATCTGTTCATTTTGCTTAAAGCGTCACACACTGTGTTCAGGTCACTCCGAAGATCCTGGACAACGTTTTCAATACTTCTGGTGTCTTTCAGAATTTCAATGCTTTGGGTGTATGGGTTGAAATATACTGAAAAGGGACGGTTGATTGATTTTGCAAAGTCCCTGAAAGTTTAAAAAAAAGAAAAGAAAGAAAATTAACTCCTATTTCTGTGCCTTCAGATAAGAGAAAATTAGATTTGGGGGTTGTTTTTAAGGGTCAAGCGAAAGAACTTGCCTCATTTTTTCTTTGGCTTCTTCAAAACTTTCAGAGACAAAGTAAGCTTCCTGGAAAGTCGTGATAAGGCATTCTTGCAAGCAGGTTGTCTTTGGATCAAATGTTTTCACACTGGCTTTATCAGACAGAGCGTGCTGCAAAACACACGACAGCATCTGTTAAATTATATTACAGAATGCTCAAGTGTTTCTGTACACCCAGCTTTTATAGCATAGTATGCTCTCAAACACAGTTGCTAGTCTCACCCATTTTATGTAGAGTGGTCTTTAATCATCAATAGGATGAATCAATTTTTATTCAAAAAATTGTTAGTTGCTGTAAGAGCCTTTCCCCCAAATGATGACATAATCGAAAACAACTAAGAGCTATCTCTGCCCCATATGCATAAGCGGCTTAAATCATCAACCTTGAAGAGACAGTTATCAATAAATATTCCAAGCAGAATTACTGGGGTAGCGCAAATTACCAGCTCCTCCAGGCAATAAACGTTTGCCCATTTTACAAGTAAAATTTAATCTTACGATATTATTCACACAACTTATGCCATTTGTGTGACAGTCAATATCGTATCTTGAAAATGCATTTCGGTCTACAAGTGAAATAGATATATGGTGAACAGTTGATAATTTTTTTAAAAATTGTATGTTGATAGAAGACATTGTTACGCTTTCACGCGAATGCTGCTAGGGAAGGACTATGCAAACAGATAGATAGATTATAGAGATAAGGAGGACATGCATGTATTTCCAAAAGAGCAACTGAACAGCATCCTTGTGATAAGAGAAATGAATTTGCTGTGTTTGGACACCATATTAAACTATAGTTTAGCGGAGCATGAACAGGCCCAGCCTCTTTCAGGGTCCCCCCAGTCTGATCCCAGACGCTCCTCTGCATGGCTTCACCACAGTCAGCAGGGCCAGAACAGTGCTTGGCATTTAACTATGATGACTTTAAAGAGGCCAGATTAGGAAACTATAGTTTGAAATTGTCTTGTTTGAAACAAAGCGCAATAACTTTCATTGGTTCAGACAATACGATAAACTGTAAGCTAGCCAAAAGCGGGGCATAACAGGCTTATACATTCTCTGCCGTCATGCGAAATGACCTAGAACACAACCCCTGTGCAGATCAGGGGTTGTCTGTATATATATGTTTTTAAGTGTTCAATATCAAAGGCAGGCACACTTTAAATCAGACATTCCCACACTTGTTCCTCTCCAGACATGTTGTTCAAAACATGTGGAGATGCAGATGGGATAGAAATTCAACTCAGCTCTAATTTAAAGGTGAATCTATTAAATTCACACTTTCTAAAACAATATGCAAACAACACAGTTATCCGTTTGCAATTCACACATACCCAGTTTTTGCAATGCAGTTCTCCAACCGATAATGTTTATAAAAATGCTTATATTAGCAGCACTGGCACAAGGAAGAGAGACATTCCAGGATCAAATCCGAAACTGGGACGGTTGTTGTAATTCCGGGACTGTCCCTGAAAAATCGGGGCGCTTAGAGGGTATTCCCAATTCCCCTCACAGAGCTACAACTCTCAGCGTTACATGTGAAGAGAGATTGATTGTTAAACCACGCTGCAAGTTGCTAGCCTCACTACACTGTAGGTTTCTTAATTGTGGGGTTTTTTTTAATTCTGCTTGAGAAAATAAACCTTCTGGAAAAGACACACTTAAATATTGGAAGGTTGCCTATGGCAACAGGCATTTTCGGATGGCGTGTTTTCAGATTGCCAGAAATGTTTTACAACATCAGTAGAATTATTTTTAAATAAAATTTAGACCGATGTAATGTTATAGGTTGTTTACACAAATGGAAGGAGTTTTTAAAGATCAAGAACCCCCAAAATATATCCCCGGCCTCAAGTTTATGTCTTTTACCAGTATCATTTCAATGTGCTTTTGGCAAAAGCCCACACATTGGCAGAGCCCTGCTTCTGGTAGAGCCTGGAAGAGAGGTATTTCTGCTTCATTCAAACACTCTCCAGTGGCTTTGCTTGGAGGTTAGGACTGCACTGCCCATTTTGCCACTCTGTTTCTTTCAAATCCATGCACTTGTGGAAAAGGAATGAATGCTTTATTTGGAATCGGGCACCTTTTTGAAATGTGTTTTTCAAGCACTCCAAAACACATGTACTAACGGTTACCAGGGCTGTTTAGAAAGAGGTAAATACAATCAGCCTTGAATTATACAAGAAATATGTATCTTTATGCAGCAGAGAGCTGGTTACTAGCCATAAATAATGCAGGCTTATGTATATTTATTGTTTACATTCCTACCTTGAGTTCTCCAATGGAAGATAGAAGCCCTGCTCCGTAAGCCCGGAGTTGCCCGTCTTGCTTACAAAGGCCAAATTCAATAGTGAAAAAATAGCACTGTAAGAAAGAGAAATAGATGCCCCTGAGTCCGGATGTGTTGCACAAGTTCAAAGAAAGCATGTCATCAGGGCTTTTGCTTGCGTACACCACTACTTCAGAATTTCATGTTTTTTAAATAAGTTCAATCAAGGACATACACATTTCAGTACTTTAAATGTAATTTTCCCACAAAGGGCAAAATCAGGGACGCTCTGATTTATTTCCTCCGGCTCCGTCCTAAATCTGTTTAAGAAGTGTCGCCATTAGAATCAGCATGATTCATGGAAGGAAGCACCTATGGTTGAGGCAGCACACGTGCACCTTTGTAGCAGCCAGTAAGTATGAAGTGTTTGCTTGAATATGTTAAATTATTCCAAACCATCTTTGCCCACATACACACAAAATCAACAAAAAAGTCACAGGTTATATATACATATACATACACTTATATACAGTTTTGAAATGCAGGCATATCATGAAATGCTACAAAGAAAGAATCCAAAATGCAGGCAGCTGTATTGATCCATATATATATAATATTAATGCACACACACATCCAAAACAACTGCAGTGCATGGTGTAATACCCAGTTATTAGAATTAACTGACAGTCATATATTAGGAAGCTGCAAATGGTCAAGTAGTGGCTGGCTACAATACTGAAGTTTAGGTAGGGAGTCCCAGGTTCACATCCCTGATCAGTCAAGTGGCATGGCTGCAATCCTATACGTAGTTGCCTGGGAGCAAGCTCCATTGAACTCAGTTGTGCTTCCTTCTTACTGCATAGCCACCTTGTGGAGCATATTTAAAGGAAAAGGTAAAGGGACCCCTGATAGTTAAGTCCAGTCGCGAACAACTGTGGGGTTGTGGAGCTCATCTCACTTTACAGGCCGAGGGAGCTGGCGTTTGTCCGCTCCACAGACAGTTTTTCCAGGTCATGTGGCCAGCATAACTAAGCCGCTTCTGGTGAAACCAGAGCAGCGAAAGGAAACACTGTTTTACCTTCCCGCCAGAGTGGTACCTATAAATCTACTTGCACTTTTTTGGCGTGCTTTCAAACTGCTAGGTTGGCAGGAGCTGGGACAGAGCAACGGGAGCTCACCCTGACATGGGGATTTGAACTGCCAACCTTTTGATTGGCAAGCCCTAGGTTCTGTGGTTTATTTAGACCACAGTGCCACCTGTGTCGCTATGGAGCGCATTTAGCTTTATTAACATATCTGCAACCTTTAGCTTTTAATTCAACAATGCAAACAATTCTGCAAAGTTAAACTTTTACTGCTAGCAGGAAATAGTAACCCCCTAAATGGAAAAGAGTGTCGAGCCTCTGCTTGATTCTTTTCCTCCTTCTCAGAGTTCTTCTATGGAGTGACAAACAATAAACAATAGAAACACCTGAAGGCCTCAAGATCACCTCAGTCACTTGCCCATGCCAGGAGGGGCCATGGCTTAGCCTGGTGCATCCTGCTCTGAAAATGCTTCCATTCCTTCCCACCCACCCTTTCCTACTCCATTAGTTTTTGGTGGCATGGCTGCAACCATCCAGGGATTTTTTTCTAGAAAAAGAGGTGCCGGAACTGGTTGAGCTTTTTGGGGAGGAGCACCCCAAAAAACACCGTGATGCCTGCCACCTCTGTCATGCTGCCCCAAGCGCCATGCAGGGAAACGGCACAGCAACACTACAGAGGTGACAGAATGCAGCAAAGAGGTGCCAGGACTCAGTTCCGGTGAGTTCCGCCTGAAATAAGCCCTGCAGCCATGGAAATAATCAAGTATTGAAAGACCTACATTGGCTCCCAGTACGTTTCCAAGCACAATTCAAAGTGTTGGTGCTGACCTTTAAAGCCCTAAACAGCACCAGTCCTGTATACCTGAAGGAGCGTCTCAAACTCCCATTGTTCAGCCTGAACACTGAGGTCCAGCGTCGAGGGCCTTCTGGCTGTTCGCTGACTGTGAGAAGCAAGGTTACAGGGAACCAGACAGAGGGCCTTCTTGGTAGTGGCACCTGCCCTGTGGAATGCCCTCCCATCAGATGTCAAGGAAATAAACAACTATCTGACTTTTAGAAGGCATCTGAAGGCAGACCTGTTTAGGGAAGTTTTTAATGACTGATGTTTTAATGTACTTTTAATCTTTTGTTGGAAGACACCCAGAGTAGCTGGGGAAACCCAGGCACATGGGCGGGGTATAAATAATAAATTGCTGTTGTTGTTGTTTACCTGTGTGAAAAATGAGATGCAAAAAGACCTTCTGTAGGAGAGTTGTGAAAGAACCTGCAGGTTTGAATTTGTAATCTTAGTCAAGACGAATGTGTAGGTATTCTTGAAAACCCGAAAGCCTGAATTAGCACCAGTTTATTTAACAGAACGGTCGAGCTACACATAATCTGAAAGTTAGCCTGATAGTATAGAATGATTACCACCAGGTGGTGTTTCTGCAGTACATTAGGAAGAAACACAAGGTTGCAAGGCTGTTTTGCTGTTGATTTTAACCACCTTCTCCATGTGATCCACTGTTGGCAGGGATCCCAAAAGCCATTTAAAGCACACGTACGGGACTTGCACTAGCCAAGTGGAATAATGGACTTTTCATGGAACAGCTGACTTCCATTGCTTATCAGAAAGTGCTTTTTAGAATGCTTCTATCAGTTTGCCACGAGGCATCGGGAGCTGCTGTTTGAGGAAAACAAATCTAAAAAGTCCCTCAGGCCCACAGAGCTAGTTCCACATTCTCCATAGATCATGGCCTTTATCTCCTGTGGTTTTCAAGATATATGAATTACTCATATTACTCTGAATACAGTTGACTCACAATTTACACTCCTTTAACTGGTGCAAATTCAACTTGTATGTGCTTGGCCAAAAATAAATTTAAAAATGAAAGGGAGTGGTTGTCATCGGGGACAATGGCCATTGCACTCATCTTAGCATCTGGAGGTACAGGGAGCGTGTGTTTTTACTCTGTGTGATTAAGTCATCTATAAACACAGGGAGACAAACAAATTAGCACAGGCTAATGAATAATGGCATATTTCTGGAGAGGGATACATGGTTGTATAGTCATGGTGTTAATTCCTGTTCTATCTGATGTCACTATTTCTGTTGCAGAGAGAATGCAATCTAAGCCAGGAATAGCCAGTGTTGAGCCCTCTAGATGTTGTACAATGACAATACACAACAGCAAAACCAATGGCCAAGAATAATGGGAACTGCAGTTCAAGAACATCTGGAATCAAAATGTTGACTACTCCTGATCTAAGCCATCTCAGGTTTAATGCCAGCAGCCAAGGTAACTAAGGTAGGTGACAGCATTTTCTCCTCCTTTCATTTTGACTAGCCCCCTACCTCATTTTATAGATTATAAAGGATCTAGAAATAACATGGGCATGGGTCCTACCTAGGCTTCATCTAGCATTAGTATGCTCCCAGCAATGGAAGCAACTTCCATCAATTTCCCCTTTCACCTCTTCTGCCCTTTGAAAATCTTCTCTGGAGAGTTAGGGGACCCTCTGGAACAACACAAGAGGCCGTGCAGGAGCCAAGAGAAAAGAGAATTGGCAAATACCTCCCCCAGTTCTGTTAGCAGGATCCTAGTGATCCCAGTTCTCTTTGTGAACAGTAGAAGCCCTTCTCTTTGTGGATGCCTAGTTAAGGTCCAAGCCATTGTGTGGAATAGTTTGCAATCTTCTTGTCACATCTATTCATTTGTAGAAATGGGGTATTATTTACCTGTCTGCCAAAGATGCTCTAGAATTTAATTCACTTATGCTTATGCGTAAGGTTGCCGATAACAGAGAACTAGTGGAATTAGTGTTTTAAAAGGGATGTATTCCATCACCGTATATACATGCCAAAATAATTCATTTTCATTTTATAAGGGATAACAGTCTTTGAAAAGCCTGAGTTTTGAGAATATATATATAGATAAACTAAAGATAAAATGTCCAGATGGTAAAATGTAATTTGTATCTGCCAAGTTCTAATTTTTATCAATACCGTATATTTAGAACAACTCTTCATATGAATAATAAGAAAAAGCTACTGCAAATGTAATTTATTTCCTGTATGCAGCATCTATGGTAGATTCTGATTCACAAAGCTTTTGTTAAGATAGAGAATGAAGTATCTCGCCCAATGCTGCCATCTTCAGATCATTAGTCCTTAATACAATTATTTTAACCTTTGAAGAATATTCTGTTGATTTCACTGCTTTGGAGAACTATTCTGGCAATAAATCCATTCTAATTAAGAAAAGATAAACTAAAAATAGAGGATTCACATTTTAAATAAGAATAGGCTCCCATCAGGCTTCACTCTGTTTTCTTTAATTTCTTTAACATATACTGAGTTATTTTCTGCTAAGCCTTTTAAAGTTTTTTTTTAAGTATTCTTAAATTAAAAGGGGGTAATTAAAAGCATTCCTCAAACCAATTCAATTATCTGAGATTCTCCTTTCTTTGGTTATATTTATTGCTTCCTTCCACAGCTACTAAAACAATGTAGTAGAGAAATAAATAGTGGTTCTCAATTTAGATGCCTTTCAACATACAAAGGTATTCTGAAATACTGGCTCCCTGTCCATCAAAAGTGCACAAACACATCAGGTGTGCAGCTCGTAGAGTTCCTATTAAACTTAATAATTTCAGTAACTGAGATAACAGCAGATGCACCTATCATATCCCATCAGAAAATGCTTTTACAAATGCTCATTCTTGTTCCTTTAACTGAAGTCAAGGGCCTTTGCCCAAATTCACCTAAACAGGAGCATAAGTGATGCTTCCTCATGCATGAAGGCATCTTTACACCTTCAAATGTCTCTTGAATATGGGCCAGTGGAAATTGCCCCATTAATGTCAGTAGAAACCAGAGGAAGCCCTAGAAATGCACAATTGGGAGGGAGTTTATTCTGTCGAGCCATTAAATTGGGGCCTCCTGTGGAAATGATCAATGCAACACGCTGGGCCAGGAGAAGTTCACCTGATAAAAGGAAACAAAGTTTCTTACTCTACTATGCATTTATTTGATAGAGGCTGGAAGGCATTTACTTGAAGCAGCATTTTGGGGCTACAGATCATTATTAAAAATATATATACCGTTGTACCTTGGATCCCAAATGGCTTGCTAGTCAAATGTTTTGGCTCCCGAACGCCACAAACCCAAAAGTGAGTGTTCCAGTTTGTGAATGTTCTTTGGAACCTGAATGTCTGACACAGCTTCCAATTGGCTGCAGGAGCTCCCTGCAGCCAATCAGAAGCCACACCTTGGTTTCTGAACATTTTGGAAGTCAAACGGACTTCCGAGGTACCACTGTATATATGAAGATGATTATTTCAAAGATGAGTATGTGTGACAGAAATCCACACACCTTCATAACAGCATAGGAGTTTCCCAGATCATTTACTGATTTAGTATCTATGCTAAGCATATATTCTAGAAATAAGTCGACCCACTGATATCAATGGTGTAACTTTGGGTGGAAGAGGACAAGAGCTGGACACAATTTACAACCCCTTATGTCTAATACAAAGCTAACTGTGGCCACTCATCTAAAGATACAAAATACCTGTAATTTTAAAGCACTAAGAAACAGTAGCAATTCAATTGCTGGCATTGCCAGATCCCTAGCTCTAGCAGAATTGTGTCCCCTCCCATCCTAAACAGAAGAGGGAAGCTTACCTTGACCTTTCATGTATCCTTGGCCTCTTCCACTTTTATATCTCCACAGCATCACCCTCTCTTCTCATAGGGAGTCCTGTCTGTGTCACTTCTGAACTAGAAGCACACAGCACAAGAGATGGCTAGAAACACTATTCATGCTACATTCATTGCTGAAGTAAGGGAAATGGGTTGGCGCCAGTAGAGCAGCCATGGTGCGTCAGTAACAGCAATTCTCCACCTGGTCTCCACAGGAGGGTTTTTTTTTGGGGGGGGGTCAAAGTTGTAGCTGAGGCTAAAAATAACTGGTACTACTGAGAGAAAAGAAGTTTCACTGTCTTGACCATAGGTCATAAGAGAAAGCATGTAAAATACATGTGTAAGCAAATAAAAATTTGTGGCACAATAAAAAATAAATTCAATAGTATGCAATAAAGCAAATAGAAACATATACATTCAGATGTAGTTAAGATTTGCTGGGTTATCCAACTGGTGTCCCACCCTCTGATGGAAAGCTCTTTGATCCAGCAGAGCCTTCTGTTAGTGAAAGGAGGAGTGAGGGAACCTTTAGCAACTCCTTCCCCCATCACCTCCAGAGTAGGTGGGCATAGTGTAGGAGGGAGACTCACTCACTAAAGGCCTTCTTGAACCCTGTTCCACTGACAGATTGCTCCATTGGATCAAAGAGTCTCCCATCAGCAACTGGATACTGTGGGAACTGCAACAGGAAGGATCATTCAGTTTGTAACTCACGAGTTAATTCCGTTATCATTGAGTGGAGGTGTTGTTTAGGCCAGTCCCAATGTGACTGCAGCTTAATAGCCAAACGGATATGCTGTTCCCTGCAAGCAACATTCCCTTCAAATGAGTAGAAACTTTGCTTATCTCTTCTATACAATATATTCTACATCAGTTCCAAATTACAATAAATATAATGTTGATACCTATGGTATTAATAGTGCCAAGACATGGTCCAAAGATCTGTTGGCTGCAATAACTAATTAATTGCTTACAAAATATTATAATACGCACATCTTTGTGGCTGGAATTACCATCTTAACATAAAGAAAACCTTTCCCTAAATGAATATAGTAGCAAAACGGATATAAGTTGTCCAGAATCTCATGACATTTTACAGAGCCATGGATGAAATAGTTCTTGAAGCACGCACTGTTTGAGCTTAAGTGGCCTTCTACATTGACAAACTAAAGCTGAAAATGTGTAGGAGTGCTAAAAAACTCTCTTGAGTAGTATGCTACTGCTACTTTTTGAAAATCAGCCACAGTAGTTTTCTAATGTTTACTTTCTTCCAATACATTTACCAGTGCCTTTAAACATTACTTACAAAAGATTATTCTCAAGTGCCTCGTATTCCTAAACGTCTGTGGCAATGTCATGCTTGAACAATAATGCACACTTCTTTTGGAGAGGACACACAAGACCTCCAGAGTTACTCTGCAATCTACTCTACTATTATCTACAATCTATTCTATTATCAGTCAGACATTACATTGTCATAAATATGACTGCCTCTCCCAAGAGTACAACCGTGTATTTTCAACATAACATTAGAGGCAGTCTTCAATTTTACCTAACATGGCTAGCAGGAATGCATGTGGCAGTGGTTTAATCATTGCTTTTCACATTAGAATCTTAAATGCCTGTAGTATTTGCATATTGAAAAGGCATGTGGATTGCAGTAAAAATCTGGAAGTGTTAAATTAATTATGGGTATTTTGGTGGTTTGCATAATCATGAAGAGAAAATTTCCATAATATCATATTGTGGAGGAAACTAATCAATATGCCATAGGTTGTGAAATATTTAAATCTGAAAAATGTGCCCAGTCTCTCTCTCTCTTTGTCTGTCTGTCTCTTACTCACTCACTCACTCACTCACTCACTCACTCACTCACTCTGTATCTCATATACATCCAGGAGTAATCCTGAATAATAGTCATTCATTAACAGAGTGAATTACAGTGGTACCTTGGTTTAAGAACAGCTTAGTTTATGAACAACTTGGATTAAGAATGCTGCATGCCGGAAGTAGGTGTTTTGGTTTGTGAACTTTGCCTTGGAATGAGAACATGTTTCACTTCCTGTTGAGTGTGTTCAATTTGTAAATTGAGTCCCCCACTGCTATGTGAAAGCATGCCTTGGTTTAAGAACCCTTTGGTTTAAGAACAGACTTCCGGAATGGATTAAATTCATAAACCAAGGTACCACTGTAATCAGAACTTGACAATATTCACTTGTAAATAAAATCACTTAAAACACAAACTTGGTTTCTAAATAAAACAAATGAAATAGAGCATGTTTTCATAACATTCTTCCGTTCAACCATTTTCTGCAAATTACTACCGTAAAAGGTGTTTAGGCTTCTTTTGTGATTCCCCAAACACAACTCATTTCGTAACAGCACTGCATTTCTCTCCATTCTCCCTCAACTTTGCACAGGGCTTTTGCTAACACACACTTTGGAAGAGTTCATTTGTTAAAAAAAAAACAAAAAACAGCAACCAAAAAACAGAACACTGAGCAAGTGTGACTTTCTTGTATTTTATAATACAGGCGTTCAGTTGGCTACTGTGAGAACAGGGTGCTGGACTAAATAGGCCACAGGCCTGCTCCAGCAGCTTCTTCTCAGACCCTCCAAGGGTCCCTATTTTCTAGGGATGTCCCTGATTTAGAGAAGTCATCCTGGTTTTTATTTGATCCCGGAATGTCCCACTTTTCCTTAGGATGCCCCTATTTTCACTGGAGAAATGTTGGAGGGTATGGAGTTATCTGACCCCTGGGCTATCCAAAGGCAATCCTTTATAGTGAAGTTTTTTAATGTTTAATTATGTTTTTATGTATGTTGGAAGGCGCCCAGAATGGCCAAGGTTACACAGTAAGATGTGTGAGGTATAAATAGTAAAATTATCATTATTTCGGAGAAATGTCGGGAGGTATGTCTTCTTACATTCTTATATAAACAAAGCCAGAATGATTACTTTTCACACTGACATTGAAGCATGTGGATTTTTCTATGTACATACCTCTTTTTTTATCTATAATCTGTTTTAGAGTCATGTGTAACTCTCAGCAGAACTTTCCAAACTCTCATTATGCAAAAGTAATTAAAATTCTTGAAAGGAAATTATAAGGAAGAAAAAAAAATAAAAGATAAACACACTGGAAACTGTAACATGAGCAGAATAAAAATTGCCCATAAAATTCTGTTGACACAACTAGGACACACGATCAACTCAAAGGCCACATTCTCATGGAGTGTTTGGCAGTGGTGTTGTGTGTTCTCATGCTGTCTTGGGTGCTTGGGAGGCAGGGCACGGGCTATGGAGGGCAAACAGAGTCTGCCATGTGCCAGCCCAGCCCTCACCGCCAATGCCACCAGCGCAACACCAATCCTGAGCCGCTTTGCAAGGCTAGACTGAGCCCAGCCTTGGAAGGCAGCTCAGTGAGGAAAGCAGAAGAAAGAGGCCATGAATCCTTTGATCCCAGCCTCACCCTCAAGCATGGCTGCTGGATCCCAGCCTCCATTAATTAAAAGTTTCCTGTGGAACCTCTGCTTTAATTGTGCTTCCAACTAACTTCAGAAAAGCAGTGTCGCAGAAGAGCGAAGGGGCTCTGGTATGAAATGAACCGTATTTAAAAACGAATAACTGGGATAGACAGACACTGTCAATGGACTTTGTATTTGGTAGAAATGGAGTGAGTTGTTTTTGTTTTGTTTTTTGTATTGCAGCAGAAGTGGGCAAGGGTAATCATTCAAACTTATTTTGATCTTTTTTTAATGTTATTTTTATAGCAAGACTTGGTAAAATAATAGGAAAAGGAAAAGAAGGGGAAAGGGAGTTTCCATTATGCTTCTTCAGCAGAATTTCCTCCAGGTAGCTAAAACTTATATACTGGCATTAGCTATTGCTGCACAAGTATTTGTAGTGCCTCAGCTAAAGTGAAGAACAATGCTTAACATAATTTCTCAGGCAATCTTCCAGTGCAACTTCTGTTAGGAATGACCGGTGCCTGTTTGGGATAGCTTCTGCAACTTCTAAACAATCAAAATATATATTATATAATTTGGAGGCTGATTCCCAAGTGTGTAGTATTGCATGGCTTTGGGAAAGGGTACTCACCATGTGAAGAAACCTTGCAATGAGTCTGCCCTAATGCTAGGAAGCTGGAGAAGTTCAGCAGCAGTTCTTTATGGACAACAGAACAGCATAGCAGTTAGGACTTGCTACATAGGTAAGACTAAAGTTCCAATGAATTCCCACTCAGCTACAGAGGGAGCAACAGCCAGAGAGGAGAGAGGAGTTTCTATTACATACTAGAGACATTATGAGCACATTATGAATTTGTTTCCAGTACCAGAACTGAACTGAGTGCACAGTTCCTTCACACAGAAGTCCACACTTTGCTAGCTTTCTTACTTTCAGCAACTTAATTTAGGTGGGGGAAAGCCATTTTGTTGTTGTCATTCTTATACAATTCAGTGTCAGAAACCCTCATGGATGTACTGCAAACCTGCCAGAGATCTCCCAGTAAAGCCCGGATCAATCTTCTGCCTGCCCCTTGGTACAACCTTCTTTTAACAAACAAACAAACACTGTGTAAAGTCAATAATGTTCCTTATTACAAGATCAAGATCACTCAGCCTATGAAAGGATGCAAAATCGCAACGCAGTGGATACAACTCTCCATTCAACATGGCCAAACAGTCATTTCCCTCAACCTCAATGACTTTGAGCATGCTGTTTAAACCAGCCCGGTGACTTGGGCTTTTTAACAAAAAGGGAAAGGCTGTAGCTCAGTGGTAGAGCATCTGTTTTGTATGCCAGAGCCCCCAGGTTCAACCCCTGGCATCTCCAGGTGAGAATGCCCCTTGTCTGAAACCCAGGAGCTAGCTGAACCTGCTCTCTGACTCAGTATAATGCCATTCTCACCATTTTGGAGAGACAAAGTTGCCATACCCCTCCACCCCTGCAGGAAGAGGAGAGATGGTATCTCCTTAGAGGAGAATGTGATGACCTGAGGACGATTTCGCCCAATGGGGAGAAGTGGTGACAGGCTATTTAAGCTTGCTCTGCCCCACACGCTTTAAATATGCACAGTGGTACCTCTGGTTGCGAACGGGATCCGTTCAGGAGGCCCGTTCGCAACATGAAAAGAGTGCAACCTGCAGCAGCGCGTCTGCGCATGCACGGGTTGCAATTCACTGCTTCTGCACATGTGCGTGGTGTCATTTTGCGCTTCTGCGCATGCGTGAGCGGTGAAACCCGGAAGTAACCCTTTCCGGTACTTCCGGGTCTCCGCGGGACGTAACCTGAAAGAACGTAACATGAAGCAAATGTAACATGAGGTATGACTGTATAAGGTCTGAAGCACAAGTATACTTTTCTCAGGATAACCTGGTAATAGCCACTTCTGAGGGCCAGCACATTACATCTAGCAACTGCTGTGTGATATTTTTATTTTTATTATTTCTCCAATGCTTTGCTTTTTTAAGGCAAAACAACTATAAGTAGTTTAGGGTTTAGCGGAAAACCTGCAGTGGAAGTGACTGCTGAGAAGAAGGGGGCATGTTTCACCATTTCCATGTCAGCTCAAAAGTGCCCCACCACTGGTGCAGGAGGAAACATTAAAAAAAAACAACCTAGAGAGAATAGCAGGTGGCAGGTGCTTTTGAGTAGATAATACCTGGCAAGAGAATGAGTTACACACACATTTCCTCCTCACTCAAGCCACTCAACAATGCAGCTTCGCATTTGATGAGTGGTGGGAGGGGAATCCAGTCGCAAAACGACGTATCTGGCTTTCCTGGGCCAGACCACCCCAGTGCAGATATTTGAAAGCTTTTGTAAGTCCTGTTTTCATTCCCTAACCATTTGTTTCTTTATCTCCGTCAGGTTCAAAGATTTGGAATTTAATGTCATTAATTTATCCTGGCATTCCAAAGCAAGAACAATATGCTGTGAAAACAACTCCCCTTCCAATTGACATTAAAAAGTGTGTCACATTCATTTATATTCAAAGTTCTCTTGAGTAGCTTAAGTCGCTGCTTCTTCAAGCTGTTCCTCTAGTTTTGGCTGTCGAAAATAGTTCACACTTATCTCAAGGGAAGCAGAATCAGCCTTTTGACATTCTTTCCGGGGCTCCTAAAGAAGGGATCCTCTGAATGCCAAGCTACAAAATAAAAGCAGGGTGAACATGCATCATCCTTGTCCTCCCACACCCTTCACTGGGGGATTCTGCTTTCCATAAAATTATTGAAACATCACTTCCCTTTTGCAGGGCAGGGGTAAGAATCATTCAACTGACTTTGAAGGGCTTTGTTGCGCTCTCTCGGTTGTAAAAAATACAAGCTGCCATCGTTCCTTTCCGAGGACAACAACAACACCCCACGCAAAGTAAACTGAAATGAATACATTAGGAGCCAGAATTGTGCCTCATGAATGCCCACCCCCACCCCCGTTCTTCAATTTGCATTACATATATAAACCACAGAACCTAGGACTTGCAGATCAGAAGGTCGGCGGTTCAAATCCCTGCGATGGGGTGAGCTCCCGTTGCTTGGTCCCTGCTCCTGCCAACCTAGCAGTTGAAAGCACGTCAAAGTCCAAGTAGATAAATAGGTACCACTCTGGCGGGAAAGTAAACGACGTTTCCGTGCACTGCTCTGGTTCGCCAGAAGCGGCTTAGTCATGCTGGCCATATGACCCAGAAGCTGTACGCCGGCTCCCTCGGCCTATAGAGCAAGATGAGTGCTGCAACCCCAAAGTCATCCGCGACTGGACCTAATGGTCAGGGGTACCTTTACCTTTACCTATTACCCACTCTAGCTTGCATCAATATGGAAATATAACATATAAGATGTCACCATGGGACACATTGTCATCAAGTGTTATATGCATCCCTGCCCTACTCAGCAACTACCATTGACAAGGACCAAAGTGTGAGAATATTCGGGGGGCGGGTCACTGTTTTAGTTTCTTGCTACAAGGGCAAAGCTAGATGCTGTAGCCCTTCTCATGCAACATGTGAGCATTATCAAGATGCAACTCCATGTTAGGATCAAGCTTTTTAAATTTGTCAATAGGGCAACTCCATTAGCATTAACTCTACTTTGTTAATCCCTTCTGGACTAATACAGGTATCAATATGCCCCCATGCAATAGGCATGTGGGCAGGTTATAAAATGAAGGAAGGCACATACAAGAAATAAAAAATGTAAATTTTCATGGGCATTCAGATTCTACAGTAAAGTTGGTACCATCTAGAAGTTTAAGTTTCACAGTTAGGAAGCAGATGTGCTCAGACGTAACTAGAGCTTTGCATATAAAACCCAAAAGAAAAACAAGGCGTTAATGTGTGGAATCTTGCCTTCACAGCCATTGTGATAGTATACACAAAACATAATAGCCATGTTCATGTTGCTGCTTAGGAAGTTACGCCCAGGGGAACAATGTCAAGAGGATTTCAGAATCTGCTGAATATGTCACCTGACACCGGGTCATGAATAGTGAGTTCATTTGGGTGATCTCATGAGACCTAATTTAGCTGCTAACAAGGAAAAACCACCTTGTCAGTTGTTTGAGCTGCATCTTGTGGCCCTGTTTCTACAAATACACGCACATATAAAAAAAAACATGATGCCTCCAACAAAAACAGTATAGCAAGTGCTCATTTTAATTAAATTGGTAAGGTATACATTTTAATGATAAGTTCTAGGGCACTGTCCAACAAAGTTGCAAGTATCAGCATATGTGTTTATAATGGTAACATTAATCTAACCCTGTTTTAATTAATTGCAGGTTAATTAAAATTGTTTCACTTTGTTTAAACAATTACGTTTCTAATATATATTGTATCATGGTCGAGACATTATTCTTCTAGAACAATTTTTTTTTCATCGTTCAAACAAAATTTCATGGACTAAGTAAGGCATCTGACAATTCAAGGAGGGAGGTGAGCCCTGAGTAGACGAAGGGTAAGTGCTGGCAACAACTTTGTGGATAGACGCAGTGGAATAGATGGATAAATGGAAGATATTTTATCTGGATTGGAAGCACTGCAAGTGAATTCTACTGCATTGTAAATCATCTGGAAGTATGCTGTTCCTGTTATATGCATGCTCCTGCTATATGTTTTACGCAGCCTGGGGAGGACTTTGCTCTGAAAGATGGTAAACCATATACCGTACTCTTCCATGTATAAGACGAAGGTTTTTTACTCTAAAGTTATGTTCAAAAACTTGCCTCGTCTTATAGAAGGACAGTGAATGGGGTGGACGGGTGATTGGCTGCAGCTGCAAGCAGGAGCATGTCAGCCACAATTGTTGGCTGCTAGAAAGGCTGCTTTGGATTGGCTGCTGCTTCTCTAATTGGGTTGGTGATTGGCTTCTGCAGCAAACACTGCTGTTGATTGGCTGTAGCTGCCACGATTGGTGGCTGCTGTTTTGGGGCTTGCACGATTGCCAGTGGACAGCTTTTCTCAGTCGGGTAAGAGATTTTTTGCTGGGGAAGGGTATGTTTGTGATTGGCTGTAAAAACTGGGAGGCTTCTGGATCAAGATATAAGTTTCCTCATTTGAACCTGAACAATACATCAACAGAGTAACTCGTGGGTTGTGAGGAGAAAAGAGGATGGATCTTTTTAAATGCACCTTCTAATTATGCTATTGAGAAAATTCGCCAAACTGACACCTCTAATACAAAACATTTTTTCAAAGAGAATTTAAAATCTGCTGGGATGTTTGTCAGCAGCAAATGTATGCCTGAAATAATGTGCCATAAATACAGATTTGAGTGGTGACTCACCATTGAGTTACCTGTCAGAATCTGTAAACATATTATAAAGGAGGTGAACAAACAAAATAAAAAGCAAAAGCAAAGGTAAGATTTTCATGACAAAGTTTGCACCTGGTCTATCATCAGTGGTCATCTCAATTATGAAAAGCAGACAATCAGAAATGTTTTTTGAGGTTAAGAGGAGATCATTAATTTGACCAGTATTTTCATTAGTGACAATGCAAAGTCCAACATTTGAGTGTCAAGAAGTCCTGTTGAGGCAACGTTGAAAGTAGGATGAGGAGTGTTTGTATGTACTGTGTCGGGCAAGTTAATGGAGTACTGTAAACTCTCAGAAACAAACAAATAAATCTTGTGGACAAAAGGATCTATTCAGTATCTTGGTAGAATCAATATCATGGGGAAACAGAGGGGTACATTCATTTAAAAAACAAATCATTCATTGGTCAGAAACTGCAATTGAGTTTCATACATTACGCCGTTTACCTTCCTGCTGGAGCGGTACCTATTAATCTACTTGCACTTTGACGTGCTTTCAAACTGCTAGGTTGGCAGGAGCAGGGTCCGAGCGATGGGAGCTCACCTCATCGCGGGGATTCGAACCACCAACCTTCTGATTGGCAAGTCCTAGGCTCTGTGGTTTAACCCACAGCGCCACCCGCGTCCCACTGGCTGGGGTAGGGACAGGCTAAAGAGTCCTATACTTACACATCAAAGTCTACTTCTGTGAGCTCCATCTCCCTAGTTTTGACGAAAACCTTCCAGTGATTCACATTTCAGCCAGCTAGGGATCATGTGTAAATGCCCTCAGTGTTGTCAATTGATTGCTTTCACTCATGGTGCTGGATGTTCACACATTTGTCTCACATCATTGATTTTATAGAAACACAATGATACACAAATAACCATTCTTGGGTCTGTCTGTTTTGGTTTGCCATGAAAGGCTTAAATCTGGTGAAACTGCAAATGTTTGGGCTCAGAAACAGACAATACACACTGCTTGTTTAATATATCCATGACCAAAACCCTTCCAAGGTTCAGGAGAACAAGTCTTCGATTTGTCAGAGCATGGTTGAATTTAGGAATGGCTGTCATAATTTTTGGACCTAGATATAGATATTATCCTTCTCTTCTAGTAGAAATATTTCCACAGATCTGTTTAACTAAGCCTGATTAATTAACATAGCATTAGGAAATAAATGCACATTAACATGGAAAAGATAAGACTGAGAGGTGATATGATAGCTATCTTCAAATGTGTGAAGGGCTGTTGCATGAATGGTGGCAAGCTTGTTTTCTGCTGCTCTAGGGGGTAGAACCTGAACCAATGGATTCAAATTACAGGAAAGGAGATTCCAGCTCAACATAAAGAAGAACTTTCTGATAGTAAGAGCTGTTTGACAGTGCAGGGATCTACATCTCCTTCACTGGAGGTTTTTAAACAGAGGTGGGGGACCATTTGTCAGGGATTCTTTATATGTGATTCTTACATTGCAGGGGATTGGACTAGATGACTCTTGGGGTTCCTTCCAACTCTAGGATTCTCTAATTCTATGCCATGATTATCCATTAGTTTTCAGTAGTTGTATACCAGAGCCTTAAAATAAAAATACAGTCAGGTTTTTCCCACCTAACCCTAGAGTGACATTCTCTCTCAGCTGTTTTCCAATGACATTGTATCTCTCTTTGCATGTTTGTAAGAAGTGAAGGCTGGTCGCCAAAGAATTGATGCCTTTGAATTATGGTGCTTGAGGAGACTCTTGAGAGTCCCATGGACGGCAAGAAGATCAAACCTATCCATTCTTAAGGAAATCAGCCCTGAGTGCTCACTGGAAGGATAGATCCTGAAGCTGAGGCTCCAATACTTTGGCCACCTCATGAGAAGAGAAGACTCCCTGGAAAAGACCCTGATGCTGGGAAAGATGGAGGGCACAAGGAGAAGGGGCCGACAGAGGACAAGATGGTTGGATAGTGTTCTCAAAGCTACCAACATGAGTTTGACCAAACTGCAGGAGGCAGTGGAAGACAGGAGTGCCTGGCATGCTCTGGTCCATGGGGTCACGAAGAGTCGGACACAACTAAATGACTAAACAACAACAGGAAGAAGTTTGAATTTAAGGCACCTGCTCCAGATCGTTTGAGTGCTGCAAATACCAAACATTATAGCTTTAGTAAGGTATTCTTTGCCATAAATAAGGATGTTGTGGTGCTGAGTAAGATGATAAAGCAGCTTTCTTTCAGCTCTAAAAATATATACATGAAGTTCTGAGAATAGCACAATAAAGAATGCAGGGTTGTGTTCTGCATTCATTTATATATGTATAGTTTACTATTATGCATCTACTAAATGTAAATGAAGATAATATTTGCTCCAAAGGGAACTCAAGACAATGGCAAAATTCCTCTTTGGTTCTAGGCAGGGACAGCTGGGTTTATAAAAAATTCATTAAGCCGTTCTTACAAAGAGATCATATCACACCTCCATTAAAATTTTTGAAGATTATATTCCATTATCCATCCCTGGTGCCCTTTAATGCTAAGATGCCAATCCTTCTAAGCTGCATCATCAAATAATTAATTAAGCCATACCCTAGACAAATAGTTAGCTTTTTTCTGGTTATTATGTCCAATTTTCATTCATTCGTTCAGCTACCCAGAGAAACAAAAGCACCCTACCCAGCATCAAGCAGAGAGAAAGAAGAAGGTTGCACAAATTTGATTTGGTTGTTCACAGTGGAAAGTGATTAATACAATTTCCTATAATATACAGCAACACTGAATACTAAGAGGAGTCAATTTTCCACCAAAAAGAAAAATAGCTTTGATTCACATGGCTGAAAAGAACCATAACGGCTTGAATCTTTCTTTGCAGACCCGAATGTTTGAAGCCATACTGCTATACAGGAATTATGAAATTATTTCTTTGGTCTGACCTCTTGTTTCAATTTTATAAGTTTTCAAACATTCACATTGTTAACTCAGACGAGACCGCCCACTGACTAAAAGCAGCCACGCGCTTGTCATAGCCTTCTGTCTCTAAGAACAAAGGGGCATAAAAAGTTACTTGCTGGATTAGTCCAAAGACAGCATCCTGCCTTTACAGTAGCCAGCCAAATGCCTTTGGGAAACCTTCAAGCAGGATCCAACCACAGCAGGGCACTCTCTCTCTCCCCCCCTCCCTCTATCAACTGGTATTCAGAGGTGTGCTGCCTCTGGTACTGGAGAAATTAAGCACTGATAGCTTCAAATCCTCCAGGAATGTTCAAATCCTTTTTCAAACCACAACAAGCTGGTGGCCCTCACCATACATGGGAGAGAATGGTATAGCTTACCTATGTGCTATGTGAAAAAAGCACTTCATTTTGTCTTTCATGACCACTAGATGATCATGAGTTCTAGTATTTCGACTAAAGAAGGAAACATCTCTCTCGGGCTCATCCACACTTCTGCTTCTCCTGTGCCTAGAAAGCCCAGTTCCAATACATTTTCCGCTTTTCCCGTGCTTTATAGGAATGGTTCCAGGCAGTTTTTCACTTTCCCCAGGAAAACCTGTTCTTTGCTGCTGAATGGGAACAAATGTCATTATCTGCAGAAAAACCATTTGGTGCTTGTTCCGATTCAGTGGTCAACAGTGAGTTTTCCCAGAGGGAAGCAACGGGGCAAGTGGAAGTGCAGACAAGCTCTCTCATCACTTTCTCCACACAATGCAAACCTCCCGTCTTACTTGAGAAGCAACAGTCAGTGACCCTGTCAGATTAAGAGATCTATGGGCAAGGGGACTTTGTTTCCCCACCATGGGTATCCTTTCTTTGCTGTTCATCACCCTGGCTGCTTCACCACAGCCACCTTCTCTCCTCACCCCATCACATTGGGCATCCTAGATGCTCCTTCCTCACTGCCTGGTCCTTCCACTCTTACCCCTCTCCTCCACACCCCCAAGCTGGTAAAGAAAAGCTAGAGGAGGTGCTTTTAAATAGGTAGGTAGGTAGGTAGAGTCAGGTGGGTACCCTGCACCATAAAAATGTCTGGTGCTGAGGCTCCAGGTGTGCATACCATCATAATTTCTACAGAGTCCTTCAGGGTCAGGTTCTGGGCACTGTGGGAAAATTAAGATGGCAGACATGTCTGGAGCCTTAGCAGCAGGTATTGTGCTATGCAGGGCACCTGCCTGGCTTAATTTTAAATAAACGGGATAGTGCAGTAACTGGCGTCTGCCCTGATATATCTGTTTCATGACAGACCCCCTCTGGGTCCACTATTCTGGTCTCCTCTGGCATTTATTTTTTGGGTGGTGGGAAGGTTCAGGCGACTGTGTCCCATGCTCTGAAGTCTAGCCCTAACATAGTCACCCAGCAGAGTCAATCTGGAGAATTCCAAAAAGGGGCAGGTTTTTAAATCCTGGAGAACAAACACATGCCAGCCTTCAAAGCAAGAGTGGGCAGCTTCCAGTTACACCTCTTTGCAGTTGTTGTTTCCTCTTCCTTTTTAAGTACGGCCATCCATTTTATACCTTTAAAACAGGTAAGAAATGCTGCATATTCATGTACAAATTGCCAGCCCCACTTTGGTTCAAAGAATTTATCCTGGTTTCTTCTTGGTTAACTATTTAAGCTAATCTGTTCTGGGGTTTTCTCCAACCTTCCAGAGCAGATTTGAGGACTTGGGGAAGAGGAAAGGAAGAAGAAGTTATCTTGCACAGCCAAAAGTCCTTGTGCTAGCAGAAGTACTTTGTTGGATACCGTCCATGGTAATTATAAAATCAGAATGGCTATGAACCAATACATTTTTGGTAGTTTAATGCAGAACAGTAGTTAATCTTTCATCTGGTCTTTTTCTTTTTTAAAGAGCTTGATTGTGTTAATGGAGGTCACTCTTTCACTCACACGTATTTCCTTGCTAGTTTGATATCTACTCCATATGTAACAATAGAAAACAAGCAAATGAAAACAAGGTGAAATCTATAATATGTTCCTACAAGAGCTGAATTCTAGGGGTATGACCTTAGTTACTTAACTAATTACTTCAGATACTCCTGACGACTGAAGAACTCATCAAGCTCATTTTAAGAGCTTTTCTTTTTCTTTCCTCCCCTCCTCTCGCAGCCGCACTCCGACAGATCACAGATTCACAGCATGAGCGATTGAACTTCAACCGAGGGCTGTGATTGCCGATTCGGCAATTTCTTAATGATGATGATGCTTCCCCCTGAAAACAGCAGACATAATGAGCATGCAAATGCTTTGTCAGGCTCACATTATTCTCTTATTAACTCGAATATCAAGATCTATTGCGTTTTTGTGCCTGAAAGTTGACATGCAGGCTAATGCTCATTATAGGGGGCCCTCAGAAAACATCGCCATAAAACATCAAGAAAATGCGTGCTGAATACTGCTAAATTTCTGGGTAGCTTTGGTGTCTCTCCCCCCCTGCACATCTCTCCAGTTTCGTGATTGGTGAAAGCTGCTTTCTATTAGTGCAAGTGTGGTTTTAAACTATAAATAATATCACCCAGAGCTTTTAACAACTAAATGATCAAACGGTTCCTTTTGCATAACGGTAATTCCCAAACCTTGGCTGTGATAAGTTGAGGGGAGCTAGATTCCAGCAACATCTGGAAGGCCACAGCACTGCTTTAAAAAAAACTATTATTCAATAGCTGGGTATCAGTACTGGCAGACTTACATGGTTGGTGTCAAGGTTACTGAGATAAAGTTATGTGAAGTATTTTAAGCATACAAAGTGCTATATAAATGCTAAGTAAGTCTACAGAATTCTGATTCACTTGACCTGGCATCTGCAGTCACTTGTGATCTGAGAAATGTTGCAGTGCCCTAGATGTTGCTTTCTGCTCTCATCTACCTGGAACTCTGAAGAATATAAATTGAGACATGCTCATCATAATGAATACATCACGCCTGCCCGGCTCTGAGTTCCAGGACTTCACACAGACTTTACAAATGATGTCTAGTTTCCATGTGCGTGGTGGACTCCTACCAATTCAAATACTGCAGTCATTACTGAGAGGGTGGTATTTTGACATCAAGACTATGGCTACATAGCAGAGGAAATTGTGTTGCTACAGAATAGGGAGGTTTGCCAGTCTTGGCTGTTCAACAAATACCAATTATGCTACCCAAATTGCAACTGGCTTGCAAATAGTGGGTTCTTTAAAAACAGATCCACTGTTGATATCTGTTCAACCTAGCCTTGAATTACCAATCTTTTGCTGGTGAAAGGAACCAGATGCTCTTGTGCTTTAAAGACGAAAAGAGGGGCACGCTATTGTCAGGCCAAAGATCACACCCTGATACACATTTCTGAATGACATACTCTGGGCTTACATATGCCAGAAACTTCCACTTCAAAACAGGGAATTGAAAACATTATAGATTTAGGGTTTACATACACTTCTGAAAAGCTACAACAGGCACTGTATTATAGACCCATTGCCACACACACACACACCCAAACAAACAAACAAACATGTTAGTGTAACTGAGAACATTTACTGCCACCTGGGGTGAAAGGCCAGGGGCAGGTAATTTGCCAGCAGGTAGACTGAGTCAGAAATGGCAGTGAGCAAGATCAGAACTACTTCACACTCTTTATCTCCTAGTCATCTTTTCCCTGTTGGGCAACCCTTTCTCAGCTGCTAAAATCTTCACTCCCCTGCAATTCCCATGGATATTGACTCCATGCTGTTGAGTTTAATAGAAGGGGGGGACATTTCCATCAGAATTGAAGGAAGGTGTAAAATGTTCCTCTCCCTACAATCCCACTTGACTGGGGAATAGCAGAGAGCACTTCCTGTTTTAAGCACTCTGCAGCAAAAGGCGTGTTTTGGGTGGTGGTGTTGTGATTGATTGATTGATTGATTGATTGATTGATATTTCATAAAATTTACGTAAGACTAGATAGTAGGAAAACCTCAAAGTGGTTTACAAAGGAGGAGGAGGAGGAAGAGGAGGAAAATTATCACTAAAATATTTATAACCGTCATTTAAAACGTAACAGGTTAAAACCACAGTAAAATAGACAAACAAAATAAAGCTCCTACAAAGTTTCTAAACACAAGTAAGCTTGTCTAAACAAGAATGTCTTCAGCAGGTGCCAAAATACAGTGGTACCTCGGGTTAAGTACTTAATTCGTTCCGGAGGTCAGTTCTTAACCTGAAACTATTCTTAACCTGAAGCACCACTTTAGCTAATGGGGCCTCCCGCTGCTGCCGTGCCGCCGGTGCACGATTTCAGTTCTCATCCTGAAGCAAAGTTCTTAACCCGAGGTAGCAGAGTCTGTAACCTGAAGCGTCTGTAACCCGAGGTACCACTGTACAGTGAAGGCACCTTCATCAATATCAATAGGCTGGGAGTTCCAAAGTACAGGTGATACCACACTAAACTGGTCCTTACAGGTGTGGTGTGGTTGTGATGTGGCATTTGTAAAAGTGCCAATTCCAACAATTGAAGCAGTCACATGGGACCGATGAGGTGAGGTAAACTGGTCCTCAAGTTGTTAACGGCTGCACAAAATTAAGCCAAGAGATGCATATTCCCCAAGGCCTGTTATCTCCCATGTTATTTACTATCCATATGAAATAATAACATAATATCTATACATGTGCTTTAATATCCATATATTTATTGTCTATATGAAATCTCTGGGAGCTGTCATGGGGCATTTGGGGGCAAGGTGTATGCCGATGACACTATTTCTCAATGACATCTGAATCGGGAGAAGCCATGCAGTTCCCTAAACCAGTGCTTGGATGCAGTGGCGGAATGGATGAAGGAAAACAAGCTGAGCTTGAATCCTGGCAAAGATGGAGGCATTGTGGGTGAGGAGCTCCCGGGCTGGATAATTTGGCCTACCCTGGACAGGGTTGCACTCTCCCTGAAGGAGCAGGCTCACAGTATGGAAGTGCTTCTGAATCCAGCTCTGTCCCTGGAGGAGGCCCAGGTAGCTTCACTGGCTAGAGGAGCCTTTTACTAGCTACTACTAGCAAAAGCTATGGCCGTTCGTGGGCCGGAAAAGCTTGGCCGCAGTAGTCTATGCATTGCTTCATTCAAGGTTGGATTGCTGCAATGGGGCTTCCTGTGTGGGGCTTCCTTTGGGCTTGATCTGGAAGCTGTTGTTATTGCAGGATGCTGTGGTACGACTGCGGATAGGAGTATTGTCAGCAAAGACGTGCACTGGTTGCCAACTTGCTACCAGGCAAACTTCAAGGTGTTGTTATTAGTTTATGAAGCCCTTAACAACTAGGGACCAAGACTGATTTACACTGTAAACTGGCGTGGAACTAGCACTATTACAGGTGCCACATAATACTTGTTCTCCAAAGGTGAGAAATTGATCTTTAAGTGTAGCAGCACCTGGACTTTAGAGCTCGCTGCAGGTGTCTTACCTGTACTCTTTTTGGGTCCCGCTAAGAACATTTTTGCTCAGGCAAGCCTAGCCAGGCATGTGAAATGTTGAAAAGTGTTTTAATCTGTTTTTTAGTTTATCGCTAGTTTTAATAATTCTTAAATAATTAAGTTGCTTTTCACTGATGATTCCATTCCTTTTGTAAACCTCCTTTTGAGGTTGGCTATATATAGATATATGACATTCAAAATCATTCATATTAATAAATATGAACTTTATAAGCATTTTTTTTAAACCCTCAATTTCTCCCAGCTTCAGGAGCAATTAATTTCTCCAGATTTCTGTACACAGTGCAGTGGCAAAAGAGCAAAAGTTGTTTGGTTTTCATTCCTCAGCAGTAGATTAAAATATCACAATAAATGTTACCAAGAAGGAGAAGAGAAGACTGTAGTTTTTAGCACTTTAAAGACAGAGGTTGAAAAGCTACTTTAAAGATGGGGGGGACTTGAAAGACTTTAATGAAACCAATTAGTTCCTGACAGCAATTCCTTAATTGGACAGATATTCAGATAGTTTTGTAACAGAAAAAGCCACAGAAGGCTTGTATACCAAATACTAACATCTTCATTTCCAGAAGTAGAAGTAGAACCTTTCATTGCCTACAGACAGCCACCCAATCTTAAACAACTCCTAACCCACAATAATACTACAACCAGACTTAACACAGACACTGGCACCAGAGCCTGCAATAAACCCAGATGCCAACTTTGCTGCCACATACACCCGGACAACACCATTACTGGCCCCAACAACATCACACATACCATCTCGGGACTATTTAATTGCTCATCGTCTAACATTGTGTATGCCATCAAATGCCAACAGTGTCCTTCAGCTCTCTATATTCCTTCAGTGTCCAACAGTGTCCTTCAGCTCTCTATATTGGACAAACAGGCCAAACCTTACGCCAAAGAATAAACGGACATAAATCTGACATCAAGAATCACAAAACAGAGAAACCAGTAGGAGAACACTTCAATCTCCCAGGACATTCTATACAAGATCTCAAAGTAGCTGTTTTACTACAAAGGAATTTCAGAAATAGACTGGAAAGAGAAGCTGCTGAATTACAACTCATTACCAAACTTAAAACCATGGAAAGACCTGGGCTGAACAAAGACATTGGATTCTTATCTCACTATACATGACTATACCATTTCTCACCTACTCACCCCTTGCCTTTTCCTGTAAGACCTATTACAGTCGTTAAGAGTCGTCAACAGGCTCTCTCAGCTATCTGCCTATCTCCCATTCCCACCACCCTTCTGAGTAACACCCCTCCCCACCTTCTCACTATATAGAAGGATCTGGCAACTTCTGTTTCAGTGTATCTGAAGAAGTGTGCATGCACACGAAAGCTCATACCAAGAACTAACTTAGTTGGTCTTTAAGGTGCTACTGGAAGGAATTTGTTCATTTCCAGAGTAATGGGCACTCATACATTTACCCAAATAGTGTACACCAACCAAAAAAGGATAAAGATAGAATATACCAATCACTAAACAACCATCTTGTGAACTGTGGCAGTACACAGCAGACACTCATTTCCCCAAAATTATAAATACAATAGTACCTTGGTTGTCAAACGCCTTGCGAGTCAAACATTTCTTGAGAACCTGAATGTCTGACGCTGCTTCCGCAGCTTCCGATTGTGTGCAGGAAGCTCTTGCAGCCAATCAGAAGCCATGCCTTGGTTTCTGAATGTTTTCGGAAATCAGACAGACTTCTGGAACAGATTCCATTTGAGAACCAAAGTATAACTGTAACTGGGTGTTTCTGATGCCTCCTGACTCTGGGGGGCATATCCAGGCACATATATAGATTCTTCATTGCAAGAAAACACCAGTTATTTCTCAGCTCACTGAAGAAACACTATGAAACATCTGCATGAGTGGAGTTGTGCATGTTCATCCAAGCTGCTAATTTTTGTCATGGTGTAAACAGAAAGTTCACACGTCCAAATATCTATTTTGCTTGGGATAGACACACAGTGCTTGCACATTAGCCACTTGTTTCCTGCATTGTTACGCACTTTCAGAAATATTTCTGATTCCTCCTCCCATGGTTTTTAAATCCCTTTTCTAAAACTACCTGGGAAGTAGCACTGGAGTTTTCTTTCAATATTTATAGTCTTCCCAAACCCTCCATTTATAAATAACATTTTCTAGCAGCCAGTGCCATAAATTCAGCACTTAAAGGAACACTAGAGCTTTTGTCTTTATGTGAATCTCTGCAAAAAACAACAACCACCCAGTTTTGAAGGAGGGAGCTGCTTCTTTCCTGGTTCAGATGTTCCTTGTATAGAGCTCTGATTAGACATGGAGCTCCACACATGCAAGGCCTTTCCTCATTCCTCATGCATTCAAAGATCGCTTACTATTTGATTGGGGCCCAACATGGGCGCAGGCAACCTGGGGGTGCAAATTGTTCCTCTCCTGCGCAGCCACCTGATGTCATCATTGCACTGGATATCTGCACAGGAGGCTGGGAACTGTCAAACCAATTGTGTGCTGGTTGTGGTGGTGGGAATTGTGGGGTGGTTCTGGTTGGCTGGTGAGCTGGCTGGCTTCAATCAGGTCTGCCGAATCTCTTTTAAATCAGCAATGTGTGGCTTGGTCAGCGCTGTCAGCATAGGGTCTCTCCCCTCCTCCCTATAATTTTGGCTTTACCTGGGGTGGGCAGGCAGGATGTGCTTAAGACCTTGCTATGGGGCTATTTGGAGCCAGAGAGGAATTCTCTGGCACACAAAACTGGGCCTATCTGGAGGTTTTGCTTATCTAGTAGCAACTGTTACAACTTGTTGGCAAAAAAAAAAAAAAGGTATTGGGTTGGATCCTTAGTCCAGAAAAAGGGTATGTGTAAGAGACCCCTCATCACTCCAGTCAAAGTGTCAGGGTACCCCAGTAAAAGGGTCCAGGAGAAGGTTTCTGTATGAAGGCCCAGATGAGATTTAATGGGCCACAGAACTTTCCAGTGGTGTCCTGGAAGGACTGCCCAGAATCGACTCTCATTGTAGAGTGATCCTTAAATCAACCAGCAAATGGTCAGGTTGATTCAGGATTTTTCCGGGGGGTTTCCAGGCCTTCCCTTCTCTATTCAGGATCCATACCCAATGCCTATGCCAAAGCCTACTAAAATCTGTTATAAACAAAGCTGTGGCTGTTTCGATCCCAAGATGCTATCCTGTTCTCATTCCACCCATCATACCCGGTCCCCTGCGACCTTGGATCACTGCGCCTGAGGCCTTCCTCATTCTGGACAGTGTCAGATGGAACTGCCCTGAGTTCATCTCCTTGACATTCACGGTACTGCCCATGAAATGCAATAAATGAAGAAGCCGTGTTTCACAATTACGGTAGCTTGCTTTTCACCCATCTCCCCCATGTGGTATTGATGATAATAATAATAATAATCCTTTACAGTGATATTTTCTAAAGGGGACACAGGTGGTGCTGTGGTTTAAACCACTGTGCTACTTGGACTTCCCGATCGGAAGGTCGGCGGTTCAAGGCCCCACGACAGGGTGAACTCCCGTTGTTAGGTTCCAGCTCCTGCCAACCTAGCAGTTCAAAAGCACGTCAAAATGCAAATAAATAAATAGGTACCACTCTGGCAGGAAGGTAAATGGCATTTCTGTGCGCTGCTCTGGTTTCGGTCTTCCATTGTGCCAGAAGCGGCTTAGTCATGCTGGCCACATGACCCAGAAAAACTGTCTGGGGAAGTGGACAAATGCTGGCTCCCTCGGCCTGTAAAGCGAGATGAGCGCTGCAACCCCAAAGTCGTTCACGACTGGACTTAACTGTCAGGGGTCTCTTTACCTTTACCTTTTCTAAAAGCACACTGAGACAAATAACACAGTGTAATGAGTCCCAAATCTTTATATTCTACAGGTACAAACCATTTCTGTATTTCAGAGATATTAGGCAAAAGAAAAAAAGAAAGAGGAAAAAGTGTTAAAATCAATGTTCTCTCATTGCACCACTACCTTCAGTCACACAACCACACACAGCTGTCAGTTCTTTCTGGGCCACTGAGGGTAGCATGCATATGTCAGCCACAAACCAGTCAGAGGAGGTGTTGCCAAAGAAAGTGAGTGACATGTTTTGTCATCACACTGAGAAACACTTCATTTTAGTAAACTTGACAGATTCTGAAGAATCAAGCAAAACTCACACTTTTAAAACTTAGTGACTCACAGTTGCAAGTTTTTGGACATCCTCATCAGAAGATCCCAGGGAGGCCAGTCCAATCTCTTGGGAAAACTGGGCAAATTTAGGGTCAGCGAGCAAAGGCACGTGCCCCAGAAGTTCATGGCATGTATCCCTGCAAGGGAATTAAAATGCAAAGTTAGTCGGAGTATAAAAGCATCACTGGACTCAGAGAACTGATGCATGCAAACCTCTTAGCCAAACCTGAAGCAGTTCAGTGGGCTTTAAAAAAAATGAATCTAGCTGTCATAAGTATTAAAAGGTTTGTTTACAAAAATAAATCTTTGACGGTAACTGGACAATACTGTGGGGGTTTTTAAACTTTCCATGCAGACTCACATTAAAGTATTTTTGGCCCAAATTTGACACTGTAAAGCAGCGCTAAAAAAACACCCAATGTGTTTTTATTTTTGTGTTTTGCATGTTGTTAGTTGCTTTGAGCAACCTCTTCAGGAGGGAAAAAGCAAGTTTGCATTTTTTGTACAAATTAAGAGAGCCCACTGCCTCTGTTTTCAGGCAAAACAATACTTGGAATATGTATTCCTATTTTTTAATGCTATGCTCTGTCCCCCCATTATATTCCTGATACTGCCCATCAAAAGAGCACAGTACGTGCCTGAGTTATTCATGCCAGCCCATCCACTATTGTTCACTGAATCACAGACATGCACACCAGGAATATGCTATGCATGAGCAGGACAATAGGAAGCAAGCAGGAGTTTCCCAGTTTGTCTGTTTTTCGTATTCATATGTCTTGGACAATATGGAAACAGACATCATGGGGATTGCGAATGGAGCCGAAGTCTTAAAGACTCAGCATTCATTTTCAATTCAGAGCTGTCGCCTTGCGCTTCCTGTGAAAGGCTCGTCTGTTGGGAATAGGGCCACTTTGTTACCAGGTGAACAATAATCCAAATTCTCCTGCAGGCGACAAGTTCATGTGTCAAGTTTCACATTACAATGGCCCCTTTTCACCCAGTGCCAAGCATTTCTCTAAAGAATATGTGAGAACACTCTTGAGTGGAACATGAGCGCCTCAATTGATTTCGGAACTTGACTTCCTGCCGTAACCTTTCTTTACAGGTGCAGTAGTCTCAATGGCAGAACAATTTATTTATTTATTACTACATTTTTTTATGGAACGAACATCCAAGTCATAAAGTAGACCTACTGAAATTAATAGATAGAAGCCCATTGACTTCAATAGATCTACTCTGAGTATGACCAACACTGGATTAGCAACCATGCTTTGCTGCAAATTCAGTGTCGGGCATTGCCAGGAAAGGGTTTTCAGCCAGCGAGGCTGAAAGAGACCTTTCTAAATGAGACCCTCTAAAATCTGCATGACTTGGGCTGGTCTTTCATTGGCAGAAATACAAATGAGAACCTCTTGGGAAACACCCCCAAAACAATTTAGCAAGTACTGAGCATGCTCAGTAGCCACAAAACACTGAGTGTTTGTTTGGGGCAGGTAAGTGTGGAATGGAGTGCCCTGAAAGGGGTGGCTGGCTGGCTGACTGGAACACTGAACAGGAACAGTCACACGGAAACATTTTGTTACAGGTCCCAGTGCTTTTTTGCTAAATGTGAACTCTGAAAGTCATGACAGTTTGCATTTCTTAGTGCAGAAATTATTGATCTGATGTTTAGAGATCTTTCCTATTCTACTTAATTTAAAATGGTTCTGGAAGCTTCTCTGTATGAAAGAAACAAGCAGAAGGTTCATGATGTTTGGGTTATTCCTTCAGAGAAACTGAGTACAGCTGGTTTAAACTGGTTTTGTTATCTCTTTCCAGTGTTTTTTTTTTTGTCCAGGGGGCGCAGGGGTACACATACCCCTAAACATTTTGTGAATCTAAGTTTGGCCTCATTGAGGGGCAGTATTTCAATATGAGTAGGAAAATGAGAGTCCCCCTAAACATTTTTTATTTTTATTTTTTTAAAATTTTTATTTGGTTTTCTGCTTTTATAAAAACAAAACACACAAACACAAAACAAAAACATGTATAAAATCAGCAAATCCCCATTTCATAACCTTGTTCCCTGACTTCCCCCCACCCCCCCTCGTGCATCCCAGTTCCCAAGATTATATCAGCAAGTTGGTGTTTCTCCTCTTAACCATCTTATTCATCTTATTACCTCTTTTATAATAAAAATTGATTTTCCTAAGTTGGACTTAAGTTCTCTTCCATCGATTTTCATTTTGTCTTAATTAAGAGTCATATTAACCAAACCTACAAGTCTTAAGAGTTTTTAAGAATCTCCTCTTCCCTCCCTCCCATCCCCGGTTTTTGTCCCTTCCCAATAGAAATCCAAATTCGAGATTCTCAGCCTGGGTTCCTCACGTCCGAGGCTTTCAAGTCCATTTCAGTCCCTCTCCGCCTGTCTTGTTGGTAGTCCTTTATGTCAGTCGTCGAGTCTGGAAAGAGTTCTTTCACCATCAAAGTGTATTCTCTTCCCACAAGGAGATTTGAAAGTAACTGCTGAAAAGTTTCCACAAAGCCTGTATCTTCAGAATCAAAGTCCAAACTGAGGCCCCAGTCATATTTCTTTATTTTAAGTTCCTGTATTCCATATTGTCCCGGGACCTCCTCCTTCTTCTTCTGTGACTTTCGCAGACTTGTGGTAGATAAGTTCCCAGCATCTCCTTGCTTGTGTTCCACAGATGTCAACTTTTGGTTGTTACTTCCCAAGGTTACTTCTTCTTTTTCTTGTTGTTTAGTCTCTTCCACCTCTGTAGATATTGTTTCCCATTCAGCTGTGGATTCTTTCTCATTCAGGTCCTCAATACAGAGAGCAGAGTTGCCTGTTCCCAAGGTCATAGTCACAAGTTGTTTATTCATGGCCAAGCTCTGCTCTTGTAAGGTTCCCACCAGTTGAAACATCCTTTCGATTTCCACTAGTAACTTTCCTTCCACAGCCATTGTATCCATTGTAGTTACACAGAATTCCCCCTAGAGGGAATCTGGTTACTTATTAGTCTTTTCTCCAACAGTCCTTTAAGAAATTATTATTACTTTGTTTCCAACAATTTTGGCTCACTTATAACTCGTCTTAGTCCAGAGGGATCTTAGATAGCGATTTTTCCACTTTAAACCGCCCGTTTGACAGCTTTGACAGCTGTCAAACCCCGCTGCTCTTACACAGGCACAAAGGCAGGACTTTCCCGAGCCCGGGAGGGGGGGTTGTTTAAAACAAAAAGAAGGTTTCCAAAACTCCACTCTCCAGCCCAAAATTTCCTTTAGCCAAATCTTGAAAGTTAATGTCCTTTTTAACTCACCCCACCAAGGGTAGGCTCTCCAGCTTAGCTCTTATGTCGTTGCGTAGATCGTCTGCAAGGGGGGGGTGCGGACTTCCTTTTAGCACACCCCCCGGTCGTCTCCAATTCAGGGTAAATTTTTAAAGTCCCAATCCGTCTTACTCACGGGTGATTCTTTCAGTCCAAATTTTCAAGGAAGGAAGTCAGCGCTCTCTGGTCATGGCTCGCGGCTTCGCTCCACCGAGGTAGCGATCGACTCTCAGTGCCACACCACCCCCGTATCCTCTCCGCAGCCTTTAAAAAGGCTCTTCGTGGATCAGGGGGGGCGCTTAAGGCACCCGCCGAGTCTTCAGTCCGCAGGCATTCGTGCCTGCGGTTTTTAAGGGTCCCCGCGTCGCCGGCGCGGCAAAGACCCGTCCTCGGTAGAGCCGATTCCCTCCGCAGCTCGGAGGGAATCCGCCATTTCCAGATCGCGTCAACCCGGAAGTCCCCCCTAAACATTTTTTAGGGGGGAAAAGCACTGTCTCAGTCAAGGTCATGCTGGCTATAATAGGTCAGAAGGCACCTGGGTTTCACTCTCTTTTTCTGTCTCTCTTTCCATCTGGTGTGGTGTTCTGTATTTAGTGTTAAGGTTTAGACTTATTATAAGTTATTGTAAGTCTAAGTTAAGTCTCCTCAACTGGATTTCTTATGGACAGTGCCAATCCTGAATGTATTGGATTTGTGACCATTATGCTCATTTGCCTATAGTAGCAGTAAAGCTCTGCTGGATGAAATATAATTGCCTCTGAACTATATTGTGGGAATCCTGCAACGTATTTAAGTTTTTACTCTGCTAACTATACATCAGAGTTCTGCTTTGGATCAATATTGAGTAGTTTCTAGGTTAGCAAAAAACAAAAACAAATGTCAAGCTACCATTTGTTGCTAGCATGAAAATATCCTGGAGCAAAGCGGTATGAGACTTTGAAATAATCCATATCCTAATATACACATAAATAATCCCGGATGCAGGAGATGACACCCATGGACAGGTGGTTCAGTGTGCTGATTACCTGTGAAGTCCTTGTCCATGGACACTTGGTGGTCTTTGACATCATCTCCATGCTCTGGGATTGCTCATGTGTCTATTAGGATATGGATTATTTCACAATATCATACTGTTTAGGGCACTTACCAATGGCTGCTCTAAATCCATCATGGCTTTGGGGATCATACCAAATGTGATATCACAGAAATAACACCAATGCCAGTGTTTATTGGTGCAAGTCAAAAGACATTACAATAAAAAATAAATAAAATAATTCAGTGCCAAAAACAGCAGATATTTCAACAAAGAGCCATCAATATTAATAGAATTCCCTTTGGGCTTCTTTTCTCTATTTAAAAAAATATGGGGAAATAGAAGAAAAGAATATTGAAACTCCAGCAAGAAAACAATGAACATGTAGAGCAGGCATAGGCAAACTCCGCCCCTCCAGATGTTTGCGACTACAATTCCCATCATCCCTGACCACTGGTCCTGTTAGCTAGGGATGATGTGGGGCCACCAGATGTGGGGCCCTATTTTTCTGGTTTTCTTTTCCAACTGACACTCATTATTCTGTGACTATTGAGCATGCTCAGTCCTCATTGACCTGAGGGTTTGTTTGTTTGTTTGTTTGTTTGCTTGCTTGCTTGCTTGCTTGCTTGCTTATTTGCCCCATTTAGGCTTTTTTAAAAAGTTTTTTTTTCTTTCTTCTGCTGCAGACTTTAGAGTTCCCTTGAGCATGCTGCTACTGCCGTCTTAAGTCTCAGGGTCTCCCATCTCACTCCATACCTGTTGGCTCTCACTATCTGAGTTTGCTAATAGAAGGCACTACAACAGAACCCCTTTGGTCACATCCACACTATATATTTGAAGCGTGTTTATACCACGCCCCAAAGAATCCTGGGAACTCTAGTTTGCCCCTCAACAAAATGCAGTTCCCAGGACTGGGTGGAGTGGGGGGGGTGAAGCCATCTGAATGTTCATCACTGCCAGTCTTAAATACCAGGATTTTGTTTCAGGAAAGACTTGGCAGAGATTAATTGATCTAGACATCCCTCGGAAGAGGTTGGAATTAGAATATTGTCTGCAAATGTGAGACTGGGGTTCATGTAAGTCTCTAGATGGGTTTCTGTTCAGAGAAGGTCCCTCCAGGAGTGGGGTTAGAATTAACGCACACAGAGTGACGCTCTTGAGGTGCTTGCTGTTACACAGATAAAAGCCAGATGACAACAAGCTCAAGCAACAAGGGATCACCTTGTTTAATAACTGATTGGCCTTCACAGCAGTCCTGAGCATTTGCTACAGAGAAAGAGGAAGCTGAGCGCTTTCAAAAACCCTTTACGCTCTGTGAATGTCCTGCATCCCTGGAGCCTGAGCACACCGTTTGCTGCTTTGCACCTTCCCTCCTTTTGGTTAGATACAGGAAAGACACCATGGTGTCAAGGACAGGGGTCTGCCAGTTGAACCTTTTCCTTCCCCAGGACAATGAGGATATTATCTCTCCCCTCCTATACGAGAGTCCTTGGAATGTCAGGTGAGTTTCATGGAAGTTGCTTCTCTGTCATTACACACACCATTAACAGTGGCAGAAGCAGAAGCAGCTGGGCCTTGCCCTGGAGAAAAGAGGCAGGTATTGTGCAAACGTACATGATTTTGGCAGGGTGTGCTGTAGCTGGTCCAGAAGCATGAAACAGTTCAAAGAGGCAGAACCACAGGCTTGAAATTAAATGGGATTTGTGGAACTGTGCATCATCTCTAACTGAAGAAGCCAAGTAGTGTTGTTACATTTTTTTTCATGTCGCCTTTCCTTTCCTCCAAGGGGATCGGGGCTGCTTAAGTGGTTTTCCTCTCCTCCCCATTTTATTCTCATCCCAACCCTGTGAGGCAAGTTAAGCTGAGAGACAGGAACTTGCCCAAAGTCACCCTGTGATCTTCATGGCCATGAAACTCAGTGGGTAACCTTGGGACAGTCACTTTCTCCCAGCCTAACCTACCTCACAGGGCTCTTTTGAGATGAAAAAGTTGAGGGGAGGTAGAGAAGGGAACCATGCGCCTCATCATCACCTGCTTGGAGGAAACATGGAAAAAATAAATGTAATAAATGCTAAGTTATGAGAAATTATACTCACGGTTCTGGAGTGTAGAGAGGATCAGAGCCATGGCGTATGTACTGAGTACAGTGGAAAACTCGATAGGCAAGGCCAGCTAAGAAATCACGAGGCGACAAATATCCAGCAACTGGTCTGACTGTGAATCCAGACCTTTCTGAAGTGGTAGAAAAACCAAAATTATCTGAGTATATGTGTTAATCAACAGAAAACACAAACTATTCCATATTTTTCCTACAGAATCAAACGTTGTTTGTACCAGCCAGACATTCCTTAAGAAAATAAAATGGACGAATTGATGCAGATCATTTAGCTGAGGGGGAAACACCAAGGTTACAATGTGCCAATATCACTAATCACCTTCCTGTTTTATCTACAGCAGCAGATTAAAGGGGGAAGGGATTCAGGGCCACTTTATACATTATACAGGTTTGAACAAAGCATTTTATCTTTAGTATCCTCATAAAATTGTCAACATTAAGGGGGAACAAATACATGCTGCCAGCTGTGTGTATCATACAGGTAGTATATACAAAAATTATCTGAACGGCAAGCAATTTCGTGCTGGGTGGATACTTGGTGCAAACACTGATTTCCCTCTATGTGCAATAGCCTCAGATCTTTCATGAAATCTGATGGCACATTATTCATTTGGAAATCATCGGCAAACATTTCTGTAACAGCAAAGAACCCTGTGGCATCTTAAAGGCTGACGTTATGTTATTATGGCATAAGCTTTTATGGACCAAAGGCACAAAGTGTTATCCTGAGTGATGATGTGGGGTTGATTGTAAACACTGAGGTCGAAAAGAAAGGAAATGCCGAAAAGGTCAGATGGGGGAAGTTACCTTGTTATCTGTCTATCATTTCATTCCATTTATGAAGTGCTTCCTATAAAATTCTCTCAAAACAATTTAACCATTAAAACAAATTTCATACAACTCACAACCCCAGATCCAATACAGAGGTTGGAATTAAAAAATCTCCACTCAAAAGGCTTGTTGAAAAAAAGGAATGTCTTCAGCTGACACCACTCCAAAACTTATGTTCACTTAGGAACAGGCTGGTTCTTTCTCAAGCTCCTTCTCATCTCATTAGTTACTGTTTAGAATTAAATGAGCTAAGCTTAGTCCTATTCAGAGGGGGGGGGGAATTGTGACTGTTGTCTTTGGCTGAGATCACACATTTGAACCTTGGAGTGCTTTTCTATCTTCAAGCAAATAAAAAAAAAGGAACTGTGTTTCAGTGCCCTTCCTCAGGGATCCAGAGAACAATGGAGGATGCACCTTTGAAAGATGCAACCCAGCTCAAAGAGCAGTCAGCCAATTAATGTTAAGTGCTAGTAGCCATAAAGTCAGAATAAAGGAAGGAATGGGAGCTGGGGCAGGTTAGCTTTTCAAGCCATACACAATATTTTATTTTTGATCGGAAAAATCTTCCTCAGGTTCTTAGGACTATATTTTGCTGTGACTTTTCTGCGGTCATAGTGGGAACTTGTTTTGGTGGGGGGGTCTTTCCCCTGCCCCCAATTTAAACATTTAGTATTTGTAAGAAATATTGGCACTCCAAAACACCGGAAAAGGCAGCCTTAATAATACAGTAACTCCCTGAAACTCAAAAGAGATCTTCCAGGGCCTGGAACAATGAGCGGACGCAAGCGACCAGGTCAAATTGAACCCAGAGAAAAGGGGCAAATAAGTCTGACATCTGCCTCATCTTCTTTGACAAAAACTGTGTCAGCATCAGAGACTTCCCACAGCAATTCCTGCAGACTGCAGCACATGCGACCTCAGTGATGTTTGCCCTGGCTAAAACTAATGTGCCCACATTGCATCTCCAGAAGGATAAGGAAAGATTATGGCCTTGGTGGGATCATTCGACACAGGCTGTGTCTACACACACACCATTTACTCTACACCTGGTATGCTCCCACCAGTAGTCTGGGAAGCAGTGTACATGTGATATTAGCCAAAAGCCATGTCTGTCCTTTGGTTTCCTATTAAATACTGTGTGTGGTGATGTGTGATTACCCAAGCCAGTTTCAATCCAAACGGAGAGAAAGAACAGCTGCAAATAAATCCCCCTTTAACTCTTTTTAAAATGGCTTTTTACGTAGGGTTCTGGGTGCAGTCTTCCTGAGGGGAAAAAATGGGTCCGTTTAATTAGTTCATCCTGCCACCTGTGTGCCTCATGCAGGATTGCATCAAGGTCACAATGGCTGTGCAGAAATCCACCGAGAAATCCCGCATGTACACTGTCCTTGGGGTGAGGAAATATACCCCAAGGCCCTGATTGGATGAAGGAAAATCTACACTTCTGTATCCAAGCCTTTTAGTACAAAAACTGGTCTCTGACCTGCATCGAAGGCCTTCGTTCAGATGAAGGATCATGCACTGCAATAAGCTTGTGTCTGGATGAAGCTTGCTGGTGGGTTCCATAATTTAGGCAAGCTAGCTTTGTTGTTTTGGTCTGTACTCACATTCCCAAAGGTTTGCTTTACACTATTAGCCTTTCTTAGCCGTCTTTTATTGGTAAAGGGTTTGTAGTCTGTGCTTGGCCATATGCTACTGAGTAAAGACTCATTCACACTTCCCTTTTTGCTTCATTTCTGAGCACAGGTCTGGGCTTTCCAGGTTGTGTCTGAGTGTCATCTTGGTGTGTTTTCCCCCCAGTACTTTCCCTGGGGAAACCCACATTTTACTGCTGAATCAGCACAAACAGCAATCAGGTTTTCCGAATCTTTCCAGGAAGAAAAGCACCAGAACAAAACAAAACAAAAAAAAGACACACACCTGAAAAACCCACACCTATGCCTAGAAGAGACCTAAGTTGTGTGCTTGGAGCTCAAAAGACAGTGAGTGGACTGTTTGGACTCTTTGTGAATCCCAAGAACATCCAGAAACAACCTGAGCTTCCCTTAGTTCAGGATTGGGAGACTACAGAGGTTCGGGCAGTGCTACAGGGCAGGTTGGTTTTCCCTGGGCTATCTTACATAGTTTGCAGTACGTAATGAGAAAAGCAGCCCAGCATAAGCAAAATGCTTTACAATGACCTGGCAGTGTTTCAAGCCAGATAATGTATACACAACCACAATCAATTTGTTATGCAGTGGGCTGGATGAGGGGGCAACCAAAACGGTGCCCTCCGGATGTTGTTGGACCACAACTCCCAACTACAACCAGAGGGCGCCATATTGGCTACCTCCTGCTGAGAGTGTCAGACTAGAACTGCAGAAACCTTGGTTCAAATTCCCACTTATCCATGAAGTTCACCAGGTGACTTCGGATCAATTCTTCTCAGCCCAATTTTCCTCACAGGGTTGTGGTTTTTGTGTGTGGTTTTTTTGTAGAATACAAGGAAGCAAGAGACTAGTTTGTCACTCTGGGCAACTTGGAGAGAGAATAGGGTTAAAGTGAAGTAAACAAATAAATGAGACTCCAAAACAGAGGTCTCCAAAAGAGGGGGATGAGGAGGAGAGGAGAGGCCTTCTGTTATTACTCTGTAGTGCTACGGGACAAATGTCATCTCCATACTAGAGGAGTTGATGAGGATACACAGAATGCAGCTATAATCAGACTGTCTCTCAGCCTGCTCCAGTCTTGATCTGAACTGAAAGGAAGGGAAGTCTGGCAGAGTCAGTGCTTTTTCTTCTTCTCCTGGTGGTACTCATGGGTACGCAGTACCGGCACCTTCCCCCCAAATGTTAAAAGTGTGGCACATACTGTAACAACTTCCTGGTGAGTACCAGCACCTCTTTTTCTTTTTTAAAAAAGCACTGCAAAGAAGCAATGCCTTTGGGAGGATTAGAAAGGGAGGATTACAGAAGATGAGTCATGAGTAACGCAACTGGCAGATGATCAACATTACCATCTGAGGAGGAGGCTTGGAGCACACCAACTGGTGCACCTTCCAGCAAAGTTCAGTGTTGTCGCTGGAAGAGTGCAAACTTCCAGATCAGTTATGACTTCAGGAAAGGCAGCTGGGAACATCTGGTGACAGGCCCATTTTGGAGGAGAAGCATGACCCCACCACTTCCAGCTGCTTTACAAACATTCAACCATACAAACCTTACTACCCAGGACATATGGAGTCCCCATCTTGAAAATACAAAATGTAGTGAATAAGGAGGCATTGTTCATACTCCATATAAGATTGTCAGTGCACTGGTTTGTTCCAAACACAGAGCTGACTGCTTTGCTTTGTATTCAGATGGGTTTAGGCATGTATAGTCAAAAAGACACATGTCATAATAGAGACGTTCTCATGGGATTGGGGGTCAGCCAGGACTTTTGTGCAAAACTCCCTCAACACAGCGAGAATTTTCTCAGCTGTAACAATTCCCCAAAGGAGAGACGGTAGAGATTCCTGATGGGGGTTTTTCCCCTCCCTGCATACGGATTTGTTCCATAACTGCTTATTCAACGTACAGAATTGCTGTGCGAAGAATAAAGGTATAAACAGCTCTCATTACTTGGCTAATTGTGTAACACTTGAAATGCGACACAATTATTTTTACAGCACCCTTTTTCTGCTAGAAGCCAGATCTGATCCTTACCTTTAAGAAACATAGAAACATCCTCCAGCTGAGGGACATTATCCTCTCGGTAGCCACAATGCTTGGTCAACAAAGGAAAGTTCTTCAAATACTCTCGACAGGCGTGAGTAGGATAGAGTTTGGTCAGTTCCCTGAACACCACTCCCCAAGTTTTTATTTCTTCAGGTGTATAGTCCACTCTAGGGATTGGCTGGCCACTAAGAAAAAAAAGACAAAAGACAAAGGTTTTGAAAACAATTACCTCTCAGTTATATGCTCCCACCAACCCATCATAAGCCCCTTCCAAACCCCCCTAACACAGACAGGCACTGGTACATCAAAAGAAGGAATAACTATTTTTCAGATAGCCCATTCGCAAGTTGCATCCAATGCCTGCTATCATCTCCAGCAAATGTCTGATGTGGCTGTTGTCTCATCCCCCAGGTGTGTCCTGGTGTTAGTCCCCAAACGGATCTTAAAGTCATGCTCTCTTCAGCTAGAGCAGTGGGTCAGATGCAGAACAAGAGTAAGGAACCAAAGGGGCAGAATGCAGCCCTCCAGATCTCTTTTTCTTGCTCTCTCCACAGGCCACACAACTCACTGCCCTGTGTCACAGCCTTCTCAGATGCTTTTACCGGAGTGGAATGTGTCTTCCTTGAATTATGCTAATAATAAGTTTTGCTTTCTTGCTTGGATGAATGGAGGAATGCAGCCTGCTGTACGAAAGTCAAGTGTTATATCCATTGCGCCACCTACTTCTGCATCTTCCCTCACCTGCCCCTAGTATGTGGCCCCCGTAACACTGTTCAGGAGGCAATGTGGCCCTTGTGCTGAAAAGGTTCGCCAGGCCTGTTTAAGAAGAATCTTTTCCCTTCCACTCCTAGTTCTTCACATAGTCTTTGTGTAACAGGTTCACACTTCAAACGCACTTCTTAGAAACAGCTGGGTTTTCTGTACAAGCCAGACATCACACGGAGAGAAGGTGGAGATAAGGGCCTGCCCATGACATTTTGCTGCCCAAATCATCTATGCCCTCAGGATCTGAGATCAACTGTGCACAATCCAAAGGGGTTTTTAAAAAGTTACAATATAGAACATTTCCCCCCAAGCTGGTCTCTCTAGTTAATTTGAACTGCCGTCAGTCCTAGCTGGCATGGGCAATGGTCAAGGATGATGGGGTTGTAGTCCAAAGCATATAGAGGGCAAGAGGTTGGGGAAGGCTGAAACAGTGGTTTCCCTACATATTTGGAGTATGCCATACACGTTAATTTCAGTAATCTCAATGATATGTACAGTTTGTAAGGTAGATCAGTATTATTACAGAGAGAGAAAGACCCAAATAGATGCAGGAAATAGTTTCAAAATAATATAATACATCTGGAGCAATGCATTTTAATAGAATGTCTTCTTAGGGGGCAATAGATTAACATTCTTCTTTTGCTTGCTCTGAAAGGCTATTCTAATGCTATCCTTGTGCGTGTAAATGGTCATTCTCTGTATTAAACACAAGGGCAGGATCGGAGGAGAAAAAAGAATTCTAAAACACTGACTTCTTGATACTTCCAGCTGGAGATGACCGTGCTGTGGATGGATGCCATGGCTGTCAACGTTTCCCTTTTTTTTAAGGGAAATTCCCTTATTCTGAATAGGATTCCTCGCAAGAAAAGGGAAAAGTTGATAGCTATGATTGATGCTTCCATACAACCCAGATGGAGTAATATAGGAGAACCCTGTAGAAAACTAAAAGGGCAATGAATATTACAAGGACATGAATACTACCAGGTAGCTGGCAAGATTCAGGGAGGGAGGGAGGGAGGGAGAAGTGTTATGATCATAGCTGTCAACATTTCCCTTTTCTTGCAAGGAATCCTATTCAGAATAAGGGAATTTCCCTTAAAAAAAGAGAAACGTTGACAGATATGGTTATGATTTGGTTTAGTTGGCTACCTATATTTTGCTATGCATCTAAACAAACCAATAAAAACTATATTGTTTCCTCAAAGAATCCTGGGAACTGTTCAGGGTGCTGGGAACTGTAGCTCTTGGGGGGGTACACTATACAGTTCTCCAGATTCTTTGGGGAAGCTGTAACTTAAAGTGGTATAAGCATGGTTTTAGATGCATCGTGTGGTTGTGACCTTAGTCTCCTACCTAGAAAATGACATTTCTCAGAAGGCTATTGTGAATGTGATAACAATCATAAAGCACTTTGAATACTGAAAGGCCCATTGCTGCCTAGACGAACCCTCTACTATCTCCTCCTTTCAAGACTTCTCTCAACTCCAGTAAAGCAGGATTTATTCAGTATGTTTCTTAGATGCAGGAACAGATACCAATCCTCACTATAGAAGCTGCTCCAATAATAAGTATCCTCTGTGGAGAAAGAATCATCTGGAATTAATGTGCTTCGAGGCCGCCTATTCAGCCTGGAAATTCTCATTAAGCACAATCGTCTTCCTTTCTTTTCTTCCCACCTTCACTTCTTTCTTTCACTAACAAACAATTACAACAAGGGTTTTGCTTAGCTGGGTAGGGGGGCGGATGTTGTTAGCAAGCCGTGGTGGAACTGAATGGATAGTACACAGAAGGCTGAAATGAATCAGAGTTGGGGGTCACAGAGCCTAAACTTCTCACTCAGTGCTCTTGTAATCACAGCATCTGTGGAAGATGGCTGCTCAGCAGCTGCTGCAATGCCTCCAGCAAAGGGGAACCCACCAATTGTCTGTTCCATGGCTGAGCAATCCTTACCATTAGGAAAGCTCTCCTCATGTTAACTAGAATCTGCTCCCTGGTAATCTCCCACCCATAGATTATAGTATCCTCTGGAAGAGCAACAGAGACCAAGCCTTCTTCAGCATGGCGGTCCTTCCGAGGTTTGAAGGCATCTCTCATGTCTCTTCCCCCCACCTTTATCTTCTCTTCTCCAGGATAAACATACCTGAGCCTTTCCATCGTACCTCCTAGGAGTTGACTACTTCCATGCTGCCACTATTTCTGGGTGGGATTCAATTACATACCGTAAAATTCAGGTCACTCAATTAAAGCTGATTGCGAAGCTATAAGCAACAAGCCCATTTTCCCCAAACACTGGGCTTTTTGCAATAAAGAAACTGAGAGGGAAAATGCACTGGAAAGTGTGAGAGAACGTGGTGATGCAAACATTGCCCAGCCTTCCCACCAACAAATCAGTGTATGCCACATGAAGCCACATGAAGTTACCACCTTGCTGAACCTAACCAGGTCTTTTTATGGCCAGTCCCTGGATGAAAGCCCTCATACATGCTACCTTGGGTCTCATGTTGAAAGAAAGATGGGGTACAAATCAAAGATTCAATGCACAGGTTCTTGCTATCAGTATAAACTCATCCAAGAAACCATTAAGGACAGTCACAGAAGGCATACTGTGCTCTAGAAATGACCAGTCACTGATGCTGATTGCATCTTAGGGAGCAAGCAGAATTTCATGGCTAAAGCAACCTCAGAAATACAGTCTGGGTAAATAACAATAGCTGCCAACAATAGGCGTCCCCTACTCAGAAGCAGGGGGAGTCATGGCTCATTTGCATGCATTAATTAAGCTGAATTGCGTACACATTTAAACATTTCCCCGTTTTCTTACACCAGCACAGCAGGGTAGAAGTGGGGGGGGGAGGGCTGGTTTGAAACTAGTCAAGTACAGCTGAAGCTGAGCAGAGATATGCAAAAGGTACTTGCAAAAAGGAACATTTAGGAGATCCATATCCATATAAAATGCTAATAGAACAGCAGTGATCTATCCAGAGAGAAAAACTGCTGCCTCTGCTCACAAGACACAAATGCCCTCCCTCTCCTTACTCTGAAGTGTGTGTGTGTGTGTGTGTGTGTGTGTGTGTGTGTGTGTGTGTGTGTTTATGGGCTTTTAAGCATGCTCTTTTCCTGCCAAGTTTTACTGTTTGCTGAGGGGGAAATAAATGTTTTCATCTCTCCCCCCCCCCTCCTTGTGCGCTTAGAGAACTCAAAGAAGTAGGCAGAAACCACAAACAGGGGAGGGAGGGGGAAATGAGAACTTTAAAAAAAGAAAGCATGAAACAGAAAAGTACATCAAATTAGCATGTGCCTTCTCGGGAATGTGAAGAGTTTGGCCCATTATGAGTAAAATGAGAATGTGATTGGAATTAGCTTGACTTGGAAGCTCGCGTGACAAGAAAATTGCAAAAAGCAGCAGGTATTTGTAAGTAGCGCTGAAAATTTACTAACTCCTGGGGATCGTAATGAATTCAAAATGTAGGCTTGATCTGCAAAGACTTTTTTAAAAAAAGAAAGATGCAGGTGTAGTGTTTGGAGGTGGTATTATTCGTTACAGGGTAAGCCACTCGTGTAAAAGTGCAATCCTGTGGTAAATGTGCTCTAGCTCAAGCTCTTTAGGATTTTGGTTAGGTTCTAGAGCAGATAGGATCTTAAATGGAAGCCAAGATATAATCCAAAAGGTGAAACCAATGCTCTTCTTCTACAAAAAGAAATGCTGGAACTCACCATGAACACCTCCCTTGTTCTTTTATAATGGCAATGGCACCCACCTGAGAGGTGCTGGAACTCAGTTCTGGTGAGTTCCGGCTGGAAAAAATCCTTGTGTGGAATCCCCCCCCCCCACACACACACAATTCTGTGAACTGAGTTAGCCTGACTGGGGGAGAAGGAGAGAGGAACAGGCTTGCTCTTGGGAAGGGAAGTGCATGACCTTTCATGTGGTGGTGGAAGCCATCCAGGGGTCAGCAAACTTTTTCAGCAGGGGGCCGGTCCACTGTTCCTCAGACCTTGTTGGGGGGCCAGACTGTATTTTGAAGGGGAGGGATGAATGAATTCCTATGCCCCACAAATAACCCAGAGATGCATTTTAAATAAAAGGACACATTCTACTCATGCAAAAACATGCTGATTCCTGGGCTGTCCGTGGGCCTGATTTAGAAGGCGATTGGGTCGGATCCGGCCCCCAGGCCTTAGTTTGCCTACCCATGCCATAAACCATTTGATGTGATTGGTGTGTTGAGCTAGCAGCTGAGGTGACAAGGCATGATAGCAGCTCTTCAGAGAGCCCCACAGTGAGGGTGGGGCAAATGGTTCCCTCCCAGCTGTGTTTTGCCCTCCTAGCCCTCTGAATTTATTTCTTTTGATTGTCCTTTTAATTTGTGACATGGCAGACAATGAGAGTGACCATTTAAAGAATGACATCTTGTTTGAGAACAGGAGCAATTTAGGAATAGAAGCCTCTGAAAAATTCAGCGAATAAGGCCTGCTCACTCAGTACTTTCCCACATTCAGGGTGGGTTTTTCATGACAGCTACCCTTATGTTTGATGCATTTTTTTTACGTTAGTTTAATCCTGGGGGGCGAAGGCTGTCCTGTTTTAAAGTATGATTTCCAGGTGCTATACATTTGCTCTCTCTCTCTCTGAAAAGTTGCCCTGCGAACCCACCGTTCAGAAAGCTTTCTTGTGTATTTATCAAGCAATTTCGTACATTTGCAAAAGAAAGTCAACTATGCAGTAAATATGTTATCCACTTAAGGACTTAATCTCATTGGCTCCAACAAGAAGCTTATGCATATTGTTCTCAGCATCGCTCTCTCCAAATCACTCTCTCCAAATGCTTGTCTACAGTTGCATTGCAAGGTGCTCTTGCACTGTTTCTAAACCTGCATTTTTGAATTGGTGCTGTCAGGTTACAAGATTTAAATTGATTTTTTGAGAAAGCAAGCTGCATACTAGTTTTTAACTTCTTAGTCATACCATAAAGTATTTTGCTTGTTTTACAACTTTTGGTATCCCCTTGTTCACACTAGGATCCGTAACATCTTTTTTCCTTATGAAACAAAGAAACAAAAATGCCAGTCATTTAATTCCTGGTGTTAACTTTCTGTTAATTTGACCTCTACATAGCCCATTATGTGAGTTGACATACACGCTGCATGAAGGGGGGTGAGCAGGAATGTCACTGTTCTTCCCCTTCCCCTGGCCCTCACACACCTCTCTCAACCAGGTAAGCTAGAAGCATTATGAGAGTTCAAGGACACATGCCACCTAGGCGAAAATTCTCAACGAAGGTTCAAAGCAGGAGTGTGGCTTAGGAGGAGTATAGCAAGTAGAGAGAGTCAGACAGAAAGGTTCTCCATTTCTGATATGAACAAATCAATAAATAAAGTGATGACCAGAAGTGTCAAGAAGTTCAGTGGTAGGGCGCAGCCTTTGCATTCAAGTGGACAATGGCTTGATTTGGTAAAAGTCAACTTCCTACGTTCCACAGCTCAACTCCAAATAAGCCCAGTTTAGATGCTCACCCTACCAATTTAGTTGTGTAAATGGGCCACTCCTCATGGCTGCTGCTTGATTATCACCCAAGCAGATGGTGTCCTTTTTTTTCTGAATCAATAGCAATTTCACAACAACAAACAAAGTTCTGTACTCACTATTTATAATTCATGGCAACGTCGACAAAATATTTCCTTCTCTGCCGATACACATTGTCCTTAAATCCCTAAAGCAGATAAAAGAAAATGAATGCGTACCAAAGAGAATTAACAACAGAAGGAAAAAATCAATAATCAAAGTGGATTCTAAAATAATGCTTATTAATATTGTAATTCATGCCATTTGTGGAACAGTTAGCAAACATAATGACATTGTTACATGCCACTCCAATCTCTAAGTGGCAAGAGATTCCAGGGGTTCACGTTTCCTTTGGAAATGAGGCACAGCAGAGACTGTGGTGTCTTTATGATATATGGTTTATGTACACATATATAAAACTTGCTTTGTTAATCACCTTTCTTTTGCTCTCCATGATGGCTCTTCATCAGGTGATTTCCTGAGCATGGAAAAAACTGGTTTGGCCTGTATTTTGACACTACTAAATTCAGTGTCTGGCAGCCCATCTTGATACTCCAAGCACTGATTAACTTCTAACAGTAAATGCAGGAATTATTGGTGTCTTGCATCCACAAACTCATAACAAGATGTACAAGAATAGCCCTTTACTGCAACAAAACTTGACTAAGACTATGCACACATCACCAGTTTAAAATGCAGCTATATTGTTCTTTTTCTTATTTCAGATCAAAGCTGGTTCGGAGCGGGGAACACATCAAAATGCAGCACTATACTGTATTTCCTACTCAACAACAGGATAGGTATGGATTATGTGTCTGCCTTTATTAGTACTTTGCTGTGTGTGTGTGTGTGTGTGTGAGAGAGAGAGAGAGAGAGAGAGAGAGAGAGAGAGAGCGCAAGTGCGATACAGAGAGCCTTATGAGTGTATTGTACATAGTCAGTGCACAAGCAGCACACATACAATGTAACATTCCATATACCCATGTAGTACAGTATTTAATTGCTTTTTAAAAAAGCAAGTTTTAGAGGTGGCTACATGAAAACCTGTGGCTCTTTGGTAATCCCCTCTTAAGGGGCTAACGTGTGTCCAAATTTCATGCACCTTTGCAAAAATACAAGAGAAGAAGGAGAAGGAGAAGCTATAGCTTCCCAATGCAAGTCAGTGGGATTTCTGCAGATTTGCTTTTACCGGATCACAATCCAGATCCAGGGCTCGGGGCAGTTCAAGATTGTCTCGAATCTAAATTGGTGTATCAGGGCCCAAACTGGCTTGGTGGAACAGCCGGGATTTCCTGCTCAGGGCCAGCCCAAGGCAAGTTGAAGCTTGAGGTGAAGGACAATGTAGTCCCCACCCTCCACAGACAAAATAGGATGGTCACATGCAAAAGGTGAAAGGGGGCCCTTAGCTATAATCTGTTAAGATACCTCTTGCACCAAAGGTGGAGGACCCCATTTCCAGGCCCGTGCAAAGCTTGTCTGAGGTGGGAAGTCTTGTTAGAATAAAGTTATAAAGTAGAAGACAATGACAAAGGAGGAGGAGGAGGAGGAGGAGGAAGCGGTCAGTACATGGTGGGGGAGGCCTCTGGCTGGCTTAGCCCTCCGAGGCCCAAGCAAGTGTACCCGGCTGACTTTCCTCTCTGCACGGGCCTCCCCAATCCTCATTTACACCTGAACCCTCTACGACAGAAACTGACTGTACAGTTGTACTTTGGTTCTCGAACAGAATGCATTTCGGGAGGCTGTTCGACTCCCGGAATCATTTGAAAACCAAAGTGTGGCTTCCAATTGGCTGCAGGAAGCTCCAATCAAAAGCCACGGAAGTCGTGCCGGACGGTCAGCTTCCGAAAATTGTTTGAAAAGCAGAACACTCACTTCCGGGTTTTGATTGTTTGGGAGCCAAGGCATTCAGCTACCAATGTACAACTGTACTAGTAGTTAAATATTACTTCAACATTATTATCGGCACAGCACCCCCCCCCCCACTGTACTTCAAGGCAGGAAGCTAGCTTTGAAGGGCAGGGCAGGCCATACGGTCCACCTAACTCCAACCTTCCAGCATCTCGCCACCACACAAGAGTAACTGATCTGCTAGTGCAGGGATGGCGAGCCCCTCAGATGTTGTTGGACTTTAACTCCCACCATTCCTAACTATTGGCAGTGCTGGTTGTGGCTGATGGGAGTCATAGTGCAACAGCATCTGGAGGGCTACAAAAAATCAAAGTGGAAGGAGTTTGCACTAGGCTTGTAAAAAGCAAGTCCATTTCTGAGTGCCCCAAGCTTCCATTAGGCCTGATCGACAGTGGAATTTGCTGCCAAGGAGTGTGGTGGAGTCTCCTTCTTTAAGCAGAGGCTTGACAACCATATGTCAGGAGTGCTCTGATGGTGTTTCCTGTTTGGCAGGGGGTTGGACTCGATGGCCCTTGTGGTCTCTTCCAACTCTATGATTCTATGATGCTGATTTTGATAATGATGCTCTAAATCATGAAGAGTTGGGATACCTTTGCCAGTCACAGAACAAAATCTATGGCATTTTCTTTCTTTCTTTTAATTCAATAAACACTGAATTGCCAGAACGGCTTCAGTTTTCCCAAGTTGTGTGTCAGGACCCCGTAACCACCCCCTCAAAGATGAATAAAACACCAGGACACAGAATATTTGGTTAATGTTATTGGGCAAATATTGGCCACAACTTTATTGGTTACAGAATGTGAGCAGTATTGGCTTAGGCATTGAATAGACCTGACTATATCTGACTCCTGCCCGTTGCTCAGGGAGTCCGGTAAGGGTAAACCACTGGAAGGGGGAGCCCCGTTGATACAAACCAACTCAAACTCCCCCAGGGTTCCCACAGGGGTGGTGGCATGGCCCTAGCCCCGCCCCGGGCTTCGGACAAGATCCACACCCCGGATTCCTTTAACAGAATATCCTTAAGCTTGGAGGGGCAGGTGATGACCACACCTCACCTCCCCATCATAAGGTCATCCAATGCCTAACCACCACAAGAGCCCAAAGACTCACCGCCAAATACCCTCACACCTGTAAGCAATCCTTCACGCCCTCTGCAATATCGGCCAACCAGATATCATTTCCCCAATCGGAAAGGTGTTCGCCATCATCTCAAAATAGGGCCATCTTGCTGTAAACAATGGTGGGGTGCGCAATCACCCGGCCACCCAGCATGTGCACTTTCTGTGTCAATGAACAATTCAAGCATTTTTGGATATGATCTGTTGCAGCTGGGCAATCACTGCCATGCCAGATGCGTCTTTCCAGAAGCTGCGACCAAATAAGAGTCATTTTGGGGAAGTTCAGAGCCATATAGTCCAAGTCCTTTTTGATATTTGAGAGCAAGTCCATGCCTTTCCGACTCAGCAAATCGTTTTCTCCCAACTGCAAAACCAAAGCATTGGGAGAGCTCTGCGCATCAGCCTTGGTCCTCACAATTGGCAGCATCTCCTTCCATTGCATCCCACACCTTGATATCCAAGAAATACGGATGTGCTCAGGAAAACCCAGGTGGCATCCCAGGCCACTGGCAACCGCCTATGCACAGGCCCAATGGATGATACTGTGTCCCGCGATCCAGATCTCAACACACTTTGCCCTTGAAACGTAAAGTAACAGAGCAGTGTAAGCCATAGGCCTGCTTAAAATAAGGAGCTGCCACTGCCACAGGTATAACCTTTGTACGCATTGGATCGCCACCGCCCCATGTCTTTTATCCTGTCCGCTGGAAACCCCAGTGGGCAGCCATTGTAGCGGCCCCAATCCTAAATGAGTGAGTGGCGTATTCCCTAGCCAGAAGACCACACGCTTCGATAGCTCTCTGTATTACACAAGTAAACTGCTGTCTAGCTAGACAGGTCCCATCCTCATGCACGAGGAAAGGACCTGGACCAGGGGGCCTAAGATAGAGAAACCTTTTAGTATCCTTCACTGGGCAAGGACCCCTTTGCATGGTCACTGGCAGACGGACCAGTGCACCCTTTCCTTTCTGGCTCTGTTTTCGAGCGACGAATACAAACTACCAACTCAGTGTCAGAAAGCTGAATATCGTTGAGCTGCAAGCCTCACGGTGAAGGACCTGGCTCACCTTCTTGGACCACTTCCCCCACTCTTAGGGCGCCAAAAAAATGCAATGGAATAAGCAGCTGAAAACAATCGGGACTCATATTTGGACCAGCAAATTGAATTGAATTTATTGCATATTCTACTAAGGGGATCAAATGTAATGAGCCTACGCCCATCCCCGCTTCGTGGTTGCAATCTACGCCAACCTTCAAGCGCCCTGCGCACCACAAACTCAACACATGGGTCCGTGAAGTAAAAAGGAGATGGCAGCCGCCTGGATTCTTAAGGTTTTTGCTGCACAACCAAGGTTGCGCAGATGAACCAAGTATTGCAGCACATGGTCAATTGTTGGGGGGCGTGTGATGCCTAATACCCGATGACTGTGCACGATAGGCTAAGAAATTGGACCAAGCTCTTGTATAGGGCCTAAGTGTAGAAGATACAACTGAAGCCAATACTCCCTGCATCACGTCTCGTTTCCAAGGCTCCAGAGATGCTCCAGGAATGGTTCTGGAACTGCTGTGCCTCTGGGGCTAACAACCGGAAGCGGTCCATCTGAAATCGAGATAGCGCATCCGCAACATCATTATTAATTCCAGGAATGAATTTTGCTGAAAATATAATGTTAAATTGGAGGCACCGCCAGACAAATGATCGAAGCAGAGCGGACACCCTTTCTGAGCGTGATGATTGCCCAGGCTGGTTGTCGGTCCAAAAGCAGACGCGGTGATCCCGGAATTCCTCAGTCCAAAGGTGAACAGCTACTAATATTGGGGGAAATCCAAGAAGGTCAAATCACGGATAATGGCCTTACCACACCAGCTAGCAGGCCATTGCTGTGCACAGCAGCGCCCCCTGAAGAATACACCAAAGCCCAAGGATCCTGCAGCATCTGATTGCACCTGAAAATCTGTGGAACAGAAGCCAAACCTGGAGATCTCCTTTTACTGATTTTGGGAGGCGCACCCTATGATGTGGTGATTGAAGTCTGGCAGATAGCCTTGCCAGCTGAGAGCAGAAAGGGCACCCCGGCTCGCGCCTCCGCTTAAATGGTCCCAGCCACACACCCCCAGCCAGCCAGTGAATTGGCTGGCTGGTTGATGACAAGGCCAGGATCCTCCAGGCAACGCGGGACTTCGTCCCCTGCCCCCGGAGGAGAGTAGGTGGCCATGTGGCCCACTGCAACTCCTCCCCACAGTTAAGTGGAGCAGACTTCCCTTCCTGAAGAGAGAGAGAGAAAAGGCAAGGCAAGAGGTTAATTTCCCCTGGCTTTGGAGTCGTGGCTTTTGGCAGTACGTGGGCCTTGCAGTGTGTGTGTGAAATATGAGCTGAAACAGTGCTGCCGTATTAAAAACAGGGATGAAACACAAGGAACCTGCATGGAGGCTGCATTCCTGCTGAGCCTAAAGGATGCTATGATTTCTACCTCATAATTATCTCCCAGAGTGTGAGCAGCTTTTCAATTGCCTTCTTTTTTCCCCTCCCACACCACTAGGAATGCTCATTTAATATCTATATTCTTTAAGTGAAATAGCAGTGGGCATGACTTTAAGTACTCGGGTGATTTTGGAGAGCAACACTTATATGCACCATTTAAAAAGGGGGGAAAGTAATCTAAAAGGTAAAAATGGGGAAGAAAGCAATGGGATAGTTTGTCATTTTTATTTATTTATTTTGTGATACCTTGTGTAGCTCTGTCATACTGAAAATACAGCATAATAGCTGGCAGGGGTGGGGAGCAGGCAGAAAAAATCTATCCCAAGTCTTCTAAGCATCTCTTTTAAGCAGAAGTTGTAGACCATGAAAACGGCCTGAGTGGATTTGCACCTTAATCTGAAATGCATTAGCTGAATATTTTTGGGATCAGTCTGTCATATCGAAGCTTGTCAGGAGGCAGGACAAATCAGAGTGGTGAATCAGTCCTCAGAAAGCAGAAAAGGGAAATGGCTTGTTTCCTGCTAGATCTGAGGAACTTGAGGTAGAGGATGGTAGATTGCAGCTGAACATTAGAAGCAACTTTGTAGGAATATGAACAGGGAAAGAATGGTAGAGCAGATGCCCAGAGTCAATTTCTGGCATCTCCAGGTAGGTTTGGGAATGACTCTGGTCTAAATCCCTCTCTAGAGAGCCACTGTCAGTCGGCATAGACCATAGATGAGGAACATGTAGTTCTCCAGATGTTGCTGGAATGCAGCTCCCATTATCCCTGGCTATTGGCCATGCTGATGGGAGGCTGATTGGAGTTTCAGTCCAACAGCATCTGGAAGGTGATAGATTCTCCATCCCTGCAGTAAAAGATCATTCCCTGTGTTCCTTCTAAAAGCAGTTCAACAGCAGTACCATTTTTCTAGGATGCTGGTGGACTTCTTATTGCTGGAGAACTCCAAGCAGAAGCTTGACAGCGCTGGATTTCCAGTATCAAGCAGGGAATTGAATTAGATAGCCTACAACAAATTCTACGATATTGGCCCATGCAACAAACTGTCATTGCAAAGGGGCAGGTTCAAGGAAACTCCTGAAATATCTTCCGTATCATATGTTGTCACAAAAGATCCCTGGATTTCTAAAGAAACCCACCTCCCTCTTGCATTCAGTGAAGGTTATTGCAATTAGCATCATGGTTATGAAATGAGCTGAAGGGATCAAGCATACTTAATAAAAAAAATGCATCCAGTTCTAGGAAAATACCACTGCCTATTATATTGTACATCTCATGGCTTGGCTTTGCCAACAAGACATTGTATCTCATCCTAAGCAATTTATCATTTCTACAACAGGAGTAAGTAAAAAACAACATGGGCTGCATAATGCACTGTATAACAACTCTCTAATGTTTTGTTCCATTGTTATTTTGTATTTTCTTCCAATTATAGCTATGGAACAGCCTTGGGTGCCATTTGGTGCAAAGAAAGGATATAAATTAAGCTACTTAAGTTATTTTGAATAATAATATTTAATAATAATTTGTTAATTATAGCTATAGTTCTAATTACTTGAAGAAGAAGAAAGTTCAGTTCTTTATCATCAAATTGTCACAAATGTTTACTTGACCAACCTTGGCTGCATTTACTGAACACTTACAGGGTGATCTGCATCCAGTTCAGAGCCGTACATTAGAACTCTTTGGGAACATTTGTCTAATTCAGCAATCTTCCTGGGGAACCAAGGAACACAGTCAAGCTCTGGAGGAAATACAGAGTGATTGGAGGCATCAGATTCTCACTGCTTCTTCACAAAGCTTTGCTAATTTCAAGACAAATTTTGAAAGAGAAAACAATAGCCTTGCCTTCCTCATCGGTCCAGATGTTTTCCGGTGGATTCAGAGTTACAATGTTCGTTTCATACTTTAACAACTGAATGAGCTCATTGAATTCTTTCTTGCTACAGTCACAGTCCACAAAAATTTCTACCTCTGAACTCCTTCTCTTGGATTTTCTTGATTCAATATGAACCATACTCACATGCTTCTCCTGTAGACAGAACGAAAGATTGGTTCATTGACTCACTGAATTCATTTAGAAGAGAAGTGGTTTAATGGGTGTTCTGAACAGGATGTAGTTTAATGTGCATATAAAGGCATTTGAGTTAAGAAAATCCTTCATCTGTATTAAATTACTTATTTGTTATTTTTAGTTCAATAAGTGTGCTGTAAAATTACGCCTGTATTAATTGCTCCATTTTATTAGATATCTGAAAACTGTAACTATTGTAGGATGATTAAAGGTGATTTACCATGGCCATTTCTTATAAAACAGGTGTTCACTGTAAAAAAAAATTATACTATTCAATGCCCAATTTATAGACAAGTTAAATTAATGGGCAAGAAATGAAATAGTGTGAAGATACAAGAAAAGTATTTATTTCAATCTACTTTAGCCTAACTGAACACTGTTACCCCACTTTGCTATCAGCAATAATCAAGATAACATGCCAAATAGCATTCATAAACATATTACAAAGAAACAGCCACATCAAGAGCATGGAAACAATATTCTGTTCTGCAACAAAGTAGTTGCTTTTTCACATATTCACTTCAAGTGCCATGTGAAAAAGTAACTAATGATTGTCATGAACTGGCAGGGCAACGGGGAGGAGGAAGAGGATCCTGGCATGGGATGTAGCCAGGACTGGGACACACCACGGCAAGCAGGGGGTGGCAAAGGAAGTACTCACAGGCCGATGGAGGATGGTGAAGGAATGCAGTTCAATGCACAGGAACCAGAGCAGCAGGACCCATCACCAGAGACAGAGGACTCCCTACCCCACAAACAAGGTGGGTTCTGAGGCATAGGGAGTAGCAAGAGGGGTGCTATTGAAGGCTGAGCCAGGCAAGAGCCCACAGCCCAGCTCCCTAGTTGGCCAGGTGGAGCTTGCTAGCTCTGGAAGTAGGTGCCTGGTTCCTCAGCTGGAGTAGGCTTGGAACAGGTGAGGGTCACATGTCTCATCAAGCACAGGTGCTGCAATCTGCATGCAAAGTATGAAAGGGCAGCAGAGCTAAGGTGCTGTGTCTGCTCTACTGCCCATGTTGATGGACTTTGGCTTGGGACTGTGTCTGGGTTTGACGCTGGACTGTATCCTGACTGCTGGACTTCATATTTGGCCTACTTGGATTGACCCTGGACTGTGTTCCCTGACCTTTGGACTTTGCTCGTGTGGCTTGACCCCCAGACTTTGGACTTGACATACTGACCTGCTGCCAGATAGGCTGGAGGTTCAGGGCAATGATGGAGCTAGGTGTATTGACACCAGGAGGATATTGACACCTGAGATAATCTACAGAGTCTGCCCACCCTTGTACCTGCTGACCAAATATCCGAGGGAAAGAGCCAGGCCTCAAATGTCAACCTCACAATCCAATAGATTCCTGCGGAAGGGGGAAGTTCTTCAAGTATTCTGTTCTCAGGCTGTTTAGAGTATTGGTAGGCAAACTAAAGCCCAGGGGCCGGATCTGGCCCAATCACCTTCTAAATCCTTTTGTTTAAAATGCATCTCTGGGTTATTTGTGGGGCTTGCCTGGTGTTTTTTCATGAGTAGAATGTGTGTTTTTATGTAAAATGCATCTCTGGGTTATTTGTGGGGCATAGGAATTCATTAATCCCCCCAATAGATAGATGATAGATAGATAGATAGATAGATAGATAGATAGATAGATAGATAGATAGATAGATAGATAGTCTGCCCCCCCCCCACAAGGTCTGAGGGACAGTGAACCGGTCCCCTGCTGAAATACTTTGCTGACCCCTGGCTTTAGAGCTTTCAGACCAGCAACAAATTGGTAGCCAGTGAAGGGAGGGGTGTGATCCAATCAATAGGCCCTACATAAAATTCCAGCAGCTGCATTTTATACCAATTGGAGACAGTCTGGAAACTCCAGAGGTATCTTCGCATATAGTAGTCTAATTGGGATATAACTAAGGCATGAAAGGGCTGAAACCAGGTCTGTGTTTCTCTAAGGCTGCAGCCAGTGCACTAGGTGAAGTCAGCAAACGGCATATTTAGCTACTGGCCCCAGGATAGCACTGGGTCCAGGAGTACCCTCAAGCTGAGACCATGATCTTTCAGTTTCTTCTTCTTGTCTGGCTCAAGCTTCAAATTAACAGCTATCAATACACAAAGTGTCTTGGGATTTAAGTAAACCAGGGCCAGTCCGATATATTTTGGCATGTTAGGCAAGCCACAAAATAGCAGGGGGCACAAGGGAAGAAGTGGGGAGTGAAGCTCTATAGCGGGAACTAGGGGGCGGGGAGGACACCAACAGCGCATCCTATTCACCAATAGGTGAATAGAGGTGGCATGAGGGGGCTTGCCATGAAGGCTGCACACTCGGCCTCCAAGGAGTGTGCCACGGCCATTGATGCCACCACAGAGGCAGCACAAACAATGCATTCCTTGGAGGCTGGGTTTGCTACCACTGTGGATCCTGCCACCCGAGGCGGTCGCCTCACCTTGCCTCATGGGAAGGCCGGGCCTGAAATAAACACATAATAGATCCACACAATAGATTTTTCCAATCACCTGTTTTAAAAAGGTGGGGGGGGGGTTACCTGGAAAAGTCTGAGAGCTTTCACCAAACCACCAACTTCATTTTTCAAAGAAAACACCACTGCGGTCTTTCCTCCTTCTGATGTTGATTCATTCTTGCTTGCACCTTTATTGTCCTTTTTATCATCATTTTTACCAGAACTGGTTCTGTTTAGCTGAAAGAAAATACATTGCAAAATAGAAGGGTTTCTGTGCGCACCTCAGAAAACGTTAAGCTTTCCTTTCAAGCAGACTGTTCTTGCTTGATTTTAGTATTGAGATATCTCCTACAAGAGAGGTTCTTTTCCCTTTTGAAAGGCGTGCTCAGGAGAAGAATTGCAGGTTACAAGCAGACATGAATGATTACTCTTTCAGAAAAGATCAATGAAATAGCATCATGGAGCATGTTATCCTACTGCTACAACTTTGGTTATTATAATTCTTTAATAAAACTCCGGCTTGGATCTTCTGCCAATGAGAAATCAAACTTCACAAGCTTTGCAGAACAACTATGGTTCTTGAGCTCCGCATTATAAACTCAAATGTGAGTCACACATAGAACATTACAAAATTTCATGATTGCACCTTTGCTTGATTACCTATTATTGGATGGAAATGAAAATTGCACTTTTATATCTTGTTCTCCCATTGAAGCATTTCCACATCTGTGGGGGGTTTGGGGGGGTGGGGGCTTTGGGTGAAGGTTAGAGGTCACTTTACAGCCCTTTTTGTCAAAAAGGAAAGTGGCACCATTTTGGATAAGCCAAATGAAAGACTAGCTATGATTTTTTGTAATAGAAAAAATAGTTGTGCTTTAGTAATGGCTTTGGAGTTTGGAAAGATCTTCCTCTTTAGAGCATGGAAAATCAGTAAATGGTCTAACGAGATTTGTGAGGCAAGGTGGCCTTTTGCAGTGGATGGTGAACCCTGAGAGACGCCTGCTATCTGCATTTTGCCTTCATCTCAGAAGTCTCCCTCTGGAACAATCCTGCCTTGTATATTTATGATAGTTTTGTTTTTTAATACTAATGATCCTAAGTGAAGAGGAGATGGCAGGTGAAAATGGTTAAACAATACAAAATTATTCCATAGATACTCAATTTATCTTTTGCCGTCCTTGTAGAGATTCAATAGAAATGTAGCCTTATGGAGACTAAGGCTATAAATGCTAGTAGCCACAATGTCCTACCTCCACTGTGTGTCTCTGAATACAAGTTGCTGGAATCAAGTACAAACATAAGAAGAGCTTGCTGGATCAGACCAGTGGCCCATTTAGTCCAGCATTCTGTTTTCATGATGGCCAACCAGAAGCCTTTGGGAAGCCCCGCAAGCAGGACTGGACCTGAGCTGAACAACATTCTCCCCTCCCAGCAACCACCAATCAGAAGCATACTGCCTCGGTGTCAGGAGTCCAGGTTCCCAGCTTGATAACACAGTTACCGTAGATAATTAAAAAGGAGGATTTATTGCAAAAACAAACAGATAGCTCCGGACGGCTCTAACAAAGTCTCCAGCACCATTACTCAAGATGACCCTTCTGAAGATTCCTTCCTGTGTCTACAGAATATATTGAACCAACGCCCTTTGTGTCTTTTTGTTTTGCTTCCTGTCTAGAAGCCCTCCTATTCGCCGACTCCTTAGAGAGATTGGATTAGTGCCAACCTCTTCCTTTTCCGACAAACTGTCTCCTTGTCTATTTGAGCTTCTGGCGAGCTTTGGCTGTGTTCTAGCCTGCTCTCAGCTACTGTCTTATCAGCTCGCCCGTCAAGGTCAGGAAGAGCCAAATTCTGCAGCTGCCGGCTCTCCCTTATCTGACTAACATCAAAGCCTCCCTGTTCCTGGCTGCTTTCTGCATTTGGCTGAAAACCTTTGCTTGGAGCTGGCTCATTCCTGACACCCAGATAGTGGAGACAGAACATAGTTAGTAGCCATTGACAACCTTATCCTCACAAGTGGGGAGAGTGCTATTGGGCTCAGGTCCTGTTTTCGGGTTTCTCAGACATTTGGTTGGCCACTGCAAGGACAAGATACTGGACTAGGTGGGCCATTTGCCTAATCTTGCAGACTCTTTCTTAATGTTCTTGTGCTTGCTTCTCTTTGCCAACTGTTATGTACTGAGTTGAATAGGATCCAAACTGAAGCAGTCTGATTGGTCCTAGAACAATAGGATTCAGAATGCAGCAGTCTGATTGGTCCTAGAACAATGCAGCAGTATGATTGGTTGGCAGGAACCACCCAATCATGCTCCAGATATAAGTGAATCCACAACCTGATTGGCTTACAGTAGAATTCCAGAATTAGCCAATCATGTGCAGCCCATTGTGTAAATAATGTATATAAAGCAGATACTTTGAGGGGACTTTCATTCATTCCTCCTCACCACTATGAGCTGAATAAAGAGCATGAAATCACTCTGCGACTCTGAGTATATTTCACCAACCATTTAATAATCTTTGTGTGGATTTTGAAGCATCCCTTTTTCTGTGCAGGACCTAACCCAGCAAAGGAACCGGAACCAATTCACAGGTTTCCCTTGTTTGATTGGGACATGTTTCCATAAAAGTAACACTTGGAAGATATATGAAGAACAGTTTTGCTTGAAAATGAGATTCCACATAGAAACATATAGCTGTTTGGGGGGGGGGGATCATTTCCTCACTGATGTCAAAAGAATTTCAAAATTGTTGACAGTCAAGTCCTCAGCACCGAGTACTCTTCCTGAGGGACCTGCTTTGATTAAAACACAATTAACGCTAAACGTTTAATGAAGTGATTGTTTAATCATATGGATGACTTGCTAAATGTGTTTTCAGAGTTAGCAGCCTATAGCTGGAAGCTGGAAGGCACTCTTCAGGTTAAATATGGAAGCAATGGCGGGGCAGGTCAGGGCCTTGCTTAATTAGTCAGAGAGACACAATAAAGACTGAAATGGTGAAATTCGTGGTGATACAATTATTCAAAGCCTGCCTAACAGAGCTTCATGGCATGCCTACATGGCTGAAATATTCTGCTCAGTCAAAGATTTGTTGGAAGGAAATTTTAGAAATGAGGGGAACACTCATCAAGAGAATTCAGCTTCACCTTTGATGGAATTGCCACTCACAACAAGAGCTTGCTGCTCTTTTTAATGCATAACATAGCTACTAGTCACTATATAGTGGTACCTCGGGTTACAGATGCTTCAGGTTACAGACTCCGCTAACCCAGAAACAGTACCTCGGGTTAAGAACTTTGCTTCAGAATGAGAACAGAAATCGTGTAGCAGTGGCGTGGCAGCAGCGGGAGGCCCCATTAGCTAAAGTGGTACCTCAGGTTAAGAACAGTTTCAGGTTAATAACGGACATCCAGATTGAATTAAGTTCTTAACCTGAGGTACCACTGTACTATAAACTAAAGGCAAAAGGGGGAGGACCCCTGGATGGTTGAGTCCAGTCAAAGGCGACTCTGGGGTTGCGGCGCTCATATCACTTTCAGGCCGAGGGAGCCGGTGTTTGTCCACAGACAGCTTTCTGGGTCATGTGGCCAGCATGACTAAACCACTTCTGGCACAACAGGACACAGTGACAAAAACCAGAGCACACAGAAACGCCATTTACCTTCCCACCACAGCAGCACCTATTTATCTATTGGCACAGGCGTGCTTTCAAACTGCTAGGTTGGCAGGAGAGGGGACAGATCAACTGGAGCTCACTCTGTCACAGGGATTCAAACCGCCAACCTTCTGATCGGCAAGCCCAAGAGGCTCAGTGGTTGAGACCACAGCACCACCCGCGTTCCTACAAATTAAAAGCACAGCCACTGCCCACCAGATTGCAAGATTATGATGCTAGATTCATTCAAGGAGTGAAGAGGCACATATGGGAGATGTTCCCTCACATATAGCCCAGGTCTAAACTATGTGAGATTTTTTTAAAGCTCTTAAATACTAGGCTTTAATCTAGGTGCTCTTACAACAATAGTGTAACATGCTCTACTACTCTGGTTACTGCATTCTGGACAAACTGTAGTTTCCGGTCTGCTTTTAAGGACAATCCTACCTATTGCATTACACTACTAGTTAAGAGGTTATGAGGGCCTGTATAACTGTGTTTTTTGCTGGAGGCATCACTTCTGACATATCAGGTAAATAGATACAAAGCACTGATCATGGCTTCCAAAGAGCGGATGCAGATACAGGCTGCAAACCTGTTATTTTGTGGGCAGTGTGACTTCACCTAGAACAGTCACACACACCATGATCAACTCCATGTTTTTGATAAATCCCCTTCTGATCTCCTCCTGCCCTGTCCTATGGCAAATTTCATCCAATTCTGTCCAATATGGAAAAGTTAAAGGGCTTTTAAAAAATATATATCAAATTTTAAAGATGACCAACACAAATACCCCTGGACCTACTGTATTTTTCGCCCTATAGGATACACTTTTCCCCCTCCAAAAATGAAGGGGAAATGTGTGTGCGTCCTATGGGGCGAATACAGGCTTCAGGAAGCTCCGCGTAACCCTCCAGAGCCCGGCGCGGCTCCGGCACCACTCTGGGACCTGTTCTGGGGGCTGGGGGCGGGGGAAGCCCCACGCCTGTGGGGGGGGGACTAATTTTTTCCCCTTTATTTCCCCCCCAATCTAGGTGCGTCCTATGGGCCGGAGCATCCAATAGGGCGAAAAATACGGTATTTTTCTATCTCAGCAGGCTTTAGTCCCTCTGAAAGGGCCTGCAAATTTCAGCTAATTCTGCCAAAATGGAAAAAGTTACAACTTTTAAAATATCTTTTCCCGTAATAATAAGTTGGATGGGAATAAAGCTTCATTTTCCTGAAACAGATACAGCTTTTGACCCTGAGACAAATCAGGTAGTCTCCAAAGTGCTTTGGACAGGGGCATTTTCCAAAGCACCAAATCTGTGCTCCAGCTGAATATTGTGCTTAGTACACACCCCTACTTTGAGCCTATTTATTTTCCACTGTGTATTTATTCTCACATTGTGAAGAGAGGATATGTTGAATTAGCACTCTTTAGCGCAAGATGATAGGGATACTCAGCATCATTTAACTTGAGGGCACTCAGTAGGTTGTTTCTATTAAAGTCAATGAATGCACATTAATGTATGAGACAACTAATATGTGAAGTAGATAAAAAGCCTTAATACACTAAAAGCCACTCTTTACAATTGCTAATTGTTAGAAAATTGCAAGTATAATCAAAGAACGAAAGCAAACAAGATAAAACACTTAATCAAAGGGTTCTTAGGGCCACATCAACCATGACAAATTTCCTAAACAGGTTGAGATTTATTGTAAGATACTGTGTGGGGAAATGCTTTTACATATGACAGTGTAACAATGCTAGAGTTCCCAAACCCTCAGACTGAAACAAGTCCCTAGAATCTGAGAACATGGATCTAAGCAGAAACGGCCATATCAGAGAGACTCTGGGGGTGGAAATTTTCTGTCTATATATAGTTAGATATTCTACATGCTGTGAAGTTGGTCAATGCCCACTCTCTTGGAACCCCACCACAAGAAACACCTTGGGAGTTAGAGAACTTGCCGCAACTTAGATGATTTAGCTACTACACAGACAATGACTATGTGTGGTGTGACATATAGAAAATGCAAGAGGTGTGATGAAGGTCATGTCTGGGGCAACCAGGATGCCTAAACCTACCAGGACACCTTGCTCAAAGCCACATGTGAAAGCTGCTGCTAGGAGAAATTGCTGTTGACATTTGTATATATTGGACTGTAAATGATGTTTAGCCTAAAAGAACCAGCCAGGACTGAAATCAGGTGAGAGAATCAGGGAGGCATAAAAGCAGAGAGAGAAACCTTCATTAAAGGGGGGAGTATGAGCACCAGGCATTTATTTCCCTGCTCTCCACCATTGCAAACCAAACAGCAGAAACAATGTTGGGTGTCTTTGAAGACCAGATCTAGCTTCATTTTCTGGTGCTGTGGGAGAAAGACTTGTCCCCTGTCTAATCCAGAGGGATGGCGCACGATCTACATATAGATCATTTGCTCTCTAGGTGATTTTATTATCTGTTTTCTGCTCCCTGTGTTATGCTAATGTGCTAAAATAGAACGATCTGTTCATAAACTCTTGACCGGGCATTGCGTAATTTCATCTCCATTCAAGTGGGATCTAAAAGAACCTGTGGCTACTGTAATTGGCTTAAGGACAACGATACAGTTTCACTAGTAAGGGATTTTCCTATTTTGCTACATGTGCACATAATGTAGGCATGTTGAGATGCTGTGTCAAATTGTGGCTCCTCAGGGGAACCAGCAGCATATGCAGCTAAACCAGAATGATTTTCATTATTACATGCACACAAGTGTTCTGTGTGGAAGATAGAAATTAAGCACATTTGAAGAATCCCTGACAGAATGAAATGATGGAATTTGACCTACTGTACGTCTCTCTCTTTAAGTGTACCCAGTGATATTGCCACCAAACAAAACTGACAAAGGAATAAATTATTCCTGCTTTGGCAGGAAACACATCTAAGCATTTACTTAGGATGTTTCCAGACACTGGTTACCACTGCTGCAGAAGCTACAAATGTAAGGTCAAACTAGATTATATGTTTGCAGGACCATTTACAAAAGATATACATCTACTAACAAATCACTGACACAATCAAAAAGTTATGCCTTTCCAAGACCTGAATCACAAAATGTGAGTATCTCCAAAAACAAACAAACAAAAAACACTTGATACCAGAAAGGACTGACTTTCTTATATTCAATTGCTTTCTAATAACAGGTATGTATGTGCAGAATTCACTTAGTTTAAGACATTTAACAGCTTGTTCTTCATTTTGTGTATTTTAGCTACATTTATTGGCATGTTCATTGTTGCAGGAGACTGCTTTGCTGTCGCCATTAAATATTCACCAGTCTTTAAAAAAAAAGAAATCCCAAAGAAAGGTTCATTGCAGGAAAAGATTGATTACCCTTCGAATGCACAGCTATGGCAGAGACACTGGGTTGTTCCTAATGGTCTTGCTTGGCTAGAGGAACCCCAACCCTGTCAAGCAGATTAAGGCTGTGCAGAGACTGCCATGAAGAGGGGAGATAGCGGAAAATAGTTTCTCTTCTCATTCCTTTGTCAGAAGCCTTACTGTCAGCTAAGGGACATTTATTATTTTCATCAGATCCTTTTATTAAATAAAAGAATTAAAGCTATGTCCACATAGCCCTAAATCATTCAGAAATTTACTTTGGTTTTAAATGACATCACCAGTGATGGCCAACAGTTATCATGCATGACATATCAATGCATTTGAACCAGGACAGCTCTCTCACACCCTTTGAATTTCTGTAGGTATTACTGGTTTCAGAAATAAATCTAACACCTTAGTTCCATCAGCTCTACTTGGAGAAAACTCATTAATTCAAATGTGATTTCTTCCAAGCACATGTGCTTAGGATCATAGCCTTAGGCTGTCATAAGAGAAAAAATTAGACTTCACAAGTAAAAATTATTTTTTAAAAAATCACCAAGCAGATATTGCAAATCCCAAGGTGAGGCAAGTGAGCTTTCAGTACAAAAGCGGATTAAATTCTGTATCTAAGCACAGAACTGAAGTCACTCAAAGGATGTATGTGAGAGACATCTCCTCCCTGCAAAGGCTTGTTTCCCATAAAATCCTTTCTTGATTACTTGTGCGTAAATAGGTTGAGCTAGCTATGGGATTGGCGGACAGGGGGAAGAAAACTGACAACCAATCCAACAGAGATGTAGCCTGAGCAAGCAAATCTGTTTAAAGAAGAATCCTGCATGTCTTCCAAGAAGTTACTGGGAAATCCCGAAGCTGTCTTCAACATCGGATTTATTCATCCTAGATGGACGCAGCCCATGATACTTACAGTTACGTTGCCATGTAGTGGGTGTTCCAAGGGCACAGCGGAATCCAGAGACAGGCCCCTTCTTGCCCAGTATTTACTGGAGAACATCATCATTGCTGGCTGCATAGTGGCCTGTGCAATTTTCTCTCTCCACAGCAGGGGGAAACTGGCTTCAGGTTTGCCTGCAGAGAGCTGTCCCCAGTTCCTGGTGCTGAACAAGGAGCAATCTCAGATTTCCCCCCTGGTGAAGGTTTTTATACGCCTAGGCAAGAACTGATGGAAGGCTGATTAGGAGAGCCTCGCTAGAGCTGGCACCTTTAAAGCCCCACAGCGGCAGGGAAATATTCTTTTCCACACACTGACCGTGCTCTCTTCCAAATGCAGGATATTAACTAGCAATCCCAGGCTGCTGGCTGCTTCTTCCAGATGCTCCTTTTGTCAGAAGTTGATAAGCTTTGAACGTTAGCTGCAATGTTTTTAATAACTCATTGCAGAGTTGGCAATGGGTTTCTTTGCCGAAGGACAGTGCAACAAACTTGGATAAAACGTTGGTACTGGAGTTTGCTATTTAAAGCAAGCTGGGGCGCTTATATCTGATGCTGCCATGAACAAGCAACGTATCACCCAGATCACTCCATCCCAGAGTAAAGATTGCTGATATTTTACAAAAGGAATGAAAGGGGAAATCAATTTGCATTATGTTTGTCTGCCGCTTTTCACAGTGGCACTCTCGATAGCTATAGTCCGCTCCTCCAAATGATCTGAGGAACCAACTGATCTGGTCAATTCAATTAATCTGTGAAGATTAATGATGAAGTTGTACAAACAAGGCTGCTTCTCCACCACCTCTCCAGCTTGATTTGCCATGATCTGGCTACAAATGATAGCTTCAGTATGTCAATGAGAAAATTGACATTTTTAAAAAAGGGAGGGGGGTATAGAGGTTTGCCATCAGTCATTATTAGACCAATGGCAGACTTTTACTACTTTAGGATTAGGCTACCTGAAATGTAAATTGTTATGTTATAATGCAAGCATGCCCATGCAAAATTACCTTCCGTTATTGACATAAATGTAACACAGTCTGGAAGGGATTGGGGGTGAGGAAAGGTTATTTTTACTCATTCCCCACCCCTCTGGCAGCTCTCTAAAAGGCTGCTCTGGAGGCCTTGGGGATCCCAGAAAAACGTGAGAGGTGTGGAAGGTTACAGGAGGGAGAAATTGTCAAAACTGCCTCTCACATTACTGGCAACAAATGTCTTACCTTTTATGACTGTTAAGTTTAACTTGTTGAATATGATCTTTTTTAATGAGGAAAACCATCCTGCACACTGTTTTAATAGGATAGACTGTAAATTTCAATAAATAATAATATAAAATAAAAATAAACTCTACTGTGCGCATAAAAATGCTTGCTGATGCCTTTAGAAGCTCCCAAACCTGCTGTCACACTTAGTGTCTAGCACATTTCTGTGAAAGTAACTTACACCAGTTCTACTGAAACTTAAAAAAAAAACTTTTTTAAAAAAATCACAACTAAGATCTAAAGATGTATACATACATGCATACACATGGAAGCCACACCATGTAATGCTCTCCCCATTTCCAGCAGCAACACATGTAGATATTTATTAAACTGTGTGAGGTTCTCAGTATCATAAAATGGTATTTTATTCTATGCTCTGTGTACAACATAATGCAAATGCCAAAGCTCTATGAGGGAACAAGGGCAAGTGGTTCAAAAATTATTTCCTGTAAGCAGGAAATGAAAGCCTACAGCTGCTGGGCCTTGAATTGTTGGCATTTGCAGAATGGGCTCTTTAGTTATTAACTGATAAAAGATAAGCACTCCGGTGATATTAAAGCCAAGGACTGAAGAGATTTCACCTTCTGATTTATGTGCTCATAACTGAAAGTTGCGCCAGTTCTTTCATGTTCATGCAGCAACAACTCACCTCTCTCTTCTAAAGTGACCAAGTCCATATATACAACATTTGCTTTTAACTCATTTTGGATTTTGGTTTTCACCCCAGAAAGAGACATCTGAGAAAAACAATCCATCACAAACACTAGGAAGGAAATTCTGGCAATTCCCCACAGAAACAGGAACACCCCTAAATCTGTTCCAGGGCCCCCACACCCTCTGAACCTAATTTTGAAGAGTTGTGGGGTGCTGTAGATGAGAGGAAAGAATTGCCAAAAAATAATAATAAAAAAAATCACATCCCTCCCCCACATGCTGATGAATTCACCTCTTGGGGAGAATTGTCACCCCTTAACTTAATAATTTCCTTCCACCCCTCCTGCAGCAACCCTGATTAGCCCAATTTACAGGCCAAACGAAGCCAAAACATGACTTGGCAAACACAGAGGAATTCCTAGAGTCCAGTCATGGTTTGGCTTGTATGTTGTCTGCACCAGGGCTGTGATCTCTCCAGGAACGCTCAAGTTAATACTCAGATTAGGCGGCTGCCTTATAAAGATGACTTTCAGCAGGAACCCACATTGCCAAACACAATGCAATTCTATTGAAATCACTGAAACGGAAGTGCTTGGTTGCGTACACAGTTCCAATGATTTCAAAGGGACAAGACGATTCAACTCTCTCCTCATTTTTGCTACCTGTCAACTGCAAAGTGTTCTGCCAGAGGAAAGTTAGATAGCTCTTCACTGTATACTTTAAATCTGTGTGCAAATCACTGAAATCTAGGAAGGCTTTTCTCCACACAAGATTCTCTTAATTGTTTTAAATGAAAAACATTAAGTAATTTTTGCATTTTATTTCATAATATGTACAATGGTTCTCAGGAAGAAATACAACTGAATCTATGTCAGATCCCACATTACTATAAAAATGGAAAGAATGGTATCATATAAGCGTAGAGTTTTCTCATATGTAAGTCATTTATTAAGGACAATGGGCACAATCCGCCATAAGAATCTTCCGTTCTATCTGTGCCCTCCATGGGAGCTTATGCAGAACTACATGAGGGAAACACACCCAACATAATTAGTATTTTGCATTTATTTTTAACTGCTTTTATTTAATCAAGTAGTCTAGCATAAAGGCAGTAGAAGCCGATTTTTTTTAATCAGTTACTATACTATTCAGCAAAGAAACGTTATTCGTTAAGTAAGCGAGAAAGCCATTGTAAAAGTAATTCAGAATCTGAATATAGCCTTAAGAAAAAAAGATTTTCCAAAAATAGGCAGGTTTATAGTTATGTATTAAAATTTGGTCAAAATTGCCTGAATGAAAAGCCAAGTTTACTTAGTCAAAAATAGATTTATCCTTTAATACTCACAAGTTTGAATATGTAACTAATTTATACATACATATGTATAAGTGTAGAGGTGTTAAAATGTAAAAATGTACTGTTCAGCCAACCCCCTGGATTACAAAATTCAAGATCAGGGAACTGCACAAATGGAAATCTTACTTGCAAATCTACATTCAACAACCACAAATACTTAACAAGTGTTTTTGTAAACATTTGAGAAAGGACACAATCCTTTCATTTACAAAGCACTGTTTATGAAGTTAGCATCTTTTCACATAGGAAATAGTATAGAAGACTTTTGAATCTTACGATATCCAAGAACCATCCATGCTCAAGACTTCTCAAAGTCAAAGTGATACAGAAGCATTTATTTCCATGCCATTCACATTCATCTGATTTCCATTTTACCAAAAAGGAAAAAAATGCACTTGGCTACAAAAGTATTAAGGAATGTTATCTGGGGGAGGGGGGGAAGGCTACTTTGGTAGAAGAAACTACAAAAATAATTAGGTCATGTTGTAAAGCTTTGATGTAAGAGTATTACAGTACATGATCTGCTTTCCAAATCTTTAAAGCTTAATCAAAACAAAAACTTAAATATCCACCTCAAGTGCTTGAAAGAAACAAAACAGGTATAATAAAGTGTCTCTTCAAAAATGCAGACAAATAATTGTGCAAGATTCAATCTGTCAGCACGGTGGGGGTCACTTGCTCAATACTTTCACTTGTTCCATTGGCAGCAGCAACAGGCTTGGAGATATTTGGATAGGCTGGTGCAGAGTGACTTATTCCACCAGCAGTTTCATCTTCCCCAGTGTCTGAATCTGGTGTTGTTGCAGCACTGTTCTCTAATCCCAAGATCTCACAGACTGCTTGAGGCAATTCCTATGAAGAAGAAAAAATGTGGCACAGGTTGCTCTTTTAAGTTGTTGCTGCTGTTCTTTAAAGTTAACATGCTAAGTACACAGGAAGCATATCCTTAAATGCATGTAGGTTTGAGCTAAAATATGCCTTTTCTTAATTCCAGAAGGAAAATATGTTCAATAAGCAGTTCTAGGATGACTAGAAAATCCGTATCTTTTAAAATTGGTATAGGTAGATTTCACTTTATCTCTGGGCACAGTACCATTCTGAGTATTGCAGCAGTTTATGACATCATTATTTACTTCTTAAATTTGCATACCACCCTTCATTCGAAGGCATCATAGGCGACACACACCGTAAAGGGTTTGTTTCAATAATTATCAACCTGGTTAAATCTCATTTGTTTATGCAAAGCTCATGAAATATGCTTGACTTTTACCTTGCAATTTATCATCTGCATAGAAACGGCTTCTGCTTTGCAAAGTACATCTTCAACATCCATTTTCATAGACAGTTCATTGATATGCTAAAAAGGAACAAAAAGAATGACGAAGTGCAACCAAAGATGGGGGAGAGTGTCACGCTAAATGCATAGCTTTCTGAGCCACGGAACTTTGGCTCCTAGTGTTAGCATAACCTTAAGTAAAGAAATGCTAACTTGATTAATACACGTGCATAATTAGCATCTGGTTAAGATTGCAATATGTAAAGCATCTGGTCAAGATTGCAATATGTAAATTATGTCTGCTACTTGGATTTGTAGTTCCTCAGCACTGCACCTCCCCAGGCTCAGGGGCAACCACCCAACAAAACCACCATCTCTATGCAGCGATGCTGAGAAGAGTAGAAAAAGTCTGGAAGGGACTGCTATCTTCCTGCACAATCCTCAGTAGTCTAGGATAGTTTTGTCTTGAATTGTGGGTTGTTTTGTGTTTCTGTGTGGCCTCTCCTCACACCAGAACCTGAAGCCAAATCCCTTGGTCCAACTGGAGCTTCCTGTTTCTACTGGAATCCTCTGGCCTAGGGTAGCTCACTGATTAAGCACTTAAAACAGCCTCAGTATAAACAGTAAGTCCTCTTAGCTCTGAAAATCAAACAACCAGTCTATATGCTGTATGAAAACTCTGCTTCATATTACTTTCTCTCAACTTGATGAGTTAATAAATTACTAAGAACTACTAACTAAGCTACACTGAGCATCTTTCATCACAGTAGAAATGTGGCCGAGAATTAACATTTGTTCCATCTCACATAGGATTGCATAATGAAATGCTAATAGTATTCAAATACAGGAAACAAAGGATAAAACATAATTTGGATCTAGAGTAACATGCAACAGATACCTTCAGTATTTCATTGAAGCCATAATGCTTCTCCATAATTTGCTTCTTTTCGGATTCAAGGATAGCGCAACAGATGAGAAGGTGGAAGTTCTGACAAGGCAAGTCTGTCCACATTACCTAGCAGAATATTGAAGTTGCTGATGAATCAAGAACTTGAACATGATGCCACAAGGGTAAGGTACTAAAAGGTTTTAACAGTCTCCCCAAACACTTATTTTTCTGGCAACTTTTTCTGGGGGGGGGGGAATAGTTTTCTAACTTCTTATATATTTCAGTAAAATTGCCAGCTAATTAAACTATTATCTAGACAGAAGAACATAATAGCTTGCTTAATAACTATCTATAATTAATTTCATGCTACAGTCTGAAGATCTTGACAAGGGCAAACGGTAGAGCTATGTCCTGATAGCATCTGTCACCCTCAATGAATTTCAGATATTTTGGGTGGATCCTTCAGATCTTCATGCCTCACTGAAAATCAGGATCAGAAAACCAGTACAGTCATACCTTGGAAGTCAAACAGAATCAGTTCCAGAAGTTCATTCGACTTCCAAAACATTCAGAAACTAAATCACAGCTTCTGATCGGCTGCAGGAAGCTCTTGCAGCCAATCAGAAGCCGCAGAAGCCCCATCGGACGTTTGGGTTCCAAAAGAACGTTCGCAAACCAGAACAATGACTTCCAGGTTTGCAACGCTTGGGAGCCAAAACATCCAGGTTCCAGGACTTTTGGGATCCAAGGTACGACTGTAGTATTCAAAGTGCAGTGGAATAAATGGGTTGATTGACTTAACAGAATTATTCAGGAATAAGTAAGTTTTCAGGACTCTTAAAACTGGAATATGGAAATACACTCTATACTTCAGAAAAAAGGAAATACAAACTCTGCCTACAGTGACTAGGTTGTATTTGCCAGGAAACTGGGTCTGATGCTACCAGTTGATATTCTGGGCAAGTCACCTTCTTAGTGGTAGCAAAAGTGATAGGCCCATGCAGTAGCAGATCAGGGAGTATTGGAGCAATTAAGTGGGTCCTAAGATTGTTATTCAGAGCTATAAGCCAGGTGTGGTTGTCTTCTTTGGGCTAAGGGCTGCACTGATCCATAACCAACCCACAAGAGTGGCAGCAATAAATATCTTTTAGAAATTTAATGGACAAATTTGCGGAACAGCCAAAAACCTTTTGGCATAACAGTATCATAGCAGGGACCTATAATTTAAAACATTACTCGTAATTTAAATTTTTTTAAAATGGAAACATTCGAGGGGGCTGTGAGGGACCTACAGAAAGCCTTTTGGCATCATTATGTAGGACCCATTGGAGTGGTCAATTAAAACACCATAACACATTATTATATTTTAAAGGTAACAAGTGGTGGAAGGAATTCTTGAGATGCCATGGGGAGCGCACATATGGCCCGTGGATTAGCCACCCTGTTGTAAGCAGAGACATTTCCTTTCACCCTGATATGCTTTGTGCATTTTCACAAGTTTACATGGTGTTGATAGTAATGAGAACTTGGGAACTATTATTCAATAGCACCTTATAAGATAGTGTGCATGCAGGAGAAAATCCTGAATAGGAATAAAAACATAACAGTTGTGAGGAATAAGGTGCTGCTAACTTCAAACTGCTCTCCCTTCTCTGGAGGTCCTCAAGCAGAGATACGGCAACCATCTGTCAGATGGCATTTTAATTTTTAAATTAAACTTTAATTTAAATTAAACTTTGGAGTTTCTCCACCAAGCAGGGGATTAGACTAGTTCATCTACAAATGCTCCTCCAGTACTTAAGAGCAAACCAGAGAGGATAAGTCTCCCCTCTTAGTCAGCTATGAACTTTTAGGTGGGAAGTGCTAAAAGAAAAAGCTATTTCTTACCTCCCATAAGCGAAGAATATCTTGAAAACTGAATTCTCTTTTAAATCTTATTAGAAGCCACCGGAAACAAAAATAAAGGTATCCTGAATCTTGAGATTCTAAAAGAGTTTTTAAAAAAGAAAATGAACAAATAAATCTTTGACAGAAATGCTGGTTATGAATCGCTTAAAGTATGTTTAATATATTAATACATCTAACAGCTTTGCTGGCTACAATTGCTTACAAAAAGATAGTTTGTTCTAGAGTTTATTGGGGTGGAAAACTGAGGAAAATATGGACCGTAATTTTATTTGTTTGCTTCATTTATATCCCACCTTCTTCTCCAAAGAGCTCAAAGTGGCACACATGGTTCCCTCCCTCCTCACTGAATCCCTACAACAACACTGTGAGGTAGGTTAGGCTGAGAGATTGAGGCCCTGGTCAAGTCTCTCTTTGAACATCAATTGTTAGTGGGAGTCTAATCATTACTACCTAAAGGACTCTGAAAGTAAGGGTTAAAAAACTGAGGACAGGCAAGACTGAAACAGTATCTAAATAGCACAGAACTCTCTTTACACCAATTGAGAAAGTAGGTGTAGGAGAAGTATTTTAAGCAACAGGCTGTGTTTGAATGTCCCAAGTCAGACTTTCTGGCTTACTGTGTTTAACAGGAACAGGAAACTCTGGTTTACTGGAAATGCACACTGCCTGTTTGCTCCCATTCCCCTTTTGGCTTAAGTGTGATGAACAAACCAGGAAGCCAATACATCTGAACCATGATCATGAGCCAATCTGAAGAAATTGTTTGTTGTTGGCTTGCTGATCATGGATCCCTGGTTCGGATATACAGTGGTAACTCGGGCTAAGAACTTAATTTGTTCGGGAGGTCCGTTCTTAACCTGAAACTGTTCTTAACCTGAGGTACCACTTTAGCAAATGGGGCCTCCCGCTGCCACCACACGATTTCTGTTCTCATCCTGAAGGAAAGTTCTTAACTCGAGGTACTATTTCTGGTTTAGCGGAGTCTGTAACCTGAAGCGTCTGTAACCCGAGGTGCCACTGTAATGTGAAACCAATGCTTCCTGATTTGTTTATTATGGTCATGCCAGAGGCATGAAGTGGGAGCAACTGGGCAGCATGCACATGCTGCTCATTCTTAGTAAACCACAACAAGCCAGAAAGTCTGCCTTAACAGGACATGCCAACACGGCCACTGTCTAGATTCTAGATAAGAACAGTGGTAAGTTTTCTCCTGGTGAGAGGTTGTTGGGGGGGGGGGAGACCCTCTGGCGCTGCAGGAGCTCTTCAGGAACTCCAGTTCAGCTCTGGAGTTTTTGAGGAGACGTGGAGCCCACACTTCCGCGACAGCCTGATTTCCCTTGGAAGGAGAGCAACAATCTGCAGCTTTCCCTTTGTGTGGCAAAACCAGAAGCCAGTGTGACAACTAAAATAAGAAATCAATATGATAAACAGACGAGAAGTGAGTGGGGGTACTTGGGGGAATATTTACTGAAATACGACTTAAAATATAAATTCCAGGTAACTTTGTGACCAACAGCTGACAAGATTAAAGACACGAGAGCGTGGAAAATAAGGTGGAAAAAAATAGTGTATATGCAGCCAAACAAGATATAAAAAGAACTGTCATGGAATGCTGAGTGGGAAGTCAAAAAGAACTACTGTATAAGAATGGGGAAAGGTGTAAATGAAAAATATAATAATAATCAGTGGTAAGTTGTTCTGAGCTGTCATACATACCCAAGTAACTGCAAAATCCACTATCTAGCAAGCGAAGTAAAGTACTCAGATGAATTAGCTGTGTCTTCATACCCTGCATTTGCTCTTCAAAATTCTGGTGCTTAATGGGAAACAAATTGAAACAGCATCTAGAATATTTTTATTCTACATGAGGGCCAAGATGAGTATTAAATCAAAACAAATATATAATAACAAAACTAAACATTAATGTGATGTTGGTCCTGTTGGGATGCTAACAGCGTCCCATGCAGCTCACTTTCAAGATCAGATATGGGTTTGATAATTTTAATTGATTGAAATAAGCCAATTAGAATAATCTGGAGTCCAATGAGACTGGACACCTTCATCTGCCCCACCTGCAATAAAATAGGTCTCTCTCATATTGGTCTCTACAGTCACAGCAGGCACTGTAATTCTTCAGCAATTTGACTTTACCCCCGAAGGCACACTCTTCCATTGTCTCTCGAGACAGATATATGCCAAGAATTATTATTATTTACCTACCCTTCACCCTAAGGTCCCAGCACAGGTTACAACATTGAAACACAGCACTATCTTTATAATTACGGAACATACATTTCTTGCTTATATATCTGTTGCTACGCTGCAAGATAAACGCTACATAAATTGCTAACAAAAGTTTAATGATAAACAGAAGTTACAGAAATAAGTTACACTTGAAACAGTAACTGAAGTTAACAACAGGAATGAAGATGAAAAGACTTACCATTTGATCCATGTACAATGCAAAGCACCAAAAGGCATCAACTTCATTCTCCATCACATATAAAATCGGAGAAAGCAAGTCACTCATTCCCTGAACATAGCCTTGTATTAGAGAGAGAGAGAGAAAACTGGTGATATGTGGCAAACTGTACCGAAAAGATTGAAAAGTAACTACTTAGTTTCTCCCATCCTCTTCCTAAACTACCGTATTTTTCCGTGTATAAGACTAAGGTTTTTTTTAACCAAAAATAGGTTTAAACTTGGGGCTCGTCATATACACGGGTAGTGCTGAGGGGTGTTTTCTTAATTTGGAGTCCCCCCAAATAGGGGGTGTCTTATACATGGAAAAATACGGTATTTGTTCAAATAAGCATATGAGCAATGGAAACTTTTTGATACATTTATTTGATCTCCAAAATCAGGAGTACGCAAGTACCAAAACTAAACAAGTTTTTTGCAGGCCCCACTTGTTGCAACCAATGGTAAAACACATAATTAATTTGGGCGTCTAAGACAGAATGTACATCAAGTTTTCTCTGAAGGGTAATTATAATAAGTTCCACTAGATCAGATAGTTGTACACATACATAAGTAGAATCCTACTTACCCAAATCAAAGTCATACATACAATAGGTCATCAAAATGTCATGAAGCAATATCAACCCAGGATTATCTTGACCTTCATAAAACTTGTTTGTTCGGTCTGTTCTGTTTACATCTTTTTCTGAAAAACAGCACACAGATTTAATACATTTTCAAAACAGCTTCTGCTAAGCCTATATCTAAAAAATGCAGGATGCTCTTCAAATTTCCAATTTCTCAAACACTGTGCTGAGCTTTGAAGTGCCTAGTAAAGACAACTAAATTCAAAGGGTGTCATTTAAAATGCATTAAAGCAGCTTTTAAGAGTATTTAAGACAAATTCTTCCTGTCTCAAATAAGATGATTTCTTATAAGCAGATTTCCAAACACTTAGAAAACGGTATACTTTTTATAGAAACCTCCTGATTAAAATGTAAAACATTTTCATTGAATTAACACACGGCAGAGTCTATTTGAGATATGTTAAATGTAAAACGTCACTCAAATGTACTAGATATGTGGTGTTACATTAAATTTAATGGTGAGGAGTTGATATGTAATCAAGCCTTTAAGGTTTAATCGCTTGGTTTAGCATGAGAATGTTTTATTAGGACACTCCATTTCCCCATGTTTCTTTAATTGTTACTGAAGTTAGTTTATCTCAGGGGTCGGCAAAGTTTTTGTGGCTTGGGCCGCTTCACGGTCCTGCAGACACCACGGTGGGCCAGTGCGCGCGCGCACACACATATGTGCGAACACTATTTCCAGCACTCCTTCTGGCACGGAGGAGGCATGTGCAGCTTCCCACTGGCTGCAGGAGCTTCCTGTAGCCAATGGGAAGCTGGCCAGAGTCACGGAAGGCGGGCCCCACTATGCTCTGCACCGGTTTAGCGCATGTTTAGCGCATTGCACGGGAGCCGAGCGAGTGGGCGGTGGGGGTCCCCAAGCGGGTGACGGGGGTCGTTGGGCTAGTTAAACGACCCCCATGGGCCGCTTGTGGCCCATGGGCCTTGGGTTGCCAACCCCAGGTTTATCTGCTTAGTCTCTGAGCATATACTGTATAGTTTTACGCTACTGTAACATTCCACAAACTATTAGAATCTGATTAAAATCCACTGACTAAGCTTCTTGTGCGAATCAAATCTAGCTATGCTTTACCAAACTGCAGAAGCATGTGAGGACACAGAGAGGATCTTGAAGCTGTTTTGCTCCTCTCTTGCCTTTTGTACTGCTGCATTGTGCTGAGCTAAACCAGGACTTTAAAGTTTGTGGTAAGTGAATGTGCTCAACCATGAGTCCTGCCTTAGACTACATGCTAAGCCTAACCCTGGTTTAGCTCAGCACCAGAGCAAAAAGGACTGGACAGGAGCAAATTACCCTACTGTGCAAACTAGAAGATCATTATAGTAAAGCTATGGGAGAATAAAGCTTCTTGTCTACATTCAACTCTGACACTTCTAATACGTTTTGTGTTGTATTAAAAGGCAAAAAATAAAAAAGCCTTCAAATGCCAAAAGCAAGAACATTAACTATTTCTCCCCTCAAAAGTATATCTCCAAGTTCAATTTCAGTATTCTGAATGTGTGTCTGCTTTCAGTAGCAAAATACATGCTTGTCAGTAGGAGAAAAGTGGCTAAAGGAAAGAAATTTGGAAAAGCAGCAAGAAGGAAAAAGGTTAGATGCTCCTCCCTTTTTGCTGCTTTTAAACTAAAAATATTACTCTGCTTCTTACACTGGTGTGACTGCATGCCTGCTGTGATGCACATTAAACATACAACTTAGCTTTCTGGTCTCAAACTTTCCCTCTTGCCTTTAAGAGTTATTGCTAATGTTATAAAGCATTTTAAATGTTTGTCATTGCTTGTAAGAGCAGATAATAATAAAGTTTGATGTTAGTTTTAGTTTATAACAGGCTACTAAAGCATATGGTCAGCAACCTGTAGAAATTTATTTAAAGTGAAATCAAGTTCAGCACACACTCAGCTTTCCTTTATTTCAGTCAGCAGCAAAATAAAATTGCATCAACTACAAGGATCAGAAAAGAAATGGCTGCACAGCACACATGCTGACTTCAAGAGGAAATTAAAAACATTCCTGTTTATCCAGGCATTTGGTGACTAAAATACACTGTTTCATGGCAGCCCTGAGATCACTCGTTGAAAGAATGGTGAGTTTGTTTGTCTGGCTCATTTCTATTCATTATTAATCCTTTTATTATGATATTTGTCTTCTGTTCACAGTGTTAGGACATGAAAGAGAAAGAAGCCATGAATCCTAACACACTGAACCTAACAGGTCATAATTTTGTTACAGAAACAATGTCTAACAAACATCGTGGATAATTGAGGTCACCTCAATTTTTTAAAAAAGGAGTAAAAGTTTATCACTAACATATCTCTTTGCCTTCTATGTTTCTTAATATTACCTATAAGACTTCTGTAGTCCCTCAATCTATAGTTTCTTTTTTCTTGTTCTTCACTGACAGATTTCCACTGAAGCTTCATCCTGAAATACTCATCTCTGAAGAAAAAATGATAGTAGTAATAATATTCGTAAGCAGTTGTCTTGCAAGTATGCAAAGTTTACTCCACATTATGACATTGTTTTAAGGGAGCCGTACTTACATTTTCCTTTTCTGTATATTTGTTCTTTCTTCCCTACTACTGTGCCAAGGGTAATAACCCAAAAGAAACTTCCAGACCTCCTTTCTCAAAGCATGACAAAGGCCCTAAGTGGAACATAATAAAATAGCAATGGCAACATCAGGCGCTTTATAAGAACAACTTTATTCAAATCCTGTAGTTGTGCAGGAGCTAACATTACCTAATTTTATTGCCACTGTTTCCTACGTTTGATTTCCTCTGGTCATTTTTTGGGGGGGAGGGTGGGGTTCTTTCCCCTGCTGTTAGATCACCTAGTTTCTTCAACTTCTTTTTTTATGTTTGTTTCCCTACCTTAATATTTTTCTGCATTATGTTTATAAACGTATCATTGAAAAAAATGAAGTTATCAACCTGGAGGTTAATTAAATTACATGTTTTTCCGCAATACCCCCCTTTCTAAGCTCCCTGCCTCCTTCCCTCTCATGTCACATCTTATCAACATGCAGATTCATAGGTCTTTCGGCAGAAACTTACAATTTCTAAATTTATCTGCAAGCTTTAAGTGTAAATACTGAAACCATTTGTCTTTTAAAGCTATTACTCCAAAATATCTATAACACACTGTTCAGGTTAAACTGAAGTCACTGTGGGAAGGCAAATCTTAGAACATTACAAATAATTTCCAACAAGATCTAAAGGTAGTTCTATTTGGCTTTACCTAGAGCCATCTAGAAAAGATTTAGGCAAGTGGCACTGTGCACAAGGATGCAATGTCTAGGTGTTGCTGGACTCCAACTCCCATCAGCCCCAGGCAGCATGGTCAAGAAAGAGGAGAGCTGTACTCCTACAGCATCGGGAGGCTCATGAGTTGCCCATCTCAGCCTTAGGGCAAACTCCTTCAAGACGCCCATGTTCTATCAACGGCTATGGAGTAAAAAGCTAAGGCCATAGTGGACTTCATTTAAACCTTAAACTAAGGCTAGCACATCCTCATTTCTGTCCTAAAGGATTTGCATACTTTATTTGCAAAATTCTTATTTATGCATTGTTCACGCCAACATATTTTCACATAACTCTGCCTTATTCAGTATTAGACACTAAGGGACCAGTCCTGCAATTAGCAGTATCAACACACATGAAAAGTAGTGAGCTTCTCCAAACATGGCATTAGAAATCCACGGCGCGAAATCACTGCTTTCAAAACAGAACTTAAAGGGTTTATATAACAAGCATGGCTAGATGTGTGGTTGGACTAAAACTCCTATCATCCATGGTTATGGTCCATGCTGGATGGGGTGGGTGAGGGTTGGGATCCAACAACTTCCAGAGGAACACAGGTTAGCTACCCCTGATTTGATGGTCAGCCGCTTCGGAGTATTGCTATTTGAATGATTCATAATTTCAGTTAACCTTTTCTGGAGGAATAACCAAATACATGTACCTGCTAGCTACTGTCCTAGCAATAAGGAATCAAATACCGTATTGGCCAGAATATAAGCCACACTCCTCCCCCCCAAATTCCGACTGTGAAAAGTTAAAGTGCGGTTGAAATTCGTGACCTTACAAAAATTGGCTTTTAGGATATCGCTGCTGAAACAGACATATGGTAAAACAGAACAGGTGTGAGTGCCTGTGGAATTTTAAGAGAGCGGCTTATTTTTGGGTATTGTCTTTTTTTTCCTTTTCCCTCTTGAATTTTAAAGGTGCGGCTTATATTTGGGCGAATACGGTACAATTTTTAAAGAGATATTCTAAGATATTACCCCTCTGAATATCATTTGTTTCATGGAGTCAGCATTTAAGATTCTCCCTTCAGAATCCATATTCTTAGTCCATTCTTCAACCGACACTGGTTGTCTTCTGTTCACTTCGGGTCGCTTTCCTAAATCAATCTAAAATATGCACCAGAAAAGCTGTTAAATTATTACCAATGCACTAATTTGTATCTTAAAACCACCCTCACTATCAAAAATGCTTACTCGTGTAATGACTTCAAATCCTGGTTCTTCCTGTTGATTTATTTTCAAGCCTGGTATAGCATCGCTAAAGAAGTCTGCCATTTCTGAGGGAGGCCGCTGCTGAGTTGCGGGGTCACTTCCTCGTAAACTATCAAATATATAGTTGGTCACTTTCGAAAATCTTCCCATTGTTGCTGTGTAAGGATCAGTCTTCAGTTTCTGAGAACAGCACAGGGGTAAACAAATTCTGAAATGGCTCACACAAATGGGGGGGGGGGAATTCTGATAGTACGACATTCATTCTCAAAAGCAAGCTGCCCAAAGAGTAATAACTGATACAAGTTGTGTCCAGAAGGCTACAGGAAGCTGAAAAAAATGCATCTCCAAAATAACGCATTACAGCCTCTTTCACCAGTTCAGTGTTCCCACTGGGAAGAAGGGCAGGATACTGATAAGGACATTTTAAAAAGATGTCCTTTTGTACAGAAAACATAGCAAAGAAAAATAAGGATCTGCCAGCATGAAAATTCCCAGGGTTGAAATTTGATTTCCCTTCAAGAATTGGGCATTTTAAAATCTTGAATACTAAACAATTAGGAAATCACACAAACCTCTAATAAACCATATGCTGGTTCATCAAGGAGATTTTCAAAGGACTGTGAAATACTCTGGCAGTTCACAAGAATTCTCTTGTCCTGTGGAGATCTGTGAACAAAAACAAACCATTTCCCCTTCTAGAATCAAAGTCTTTCTTTTGGGAAATTCAACAATATAGCCATCACATTTGAGAAAAGTGAATTCATCGTGCAATATTTTAAGAGGATTATATGTGTGCATGTGCACACAGAAATATACAGAAAGAAGACATCACTATTAAAAAAGTTGAAAGTATTTGATTGCCACCTCAGGCTTATTCAGGAAATTAGCTGGTTGGATTCACTATTACTAGCTTCTGAAACAAAACACCATTACATTTATTCATTGTTACCTGGAACACCTACCACCTATTCTGTTATTAAAGATAAGACTTTTAATAAATGCTATCGCTTCCCAGTGCTGGCATGGAAGGTTGCAGCATTTGTGCCAGAGGATATGAAATTCAACAACAGATTGCATCTTAAAGTCAGAAGAGGCGATATCATCAGTCTTGATGACACGGCTGTTAATAAGCCAGAACTGAGGTTTGCTAATACAGCCCAGAAAGCAGAGGTTGTGATGCGTCATACTTAGCTAACCCATCAGAATAAAAAACCTCTTAAAGATACTTCCATTTTAATTAAACTCATCCTGAGTAATATTCACAATAAATTAGCATCACTTTATTTGCTCTGAGCAGTTATTTATGATATTGGACCAAGGAAATATGGATTTTTCAAGTAATATTAAACTGAATTTAGAGTCTTTCAAGAGAAACTCTGAAATCCTACTTACTCTCTTGTATACTTCAATTCTCTAATTAGGCATTATTTGCTTGAAATTAAAAAAGCTTCTGTCAAATTTGAGTGCCAACTAGAAAATGCCTACTCATTTAGAGTATATTTTTAAGAGAAGTTAGAAGATGTCCAGTCATGGTCTGGGACTAAATACAAGATGTGGGCAACAATCTCAGTCAGTCAGATATTTATTGTTAGTAACCAATGGCCTAGGTTTGTATTTGTTCAGGGCATCACAGAAATTCCCTCTTCCTCTCAGACCTCTGACTAGTTGGTACTGTGATCTTAGTTTATATACTACTGGAAAGCTTATCGTAGGTGAATTGTTTGTTGCCAGTCTCCAAAAGAAATTATTTATTTCCTATTACCTGGATCACTTATTTTGATCCAGCAGAGCCAACAGAGAAAAATCATTGAAGAGATTAGTCCTGAAAGCAGGAAGGGTCAGATCTAGGAGATGCAAGTGGTAAGAGAGGGAAGACTTTAGGGGCCTGGTCAATTGCAAATTCAAGCCTAGCGCAGCTGCAGGGCTGCAGTGACTTCTCTATCGGATATTTTTACAATAAGTATGTTTTGTTTACAGAAACCTGGCCGCCAGCATCTGAAGAAGTGTCTCTGAACTAAGCTGCCATTCTTGGAAAACTAAGAAGTGCTGGATTTGGATTTTCTTGCAGCTTTTCTGCTAGCTACAGCCACTGGGCAGAGGGAGAAAGAATGCAGGAGTGTTGTATTTTGCATCTCACCTTCCCCCTACTGTAGACAGACAGCAGGGGAAGGAGAATTCAGTATTTCAGGAGATTCTGTACCTGCCACTCCTTTCTCCCATATGTAGTGTTACCTGCTTGCTATAGCTTGGGCTGTCATCTTAAAATAATCTATGTATGAGTTTCTGTGCAAAATGTCAACTAAAAATGCACCTTTTTACCCTAGCTTTTGACACTTGAGGTGTATATTTTTAATATTGTAACCTGCCCAGGGACCTTAGGGCGATGGGCAGTTAATAAATAAATAAATGCACCCTGTAGTAACATTACAGGTTCTTCGCAGAGTTGTGCTTGATAATTACAATTTAGTATTTCTTTTTAAAATCACAACTTGAGCCTATTGATGTTGTTTAGAAACTATGACTAGAAGCATTATTTATTCCCTGGCTGGCTTTTAAAAAAAAGTTGATCAATTCAGATGGTTATGCAAACAGTAAAGCTAGAATAACTGACCAAATAGACTCCTCACAATGAATACTTACTCACAGAGCACCACATATTTTCTAAGGGAATGAATCAATAAGGCGCTGTCTCCATGATGGAAGTGAAGAGCTGGGAGGACAACATCATCCTTTAAGCAGAATACCAAATAGGACCATCCCATTCCTTCTTTGTTTTGCTTAATGGACTTTAGATCTGCTAAACTGAACAGGAAGGACCACTTGTTCTCTCCATTTGTGTGAACAGCAGCATCTAATGGGGAAAAGAGTATGTTATTTTCTTGATCTAAAGCCAATATGCAATGCATAGCACTGGAATATATTAAAACTACTTCCAAGAATAAGTGCACTTAACATCTTGGTAGCACACATTTCATTCAATCCTTCTGTGTGGCTAGCTCCACCACTATCAGTGGTGGTATGCTTTCAGAAAGCACCAGGCTTATTCTCTGGTTAAAAGAATTTGAAGTGGGAAGGCTGAGAAAATCCCCTGCCCAAGATTTTGGGGGATCATGCCCATTACTCTCTATCTCAATGGACAGGGATGGAGCAATGGTCTGACAGTAAAATGCAGTTGATATATTCCTATGCAACTTGACTAGGATCTGCAAATTCTGAAGTATTTATTCATTAAACTCTTCTCGCCGAACCAATAGCATATACCCTATCAAAGACATATGGTAAGAACTGTCATTAGAAAAGCACCGCTACTAATTTAGTTTGTATTATAACATTAACACCCAAAAGACCCAAAAAAAGAAGTATGCTACATGCACAGCTGGCTCTCGAGCCGACTAAGCATTCCCTCTATTGTGTGGCAGGGCGGTCCTCCCCCTACCTGGCAACGCCTCCTCAGCCGGGATAGGATAACTGGCAGAGGTAGGCAGAGACCTCCAGGTGTCCGGCTGGGGTGTGTGTGTGAAGCCAGGCTGTACTGCCAGGGGCCGCATAGGTCCAGGGGAGCTGCCTGAGACCACACAAAAGGTGCCCCCCATTTGATGTGGGAAGTGGTCATTACCTGCTACAGATGGAATATTTGCAGAGTGCATTATTTTACACAAATTCACCCTGCTTCAGAGCGTTGAAGCCCACCTTTCCACCACAGACAGGTGATCAGCACTATCAGATGAGAGGAGCTCCACAAGCACAGCAAGAGGTTTGCAGCTTTCAGCTGCGCAAGGAAAGGAGGCCAACCCAGTGGTTTCTTCCACATGTAGAAACCTCAGTGTCTGGGATCATCCACTGGAATAGCTTATATGTTTTTATACACAGTATTCTTCATTTACCTCCATTTGACTGTGGTTTCTTTTTAAAAGAGACTGTGTTGACCATATCCCATTCGGCCTCATAACTGTTCGGATGTTCTGTCCCTCGCAGAGTCTTCTCTTTAGGAGTCTGTGCCCACTCAACAACAGAACTGGAATCCTAAATAAGATATCGAAACAATCAAAAATAGTTTCACTTGCAGCTAGTGATTAATAAAAAAGGCACCCCCCAATATTCCTGTTGTTGTTGTTTTTATAAAAAAATTATAAAGATTGGTATAGGTACCTGTGCTTTTAAATTTGTTCATAAATGTTCTAGTATTAAGGGTGAGTAGTGCATTAGCCAAGCTTGCCGATGATAGAAACTTGTTCAGGGTGGTTAAAAAGGAATTACAGTGGTGCCTTGCAAGACGAAAAGAATTCGTTCCGCGAGTCTTTTCGTCTTGCGATGTTTTTCGTCTTGCGAAGCACGGTCCGTCGCAACTGTGCCTCTTCAAGCGGCTTTTAAAAAAAAGTGCAAGACGTTTTCGTCTTGCGAAGCAAGCCCATAGGGAAATTCGTTTAGCGAAGCAACGCAAAAACGGAAAACCTTTTCGTCTAGCGAGTTTTTCGTCTTGCGGGGCACCACTGTATGAAGAGATCCAAAAGGATCTCTCCAAACTGGGTGAATGGTGGGGGGAAAGGCAAATGCAATTCTATGTAAGCATGTGTAAAGTAATGCACATTGGGGCAGACAATCTATGTTTCACATATATGCTCATAGGGTCTTAACTGGTAGCAACTAACCAGGCATGAGACCTTGTGGTCATGGGGATAGCTCAATGAAGATGATAAGCCACAGTCCAGCAGATGTGAGAAAGGCAAATTACATGCTAGGGATCATTAGGTAAAACTGTCAATATTGCTATACACATCTATGGCATAACAACCACACCTGGAATACTGTGTACAGTTTTTATCTCCTCACCTCAAAAAGGATTATAGAGTTGGGGAAAGATTCCAAAAGGGGGAACCAAAGTGATTGAGAGAACGGAGCAACTACCCTTCTGGGAAAGATTGGGATTTTTTAGTTTAGAGGTAAGATCAGCAAGAGAAAACATGATAAATGTCATGTATACAGATTCTTAAGTTAGAAGGGGGAAGTCATAGTATAATATAATTAAAGAACTTAAAAACGGCATACTCCTTGCCTTGACAGTTCTATTAAATTAAATTTAAAAACAAGAACCACCATCATATTTATCCTTATTAGGAGGGGAAGATTGGGACAAAATAACAGTATTTCTGGTGGAGTCAAGGAACATGAGTTTGTAATTTAAAGCAAGAGATTTGGATTGATTATCTTTCACTGATCACTATCTAGAGAACATACAACATATTACTCAAATAGTTTTATACTAGAAAATGTATAAAAGTACTGTACAGGTCATAACCTACCTTCCATTCTTACTGATGGTCCCCATTAAGGCCATTTGAGCCAAATAAATGTATCATCTCCATTTCTTAGTTATGTATATTTTCCATTTGCAATAGATGGATCTCAACCAATACACTCAGTTTTATGTACCAATTTTAATAATAGCATTTTTTAAAAAGCACCCATCACATAAACAGATCAAAGATCTATGGATCCTGTACCCCACAATCAGAAAGTACAATTAGGCCTTTATGTTACTTTACCATGTAACAGCTATGGTTTCTGAGAATCAAAGGGAGATTTTGTTTTACTTTTTTAAAAATCAATTTTCCAAACCTTTCAAAAAAGATTGCTGCAAGTAATCAACATACCTTTCTAGCATATAGTATATTAGACGAATCTAATGAATCATCCAGTGATCTCCAATCTACTATCACCTCAGTATCCTACAACACAAATTATGCAATTATTCAAGTGACTCAACGCCATTAAGGTTTTACTTTTTTCTATTTACAAAAATAGCCTCCATTTACTTTGCACACTATGTATTTCGGTCGGTAAAACAATATCTTTGCAGGATAGAAAGGCATAAGGTAAAGTCACAAGAAACATAACACACAAAATATTGATTTAATACCTTTTCTATGACTCTCAGTATCCCAGATAACAAACAATCCTGATCATCACTGTTTCCACTGGAGGAGTGAATGAAAACTCCTTCCTGTTCATATACAACCTAAAAAAAAAAAGTTAAGCAAAGTTGTTTCTTAAAAGCATTTTCTGACAATTTGATATCCTGAACTGGTTCTGTGGGGAGGGTCCAACCCAACCTGAGGACTTCCAATAGGGCAGAGGTGGGGAACCCGTGGTCCTCTATATGTTGTTGGACTCCTACTACAGCTACAGCCAGTACTGACGATAGTCGGGGTGATGGAAGTTTTGGTCCAACAGCATCTAAAGTGCCACAGGTTCCCCACTTCTGAATTAGGGTGACAAGACCTGTTCTTCTCAATATGTGACACAATCATGCAAGAAACTGGGTAAGATTTCTGTTACAAGAGGCTATGGTCATGCCTCCTCATATGCTGATCCAGACAGGAAATTAAACAGAATTACATGTTTGCAGTGAATACTGCATTAGAAATCAGAAACAGAGAAATAAATATCAAAATATTAATGCATCAATAACTACATCAGCTTCAATTACCTTCATTCACAAAGGGAGAAACCAATACTGGATAAATGGCAGGCAAAGTGTGGGTGAATTGGTCGCTTTTCAGACAAACTATAGATTTAGTGTTATAGATTTAGTGTTATATATAGAAGCAGCAACAAGCCTTGGACTCAAACTCCTCTTTCAAATTCCTCTCTTCCTCTAGCTCAGTCAATCAATGACATCAGAAGCATCCACTTCTACTTCAATCATCATTTTTCATTATGTTCAAACTGCAGGGAACTCCAATTAGGTATAAGCTATCATTTGTTCAAACAACCCAGGATCAAACCACATTTTATTGTTCTGGCTTGTTAAAACACCCGTAATGTAAACCTGGGGCTATGAGAAAATATGCAACTCTCAAACTAACTTCATGCAGACTGCAAAGATGGGGTGGCAGAGAAACTGTACAATCTTCCAAATTCCACTCACTTTTGTCTCTGGCTCTACCCAGTATTGGCTATAGTCCTCCTGGTCAACTAGTCTTCATACAAAAATGTTCCACAAGCTCTGAATAGATTAAAATAATAAGCAGGTGTTCTGATCTCCTCATGACCACACTGGAGGAGACAGCGTAGAGAAGTGTTTGAGTCGAAGGGTCACTATTGCTTGTGCATACAACACTGGACCGTTGCTTATATCTGAACCAGGAAACCAACAACTAAAGATGATGTGGTGGGGGGATAATGAAGGAAGGCAGGTGAGTGACTACTGAGTGTGTGAGTGACTAAGACATAAAAGAAATAATTTTGCTGAAGCAAACTGAACAGAAGCCTGTAACAAAAATTAATGCAACTCTTCCTAAATAAACAAATGCAAAAAAATCAAGAATATAATGTACAGTGGTACCTCGGGTTAAGTACTTAATTCGTTCTTGAGGTCCATTCTTAACCTGAAACTGTTCTTAGCCTGAAGCACCACTTTAGCTAATGGGGCCTCCTGCTGCCACCGCCCCGCCAGAGCACGATTTCTGTTCTCATCATGAAGCAAAGTTCTTAACCTGAGGTACTATTTCTGGGTTAGCCGAGTCTGTAACCTGAAGCGTATGTAACACGAAGCATATGTAACCCGAGGTACCACTGTTATTTATATTATTAAATTTGTATCCCACTCTTTTTCTTCTTAAGGAGCTACCTCTATCCTATGTAGAAAAGCATCCCAAAGAGAGCCTGTTGGGCCATTGCAAAAAGCCCCAGCTTTCTGCCTACTACAAATACACACACGCACACAAAATGTTCAGCCTAGGAAGAAATCTGCATAACTCACAAACTTGCTTATTGCCTGCATGTGACTTGGCAGTTGGTCCTATAAAGTTATTAACATACATACTGTTAACTTTGAATGTACAGGAAGGCTCAAATGCATGCTCAACTATGAAGGTCACTTTGACCAATCACTATCTCTGAGCCCAACTCAGAGTAAAATACATTTGGGAGTGAAAGACCACATATGCCACTCCAAGCTCCTTTCAGGAAAAGGATAAAAATGTAACAAATCAAAAAATAACAAACAGAGCAAATTAAAAACACAAATTCTACAAATTTTGAAGCAGGCAGCCTCGGCTTTCACCATTACCACAACTGTGTTATTTGTCACAACTGTTTTCAAAAGTATCTTTATTCTCCTTCAAAAGCATTACACTGATACTTTGTGTAACAAAACAGAACAAAATGAATCACTGCAACAATCCAGAATGGCAGTTTCAATGTAACAGTGATAGAAGGAAAGCCAGCTTCTGCTGCCTTCTCAAAATAGACAAATTATTAATTTAGTGTTCTTATTAAATTCACTTGCACCTTTGCTCAGGTAGGTACACTGTCAAAGCACTTGTAGGTGGGTGCATATGAACAAATATATCAGCTAATTAAACTATTCATGCAATAAACAGGAATTAAGTTTCGCTTAAACTTGCAGCTATTAGGATAGTGGGACGAACAAAGAAAATGTAGGAGACTACTTTTTAATTTCATTCTCTAGCACAAGGCACAAATCAGCTAATATACACAAGATTTCAGGCACAGATTGCAAGATAATTGAGAGTGGAAGCATGCATGCCTCAAGGAATTTAGAAGGAAAAAAGGTGTACATACAAAGAGCTAGGAAAGGTAATGTAAAATTAAAGTCCAATACAAAATTGGCCTTGGGGCAGCAAACTAAATTATACATATACCTGTACCTTCCCCATGTTTTTCAGTCTTGCTGCCCTGAGGAAAATGAACTTTTCTGTTATAATTTCTCTCATGCTAAATTAGGTATGGCAATGGTCCGATATAACATCCTGGATAAAGGTTTTTCACTAGGAAACATGTACAATCCTTTCTATTCTCTGTGTGTCTTAAAGAGTTAGGTCACTCATGGCTGGTTCCTTAAGGCAACAGGGGCACTGCCCCACCAAACTCAGTCTGTTCTTAGCCCTACCTGCCTACCTTGTTACTTGCGACTGGTCCAGCTTATTCATTGGCACTGGTTATCATCTTGCCTCAGTTTTGCCCTTAGAGCAGTGGTTCCCAGTTAGGGGTCCACAGCACCATCCCCTGCCAGGGACTCACTTATCTTGTTAATTGCACAGTGAAAGCCACAATGGTGATCCATGGATCACCCAGCCTCTGCTAGCAACCAGTGCCTTGTGAAAGAGTTGCTGGATGGCAAGTGAGCTGGGATTACCTCTGACACAGTTTCTTTGGGCTCTTGCAATTAGAGGGGAGAGAGAGCGAGAGAGCGCAAATGGCTTGCTCCACAGGGCAGGTTCACATGCTTATCATTTTAAAAATGCAAGGGATGCCTTCCCCTTGCTCTCTACTTTTTAACAAAAAAGAACTTCTAACTGCAAATTTTATGGCCTTTTTTTTTTTACCTAAAATTCTTTGCTTATTAGGGGCCATCCCACATTTTCTTCAAAAAAAAAAAATGCTTTGCACAGGTAACTACCATAGAGTTATCAAAATTTTCAAAAGTAGCGGGTCTGTGGCTTGGCTTTTGAAAAATAGGGAATCCCCAGTAATTAGCTAATTGGGAACCACTGCTTTAGAGAATTCAACAGGAAGGATAGAGCAAAACTAGAATTTGCTCTGCTGGGCATTGGCTCTGGCTCCACCTACTGTCAATCTCCCTGCTTTCCACCCCATCAATACCATGGGCACCAGCCACCCCTGGGTTAAGTACAGAAATACACAGCTTTATCAATCTACAGCTACAAAAATCCTAACTTCACATCAACAGAGAGGGTCTGAATTTTGAGTGACTGATCAAGAAAGAGTTCCAGGGTTAGTGGTGGATAGCTCAACAAAAATGGCAACTCATTGTGCAGCAGTAGGGTTTTTTTTAAAGCTACAAATAAGAAAGGAAGTGAAAATAAGACAGCCATATCTCAATACCTTATATAGACCTACAGCACAGCCACATTTAGAATACTATATCCTTTTTTGAGACGACAATTGCACACAATAATAATTGAAAAAGTGAAGAACATGGCAGCCAAAATATTCAAGAGCCTGAAGCAGTTTCCCATCAAAAGGCTAAAGAATTTGGGGCTTTTTAAGTTTTGGGAGAAATGTGAATAATGGGGAACATTATAAAAGTTTATAAAATAATGCAAGGTATGGAGGAAGTGGAGCTATATTTATCTCACTTTTATAATACCAGAACTTACAAGTAATACAATGAAGTGAATTAGAGTAGATTTATGGTAAATAAAAGAAAGTACCTTTCCATATAACATGTAATTAGCATATGGAAGCCACTATGCTGAAATCTCAATGCTGTCTTGGAAATGCAACACCAAATGTGTCTAAGTCACTTCTCCAAATCACACTGTTAAAGCAATCATAGTGAAAATTACACCACTGTAGTGAAAGATTGCCTTCTATAAAAATGCCCCTGCTCCTTCAGTGTTTCACATCCTGACATTAAAATCACCACCAGGTCATCAACCTGCCATATTTCTCAGCTGCCCTGCCTCTTAAGAACATTTCACTTTACAAGACAGCCAAGTTAACCTCATGAATCATCTTACCAGAAAATAATAATGACACTCTGACAGTAAATGTCAACCACAGTAAATTTTAACAACGCAACAGCTGGTTCCTGATAACAGTAGTTCAAGAGCCTTTAGTGACACAAGACCGATTTAGTTTGGCTTCCTAACAGGCTTTAAAAAACAAAACAAACAAAAAACCCTCTTTGGGACACAGAGTACAAGAAGTGAGAAAGCAGCGAAAGGTTTGGACAGGTTCCCTCTCCAGGAATGCTGGTGTGAAGCGGCTATCTTGTAAAACTGGATTAATAATTGAAAAGTGTAAAAGGAGGAATGGCAGAGAAGGCTGTGTAAATTATTCAGCCTTAAGAGATGTTTTCTTCGGAGGAAACCCGCCTTGCCTGCCACCTCCAGCCTGGAGGGCTTCACGCAGCCTCAGCGCAGTAGCACAACCCCCTGGCCTTACCAATTCCACGTGTAAGAGTCTTACCTCTCTCAGCCAATCAGGTTAAGAAACAGCCCGCCTCCCGCCAAAGACCCCCCCCCTTTCCTAACGGCCCACCGCCAGCCAAGCCAAAGGCCTTTCCCCGCACCGCCAGGCAGGAGCACCGAGTCATTCCCATCCTCTCTCCGCACCGCCCCCATCAACTATGCAGTATCTGGGGGTCAGCGAAGGGAGAAGCAGCCTCTCCCACCCCCGGAGCCCTTCAGGGAACCCTCCCAGCCGCCACCGCCTCCCCACAGCGGGTCAAAAGCTCCCTTCATCCTCCCTTCCTCTTACCTTTCCGCTCCCAGGAGCCGCCATGTTGGCTACGAGTGTTTATGATGACGTTGCTCTCTTCACGTGCTCCCTAGCAGCTCCACAACAACTCCCCGCCCGGCCCCGCCTCGGAGGGACGCATGCGCACCGCGGCGGGAAGGGAAGGCGGGGGAAGCGGCGGGAAGCAAAGGAGAAAAGGGTTCTGCGCAGTAGGTACCGGCGGAAACTGACGGAAGTTGCCGAACGGGCGAAAACCATGAATCCGGGCGGTGGAGGGAGGCTTCGATTGGATGACGTCGAGTGTGGGCGTTCCCTCTTAAGGCGGGTCTAAAGTGTGGCTCCTGTTAAGGCGGCGATCTTACCATGCGCCGCTTTGGAAGTAATTCCTTGCTTTCTATGAGACATAGCTCTACACACATTCTATAGTAACAGTGAGGTGATCCCTGCCTATTACTGGGATTTTATTCTGATTACTCGGGTGGCCTGTTTGTTTCCAGGCTCCACTTAAAACTAATGGTTTTCCTTTTTAAATTGATTAATGGCCTGGGTCCATGCTGCCTTCAAAGGCCACCTGCATCATCCATATGAACCTGAAGATAAGTTTCGGAGGTTTTGCTTCCTGGCCTCCACATTGCCACTGGAACCACAGTTGGCAGATGCCAGGAACAGGTGGCTATGGAGCAAAGATGGAAAGGGAGAGAGAAAAGAGGGCAAGAAAACCTACAAACTATGCATCCAGGGCGCCCAGAACAACAAGTATTTTCAGCTCACTTTCTCTCTGCCTTGCGCTAAATATTAGTAGCACAAGCTGTTAACTAGTGCTCTGCCTAAGAATTCACCTTAGGTACCTTGTCTCCTAAAGATTTGCTCAATGTGGGGACTGTACCAGGCAAGAGCCTGAGCCAGTATGACAACGCAAACCGTGTCGCATGCTACTATCCTTTTCAGTGTGAGACCCTCGTTATCTCTTAATCTCTTCTTATAAGGCTTACTCTGCACTTTCTTCCTGCTGCACACAGCTACCACAACCACACACCCCTCAGTTTGGCCATTCAGTAGTCCTGGTGAGACCCAAAAGCACTGTACCTACCAGTAAATCAATGAACACGTATTAACATCACTAAAGATCAGCATCTAAAGATCCAGGCCTGCATACAGAGCACCTATTGTATGTGTGCATTGTAAGTGCACACTGAAGTTGCACATCAGTGGGAAAATCCATACCACCTTCTTGGAAAATGTACATCTAAACAACCCCTTTATTAATCACAAGTGCTAGGAGTGCAGGGGTCTTGCAGAATCTTGCATGGAGTATTAGTGAATCTGACACTGCTAAACTGTTATTTTTCAACTAGAAAATAATTACAGCTCTTAGCTGATAATAACTTGAAGTAATTATCCTGTCATTTATAGCAGCCATTCGGGTTTTTTTTTTTTTTTTTTACACAACTATAGTATGAATGTCCAGAGTTCAATCAGCCAAGCACTCTGGCTGATGAGGTCAATGACTGTGGCCATGGCATTTATCTCTATTTCCTAAAGGGGAGAGATCTCTTCTAGAATATGGTTTCAACTTTCATGGGTCCATATTAGCATGTCTGATGGACTTCTAGTTCATGCACTTTCACACTGGAGTGTGCAGTGAGGAAGAGACTCAAATTCATTTCGGAACAGACAGCAATTGACAAAATCAAGTAGGAACATAACCACTTCTATTAGGACCTGCCCTAATTTACAAGGCAGTGCTTAATCATTCGTTTCATAATTATTCTGTAACAGTGTATTGAGGTGGGAAAAACAGGTGACTCATTTCACTTCAGCCCTGCCACTAGGACTCTAATATACTATCCTCTACTCAATTACCCCTCTGTATGTCTTTACTTCACACAAGCATGCATGACAGACCTCTTTATGCCTTCTATTTTTCCTTCCAACTGTAATATGTTAAGAATCTGCACACGTGAACTATTTTTGCAGTGACAAATGCCACCACAACCCTGACTGCCATGCACAACTACAAGAGAATGAAACAAAAAATACAAAATGAAAAGTTAACATGGAGTAAACAATTGAACTGGCAGTAACTAAATTAATCTGAACTAGTGTTGGTTCCCTTTGCACAGCCCCCATTTGGTATATACTGACATTTAAAAAAACAAATAGAAGTTCTAGGAAAAATAATTATTAATCCAAGGGACAACCAACCTAGACCCTGCATTTGTCATCTGAGGCCCTTTTCTGTGCAAAGGTTGGTGACACAAGTATTCTCAATGGTGGCTCCCCATTTATGGAATGCTTTCCCCAAAGAGGCACACTCTTGGCACCATCATTATGTTTTTGACACCAGGCAAAAAAAGCTTTTTTAATCACCTTTGCCAACACGAGAACAGACTTTCTCAGTAGTGGTAATGAAGCGGGGGGAGGGGCAGTCAGATGGGAAGCATAACGATAAATTTTTAACATTACTATTATTATTAATGGAATAAAGTGTTACTGCGTATTCCTACATGGAAGCCCTACAAGTATGTAAAATGGAAAAAAATCTAATCAATCTAACCATTAAATGAACCCACAACTTTGTCTTACCCAATGTTCATCTGTGTTTGAGTTTGGAAGGTCTGGCACTTGTCAAAACATAAAGGGAATGGTGGTTTCTAAACTCATGCAACACTCCTGTGGACAAGCGTGATAAGCTTTGACAAATGCTTCTGAATGAAACTCACACCACCAACCAGCTGAAGGAGAGCAAGAATGCAGTAACTAGGATCAAGGTGCAGTTATATTAGGTGGCTCAGAATTGTACCTAAAATAGATTTCTGAAGGTGGGTTCTGCTTCTGTTAAGGATCTAACTACCTTCAGGATTATAAAGACTTCCCAAACCCCAGTCTGAATTAAGTGACTGGTGAAGCAGGAAGGGCTGCTTGAATCATCTGGAATTATTTTTCCACCATAGGATTTTCAGACTGATACACTAATTTCTTGTCCTACTTTGCAGTTTGATTTAAGATAGTTACAAGGGCCAAAGACTAATTTTTAGAGTCATTAACTTTAATGCAAATAAAGAACTGGCGGAAAGCCTTACCTTCTCAATCAACTTCAGATCCCTCTCTGTTTGAGCCTATGTCCATTTTGTTACTACCATGCTACACAGTATCCACTAGAGAAAAGTAGTTGTAAGTAAAAGGTACTAAATATGAATATTTAATGAAGATAGAGTAGCTTACAGCAGCACATGGTTTAAGTCACAGTAACCAAACTAAACAGATGCACTTTAACAGATCATCTAACTTACAATTAAGGTCAATGGTACAGAGTACAATGTACATATTAGATTATAGCCACGTGTGGCAGCTAGTTTCTTCTTGTAAGCCTCACCTGATTTTCATACAACTTGTGAAAGATAATAAATCCATGCAATGTTTTAGAAGACTAATCCTTAAAGCTTATATGCCAGGTTTTGGAGAGTGAAGTTAATAAGGTTGGTATCAAGTTTCTCAGTGCACCTTTATTTTTAGGTTTGAATGTGAATATCAATCACTGCACTACTGAAAATTCAAAGCACCACGTGACATTAGTATGAGGATCACACAAGCCAGTTTTCTAAGGCTAAACCAAGTACTCCATTTTCCACACCAACATATACCCATTTAGCAAATAATACCTTCAGTGAAATTTTCTTCAGCATTCTACTTTAGCTTTACTCTTCTAGTTCCAATACAAGAACAGTTCCAGGTTATTTCCCAAATCTCTGTCCCTTCAGAAGATATTTTCTATATTCTTATTTGTAATCCCTCCTATTCAAAAACCAAGTGGATTTCAACAAAGCTGATACAAAACACATTGAGTTCTTTCCAATTTGAATGGCCTATTAAAAAAACCCCCAAAGAAAACTGTTGCAGCCAAGTTATTTTTCACTTATTTTCATTTCTTTAACTGGAAGAAAAGCTTGACAAGAAGAAGCAAGGATAAAAGAACAGACGTTTCGTGATCAGGTCTTGCTTAGTGATTATCAGATGGAAGCAGCCAAGTTTGTAAGATTCAATTCTTGTGTGACAAAAGCAGCTATAAAGCAGTTCAATATTTTAGGCATGTCAAACTTCTATTAGAAGAAACAAGTGTAGAAGCAAATCACAACATTCCAACTAGATGTTTAGACCTTATGTGTTTAGAGACCTATACTTGCCAGAAAGTTTCTCCCAAAATATGTGAACTTCAGAGCAAGCAAAAAGAATGGACATAATCTAGCAAGGATAAAAGTGAGCAGTCAATAATGAAGTTTGTTTCTTTTTCACCAACTGTTACTCACTTCACAATCACTGACAAGACTAATGTACATATTTTTGCACCTGCACTTGTAAAAGCAGATAAAATATTTAATATGTAATTTACAATTTATTTTTACCAGCATGGAGTACAGAATGAATATATCAAAGTAGTCAGACAGTTATAGGTTGACACCAACCCTGCAAAAATAGTATTCAGTATCTGCTAATTAAAAAGAAATCAATTTGCAATTTTGAAGTGATAACAGTTCAATCTACCACAAAATACAAAGGGCTGCAAAAAATGTCTCATTCCAATAGTGTATATAAGTTATTAAATAATGATCTCATTTAAAATATAAATGAAGCCATAAGTCTTTCCCACATGCAATATTATTCATTATTGAAGAACTATGTAAAAAGGCCATTGGTTTGCTTTGTTAACCATTGTAGAAAATGCCAATTCTCTGGTCACATACTTCACTAGTTTAGCACTTAATGGTACTGAATTGTTAGAAATGATTTTGAATACTGTTAATTCCGATTCTCCACTGATAAAGAATGAGACTTTGAATACGGCAGTCTTCACTAAGGGGCAAGATACACAGTCTTATACAATTATCCAGATGAGCAGCAGCCTCCGCTGGTCTGAGCTGCTGGTTCATCATCAATTATCTGTACTCCCCGCCTTGCAGTTCCTGACTGACTGGAACCATTGCCTCGTGCTCTCTCGTCGACTTGCGCTGTTTCTATCATTCCTAGAATTGAAGGATATTGCATTAGGTTAGTCACTCACTCATAAAAGCAATTTAAGTCACACTGGTTCAGTTTAGCATATTCATAATGTTTTACAAAAGAAGAAGCAGCAAGAGACTTCTGACAGATTTGCAAGCTAGCCATCCTAATATTTATAAATGGAAGGCTAATGTTAAATGCCCAGTACGTTCTTAGGCCAAGATAAAGGGTTGGCTTCAGATTAACTCCTGTTTAGAGAAGGTCCACTGAAATGAATGGGGCAACTTAATCATGACTATCTACTCCTAAAGCATAACAAATTCTAAATCCATAAGGTTCAGCAGCTAGGTTGCTGGAGGTTGTACAAGTTCAGATGCAGTAATAGCTCACAAGTTTACCTACAAATTTATTCAATTAAAAATGTATTTTGTTACCCTGAGATAGTAAATGGGACTGGTAGATTACTATTTTACTGGAGATCACTAGCCATAGATAATTCAACACCAGCAGTCCCACCTGTCAGTGAGTATAGCACCAACTTTTCAGTATTGTTGGTTGTACAAAAAATCCTCAGGCTTTGACTTGGGTGTCCATTGGGCATTACTTACAACACCATACCAGAGGAAAATTTCACCATCCAACTGGGACACAGTAACTCAAATATGGATGTTCTATGATGTAGAATGTAAAGTGTTGTAGCCCAGGGCAATTTTACCCAAGAAGTTGCCAACCTCCACTTTTGAAAAACTTGACTATGCAGCACAATTTAAAAAAAAAATCCTGGGCCAAGAGGTGACATCACAACTTAAGTCTCAACATTTTAACATAGATGTAGTTTTCATTGAAATACAAGAATCCAGCTAAGTAGGGTCCTTTACCTTTACGGAACTTAGCTGTATAGATTAAGCAGATGTTATTTAAGAGAAAGATGGCCAATTCAATGTAGTAAGAGTTTAACATGCAATAAAATCCTACAATGTGCATAAGTATTCAAAACTGTATAGTGACATTCATGTAGCACAAGGGTAGGGAATCTTTTCTGGCCAGATCCTTATTTCCACATTCCTGGAGGCAAAATTTGACAAGTGGACAAGGTCATCCACCTATTAAACACCCAATGTCACAGTGGCATCAGATGCTGCTGTACTTGGAAGCCCTGACTGTCAGGACTTTAATGTGCAACATGGGATTCTTTGAAAGCCCTTTTCCAAAAAGCCCCATGGTGCTCTATAGATTTCCAAAAGTGAGAGATTTAAACAGCAATGTATGGCTGTTTGCAAAAGGGCTTTTAAATAGCCTTGCACTGCACTCTGCAGTCCCAACAGTCAGGACTTCAAAATGGAACATCTGACATCAGCAGAAGAACAGGCACACAGCAAAAATGAGCAGGATTTAATCTCCACTTGTCAGTTGATGAGCAGAGATTAAATCCTACTATTTTTGCTGTGTACACCAGTTCCCAGTAGGGGAGCAAACATGCACAGTCAATGCAAAATCAAACCCTGCCCTGCTCTGCCCATCAGCCTACCTCCCCTCCCCTCAGAGTAATAGCTTATTGGCAGATAGGCAGGTTTGACCCAGTGGTGGGCCAAGCTTAGCCTGTGTGCTGGAAGCTCTGCACCCCTAATGAAGAGCAAAAACATCCATCTGGACAGAAATGCTGTGCCAGCTGCATCTAAATAGATTAAATGTTTATGAAACACAAGTTATACCAGTTGCACTTGGGCTGCAGTTAAAACTTCCCAATTTCACAGCAGTAACATAGCTAGCAACTCAACACAAAATAACCTACTTTTACACAGGTCAAGAAAGAGTTCTTCTATGCCTTTGTTCTGTTTGGCTGATGTGTGGTAGTGTTTTGCTCCCACCGATTCTGCATACCTGGAAATAAGGAAAGCCTTTAGCTCCCAACTAAAAAACAATAGCAATCCTCAAACATTATTCTACATTTTAAGGGAGTGTTGTACTTAAGTATAAAACTTAGATTTCCTTCAGCATCCAGCATAGAGGAAACAGATGTAATATATGTACATTAGTAGCCTTGCAGGACATATTCAGGAGAAGAAAAGACGAAAGAGTAAACCCTACACAAATCCGACGTGGAGTCCCTTAAGACGGTTGGATATCATCTTGTATGCCTCATTCCAGTAACTCCTGCAGCCAAGTTGGTGCCAAATATATTGCTTGGCTTTCCTTTGGACCACATCAGTAAGAGGGGGGCAGAGTGTCTTGTCATCTGGGCACCCTAGGACCTCCATACATACTGCCCAGGCTTGCGCTCCAGAGGTGTCCCTTCAGAGCTGCTATTGCAGCAAAAACAACATGGGAGGCAGCAGTTACAAGGTCTCTGCAACCACAGCGGGTGCTGTGATTCTCTGGCAGCTTGACCTCACCCCCAGAGACGCAGTCCATTGCCTCTCGAGACAGAAAATGCCAACATGGTAGTAAGTTGGGAGCCAATGTGATGTAATGCTCAGACTGATGGACTAACAGCTGGAAGGTTGCAGTTCTAATCCCACCTAAGCCATAAAACTAACTGGGTGGACTTTGGGCCAGTCACTGTCCCTCAGCCTAACCTACCTCAACAGGCTGCTGTTGAGGATAAAATGAGGAGAGGGAGAAGAAGAAGAGGAGGAGGAGTTTGGATTTGATATCCCGCTTTATCACTACCTGAAGGAGTCTCAAAGCGGCTAACAATCTCCTTTCCTTCCTCCCCCACAACAAACACTCTGTGAGATGAGTGAGGCTGAGAGACTTCAGAGAAGTGTGACTAGCCCAAAGTCACCCAGCAGCTGCATGTGGAGGAGCGGAGCCGCGAACCCGGTTCCCCAGATTACAAGTCTACCGCTCTTAACCACTACACCGCACTGGCTCTCTCCTTGTACACCACCTTGGAAGAATGGTGGGATATAAATGCACTAAGTAAGTAGGTGCTATGTTTGAAATTGCAGTTAATTAATTAATATGGAGGCCATTTGTTAAACTGTCTTTCCACCAGATGGTTCTCAAAGTGACTTAACAGTAAGCTACAAAGGCCTGAACCCAACCAGCCCATGCAAAGGGACTTCCCTTTCAAGCCTCCTCCCCAATCGGTTTTAGACCCACCCCCAATCATATAAAGCAGATTTTGGAAGGTATGCAGGACACTGCAGGCAGAATAAAGTAAGGGGAAGTCCCACTGCATGAGCCAAAGCCCCCTTCCATTGTGTAGTCACCACTAGCTTCAACCTAAAGAAAAATACATATAGCAAAATGCAAAAATCAGGTAAAAACACATCAATAAAACCGATTAAGAACTACGTAAAAGCAGTTGAACAAATCATAGCATGTGGCTACACAAGTCAGCTTATGGAGGCCCATGACCACTCTAAAAAATGCTTTTGCCTTTTGGCAGATAGAAAAGGGGCTAGATAGACCTCTGTTGGCAAGGAAATCCAGAACCTGAAGCAGCCACACATGGGCAAGGGCTGACCTGCCAGAAGCTAAGCAAAGAAAAAGGGTGCAAGAAGCAATTATAAAGAGAAAGGGCACCCTTATGTATTATGAAGGGAGAGAGTAGTCTCAAGAACTAGGAATCCTTATGGTCAGTATCATTTGCTGAGAAATTAACATGTCAGGTCAGAGAGGCAAAGGGCAAAACAATTCCTGTTTGTTTTTATAACATATGGCAAATGTTTACTAAATACATAAATTGTCCATACTGTGGCAAGAATCCACCCAACACTCACGGGAAAATGTGGTGTGATCTTTTAAAGTAATCCATGCTTTGTCATGCTTTATTACATAGCATGACAAAGTTTGTAATTTTATTGGGACAAGTTGCTTGTTGTTTGCTATTGTAACTATTGTTACTCAAACTGTATCTTCTGTACCATGAAAAGTAAATAAGAACCTTATTTAAAAATTAAAAAGAACTAGAGCACTTCATAAGGGACGCGGGTGGCACTGTGGGTTAAACCACAGAGCCTAGGGCTTGCTGATCAAAAGGTCGGTGGTTTGAATCCCCGTGACGAGGTGAGCTCCCGTTGCTCGGTCCTTGCTCCTGCCAACCTAGCACTTCGAAAGCACATCAAAGTGCAAGTAGATAAATAGGTACCGCTCCAGCGGGAAGGTAAACGGTGTTTCCGTGTGCTGCTCTGGTTCGCCAGAAGCGGCTTAGTCATGCTGGCCACATGACCCGGAAGCTGTACGCCGGCTCCCTCGGCTAATAAAGCGAGATGAGCGCCGCAACCCCAGAGTCGGTCACGACGGGACCTAATGGTCAGGGGTCCCTTTACCTTTACCTTTAGAGCACTTCATCCCATGTTTCTATAAAAGAATATAAGCCAGCACTTCTCTCCCATGCCTGGGCACAGAAAACCAATAGGCTGTTGCGTTACTGTTAAACATTCACCAAAGCCAAGCCCAAAATAATTTACAGGGCAATCCTAACCATTTCTATTAACCATTTCTACTGAGAAGTCAGCCCTATTGGTCCTGGCGAGTATTAACCGCTTTCAATTTTAACCTGAGGATGGTCATTTGTCCGGTTTTAACTTTAATTTTAATTTATTTGAATTAATTTTGGGATGCATTTTAATCGATTGATTGTTTTTATGCATATTGTATTATTTATATGATGTTAGCTGCTCTGAGCCCGGCTCCGGCTGGGGTACAAATAAATTATTATTATTATTATTATTATTATTATTATTATTATTATTATTATTATTATTATTATTATTACTACTACTACTACTACTACTACTATTTAATTCAATGGGGTTCATTCTCAGGTACTTGCAATTTGGATTGCAGCAATCTGTTGAAAAAATTGATGATGCACCACAACCAGCAACATAACTTTAAAAATATATCATGGAATCCAGAAATTTAAATCTGAGAAAAATAGGAGTCACACTACCATGAAGAATACACTGCAAAGTGCAGGCAGAACTATTGTTAACCAAATGTTAACAATAGTGCAGCTGGGAAAAGAATGATAATATCTTCAAAGTGCTATTAAAACTGAGACTTCAACTTACGTTTCTGCTTCTTGAACAGAGACATGTCTTTCCTTGTCCAAATCTATTTTGTTACCTGTCAGGAATTCAAAGTTTCTTAGTGTCCAAAAAATGAGAAATCATATCTGCTCAATATTTTCAATATTTCTAGCCTCTTTTTTCCATTTCCAAGCCCATGAGACATTGGCTTCTTTGCTGCTACATCTACCCAATTGTTAGCCAGTTAACAACCTTTAGCTCAACAACCTCACACCACCCAAAATTGTTTATGAGATTGCTATGCAGTGGGAGTGGACAGAAAGATTTCAAGACCTTTCTGCAGCCCCTTACACTGCCGCTAAAAAAAGCAAAAAGCACATTCCTCCACTCTGAACAGTTTGTAGAGGCAAGAACTTTTCAAGATGCGCTCACTTTTGCAATTCCACAGGAAACTGTGGTTAATGCAAAAGCAGTTGGCACTTTTAAGGAGATACTGAAGTTTTTTACATGAAATGTCAGTATCACCTGTAGTATAATCCTACTTTTGGAAATCCTTCACCAATCTAAACATTTGCAATACTAAGTAAATTGTATCATGTTCCCAAAGAGGTTTTGCATTGTTTTCTTGGACATGGGTATCTAGGAAACAATTCCCTATCAGGATTACAAAATGTTTAGAAATGTGTCATCTTTTGCTCAAGGAAGCTTTTCACATTATTGCTACCACCATTTAACCTTCTGCTTTACTATCACTTCACTTTTAAGGTGCACAAATATAGTTTCTTTTTACTGTGCAATAGTAAACACAACTGTGTACCCTTATGAAGCTGTAGAGAAGCAGTTTGATAAGTGTTGCGCAATAATTTAAAAGACAATTAGCCCTTAAACTGAACAAGATTCCCTAGTCATAAAGTAAGGTGTGGAAAACCAAAAGCTTACCAACTATGCATAGACAAATTTCATTTCCCAACATTTTTCTTAATTCTTTGACCCAGTTTTTTACCTGCAAAAATGAAAAGAAATTTCTATTATTTCACTTCAGGATTATAGTAAGCACTAGGACAGAAAAGAATCTAGCATAAATCTATCTAACATGAAAATACAAGCAGGTAGAAATTCCTATCTCGCCTGGTTTCCTACATTGAAAGCAATCCTATCCCTGTCTACTCAGCAGGTATGTAAGTGTATAGGACTGCAGCTCAAAGAGATTTTAGGTAAGTTGCACAACCATTACATGAAACCAGGTTGCTTTGAAAGTTCTTCAAGTCCTACACTGTACTCATTTCCATAGCAAAAAATAATAAAAAAAATGATTACAGTATTAGTTTCAAGAAAATCTGGTCAACATGGAAGCTTTTGAGTTTACTTCTTCAATGGAAAGGGTATAGTTACCTTCTGGAAAGAGTCTTCATCTGTTATATCATACACTAAAATAGCTCCATTAGAGTCTCTGTAGTAAATAGGACCCAGTGCATGAAATCTTTCTTGCCCTGCTGTATCCTGCATGAAGCAAATACATTTATGTTAGTCCTTTTTTAAGCTAGTAAAATTAAAGTCAATGCTATTTTGATACACCTTGATATTTTGGTATGATAAACAGAGTTCTATCTTTAGACACACAAGAAATGTAATCAATAAAGACATACCCATATTGCAAGGTTTACTCTTTTTCCTCCAATATTTAGCTTCTTTGTTAGAAAAGATGCCTACAATAAAGAACATATGAACATTAAATACCTTATGCCAAAGTAAAACTGATTCATGATGTGTTGAAGAAATTCAGCAGAATTACAGTCATAAAAGTGCACTCAATGCATTATCTACAATGAGATAAAGATATCTATCTACTGCAAAAATAGAATATAGTGAACAAGAGGCATATGTTTAAGGCAAGGCAAACAATACCAGTTTTTGGTGTTGCTAAAAACTTACTTTTTCTTTCAGGCCTTTGCTTATATTTAATACCAGCATGCCAAGTTTGTCCTAACCTGGTTGCTGCTCTGTTTGTTTATTTTTTATGTTTCATTGTTAACAACCATAATATACAGTGGTACCTCAGGTTACATATGCTTCAGGTTACATACGCTTCAGGTTACAGACTCTGCTAACCCAGAAATAGTACCTCGGGTTAAGAACTTTGCTTCAGGATGAGAACGGAAATTGCGCGGCAGCGACACGGCAGCAGCAGGAGGCCCCATTAGCTAAAGTGGTGCTTCAGGTTAAGAACAGTTTCAGGTTAAGAACGGACCTCCGGAACGAATTAAATACGTAACCAGAGGTACCACTGTACTTTTATGGAAGCCAATATAAGTGTTTAAATAAGTATACAGTTTCCTTACAAATAGTCAATTATGAAACTGTCATACCATGAAGACAGGTAACAGTAACAGCACAGAAAATCAGCTCAAATGGTAAAACTTCTTTTAACATTTTGTATCAGAGTACAGCTATCCAAGAACAAAATGCAATCAGGAGCATCAATTTTAAGAGCTATACATGCACTTAAAAGATTTGTTTCTCCACGATATACTGTATTTTTTGCTCTATAAGACTCACTTTTTCCCTCCTAAAAAGTAAGGGGAAATGTGTGTGCGTCTTATGGAGCGAATGCAGGCTGTGTAGCTATCCCAGAAGCCAGAACAGCAAGAGGGATTGCTGCTTTCACTGCGCAGCGATCTCTCTTGCTGTTCCGGCTTCTGGGATTCAGAATATTTTTTTTCTTGTTTTCCTTCTCCAAAAACTAGGTGCGTCTTGTGGTCTGGTGCGTCTTATAGAGCGAAAAATACGGTGCTTAGAAGCAACTCCAAAGACTTGAACAAAATGTACTTGATAGATGCCCACAGTTCACAGTTGACTCCACAGGCCTTTCCTAACTTGGGGCCTCAACACATGTATGTGTTAGTTTCTGTTTGCCACTGAGGTATGCTGCTGGAGCTGTGATGGAAAAAAATGTTTCCCCATCTCATTCTCTACCTCCTCCCCATCTCCAAAAAACTATTTTCTTCCATTTTTCCAGAAAGAAATTGGTGAGTGATATAATAATTGCAGCAGTTTGTATTTTTTTAAAAAAAGTTAATTACAGTTCCTCTCTATTGTAGACTGATGGTACTTTTGCTTTATATATTTATATCCTGCTTTTTTGGGTGGTCTTATATTTATTCAGACTATACCCTGGGCCTTAACTGTATAAAAGTTATTGTTTGGTGTGTAAAGTGCTGCGGAAGGTATTACTGTGGATCATGCTGCTTCTAGAGATAATATTACTTAAGCCCAAATATAAGTTTCCTTTTGTTGACCACACCATCACTCCTTTTCTTCAAATGGAAAAACCCAACAGCAGTATGTTGAGGCAGGTCTGTGCAGAATTTATCTGAGGCTGGGGCAGGAGTTCCCGGTCGACTGGGAGACACAGAGCATTCTTGGCGTGACAGCCTAAGTTTGGCAGGGCCCTCTGGCCAGCTTAGCCCTTCAAGGCCCAGGGCAATTGTACCCTGTTCCCCCACCCCTCTGCCCAGGCCAGGCCTGCCTTGAAGTAACTTGCCATTTCATCCTTGGTACAGTTGTACCTTGGTTCTTGAACAGAATGCATTCCAGGAGTCTGCTCGACTCCCGAAACTGTTCAAAAACCAAGGTGCAGCTTCCAATTGGCTGCAAGAATGTCCTGCAGCCAATCAGAAGCCGCACTAGACATTAGGCTTCCGAAATTCGTTCGAAAACCAGAACACTCACTTCTGGGTTTCAATCATTCGGGAGCTGATTTGTTCAGGAGCCAAGGTGTTTGAGATCCAAGGTATGACTGTATTGTATTTTTAAATTGAAGGTTATCAGGGCAGTGTACAAACATTCCAATAAAAATACAACCTATCAATCAACACTAAATCATTACTAAAAATTACAACAGAACATAGTCCTTAGGCAAACCTTCCCTAAGCTCATTTATCCTGAAATGTCAGAAGCAACAGGTATGTTTTTACAGGCATCAGAAGGAGGTCAACAAAAGATTGTTGTGCCTTTAGTAAAAGAAAGTTGCAACAGAAGACAGTTCCACAACCTAGGTACCATAACTGCATCACCACAGAACAGCCCACAGCCACTTATGGTAAAACCAACAGCAGGGTCTTTCTTGCTCAGCTTACAACATGGGCCAACAGATGATTAAATACTCCAACACCAGGCATATTTACAGTTAATGTTTCACTAAAACCATGACATTTACATTTAGTAACTATAGCACACAGTGCAGCTTTATAGGCCAAATTATGCATAAGCCATTTTAGATTCTTAAATTGATGAAGTAAAAACAGTAAGAAAATAAATAGCGTGTCTCTTTCAGTTTTCTATGTTCTCTCTACCTAGGTCTTCACTAGCAAACACAGCTGTTGAACTATAATAATTAATGTATGATTCCAAATTAAATCATATTAGGTCAAAGGAGAGTGCAAAAGATGTATTTCCCTAACCAGAGAAACCAAGCTATCCTGGGCACTCATCTCTCCCCAGCTCCTAGTATTAATCACAGAGTAATATGAGACTACGTAGTCACATAATACTGGATTGATGGATGTTCCCTTGCTTGGGAAATAGCACTGAATCATGACACAGCTGCCTGTCCCTATTCCCTCCCTCCCAGTCTTAACAACAGGAAACACAGAAGGTACATACCTGCAGGACTGTGTTGGAAGGAGCATTTAAGCAAATATAAATAGTTTTGTTTCCCTGCTACTCACCACAAGCAGCACACTACAAAGTTACAGTACTACCTTCAGATGTTGCTTTTAAAAGAAGGAGGCAGGCCACAAGTTAGTTCTAAGAAGTGTACTTCAAAAACCAGCACTGTCAGTATGGTAGATCTTGTGATAACTCATGACTTCACAGTAATTTAAGTGACAGGTTTGATCTTGCATTAATTGTACTGTAACTAAGTAACCACAAACTAATGAGTCAATGTACAAGACGCAAAAATGTTTAAATTCAAAGGAACACAGAATTCTGGTGAACACTACACTTGGGACTATGATTCAGCAAGTTTCCCTGCCCCTTAAAACGAGTGTTTTTAAAAGAATCAATAAACTTCTAATCAGATTTAAACCTTCTGAAACGGATGTGTTCATTTCAGAACAACAATTTCATTGACTTCCTTTTAACTATTTCATTTTCTGCTCTCATTTGCTCCAAATACTTGTAACAAGATAGTATGCAGGAACAGTTACTAAATCTTTGGGTGGTTGTTGTTGTTGTTTGGGGGGGGGGGTCCACAAAAGTTACTTTTGTTCAAAGAAACTGGAACAGCACATTATGAACCATGGAAAACACATTTCACATGTTTGGTGCACTTATGATTTACAGACGCAGTTCATGTGACATGTGAAATCATTTCTATAAGTGATTCTGGAAGTGTATGGGGTACTCAGCCACCAAGTAAGCAGCCTTGTTCAGTGTCCCTTGGCTACGTATATTCTTTAAAAATCCAGTGTAACCTATATGAAGACTAGATTTAAATAGGTTCAACTATGCATACAATGCTCCTAGATTTCACAACACACTGCTCTATATATAGTTAGTATATATAGAGCATGCAATGTGTTCAGATTCCATGCCAGTTGTTTGCACCACAGAAACACATGCTCTTGTGGGGCACCTTAAAGACTAAGGGACGCATAAGCTTTTGTGAAGCAGAATCCACTTATCAAATATACTTCTGTTACCTGAAAAGAAAGAGGATTCCACAAGTGCCCATAAATCTGTCAAGCATCAAAGGTCCACAAACACAATAAATAAAACTTTTATGCTTCCATGTGTTCTCACTCATATTTCAGCATCACAAAAGATAACGCAAAATACCCTTCAGAGGAGAGAGGGCCACCCTGTGAATCAACACCACCATAAATTGTTTACTAGGTATATGGTACTATTTGGCTTTGAGCTAGATGTGGTAGGAAAAGGCTCGCGGCTTGTTCTGCGACACTTTCACGCCCTAAAAGCACCACTCCTCACTTCGGAAGAAAAGAGACTGAAGTCCCGTATAACCGAGAAATGACAGCCCCGCCGAGGCGGGCACACCCTTAGGACTCATCAAACGCAACCTCGACCCGGCAGCCTGCGAGAACTCTGCCTGGAAAAGTGGAGCAGCAGCGTCACCGCATTCAGACGAGCGTGTCGGGGTCAAGCCCCCAAAGCGGCCTCTCGCCGCCGCCCCTTCTGCTGCTGCCGGGCGGTATACCTACCTGTAAGGTGGTGATGTGCTTGTCATTGAACTTGTTCTCGCAGTAGCGGAGGACCAGCGAGGTTTTCCCCACGCAGCCTTCGCCCAGCAGGACCACCTTGAAGGAAAAGCTTCTCCCGCCGCCGCCGGCAGCGCCGCCTCCCGCGCCAGAGGTCGCCGCCGACGCCGCCATCCGCAGCGAAGTGGCCGCCGACGCCGCGGCCTCACATCCGCAGCCCCGCTCCTCTCCTAGCAGGGGGGGGGGGAGGAGGCGAAGGGAAGGCAGGCCCCGCGCAGAAGGAGACGGGGACACCGGAGGAAAGAGACACCCACTTCCCTGTTACCGGAGGGGGGGGGGGCGCCTCAGCCTGACTCCCTCTAATGGCGTCGCCTTCTTCCTCCTACGTCACGCGACGTGCGGTCACGCGACGCTCGCCGTTGATGCCGCGGCCCTAAGAAGCCCCGCCCATTGTGGGTGGGGCGAAGCAGCCGGGGGCGGGGCCGGAGGAGAGCTTCTTGGGGTTCTGGCAGGATCCGCGGACGGAGGTGGGTGGAGGCGGTACATTGCCCCATCGTCTTGGCAGAGCTGCTTTTCAATCACGTTGATTTATAATAATAATGGTAATCTATAAATGCACTAAATAAATAATAATAATAATAATAAGTGCCACCGGCAGCAGCAGCTGCTGGGAAAGAGGAAGAGACTGATGTTTCGCTATGCGCTGTGCAGATCGTCAAGCCTCTGAACTGCATTGTAAACGTCGCTGGGCGTCTGGCCTTGGGAAAATGGCGGGGAAGAGGGGTGTGTGGGCGCGTGTATTGCATTTCTGAAACCTGGTCCGTGCTACACGCTTGCTCCGTGTAAGTCCCGCTGATTGTTACGAGGCGGAGTTGTAAGTACGGGTGCGCAGGATTGAGGCCGTTGAAGATTTATTTCATTTTTTTAAAAAAAATATTGCACCGCTTGACTGTAAAGAGAACCTCCAAGCGGTTTACGGAAGGAAGAATAAAATAAAGAAAAATTAACAAATACTTGACAGATTAAAACGCGCATCAACTATTGAGAAAGGTGTCCTGATAATAAATGAAGTTAGTAGATGAAGCAAAGAGTCCCGTCCCGATGCGGACGTTGTATCCAGCACTAATTTGAAGTCGGCGACAAGGGGATTGGAGGGAAAGCTGTCGTGGTTCTTAGTTATAGCTTCAGAAGCGGCTTTTGGGATTTCGATCCTGAGGACACCCCCCCCCCCCACACACACACACACTTCAAAAGGAGATGCTGCTGGAACCTGATTACTAAGTGTGGGCAGTTAGATTTGCCTAGGACTTGCTTTCGAAGGCGCAAGCAAAATCGTTCGCTTGTACTGCTCCCATCTGCTGCTATTTCCTGCACTCCCCAAGATCTCTGCACTTGGCAAGGGGAGGACTTCAAGCCGAATTTGATCCAGAATCCACCTGTTGTCACCCACCTTTGTGATAAATGGCGCAATCCTTTGATAAGTTTTGTAGAAACCCTCTTGCATAGGAGCCAACTCTTAGAAGGGGTCCCACCAATAAAATATTTGAGAGGGCCAGGCCTCCCCAAAGATGATGGGCATTGCCATTCAAATACTGTAGTGTGCATACATGGGATCAATTATGTGGGGCTTACCTCCCCCCCATATTTTATTCAAGTTGGCACCCCTGCCCTGCAGAAACACATGTGATGTAAAACTGCCTTAATATTATATGCTGGGGAGTGGATTGGGGTGGGGGTGGAGTGCAACTCTTATTAATTCTCCTGGACCTCTCAGCAGCACTGTCCTCCTGGATCATGTAGCTGGATTGAGTTTACCGTACTTTTCTGTGTTTAAGACTAGGTGTTTTTTTTTTACTGAAAATAATGTTTAAAAAGGGGGGTAGTCTTATACACGGGGGCAATCTCCCTCCATTTTCTTAATTTTGAGTCCCTCAAAATAGGGGGCATGTTTTACACGGGGGCGTGTTATACATAGAAAAATACGATAAGTAGCATGGTATTGCAGTGGCTCTTGTCTTTAAAAGTATGGTCCTAGAGGAGGAGACTTTTGTTTTGCTTCATGGTTTTTCGGCTGTTGTAGGGCTCTGGTTCAGACCCAGTGCTATTTAATGTCTACCTGAAACTGCTGGGGGGAAACAGTACTGATGACATGCATCTTGATCTCTCATTTGCATCTAAAAGTCCCAGGGAGGCAGTGATCTGGATCAAAGGATACAACATATATTGGATGGAATTATACTCCCCCTGAAGGAGGACCATGCATGCACACAGCTTGAGGCAGGAGACTGGGACCTGCCCTGCCCTGCCCTAAGTAGTTTAGGGACAGCTTTTTCAAGGAGTGCCTTCACCCATGTTAACCTGGCTGTGTCTTAAGCGGGAGGTTGGAGGCAGTGCTTGCTTGCTCACCCTTAAGATCAGTTAAATTGGTAGACATGAAAGGCGACATAGGAGATTTGAATCTGGCTCGTACAAAGCTGCTTTTATTGGGAGAAGAGGCGGGATTGAATTTGCTTGTAGAACTAGAATTGCCTGCCTCTCTAGTACATTTCTTCCAACCATTTTTAGACTACTTTGTACCTTCTGCTATAAATTCCAGTATGAGTCTCTTCTGAGCTAAGACCTGGCCCTTGGATTACGTACTAATGTTCAGGTTTATCAGACCCCAACTTTGCACAGCTTTAACACCCAGCTTTTAAGCAGTTGCATCTGTTTGCTCACAGCGACTCATCTTTCTAGAGCAATATATCTATACTCACGCTTATAGAAACAAAGGAAACAGTTATATCAGACCCATCTATTTTAAATGAAAGTCATTCATCACAGAACCATTTTCAAAGCTTAAGGACCAGAAACAGATTGCGAAGAATCCATTTTTAGGAATGACCTTTAAATAATATGGTTAGATAGAACAGCCAGGTGCTCTGTCAGCTGGGGAAGCAAATTGATTTATATTGTTGCCTTTGCGCTGCATTGTTGCTAATGCGTTTTGAGAAGCAATCTAAAATGTTCCCTTTGCTACATGTGGACAAATTGCTACTGAAAGAGACACTGCATTTTATAATTAAATCTCTAATTTAAAAAATGCATTAACAAACAAGGAAAGTGCTCAAATGCCTTTGTAGATCTTTAAAAAGCCAATTATTTTATTTAAAGCATTTTTATCTGCTCTTTAGTCAAACACAGGCGACCAGAGCAGTTTGCAACTATGTGTAGTAAGATAGTCCCTGCTCTCAGATACATAATCTAAAAGACGGGACACAAAAGGAAAAGCGGTTGATAAGGAGGAGGAAATAAACAAACTCAGATGACAGGTTCCCCACCACTGCTCTACATCTCTTTGGGGGGTGGGGTACTGGGTCTGTAAGGACTAAATGGCTATGAAGTGGGAAAATGTGTCCTCAGCACACCCAGACTAAGGACAAATGGGTGTTAGTTTAATTCTTTATGGACAAAGCACACATTTAACAGTAGCTCCTAAGATGCACAGAACATACACACACTTCTGATGCCTAAGTAGCTGGCATCCGAGCTGGATTGTTGGAGCAACAGCAGAACCATGCCTCCACCCAAACCTAAGTACCCTTGTCTGACAGGGCAAGTGTAAGCAACCTGCAACATCTACAGGGAAATTGCCGCTGTGCCTGTCACTGCAAGCTTCCCCTCCCAGTCCTGGGAGACAGAGATTCTGCCTAGCCTCCCCTCAGGCACCACCTCTTCCTCTGCTCCTGGGCATTCTGCCTTCTTCTTGCCCCTCATCCTCCATCTCCTCCTGCTCAGACTCTTCGCCTCCCCCCCCCCAGCTCTGGTTCCTGCCTCGCAGGAGGCACAAAACTCCACAAATCACTGCCTTCCCGTGAGTCAGTCTCTGTCCTCACAGCCTCTTCCACCCTCTCCTCAGTGCCCTGCCAGTCCCTGACAGAGGGGGAATCATATACAAGGAGAACATCCTAGGGCTGTTCAGCTTAGGGGGCGCAGTGTTCACAGTTTCTTAGGTCTGCAATTCGAGAGGCAGGTTCTGTTCCAGGTACATGAAATGGTACCAGGATCTGTTCCAGATGAAATGGCTACATGGCTGGAATTTGAGCCTTGAATGCTGTCTCTTTGGCCCGGGCATCGGATAACATAGTAGCTGGTTTTCTAAGAACCCTCTTTGCCAGAATCTTTAACATGTGTTTCAGCTCATCCTGTGTATCAGGGATAGCAAAACAATGCTGTGTGCCCTTGTGGCAGTCTGGTGGATCATCAGAGATCACTATATGGTAGGTTGCCATACCTCAGATGCTCCCTGCCTCTCCCATCCACATGTAGGCCAGATTCTATAAATCTTCTATGTGTATGTAAGCTCCCTATGCATTTGTGACTATCCACAAATATGTCGGAATCACACCTGTCAGGGGTTCAGGGACAGAGGCACAGATGAGGGGGGAGACGGAGAGCGATGGGGAAGAATCCCAGGACTGTGAGGAAGAGGATGACAATGACTTGAGGTCTTCCATGAGTCTCTCAAGTGAATCGGAGGATTCCCAGAAGGGGGCGCCCCTAGTCAGGCCAAGGGGGAGCAGGAGCAGGCAGGAGACAGGGGAAGGAGATCGGGGCAGGACGTCCTGCCGGAAGAGGCGGAGAGTAGTACAGGGAGTAGTGTAAGTGTCAAGAGGAAGGTCAGGGGTAGCGAACGCGCGCCAAGTTCAAATGTGGAGGCGCGCGGAAATGGAGAGAGCTCGGAGGAGGAGCCTGGCCCCAAAGCACGAAGGAGGGGGGAACAGGCATCTGAGGAATCCGCTTCAGGAGAGAGCAGGAGGGAAGGAACCCAGGGGGGCAGAAAGACCCTGCGGAAAAGGAAAGACAGGAAGAGGTGGACTAGCACAAGCCTCTTAAGCTGGTGTAGGGGCGGGACCGATTCAGAGGGGACTTAAAACGTCTAGGCTAAGAGACGCGGGGCTGCGCGCCTCGGTTGTGGAAGCAATAATGAACTGCAATAAACATCCTTGTATATAAGAAGAAGCTGGCGTTGGTCTTTTGTGAGCTGAGACCTGAGGCAGCCCTGACAACACCATATATCAGTTTGCCATCCTGAAGCAGAGAACGAAGTGTGGTACACTACTAGATTCTGACAAATAGGGCTTTAAAATAAATCTGATCACATTTTGCTCTGCCTAGATGGGTCAAATAACTTTTATTTATTGGTTGAGAATCTGAGATGTATCAATTTCTGCTTATGAATATTGGGGGTGTGTGTGTTTCAATTCAATCTGCATTTAAAGGTGAGCTGACCTAATTTGTATTTTCCAAAACAGTATGAAAACTGAAACGTAGCCATCTTTGCAAATAAACGCTTTGTCGAATTTTGCAATGCATTTCTCCAGCCAAGTAATGTGTACAAAAGTGCACATATAGTGGGGTAAAGTGCATGTATTAGTGAAAATAACAAAAACACATTAGTATAGGGGAAATTGCTTGGTGAAAATGTGCATATTAGGGAAATTTGCATACAAAGATATATTAGGAAAAATTAGTATTTAAATACTGATTAATCTTCATGATAACTTTTTTTAAAAAAATTGCAAACTGATGTAGGGAACTGAATTTAAGATTGGGGGGGGGATGAGAAGATGAGAGAAACTCAAACTGACAGATCGGTAAAGGTAAAGGGGCCCCTGACCATTAGGTCCAGTCGTGGCCAACTCTGGGGTTGCGGCGCTCATCTCGCTTTATTGGCCGAGGGAGCCGGTGTACAGCTTCCGGGTCATGTGGCCAGCATGACTAAGCCTCTTCTGGCAAGCCAGAGCAGTGCATGGAAACACCATTTACCTTCCTGCTGGAGTGGTATCTATTTATCTACTTGCACTTTGAGGTGCTTTCGAACTGCTAGGTGGGCAGGAGCAGGGATCGAGCAATGGGAGCTCACCCCATCGCGGGGATTCGAACTGCCAACCTGATCGGCAAGTCCTAGGCTCTGGTTTAACCCACAGTGCCACCTGCATCTCTAGTAATGAGAAGCAGAAGCATACCTGCTTTTATTCTCCTGCCAGTCAGCTTTATCCAAGAACACAACAAAGGACCAAAGATCTACAAGAAGTAGGCTGCCAATGACACACAATGCCATATATTGCCTTAGAATCCTAGGGGTTTCAGTTTAAGATATCTATGGAGAATTTTACTTAGCTAGTTGCGTATCTACCTCCTCAGCACTATTGTTCATCTTTATGGGAATGGGAGTCTCTGCAGATAGGGGGGAAATGTTCTGAAGGTGAAAATAGTTGGTAATTTCAGATAAACTGTATCACGGTTGCTATCTACAAATACAACACATAGCAGAACAAGAAGCAACTCCCAGTAAGAACACATTTGGGGAGGGGGGGAATTATTCATTTGAAAAACTCCAACTCTTAATCAAAAGCAATTTCCAAATTCTATCCAAAAATAACTACTTCCCAGCTCACCATCTGAAGTATAGATCCAAAGTCGCTAAGGTGAAAAGGAAAAGCTCCCCATCAGAAACAAGATGTGCTCAAGAATGTCTAATCTCCACAGCTTTTGACTGAGAAATTAATCTACAAAACCCAGAAAATATGACTGTACCTCTCTCTCCAGGAGGCTAATTATGTTATTTTGAAGATTTTCACTTAAGTGCTGTTAATAATGCAGTCCTACATATGCACCTACATAAGCACCATTGTTTTTCAATGGGCTTACTCCCAGGCAAATGCACGCAGGGCATCAGCATAAAATTCTTTTTTTAAAGTATATGCTTCTGACATAAAATATAAAAATGATGTGTAGTTGGGCCGGGCCGGCTCCTGGTGGCGCGAGGAATCTGACTCAGCTCCCATGGCAGCCCTGGCGCTTCTTCCCTCGTCCCCGCTCCTGCTGGGCCAGGTGGAGTCTGGCTCTCCAGAGCCCGCCGTGACCCAGGCAGCCCTGGTGCTTCCTCGGCGTCTGGGAGGAAGGACAGTCCAAGCTGTAAGGTGAAGTTCACGACAGCATGCACTGCTCACCGAAAAGCTGTTTCTCAGAAGCTTGCTTTACCACGAGTACTGTATCCCAGAGCATGCTGCAGTTGGGCAAATGTGCTCCCTTGAGCCCCAAAGAAAGAGACACACTCCCTGGGGAAATGGCGAGGTTCGTTCCATGGTGGACGTCTGCCCAGCGTTGGTAGAGAGCGATGGCAAACCCCATGCTCAGGTTCTGTATACCTGAAGGAGCATCTTCACCCCCATCATTCAGCCTGGACACGGAGATCCAGTGCCGAGGGCCTTCTGGCAGTTCCCTCATTGCGAGAAGTGAGGTTACAGGGAACCAGACAGAGGGCCTTCTCGGTAGTGGCACCCACCCTGTGGAATGCCTTCCCATCAGATGTCAAGGAAATAAGCAGCTGTCCTATTTTTAAAAGACATCTGAAGGCAGCCGTTTAGGGAAGTTTTTAATATTTAATGCTGTGTTGTTTTTAACACTCGATTGGGAGCTGCCCAGAGTGGCTGGGGAAACTCAGCCAGATGGGTGGGGTATAAATAATATATTATTATTATTATTATTATTATTATTATTATTATTATTATTATTATTATTATTATTATTATTATTTGTTTCATGGTGTCAGTATAAAAGCTGTCCTGCCCCTGCTCTCCCTCCAGGTCTTCAAATATTATGTCATCTAAATGGCAAAGAAGAGAAGGCTAGAAATTATAACCGTTTTAGGGACTTTCTTATATACCCTGAACATATCCTTGGAAATAGACATTACCTTCATGTTTTCTTTGTTCTTTCTTCCTCCTGCCATCTTTCTCCAGATCAGGATGGCAGGAGGTCTGCAGAGCCTACGGGGAAACAAAGAGCCACATGGGATATGTTTATTTTCTGAACCTTGAAATAGTTACAGAGAGACCTTTCCTAAGAAACCTCAGGGACTAAAATTTCTTTGGAAGCAATATGTATATGCTGAAGGGTCTTATCTTTTGTGTCCTCTCAAAGAGGGATCCACAAGCGGAGCGGGGGAGTGTGGGCGAGGGGAAGGTCTAGGGAGAGGGGAAATTTTATTTTTTCTTCCCAGATGGGAAGACTTTTCTCAGCCTTAAAAGCCTAGAAAAGAAAAGGAAATGGGGCTCACAGTTAGTACTCTCTAATGCCTCTAAGCTCAAGAGGAATTCAGTATCATCACAGAATGCAGATGCTGAGAGAAATCTTACTTACATGTCTATCTCCTTCCTGTAACAAACGCAAAATGATCCAACCATAGCTCACCAGGCCTTTTAGCACTCTGATGACCAGTGAGCCAGCAGAGGGAGGTATCACAATGGCTTCTGTAAATCTGGGGCTTGTCCCTGGAAAATAGGGACACTTAGCAGGTCTCCTGAGGTGCCCAGATGGGAGACCACCAGGGAACCCATTATATGGTGCTTAGAATTATACAGACAAAAAGTACTATGTAAATATATATATGTATACACACACACACACACACACACACACACACACACACAAATGTAAAAAGCCCCACACTACCAGCATGCTATCTGCACTCTCATGCTGATCTCCTGAACAGCAGGTCCGTTGTACAATGCAAAGCAAACATATTTTTTAAAGCCTCGTGTCTTTACTTTTTTCTTTTTAAATTTATTTTTATTAAAGATTTTCTTGGTTTACAAAAGTACACTCCTTGTCTCTTTTTTCAGGTTGTAGTCTTTCTTACAAATCAGTTACATTTGTTGTGAGAAATAATGTTAAGTACAGTATAAGGTTTCTTTGATCAAATTAGATTTCACACCTGGTTTCCAGCTCCAGGCCTGCCAGAAAATACATGAGAAAACCAGTAGGTGGCACTCCCCACTCTGAATCATTATAGAATTAACGTATTTTCACAGTTTTTAAACAAAAGCATTCAACACTTCAAAAAAGGACTTAAAAGCAGGCCAGGGCATACAGGAAAATCAGCAGTTATCAATATTGCTGATTTTAACGCTGTTTTTATACCAGCAAATAAAATAATGGAAGTGGTACTGGTTTCCTTGGATCCTGTTTTCATTGAAGGAATGTGGTCTCTAGAACAAGTGAAATAATAAGGAAGAGGGTGGTGCCCCAGAATAAGAGAACAGCTGGCGTTCTTCCTTGGAATCATTTGCCTCCAAAATATTGCCTCTCCTTTCCTTCTTATGCATATTTTCTCTGTTGTTCTTTCATCTCTGTCTGGTTTGTGTGGGTGTTGTTTTCCCTTAGGTAGAACATGCAGCAGGTGTGCAGTGAGAGCAGAGCAATCATGAAGCGGCATGTCGAGACAGGCATGCACAACCTGGGATTCAGTAACTAGGCACAGACCACTAGCCAAGGATTTTGGCTTGCCACATACAAGCTATTTCCCATAGTTAAAGTGAAAAATGTGCAGTCTTCCAAAATAATACTGGGAACGGGAGGAGACAGAAGAGAAGCAACTCTGCATTGTGGATACTAACTGGTTCCCACAATGGGTGCAAGAAAATGCTTGTGTCTGTTGCAGCAATCCTATTCCTGCTGCTGGAAGGCATTTTCAACTTGCCCTCCTGATATTTGCTGAAGTGCAACAAAAACCTGTAAAGCCAGTTTAACAAGAGAATATTACTGAGGGGGAACATGCGATCTCCATAAGTAATGCGTCTAAAGTGCAAGTTTAAAGGATTTCAAAAGCTATTATTCATCCACAAGCCAAGAACATCCTAGTTTCTCTTGGGCAGGGAGTCTTTAACATAGGGTAAAAGATCAATTGGTCAGCATGCATACCCCTGAACCACATTCTCTCATTCATCATATATATGGTTATATTGAAGCAGGTTTTCAAAACTCAATGGATGCCGCATAGGGCATAGGCCTATAAAAGCACAAAAAAACCAAATCCGTATCATAAGCTAACCTCATACAGTGACCTCTCTTAAATGGCATACTGGAAACATTTCACCACTATTCAGCATTCACATGAGAGTTCATGTGAGTTCACATGAGAAGTGGCAAGGGGAAGTGACTTCTGCAGATTCCCCTTGCTCCCAAGGCCCCCACGACCTGCCAAAACTTTGGTCCAGACAGTTCCTCCAGAATAGTGTGGAACATGACACCAGCAAGTGTCCTTTCCATTGGTGGGACCAAAATTCTCCCACAAGCAATAGTGCTTCCACTAGCGGACAATGAAGTCTGGATTTAACCTAACGTTACACCTAAGTTTATTATTACAAAGAGCATGTTCACAAAATGAACACAAGGGTGAAGTAAATCTTCAGTGCAAGATGATCCCAGCTTCTTCCCGACTCAGCACTTTTTCAAATGACAGGTGCATGTATTAAGAGTCAAAATCTGATTCATTTGTGAAGCATGTTCCCCCTGCCTGGCTTCTGAAAGGCTGCCTGTTTATTTTTAAAAACCCAGATGCCCATTTATCAATTATTTAACTTACTGGCTTCTTGGTGACCTCACAAGCTACTTGCCAATCAGTACTGGGGGCAGCCATCTTCTGCAGCAAACTAACAGAACTGTTGTGTCCTCCGCATGTCTTTACCCAGACTGAGGTGCATTCCAGTGTAACGTTGTGGTATTCTTTCCATGAAGACATGCATACAAAAAATGTTATAATACTGAATTCAAAATGCACGTGACAGAACAGCTTAAAGCTCACTATATATGACATGTACAAACCTTGACTGATTTTTGTATAGATATTTCCCACTATTTATTTTGACTGTACACAGATGCAGAGTGCAAGAGAAAAATATTTTACAGACTTTAAAATGTGTATCACAATTATCCATCCTTCAGAAGATAGATTTGCTTTGCTTTCCAATAATAATTTCAGGATAATGAAGAGCTGCCTTTAAAAAAAAACACCTGGTGCTAGCTAAGGCAGAAACATTTATTAGGATAAAAGTAACTGATGCTGTTATATAATAATGTCTGAGTGTTCTCAAAGCAATTTGTCTTCAGTTTGGTTTTAATTATTTTTCTAAAGTTGTTGTAATGGCTAAACAATAAAAACAAAAAACGGATTTCATTTTTAAGTCAGATTTATTCAAATGGGTATAATTTAATAAAACAAGCTCTCATCTGGAAAAGAAATTACTGCTATATGCACTTTCAATACAAATAGCCCTATAGATCTCAAAAGAAGAGCCCTGAGGCAAAGAATATTAAAATGTATGTTCCCTCTTACGTAAAAAAAAGAAAAAAGGAAAATCATTCAAAGTGTTAAATCTCAGCCCACTTATCCTCTCTCTCTCTCCACACCCCTTTCCTTTAAAACTTGCTCACACTTTCCTGTGTTCTCACTCTTCTGACGATGGCTAGAATGTGTTCATCATCAGAGAGAGCTTTTCTCTGCCAGCTCTTTTTCCAGTTCCATCAATTTCTTCTTGCCTTATTCTAAGTTCCAACTTTTAAACCCCCCTTTTTATATCTTTGCCATCTTCCCACAAACTTTAGACATCAATTATGTTGTAGTATTAGAACTATCTCGTGGCAATAACAAAAACAGCACAGATATTTTCTAAAGTGGACTTTTGTTGATGCATTCTACTATAAAATACAATAAATGTTTTCATCTAAGGTACCACTTTTTGCCTCCCTTTGCTGTCTCCTCTTTTTATACCTTTTCCAGGTTCTCATAAAGCACAAACTTTTCACAATGGTTCTGTAACATTAGTGCAATTTACATGCTGCTTTGAGGTGTTATATTCACTTTATTGTGCCCAGTATAATCCTACCTACACTATAAAAATCTTTCTACAATGAATGTTCACAAAGTCAAATGTCTGATTACTGTGTGAACGAGTGAAGTTCAAGGCATCCAGTGTTTTGCTGTCCAACTTTTGAAATATTCTTGTGATCTGCCTTGTAAGGCCATGACCCCTATTTTACCTTACAAGATCATGATCCCATTGACAAGTTAAATTTGTAACTACCAACTTGAAAATATTGACAACTCTGAATGGATACAGTCTTAAAAGTAGTTTGTGGGTCATAACAATAACATCCTACAGATTTTCTTAAGTATTATATGCCAGATTGAAAGTGTTAGCATCTCTGACCAATATAAAACTGCTGTAAAACAACAAATATAAGAGTACAGAAAACACATCTGTTTGCAAACAAACTAGATAAATCAAAAGTATATTGGAGCCTATTTTACAATCATACTACCTGAAAAGTTTTCATTAGCACAAGAGAAATTTCACATCCTGAGAAGAGTTGCATTTAGTTATACAGAAGTACAACTTTTACCACAGTTCGTTTACTCTTTCTGTGTAAAGATGAGGTTTCTGAAAGCTCAGAAATCCAGTTCCGTATTGTGCAACTTGCATGGTCAAGAAAAGAAACCTGCATTTATTGATGACTAAAGTGAATCTGCAGGCTGCCACCTTCTTCAGGTTTAAAAAGCAAAACATACAACATGAAACAGAAGTAAATTAAATGAATGTAAAGAATGCTGTTTGTTCAATATGCTCGGGTAAAACCATAGCTAATAAGAATAGCTAAAGATATGGGCCAAATCAAATATTCTGCCAATTTTTAAACTTTAGACACCAATTATTGTTATTAGAACAATCACATTTTAGTTCTAAGAGAAACAACACAGATTCTTTCAAAGGCTGGTTTTTGTTGTTCTTTCTAAAAGAAAGAAAGAAAAAGGTTTTGATCTTATGAAGTCATTCTAACATTTATGTCCTAACTGCCTCAACACCTTTTGATGGTGCACAGAGAAAACCACCTCCAAAGTGTTTTCCACATCCTACAACATAATAAGAAGTTAGGAGATGTATAATGTTTAAGTCCATTGCTTTGATTGTGAACACAGCTGTACTCAGTGACAGGTTAACACCTTAGTTTCCCATTTCCTTCAATAAATTACTAGATGGTAGAGAATGAATTGAGATCAAGCATACAACCTTGTAAGCAGCAGGTGAAGAAACTTCAGGCAGAACTGTATTCCATTACCAAAGCGATGTCAAATCAATACTGCCTCTTTGCAGTCTACTTTTCCTACAGTAACAGCAGCTGCTACAAGAAGTGTAGCTTCAATAGCCTGATGATTCCTTGTGGCCTGTGTAGCAGTTGTAGGAAAACAGATTCCAGTCCAGAGTGCATTGTATAGACTCCTTTAGGTCATAGCTTGTTTTTATAAAATATATGGGAGTCAATGCTTTCACTTCAGCCTCTTGGCCAAAATCCCCATGCTGCTCCCGGCAACAACAAAGCAATGACTACGGAGGAGAAGAGATTCACCGCATTGTTATCTAGGATAGGTTTTCCAGATATGTGTTTTGCATCTTTTGTCTGCTGATTGACAACCATTCCAGTACTTGTGTCTAAACCTGAAGAATGAAATACAATATAGAAAACAATTGGATGGAGAAGTCCTTTTCACCCAATAACTAGCATGGATGTCATCAAATGAACATCTACCAACACCTATGATTAGAACTATTTGTGAACATTTATACACAACTTAAGACTGCAACACTACACGCAATTTCTTGTCCCTATTTATCTCAATGGCACAAATTGGTTCTTAGGTCATTCTGCTTCAAACAAACAAGATGTTACTCTTTTTAGGATTCAAGCATCATGTCTTGGAGTGAGTGGAACATGTTCCTTCTGGCTATGCAGTTTGGTTGTTAACATTTCCATTCCCCTCTGCCAAGTCAACAAAGGTTTACAGAATACAATTCCCCACAATATTTAATATTTCCACTGCTTATTTGTGGAACGGCAATTTTTCCAGTACTATCGTTACATGATCTAAATTCAGCTCGAAGCTGCAGGGATGAGACAAAATAAACGCACACAGAACAAGATTCTCAAAGTATGCCAAGTAATAAGAAATAGTTGAAGTCAATGCAAATGATGACATGCTTTGAAGTAAGCCAAGAGCCATACCCACCCAAAAGGGAGATTACATCACTTTCATACAAATCTCAAAACAATTTATTTGTTTTTTTTTGGGGGGGGGGGACCTTACCGCTGTATTGCATCGTTGCTCCTAAATAAGAATCAGTAATGGATCCCAGTAAACCAGCCATTCCACCAAACACAATAATGGGCCATTGTGGAGCAGATATATCCAGGTCATTCACAAACATCAACTGGGAAATGAAGTAAGCTACACCTACTGATGTGCCACCAAGCAAACTTGAGATTAGGCCCACTAAAGTAATGCCACCATTGGTACCTAAAAACAAAATTAAAAACCCAACGTAACTGGCATTCTAAACTTGTTAGAACATACATTTAATGAAGACTACAAAAACTAATGGTAGATTTGTTACACGCTTTTGGACTATGAGGAGAAATCTCCCCTTATGCTTAAAATAAATAAAACTGAATTAGATACAATTTATCTTATACTCTTTTTGCAGCAGTGTTCCCAGTGTTATAGAAACAAGGGGAACCACAATGTTCTACAATCTGTTTAAATTACACTTCTTAAAGTCGTCAGCAAACAAACTGTATTGAGTGCAAACACAACCATTGGTTTTTTTTTTTTAGTTGAGAGCATTAAGAGACTGGGAACTGGTCACAGGCTTGCAATATCTCTCCCCATAAATTCTTCTCTGCTTTTCCTTGTTAGCATTAACTTGAATGTGGCATTACATCACCACCAATGTTGACACTAACCGTGGTCAGTGTCAGCTTCCTAACTCTGGTTAAACGCCAACCCTGGTCATCATAGCAAAAGGAAGGATGGAATTCACATGAGGGGAGGAGGAAGCATGCAAACCTGCTCCTGATCTCTTGCTATCATTATGAAACCTAGAATGTCATGTTTGTCCCAGCATTTATTCTGATGAAACGTTAAGTATTGTTACCTTAAAGAATCCAAACATGGACAATTTGTCTGAAGAAATAAGGGTAACTAAAATATAACTACCAAAATTTAGGGCAGATCTATTACAATTTTGAACACAAAGGAAAGTATCAGGCTAGATGGAGTAGACAACAGGGCTCTCTCCATTCAAAGCATGGCCTTTTGAATGAAAAAGTTAAGCAACTTTCATTAGAGAGGAAGAAATCAATACTGATGTCAACATTACTGTCTGTGTGACTGAACTACTGGACCAGCACCTCCCTCAACTGTAATCTCAACTAACTGGCTACTGGCATTTTCAAAAGCAGAATTTTTCAAATCAAACCACTCTAGAATATATAATATATGCATACACAGTAAGTTCCAGTCAAGCTTAAGGAAGGACATTATTCACTTTTGGAATATGACATAAGCTTCTGTTCTTTTCTATCAAAATTCAAAATATTTCCCAGTCCTAGAAGACAGAGATGAATTTTGAATACAGTAGTATTTCTAGTAAGGTTCTGATAAAAGATTAATGGGTTTTTCTGCAACAGGTTGCATAAAATCATGCCCAAATAGGACAGAATGACTCACAAGATGCCATAACTCTTATCATTTTTGGACAGTTTGACCAGTTACACTCAGTTGTCACTGAATCAAATGTAGAAGAATATGATAACAAAGGGCCAAGCTACAAATGAGCTAGCACAAAGCAGCCTTTTCAGGCCTAATTTAAGGCTACGTAAGCTATATTAAAAGTACACCTCCAAGGTTTCCCAGGCCACAAAAATGAATTTAGCAGGCTGCACACAAACCATTCATCCTTAAACTATGGTACTATTTAAAAAAAACAAAAGCAGAAATTTCCTTACCTACTGGAACTTTTTCCCAGGTTGTTATCAATCGGGGTTCACTACTCATGACAGTGCCAATCTCTGAAGCCCACGTGTCTCCAGCACAGCAAGCTAAAGCACCCAGAAGTGACAGGCACATCCAGGATGCTGTATATTGTTTGGAAAAGTCTATAGGAATTTCGCCTGGACCACTTTCAATCATGTATAGCAGAGCCAATTCTGCAGGTACACCACCATTGCAGAATACTTGTACCCAAGTTCTCTGCCCACCTATGTACAGAAAGGGAAGACACAAGTTCTTAAGAGGAATTTTAATATGCAATATCCTTGAAAGCACACAGAAAAAGAATAAAAGCTAGACTGTAAAGTGTTTTACATTTCAATCATTGTGGTTTTCCTTCGTAACTAGAAGTAAAGATCATTACTAGTGCAAAGTACTTCGTTCAGGTACTTGCAAGTCACCCACCAGAAAGAAGAGGGAGGCGAAAAATAAATTACAGTGCATAGTCCGTTTATCACCTTAATTAAAAGTCAAAATGCATTTTTTGTAATCAATTGGCTTTAAAATTGATGTTTAATTCTCACCTTCTTTGTATTCAGAATCTATTTGCTTCTTTATTTCTCCTTTCCACCTCGTGAGTTTGGAGGAAGTAATAAAAAACATGAACATGGCAGCGAAAAAGCTGTAATTTGCCACAGTGAGGATAAATCCAACTACTAAACCTAAAAGAGGGAAGAGATGGTGTCACAAGTTATGTACTCTGGGAAAATTAGTTCAAAACCAGCCTAGACTATGATGACAATGTAAAGATAATATTGTTCGGTCTAAAGATTAAAGCAGCAGAAAATCCCAACGATATTGCATCTTCTGTTTACCTATGCAATTGGTGAGATAAGAAAATGTGCTATAAAATAAAATTCCTAACATACAAGTGAAGATTGCAACAAACTGTTGCAATGTGGCCCATGCATTTCCCGTATTCTAGCCAGTCATGATAGATTACTCCATTCCATTTCCCCTTCAGCTGCCACTGAACTTGCTTTAGGAGTGGGGTGAGGAATTGCCCCTTTGCTTTCTATTTCTTCAACTCTCTGAAGTACCGTATTTTTCGCTCTATAAGACGCACCAGACCACAAGACGCACCTAGTTTTGGAGGAGGAAAACAAGAAAAAAAATATTCTGAATCTCAGAAGCCAGAACAGCAAGAGGGATCGCTGCGCAGTGAAAGCAGCAATCCCTCTTGCTGTTCTGGCTTCTGGGATAGCTGCGCAGCCTGCATTCGCTCCGTAAGATGCACACACATTTCCCCTTACTTTTTAGGAGGGAAAAGGTGAGTCTTATAGAGCCAAAAATACGGTATCTTCCTCTTGTTTTTCAATAGCCTTGTTTAGGTTACACAGATAATAAACCTGAGCTCACTTTTAGTACATAAGTCCATAACTACTTCATCATCTTTGGGCAGCAGCAGGAATTTCCCCAAATATAGAACTTTTTGCATTTTTTAAAATAGTAAAGTTCTGTTCATGGCCTTTCTTCCAACTGTTCATTTCCATTCTTTATTCTTATTTCCCTTCCCTTTCTGGCACTGAACATACTGGTCACATGAGCCTCCCTCTGCCAAATCAACACCTGCATTAAATTTCCTTTCAGTTTTGATCTTCACAAGTCTTCATGCATGTCATATCTATCAAATGTATTTTTTCTTGCCTCAGTATTGCAATTTTCATTTTTCCACTTGCATAATAAATGCTGAATTGACACAACAGGTCAATAAATTAGATCCCATTCATACCTACTCCCTTCAGAAATCTTGGAGGATAATAAAATAGACAGTTTTAGCTTCTGCTAGATGAAATTATTATAAATAAGCACAGGACTACAGGTGCTGATTCCCTATTGGGAGTGAATCAATGAACATAATAATAATAATAATAATAATAATAATAATAATAATAATAATAATAATAATTTTTTATTTATACCCCGCCCTCCCCAGCCAAGGCCGGGCTCATAAGCCTCTCCCCATCACCATCTTTTCCAGCTGATATAATCGGCAAGTATTCTCCTTGGCAACCACACCTCATCAATGTTATACACCACACCTAGTCCATTGTGGGCAATAAATATACCGTTTACATTAGCAAGGTTATGGTTGCTTTAAGTCAATTGGACGACATTTATATTGTTTTGTGAATGAATCTTCCCTGCAATGGAAATAACTTCAGAATGTGGTAGAGACACTACATCATTTGCAAAATAGCTCATACAAAAAAGTAAGATGAAGTAGCACAAGAATATTAAAGCCAAAATTATGAATGGCAATACGGAACATTCCACTGAAAGGTGGAGGGAGGAGGGAATCAGGAAATTTCTAAAACTATATATAAGCACAACCAAACTTAAGGCAGCAGAACATACCTCCTATTGCTCCACTATGATCAAGACTTTTTTTCTTAAATCCTCGTGAAGCTATTATCAGGGGAATTAAGATTGAAACAAGCCAACGCCATGGAGAAATAGGCCGCAAAGTACCTATAGAGTAGTTTAAAAACAGCACTATGTCAGAATAGCAATATGTCTTTCTACATTCTTTAGCATTCTTTTACTACACGTTATTATCGTCTCTCGTTTCCTTATGTACACGACTGGACTGAGTTTTCTATAGGCTTTTCTTTCTGCACAAATATGGGTTAGGATGAAGGCTGAATAAGTAGCTGTGAGTTTTTATGCTCCTCTCCCACAGAATTCCTTGCCAACATTGGGGAGCCCTTCAGAGCAACACCCTGTGAAGCATCAATTGGAAGGAACTTTTACACTCTTAATTTTACATGTAAATATGCATTTCTTATCTAACAGTCACATGAAGTTATTTTTAGTTATGTAAATATGTGTTAGGCAACAACTGAATTTGCTTGTATTCTTTGAAAATGAAACATTAAGAAAATATTAGGATTAGAAGCCACATTTAATAAAAGACTGTGTATGAGTGTTGTAAACTAAAATGTATCATGCATTAGTAGTAATCTAGACTTTACCATAATACGTGCTTGCAGTCATAGACACAATCCAAAAAGATAAAGAAATGCAAATAAGTACACTCAGTATGATAATATTTGTCATCATTTTGAAATAATCTTTGTTGGAGTCGTCCCAAGAAAACAATATCATGGAAAGTCCAAGGCTGATCACCTGTGTATAGAAGAAACAAGAACAAGCTTTCAGATAATTGTTTTTTTAAAAAGTGTGCAAATTAAACAATGTGGGGAAAGGTAGCTTCCACATTCAATAAAGGCAGAAGAAGCTATAGTTAAATCAGCCAGCTTCATAAGCCAGTTTGAAGCTGGCTTCTTTGTCAAGTACCCATTGTTGGTTATATACCTGGGTTCCCATTTCAAATTCAATGGTAAGCCAAAATTCTTTGAAACGCAAAGCTTCCCAGTTACGCAGGGGTAGAACAAAGGAAAGAGCATGCATGCCTAACATTTTGTTTGAGCTCATGGAGGCTCATCCAATACATACAAATAAATCCAATAAATACAAATAAATCTGCATGTGAAGGCCTGCTGCACAGAATCCTACAGGCCTAACTAATGGACAATTCACATGCCCTTAGTTAACAAGGCAACTTCTGCTGCAAGCAGCAGGATTTTGAAAAAGAGTCAATGTAAGGAGCCAGAGGGAGATATTATATTTTTTCCATAGCATAGGCTCCAACAGCTACTCAATAAGCGTATGGAGAGAGAGAGTTGCAGCATGATCAGGCAACAGTATACCCAACAACTTAAACTCCATTTTCCTCTTCTGTGCAAAGCTACTAGAAATGCAATCAAATGCCAATAACATGCTATTTTGTACCCAGATAATGGATTAGGAGATGAGGTAGAGCTTTAAAATAAAGGAAAGGCAATGACCTGCTTCTCTTCTTTTTAAAAAACAAAACAAAACCAGTGCTTCTTCACTGAATGCACAACAGTGTTACACAGTAGATGAAAAAGTATTAATGAAAAGTTTGCAAGATTGACATGGTAGGCATGAGAACAACACTATTTTGCAAATACTCTCACATAAAATATCCAAACAGGTGACTGGAGCTTGTACACACCAGTTGACACGGGAATCACAATGCCTGCACTTTCCTTATCTGGAGGATGTTCCATTCTTGGAAAATGCAAAGCATATGACATCCATTGTTCAAAAAACACAGTATCATTGGAACAGAGCATACTTGCAAGAGAAGTTGTATAGAGTGAACACACTCATGCATTGGCACTAAAAATGGATAAAGTGGGGCATATAAGTTAATTCACTCTCCAGCGCTCATACGGAGTTTAGCCCTTTCTGCTGCGTTCTTCTTAGGTTGGTAGTCTAGCAACCTATCCTCTCATGCTCTAGTAGCACATCCCAAACATCCAAATATTTTGGGATCAGAGTATCACTACATTTGATTGGCTTATTTGCTCTGTTCCTCTTTGCGCACTACAGACATCCAAGCAACAGTACAGTGGTACCTCGGGATAAGAACTTAATTCGTTCTGGAGGTCCGTTCTTAACCTGAAACTGTTCTTAACCCGATGTACCACTTTAGCTAATGGGGCCTCCTGCTGCCGCCGCGCCACCACCGCACAATTTCTTTTCTCATCCTGAAGCAAAGTTCTTAACCCGAGGTACTATTTCTGGGTTAGCAGAGTCTGTAACCTGAAGCGTCTGTAACACGAAGTATCACTGTACAAGGGAATGGAGGGCTAGAGCACTTATTCAAGGAGGGTTGCTGGACTGCCTTTTCAAAGAACAAGCTGAAGGAGACACTGTTCCGTATATAACGTCCACAGACATTAAAAGGAACAGGATCAGAAGGTTAGTACCTTTATAACATACTACAGACCCATGTAACTAGGACTGGAATGCCTAATCAATTAATTGCTTAGAACGTGCCCCTGAATTGTGTTCATGCCTCTTTCTTACCTGGACGGACTATTCTCTATCACATGGCTAGAATGTACATGACGCCAAAGGCCCATCTAGTCCAGCATCATGTTCTCATGGTAGTAAACCAAGTGTCCTTGGGAATGAAGGCCACAAGCACTCTCTCCACTTGTGATTCCCAGCATCTGGTATTCAGAGGCATATTGCCTCTACTAGCAAAGGTAGAATATAGCCTTATTCCCATAATCCAGAGCAGAACCTTTTCAGAATGGAAGGCTAGAACCTTAATCCCCCCACTGCCAGCCAACCACCTGTCCATCACCTGGTGTCACCATGACATCAGGTGACCCGTTTCCCCTTTGCAGCTCACCTTGACTGCAAAACACATTGCAAAGGAAGAGCCCAGCTGATGCTAGCATGGCTTGAAGTCACTACCAATCAGCTGATCAATGCTGAATTTGAGCTCTACTTTCAGCAGGGATTGGCTCCCCTCAGGAACTACAACTGGCAGCTGGGGAACCAATCCCAGTGGGGTTTACATTTGAAAGGCATTAAATACAAGCCCCGCCTGCCAAGGAATAATCAGGAGCATATTTTAAAGCTCTGATTGTTCCTCAACAACTGTGTCTTGCTTCATGATGTCTTGTATGATGGTAGGTGTTGCATGGCCTAGGGAAATAACATTATGGGCCAGATTAGAACCCCTGTTGGGCCAACGGTGCCCCATCACTGCCACTGTCTCTTTGTATGCTGAGAACCATAACAGCTAGCAGTTTCAAGCCACAAATCTAGTGTCACTTTAATCAGAGTATTGTGGCATAAACATGGAGTATACTCCACACTTTGTGTTGATTTATTGCACTGATTTGCACCCCACCTTTTGGGGTACAAATCCTTCCAAGGGATCTCACAAGTAAAATGAAAATGCATTATATAAAATCACAATAAGGAAGTATCCAACACCTAACAATTCAGAAACACTGCTCCCGTGAGACAGTATGTGGTTCCTAGCCCTATACAGGCGTGGGGGTGGAGGAGAATCTGCCTGGAGGAGCCTGAGATGACCTTCTTTACCTGTCTCTCTTGTCCTCCTTTTCTGGCTCTGGAGCCAGTGTGGTGTAGTGAAAGGCAGTGTGGTGTAGTGGTTAGAGTGCAAGAATAAGTCCTGGGAGTCCACAGCTCAAATCTCCAAAGCTCACAGGGTGACATTGGGCCAGTCACTCATACTCAACCAAACCTGCCTCACAGTGTTGTTGTGAGGACAAGCAGAGCTTTTTTTCCAGCTGGAGCTCAACTCCAGCACCTCTCAGGTGGGCACCATTGCCATTCTAAGAGAACAAGGGAGAAATTCACGGTGAACTCTGGAACTCTTTTTCTAGAAAAACAGCACTGAGGAAAAGTATGTAGGCCACCTTGAGCTCCTTTGAGAAAAAGGTGGCAATCACAGAACCATAGAGTTGGAGGAGACCTCCAAAGGCAATCTAGTCCAACCCTTGGAGGAAAAGTTGGGATAGAAAGGTAGCGAAACAAACAATCGCCCACCTACTCTTGTGTGACAACTAAAAAGGTGACGTGGCTATGTATTTAATGCTTTTATATATGTATGGCTATGTATATAATGCTTTTTATGTATTTAATGATTTTTAATGCTTGGCAGGGGGTTGGACTCGATGGCCCTTGTGGTCTCTTCCAACTCTATGATTCTACCCCGCCTTTCTCCATCCTGGAACCCAAGGCTGTTTACATGGCAGGCTCCCTGGTGGTCTCCCCTCCAAGCACAATTGTCACGTTTCGTGTTTTCAGACCACCGGCCAGGACTCAGCAAACCCCTAAGACTTTGAGGCCGTGCAGGGCAAGCGCTACACGCATTACAAACCAGGAAGGGGCGAGGACCTCAACCTTGCGCGAAAACCGGGCACGTTGGAAAGGAGCCGCGGGAGCTTCTAAGCCCGGACAGGGGCCCGCACAGGGGTGCTCCTCCGGGGCTTTCTACGCACCTCAGCACCGCCGGGGCCTCGCCTGCCTTCTGGGGGTGTGGGAACCGCCGCATCTTTCTCACCCGCGCGCTGCCAAGACGCAGAACAGCAGCTGCGGAGGCCGCGGCGCTTGAAAGTCCCATGGCCGCCTCAGAACAGCGCCCCCCGCCCCGCGCAAAGGACGCTTTGGAGCTTGAAACCAGTGGCCATAGACTGATAGCGGATAGACTCATACGTTTTCAAGGTTGCGGGTTGGCACTGAACTGGCATTCTCTACCCGCCGCTCGCAGAAAGCAGTGGGCAAATCCAGGAGCGAGCTTAGCTTTGTGCTTAGCTGTATCCTTACAGAAACCAATCCTGCACCCACTTACTTTGCACCCACTTACTGACCCTTTAAATCAGTGGGACTTCCTTCCGAGTGGATCCGCCTAGGATTAATGCATTGTTGGGGGGGAGGGAGGGGAATCCGACGTACTAGCGGAAGCTCGAGGCCTCTGCATACAAATAAAACTCCGATTTGAGCTGGGAAGGATTAAGCGGACATGTCTTTGCTGTGTCCGCAGTCGGAAATTCAAACTAGCCTCGGTCCTGCTTTTAACCAGAAATATTGCCGGTGGATTAAATTCCAGGCTGGTCGTAAGGCACTAACCCTCTTCACTTTGCCCCATCAGCATAATTCACATACGAACGGCAGTTTTGCCCCAGGAGGAGGGAAGGGGGGGCATCGAAATGAACCAGGAAGTTCTATCTCTAGACAAAAAAACCTATTGTCACTCTAAGCTTTTTCTATCTCTTTGTCCTCCAGCTCGCCACGTGTTCTTCTTATCTCTGTATCCTTTAGCTCGCTCGTCTCTATCAATCTCAGGCCTCTAGAGCGATAAGTTGTCTTCTAGCGCGCATGTGCAACTGCTGGAGGGTTGAAGGCGAACCTCTCTTTTGCTGCCCCGTGACCAGGGGCGTGGAGGCAACCTGCGTGGGCGGCTGAGCTTTGCTTTTTCCTGCCCTTGCTACAGGCACGAGTAATTACACCCGCCAACGACACCACCCCCCCCCCCGTGCTTTGAACTCCTGCAGTGCTAACAGCTACTTCTTGGCCCACATCAGCCATGTGGACAATTCACCAATGGACGTTTGCAGAAACGCTTATTGAGCGTTCAACCCGATTTCTTCACAAGGGGAGCCTAGACAACGTTGGCTGTTGGAGCTTTTCGTGAAGAGGCTGTCAACACAAGCATTTTCTCATCACTTTCCTTATCCAGAAAGGGACAGTTTTGAGGGGAAGCATGGTTGCTGTGCAAGAGCTCGAAGTTGGCTTTAATCGTGCATGCTGAATTTGCCATAATATGATTGATTCACACCTCAAAATGCCAATACAGTCGTACCTTGGTTTTCGAACAGGAAGTCCGTTCAACTTCCGAAACATTTGGAAACTAAGGCGCAGCTTTCGATTGCGCAGGCGCACCAGAAACAATAGCAGAAGCCACATCAGGCATTCGGCTTCCAAAAAAAGTTCAAAAACTGGAAAACTCACTTCCTGGTTTCGATTGTCCGGGAGCCGAAACGTATGGATACCAAGGCGTTCGACAACCAAGGTGTGACTGTAGTCTGGAAGCATCCAGAAACATGTTGCAGAACACAACTGCAGAAAAGGCCCTGAGACATCAGTTTTATTAGTTGTTCTGTGATGCTTCCCCAGTACCACTAAATTGTTGCTATCTCGAGGGCCACTCTTGCACTACAAAACAACAGTAGCAGGACAAAAAAACAAACTGGAACATTTGTAGTATAAAAAGTTGCAAGATTTCTGCAGGAGGTTAGGGGACTTACACTGATTGAGAACAAAGCAGTATGTCCGCCCCAAAATCTTTGCAGGTGCTACAAGTAATTGAAAGCAGGATTGCATATAACTGCCCCATAACATCATGAGCACAAATAATCATGAAAGCATATTGAAAAAAGACATGGAAGGACCTGCAGATGACACCTGGAATTAGTCCCCCTGGGAGGGGATTTTCTCTTGAGCCCCTCTGGTGAAAGAAAATAAGAAAAGGAGAAGGGTCAAGGTGTAAATGAGGGATAAATGGTATGGTACTGCAGATGAGAGGCAAGGCCTTCACTTGTACTATGATTTTCCCCTCTTGGTACAGAATATAAGACTTCCAATTATAATAGCGGAGGATAAGAGGAAGGCATTTTGAATGTGAATTTATTCCTTTTATGAATTGCTGCTTAAAGCTAAGTTTATACAGCTGTCAAAGTTATCTCCCCTGGACTCCCCATGATTTGGAGTGTTGAATATTTATTTGTACTGCACTCTGCTATTGTGCACTCTATATTTTATTGTGCTCTGTGGAAATTATTGTAGAAGCAATGTTTTATTTATTTAACAACATTTGCATATTGCTTACTTGATAAGAAAACCTATAAGGTTTTTATTTATTTTTGCCATGATAGTTGTTATTGAACTGAATTATATTGCAGTTATGAAATGAATGGCTTTGAAACGTTGCAGTTATATTATGCACTATTTGTATTGGTAGTATTACTAATTATTGAGTTAGCATTTATATTTGAATTATTGTATTGATGGATGTTGAGTGGTTGCTATGAAATAATTACTGGATTTGTTTGAAATACTACTTTAGAGCAATATTGAGCAATTGAGTGGTTGCTCTGAAATAGTTACTGGATTTGTTTGAAATACTACTTTAGAGCAATATTTCAACTATTTATATAGTGCCTGATACCACAGTCTCTAAGCAATATGCAACGAAGCTACAAAAAAACCCCACATCCCTCCATTACAATTAACAAGAAGTCACAAACCTTACTTAAAATGTTGGCTGAAATGTTTAAAGGCTTCACCAAGCACCAGAAGTTCAGTAGAGAAGTTCCCTGTCTGATCTCAGTCAGGAGCAAGTTTCACAGAATTGGGCCCACAATACTGAATGCACAGGTCCTGGTGGATTCAAGCCATGTGACTGAGCCCTGGGGAACCACTAACGTAAACTCCCCATAATACCTCAATGATGGGACAGGGATAGAAGCATAAGGTGGTCCTTAAGGGATCTTGGGCCAAAATCAGTAATACATAAATACACAAACCTTGAAGTTGCATATTGGTAGCCGATACAAGTTTTTAAGTATGGGAGTTATGTGCTTGGGTTGTTTGTCCTCCTCAGCACTCTACTCAAGGTATTTTTAACAAACTGGTCTTCCAGGCAAGTCCTAAGTATAGTGTCACATGTGTGCCACTGCTTTAGATAGGATGCAGTTTTTACTTTAGCTATGATGTGCTTTCACTTGCTGTAAAATGCAGCAACACTGAGTGCGACTGTATTGCAAAAAAGCAGGATAGAAATAAGTAAACTGACTGACGTGACAAATGCTAGAAATAAACCCCACTCATCATTTAATTTATGCTGAGCCTGAGAAAAAGCTGTATTATATGTAGGAAGGAATCACGGCTTCAGCAGAAAACTGAAAGTAAAGAAAACCACAAGTGTGGGACTGATATCTCCAAATATTCTTTCTGGGAATGGAGAACATGGTTTAGCACCAAGAGCAGAGGCTCCATATGACGGCAGATCACGCCAGTTTGTCAACCTCAGCAAGAATATGACAAAATAGTATATCACAGTGTCAGCAAAACAGCCAATAAAAAGTGTATTTCAGAGAGGTATACATGAATTGAAGACAAGAAAATTACTAGGGAGTGTATTTTAATCATCGGGATGAGGTGTGGTTTAAAGACTTCAAGATGGGGTAGGAGACGAGGTTCTGCTTTTCCAAAGCATTTTTATAATTTCCAGGTAACCCTGCATCCTTGACACACTGCTTACAAAATATGCAGGTAAGCTTAGCTCTCAAGACTGCAGCTTAAGTCTTCAGAACCATTTTTTATTAATACAGTCCTATTGTTTTTGCTTTTGCTGTTTTTATTTGTTTGTCCTTTTAAATAACAATTAATCTACTGGCTTATTTTGTGTGTCATTTACCAGTTCTTAAGCTGTTTACTTGAATCATTTTAAAGTTAATAGTTTAGACGAGAGAATTTGCAAGCCAACCTGAAAGTCATTGTTGTGGAAATGTGGGATTAAAACCTTAAGCAAAAGAAAGTATTAAATAGTAAGCATGTCATCTCAAGTGTTCTGAACATCTTCTAACTTTTTAAGGCATTCAGAAATTAATATCTATAAATATTACTCTCCTATTTTTCAACGTATATCCTGGAACTCCCATTGATTTTGAATGAGCTTTCAGAAGATGTGGTTAACATCCATAACCTTGATGAAATCCTCAGAAATCACAGCAAACTAAATTTAATGCAAATAATAAGTGATAATCAACCAAGGCACTTGGTTTCCCCCAAAGAATCCTGGGGGCTGTAGTTTGTTAAGCGTGCTAAGAGCTGTCAAGAGACTGCTGTGCCCATCACAGAGCTACAATTTTCAGAATGGTTTAACTACCAATCCTTCTTCCGAGGGAACTCTGAGACTTGAGGGGAATAGTACACTAACATAGTGTACATAGTACTAATGGGGCTAAGTCACATACCCAAAATAGACCCACTGAAATCAGTGGAATTAAGTATGTCTAACATTGGATGTAACTCAAACTGACTGTGAGTTAGTGGTGCGGTATCTACTCTCATGAAATGCCTTCACATTACTTTGAACACAGGTGTAGGAGTGCGTTCTTATGCACATTTGCCAGACCGGAAGCCCCACTGAAGTCTGCAAGACTTCTATCTAAATAAATAGCAATGCCCAATGGAGCTTCAGCCTTTCAAAAGGCATGCAATGGAGCAGATTAAGCACTATGATCAGAACCCTTAAGAAAGCACACTTCTTGTTATAATACTCTCCCATTCTGTTCTCCACTCCTTGCTCACTTTCCCAATTGGATAACAAGGGAGAATGCACCCTGCTTCTCATGCTAGTCCTTACACTCAACTGAAGACCATTGCACTCTGTTTTCAAGTTTAATAAAAACCTGCAAAGCCCCATCAGCTCTTGACTCTCAGTGCCTTCAGTACAGGGAGATCATGTAGGGATATTTTTGAAATGTCCACTATTTATTTATTACATTTTTATGCTGCCCTTCTTTCGGGGAGTTCAGGATGTGGGGTGTGCATGGTCCTCCGCACTCCCATGATTCAGCCTCCCAGGATTGTTGTGAAGGTTAGTTAAACTGAGAGAAAGTTTAGATGGAAGGGAGGAATTTGAACTTTAGTTCTCTTGGTCTTTGTATGACATCCTTACCACAGTTTTTCCTATTCTAATGTAGGAAAAAGAAACAAGTGTTTCCAAGTATAGGAAAATAGAGAGGCTTCACTATCAGGCTATTGAAAATTGTCCTATTACTCTTTAGCCCTACTACAGTGGTACCTCGGGTTACATACGCTTCAGGTTACAGACTCCGCTAACCCAGAAATAGTGCTTCAGGTTAAGAACTTTGCTTCAGGATGAGAACAGAAATCGGGCTCCGGCAGCGTGGCAGCAGCAGGAGGCCCCATTAGCTAAAGTGGTGCTTCAGGTTAAGAACAGTTTCAGGTTAAGAATGGACCTCCGGAACAAATTAAGTACTTAACCCGAGGTACCACTGCATTTGACTTTTGTATTAAGGATGGAAATGTTTTTGAGCTGAATAAATTATTTTTATTATATAAGCAAAATTTTGGGTTTCTTAAATTATACTGTACTCTCAGCCTGCATTTCACCCAATGGTCCCAGGATAGGTTACAAAAATGTCACAAGTAAAACAAATGTAATTTACATTAAAAAGATAAAATAGCAAAACCAGTAACAAAATAACAGGACAGCAGTCCATATGAACACAGGAGAAGGGAATACTTCAATTCAGCAAAAGGCCTGGATAAGGAAACACATATAGACCAATCCTTGAAAAGCATATAAGATGCATCTCAGAGGGGAGGTAATTCCACAACCTGATTGTTTGCATTACATGCTAGTATTTACTGCTTTATCATATTTGTGATCTTAAGCACGTTCCCTCAAAAAAAAAAAGGGGGGGACCCAAAATCCTCAAATCAGTGAGACTTACAGGAAACACATTCAGAATGGAAAGTGTAGTATTTTAAAATATTTTCTTGATGAATCCCTTAAAAAGATAGGTGTTATTCAGAACACATGTGATTATAGGCCCTTCCCAAAGATCGGAATGTTGACCTGAAATATCCTGAGTTAACACAGCTCCATAAAACAGAGAGCAAGCTTCAAAGAACCTATGCTCTGTTAAAATATGCTGATGAAAGGAAGCCAGTTAAAGTTTGATGTATCACAGTATTTTAATATTCTTTTGGAAGCTGCCCAGAGTGGCTGGGGAAACCCAGCCAGATGGGCGGGGTATAAATAATAAATTATTATTATTATATTATTATAAAGCTTACTTCGAAGTATCCTATGTACCTATGCATAATACAATTAATATTTTCCCACATTATTTTTTGTCTGCCATGCAAAAGACATTTACAGTCCGATTCTATGCACATACAGTACTCTGGAAAAAGGCACACGGAATTCAGTGGAACTTGCTCCTAACTGTACATGAGATTGCAACCGCTTCCAGTTTCATTTAAAAACACAGATGCAAATAGGGAAAAAAGAGTCTAGCTACTTTAAAATACTTCAGGAATACAGTGGTACCTCGGTTTAAGAACAGCCCTGTTTACGACCTATTCGGTTTATGAACGCCACAAAACCGGAAGTAGTGTCCCGGTTTGTGAACTTTACCTCAGTCTAAGAATGGAAGCCAAAAGGTGGAAGGGCACCGGCAACAGGAAGCCTCATTAGGGAAAGCGTGCCTCAGTTTAAGAACGGTTTTGGTTTAAGAACGGACCTCCGGAACGGATTAAGTTCATAAACCAAGGTACCACTGTATTGGGTTAAAATGCTGTAACTGGATACAAAATATCTTACTTCGGCCAGGAAGCTTTTTTATTTTCAAAACAATTTGGCTTTCATGCCTACCTTTCATATGTTTCTTGATGTTAGAATGTTATGGTTCAATCCCCGCGCCCCCCGGCAGAATTACTTCTATACTTGTAGAATTACCATTTCTGAAATAACATCTTTGGATTTTATTACTTCATTGTCTTTTCAAGACTGGGAAGTCAGTGACTGTCAGTATCTTAACCACCGGCCTATTTCTGAGTGTCTTTAATATAAATCAGTCACTATGTTTATTTAAGGAGTAGAGCGAGAAATATTATATGGAAGAATGGGTTTAAGAACAGAGCTACAAAGCTGACAAGGACTGCTCCAAATTAACCTGAGTGAGATAAGGGAAATCTGGATTGCTTTGTAGGCATCCTCTGTTAAAGGGATTTATTGTGCATATAAACTTCTATTTAATAAAAGAGCTCACTTATTCATAAAACTGTCCTGCTCTTGTAAAGCTGATTAATCCTTACAGCACATCATGCGTGTACTGAACCATTAAAATTAATTGGGGGAGGGTGCATTTATATCAGTTGGGTATTGTATGAATTCCATAGACTAGTAATATTGATGGCAGTTCTAATATTTAAGGGAACCCATCCCATCCAGTTGTTATTTGCTCCACAAAGGGAAAAGATGGAATCCTCAAGCTCCCTCCCACCCATGGCTGTTATTGATTAATAAAAAGTGAAAGATCCTGATCATCATCTAACATAATGTGTTTTCATTATTACATTTTGAAGTCTTTTAGTGAGCTCCCACAGACTATCTGCTTCTGATCATGCTTCCATATTGTTATCTGATTCTAACCAGGTTTACTTAGAAGTAGGCCCTAAAATATTTAACTCAGACTTACTTTCACGAAAGAGCAAACACTGGGTAGATGTGATTCTACTCATGTACCATTCATTCTCTATAAAAGTGTGGGCCTAGAGCTTAGATATTTAATAGCAGCCATTTTTGCACTTTATGCACTTTTAAAATATTTTAAAATATAAACTACATCGAACAATTTGCCACATTACAGGGCAGAGATATGCCGTGCATACTAATGAACAACTAAGTACAAATGGTGACTCACTGCTTTCCCCCCAAAGTCAGCAAGATAGAAACACATGACTGACCATCAAGTGACTAAGATTTGAACGGATGGGGGAGAGTGAAGGTCCATTTAAGAATATATTAAGAAGAGATGCATTGCTGGGTGGATGCAGAGGAGTGGTGGGAGGCAGCAGCCGGGAAACACCTTAGGGAACACCAAGGGGAGGAAGGCTCAGAACCTGGGGATTGGTGGAAGGAGGTGTCAGCTGCAGGAGAGGTGACAGGTTTTAGAAGAAGAAGAGGAGTTTGGATTTGATATCCCGCCTTTCAGTCCCCTTCAGGAGTCTCAAAGCAGCTAACATTCTCCTTTCCCTTCCTCCCCCACAACAAACACGCTGTGAGGTGAGTGGGGCTGAGAGACTTCAGAGAAGTGTGACTAGCCCAAGGTCACCCAGCAGCTGCATGTGGAGGAGTGGAGACGTGAACCTGGTTCCCCAGATTACGAGTCTACCGCTCTTAACCACTACACCACACTGGCTCTCCAGTGTGAACATGAAGTGAACATGAACATGAAGAAGCTGTGGCAGAGTGCAGCTCAGACTTTGAGGCTGAAGCAGAGGCTGGGGGGGGCGGGCGGGTCAAGAGGCTGCTGAAGAATCCAGGGAGTCTCCATCCCCTGGGTTCCAAGAATGCACAGAGAAATGAAAAGAACAGAAAACAGTTGTGAGCACAGTTTGACAATGTGTGGGGAAAACGCTGGAGGGGAGCCTTAGAGAGCAGTGGGAAGGCGGGGACCTTCAGACTTCACAACAGCTTCACTGGGGCCAGACCAAGGAAAATTAACTTCACTGGCCTCGGGTGCTTTGTTTATGCTGCTGATCTACACCTGACTCAAGTCCTGACGTGTACACATTTGCATTGGAGTAAGTTTAATTGAATTCAGTTTGGACTTGTTTCCAAGTAGACATGCATAAGATTACACTGTTCAGATTGTTCTAGTTTTTTGAACATCACTTTATTCTGTTTTGCTCTAGGTTTTATAGTGGTTGCTTCTTCTGGTGGTTTAACATCATACCTCACTGTGGGCGGCTAGGCTGTCACTAATTACAGTACTCTGATACTGCTTCTTGCTTTCCTGGATGGAGGATAGGGAAGTCGTGTCAGGCTGTGAACAGCGGCAGAGCATGTTCCCATGGTGCCTGGGACAGGTGAAGGAGGACGAAGGAGCCTGACCAGCCAGAGAGCTCGGGGAAGGGCAGAATGAGAAATGTGCAACAGCTATGCACCCTTCAATCCCAGTATTGAAAGGTGCATGGTACGGACGGCAAACGGAGCTGCGGCTCGCTTCAGTGGTGAGAGCTGGCCTGGCGCAGTGGGCTCCATTTGCCCTCTGTGCCCCACCATGTAAACACTCCTCACAAAGCCACTCGGGGAGGATGAGTGAGAATAACACAACAGACACACACCCTTCGATCCCAGCCTTGGCAAGGCTGGGGTCCTTCTCTTGCCACCCTCCCCAAGCAGCTTTGCGAGACTGGGATCTGATCAGATCCACCCTCACAAAAAAACCCAAGGCTGGCTTGGGGAAGGTAGCATGAGAAGCATGTCCCCCGCCCAAAATGCGTCTGGGGCAATCGCTCCGGCTGCACCCCCCTAGCTACACCCCTGGCTGTCTACACACCATACCTTTAAAGCATATTCAAAGCATATGCCCACCAAGACTCGTGGGAACTGTAGTTTGTTAAGGGTGCTGGGAATTGTGGCACTGAGGGCAACCATAGTTCTCAATATTATTCGGGGTGCATTTAAAGGCATGGTGTGTACACAGCCTCAGTGGGAAGAAATCTAATGCATCAAGGTAAAAGTCTGTTGTTGGTCTGCACTTTGGGGCCTCTGGCTGCGCCTGTGACTGGAAAGTTGTCTCTCAGAAGGTGCTGCTTGAGCTGAACATGGTGCCCTGCCCCTGCTCTGCAGGTTTTGCTTTGGACAAAGCCTTTGTTACTGGTGCTTGTAAGCATACAGGACAAAATGGGGTTTGTATTGGTACACTGTCCATCTGGCTGCAGCTTCCCATGGCAGCTTTGGCTCAGGGCTTCATGGCCTTCCTAAGTGCCATGTGGCTGTCCCAGTGAGTTTTAAGCACCTCAAATGTGGCAAGGTACACACTTTGCCTGGAATGTTTTCTTTATTTGCCCTCAGGCAAGTTGATGGTGATCTGAGAGTGGAGTATATGTCAATGGTTCATTTGCCAAACGTCATTGTGTTTGTGTGTAAGTTGTACTTTGAAATGAAAGTGTCTAGCCACATTCTCAGCAGTCTTATTTTGCAATATTTGAAATAATAGCTCTTTTAAGGCACTGGAGGGGGTGAGAGACCTGTGGGCATTCAGATATTCCTGGGACATAACTCCCATAATTCCTGACCACTTCTGGCTGATGATGATGGGAGCTGGAGTCCGGTAATATCACAGGCTCCCTACACCACAGAAAGCAAGCATGCTGCTTGTATAACTTCATCTGCAACAACATGGAAAAATTTTGTGCGGCAGTGGTAGAGAACAGTTGTTGGGATCCACCTCCCATCAGTTCCAACCACCATAACCAGTAATCAGCAATCATGGGAGTTGTAATCCAATTCATAGGTTAGCCACTCTGGTATATAGTGAGACATGTGAAAAACACTTAACTGGTTCTACCATATGAAAGGCTGTACACAGTTTTTCTTTGATCTGCTTAACTAAGGTATGTTTGAAGGTGCTGTCTGGCATAAATTTGTGGGCAGTGCAAGTGCTAAGCATAAGATGAATCAGGCTTATTGTATAATCATTAAAACAAATTGGTGCAAGAAAACCTCCATATGGCCGGAGGGCTGTGCCTTTTTTGGAAATATTTGTTGCCAGGTAAAATGAGATGCCAGGCTTTAGGAAGGAGGCATGAGGGCGCTGACAGGGTCCTAGAGTCCTTCTCCCTCCTTCCCAAAGCCTAGTTAGCATTTCCCCAGCTTTGGGAAGGAGGTGGGAGGGCTCTTGGACCTGCCAAAGTCTCATGTGTCCTTCTCAAAGCCTGGTGCAGTAGGCTTTGCAAGGGCAGGTGTGTGTGTCAAATTTTAGCCTTGCCCGCCCTGCGATACAAAGCAGTGTGCAGCCCATGGGTTCCATGACAAAGTACTATTGCAGCCCCACTTGGTATGAAAAGTGGGCCATCCTGACCTATACATTCATGATCATTTAAATAAATGAAGTTAATATCCTCCCATGTAGGTAAATCAAATGGAAAAATTCCATTGACTGAATTCAAGTCACTAGAAGCATATTATATTTGACATGGAGTATCTCTTCCAATAAGCATTCCACAGCAAAAGGCATCCTAGCATTGCTTTTGAAACCCTTACCAGGGATAAGCTTTTAGTAGATTAGCTCTGATCTTCCTTTGAAGCAGATTTGAGGATGCTAATTGTGATGCATAATGCAACACTCTTTTAAATTGGCTCTGAATATGATCCAATGGCATTATTATCCAGAGAGACATCTCCCTAAATTGCACAAGGAAATGATTTGCTGTCCTGAGCACATAAGTGCACATTTTATTAATAACAACTGCTTTAAGTAAGCAGCTTTAAGTAGGGGTGCCAATTTGAATAAAAAAAAGGGGGGCAGGTAAATCCTGCCCCGCATAATTAATCAGAATACTTGGTGGATACACACACCACTTGAATGGCAATACCTATCAGCTTTTATGGGGGAGGTAAAGGGAGTTCCTAGGAGTTGGCTCCCAATCTGCCTCCTTTCCCTTTTGCCGAAGGTTTAGAGCAGGCACCCCCAAACTCGGCCCTCCAGATGTTTTGTGACTACAGCTCCCATCATCCCTAGCTAACAGGACCAGTGGTCAGGGATGATGGGAGTTGTAGTCCCAAAACATCTGGAGGTCCGAGTTTGGGGGTGCCTCGTTTAGAGTTAGGGTTAGCTTCTAACCATAGTGAATTATTTTCACATGTCACTCCAATTCCAGTGATTTGGGGGAGGGATTAAAAACCATATTTCGTTATGGATGTCAATGGAGAAACTTCTCTTGTAGGGAAAAGCTGTTTCCCCAAAAATCGATAGTGGGGAATATAAGTCCACACCCATCTACAGCTCTTGAGGTGACAGGGTAATTGTTGGGGGTGATCTTTCTCCCACCTCAGCCTTTCGTGGGAATCCATGTTCTTTTCTTCTGCACTGCCCCACATGCCTATTGTACCAACCACAAAATGGTAAAATCTACCTTTGTAGGAGAACCCGGCTGCTACCATTCTGAAATGTGGTAGGCTTTATCCTTTTCTGAACTAATCCCTTTCTGAATTGATTGTGCTACAGGCAAAGATGGATGGCTCTGCCAATTTTGGTTCTCTCCTTTTTCCAACCTTAAAATTCAGTTGTCCACATTTCTGCAACAATTTCTCATGAAATTCACATGAAAATTCATCAACATGTTACTGTGAATTTCTCTTGATACATTTTTAATGCAATTTTGCCTAATAAACATATTTTTACAAAGCATTCTCCCTAATATGAGAGAATGCATTTTGCACGTTATTTTCACGGAAATATGCCTTTTTATGTACCCTCACAGAAATATATTCATTTTTGTAACACATTACGGTGGCTGGACAACTGCATTACAAGTTTCAAAGGATGGCTGTGGTTTGGTTTATATATTGTTCTGGAAAGTGCAAATTTGATATGCACACCTTAAAATATGAACTGAACTTCTCCCACACCCCTAGCTATGAGAACACACATGTCAAAAGCCTTCGTTTGTTTTCAACTTACTTTTCCTAACCCATACAATCAGCAATTTTTTAAAAAATGAATAAATTAATTTTGATCAAACACAATACAGCGCATTCCAGTTCTTCTGAAACTATACAAAAAGAGGAGAGGAAAAAACACTTTCAAAACCAAGAAAAAACAAGGAGGAAACAAACAGTAACTGATCCAATGATGGAATAATGGGGCACCTTTGAGAAGCATTAGTGGGTGTATAAAATGAGATTAGGGGCCACATGCAGCTCCTCAGCTGATTGTTCACTAATGCTTTATAGCAGGTGTGGGGAACCTTTTTTGCACTAGATGTTGCTGAACTACAACTCTAATCAACCGGCCAGCACGGCCAATGGCCAGGGATGGTGGGAGTTGTAGTTTGGCAACATGTAGAGGTTCAAAGTTTCCTAAAATCTACATTATAGGATAGGATACTCTAGGAACCAATGCCAGTCCTGCTGATTAGCAAGGTGAAGTGATCTGGTTTAGATGGGGCGCACAGAGAAAAGTAGAAACTGGTGTTTAAAAAATTCAGCAACACATTTAAATGGATTAGCTCTAGGGAAAATGCTGGTGGAGACATCTGAGCTCTGCTTTAGGCAGCAAAATACCTTGGGACAGTGCAGCACTACCAGGGACTTCAATGGACAGTCAAACCTGGACCAAAACTCTATGCAAGAATGTTTCCAACATTCTAAGGCTGATTAACCAGGCAGACCAGCCTTTGCCTACCAGATGTCCTCCAGAAGCTCTGGACTACAACTTCCATCATCCTGGACCATACTGACTGGTGCTGATGAGAGCTGCAGTCCAGAATTTCTGGAGGGCACTAGATTGGCAAAGGCTGAGGTAATCCAAGTGGCTTCCCAACAGCAACAACAAAAGCAAGTCTGACAAGCAGTGCTAGCCTAGAGACTTTCTCCCAAAATACATGAACATCTGATCCCAAACCTACCAGTGTTTCTAGGAAGCTTCCTAAATAGTCTGAGCAACCTACCAGGCTACCGTTGGTCTGCAAGCAACAGGCACAGATGAGGATTAAAAGAACATCAAGAGAGTTAATCTGGTAATTGCTTCCCCCAGAAGGCTAGCAGCAACATTGTGTTGTTTTTCATTACTACTGCTGGACTTTGCAAAGGTTTCTGGGCACTGTAGTTTACAAAGGGCTGCTAGGAATTTTAACTCTATGAGGGGAACTGCAGTGCCCAGAATTCACTAAGGGAAAGAATGTGAATGTACTGTATAGTGTGTACACAGCTTGTATTAAAAGGAATGTTTTCAAAGGATTCCAAAGAATGCATTAAAATATTATACTTAAAAACAAAATATGTAGCAAGAAATTAATAAGCCACTACACTGAAAGCGTGGGAATTAATCAGTATTCCTTACCTGTTCCTGAGAATGAATTCAGGGAGTAGAAGATGAAGGTAAAATAAGTAACTCAAAACCACAGGTTGAAATCCTGAGAAAATATCAAAAGTAGCATATTAACTAAGCAGCCACCAGCAGCATCTTGATGGAGTGGTGGGATAGGTTTTCCTGCTCATTCCTTTCACCCACAGAAAATTAGTTCCACTCGCCTTGTTTCAGCTACTATGTGCTGCAGAACTTAAATTTTCTCACGACTCATTTTGTTGGGGGACGGAACAGCACTGGAAAATGAAAGAAGTCAGGGTGTGCTTAAGCCTCAGGCTTCACAGCAAAGCCCTGTCTGTGCAGGTATTCTCCTCCTTCAACCTCAGAGATCCACCCACCCAGTGTCTTTTATCAGCACTGAAATACAGGAAGGTCCCAACCAATATCACAGTTCACTTAATATTTATAAGACAGATTCTACACATGCTTATTCAGAAGTAAGCACCACTGTGTTTAATGCAGGGCCAACCCATCATGAGGCTAGATGAGGCAGTCACCATCTCAGGCAACAGGCTGGGGTCAGCTGGGAGGGGCAGCAGATCCAGGCCTTGAGGAGCATGCTGTTCACTGCCTCCTGTGCCCCACCACAGCCTCCTCTTCCTCCATTCACCCCCCCCCCCCGCCACGGCCTGCTCCCCTCCAGCTTCCTTTTTTCTCCCCTGCCTCCTTCAGCATGCTGGAGATTTCCTGGGTTGCCTTGTTGCAAACCCTCCAAGGGTCCCTATTTCCCAGGGACAGTCCTAGATTTACAGAAGCCGTCACAGTTCCTGATTTGATCCCAGAATGTCCCGCTTTTCCTTAGGATGTCCCTATTTTCATCGGAGAAATGTTGGCAGGTATGGAGCTATGTGACCCCTGAGCCAAGGAAATAAGTAACTATACAACCTTTAGAAGATATCTGAAGGCAGCCCTCTATAGGGAATTAAAAAAATAAAAAATATATATGTTGGAAGCTGCCCAGAGAGGCTGGGGCAACCCAGTCAGATGGACGGGGTATAAATAAAAACAATTATTATTATTATTATTATTATTATTATTATTATTATTATTATTATTATTGAATAGGATGTCCCTATTTTCATTGGAGAAATGTTGGAGGGTATACATTTGCCATAGGTTTCTGTTTTGCCTCAAACATTAAATCAGCCTGGTTTAATGGGACTTAGCTCACTTCTAAGTACAGACATGCAGCATTAAACTAAGAAGGGTTTTCCAGATGTAAGGCCCAGTGAGTTCAGTGGAATGTACTAAGCAGGTTAGAACTATATACTGTACTGTATGTGATTTTCTGAAGTTTAAAATGGTCTTTGCCACTGTATCTAAACACATCAAAATTCAGGAAGCACACAGTAGCTTGCTACTTAATTGTCACTATACTTCAAATATTTCCTCTGAGCAAAAACTTTTCTTTTCTCTATTAGATAATGCTATAAAGCAGAAACTGATACTAACTGATAACAAAGGAAAAGAGAGCTAACATAAGATTTGGGTACATTTTAGACATCTCTGCTGCAGAGTGTCCAGTATGTGGTATGACATTCTTTCAGACATAAGATTGCTCTAGTTAAAAAGTTCTTCTTTGTCTCATAAGCATTCTCCGAAACAAGGAGAAACTTGTCCTTCATGTTTTGCAAAATAAAGTAAATCGTTAATCAGGTTCCCACATACCAATCAGCATCTAGAATGATATACCAAAAGGATACCAATTGTACAGTAAAAAGATTCTGCTGCATGTTTCAGTTCTAAAAATTATTTTTTTATTTGCATATCCCAGGATAAAAAAGACAATGCTTAGAAAATTAAATTAAATTACAAGCTCATAGGGTGCACATTTACTCAAAGGTAAGTCAAACTGTGTTCAGTGGAATGTACTGTTTCTGGAGCATGAATAGCATTGCAGTGTTTCCAAAACATTACCCTAGCTATCCAGTCACTAGAGACTGATGCTCACTGTCAACTTCAGGTTTCAGAGGGCACTTTAGCAAGATATTCTCCATGGGCCCCTCCCTTGGTGAGTCTACCACTTTGTTGTAGCAGATCCAGGGGGCTCTTGTTAAAGGGCCCCTTGCTGGGCTGTGAATCCTCAGCAGATGCCTGACCTTGCTGACCCTTGATGCCAGCCCTGTTGACGCTGTACCTTTAAGTTGTCCAGTGAAGCACGAGACACTCAACCAGCCTCATCTTCCATTCCTGTTCTTTAGTACACTCAACTTAAACTCGACTGCTTCAAGTCCAGATCGCGTGCTCAGAAATATTTTTTCTGTATTTTGTAACATAATAATTTTCTACCTGTGTTCTTGCTGCTGCATGGAATGACGCATGAATCTGATCTTTGGAGTTGTTAAGTAAAGTATTTAAACTTATTAGCAGTGTGTTCTGTTCATTGAGAGAGGGGTAGAGAGGAGAAGCAAAAGGTCTACCAGCCTATATTCCTCATGCTTCACTGCGCTGCGTGATTTTGTGGTTTTAAACTCTGCTGAGGGCTCTCTCCTGTTGAAGAATGTGTTTAGCCTACACTTTGGATCTAGGAATCCAGCCTGCTTATAATCTATCAAGGCAATGTGGGTAGGTAGTGATCCCCCTCCTGTTTCTACCAAAGTGAATGGAAGAATTTTTCCTTAGACCAGCATTATGGGCTGTGTAAATTCTGCCATTGTTGAGGGCACATTCAAGACGCTCAAGGTCTGCTCCTCCCTGTCCTGCCAATGTCTCCACACTGTTTGGCTGCTACACTGGAGCTTTGTCAACATAGCGGCGTTGCATTGGTGTATCTGCACAGTTGTGTCAGCATACCTCGTATAGCAGTAGCATCAAAGGGCTTTTGCCATGTAAGCCACTTAGCCGAGTGACTGAAGCTTAGGATCCTTCCCCATATGGTATTTGCTAAAGTGCCACAAAACTCTTGTGTATTTGGAAAATGACAAAAGTAGTATGAGCTACACCGAGGTCTTGTAGCTTGACAGCTGACGCCTTTTAATTATTCCAGATGACCTCATGAAAATAACAACTTCAGAACTTTTTCAGATGGGTGGGGTATAAATAACAAAGTATTATTATCACCATCATCATTGGTAGCCGCCTCACTGGCGAACGACAACCATTTCTCTAGATTGCTTTACCCTAAACACACACAAAAATCTACTGGATTACACCAAAGCCTTAGTAGCCTGGAATCCCATTTCCCACAGTGGAAAGCCAGATGTTTATGGGATGCCCCACCATCAAGCGATGAGGGCAACAACAGCTGTCTCCTGGTGTTCTTTCTGTTATTTAATTATTATGATTAAGTTTGATTACCTGGCCTTCAGCAGCAGTTCCCAGGGCAGGCTGCAACCTTTTAATTTTTTTCAAAATAAAAAAAACAGTTAAGTAACAGTAGGGTGGATCCCGAAAAAAAACGGTGTCAAAGGTCAGGGAAAGGAGGCGCGTCTTCAGTATTCTCCGAAAGCGGGTCAACGGAAAGGGGCCTCTGATCTTGGAGGCAGCCTAGAGCCATCTTTGCCTCGTTCCCTATCGATAACCTCACCCTCCGTGAATCTGATACCACATCTTACGGCAGCGGAGTCGCTTGGGGCCTAGATTCACTCTAAGCGTCACGAGCGGCGTTTGTGACGACCCTGCTGCGCCCCAAAGGAGTCGCCTCACTGTCCACTGAAACGGCCGCTCTGAGGGGATACAATTCTAGAACCAGCCCTTTCTCTTTAAACTTCTACTGTAAAAGCACCGTTATTTCTCGTTCTGCTGTGTAGAACTTGCTGCTGAACAGGCAGGCGACCCCCACCGCTGCCCATTGCCGACACATAGCGGAGGACTACAACTCCCATCATGCCGTTCGACGTCCCCTTTGTGATGTTTTCGCTGCCCCTTCTCGGGGGAAAGAGAAGCGCGACGGTGGGGAGGGGGAGCGGGAGAGCGCGAGCGAAGGAAGCCGGAGCTGAGCTCTCGCGAGAGCAGGCGCCAGCAAACGGGGAAAGGGTGGTGTCTCGCGTACAAGTTTGGGGTCTGACTGGGCCGCGGCGGCACACGGCCGAGGAACCGAAAGTGAACGGTGCGCTCACTCGCGTGCACGTCAGTTCGAAGCCGCTCCCTGCCGCGTCGGTGAGCGGCTGAGTAAACCCCCTTATGGCGGCTCCTGCGCCTGAGGGGAAGGCGGCGGCGGCGGCCTCGAGCGACCTCTCTCCGCGAGAGGAAGGGGAGCTGGAGGACGGGGAAATCAGCGACGACGACAACAACGACAGCGGGCCTCCGGAGCCCAGCAGTAGAGATGGCGGCGGAGGCACCACCACCAAGGGCCCTTACGCCAGGCGTAGGCCGCCTCCCGACCTGCGGAACAGCCTCCTCCTCTCCTCGTCTCGCCGCTTCTCCCACTTGCGCCACCAGCCTCCCCCTGAGCTCGGGCATCTCCATGGCCGAGGAGGAGGAGGCGGCTACCGACTCAAGGAACCTTTCCGGCCGCACCCGCAGCAGCCGCCGCCTCCGTGCTCGCGGCTGCCGCCCGGCTCGCACCAGGACTCCGGCCCCAGGCTCTCGTTCTGGGAGCGCAGCCACAACGCCCTGGACCGCTTCCGCTTTCGAGGAAGGCCTTTTCGGGGCGGGGGCCGATGGGGCAGGAGCCGAGGAGGAAACCCCCCGGGAAGACCCCCCGGGGGAGGTGGGGGAGGGGGCGGCGGCGGGTACGGCGGGAACCAGGGCTGGAGGGAACCCTCTCCTCGGAAATGTATCCTTGCCATTAAGAAAAGGCCACTTGGCCTGTCTCTGCTGCGTCTCGCAGGAAGTGGGGTGGGGTGGGCTTGCCTGTCCTGGTCTCTTACAACATGGGGTAGTTTGGCCCCAGGGTGGTCCTGGAGTTGGACCGGCGGCCTGTTTTGTTTTCTCTGGTCTGGGTGGAGGCCGTAGTGACGACAGCAGAAAGGGCAAAGCGGAAATGAATGCAGAGGTAGTGTGTGTGTGTGTGTGTGTGTGTGTGTGTGTGTGAGAGAGAGAGAGAGAGAGAGAGAGAGAGAGAGAGAGATAAGGAGGTTCTGCAGAAGTGAAGTGTGTGGTCCGAGACAGAAGATGTCATCTGGCATCTTCGGAGGAGCCTCATTGGCTTTCAAATGTGATGCCTGAAATACTTGAAACACTTAATGAGTGTTGATTTTACATTTAAGCAAGTTTGCTGGCCACACAGCTGGCCTTTAGTTGTGTAACCGAAGATGGCAGGGAATATCCTAACCAAGGAAAGCTTAGTTTGTCCTCGACCAAGAATATGTTTTAAATTTTTGTCTTTGTGTTTTTAGGATGAGAAATGTAAATTTCCTTGAAATGTTGAAGGCATAGGGGGGATAGTTCCCCCTTTCTTTTGAGGGTGAGGAACGGAAACATGCAATTCTTGCATCAGTATATAGTACTATGTACTAAAATGGTACCTTTAAAAAGTACTATTGAAATAAGTTATCATTTTCATCCAGTTTTAAAAGCATGTTTACTTATGAATAATGCCCAAAAGATTACATTCATTCTGGTGGCCATCCTAGGAGTATGTCCCATTGAACTCCTAGGGCTTATGTTCGAAAAGATTATGTTGTTTGTTGTGTAGCAGGGTGGCTGTCCTGTAGCTTTTGAGAAGATAAGTGAAAATGTTGGCCACAGAGGAAAGCCGGGTGAAAGGACAGAAAATGAAGGATATTTAAATAAGGCTGCCCAATAACATTCTCAAGCTGTCCGGCAATTTAAATACTATCAGAGAACAGTATACTGTCTAAAATTTTCTGGTGGAGACAATCTTAAAGCCAGATGACAAAAAATAAAATAAAACCCACAAAAATAATTAGTACAATCACATTTTGTTTGTAAAGGCACGGGGAAAATAGAAACTTATTTATGTGGTGCCAAAATGACAATAAAGAATATGCTAGGCTTGCATGAGCCTCTCTGGCTAGAGTGTTCTACAGTTCATGGTTGCTGCCTGTCTAAATGGAGGCACCTTGAGCAGGACCTCTGAGAGGGATCTTTTGGTTAGCCTTGTTAACTGAGGCTGCTGGGAAATGGAAGCCACCAACATCTGGAGGGCCACAAGTTTCCCATGTCTGGTCTAATATTTAAAAACAGCACTTTGATCCCAGAAACTGACTGGGAGACAGTACAGCTGATAAAACAATAACATAATTAACACGCTAACATATCCCAGTCAAAAGCCTTGCTGTCCTATTTTAGACCAGCTTCAGTTTCCAGACCCTTTTCAATTGCAGTAATGTAAATGGGAGATTACTAGAGCATGTGTAACTTTTCCCAGGCTGTTTCCATCTAGGTATGGCTGCAGGTAACATAACAGCATAAGTTGATAAAAGCTTTTAGTATCTCCAGACAAGACCGAATGGAGGCAAGCGGAACTTACAAGCAATGAATGTACTGTATGCTCTTGTCAGAGCTGCAGTTAGATAGCAGAAATTGAAGATTGCTTATGTTTGTCATTAAATTTAAATGTATATTCAAGGACTCTGTTGCTTGAGTAGCTTATCATTGTCAGAAATTCCAACAGTGATTAATATCTTTTATTATTTGAACAAGTAATTTTTAAAAACTGAATTTAAGTTCTCTACTAGAGTCATATTCTTTAGTTACACATTGTCCAGGGCGTGGTTCTTGTCTGGTTTACTAGTTTCAGTTTTGCCCATGAAATGAAAGAATAAAAAAGGCATATTGTGGGGGCATACAAAGAACTGTTTAGTTTGTTCTGTGTGAGCTGCATGTAGTAATTTCCTCATATGTATCTCTGTGTCTTTATGGAATTATGTAAATAGAGAATAGGATAAAAGCTGAGGCTTCTCAATTGGTGCTACTGTATATTTTTACTCACCTCCCAGTTTTATTCTTCTAAAGATGACACAAGGAGTTGCTTTTGTTTCTCTTGGGTTGCATTCTATTTAGAAGCAGATAGCTTGCTTCAATGGCCAAATTAAGCTTGTGGTATGGTAGATAGAGTGGTGGACTTGGAATGTTGACACTTGTTTTAGAATCCCTGCTTAGTCCAGATCGTCCTGGATGGTGAGTTGTTGTCTTTTCAGCTTTGCCTTATCCTGCTAAGTGGTTGTGAGAATAAAACAGGACAACCCAATGTATTCCTTCTTGTGATCACTGGAGGAAAGAAACTTAGGGAAAAGAAAAAGGATTTTGCCTTCCAGTCTCTGCATGTAACTCTGTCACTACAAGCTGAGTTCAACATGTTGCAATGCAAGCCTATGACTGGCTCAGTGTGGAAGTCTGTTTTGGCTAGCTTTTCCTCCTTGACCGCTTTGGGTTTTCTGTTAGATCAGAATTGCCCAACCTGGGGCTCCTGTTTTGGACTAACTCCTATTAGCTCCTCAATGCATAGCTGGCGTAACACATGAGTAAGCTTCTGTTTTTGAAACACCATTGGATTCTGTTCCAAAGTATTTTAGGATGCTTTCCAATCAGAGGCAGTTGTTCAAAAGAACTACTGTAATGAAGGACTGTGTAGGCAGCTAATTAAAACCCTGAAGCCCTAGTTCTAGGGGAATGAAGAAAGCACATAAAATGATACTGGCCACAGAATTTAGCTCCCTGAGTATATGGAGTTTCATTTAACAGAAACAACTTTCTGGTCTCTCATCATTGTGAAGACATATTTGAAAGTGTAGGCAATGTCTAGTGAAATCAGAGGCCTGTGATAGCTTAATACTGCTAGTAGTTAGAGGTGATCAGCTGTGCCTGCACTACTGGTTGCCCATATTTAGGGAAAACCAGAACATTTGCAGATAAAGCAGTAGTAGAATAAAGTATAAAAAGAAGAGGTCTATATATACAAATCCAAATAATTTTACATATACAACAAATGGACTCAATTATTTTTAGCACAGAGTGCATACAGCCTTAAGGTATATCTGTGTCATAAATGAGGGCAGTTTCAGTGGTGTCCAGATCTTTTTCAAAGAGGACCAGATTTGATGAAGTGAAGGGCAGTGGGGGCCTACCACAGTTGTTGACCTTTTTTTAGGATTGAAGTTGTTGAGTTTCTTTTAGGATTGAAGTTTACCCCAGGAAATAAACAGCCACACGGGTGGGATTAAACCAACCAGCGGGCCGGATTAGGCCCCTGAAACAGACTTTGGACATGCCTGCTTCAGACTCTGTACTAGAAGCTGTTATGGGTTACAAGCAGAGGTAGAGAAAGCTCTGTTGCACATCCGGAAGTCCTTGTGCTAGCAGAATTGTTTAGTTGGATACTGCCTAAAGTATCAAAATTCACCAAACTAAGTTTTTTTGACCCCTTATACTTAAGTAGATCTGCCACCAGCTTATTTAAATATGAAAGAGGCCAGCCAGAAGTAGTTGTGTATTGCTAACATTTAAGATTGTGATCAGAAATACTTTAGGGGAGGAAATCATCTGGGATGTGTATAATGAGAATTGGCGTGTCCCAGGAGGGAAAGAAACCAAACTGGTTGTGGCAGTGGAATTGAGGTCAGGAAACCTCTTCAAAGGGGTGGTTGCAATGCCTGGCGTCAGATGTTTGGGAAGAGAATGCCGCTTCACTTACTGCAGAATCTTGTAAGGAAGCACTGTGTGAGTAAACATGGAAGTTGTATGTATTATCTCCTGCATGTTGAAACATGATTGAATTGCTGTTTGGAATGAAAGGTTTCAGTGGCTATATGCTTTTGATCACTTCCTTACAATGGTGCAAGTGACAAATGTACTCTAGACCATTTTCTTAATAAATAAATTAGCCAAAAGCTTTGGAAAATCTCCATCTAGAAAGCAGAACTATTCATCTAAGAATGATAACTCTGTTGAAGAGAGTTTTGAGGATCTGTTGTTGAAATATAAGCAGATTCAACTAGAACTTGAATATATTAATAAAGATGAGAAACTGGCTCTGAATAACAAAGAGGAAACTGCTCAGCAAGGCAATGATGAAATGGCCAGTCCTGAGGACCAAGTATCTACAGAAAATATCAGTATTACAAAGGATGCTGTAAATGAAGTGTCTCCTGAGGAGAAGAATAAAGTGTTAACCTTTCAGGCATTTGAACTGAAGCCTCTCAGGCAAAAACTGCCAACCCTAGCTGAGAGGAGCAAGTTGAAAAAAGTGAAAGATGGAGTAAAACAAGTGTCACAGAAATCTGAATTACTGGATGCCAGTCAAGGTAATTGTTCTTTACGTGTAATAAACTCATGGCTTTATCCTTTCTGTAATTTTTAAAACTGTTTTTGCTTGTGACTGAGTAGCTCACATTTTTAGAGACATTGTAATGTTGGCACAGATTACAGTTTGTTGTTTTTATTTAACTTTTATTACTGGTAAACAGAAGTGCTTTGAAAATGCGATATTTCTTAAGAATGTTTATATCTTGTTTTACTAACAGAATATAACTCAAGTAAACGCAGCCAAGAATAAAAAGAGAATCAAACAACAATCTAACATCTATTAAAAATACATTGTAAAAATGACGTGTAGGGGGAATTCCATCCCCTCATTTGTTTGATAACTTTGGCATGCACTTCTGTTTTATCTTTCCATTCCTTGACCATTGTTTGCCTGGGAACTTGGAACAGATTGAATCTAGAGTGCTGTTTAGTACTGGAGGAGAGATGTTTATCTATTTTTCTACCTTTTTGCTGTTGGAAATGCTGCATGTTTCATTTGAGGGCATAGCAAGCATTCTTTACAATAGTAGTGTGGACAAACCAAGCCTGGACCTGACTGTAAGAGTAGATAGTTTGGAATCTGCAGTATTGCTCTATGAGTTGAGGTCTTGAGCTGATCTTGATAATGAGTTTGGGGGTGCCTGGGACCCTCTGCTTGAGTTTCTCTCACACTGTGATGCTGATGCTTCCAGGCCTTCAGACTGCGTCACAGAATTAGTGGTGACCAGGGAGCATGAGTTTTCCCCAGTATGAAGTACACCTCTTGTGTAATGTAATAATAATATAAGAGAGGAAGACAGGAACTTAAGGGAATGTGTGCTTGCTTTTGCACACAGGGCAAGTATAAATTGGGACCATGGAAAGAGTAAAAGAACCTGGCATATAGATTTTGCAGCGTATTCTGCTTACTATACATGTTAGAAATTTATGTATAATATGACTGTTCCTTTGCATGCTTAAATTCATTTACTTTGTCATTGTGCTTGATTAGATATATCATTTATATTTTTAAGCAGTAGATGAAAAAGAGCAAGGAGAACAAAATCTTAGCCCACCAGATGCTGCAGTAGAGAAGGTAAGTGAAGCCACTTGTTTTTTCCAGCTGCAAAATCAGTCACTTAAAATTTAGCCTAATGTATACTTACAGTGAAATCCTATGTATGTTGTTTCAAAGCAAGTCCTACAGTGTTAAATGTGGCTGATGCCTGAGTAAAATGTTTTAGGATTCTGTCTGTAAGGTTTGAAAATCATCCTGTGGGTACTGTAACTAGTGTTTTGCATAGAGTGAAATTTTTTTAGTCAAAACCTTTTAAAAATATCAGTTTAATGATGAATAAAGAACTGAAGTGTGTTTGTGCTTTTCATTTCACAAAAGAAATTGCTTGATGAAGAGGAGGAGGTGTCAGAGTTGCAGCTAAGACTACTAGCTTTGCAGTCTGCCAGTAAAAAGTGGCAACAGAAAGAGCAACAAGTGATGAAAGAAAGCAAGGAAAAACTTACAAAGGCAAAAAATGTACCACAAAAGATCAAAACCAGCACAAAATCTCATTCGGCCAAAAAAACCAGCACTGCAGGTAAATGGTTAAATTGGTGAGCAGTGGCTTTCCAAGTTGAGATCTGTAATGTTCAATATTTGACAGCTTACTTTCTCCATAGATTTGTTGTGTTTCTTTGGAAAAACTAAGTGTAATTAATCAATACTCTTATTTAAAGCTAAGCAAGCACTGAGGAAGCAGCAAACAAAAGTGTGGAAAAAAATGCAACAACAGAAGGAACAAGAAAGGCGTCAGAAGGAAGAGGAACAACGGAAACAAGAAGAGGAGGAGGAGAGAAGGAAAAGGGAAGAGGAAATAAGAAAAATCCGTGATCTTTCAAATCAAGAAGAACAGTATAATAGGTTTATGAAGCTGGTTGGAAGCAAGGCAAGATCAAGAAGCAAGGTAAATTGACAGGCATGGAGTATGGCTTTAACATGGATGTACTTGTGTAATTAATGTTGCTATTGGGGGTGGGGTGGGGTTTGCTCATCTTGGTGACACATGATCTGATAGGATTAGATTAGGACTTGAGGGTCTTAGCTCTCTTTGGATATAGACATATTGGTCCTGGACAACTTGCTGTCTTTCAGCCTGTTTTCTATCAGAAATACTGACCATCTTCTCTGGTTTGCTGGGCTTTATGAAATAAGGGTTGTAAAACCTTTGATAGTGCTATGTAAGCAAAAAATGCTGAGCAATCTGGAAAACGAGAACTTTTAAATTCAAGTATATTATACACATTAAAAAACTGAAAATCGTTAACATTGGGTGTTTTTTCTCAACCTGATGGTTGTCAAAGTAATTACAAATGGCAATTGATACAGATGAGTAGGAATACCAAACTAGGCATAAAATTATCACTAGTAAATAGTGAGGCCTTAAAGATTAGTGGCGACTGTGCTGAGGCACTGTAAATATTAAACTCATTTTGTTAGTCATGTTTTAAAGTTGATTAGGAATGGTGGTGTAAATATCCATGATTTGAGAATTTTCTGTTGTGAGCAGTGCTTATAGCACTTGTGTAAAATTGCATCCTGAAAGCACAAGGGATTATTTCCACTTGTGTTTTCATTGGGGAATAAAAGCAGCGACTGGATGTGCAAGGTGTTGTAACAGTAAGAAATTGCAGAAATTCCTGAATCCCTCCAACTATCTTTCTAGCTGTAGCACATTCTTCCCCAGAGGAGAATCTGAAGTAGTTTTAAGTTCATTTGGAGTCCATAATACAAATTCATGGATGACGGTGGAGTTCCAAGACCTACAACTAGGTTTTTGCAGGGTCAGCTCCAGGTTTGAGAGGGTTCTCTGCCAGATGCCCTCTGCAGATCCACCCCCCTTGGCAACACTAGACTGAGGTTGAGGAATTGTCACCTATGTTATTGTGGGCACCAGCAGAAAAGGAATGGCTCCTCTGGGGCCTCTTCCTTTTAATTTTCTTTATTTCCTGGTGCTCCATTGAGTGTTTGGAAAGAGAATTTAATTTTGAGGGATTGGGGACCCTGGAGGAACACAGATAGCAGCAGTGCTTCCCCTGCCACTACTGGCTGACCACCTTGACAACTTCTCTCCCTACCCAGAATACCATAGTTAGTCACCTGGATTAGGAGCGAGGGGAAGCAGCAGTGGACAGCCAGCAACAGAGGAGAAGCACTGCACTCTGTACTACTCGGGGCTTCCTGGCCTATTTCCACTGATGGGCACCTGCCTAGGATTGTAAAGGCATTTCTCTGTCCGTGGCTCACTCTCTCTTTCTTGCAATGCTGCTAGTTGGGTCTCACACCTGATGTACACCCCAGGGAAGGAAAGGAGCCCGGGGTCATTGGAGACAATGATAATTACGGTAGCTGCAGCTGTAGCTGCTTCAATAGTGCTCAGTGAAAGAAGCTGACATTAGCCTTGTGATAGGCCATGCCATATGCTGACGCCAACTGTACCATTCTGTTGTCATGACCTTTGGGATCATAATTAGAGAGCCAGTGTGGTGTAGTGGTTAAGAGCGGTAGTCACGTAATCTGGGGAACCGGGTTCGCGTCTCCGTTCCTCCACATGCAGCTGCTGGGTGACCTTGGGCCAGTCACACTTCCTTGAAGTCTCTCAGCCCCACTCACCTCACAGAGTGTTTGTTGTGGGGGAGGAAGGGAAAGGAGAATGTTAGCCGCTTTGAGACTCCTTAAAGGGAGTGAAAGGCGGGATATCAAATCCAAACTCTTCTTCTTCTTCTTCTTCATTTTTTTTGCAGGTTGGAAATGGTTGGGAGATCTGCCTTCCCACACACTTTAAAAAAATTAGAGTATGTCTAATTTTTCAATTAGGGACGCGGGTGGCGCTGTGGGTAAAAGCCTCAGCGCCTAGGGCTTGCCGATCGAAAGGCCTGCGGTTCAAATCCCCGCGGCGGGGTGCGCTCCCGCTGCTCGGTCCCAGCGCCTGCCAACCTAGCAGTTCGAAAGCACCCCGGGGTGCAAGTAGATAAATAGGTACCGCTTACCAGCGGGAAGGTAAACGGCGTTCCGTGTGCTGCGCTGGCTCGCCAGATGCAGCTTTGTCACGCTGGCCACGTGACCCGGAAGTGTCTCCGGACAGCGCTGGCCCACGGCCTATAGAGTGAGATGGGCGCACAAACCCCAGAGTCTGTCAAGACTGGCCCGTTCGGGCAGGGGTACCTTTACCTTTAATTTTTCAATTAGCTTTGAAAAATGCAGTGTTTTGTAAAAACGAACTATTCTGCTGCTTGCTGTCCCTTACTGAAACCACAGTTGTTATGAGAGAAGACCCAGCAAATAGGAGTCAGTAGTTTGCCACTGCTATCTTTCCTATACCTTTTCTTCCTGCAAGTGGGCAGCTGTTTGAGGCAAAACAGGCAGCATTGCATGTGTTTAGAAAAGGAAATAAAATATATCTGAGGCTAACAAAACTTGTTTTTTGTGTAGTCTTCAGATAAAGACTTGAGACGGTCATTAGATAAGCAATCTACTGAGAGTGCAGGAGGAATCTATCAATATGATAATTATGATGAAGTTGCCATGGACACAGAAAGTGAAACTAACTCTCCTGGTAAGTGTTAATTTACCTAATGTGTGGATTACAACATTTTATTTTTGTTAATTTCCTAACGAAGCCATAATTAAAGCTTGTTTTCTACTGTTTTATTTACCCCTTTTTCCTAATGTTATGTCTGCTACATGAAAAATAAAAAAATCAATAGCTGACCCAGCATAAGAGCAGGAGCAGTATGTGATGAGAGAAATTACTGCTTATTCTATTGTTTGGATCTTGATGGTTTTCATGAATTGAAGTACAGTTGTACCTTGGCTTTCTAACAGCTTAGTTCTCGAAAGTTTTGGCTCATGAACGCCGCAAACCCAGAAGTGACTGTTCTGGTTTGCAAACTATTTTTCGAAGCCGAACATCTAATGGGGCTTCTGTGGCTTCTGATTGGCTGCAGGAGCTATCTGCAGCCAATCAGAAGCCACGCTTTGGTTTTGACAGTCGAATAGACTTCCGGAACAGATTTCCGTTCGACTTCCAAGGTACGACTGTATATAAAGGTTATATGAATAAAATCTTGCCTAGTGTAACCTTTTATTTTTTGCTTTCCATAATCCTTTTGTAGCATCATCTCCAGTGCAGCCTCCGTATTTTGAATGCCCTGCTGGATACTTTTCTCCTACCATTCCACAAATAGCACTGCCTCTTGCAGCACAGATTTCAGTAAGTGCTTTTTCAAGATGGTCGTTTTGAAGTAGAAACATTTGAAACCAGAAATATTGTTAGACCAGCCTATCTTTAAATTATGATGCGCTTCTCTTTTGTGTGCATCCCTTCAGGCTGTCTTGGAAGTTATTTCCTCTGGTATATATTGAAATGGGACTTGGCCTGGATCAAAATTATTTCTAGTCCCACTCTTATTACTGATTAATGCTAGTACTAATACTCACTGAACTTCTATATCCTGTGCTACCTATTTCTTCTACTGGAAATATAAATAAAAAAATCCCCAGTCAGTATATAGCTACTTACTACCGTATTTTTCGCCCCATAGGACGCACTTTTCCCCCTCCAAAATGAAGGGGAAATGTGTGTGCATCCTATGGGGCGAATGCAGGCTTTCGCTGAAGCCTGGAGAGCGAGAGGCATCGGTGCGCACCAACCCCTCTCACTCTCCAGGCTTCAGGAAGCTATCCGCAAGTCTTGCGAGCCCGGCGGGAGTTCCCGCGGGCTCACAAGGCTTGCGGGCAGCAGCCTGCACCCCGGCGAGTGTCCGCAATCCTTGTGAGCCCGGCAGGAGGTCCTGCCGGGCGCGTGAGGCTTGGGGCGGCAGCCTGCAGCCCGAAGCACGAGGAGCCCTCCGGAGGGTGCCCCGTGCTTCGGGCAGGTGTGCTTCGGGCTTGGGGTGGCAGCTGCGGTGGGTGGGGGGAATAATATTTTTTATTCATTTCTCCCCCCCCCCAAAAAAAAAAACCCGCGGTGCGTCCTATGGGCCGGTGCGCCCTATAATACGGCAAAAAATACGGTACTAAACTTTTGTGCGTTTTTAGAGCTGTGTTGCTTAAATGTTATTTAAGGAACTAAAATGGATAATTAAAATCACTTACCTGGGAGTAAGTTCAACTGCTTAGTGCTGTCTAGTACTGGCGACTAATGGTTTTGAATAAGGAAGTCCTTCTCTGTTATTTTCTGTTGGAAAATCTTGATTTTCAACTGCAGTATCTTGGCTTTTGGAGCTGCTGATGTTTTGTATTGAAGCGTAGCATGAGCCAAATGTGCTTGGCACACTATTTGTGAAGGTCAAGTAGTAATTAAGCTATTTCTCTTTTCCTTTCCGACGTTTTAAGGCTTTGCCACCAGGTAGCCAGTTGTATGTGGAAGGTATTTCAAGTGCTTCTCTTGAGCCACTACCACCCCTTCCTCCACTTCCACCTGAAGAACCTGAACAGCCACCCAAACCGCCATTTGCAGATGAGGAGGAGGAGGAAGAAATGTTGCTACGAGAAGAGCTACTTAAATCTCTAGCAAACAAACGAGCTTTCAAACCGGAGGTATTTATCACTTCTGAATATAGCCACTAGATGTCAGCCCTGGTACATTAAGATCTGCATTACACCAGAAAAGTTTTTTGTATTAGTTTGGAAAAACAAAAGTGTGACTGGACAGCTTGAAGGTGGCATGCAGTTCTTTAACCAGCGTAATCTGTTCTTTAACCTTAAAAGGACTTTATTTTATTTTATTTTTTTTATAAAATTTTTATTAGTTTTATGAAATTTTAAAAAAACAAACAAACACTTAAAAAGACAAACATACACGTATAATTTCATAACATATTTTCATAAACCTCTTTTCTGTGACTTCCCCATACCCCCCCTTTCTGCATCCCAATGTCCATAATTTTATAGCAACTCCCAGTTGTTACTTTCCAACCTCAGTCATCTTAGTCATCTCTATATTCTGACCTTATATCACTGTATCCCTTTGTTCCTAAGAACCAAAACACTCTAACATTCATTAAGTTTATAATAGTCCTTAAGATAACTTTTGAATTTTCTCCATTCTTCTTCCGCCGTCTCTTCTCCTTGGTCACGGATTCTGCCTGTCATCTCGGCCAATGTCATATAGTCCATCACTTTCATCTGCCATTCTTCCAGAGTGGGTAGATCTTGTGTCTTCCAATGCTTTGCGATGAGTATTCTTGCTGCTGTTGTAGCGTACATGAAAAAAGTTCTATCCCTCTTTGACACCAATTGGCCGACGATGCCCAAGAGAAAGGCCTCTGGTTTTTTAGGAAAAGTACATTTGAGTACCTTTTTCATTTCATTATAGATCATTTCCCAGAAAGCCTTAATCTTCGGGCATGTCCACCAAAGGTGGTAGAAGGTACCTTCAGTCTCTTTGCATTTCCAACATTTGTTATCGGGCAGATGATAAATTTTTGCCAGCTTGACTGGGGTCATGTACCACCTGTATACCATTTTCATAATGTTTTCCTTTAAGGCATTACACGCCGTAAATTTGATACCGGTGTTCCATAACCATTCCCAGTCATCTGACATGATGTTGTGACCAACATCCTGTGCCCACTTAATCATAGCTGATTTGACTGTTTCCTCCTGTGTATTCCATTTCAGCAACAAGTTATACATTCTAGATAAATTCTTAGTACTAGGTTCTAGCAATTCAGTTTCTAGTTTTGATTTTTCCATCTGGAAGCCGATTTTCCTGTCCTGTTTAAAAAATTCCACTATTTGATGGTATTGAAACCAATTTTGTACCTTATGCTTCAGTTTCTCATAACTTTGCAATTTAAGCTTATCTCCATCATGTTCCAAGATTTCCCAATACTTCGGCCATCCGACCTCCATATTGAGTTTCTTGACTGCCTTGGCCTCCACTGGTGAGACCCATCTAGGGGTTTTGTTTTCCAACAAATCTTTGTATCTTATCCAAACATTAAACAATGCTTTTCTAACAATGTGATTCTTAAAAGCACTATTAACTTTGTCATACCATAGATATGCATGCCAACCAAAAGCATTGTTAAAACCTTCCAGATCTAAGATGTCTGTGTTTTCGAGGAGCATCCATTCTTTCAGCCAGCAAAATGCTGCTGCCTCATAATACAATTTCAAGTCCGGCAGGGCAAAACCCCCTCTTTCTTTAGCATCTGTCAATATTTTAAATTTAATTCTGGGCTTTTTGCCCTGCCAGACAAATTTCGAAATATCTTTCTGCCACCTCTTAAAACATTCCATCTTATCCAGAATCTGCAAGGTCTGGAACAAAAATAACATTCTAGGCAATACATTCATTTTGATCACAGCAATTCGGCCTAACATTGACAATTTCAAATTTGACCATATTTCTAGATCTTTTTTGATTTCCGACCAACATTTTTCGTAGTTATCTTTATACAAATTTACATTTTTAGATGTCAAATAAACCCCTAGGTATTTCACCTTCTTAACCAGTGTCAACCCTGTCTCCTCTTGAAACTTCTCCTTTTCTGTATCTGTTAAATTTTTTCCTAAGACTTTGGTTTTTTGTTTATTCAACTTAAATCCAGCTACCTGGCCAAACTGTTGTATTATTTCTAAAACCTTTTTCGTACTAGTGTTTGGCTCTTGCAAAGTCAATACTAGGTCATCTGCAAACGCTCTTAATTTGTAATGTTTAGCTCCGACCTGCACTCCCTTGACCTGCTGGTCTTCCCTTATCATGTTCAGCAACACCTCCAGAACTGAAATAAAAAGTAATGGGGAAATTGGGCACCCCTGTCGTGTTCCTTTTTCTATCTTAATTTCCTCCGTCACTACATTATTTACAATCAATTTAGCTTTTTGTTCAGAGTATATTGCAGCCATACCATTCTCAAAACCTTGACCTACCCCCATCCCATGCAGATTCTTTATCATAAAGCTCCAAGAAATATTATCAAAGGCTTTCTCCGCGTCCACAAAGATCAGTACTGCTTTAGTGTTTATGTTCACCTCTAGCTTTTCCAAAATGTCTATCACATTCCTTACATTGTAAGGACTTTAAAGTTCTCTTGGTTAGGGTTAAATTTGCTGTAAACTGAACAAGTTGCTTCCCACTTGTTTGGTATTGTCCCAGCTATTTCAGCTGGATAATTAGTAGGATTATGACATTTCACATGGTTGAAATCTGAGCAATGATTACTTTACTTGCAGCTGATGGTGGCCATTTCCCTGCTCAGTGGCTTCTGTTGTCGTTAAAAATCTATGCCTTCTAAAATGGCAACTTCTAACAGGCTGAGCAGGCTATATTTGTGTTACGTTTTTGCAGCATTTGTGTATTTAAATATTTAAAAGCCTTTCACAGTTGCTTTTCTGATTATTTATTTATTTATTTATAGGAGAACTCAAGTAATAGTGGTCCACCTTCACCGCCTTTCCCCAATAACTCCCATGCCGTGCCAAGAAGCAATCTTTCAGCCGTCAGTATTAACACTGTTTCTCAACCTCGTGTAAAGAACACAAAGATTATTAGAGTACCAAGACTCCCACGAACAGTGATTACGGTAATGAAATATTTTTTACTTGGCTTCATATAGGAAGGTGTATCATGTTTGAGGTTAACACTGCCAAAGTAGGGCAAGAAATTAACATGCAAAATCCTAGGTAGTTGGTTTGTGCTGATTTGGCAGCTGGGAACAGTAGCATTTTGGAGGTGGGTTAGGTTGGTTCCTGTGTACTGTTTCTTTCAAAGAAGAACAAGGCCACTATTCTTAAGAGTATTGCTCACTCAAAATTATTTAACTTTTTAATTCTTTAGCTTCCAAAGCACAAGTCAGTCGTGGTTACGCTGAATGATTCAGATGACAGTGAATCGGATGCAGAACAACCCATCTCTGCTGCTAGTGTGTTTGGTGGCCTAGAATCTATGATCAAAGAAGCTCGAAGGACTGTAGAGGTAAATAAAATGGATGTGGAAATGACATTCTTTGAAAAGAGCACATGAAACGTAGTTTTTTAAAATCTTAACACGCATTTGCTGTGTACTGCAATGGCCAGCTGTGTAAAACAGACTTCCTTGTCTATAGGTAGGAGAACAGGAAGGACAGACCCTCCAAGTGTCCCTATTTTCTAGGGATGTCCCTGATTTAGAGAAGCTGTCCTGGTTTCTGATTTGATCCTGGAATGTCCTGCTTTTCCTTAGGACGCCCCTGTTTTCATTGGAGAAATGTTGGAGGGTATGGCGTTATCTGACCCCCAAGCCGTCTGAAGGCAATCCTGTATAGGGAGGCTTTTTTTAAAAAAATAAATGTTTTATTACGTTTTTATATATATGTTGGAAGCAGTCCAGAGTGGCTGGGGCAACCCTATAAAATGTGTGGGATATAAATAGTAAAATTATCGCTATGGAATGGGACATCCCTATTTTTATTGGAGAAATGTTGGAAGGTATGGGTAGACTTAATTGGTTCAGAGGTTAGGAGAAACAAATTATTCCTTTCAGAGAAGAGTTTGTCCCAGTCCTTGCGCCCGCCTTCTGACAAGGAGTGAAAGTCATTGCCAGCCTTTTATCTTTAAGTACATTTTGTCTTATTTTCCTCCCTGCACCTGATGTGAAAGCAGGAGCTTAGTAATTGTTCGCACTGATCCCTTTGGGTAGCTATACAATAAGCAGATCACCTGTCACAGCTCCAGGTCTCCTTTCTCATGTTCTCATGTTCTCATTCAGTGAAGGGAGGTCCTATTTCACACTCTTGCTGGTGAAGACTGCTAGTTGAGCACAGAAGTCGGTAGCACTGCACTGCTTTCTGGTCCTGGCCCTCATTTTTAATTGGGGATATTAGATAGTCAATGCATATTTACTTTAGGCTCCAGCAGTGTGGCAGCAGTGTGCCTCTTTCAGTAGGTGTGTGCCACAGCAGGTGTTCCAGAGAATTGCCCATAATAGTCGGTTTACTCTGGAACCCACTGCGGAATGTGGCTCTGCTTCAGAGTATCCTTGTTCTGCCTGGTCTTCTACCATTAAATGAAAAAGAGAAGTTGGACATAACTTTACAGAAGGAATCTTCATAGCTAGGTAGGAGAGGATGTAAGATCTTGCCAGCACTAGAGAAGCAGTTGACTTTTGGTTGGTGGTGGGGACAAGTTGTATCCTGTTAAAATAAGATATAGCTTGGACTCATAATATCCTTTCGAAAGTGTCTTTTTGCTACTTACTTTTCCCTTACATTTCCGTGGCTATTCCGGTTCCCTTGTGGATGGCTCATTTTTTCCTCAAGTCTTACACTTAGTTTGTTCTTACTCAAGTTTTTTTTCCTTTCCAAAACTGGAGAGGAACTCTCTTTTTAAAAGAGGCAAAGTTGGTTAACCCTGCTTTCTGAATCAGTAGAGTTAATCCTGTCTTCTAGATAGAAAGAAACTTTGTGGTAAATCCAATTTCCCTTTCTTCAATAATTTCAATTTTTTATTTCGGTTCTTACATATAACAGTGTTTCTTCCGTTACAGGCATCAAAACCCAAAGCACCTTTAAAATCTGAAAAAGAAAACAATCCTGTAAGAACCCCAGAGGCCTTACCAGAAGATAAAAAGATTGAATACAGACTCCTAAAAGAAGAAATTGCCAGGTATTTGGGCTTCACACAGTGAAAATCAAGAAAAGCACTTGAGTTGTTAGCCAAAAACTGACTGATTTAAACATCAGTGGCCTGATGTAGTCATCCATATTTTTAAATTATTCTATTTGTTTATTTAAAGCCTTGGTTTTATTTGTAAATTATCTTGTCAGCTGTTCTAATTCAAAGTGGAAGTGATAACAGATCTCTTTTGGAAAATAAGTTTCAGGTTTTTGTCTGAAAACTAAAGTTTTGAAAATAATGTGTCTTGAATATTTTAGCAGGGAGAAACAACGCCTGATAATATCTGAACCCTTGAAGACAAGTTCATCACCAGCAAACTCTGACGTTGAAGTTGATGGGGTTGGTAGGATAGCAATAGTAACAAAACAAGTTACAGATGCAGAGGCAAAACTCAAAAAACACAAGTAAGTCTCCTCATCTTAATGGTAACCCTCCGTAGCAATGGTTAGCATGTGTTGTTTGTGTGTTTGGGACACTTCACTTTAACTACATGCAGGTCCCATTAACTGCCCACCCGTTATGTAAAAATTCCCTTATCTGAACATGAGAACTTTGCACCCGTACTATGCTTCACATACAAGCTGATTTAGATACCGAAACAGCTGGACCTGCCTATGAACAAAACACTATGAGAGAATGACTTTCCTTAATCTCAGTGAAAATAAAACAGCTTTAAAGAAGCTCATTTAATCCTTTTCTTACTTGTTTGCCTTTTGCTGTTTGGGGGCAGCCTGTTTGGGTGCTGTGCTCACTGATCCTGGCTCCTTAGTTTTTGTTCCCTATGCCTCTCCCCAGCAGCCATCCTCGCTCTACCCTTGTCTCCGATTCTCCCCTTAACTTGTGTGCAGAGAAGTTGCTCATGAAGTAGCAGCACCATGCATGATTGGAACTTCCTGCTAAGCAGAAGGATTGGATCTGGAATGGTGCTGCTCCTTCACAAGCAGCTTTCCTTGTCTGCTGGGAAACACTCCCCACCAGCTCTCCGCTTCTCTGTGTTTTTCTGCCTGTGGCTTCCCACCCCAGCGTAATGCTCGCTGCAGCTTCACAGCATTAAAAATCCCCCAACAATAACCTTAATATAAACTGTATTCTTCAATAATACAGTGGTGCCCCGCAAGACAAATGCCTCGCAAGATGAAAAACTCGCTAGACGAAAGGGTTTTGCGGTTTTTGAGCTGCTTCGCAAGACGAATTTCCCTATGGGCTTGCTTCGCAAGACGAAAACGTCTTGCGTTTTTTGCAAGTTTGTTTCCTTTTTCTTAACACCCTTAATACAGTTGCGACTTGACTTCGAGGAGCAACTCATAGAACGCGGTGTGGTAGCCTTTTTTGAGGTTTTTGGTGATTTTTGAAGCTTTTCCAAAACTTTTCCGACACCGTGCTTCGCAAGACGAAAAATTCGCTAGACGAAAAAACTCGCGGAACGAATTAATTTCATCTTGCGAGGCACCACTGTACCTAGATACTTTGAACAGTTTAGGTGGTGGCTCTAATTTCATACAGCTTTTGTATATAGAAATGAATATAGGTGAAATCTGAACTCTATTTGAAATTTGAAACTTTTCTTTTCTTTAGACTTCTCTTGATGAAGGATGAATCTGTGTTGAAACATCTATTGCAGCAAGAGGCAAAGAAGAAAGAGTCTGTTCGTCTTGCTGAAAGCAAGATTGCAAAACTTAATGAGCAGCTGCAAGCAGCAGAGAAGATACTAAATGCTAATAAAGTGTTCTTGAAGAAGCTTCAGGAACAAGTAAGTTGTCATTTTCTATAGCACTATAAAACATGCTTGTTTAACCGTAGTGTTGTCGGACAGTCACTTTTTACTAGACATATTTCAGACTAATTTGTTAGCTTATTTGGTTTATATCCATGCTTTGGTTCAAATGTGACATCTGAAGAATGCATAAATATTTCAGATCCACAGAGTACAGCAACGAGTAACAGCAAAAAAAGCGCTTGCGTTAAAATATGGAGAAGAGCTTGCTCGAGCAAAAGCACTGGCTAGCAAAGAACTTGGAAAACGAAAACTTGAATATGATCATTTTGGAGTAAGTATAGCCTTGAAAACTTAGTGTTAAAGAAGCTATCATTGTATTTAATGGACTTCCATTGTTACAGATTGTAGACCAGAAAACAAGAATATTAACTGAGAGCTGAAATGAACCTCCATACACGCCTGTGCTTTATAATACCAGTTTTCAGTTCTTGGAGAAAGCATAAGGGATTGTTGCATTATGAACACTGGCCACAATCCAAGTAGCATTCTACTTTTTCTGCTTGCTAAGGAGGGTTTGGAGTTCTTTCTCAAAGGGCACCCATCCTTGCCACATGGAATTTGAAAGTGAGATTTTCAATTTCAGTTTGTGATCTGGCACAGGGATCTAGGGGCTCATTTATTATCCTTGCTATTAAAAAGTCAAAAATCCCATGAAATGCACCTCAGCTGTTGGGTCCATTCTGGGAAATAATAGCTTTCAGAGATCATGTTCAACAGATCTGAATATTAAAACTTACGCTACTGTACCTAAAAGCTTGTTAACACTTCACTTTATGCTGAGCCTCTGAAATACAGCATGATGTCAGAGACAATCTCCCTCTGCCCATTTCAGACCTAAGGTTGGAACTGGGGAAGGCAGTGTGAGGGATTCTGAACAATGTGAAAACATGCCCCTGCTCTCTAGGTAGTACTGAGCTCAGCAGGGTAAAGGCTTGCCTAGGAAGTGCAAAGAAAAAGCCGTCATTATGTATTCAAGGCCACACACTTCTTTCTGCCAGCTCAGATGGACAATAGGAGGCAGAGCTGGAGGCTTGGCTTAGAGTTTGTCAGGTGCTCGGAATATCCCATTAGAACAGAGACAAACTCCATCTGCTCCCACCAGCTTGGAGCTGCATGGAGGATTGCTGGGAACTTGAAGTGGCCAGGAAGCAAACAGATCAGTTTGAAGGTTGTATCTGTATTTGTAGGCCAAGTGCACATGTTCCAAGCACCTGACATGCGTAGAGTCAAAACAAATTTCAGGCTGGGCTTTGAATTATCCATCTCCTCTCCCCGCTAGTCTAAGCGGGGAGAGCCTAGGGTTTGTCACCTTTGCTAAGGACTGAATGAGCTCTTCCCACGGAGAGCAAAATTGTGGGTTCTTGGAAATATACTTGAAATGACATAGATTAATTGAAACCCTAATAGTTATACCACTGGTAAATTATGTTCTGTTTTTCCTAGTCAGAAGTGTGTTTTTATTTATTTATTTATCTTGTCTGTAAATGTGAAGTACTAAGAATTTTGAGTGTGTTTCTTGGCAGCCAAACAAAATATTGAAATTGGAGAAATCTCCTTCGTCGAGCCCCAAGAAACATTCAGCAGAGCTGATTGCACTGGAGAAAAAAAGATTACAGCAACTACAGTATGAATATGCTCTAAAAATTCAGCAGCTGAAGGAGGCCCATGCACATCAGACTAAGGACCGATCAAATATTATTCCTGTTACAGAAGAGGAACCCGAATTTGCACTACCTCAACCTTCCCTTCATGATCTGACACAAGACAAACTGACATTAGATACAGAAGAGAATTATTGTGATGATGAAATTTTGTCCAATTCCACCAGAGAACGAAGGAGGTCTTTCAGAGAATCAAATTCTTCTACTAAACCTAACCTTAAGCACATTGACACCCCCAAGCAAGAAACTTCAAGCAAACTTTCGAAAAAGGCACTAGAACAACCCGAGCTCTTTTTGGGTCTGAATATTGATGAACTGAAAAAACTTTATGGGAAAGCTGATGGCTTAAAAGATCTCTTGAGAGAAAATACCATGCTTACGGTTTCTAATGAAGAAAACTTACATGGGCAGGTAATTAAGTGTACTAATTAATACTAAAAGATCAAGTTTTTTTAATGAATTACTGTGGCTTGAGTCTCTGTATGGTTATATATTGTATCTTTTCCCTAGGAAATAAAAGTGGATGTAGACCCTTTCACAGCTCCAAGTAAACAAGCAGAAGGGAAGCCATATCCATTTGGACCTTATCATAGCCCACTTCTCGTTTTTAAATCTTACAGGTATGATTACTAGGTTGATTAAAGATGCTATGTTGCATAGTGGCTTTGAGTATGGTTGGGGATTTCTGTTGTAAATTCCGTTATATGATGGTGAGCTTTGGAGTAGCAATGGAGAATAGAGCTGTAGAACTATAGCTACATTTATGATCCTTGAAGAGGAGGAACTCTGCAGATGTTAGAGGTTGGTAGCAAATATTGCTAAATCGCTCTTGCATTTGTAATTATTGGACTTTCATTTAGACAGCAAACACCAAACTGTAGACAATTTAAATGCATTACATGAAGAGGACACATACACATGTAAACAAAAAAAACAGCTACAAAATACATATAGAATACAGAGTTATCTCTTAAAGGTGGGTGGTAAGAATTAAGAACTACCAGCTGACTTGGTCTTAAATACTTTTGTGGATGAAAGAAAAATGCCCTTTGGGATGAACAGCAGGTGGTCCTACATATCTGCTTATGGTTATGATTATCTTTGAAAAGTGAAGCGATATAGGATTCAATTTTAGTATCGTTAGTTCATGTTTGTGTGTTAACCATGAGCTAATTGTATTGGCCTGGAAATATTAACATCTCATGTTGTTACTTTGCTTAGGTTTAGTCCCTATTTTCGAACAAAAGAAAAGCTTTACCTCAGTTCAGTATCCTACAGCAATATGATTGAGCCTAAACAGTGTTTCTGCCGTTTTGATCTAACGGGTACATGCAATGATGATGATTGTCGATGGTGAGTGATTCTCCCCTTCACCTCATACTTCTTTAATTGAATGATCTCTACTGCAGAGGCTATTGCCTTGGGATTCCAAGCAAATTTGTCATTTGATTAAGAAAGATTTTTGTCTGCTGCAAACCAGTTGCTTATGTTAAAAGAAAAGGAGTGTTCATCGAATAATCTATTTCATTTTTGTATCCTGGAAAGGATGGGAATGAGGGGAAAGGTACACAGATGGAAAAAAATGAAAAAAATGTTCCAAGAAAAATAGGTCATTTTCTGCCCAGAGCAGAAGGGATTTAGCTTCTATATGAAGGCATCAGAACCTGCCTGTTCAGGTGTGGTTTTGCTGTACAGTGGTACCTCAGGTTACATACGCTTCAGGTTACATAAGCTTCATGTTACAGCCTCCGCTAACCCAGAAATAGTGCTTCAGGTTAAGAACTTGGCTTCAGGATGAGAACCGAATTTGTGCTCCGGCGGTGTGGCAGCAGCAGGAGGCCCCATTAGCTAAAGTTGTTCTTCAGGTTAAGAACAGTTTCAGGTTAAGTACGGACCTCCGGAACGAAGTAAGTACTTAACCAGAAGTACCACTGTAGTGTGTTTGTGCTTGTGCGTAAAAATAAATGAACCAACCTGGAGTACCTTTAAAGAAATCAGTACAGTGGTACCTCTGGTTACGAACGCTTCAGGTTATGAGCTCTGCTAACCCAGAAGTAGCTGCTTCTGGTTGTGAACTTTGCCCCAGGATGTGAACAGAAATCGTGCGCCGGAGGTGTGTGCACAGCAGGAGGCCCCATTAGCAAAATCATGCCTCATGATAAGAACGGTTTCAACTTACGAACGGACCTCCGGAACGAATTAAGTTCATAACCAGAGGTACCACTGTAATGGTAAGAACTTATATACCCAAGAGCAATAGCCAGTATTTTGAACTGCCAGCAGCCAAAGCCCCAAAGCACGTTCTCATTCACCCAGCCAATAAATAATATGCATGGTTAAATGCCCAGCGATCCTTTCTCTCATAGTTAGGGTTTTGAAACAAGGCTCTTGGAGAAGCCTTAATCAGTGAAGTAGAGTGGGGTGGGGACACCTACAGGAAAAGAAAGTCATTGCTATTTGTGTGTGTTTTATGGAACACTCCTAATTTGCAGTCCTTTAGAAGTGTTAGAATAACCCATTTAGTCTCCTCATCAATTCTCATTTTATACACATTCTTCAGTTTTGATGTTGCATGGTATTTGAAATCTATTATTATTATTATTATACCTGTTCACTGGATTGAATTGGGAATTACAAATTGGTTGCCTGAATGGCTGGACCCCGCCCTCAAAACACTTGTATTCAGCTGCTAGTAGCCGTATCATAGTGGCATATCTGTGTGACCTTATTTAAACTTCTCAGATGACAGCTAACATTTGAATGTGAGGTGCATTATGTCAGAGATGCTCTTCAAAGTTCACTTTGCTTTTGAGTAATAAAAAGGTTGAGATGTGTTCTGTAATACACCGGGATTACTGAAGTCAGTCCTTATGAGTAATAGTGGCACCTGAGTATTAGGTAGAGTGCATATGTACACTATCTTGTCTTGTATACACTTGGCTTGCAGCTGCACACTTCTTAGAGTTTCTGGAAATGTTTTAAATGCTGTTTGAAAATAACAGTCACTTACTTTAGGTATGATGTTCACAGAGTCTTTGGCTGATTTTTAAGTGGGATTATTTTTTATTTCAGGCAACATATGAAAGATTGCACTCTCAGCCGAAGACAGCTGTTTGAGGATGTTCTTTCGTACAATTTAGCTCTGATAGGCTGTTCAGAAAAAAGCTCTGATGAAGAGATAAGCACTGCAACAGGTATGTTGCTTGTTGGTCTTGCCAGCAAGGCAATTTAGTTCCGCAATTAGGTATTCCGGTTTCATAGCCAAAAGTTAAGGAAGCAAGCTGCTTCCTAATGCATGCTTTCACTCTGCACTGTATTAATATTAAACAAAGTGTGATTCAGCCTTCTGCTGTCATGTGTAAATCTGTAGTTGCTTTTTACTTTTCACCTGTGTAAGCTTTCAGCAAAAGATCATCAACGTGAAAAGTATATGGAGTTGTATTGATGGACATTGATGCCACCATTTTGAAACAATTTGTAGTGTTAAAAGTTTCATCAGAGTTCTGTGGATTTGGTCATGGATATACAGTATGAATGCATATAGTTGTAAATTACTGATAACAATATGTGTCTTAGATATTGCTACCATCTTATTTCAGAAAAATACGTTGAAAAACTGTTTGGTGTGAACAAAGATCGCATGGCAATGGATCAAATGGCTGTTCTTCTTGCTAGTAATGTCAATGAAAGCAAAGGTCACAGTAAGTAACTTTTTTAATATCTCAAGATCCAGTATTCAGTGGGGTTTTTTAAAAAAAAATTGCTGTAGATGGATAAGCAAGATTTGCTTTGACGATAAAACACGATGTAAAGAATTTAATGTATACTTCAATTTGATCTCTCTTGCAAATAGCTCCTCCGTTTACAACTTGGAAAGACAAAAGGAAATGGAGACCTAAACACTGGGGGAAAACTCATTTGGACAGTGATATCAGCAGTGAAGAGGAACAGTCTTCCGGACCTATTAAATATGGTAGCATTAATTATTATGCAACTAAATCTGGAATGTTAAGAGTAATTTTGAAAAAGGGCAAAAAAATGTACTCAAACACATTTACTTGTCTCCCCTCTTTATTTGCCCTGTAATGATAAAACTGATATAGGCATATAGAGCTGGTGTCACAGGTAGGTGGCACCATTTCCACACAGACCCAGTGAAACTTAGGTTTGAAAAAATCATTCTATTGCTTACAATAGAAGACTTCTTTGATGCCTAATTTCAGCAGGGGGCGGGTTGTTACAGGATCCTGCTGGAGCTAGGAAAGGCCTTTGCAAGTATATGTGTATCTGTAGGCACTTTGTTGGCTTAGTGGTCAAGAGTCCTGTGCCTGAGTCAGTCACATTAACTGAAAGAAAGTGTCCTAAACGTCTTGCACTGCTGTCACTCATGATTCAGCACTGACTCCGTAACAATAAGAAAAAAATCAAAATGTTTAAATAAAATTCTAATAGAATATTAGACAAAAGTAACTCAGTTTATTTTGCCATAACAATTACTGTGTGCGCGCACACATACATACTACTGTTTATCAGTGTGTTTGGCTTTCAGTAGATTGCTTTTTATTCACACTGAAGTAATAACTTGCGGCAAGTTGGATTTCAAATCATGAAAGTTGTGACAATCCTTAAAAAAAGAGAATTGTTTTTATTTGCAGCTCCTGCAGTACAGAAGAGAATAAATCTTCCTGCTCTGGATGCTGTTGTGACTCCTGATGATGTTAGGTATTTTACAAATGAGACCGATGACATTTCAAACCTGGAAGCAAGTGTACTTGAGAACCCATATAATGTTCAGCTTTGGATCAAATTGGCCTACAAATATCTGAATCAAAACGAAGGGTGGGTAATTCTTTCTTTGCAAACAAATCAGTTGCACTTTTTGTCTCAAGCTTCTCACCTGTGCTGTTGGAAGCAAGCTTTCTCGCTAGCATCAAAGGACTCTTTGTTTCTTTGGCCAATGTACAAATAGGTTATTATTTTAAAGCAATGAGGAGTGGAACTGATTTGCTTTTTTGTTGTGCACAGTCCAGAGTAAGCATAATAAATTATTATGCTTTAAAGTGCTTCATTTCAGCATGAAAATAGTAAAAAGAGGTTTCATTTTTAGAAAAATGAAGGATACAATTGATTGGATTTCTAAGGTTGGTTTTCTTAATCCTTGATGATGAAATGGAAAACTCCTTAAGCAAGATGGTAGAAGTCATTTTCAGATGTTTTACGTTTACATCAGGAACCAGCAGGTGTCAGAGTATTGGCAACAAACTGCAGTTGTACTTTACCATCCACAAGTGCCTTAGAGTTACCATGCAAGTTCCATGTTCAGCAAGTTCCCTAGTCTTCCTCTCACTGTTGCGTTTCAAAACCCTCAAGCTGTTTTAAATACAGAAGAGAAAAAGGCCATGTATGAAGTGCAGAGAGCTTCTGAAGGGGAAATGCATGTGCATGCCTTGGCATTGTACCATGAAACTGAGAATGTGAAAATGAATGTATTGCTTTCCTTTCTTATTGAAGATCATCCTCCGAACGCTTGGATTCTGCTTTAAATGTCCTGGCTCGAGCACTAGAAAATAACAAAGAAAATTCTGAAGTCTGGTGTCATTACCTCAAGCTATTTTCAAAAAGAGGAATTAAGGAAGAGGTGCAAGAAATGTGTGAGACTGCAGTGGAATATGCTCCTACTTACAAGATTTGGTGGACAGTAAGTTTGATCACTGGAAAAACTATATGTAGTAATTATGACGTTAGTACACATTAGCACACTACATCTCACTTCCATGTACGTTTAATTTGAAGGCTTCCACTAAATAGCTTTTAAAGCTCAAAAAGAACTTTTACAAAAGCTTTTTAAATTTAGGATTTCCTTTATCCTGCCACAGGGAATATAGAATCCCATAAAATGTACCAGATAAATGGGATACCTGTTTGGAGTTCCGTTCGCATTACCTTGCATCCAAACTTTCCCCACAACATCATGCCTCCAGGATAATATGTGATACAGTGCAATTGGCTATAGTTGAAAGCAAACCAAAGGTGACCTGGAAACTACAACTATTCCAGAATGCGGCAGCTAGACTGGTGACTGGGAGTGGCCGCTGAGACCACATAACACCAGCCTTGAAAGACCTACACTGGCTCCCAGTACATTTCCGAGCACAATTCAAAGTGTTGGTGCTGACATTTAAAGCCCTAAACGGCCTCAGTCCAGTATACCTGAAGGAGCGTCTCCAACCCCATCATTCTGCCCAGACACTTGAGGTCCAGCGCCAAGGGTCTTTTGGCAGTTCCTTCACTGCGAGAAGCCAAGTTACAGGGAACCAGGCAGAGGGCCTTCTCGGTAGTGGCACCCGGCCTGTAGAATGCCCTCCCACCAGATGTCAAATAGAAAAACTACCACCAGACTTTTAGAAGGCAGCCCTGTTTAGGGAAGCTTTTAATGTTTAATAGACTACTGTATTTTAATATTCTGTTGGAAGCCACCCAGAGTGGCTTCTTCTTTTTCTTCTTCTTCTTCTTCTTAATTAATTAATCTCAGAAATGTCTCTGTGCATACACAGAAGCACTTTCGACACTTGCACACAGCTCTTTAGATCCCGAAACAAAATGAGATGAATCCTCAAACGTTTTATCTTTCTTAACTGCCATTCAGTTTCTAAATCTGGAAAACTCATTTGATGGAAAGGATTATGTGTGTGGGAGAATGCTACAGTTCCTGATGGAGAGTCCAAAATGTGAAGAGAATCTGGATCTTCGGTCCTTTCACTTGCTGGAGATGTTGCTGTATAGAGTTCACCTAAGCCTTTTTACTGGGAAATATCAAAATGCTGTTGCGTTATTCCAGGTACTTGCTTATGTATATCATGTTATGGTGGTTACGGTATATTTTCATCAAAGTGATATTTGGCTTTGGCATCCATTGCTGTTTTGTCCTATATATCTAGTTTGAAGGTAATGTCCCTGCTGCACTATTCAGTAGCAGATGAGAGCAATTTCTTATGGACCAGAGTGTGCTTCCCTACAGTTATGAAAAAACACTTGTAAATATATAAGATTACAAAATCTCCACCATTTTTACTGGGTGTTCTAGGGAGCAGGGACTTCAGTGGTCTATGCTACTGTCTGTGATTAAATGATCCACTGTCACATGGCCTACAAGTGTAATATATGGCCATTGCATACAGTTTTCAACATTTGTGTCTTCTGCCATCTCAGTCCTTGTAGAAATAGTTTTAACTGCAAATTTATTTATTTCACAACATTTATATGCTGCTTAATTGTAATACTGTAAAACCTTAAAACATTTTTTTAAAAAAATGTAATACTTGGTTACAGAACAAATAAGGCCAGGCAAATTTCTAAAACCTGGAATTCCCCAATTGTGACCATGGGATCTGTTTGGTGAAACAAAACATTCAAGCTCGATTGCTAAAATATATTTCTATGACTAGGCATAATATAGCAAGGTTGCCTGTTATTTAAGCTGTCAGATTTAATCATATAACTTTCTTCTCCACAGAATGCACTGAAGTCAGAAACTGAACCGGTTTTGGTGCAACATCTCACCATAAGTGACCGCTGCTTAGCTTGGTTATCCTATATACATCTGATTGAGTTTGGCGATCTCCCCATCAAGTTCTATGATCCTGCCAATAGCAACCCTTCAAAAATAATGAAGAAGGAGCCTTTTTTAATACCTTGGAAAACAATTGAAGATGTGAAAGCTGATCCTGATACTTTGTTAGCTGTGTTTGAAGGTGAGGTTACCCATTTAAATTCAGCTGTGGTTTATTTCTTGAATTAATATTGATGGAATATCTAAAATCAGCTCTCGATCCATTCCAGTCTGGCTTCCGCGCTGGTCATGGGACCGAGACGGCTCTGGTCGCCCTAACAGATGATCTCCGCAGGCAGCTGGATCGAGGCGGGTCGGGGCTGCTGATTCTTCTAGACCTGTCAGCAGCCTTTGACATGGTCGATCACGAACTCCTGGACCACCGCCTTGCCGACGTGGGGATCCAGGGCACAGTCCTTCAATGGCTGCGCTCGTTTCTCTCTGGTCGGGGACAGAGGGTGGCGCTTGGGGGGGAATTGTCATCGCGTCACTCCTTGGTGTGTGGAGTTACTCAGGGTGCAATTCTCTCCCCGATGCTTTTTAACATCTTTATGCGCCCCCTCGCCCAGCTTGTCCGGAGCTTTGGGCTGGGTTGCCATCAGTATGCCGATGACACCCAACTCTATCTGTTGATGGATGGCCATCCTGACTCGGCCCCAGACACACTGACCAGATGTTTGGAAGCTGTGGCTGGATGGTTACGTGGGAGCCGGTTGAAGTTAAATCCTTCGAAGACAGAGGTCCTCTGGCTGGGACGGGACGATATGGGATTGGGGGGGCAACTCCCATCTCTTGCGGGGGTGCAATTAGTGCCAGCACCGTCCGTTAAGAGTTTGGGTGTAATCTTTGATACCTCCCTCTCTATGGAGGCGCAGATTACAGCTATAACAAAGGCGGCATTTTTTCATCTCCGCCAAGCTAAGCAGTTGGCCCCTTATCTCTCTCACCCTGACCTAGCCATTGTGATCCACGCGACGGTCACCTCCAGACTGGATTATTGTAACTCGCTCTACGTGGGGCTGCCCTTGAGACTGACCCAGAAACTCCAGCGGGTGCAGAATGCCGCGGCGAGACTCCCTATGGGGTCTTTGCTGCGAGATCATATTCATCCAGTACTATACCAGCTGCACTGGCTCCCGGTGGAGTACAGGATCAGGTTTAAGGTGCTGGTTTTAACCTTTAAAGCCCTATACGGCCTAGGACCCTCGTACCTACGGGACCGCCTCTCCTGGTATGTCCCACAGAGAAATTTACGGTCTGCAAATAAAAACATCCTGAAGATCCCTGACCACAGAGAGGTTAGGCTGGCCTCAACTAGAGCCAGGGCTTTCTCGGCTGCGGCTCAGATCTGGTGGAACGCTCTGTCACAAGAGACTAGGGCCCTGCAGGACCTGACATCCTTCCGCAGGGCCTGCAAGACAGAGCTGTTCCACCAGGCCTTTGATCAGGGCGCAGCCTGACCCCCTCCTCTGGCAATCTGCACAGAATGTTGCTTAATGGTTGCCATTAATTTGATTTTAATTAATTTTATAATTAATGTGTTTAGAATGTTGTTAGCCGCCCTGAGCCCAGCTTCGGCTGGGGAGGGCGGGATATAAATAAAAAATTATTATTTATTATTATTATTATTAAAATAATTGTGCTACGGTTGCATATGCAGTGGACTTTTGCTTTTCAATGTGTAGTCTCTTGTGGTCTTCATTGATTTAGAGGCAGTTTGCTTATGTTTAGCATATATAGGAGAAGCCATGACTTATATCCTTACAAGTCATCTGGGACCAATCCCATGGAGCTTGCTTCTGAGTAGAATCCATGTATTTTGCAGCAAGACAGTTTATTGTAGTGGATCGTGCAGACTGGCTTGAGAATTTCATCCTAGAGGTTTAAAAAATGTAATATTTGCAGCATTGTTAGCCATACAAACTGCAGCGTGAAGAACAGCAGGCTGGTTGGGGTGAGCTGTTGAATGGATGCTGGGAGGCCCTTCATCTTGAAGTTTAGCATGCTGTTGGGGGACGTTCCTTCTCCCCCTCCCCCTCCCTTAAATGCACTGGCAGATAGGTTTAAAGCAGCGTTTCCCAACCTTGGGTCTCCAGCTGTTTTCGGACTAGAATCCCCATAATCCCTGACCACTGGTCTTGCTAGCTAGGGATGATGGGAGTTGTAGGCCCAAAACAGCTGGAGACCCAAGGTTGGGAAACAGTGGTTTAAAGGAAAGGGCCCTTTACCTTGTTTTTTAGCAAGCAGCTGGGTGAAGGCCTCCCCCTCTTTCCAAAGGGGGGAGGGCTTGGGTGAGCTGTGGAAGGATAGGCAGGGGTGGTGTGTGTAAAGGGATAGAGGGAGGGGAGGTTGGTCAAGAATGTGGGAAGGGGAACAGGGGCTTGTGAGCGCAGCAAGCAGGGAAGGCAGTAGTAAATAATAGTAAGAGGAATCTGTTTACAACAAGTAACTGAACTGAGACACAGATCCTGCATGTTCATTAATGCACATGTATGTACACAAAGGAAATTCTTCAAATGTTCGTAAAAAATAATTTTGCTTTGAGAATAATCAATGATAATTGGAGGACTGGCTTTGTTGCTTTCTTAACAGTTTGAAAGAACTCAGATCTTACTTTATCTCTTCTGGTTTTTAAAATTATTATTATTATTATTATTATTAGTTGGTATTTTTGTAACGGGATCTGAAAATTTAATTTTGTCTGCTTGGATAATTTACATCTTCATCTCTTAAAGAAACTCTGAAATTATTTCATACCTAACTAAAGCACAATGACTGAAATGAAATGCATGACTACATTGTCTCCCCATCCCCCCCTAACCCCCCCCCCCCAAATACAGGTGTATTTATACATTAACTTATAAGCTTTTTCTGCAGTAAAGCTTTGTATTTGTGAATGTGTAATCTTACTTGGTGTTTGCTTGGTTTTAGATGCCATCCAGTCATGCACCAGTGAGGATTCTGCAGCTGATGAAAGAGTAGTTCTCTGTCTTCCGCTATATAGAAACATGGTCATTTTGCAGCAGCTGTTAGAAAGGTAAGTCACTTGCAAAATTGCTGTTAAGCATTATGGGTTATAGTCAACTTGGTTTTACTCAGAGTAGAACCACTATAATTAATTGCTGCAAGTTAGCCAAGGCAATTAATTTCAATGGGTCTCCTCTGAGTAAAATTTAGTTGAATACAATCCTTTGTACAAAAAATGCATGGTGAGTGACAATTTCCCATTTTTCTGGTATTAACACAGATTAATATAGCAGCACTAAGAAAGGAGGTTCATGCCCAATGTTATGATTAAAAAAGAATAGGTAATAGGAAAGAGTGTAATAGTTCACAAGATTGTCTTGGAAGTTCTTCTTCTAGGTCACTGTCTTTTTTTAAAATAAGATAAGTAATTGCTGTTTTTCACTGTTTTCATTCAAGGTGGGAAGCTGCTATTGAGCTTTGTAAATCACTCTTGAAACTAAACCCCATTGACTGTCGGCTGCTAGAAGCACTAGTTGGTTTGTACTTGCGGACTGGCCAGATGGAAAAAGCATGTGACGTGTGGCTTACAGCATTTGAGAAAAACCCTCAAAATGCCCAGGTTTTCTACTTTATGTGCAAATTCTTCATTCTGCAGGTAAAACACCAATGACTTTATTCAGCTTTTTATAACAGGTTGGAGAGAGAACCAAGTTTATTTAATACAAAATGGTGACATTCAGAGTACATTTGACCAGGAGTTTGATTTTCAGACTTTAAGCAGCTGAGTTTTTGTTTTGCCTAAAGTTGTTGTTGCCCACAAATGCTAAAAAAAAAACTGGAATGTGAATCTGAAGGGAGTGGTTTATTGGCCGATGTAGAACAGCCTTCTTCAGATGATTGGGACTCAACTGTTATCGGCTCCAGCTTGGGTTGGTGAGAGCTGTAGAGGAAAACACCCATTGGGGCACGCTGGCCTTAGAATGTGACACAGATGTTGCAACAGTCGTGTGAGACTCTTTCTTTATCCCTCTTTTGTAACGTGCAAAAGGGTTAGCTGATGCATCTAATCTATAGAGAGATCAAAAAGTTCATCCTTGAATGTTAACCATTTGAAGCACTGCAGAAAATCTAGATAGCATTCTGCTTTTGGGTAATGTCTGCCCACCCTCTGCATCACTCCTATAACAGCCTTGGTTTTGAAAGAGCCATTACAGTGTATTACGCAGAAGTTTGATTTGCTCTTCACATTTTGTAACTTTAGTCCAATGTCACTTACTCTCTCATGACAGAATAGATCAGATAGTATTCCTCCACTGTTGCAAGCCTTCGTTGCAGCATTCTTTGAGTGTGTAACTCGAGACAACAGTCCTGTGGATCTGTTACGGTAAGTGTGGCAAGTAAACTAATCATTCCATGCTGCTATGAGCTCGGTTTAAGTAATGTCTTGCTTGGTTCCGTTTATAAAATTTCTGTATGGTTACTTGTAAAATCACTTACGTTACACATTGCCATTTTGCACAAACCATAGTTGCTTGCAGAACTTTATGGCGATGCTGTCCTTAGATTTCGCAGTACAGTGAAAAGCAATTCACATGTTATTTTATTATTTGTCAGTTTGTGTGTTGAGCGTAAGGCAACTAGTGCTTGTGATATAAAAGTAGACAAATATTTTTAGAAAAGTGGTGCACAGCGAAGTCTAGAAAGCGTATTATTTCTTGAGATATTCTTCCAGAATCTTTTAGCACCCTGTAATTATTGGCATAAACCACATTTACATATGAGGTAGCCAGGTTAAGTAGCTGAAACTGATGCTGCAAACAGGAAGATAGATTTCTGCAACACCTCAGGCTTTTGAAATAAGCCTTGCAGCACCCTAAGTTGGGGTTGTTATGGGAGCCTATGTTACCTTATGAGTTTCTGTAACTTAATGAAAACACTCCATTTGAGGTAAAAAGTGTGTTAGTGGCTTGCACATAATGCAAGGCTTCTTTATTTTGCCATGTTTATATAGGTATGTATATGTCCATACACTTAAAATATAAGTTTTGAAAGGAAAACAAGCAAATAAGCATATACCGTAATAATTGCACAATTTTAAAAAAATAATAATCAGATTATGACTAAATTTTAAATGTTAATATTTTAATTCAGAATATCATGAATAAACAAATAAGGAAAACACAGGGGGGAAACCCAACATACTTAATATATTTAATATAGTCAATAAGGGGAAGGTATTTATATATTGATAATATTTTGCTTAAGAGACAGTATTTTTTATTATTAAAATTGGTATACCGCCGTATACCTGCAGGTGTCAGGGCGGATCACACATATTCGTATGTTCTCATAAGATTGTGAAAGGATTATAACAAAGCCTTCTTCAGACATCTCTTTAAAAGCATATTAAGCATAGCTTAAATACATTTCTTTGGTATCTCCTTCACTGTTTTGTTTTCACTTGGAATCGAGCTAGATACCACAGTAATCCTTGGCACAAGGGAATGCAGAAAATCATGATTTTGAAACGCAGCTATGCTCTACACTACAGATGGGAAAACTTGACAAGCAGCTACCGTTTTCAGTGGCTGCCATACACTTCTTCCAAATTCTAGTCTGCCTCTTACTCGCTGAGAGATAGACATAGGTGGTGTGTCCACTCTTTGCTCAGATTGCTTCAGGTTAGGATTGTTTGGGTGTAGTGAACATTTGTCACACTGAATAAGGACTCTTTGTTCTAGATATTTTTTGAATTTCCCAATGCCAATTGAATTCACACCGCCTATGTATAAGGGAAGCTTTACAGAAGAGCTTTTAAACCAGCAAATTCCTTACTTGTGGCAAATCTACTGGTGAGTTTTTCCAAAGTCTGATAATTTTTTAAATATTGCAACACTATCTAAGTAGGGAACTACAGATTGTTGAGGAGGCAGCTAATCTCGTGTTATATATAATAGGAGCAAATATAAGGAGTGCCATGGTTGTCCTAGTTTCTGCCAGTATCCTTTAGGATTTTGGTATTTCTGTCATGAACATACACCATGCACTGCTTTGCTTGCCCTTTCTTATGCTATTTAGCTTTGCAGTTTGGTGTTACAAACATCTGTGGTGATTTTTTTTACTTAAAACACCATGAAGTTGGCTGTGTTTTAAGTTTAAAATCAGAAGACAGATGTGCTGCTTGAGCCCTGTGTCCCACACTTTAGTTTTGAATTATATATAAATGGAAGAGAGAACTTCTTAGAAGTACTTAGGCAGCTGCCAAAATCCCTTTCTTCAAGTGCTTAGATTCATAAAGTGTAAGGAATTTCTACTAAAATACTCTCATCTGTGTTGTTGGCCGCAGTATTTTTCTTGCAGACATTCAGTCAAAAAGAGATGAAGAGCTCTTTTGCTGACTTACATTAACTACATTAATTTCAGTATTAATTATTGCCTGTTAACCACTGTGAATAGTTAAAGTGTTGAAACACTTTTAAAACTAGGAAACATTTTGTACCTCTGATCATTTTTGGGGGCTTATACTTGTGTATAATGTCAAGCTTCCCCATTGCCCTTTTCTTTCACAAAAGGCATGTAACAGTTTCAGAAAAGCTAACGCTGTTTTCTTTCAATGAAAAATAGCTTATACCAGTCTCTTCATGGAAGTTCTGGAGATGCAGTGGATGCTTATGAGGCAGCTCTGGGAGCAGTTATGCAAGAGGAAATAGTTCAGCAGATTTGGATAGAGTAAGTTTAAATGACGAGACATTATAACTGTAAAAGTACCGCATTTGGAAGTGTTAACACCTGGGTTTCTCTCCTCTTTTTCAGTTACCTTGTTTTCATCAATGGCAAGGTTGTCAGATCTAACAATCAAGTTCAAGAATTGAAGCTTTTTACAGATCTTGTGAACAGATGTCTTGTTACGGTCCCCACCCGTTACCCTATTCCATTTAGCACCGCTGATTACTGGACCAACTATGAATTCCACAACAAGGTATAAGTATTTTGGTAATTCAGATACAGGACTCTGTATATAAAACACATTATGCTGAAATACATGTAGGGTTTCCTTAGTATTTTGTTCAACACAATGCACTAAAATACCAGCCCTGTAAGGGAAATGAGAACTAAACACACATACAAAAGCTTCTTGCTGCAGAGTGTTTGCACAGTGGCCAAATTTGTATCAACTTCTCTAAAATGTTTTGTAGGCTGGGGATTGGCGAACTGTAGAAGCCTAGTGTTGCTGTATAGGGAAGTGTTGTCTGTCACACTTTCCTTTTGGAGCTGACCTCCTTCAGGTTCCTTAGGCTGCTTGGAGATCATCCTTGGCTGACACCTCTGAAATGCTGTGTCAGCTGGGTGGTGTCTCTTCCACCAGCTCTCCCTACTTTTTGAAGGACTCCAGCATTTGCTGGAAAAGTGCAATTTCCCCTGTGTTCTTCTTGCTGTGGTTCATCTTTGGGGCCACTGGTACCTGGAAGAGCTGTTTGTAGATGCTGCTACTAACTCAGTGCCACTGTCTTCGTCATCAAGTGTTGGATTTGTGAACAAAGCATGCAGCTTGAATGACCTAACTTCTTGAAAATTAACCTTTACAGGTTATTTTCTTTTATCTGAGTTGTATTCCGAAGTCTCAGCATTCCAAAGCATTGGAAAGATTTTGCTCTACCATGCCTGCTAATCCTGGACTTGCATTCAGGTAAGAGAATATCGGCAGAAGCATTTAGAAGCAAGTACCTGTTTTTCCCGCTGCCCTTTAAAAAATTGACTTGCCATCTTCTAAGCTGCATGGCTGAGTTGGGCTTTCTTTGAAGAAAAAAAAATTCTTCACAAAGATTAGATCTGGAAATAGATAGTCTAGAGCAGGGCTTGGGACTCCAGCTGCTTTTGGACTTCCCATCATCCCTGACCACTGGTCCTGCTAACTATGGATGGTGGGAGTTATAATTCAAAAACAGCTTGGAGACCCAGGTTTGGGAAGGCCTGGCATAGAGCAAAGAGAACTAATACATAGCATGTATTATTTCAGTTTGTAGGAAGGCTAAGAAATCATATTAACAAAAAAACGTGAGGAGAGGAATTTAGTGTTGCTCTAAGGCAAAGCTTTCTGGGGCTGGAAAAGGGTTAGTTTGCTAGTAAAACTGAATTACTGTGCCACAAAGTGTGTCACGAACCTGAAAAATTTGGAAAGCCTTGCTCTAAGGTGATCATCACATTAGGGCAAGCATTTTGGTTTGCCAGATAGAACAGTCTCCCCCCCGGCATTACGTCTGGGTGTTGTGGGACTCATTCTTAGACCAAGTATTCTACAGTAGGTTTGTAAGAACACTGGACAGAGAGGCTCCACCTGTTATTCCATAGTATTATTATTATTACAACTACTATTATTGTGAAAGTCATACAGAAAACCATTACTTCAAGTTATTGCTGCTAAAGGTGGTTCGTCAAGCTATTGAGTGATAAGGTGTACTTAGTTTTTCACGCATGGCTTCTCCATTTGGGCTTTATTTTTGTTAAATAAACCATGATACAATATCATGTCTTGATGTGTACAACCACAACAGAGGGTGTACTTTATTTTTTCCATAATTGCACTCTCACTTGCACTTCTTCTCCCACCTCCCCCCACCCCCTGTTCAAACTTTTAAAAGATTATTGCTTTACATTCTTATTCAGCACTGCATGTTTCCCTTTGCTCCTTTGTCACTGCAGGCTGCTTCAACAACACTGGGAAGAGAGCAATGTCCAGATTCTGAAACTACAAGCCAAGATGTTTACATATAATATCCCAACATGCCTGGCCATCTGGAAAATGTAATTCAACAGTCATACACCTGTTAACATAGATAATCTTTATTAAAAAATAAGGTTTGCTTCATAAAGCTACATTTGAAGTAGGCCTTCAAATTTGGTTTTATGCTAGAAAGGTTTTTCATTATTGCAGTCTTTCCACAAACTTTGGTTTAGACAGATTCCTGGCACTAATGTCGTAAAATGAGGACTGTTGCTTCCCATACAAAAAATATTTCAGAAGTAAGTATGCCTTGTGTGTCTAAGTAAGGAAAATGTGTTGATGAATTTTATTGTTGCTGCTTTGGAATGTTTGCCATTAAATTATTGACTTCTGTTTCCCTCCTCCTTTCTACCCTCCCCTTTATATATCATAATAGCAATATCCAGTGGTGATGAACTGATCATTGTCTGCAGTGTTTGTACATAATGGGAACAACTGAAATGTCTTGCTCATGTAAGATTGTTTATGAAATGGATCTTTTTTGTCTCTTCACTATAGATTATCATCATTGGGAGTTAGTCTGTTACTTTCCAGGACTTTTATAGTTCCATCCCATACTCAGTGTTCTTCCCATAAAGATATTCGGTATTCTGCAAAAAAATAAGTCATTTTTATTTCTTCCCTTCAGAGCCATTGCTGCTGAGTGCTTTCTAAAGGGACAGAGAGAGGTATGTAAGAAAAGCTTATTGAAATAGCCAGTTGCAAAGATACTTTAATAATAATAATAATAATAATAATAATAATAATAATAATAATAAAAAATTTTATTTATATCCCGCCCTCCCCAGCCGAAGCCGGGCTCAGGGTGGCTAACAACAATAAAATAGTGCAACATTCTAAAAACATTTCATTATAAAAATTAATTAAAATCAAATTGATGGCAACCATTAAGCTAAAGTTCTGTGCCTCACCCCTGGGTTTAATGAACTAGTCTACACCTTAAAAAAAAAAGTAGTTTGAGAACAGTGTTCTTGCTAAGCTAGCTTTAGAGTAAGAGGTCTGCTGTCTGCTCCTCAGAAATTGTGTCTGCTATCAAATGAAGGCAAGGAGGAAGGAAGGTTCTGGCTAAGTCTTTTTTCCTTTTAGGTTAATTCTGTCGGGCTCAATGTGCTAGAGCCAGACTTGGTTGAAACACAGCCTTTTTGCATTCCTGCAGCTTTCAAACACAGTAGTGTGCCAACACAAGGACACTTAGGATGTGAATTTAACATACTTAATTCATCCCACTTGGTCACATAATGCTCATTTACTATGCAATCCTGTACATGTCAGAAGCAAAATCTGATTATTTGAATGAGCCAGGTCCCAAATAGCTGTCTCCTTCCCTACAAACTAGATAAGTGTCCAAGGAGTGGCAATTTATTTGGCACTCCCTGAGCTACAGAAGTGTGTCTGACATCTGCATTCTGTAATTTTTCACATGCTGATAAAGGCACACCTCTTTACTCTGTCCTTTGACGCCTAAGATATGTTCCCTTCAGTATAATCTGTTTTTTTTAGCGGATGTCAATACTGTATTTTTAAATAGTTACACCATGGGTCCTCACTGTGAGGGGTGGATAAGAAATCAGAACAATTAATTCCTCAGTAAGTGGATGTAGGATTGCAGAGCCTTTAAATAACAAAAGAAGCTTAAATCCAACAAAGGAGTCTTCAGTGACTTGATCAGTACAAACTTTTGAATATATGGCACACAGAAACTTGTTGATGTAGTAAACCAATTCAGTCAATTTGAAATAGAAGAACGTTAGGAGAGTCCTGTCTGTTCCTAAGCATTTACAATGTGATCATCAGGCTTCCATGTCTCCTCTACAGCCTGAAAACTAAGCACTTTTTGAAGAATGTAAGGCTCTTAAATCTAGCAGTAGCCCTCAAGCGTTTCCCTGCCATAGCTTCACCATTCCTAGCCTGTGTTACAGGCACATAAGACAGAAAAAGTGCATGTTGCGCAACAAACATAAGTTTTGTTGGGATAACATTAGATTGATTCTTGTCTCTTCTTTACAGGTCCATCACTTATATCAGAGAGCCTTTCAGAAGCTACCTCTTTGCGCAACCCTGTGGAAAGATGTAATGTTTTCTCCTTATGTTTCCGTTTAAGGTTTCATTTCAATTTTCTGCATATCCCATGTCCATTGATGTGGTGATATTCCAGCTCTGGCTAAATCTTATGTCTGCTTCACCATCTCTTACAGCAGCTCCTGTTTGAAGCATCAGGAGGAGGTAAAACTGATAACCTGAGAAAACTAGTTTCCAAGTGCCAAGAGGTTGGAGTCAGCCTAGATGAGCTTTTAAATTTAAACACTTACAGAACAGAAAGCACGAATCGCTGAACACTGGGTGCAGTCAGTGCTAAGTCCTATTAAATGCCAAAATCATTTGAATGATTCTCCAGGCTGATCTCTGGCTTTAGGCCTCTGAAAAGCAGATGCGCAAAGCTGAGCATATCAAGTCTCTCTCTGGCCTGCTTTCCTTGAACCTGGAAACAATTGACATGATCGCCTCCTTGGATAAATGAATGTCCTCTATGGCCTGCTTCTGGGCCCTGCCAGACTCTCATAACATCATGTACGTAAGTATAGTTCATCCCAATGACAGACTTTAAATGTGTTAATTTTTATATTTTATTTTCGATTTTTCATTTCCTTTTGTGCGGTTCCTGATTTCACTTGACGCTCGCACTGATGCCTGAGAGATCTGTGTTTGGGGCTAATAATATGGGCTGAGTTTACAGCAAAAACAATCGGTCCACTTTGTTTTCCTCCCAACCCCCACCCCACCCTCTTTCCCAATCCCTTTTTGTTTCGTTTTGGAGATTCGTTTTCATTGCAGGATATAAAAACAAAAGCAGCCGCTCTTAAGGAAAGTAACTGCCATGGCCACAAGTATGCTTTTTGCACTTGAAGGCTCAATGAGGGTGGTTTCCTGCCCTTTCTGCATTCTGGACTTGTGGCAGAGACTTAAACTTGAAGATTAAAGATACAGTTGCAATTGCCAGTGCATCAGAACCTAAGAGTGGTCAATTTATTATGTGCAATTTTTTGTAAAGAAATTTTAATTTATAATAAAAGTTTAACAGTTAATAATATTGAACTGATTTGTATTAAAATACTACTCTGTAGTATTGCCATTGTTTATACAAAGATATTTTGAATATAAGTTTTAAAAAAATCTCCTGTTTCCATTGTCTTTAATTAAGCTGGTGCAAATGTGGGGTTTGGTTGGTTTTGCTCGTCAATACATGCACAATAACTGTAGGCCACTGGACACATTTCCCATGAATTTCCTCCCATTGATAGGAACATTGATGGTTAAAATTAAAAACAAATACACCGGAGAACCGGAGCTAACTCTTATCTACTACACACCCTGGAGCCACAAAGTGAAACAACTTACATGAGCTAATCCTCAGCCACAGTCACAGATTGGGAAGGGGCAGAACATTTTGTTAATAACAGAGCATGTTTCATCAAGCCACGGGCCCATCTAGTCCAGCATCTTGTTCTCAGTGGCCAGCCAGATGCCTATGGGAAGCGCCAAAGCAGGACCCAGTCAGAAGAACACACACTCCACCTGCCCTTTCCGGCAGCAGGTATTCAAAAGCCTACAGCCTCCGACGCAGAGCATAGCCATGAATGGTTAGCATTTACCTTCCACATATTTCTCTTGTTTTAAAGCTGGTGGCCATCCCTGCTTCCTGTGGCAGCAAGTTCCACAGTTTAATTTTATTTTATTTTTGTCTGTCCTGCAGTGGCGTAGCGTGGGGGGTGCAGGGGGGGCCAGCCGCACCGGGCGCAACATCTGGGGGTTAGGGGGCGCAAATCCACGGGTTAGGGGGCGCAAATTACTTGCCTTGCCCCGGGTGCTGACAACCCACGCTACGCCACTGCTGTCCTGGGTCTTTCAACATGCAGCTTCATTGGATGCCCATGATGCCTATGAATTCTCTTGTTACGAGAGACGGAGGATGAACCTTTATCCACTTCGTGGCATGCATGATTTTATACACTGAGGTCATGTTGGCCCTAACCCTTTCTCCAGGGTAAGAGATCCAAATGTTGCCGCCCTTTTCCCATAGGAGGTGGGGTGCACGTTGTTATTCTGTACCCCCACTCCCCAGTTGGACTGTGCATGCAGTTCGCTGGTGTTCCTGGCGCATCACTTTCAGATTAAAGAGAAATTGAACTATCCTTCAGTCCAAATACTGTTCTCTGTTAGCAACGCCATGCCTGCCCTGCCTATTTAGGCCATGATTCTCTTAAACGAGAGTAGAGAAGCTGAGGCTAAGGGGAAATGGTGTGTCCTGAGGTCAAATGCTGGGTCTCTGGCAGCAAACCTCTCTTCGAGGGATAGCACATGAAGTGAGGACAAAGCAAGTGGATGCCAGAGAGCTGGGCATGTTTAGCCTGGAGAAGAGGAGCTTAAGGGGTGATATGATAGCCATGTTCAAATATATAAAAGGATGTCACATAGAGGAGGGAGAAAGGTTGTTTTCTGCTGCTCCAGAGAAGCGGACACGGAGCAATGGATCCAAACTACAAGAAAGAAGATTCCACCTAAACATTAGGAAGAACTTCCTGTCAGTAAGAGCTGTTTGACAGTGGAATCTGCTGCCAAGGAGTGTGGTGGAGTCTCCTACTTTGGAGGTCTTTAAGCAGAGGCTTGACAACCATATGTCAGGAGTGCTCTGATGGTGTTTCCTGCTTGGCAGGGGGTTGGACTCGATGGCCCCTGTGGTCTCTTCCAACTCTATGATTCTATGAATCTTCATTTCATGCCTAAATAGAAAGAAAACAATCTGCCACCAGCAATTGAGGAGAACCAGCTATGGACAAAAACCATTCAGTGTTCATCTGGCTGCTACAAACTTGTTACTCACTTGGTCTTGCACAATTCTCTGCTGCGATTCTTCATAAGTGGGAATAAACCCTTTCATCCTATTTGGTGTTTCAGGGCAAACACCAATAATACCAATCACTTTTTCCATGCTACTCAAGCTGTATGTGGAGTGAAGACAACTGCAATAGTAGGGCATTTTATTTTGATAAACACAAGCGTAGCTTAGTTCTTTTATAGACTTTCTGTGGGGTAAGTATCATTGAATCCACTGACAAGAAGTAGAGTGTGTTTGCTTTCTTAAATAAGAGGTGCCTTTTTAGTCCTGAGGTGGGAAAAATATATTAAGCAAAGTTATATATTTTACTGAGTACATAGCAGACACAGGTGTGGCATATTCTCTATCCAAAAAAGGGAATTTTTCTTCCATTTTGCAGGTAGCTCCCTGACTGGAAAAAGTTATTCAGATGCAACCTTTTCACATCAGGAGCATTCCTGTGACACTGATTCAGCTGCAACCTATTACTGGGAGTTTTTATTTCTCCTATACATATTTCTGGGCACCCCTTCCTCTGTGGAGAGATTAGAGAGGTGTGAATTTGTGGTTCTTTATTATTTTTTCTTAGTCTCTTGCACCTAAAAGGGTGCAGAGCAACTTGCGTTCAAAAAACATACATGTAAGTGCATTGGTAACCATAAGGGGGGGAAAGTCATATGAAACAAAAACATTTCATACATGTAAAAAGTTCAGTTTCTACCTGGTACTGAAAAGGTGTGCAGAGATCAACCGGGCAGACCTCACTGGGGAGAACATTCTGCATGATTGTATTTCAATGGTGGAATACATGCTTTGCATGTGAAAAGTTTATGAGCTTCCCCCTACTTTCAGGCATATGGTTCCTTTTAATTTGGTGCTGGAGAAAGCCCTTTAAAAATAGATACTAGTATTTATACTGGAATACACACAGTTCAAAAACAGGGTGATGCTAAATTGTCACAACCAGATTTCCTGTGTCAAAAAAAGTCACCTCTTCCAGACTTAAAAGTTGAAAGCGAAGATGGTATTTTGATTAATTGGTGAAACTCATGAAGGCATTTCAGCTAAAGCAACAGTGATGCTAAGAAAGGAAGTTGTGACTGCAGATGAGGCTGTTCAATTGCATTGATAGCCTCTTTCCTCTATGTTTATATGTTTGCAGTAGAACTTCTGCCAGAAGTAATCTTAACGGTCCTGCCTGGCTGTCGGGCACAATAAAGACTTACTGCAACCGAAATCAAAGCTTGTGAAATTGCTGGCATGGAATGCTGAGATTTATTTGCTTTTCCGTTAAAGAGGAGTGTACTCCTGGATCATAAAAAGTTTTTTTCACACTTGCACCTGTCGGTTCAGAACAGTCCCGGGGGCGAGAAGAAAGGGCAGCTTAAGGCCTTTCCTGTATAGGTAGAAAGAGGTCAAAGGAAGGCAAGGAGGATGATTATATTTTTAGCTGCCTTCCTAAGAAGTGTGTGCATTTGAGCCTTCCATGCTGTTCACAGGTGGCTGCTTCCAGTATTTTTATATTAACAATTTGTGTGCTTTGAGTGCTGTATTTCCATCTGAAGATGAAGTAGATGAGCTGGTGACTTGCTCCTCTGAAGCCCCCCCCCCCTGTGTTGTATCCATGATATGGGTGTAGTCAGGATTTTTTTTGGGGGGGGTAGCCAAAGTTGTTGAGCTTTTCTTAGGAAATCAAAGTTGGGAAATCACGGGGGGAAATACCCCAGGAAGAAGACATTATAGGGGGCAGGCTTCCGCTGCGGGGAGAACCTCAAATAATTGAGTCGTTTCAATGCTTTCCAAAAATATTTGGATCCATGGGGCTGGCTTCCTCCTTACTTCTGGACCAAGGTCACCCAGTGAGCTTCAAGGCTGAATGGGGATTCGAACCCTGCTCTCCCAGGTCCTAATCCAAAACCCTAACCATTACGCCACAGTGGCAACTTCAGAGCTGTTGGTCTCTTTTTGGTGCTTTCTGCTGGAAGGAGATAATTGCTATGATCTGAATGGAATATTGGAGCCTTAGAACGTATCGATTGTAAAAATAAAAAATCCCTGTGTCAAGATTTGTGGACTCATTCTGCAGAAAACGGAATATCCCTTGGACACATTCCAAGATATAAACAACAACTTAATTCAGAGTGTACACGAGTCAGTTGAGGACTATAAAATCCAAACTGGCACATGAAACTCATGTTTATATCCCTTGTTCAGGGACATCATCAAGGAGCCTCACAGTAAGTAGCTTTTTGTTGGGGTTTATCAGGTCAATTTAGATCAAAGTGTAGGTCACCTCTACAGAAATCCAGCTGCTGACGAACTTCATCTTAGGATTGTCCTGATTTTTCCACGAAATTGTGTTGAATCTTTCTGAGCTCTTACCTATTTGAAAAATGATGTTTACTAATATTTCTGCCACTTATTTTAATCTTGCAACTAGCAGTGTGATTGAAAGTTCCAGCTTCCAGCATCCCATCAAGGTGACAATCCTGTCTGCAGTTAAAGAAACCCCAAAATTATTCCTGCCTTAGTTAAATGAGCTCACATATTATTGTACTTAATATAAGCTGGACTGACATGAGAAGGTTAACAAAACCTGATCCCTATGCACATGCATTTAAGGAACCGGATAATTGTATAAATGACCCACACCCCCAAGGGACTTTGCATCCTTCCCGCAATGTGATGGCAACTCTGTAGTATTCAACAGTATATTTCTGACGTTGCATACACACTCTGTCCTTGAAAAGTACACACATTTACTGATCAATGTCTGTAATCCATCTTCCGGTTTGACTTCATTTGCTCGGTATAAGTAGATTCCTTGTATTCTCCAAAAAAGTGAATTTTCTCCATAATCCCCACATTGTTCACATTCAACTCAATATATTGTTACATTTGGTTCAGATGCTGTGGAAGTGCCAGGGGCACTGCTTGCCTGAGCTTGGCTTCCTTTGGAAACAGCCGTCAACAAAGACTTAAGGATTTTATGCCAATTTTGAGTTCATTTTCTAAAAAGCAGGTTATGCAGCTAAACTCCTACAAATAAGCAGCCCCCAAAAGACATTTTCCAGAGCTGCAAGCCTGCATTTCTTCCTCTGCCTCAAAACCGCTACTTCTCTCGCTCTCTGGCCCCACCTACCACTTGCAATGTGGCCCCTGGAAGGTAAATCACGAGGGACAAAGTCTCCCAGCCTTGTTTGTTAGGGCTTTTTATTGTTTCCAAATGGTGCCTTTAATGACTAAGAGGTGTTCCCTGAATAATTAGGGATATGCTTAGGTTCATTCATACAAGTCTGCTCTGAGCATAGGACAGAGATAATGAATGGAAGAGAAAATTTTCTAGGAAGGAGATTGGCCATGAATTTAACCCTATGCACCTCTTTTCGGTTAGGCCCACAGTAAAATTTACATCCACTGTACTTCCAAGAAATATTGAGTAGGAATTATACTCTAATTGCAAGAGTTCTATCATCTGTCATACACATTCTGTTTCCAGTCATGTTACACTTACCCAAGTTCCCTGGGGACAAATATGCCCTTTGTGCATTTAATAACTGAAAGAGGATGTGATTAAAAAAATAAAAAATATGTAACATACTTCTTGAAAAGCCTTAGACCCAGGCATAACAATATATTGATTTTGGGGGGTAGTGGTGGTATGATGATGAAGATCTAATTGTTAGAAACCATTCTCTGATATTCTTTTGCTAGCCAGTTAAGGTCACCCTTGGCTGGTGCACAGTTTAAAATCATAAATGTTAAATGTTTCTAAATGTCTTCCGTATGCCAGAGGAATTTTGGATGGAAAACTGGAAGCAGAGGGTTGCCAGGGAATGTAACTGGGCAATCTAGAACTGGATAATAATTTCCTAATTACTCTAATGACTTTCATTATCAAGAATTCTCAGTGTGTCCCCCAGGAAAATAAAAATGATGGAGTGTTTAATTTCTAAAATGGGAGGTGCCAGAGATCAATTGTGTCTGTGCCATGTATTTTTCTCAGTGGGCCATGGCTTCTGAGCAGCGAGTCTCCGGTCTGCCTATCTAGCTTTGATCATCTTTCACCGACGTAAGGTGAGCAGTTTACAGGAGACTCAATAACTCACATCAGCTGCCTGTTAGGGTCAACTCAGCTGGCAGAATTATTTGGCTGCCCTCAGCCTGATCTCGGTGATGGTGGACATCTGGATTGGTTTGGGATAAAATAACAAAGCTATATCGAAATTACCATTTACTCTGGCTCCAGTGCACTCCCAACACCTGCCTCAGGTAAAAGACATCCCCACCCCTACATAGCCCAAGTTAGGAACACTGTGGGAGGCTGTTCTCCAAACAACTAAAATTGCTGAAATTTTTAATTACGTTGCTAGACTCAAGGGCACCCACAGTAGTTTTTCCAAGGCAGCAAAGTAAGGGGGAGTTGGGTGGAGCAGGCTCGTGGGAAGAAAATGATGTCCCCATTTTGTCTCATTTCTATGTTGCGCCTCTCTCATATGTTCTATGTATGGGGGGCTATGTTTAGTTGGGGGAAGGAAATTGCCCCCCTTGCACTCATCACAAGGACCACCACGGTTGGACAACAGTCCAAACTCTCACGCTATTTCACTGCTCCTTCTGTCTGTACACAACACAAAGTCTGAATGGAAACTTTTCAGCCTGATTCCTGCTGATCTCCAGACAACTGAGGCAAGGGAGGGGAGTCTTTTTACAGGGAACCTGGCAGAGGGTCTTCTCGGTAGTGGCGCCCTCCCTGTGGAATGCCCTCCCATTGATGTCAAGGAAATAAACAACTGCATTATCTGACTTTTTGAAGACACATGAAGGCAGCCCTGTTTAAGGACGTTTTTAATGTTTGATGTTTTATTGTGTTTTTAATATTCTGTTGGGAGCTGTCCAGAGTGGCTGGGGAAACTCAGCCAGATGGGCAGAGTATAAATAAAAAAATATAAATATAAATAAATAAAAAAATAATATCCACCTCCTGCAACCTGAATGCTCTCCTCCAGAAATCCACAAACCATCATTTATTTGTTTGAAAACCTTACACCTCACAAAGAAATTCAAAGCAGCTTAAAGCAATGAAATATACATGCAATAAAAAACCAACAAAGCAAAATGCTTTACAGGCTCATGCAGATCAGTCCTTTCTTCTCCATTATAAACAGACACTATCAACATTCCCATGGCTCAACTACTCCAAGCCATAGGCTTCACTTGTAAATTCACACAATCTGAGTGACCTCCGATTCCTCTGTCTATAGATCTGTCCTCTCCTCCCCTGACAGATATGAGACATATTGAAAACAGTAGAGAAACCTAGGATCTTAGCATAGCTGTGATTGGGCGGCAGGATGACACCAACCAAACAGGGAAGCAGCAGAGACTGGAGGTTTTGGCTTTGACTTCACACAATGGGATGAGTTACTTTAGTATTTCTTATCTCCCTTTCTCATTCTGGAAGCTCTCAGGGTAGTGTTTGTGTGTGTGTCAAAGTAGTTTACAGTAAAGCAAATTAACAAATAATAGTACAAAACACACAACACAAAATGAAAGGCAGCAAAACACAACCCATCCAGCAGCAATAATAAAGCAATAGTCAGACTAACAAATGGGTAGCCCAAAGCAAAACCAACAGGTAAATCAGAAGAACCAACCATCAGTGGAACGATCAGCCTCATTCAAAGTCTTGCCTGAGTAGCCAAACTTTCATTAGGCATCAAAATGATAGCATAGGGCTGTGTAGGTTTTCTCCAGAGGGCATACCTTACAATCTATCCCATAACTAAAACCATCTCCCTGGTCTTTGTACCCACCTACCTGGATTAGGCGCTTGGCTGTTGATTGAAGCATGGTGTGGTATGTACAGAGAAGACAGTACTTTACGTACCTGCATTCCAAAATGTTTTAGGCTTTAGCTAGCACAAGGATAGAGAAAGCTGTGGCCTCTCAAGTATTGTGGGACTCTGACTCTGTCAGCCCCAGCCAGTGTAGCTAATGATCAGGAATGAGAGGATATATAGTCTAGCAACACCTGGAGGTCTTCAGATTCCCACCTGAACTCGTTGTGGGATAACCAGCTTATGTAGCCAACATGCTGAAGTCTAATTAATCCATGAAGGGGTTAATACCATAGAGTAAGCAGTCCTACCTAACTTAGCTATGTCCACTTCCCCCTCACCTTGAGAGGAACAAGGCAGTCAAGCCTTTGGTCTTCTTCAGTCTGCCTGAGCAGCTCAGCATGTAAAGAGGTTTGAGCTACTTGCTACAACTCAGACTGAATGGTTTTCACAAGCCACTCTTGAGTTCCTATACCAATAATTTAGGAGCATTCACCACTCTGTAACTAAGTTTTACTGCCTGTGTAAGTTTTTCTGGATGCTGTATTGCAGGCATGTCCAACCAGTAGATCGTGATCTACTGGAAGATCCCTGGTTGATCCTCTTATCGATCGTATGATTAAATAAAGTTTACCGAAAGTTAAACTTCACACACTCCTCCTCCTTCCAATGAAAATGGGTAGATCACTGCCAGTTTTTTAATACTGGGTGTAGATCACAGTCTCTTGGGAGTTGGACGTGCCTTCTGTATTGAAAAGCACATGACTCTGACCTTTGGTGAGTTTGTAAGTAAATCATTTTAAACTTACTTTTGAACTTAAAGGGAATATTTTAAAAGTCTAACAGCCTATATTTCCATACTTTACTTTGCTGCAAGTTTTGTAATGTTAAATATCTGTTGGGGTTCTCTCACCAAAGAGTACTTGCCCCAAACTTGGATCTTGGCGTTCAATAATTCTCCTTTCTATATATATTATTTTTCCTCAAATGAACACTAGGAACTTAAATTGTGTCTAGAAATGAGCATGCAATCACAGGCTCATATAGCACCTCAGAAATAAACTCTAGCCAGCCACAGACAAAAACTGTTGTAATATTTTGCACTAATTTGATTTTCTGGATGCTTTTCAAGTGCAGTTCCACATACAGCATGATAATCTTGGTGATGGAAAAATATTAATGGAATTGTTTATTCCTTCTTGTTTCCACGCATGAGTATACCAAAATGGGAAGAAATATATTTAGTACTTTTTTCATAAATTGGCATTTTCTAGTAAAGCGGGGTATCATGAAAAGCAGCACAAAATCTCTCAGAATTTGAAGTCAGATTTGTTGAAACATAATGCAGAGCCAGCTTTTATTTAGAGACTGGAGGTTTTTAAAAACTTTACATGCTAGATCAGTCTATATCTCAAAAGGAAGTTGCATTATTGTTGGCTAAATTGCTGGTCTACATCCATCAATGGATGTTTATTGCCCAAGGTCAAATACCCAATAATAGGCTACTACAAACAAATGTAAGTGTTGGTGAGTGTGGAAAAGTTTTCTTAAGCTTTCTCTGATTACATTCCTCCTCACCACCTCTAATCTTTACCTCTTGGGGAGCCTTTGTGTTGGCAAGTGTAATTCACCATTACTGGCTTATTCTAAAATTATAGCCTTTCATGCAATTCCTCATGAGAATTTTGTTAGGGTGACACAAACTTCCAACATGAAAAGCTATAGGTATGTGACATGAAAATCCCTGGACTATAATTCCAATACCTCTTGCCTGTGAGAAACATTAGATTAGGTAAATTGCAAACGTTATGAGAGAAAGTATTTTAGGTTTATGTTTTTGTCCTCTGTGAAAAAGAGTTACTTGCAAGTTCTATTATCATGAGGTGGTAAAAATGTTCTGGAAATATTTGGAACTGCTGCCTATCTTCTGCGAGTGTAAGATACCAAGGCACTCTTTCTGCTTAGCTGCAGGTTTTATTACAAATTCCATATATTTGAAACACCAGTAGAAAAGAAAGCACATCCTCTATTTACAATCACTACACATTTACATATATTATGTACAGATAGTGAATTTAGTCAAATATATGAGAAGAAAATAGAAATCTAGGAAATATATCAGTACAAAACTGTACATGGCTTATTCTCATTTTTAGTATGATTTTACTGTAATAATAAATACAGTTCTATATTTACAAATCTTCTTTTTTTTAAAAAAGCTTCTCAAATGAATTTTATTATTTTCCCATTAAAATATCTCAATTATAGCTTTCAAACTTGCTTATGAAAATAGTATGCATAGTGGCCTGTTTTTGTTCTGAAGTTCAATTTTTAATATAAAAGAATCTTTATTGAGCCAGTCTTCAGACTTATTCTTTTACTTCTTGTATACAAAAGAATATATATTCATGTGAGGAACAATTTCACTGACATTAAGCAGCACTCCATAACCGAACCGCAGTAAAAGTAAAGCTAAATAAACATTGTAGTATGTATTGTGCCATGGTCAGATGATCTCTTGTTTAATCCAAAGTAGTTTTAAGAACAGAGCTCCAGTTGCACGCTGCATTGCTTCAAAATCCAAGGAGACAAAGGAATATGATAACCGTGCAGCCGGCGTTCGGGTGCATACTTTCCGCATTTGTTCATTTTCTTTCCCAAGGATGCATGTGTCAGCTCAGAAAAGTGATGCTGGATAAATCTGAAAACAATTCTGGTCTCCCAACCTACAGTATTCAATGTGGTTCTTCTAAAGCAGGTCTGCTATTGCTAATGGGACTTCTTAATGTAAAGTTCTAACTCAAATGCCTATAAGCTGTGCTATGTTCAACCTCTTTAACAAGTTAAGAGCGGCTCTGCACTTTCACGCTTAGTTAAACAAGAACACTGAGGCCAGTTCATGTGTAAATATGTATTGTGCAACTAGGAGTGGTACATTTTCCATAAATACTTCCAAGATAATCTCATTTTCTTAATATTTGAAGTCCCATTAAAAATAAAAATCAGCTTAGTGGAAGTTTCATTGTGACCATTAAAAGATTCATGAATGGAGAGTGAGAAATGTTGATCTATTTTGAATCACCAGAGCCAGTGCTGTAAACATCAATGGCTTTTGGATTTTTTCTTGAGTCTGAACCTCAACTGATTCAAGGGTGGTTGTCTCTAAACCAGACTGAGATGGTATCTGTTAGGCTTTAGGATGCCATTTTCATTGCCACCAAGCCTTTGGGCACCCAGTAGTAGTAGACAATTATTTTCTTATTACTGCATATGAAATTCACCCATTTAATAAATGTGTGATTGATAATTTTTAAACACAGGTGACTCTGAGATGAAGCTAATGACATGGAACAAATGTTACTGATGACAGGTTACAGCTTTCACTCATTCGATACGATGATGGCACTAGTGAATTGTTGGCGGGAATATCATATGATATTCTGGTGCTTGCAAAGGTTACGAGAGCCTGAGTTGAATCACATGACTGTTTTTCTGCGTCCTCTGAATTAACAGAGACCAGGCTGGCATGCTTGGATGCTTTCCATGAAAAAGTCTGCTTTCGAAGACTTCCCAGGTCTTCCTTGAAGTGTGGGTTGAAAAGTATATAGAGAAGTGGGTTTAGACATGCAGGTAGGGGGACAATTACTAAAAGGATTGGTTTAATTACTTCTGGGCTAATAAAAGTAAGATTTAACAAGGAAGAAAATGATAAGATAGCCACAGGACAATAAAGAATGCAGTTAGTAAAAAGGAGCAAGGCAATATGCTTGACCATAGAACAGTCCCAAACATTATCCAATTCTCTCTTATCCAAACTACAGTAGAGTTTTGTATAAGCTATTGTCATTATAAGAAAACAGAGAGAGTTCAGCAAGACCAGTGCCACCATGTAACCCACAGCAGTTGGCTTCCCAAAAGGCAAAGGTATGCACAGAGGGGAAACCCCATACTCACTTCCCCCAAGTACTGGAATCACTGCAACGATTAAGGCCAAGACAAAGCAAAACAAGATGGCTACCCTCATGCTAGCAAGAGTGGCACTGGTCTCAAACTTTGTGGCATGTTTCACGGAAAAGCCGCGCTCAAGAGCTGCTAGTGTGAGCAAGAAAACGGAAGCCTCTGAAGCAAAGATGGAGAGAAGTCCAACCAAGTGGCAACCAAGTCCACCTTCCCACCAAGCTCCGTACTGAGCAAAGACTCCAAAAGTTAATGCATCCATGCTGGCAAGCACACTGCTGGACACACCCATGAGTGTGTTCACAATCGCTATTAGTCCAATCAAGAGCTTTATGGAGGAAATGAAGAGCGGGAATCTGAAGATCGTCGCAACCACCAATGCATTGCAAACAAAGGCCAAAACCACGATGGTCCAGACTCCAATTCGGATTAGCCAGCTCCCGAAGAGGTAGTCACAAGGCTTGAAGGGTCCTGCAAAGGCGAGACAGAAAAGATGAGTGCTTTTAGATGCCGTGGCAACAACACAAGCCTTCTCTTGGCCACTTTGCCCAGAGTGCCTGAGCCCTAAGAAGACTCCCTTTCCTCTGCCAGCCCTTTCGCAGAGCCCAGGAGAGGTGGTGAAGAAACTGCCAGTGTTGCTGCTGCTATTGCAACAGTATTATTATTATTATTTTAAGGGAAGAAGGAAAAGGGATTGTGGTGGTGCTGGTGCCACTAAAAGAAGAACGCAGCACAGGAATTTCTAGCAGCAGGGCATTGGCAGAGGCTCCATAAAGCACGGCCCTGGGTTACATGCATTTTGTCTGTTTTTTGAGAGAGATGGTGGTTTGAGCATTGCCTTTTTTTGTTCTGTGTAATGGGTTTTTTGTGGTGCTCACAACAGCTTTTTAGATTTACAAATGTGCCCCAAGGCCCCTAAAGGTTGGGTAGTGGCTCTCCAGGGCTTCCGCCAAGAGTCTTGCACAGCCCTACCTAGAAAAGCCAGGAATTGTATCTGGGATCTTTTGGGTACAAAGCACGCACTGAGTTGCAGTCATGCACACCATGGAGCACTGCGTTTTTTCATAGCTCCTTTTTCTAGAATATTGTGCAGAGTCTGCCAAGAGAGGAAGCGAAGGAGTTTTGAAACCAACCAACCAATAGATTGGATGTAGCTAGATCAATACCTGGAGAGGGAGAGCACTGCACCGAATGATGAGCTTTCAAATCTTCATCAAAGTCAAGAAGAAAATCCTCAAAGTCGCGGTCATCTGTAAAAAGATGAGAACGAGGAATGAGAACAAGGTCGGTGCCAGTCTTGTCTCACTTGGAAAGTGGTTCCATAGCCTGGGGGCAGCCACTGAGAAGGCCCTCTCCCTCGTCCCTGCTAAACATGCCTCTAGGAGTGGTGCTACCGAGATGCACTTTCCCTGAAGATCTCAGAGCAAGCATAGTCCTTCAAATAGCCTGGGCCTAAGTCATATATCATTAATCTCTTAAGCATTCAGAGAAAGGGTGACAGCTTATCCATTAATTCAGTATTTCCAGAAGATGCCTTACAGTAACTTAGCCTGCAACTAACTCTAAGGACACCTAACTCAAATAAAGAACAAATTCTATCCCAGTTTACACCTCCTTCCCTCCCTTTCGTCAGGGTTGAAGTTTAGATAATACACTTATTGGGCAGACATTTGTCCTCTTGTAGTCTGTAAAGAACAGAGGCAATGATAGATTTTAAAAAAACCAGTAAGACATTTTGTGTTAAATTCAGGAAATTGATTTTAACGACAGTAGCAACCGTTGGACTCTAAGGCAGAGCTGGATCTACAAATTTTGTCACAGAAGGCAAAAGTCTGCATTGCTGCCCTTGCAGATGTGTCCCCCCATTCCACACCCCTGCCCCTTGGAGTGGAGAAGCCTTGCTGGAGCTGGGAGAGGGAATCAAGAGGAATTCTAGATCCCCAGCTCACCAAGCCCTGGATCCCTCTCTTTCACCACAAAAAAACTTGAATCCTACAGCTCCTCGCCACCAATGTCTGCCCACATAAAGCTGGGGAGAATGAACCCAAGAGGAGGTAAAATTCAAAAACATTACTTTACAAGGGTAAAATAGGCATTTTATTGGAGACTCATTTGTACTGGCATTTTATTTTAAAGGCTGAAATCAGAAAGGCATACATTCATTTGATTATTGGTAGCCACATTCCAGTCAGAGTAAGTGGCCTCTTTTAAAACTGATTCTTATTATTTACCATGTGTATGGAAAACGCCAACATCTTTCCTTTGAAATTCCTCAGCACTGCTGTTCTCATCCTTGTTCCACTGGTTTTGGATTTTGTAGTGGCCATCGCAAGCTCCAAATGCACAGCACTGATAAGCATAAGGCATTTCAATCACCCTTTAGAATTAACAGACAAGATTATGAACATTAAAACGTCTCAGTGTACTCAACCTACATCCTTTGCAAAGTCAACGCAAATGGCATTAGCACCAAACTGAAGCAACAGAGAGGCAGGGCTCTGACTCATTAAACAAGTATAAAAAATTAAGGGAAAGCACATTCTTCCCACATCCCTGTACATTTCAGAACATTGCACACATGCCATAATTCCTTCTATTTTCAATGTTCAGGCTGTGAGCACTGTTGCTTATGTAGCTACACAACAGTGCTGATGAACAAGAAGGAATTATTAGCAGATGTGTGTGTAAATCCCAAGGTTTGCAGAATTACATTAAAGAAACCAGAAAAACTCTAAACGGAAAGGAAACTGGAAAATATCCACACGAGGACTATTCAATAACTATGGAATAATGTCTGCAGGGGGTGAGAATCAGAAAACCAGTGGGGAGTCAGATTGGAGTGGAGTGGCTATGAACATAATAATGATTTATATTACCTGAACAGGAAACATAACTTGGATATTTCAAATGTGATGCCAAACTATAGGTTGTTGGTTTTTTTTAAACCTTGCATAATCCTTAGCTCAATTACATTGCTTATTTGAACATCACACTTTTGATCTTGTAGACTTATGTAGATACAGAAGCTCAGAATGGCTTATGCTGACTTTTTGTGTTGCCTCCAGGCTGCAGTTCCATGATGGCAACCAACACCCTGTGATGGACCAGGATACTGGTGCATTGCATCAAATTGTGATGCTGTTCCTGTTTGGCATTGGTTGAGCCTGACTGGTATCTTTTTCCATGCCAGCTCCACTTCTCAAAAGAACAGACCATCAATAGCTCTTCTTCAGATGTTCTGGTTACAGTATTTTTGCATTAAGTCAATATGGCAAAGTATTTTACTGCCACCCTCAAACCACATACTTGATTCAAATCTTTTTTTGTTTTTTTTTTGTTTGCAGCTATATATTCGCTACATTTTTCAAAATGGGGGTAGTTTATGAAGCAATGGTCAAGTGCTCGCTTTGGCAGCGCAAATGCTAAAATAAAGCAATGGTCAAACGAAGGGAGCTAGCCACTATAAAACACAAATTAGACAAATTTTAACAAGGGCTGTTTATTTGAGGGGCGGCGGATATTGCTGAGAAGCAGATGTGTTTCAAAGTGAGCAGCTACCAGGGTGTCCAAAATCAATCATATTTTCTTGAGATAAAAAGGATGTAATAAGTCTATAATTTTACCATGTATATATTTGTTTCAGTGCTGTGGCTCAAAGCCTCTGAATAGGAAGTAACTCACATTATACAGTGACACCCCTCCCATTGCACATGAGCACAAGTGTGCCTTATTAGTTTTAATGAGGTACTCACTTGAGTTCTGGAAAGTTTTCAGATGATATCAAACTTTGTAGTGCACGATTTCCTGTTAATTTTAGATGAGTTAAACCATATAGGCCAGTTACAGGAAAAGAGAACAAAAGGTTGAATGACAGATCCCTGCAAAATTAAAGGGGAGAGAAACCAGTTTACTATTCCAGAAGGGTGGGATTTTTTGATTTTTTATTTTGCCTGAGGATATTTGTTATTGTCGCAGAGTATTAAATTCTGCAAACGATAAAACATAAAGACGATTCAGCTGACAAAAGATGCACCTTGGGTCACTGGTAAATCTGCTGATTCACCTCAGAGCCCAATCCGCTTGGAAGGTCTCTTGTACAAGCCACATAGAAAGGAATAGGACTGCAATAACGTGTTATTGGATTCTTCCCTCCGTTTTTTATTGTTGGCAACTCTTTGATGCGTAAAGGGCCTTTACTGAAGTTATGTGCACTTGGATGTCAGTGTGCTTGCAACCTAACCAGATTGTCTTGCTTGGATTTTGCAAAATTGGTCAGCATCTGGGATATTAGCAACAGCAACCACAGAATTAAAAAACCAGTCATTGTTACTTATACTGATGCCTTCTAGCACAGGGTTGTGTCCAACTTTAGTCCTCCTCTAGTGTTGATCTAGAGCAGTCCTAGAGTAGATCTATTGGAATTAAGGGACTCGACTAACTTAGGGCCATTAATTTTACTCTGAGTAAAACATAGTTGGATACAGCCCACAGTTTTTAAAGAGCAGACAAACTTTTCCATGGCATGTTATTTGTATGTAATCATCATTGACCTGGTTCGCATGCCACACTAGGCCAAACTATGGCTTACCAGGAGAATGTGAATGTGCAGGCTCCTGGAGACAAGCTCACAGAACCTTTGATTCTCCCTGGTCTTTCTTTAAATTATTTTTTTACCCCTGTGCTGTGCTGAACCCGGGCTCATCAAAACTGACTCTCGTGGTTAAACTCTCTCCTCACTAACCGAAAGTTGTAGCCAAGGTTTGCTCTTAGCTTTGGCTTATTGTGTTGTGCAAACCAGCCACTGTTTTGTCAAAACCAGAGCATAAAGGGAGAGAGAGAAACTTGCATCCTGCGAGTCATGCTGCTTACTCTACATAGTAGAGCCCGCCCTACTCCTGGTATCTATGGACGCTGCCAAGAACATGCACAGTGGCACCTACTGATGGGATGCTATGGTTCCAAGCACCCGTGCAGTGCCTATAGTCACTTGAAGGCCTCATGCCACAGGCCATGTAAGTCCTCCTTGCCACTTTAGTAAACTAGGGGAAATGTGGGACAACATGGAGGGCTCTAGTTAAATACTGTGGTAGGCAGGAGCTGACTGAATCTAATTAGATTTAGAGCCAGGCACCAGAGTGATCTGGGTCTGATCCAAATTTAATCATGTGGCGCATCTGCTGCCCAAGCTCTCCTGTTCTGCATTCTCTCCATCACTAATTGATACTATGAAACAATGCAGAAATGCAAGACCACTATGGCTGGCCAAACAAAGGCCAAAGCTACTTTGTTTTGCATTTTGTTGTTCATTAAATTGTCATTCCATTTTACTCTGCACTGAATAGAGCTTTTTGCCACTGGGTATTTGAATGATCATAATAGGACAGCATCAGACATAAAAAAAAACAACAGAATACTTACAGTTTAATTAGAGACAATAAAGAGGAGAATGCATTGGCATGAATGACTGATATTTTGTTCCAAGCTAAATCCCTGCAGAAAGGAAGAAAATTATATATGGTTAAAAATGAATGGAGATTTACTTTGAATCTTTTAAATTAAACAACAATTAACTGCATGAAATCACTTCCAGTAGGCTAATTTTAGACCCGTGTTTGGACATTATGATAAGCCACAAGTCATGGCTTACTGTGAATGAGGAGCATGCTATTGCACACAGCCAGATTGCTTCTCCCTTTGTTGACCTGGGTCCAACAAACCACTAGTCTAGGCTTAGTGTGCTGTATGAACCAGTGCTCACAGTTTGTTTGCCTCCAAGGTTTGTTCTTGGCTTACCTACTCTGGTTTGTTTGGAAGAAACAAACCATAAGCACTGGTTCACACATCACACTAACAAGGGTCATAGTTTTTTGCTCTTGGCTCAAGAAAGGGAGCACAGCAGGAGCACATTTTATGGCTTACTGAAATGTACAAATGTTTTTGGTTGCAAATTTGAATGCATACATCTCTTCCTCTTGATCCAGGATCTAGCTAACTAATAAGCAAATTATGGGATGATCTCTGGTCTGGTTCAGATAAACTACTCCTGTTTGAACAAACCATGGTTTATTGGGGGGAGTGTTGGGTTCTCCTCTCACTCCCTTCACTCCTCAGTTACATTCAGATTGAGACCCAACTACTAAATCACCATGACAGCTGAACCAGGAAGTGTAGGCAGTTTTAAGTTTACAATCAGCATCAAATCCTGATTTGTAATCCTGGTTCACAGGCTATATTTAAACCATAGCTATCTAGTTCAGATGTTGCAGGAAACTGATTTTATAAATCAGAAAGTGTCTCCTCAAACTAGGCATGTGAAAAGATGGCAGAAAGGGAGGGAGACTGCTCTAACAAACCATGGTTTGTGTTAAACCTGAACTGAACCTTTCTCTATTATCTACTAGCTTCTCAATAGATCTTCTTCGTCTTTCACATCTGCTACTTCTCTCATATGCCAGTTTCTCTGTCTTTCCAATCTTTCTCCCACATTTTCCCTTTCATATCTCCTTCAGGATGCATGTTTTTTTGTGTGCCAATGCTTCATCATAATAAGAACTTATATAAGAGTCTGCTGCCTGTGGAAAACCCAACATAGGATAATACAACACTGAATAGAATATTATAGAAATGGATCAATTATTACTCCCGTTACATGAAGTGTGGCCGTCAATTTTTGTACATTTACACACACTGCTCCTTGCTCTTTCGTATTGCCATCTGTATACAATTCACTCAGCTTTTCCATTCAGCAGTGGATTTTGAAGTGTACCCATAAGAGGCTTCTATATGAGTTAAATCAAACTTCCTATTTCTTCAGAGAAGTCTGCAAGCGGAAGCTATTTCAGGGTTGGGGTTTTTTGTTGTTGTTCACGGCTGTGTGAATTCATTGCTGGAAATTTTCAACGTCAGAATGTTTGTTTTGCTTTGGCAAATCTAACCTGGCAAGCTGAATGATCAAAGGGGGGAAAATGGAAAGCAGAATATGTAGGAGCAGGCAGAGGAAAGGAATGTGAGCTTCCATGTTTCTCAGTACCAAGGTAAATAGCTCCTTTATGGCTATACTCACAGCGAACGTAGGGCAACCAGCTGCTGAAACGTGCCCACTTTGATTTCATATATTTCATTGTGGTGTAAATCACTGTAATGGCAAAAAAATGGCTTTAGAGAAAACAACTTCCAGAGAACTTCAAATGCTGCCCAGGATTCTCAGAATTACTTCAGATGTCTCAAGAGTCTGAGGACATCTAGTGGGACTTCGACCACCTCTCCTGCCCCTGAACTTCCAGTCCCTGTACCACATCACAAACTGATCTCTCAGATGCAAAAGCTGCTTGGTTTATGGTACTTGGGGCTGGTTATCAGGAAGCATAGGTACAAAGCCCCCTTTGGTTGAGTGTGCAGAACTAGTTGTATGTTTATTTGAATCCTGGCCGTTGTTTAGATTTCTTTTAGAGCTATATGTTACACGAAAAACAGAATTTCCAGTCTTCTCATGCATAAGAAACAACTTGCACTCCAGAAATATGTATCCTATTCATCCTGTCTCTTTACCCAAAAGAAAGAAAGCAAGGCTTAAGGAGCTGCGAATGCATTGTAAGAAGCAAGCTAGATGGGAAGAGCATCATATCCTGGATCAAAGTTTAGAGCTTATCCACTCCACTGAAAACTCCACGGACAGAGTCATCTAAAAAATTGAATCATCATTCCTCCCCACCATCAAAAGCCCCTTATAGTTATATTTTTTGTTATTCTTCCACATTAAACATGCAAAAGAAATGTGTGATATGATGGGATACATGATGCACCAGACCTCACCAAATGCTTCTCCCCCTAACCCAAAACTATTAATTTAAAATGCCAACAAAAGTTCTGACTCATATATACAGGTCTACTCCCTGCATTGGAGGGGATGGTAAAACCTTCCTCATGTGTACATACATTATTATTATTTTTTTGTATTTTTTGTAACCTTACACTTTCTGAAGATTTTCACAAGCAGTAAAATGAGGCAAGTCACCCAGCTGGTTATATGAGAGGTCTCTGAAATACAAATACAGAAAAATATAAGGCGGCTATTTCTGTTAAATAGTAAAAATATATTTAGGGTTATTGCTTCTTTCTGGATTCAGTTTTCCTTCAAAACACAACTCTTCTTTTAATTGCTTAAAATAATCTACTAGATACTTGGTTTTAAACCATTTTTCTAGGTGGATCTGATCTTTCAAACTACAATCACAGTGAAATTTAATTAGCTTCCCAGACTACACTTTAAATTAAATAATCTTGCCTCTGACCTTTAGAACTGCCATATCTTTAACTGAGGAAAGTGGTTTGAGGAACTAGAACTAACTTTGAAATCAATCACTACGGGGTGGGGGTGGGGGGAGAGAAAGCCCTTCAAATGATGTGAGCCAAAACTCAACAAATTGCAGAATAACTGAAACATCTGGACTCATTTATAGTATAATATAGCTAATCAAAAACAAGCCATGGTAATTTGCAGAAATTGTAAAAAGAAGAAAGAAAAAAGGGAAATAGATTTGCATCCTGTACTCCTTTGTGCAGGGGAAACTCCCATCAGGCTTAATATGACTTTTGCCTCTGTGAAGAAAGAAATGAGAGTGGACATAGGGACATGTCCCTTGGTTCTGTTTTTTAACCTTACACGGTAAGGTTTTGTCCCTGGGCTAATATTCTTTAAAATTAACTTATGAAGTTAATTTTAAAGTTCTCCTTGTATGGGTGCGATGGGAAAGCTAACCGCCTAAAGAGCATTTACGTCTTGTAGGATCCATCTCCACTCAGTGGGAGAAGGGTATCAATGCCAAAGTTAAAGGGCATGCTCATTTAGCAGGAAGTAAAACACAAGAGGTGCACTTGCAACCTCATCAGGTGTAAGTTGCAGAGGCACAAAAACGGTAAAGTTATAGTAGGTCATTTTGGCTATCAGAGGTGTGTGTGTGTGTGTGTGTGTGTGTGTGTGTGTGTGTGTGTGTTAAGAGTGCAAATTCTATCCTAAGGGTAAAGTAAAGTAACTGTAAAAATGGTCAATACTGTACACCAAAACAAAAAGCAGAAACATTGGAGGAAAGAACTGTCAGGCCACCCTGTGGATTAGGAATGGTAATCTTTGCATGTCAGGTTCCCTGGTTTTAAGGACTGGTTGCTTCAGATATTGAGAAAAGATTCTCATGGAAGCATATGGCCCAGGGCCCGCACTGCACATTTTAAGCCTGTAGACAATTATCCTCCTTACTCAGATATGGTTCTACACTACAAGGAGAGCCTGCAAGGAAACTCCCGCTTAGAGGCTTTCTCTCCCCCCCAAAAAACAACAACAACAACAACAACAACAACAACAACAACAACAGGTGGGCAGTGGAAGCAGGAGTGGAGGGGACACAATGCCAGGGCTGGAACCAGCAGGCAGGCAGCTATTCTCTCCGCTTGCGTGATGGTTAATTGCATGAGAGGAATGCCGAAACAGAAACAAATGAGAAACTTGCAATCTGGACAAAAAAAAATATTCCGTAAATTGAGCCAACATTTCTGAATGATTTTGTTTATACGTAGGCCTTTTCTGCATTTAAAATAAAATTGTCAATGCTCCCCCCTTTTTAAACCCCCCCCCAAATGTGAATTTAAATCAGATAATTCTATACATATACAACTGATCTGTGACGGTAACAATCCTGTCAGTTTAAACACCTTTACTGAGTTTGGTCCTATGCTTTGCAGGAAAAGATACTTCATTTTGCTCCCAAAGTCAAAGGAGCAAAGGTAGCTCATAAGCAGCAATATTTAATGTTGCTGTGGTAGAATTAGTACCCAACTTTCTAAGAAGTGCCCACAAGAGCCACTTTGGCACTATGACTGTATGTTTTTAGCTAGTGTTATTAGAACGTTGGCTAAGCAAACTGATGCCAGATACATTCATCATGATGTAATCATTAAAGGAAAGTGCAGTTGGCCCATTCACAAAGAAGTAGACAGAATGATTACTTTTGATAGTGATTAAACTAACACTGCAGCATTCTTGTAAGCTACAATAATGTATTGGTTAATCATTATAAGGAAACAGGTCTCCCATACATCTTGGGTATAGTGTTCAAAAATCCAATTGAATAAATATGCCTTGGAGAGAAAATAAAGGTATGGAACATTAAGGTATAAGTGAGGATGGAGTTTGTCCCCATTTTGGTGATTATCAGAAAAAGAAAAACCTTTAACAGAATGGAAACTGGGCTTCCCTGGCCCCTTATGTATGCTTTCTGGACACGGGTGACTTTTAAAAATTATTTGAAAAGTAGGAGGAAGCTTGCTTAAATCCATACATTCTATAAATCCTATACCTTCTCAATTTTCTCCCTCTTATGGTCACTGCAATCAGTTAACTGAGCATATTCTGACTGGTGATATTGCTTGCTCATCTCATTTTGCCAGGCCGTCCCACCATGTGTTTTACTTTTCTAGCATTATAAAGACGTTGTCTCTCCACCACAATCCTGTGTATCAAGTACAGACTGTAGGCACTGCAAATAGGGGCCATGCAGCATTTACGTTCTGTACTCTGCTTAATGGAACGCGGGTGGCACTGTGGGTTAAACCACAGAGCCTAGGACTTGCCGATCAGAAGGTCGGCGGTTCGAATCCCCGTGACGAGGTGAGCTCCTGTTGCTCAGTCCCTGCTCCTGCCAACCTAGCAGTTCAAAATTACATCAAAGTGCAAGTAGATAAATAGGTACCGCTCAGGTGGGAAGGTAAACGGTGTTTCCGTGCGCTGCTCTGGTTCGCCAGAAGCGGCTTAGTCATGCTGGCCACATGACCTGGAAGCTGTATGCCGGCTCCCTTGGCAAATAAAGCGAGATGAGCGCCGCAACCCCAGAGTCGGCCACGACTGGACCTAATGGTCAGGGGTCCCTTTACCCTTTACCTTTACTCTGCTTAATACACCATTAGCTCTGGATCAGTGCTGGATTCATTTTATTTTATCTTGCCCTTTCTGCAAGGAACTTAACATGGCATGTAGTTCTTATCCCACCTGCTCAAGAGCCTTGAGAGATGGGTTTGACTAAGAGACAGCAACAGGTTCTGGGCCATCTAATGAGCTTTGTGGCTCAGTGGGGACTTAAGCTCAGTCTCACCAGCCCTAGACCAACACACTAAGCACTCACCATGCTCAATCTAGTGCTAGTACTAAGTCTTTACATGACGGCTGCAATATTCTTGCTAGGCTCTTTGTTATGCATCTGTTTTTGCTCTTGAATTATGAAGGGCTAAATATGTGAATTTCCATGGTGATGATATAACACATTTCTGAGAACGCTGTATCTTGAAAGTTCCTAGGATTTAATGTAAATATGTATTTTATACTTACAGTACTTGGAGGTTGGGTAGCTGATCACAGATTGTTTCAGGAAGGTATGTGATCCGAGCTCCTGTAAGGGTCCTGTTAAGAAATTACGCACATCTCCTTAGAGTGATTCATGCCAATGCCCATCAGGGAGGAGGGACTGAGAGAAGATCTTGTGAATTGGGCTTATTTGAGAATGGGCTTCTGAAAGGAGTATGGAGCATGGGGAGGGGTGTTCAGTTGTTTTTCCACCATGCAAGGAGTAAGAGCATGAATCATATTGTAGTGTCAATGGGATCAAACTAGCTCAAATCCAAATTTGAATTGATCACGGTTGCAGACTGGGTTGAACATGATTGGTTGAAGGACAGCTTCTTTAAAGCAAGTCAGCATCGGCAATAATTAATGCCATCTGCTTTCAGCAGTAACATGAACTATCTGTCTGATACTTACAGGCTTTCCAGACTTGTTGTCCCAGTCAGATCGGGAAATTCTGTTATCTGTGAAGCACCATTTAGTGTCCTAAAGTTACAAACACAATGTACTTAGTGGGATTTTATTTTTTTAGAAAGGGCAAAGGAGTTGTTTTAGTGGTGAAGATATTTTAAACTTATGGATACATACAAGGTTCTGAGTTCAGGTAAGTGCTGAAAAGCAGACTTTTCCACAATCTGAATAGGGTTGTCATAAAAATGGCTGTGAGGAAGAAGAGGAGGACACATTTAACACTCAAGATTTATATCTTTAAATACTTTTTGCAATAAATCAGTGGGGGGCTAGCTTGCAATCTATTCATTACCCCTTCTCCTCTGGAGTTACTTCTTTTAATGTGGCACACCTTTCTCCCTTGCTTTTTGAATTTGCTCCCCAGATTACAATTATATGCTTATTTTGATTTAGACCAACTGTATGATTATACCTTAGTGTGCATTACTGACAAAATGTGTGGCCTAGGGACATTAGAGTGAAGGGCAGGAAACAAACAAACAAACAAACAAACAAACAAACAAATAAATAAAGGCAGGGATGGAATTGAACACACCTTACACATTCAGAGTAAGAAATGAATAGGAAGATAGTGTTCATACTAGCCTAGCGAAACTCTCCCATCTTGTTTCCGCACTAACATATCTCAGTTTATTAAGCAGAGATATGCACAAGACTTGTGCCAGCATGCTCTGTTTTCCAAATGTGGAAACTAGGGTTATCAGGTTACAGAAAAAAACAGGATCTGAAACCAACGTCAACCTGGTAAACAGTTTCCTGGTTTGGATATAAAGAGAAACTATGTAAGGCCTTTTAGACAAGTAACTCTTTATAAAATGGCATTTTATTCACTTTTTCACCTTCCAAATGCCATTGTATCATGTATGTGTCTGTTGGGAGCTGGAGCTCAAAATTTGGATTTCCCAACCTTGATTTTAATGTGTACAAAAGGGGGGGGGGTGAGATTTCATAAAGTTTGAGAAGCAATGGCCTGCTCACAGAAAGCAGAGAAGCAAGATACACAACGAATTTTAGTAATTAATTTCACATTTTCTATTAAAAGTGAACTGATACTACTTACATTGCTATAAGGGATGGATTGCCCACAAATGCCTGTCCAGGTATTGACTTGATATTATTACTATGAAACCCCCTGGAAAGGAAACAGAAAGCATGATACACATACTCACAATATGTGAAAGAAATATGTGAAAGGCACAGTCTCTTGGGATAAAAAAAATTCAGATCTGTAGAATGCTAGCAGGTGTAATAATGGAGGTCTTCTGTTTTCTAGACATTACGGCAGCAAATGGTGATGGATGGATGGACAATCCAGGCGGGGAGGGGGGGGATTTTGCAACAACACCAGCAATTTTCTCAAGTCTTTCTGTTTATTCCTAAAAGCTTCAGGAAGTGAACTTGCCCATTCCCTCTAGTAGCAACATGAAGAAATGTTTCAGTGATACACTGGTAAAGTAGTGTTTATGAACAGTTTATGCTGAGCGACGTTTATTGTTAATGAGATTTGCAGCCAGAGCTCGCGTACATGTTTATTTTGGAGGTAGGTCCCACTGAACCTGTCCTCATGCAAGCATGCCACTCTTCTAAATATCTTACTGGACAAAGTTAACTAAAATAAACAGGACCAGCTCCCAAGTAAATGTGTTTCAGATCAGGGTGCTAATGAATGCGAACATACATAAAATCCCAGGGCATCCTGTACATTTTAGGCTTTCACAATTTCTTTATGAAAAGTATTTTAGATGAACAAGCAAAAAAGGACAAGCTAAACAATGTAATTGCTGCCATTTAAGAAGGAAGCAAATTGTCTCCAAATTAATTACAGCATTTTATTCACATGAGTAATAATCTATTGTCAGAAACAAAGGCAGCAATGAAGTGTTCAGCAGGAACAGTAATGATTTGTGTGGGAAATGTTCATTTGTTCAGTCAGGTATGAACAAAGCTTCCCAGATTTAAACTGAAGCATGGCTTGGGCAAGACCATCAGCTGCTGCTATTAGTAGGTTGGCTCAGAAGACTGGCTGCACAAGAAAATTATCTCTAGAGCAGAACCCTGAACAATTAAAGTTGAGGCAGAGCACAACACTAATTATTATTATTTTTTAAAAAAGATTTCTAAGCTACATATAAAAACCCAGACATTTCTACAGTGCTTTATCATCTGCAAAATCATGTCATTGAGGGGAGGGGGGAATGTAAAGGAGAGTTTTTCAAGATTAAGGCAGTGAGCATGCCTACTATAGAAGTTAGCTATTTGCTCATTAATGTTGTTTCAACATACAGTAACAACCTTACACTAACTTTCTGCTTCCCATGACAATTTTGAATGTGCAGTTGCATGGCCAGGTAAAAAAAGAACAGGCGTCCTCTTGCATATTTAAGTTGTGTAGAAGAGGCCCTTTTTAGCAGATGGAGCTTTTTTCTGATTTCCCTATGTGCAGGATGGAATGGTAAAGACCAGACTTAGAAGCATCGAGTTAGCCTCCTGATTGCGAATTTCAACCTTAAGCAGGTGGGGGGAATAGCTTAAGAAAAGGGATGCAGCTATTCCATGCTGTAATAGAGTAAAAGCACATACCCCTTACTCCCTTATAAATCTCTTGGTGAGGAAAGTTATTGTTGTCCATGATCGCCAAAGGAAGTCAACTCATAGCACAGTGCTTTTCCCAGTGCAGTGGCTGAGTATCTCATCTTGTGAGCACACTAAATCTGAGAAAGTCAGATTCTTATTTGGTTAGATGCTGGCTTCCTCTATGTCAGCCTCCCCATCTCTTAGGGACAGAACATAAAAATGTATCATTTTGAACATGGTGTTTTGCCTTGATCACATGAAAATTACTGACTCTATCCTAGAGGCGCCAGCCATTTAGAATCATTATTACTGTTATCTTTTATTTTCAGTGCAACCTCCATTTCATGTATTCCCTGATCCAAAGACTTTAATAAAAATGCTTTCAACCATAAGCCTGGCATTGACTGACCTAGGATCTGCCTTACCCACAAATTTAATTTATGCTATAGATTAACTAAAGAGGGGAACGTGGGAATATCCAAAGTGAGTCTGGCTGGCAGTGACCAACAGGTCTGAGAAGCATTGATACGCTATTCTTAAAAAAACCTCTGTAGATCTCAACAACCTCCTGGCTTATGAGCAGGGGTACAAAATGGGAGGTGGTGGCAGCAACTAATATTTACAGAGGTTCTGCTCCCCTGAGAGTGCATGCACACAAACACACCAGATATAGGAGTGGCAAAAGGTTATGATGATTTCAAGCCAGCTCCCTAATGTGTATGGCACACAAAAGCATGCTACTAAAAACAGATATTATGGTTCCCTTGCACACAGCTTGAACAGTTGGGAGTTCTTAGTCAAAGGGGGAAGATGAAAGGAGAACTTTAAAAGTCAAAGATGGAAGTTTTTAAATCTCAGGCAGAGCATCACAGAGGACTTAAGAGGAGAAATGAAACAAAAGGTATCCTAAGAGCAAAAATGAGTTTAGCAGGCTTGGCTGGGGGATGTCATGGAGGGAAGGATGAGAAGAAAAGGCTTTGCTGGCATCCTCTTGTACAATTTGTGTTATAGATTTATATTTAATCTGTAGAGGAAACTTTAGCCTTTTGTTTAAGCTAGGGGTGGCTAATGTGTGGTTCTCCAGACGTTGTTAGCTTCCAACTCCCATCAGCTCCAGTCAACATGGTCAGTGCCCAGGTCTTGCAGAATTTGGACTTCAGCAACATCTGGAGGATTACAAGTGACCCAGCCCTGGTTTAAGCATTAGCCTGGTAGCCAGAGGCTACAAGGGATTGCATGTAGGCAAGTGAGTGGACTGACAGAAGATGGGCAGAGAGCAGAAATATAGTTGGGTGCTGTGGGAAGGCCAGAACTCTCCCAACCAGGTGAGTATTTTTTATTTATTTTTGTGGATTAGTAACCTTCTGGGCTGTATATAAAATACTGTGATAGTTCAAATGCTGTCTGCAAAGCTTTGGCAACATTTTCAATTGCTAGAAATTGTCATACTAGAGACATGCCACTCTTGAAAGAACCTGCTCTCTCTTTTCTTTTGCTATTACTTATGAATCACCATGTAAATAAATGAAGTCATTGCTGAGGATTTTTGGATTATAGCTGTGTGTGTGTTGCCTGGATTTTGGGATCTGAGAGCCGCTTGTTGAACAGGGGGAAATGCTGTGTGTGTGAAGCGGTCCTAACCTCATTGGCAGCCCTTCCAGATGATATCACGATTTATGTTCAAAGGCCTCGGGATTGATAAGGTCTGTTACAAGTGAAAATATCATTCATCTTGATTATAATGATTTCTTTTTGATGTCTACAAGATGCACTTTTGGCCATTCTGGTAGCATCTGGAAATACATCTTGTGGCAGTAATGGGCAAAATTCAGATGAATTTTGGTCCAAATAATTTTTAATATGGAAAACGTTCCCATATGCTAAATGACACTCATAATGTTCATGGAGGTACATATAATGGGGGTGGGGGAATCAGTACTGGATATCTGCATGTGGGATGTGCCTTTGTGGAGTCAAGGCAGCAGTCAGTCAAACAACCAGGGAAAGAACTGCAGGAAAGCTTTGATGCCAATGGCTGCCTTCTGACTCTGGAATGCTTTGATATGGCTTTCAACCAAATGCAGGAACATACAGTGCAATCCTAATTATGTCTACTTAGAAATAAGTCCTATTGAATTCAGTAGAGTTTATGAGGTAAGTGGGGTTAGAATCGTTGCCTCAGGCAACAATGTGAAACATACATGTAAGGAGTAAGGAGTAAACTCTATTAAATAAGGGGAAATTGCTTCTCAAAGCTACCAGCATGAGTTTGAGCAAACTGCGGGAGGCAGTGGAAGACAGGAGTGCCTGGCGTGCTCTGGTCCATGGGGTCACAAAGAGTTGGGCACGACTAAACGACTAAACAACAACAAATGCATAAGATTGTGCTGCGATGGTATGGCAAAACACCATGTATACAACTGGGCAAAAGTTAGCCTTGACTACTTCCCACTGAAATTAACAGAACTAAAAATAGTTGTGACCATTCAATTCTGTTTCTTTCAATAGTGCTAAATTCTTAAGCGGGGAGAAGCCAGCTTACTTCATACCTGGACTTGCTCAAAACAAGGTTTTATAGCCTAATTCCTATGCTTTTAATTTTGCTGCCCATGATGGTATTTTGAAACCCTGTTCAATTCAAACACGGGGGTGCCTGGAGGGGTAAATTGCAATAAATAAATCCTCTCCTACCCGTTAAAACCCATCCTACAAGTTCAAAAGGTTAGACATGATGACTTGGAAAATACCCCTATAGCCATTTAATTGTTCTGTGTATTTTGCCACAAGGAAACGAGGTGAATCAGTCTCATTCCAGGCCCCTTTTCACCTTACATTATGAATTCCCAGAATTTAGGACGTTACAGTGCTGTTTTCACTGAAGTTCTTTCAATGGCATTATAAACAAGGGAATCAAGAATCCTCGTTAAACCACAAAAATGGTCAATTCTTTTTTTTTTAAATAGCCAGTGAAAATAGCAAAATATTTTCAGTATCAATATAGGCCTTGTGATATGGTTCCAATTGACCTCCAGATCTGGAAGAAATTCTGTGGGTAATTTATAAGTCTGATGGATGATGTTTCAAGGCTAAAACTGCAGACACCTCACCGGAATAATGCAATTTATTTAATATAGCGGCTTGGCTGAATAAGGCTGAAACACTTGACAACCTTTTAAATAAAATAAACTGCTGTGCAAGAGCTGAAAATCAGTCCCCCCCCCCCATACCAAAATAAACTTGATCACCACAGAAATCTACTCAGGTTGTAGCTATTTTTGCAGCAGGTGCAAGAAAGACCACCACCACTCCCAGGGTTTCCCTACCTGAATTCCTAAAGCATCTGGACCACGGACCCAACTGAGAAACATAGGTCTTCCTAGGTTGGAAGTGCAGGCAAGATGACCCTCACTTTTAAGTGAAAAAGCTGTGTGTGTAACACTACAGAGGTAAGTGGGGTTCCCCCCCCACCAAAATACTTGTCCTCTCTTAATAGGTTGGCTCCATTTATGATTGGTTGCACTACCAGCAAGCCACATTTATATTTCCTATACTCCAAGTTGATATTAAGAAGGTGAATAAACCAGACATGGTCAATAAAGCCAACATATCAAGAAAAGATTCTTCTTGGATTTGCTTGAGTACATTTTACACAAACTTTTGGGAAGTGTATTGGCACCTCCAGAAACCACAACACAATACAGAGTGCCTTGAAAGCATATCTTGCCTATTGTATCTGCGTTTTGATGGGACCAATAGTAGTGCCATGCCATCACAATGTAAAGAATCATATTCCCCACTCATCTACCCAAATACAACAGAAACAAAATCTGCATGTTAGTTCCAGAAAATTCTCATAACTATGAGGATCAAAAAAATAATAATGTCAGAAATTGCCTTAGAAGTATACTAGAAATGAGAATTTCTCCAGTGGGTATGAATAATGTCGTATTCATTATTTACATATTGCCTATATTCTACATACAATCAATTCAGTCTTGCCCCAAGCTCTACTCAACAGTAGACCAATTAATGGTCATTCATTCATTTCAGTGAGTCTACTTTGAGTGGAGTTAATGTTGGACACAACTCAATCAATATACCAAAGTTCAGGTCTGTTTGGCTGCTATGACTCTTGGAATGGCCATTTTGCAATCTCCCAGAGTAGACTAGTTAGTTCATATTGACCCTTGGGCTACATAGCTGCCCTAGTTTCATCTTCAGAAGTATGCAGAGGAGGGTCCAGTAATAATGCATAAGTATTTAGGATTCCATCTTTCACCTTCCTTTCACTGGTGGTCAAGTCAAGCCAAGTGAAGCTCCGAGTCCTGGCCATGAGGAGAAGAAGCTTCTGTAGAGCTTCTGTAATACTACCAGCTCAGGCAACAAAAGGTGCACTTGAAGCTGGAAAGCCAGAATTATTTTTCCCCTCCTAGGTATGAAGGATGTGTTGCTGGTCCTGGCACTTCTAGCAAACATGGATATACAGTTATGCTAACAAAGCAATTAGCATTTGAAACAAAGCAATCTACAGGAGGAAAAGGGGATTCTAAGAAACTTTGCATTCAGTACTTACAGTTCTTTCAGGTTTCTGAGTGCCCTGACAGAGACGGGGAATTCATCCAGATTATTGTAATTTAAATCCCTGGATGTTAAAAAAAATCAAATCATAATAACTATATTAGATATATGAATGAATTATACAGTTTTTTGCAAGGAAATATTTTATCTGCATTGTATTTATAGGTCTATAACTTCATAGAACTTCAAGAGTAGGAGATGAGTAGGAAATGTTTATGAGCATTTGTAAACACTCCATCCACAGTATTTATTACGTCGTGCTTAGTTAATCTATTCCCAAGAAATAATCTTAGGTCCACTTCCCCAACTGAGCATGCCAGAGTGCAGCTGAGCTTTATAAAACATGTCAGCTTCCTAACTTACTCTTACTGGAAAACACACACACACACACACACACACACTTTTAAAAAAATGCAAAACCAAACCAAGAACACTGTTGTAGGCATTGCCAGTTGTAGCAAATATAAACCAAGTGAAAAGTTTAATCTGGGCAAAAATCTGCCAAAATGGACAATTTAAGAATATGCAAAGATCAATAAGTAAGTTTCAATGTCACTGTTATGTTCCATTGCCTACTAATCGGGAAAAAAACCATTTAAAAATTTAGACATCAAAATTTACTTTTATAGTGTCATCACAAATGTTCATCCTGAACCTGTAGTAATCCCAAAATAATGTTTGCCTTTTGTTTTTTATTTTTGCATAATGTCAGTGAAAACACTGAAAACAAAGCACAACAAATAAAAGGTCAACTCACAAAGTCTCTAGGTTGTGGAGACCATCAAAGCATTTCTTTCCCAGGGAGTAGATTCTATTGTTATGGAGATGCCTGCATTAGAACATTAAGAACACAAGTCAGAAAAACAAGCTATATGCAGTAGACATAAAAGAAAACATTTTGATGCTTAAAAATCTAAAATAAGTGTGTTTTTTTAAAAAAAGGCTGGCATGATTTATATGCAAGTCCTGTTCTCACAAAGATAGGAAATGAGAAGGAATGCTTTCTACCTCTTACCTTTCCACTAGCTTTCACTTGGCCTTTGGCTTTAAAAGCTGATTTAAAAATTACAGACTCAATTGGTATAGTTGCAATAGTTGCAAAACCAATATTTAAGTGTCTGTTTATGTATACTGCAACTAGGCAGGTTATGTTTGTAATTTAAAACAAACTTTTAGCACACGTATCTAAACTAATGTTTAGGTTGGGAGAGAAGGAATAAAGAAAATTTTAAAAATTAAGCATATATGACACAAGGAATGTGCATGTAGACCTGCAAGAATGCTTGGATAAATTAATCAGCTATTGGTTTGTACACAGTGCAGTTTAGAACAGTTTAATTTATGCCAAGTTAGGTTCCACGGTTTACAATGTCTTTGTATCTGGGAGGTTCCTCTGCCTGCTGTTGAACTGGAACTGCAACTACATACTCAAGCTATCTTGAGCCAAGCCAGCCATACCCAAGTTTTGTTTATGTTCCTTCCCCTTCTCCTAGCCTCCCTCCAGCTGAAAGTGGGGTGGCAGCAGAAGTTTCGCTTTTCAAGATCTTCTCTGTTATCATTCCCATTTTAGCATATGTGCTGCTGAAGTGAGCACATTTTGCTTTTATATAACTATGATAGGTGATTGTGCTTTTTGTTACTACAAAATTTGCAGAAAAATGTAAACCCGAGTAAAACTACTGAAACCTAACAAACCACACCCACCACAACCTTGATGGAAAATAGGCCTGCCTCCCATATTAAACATATTCTCTCCCCAAAACAGCATTGCCAAAAGCTACTATTACATTTACATTTTTATTGACAGTAGGCCCAGTTTTTCTCCCATTGAAGATGGTATCAGATTTCACATTGACCTGAAGTTTTACATAACTTGCTGAATTATGCAGGCTTAAACTGCAAAGTAACAGGGCAAGGGAGAATTCAGCAACAGCTCTTTTTGGGGGGGAGGGCTATATGTGAATTATACATCAAAAACATGCATAGTATTTGGGTATATGACACAAAAAGAACAATATATTCATTTTTTAAAAAATTAACTATTAGCATAATCACAGCCCATGAATTTTGCATGATGGCCATGCCCATTCTGTATTTTGGAGAGAGAAAGGGGGGCAACTTGTACTTTGCAGAGCCTCACGCCCCTCCCCTCCATTGCAGGAGGGGCAGAGGGTGTTTTGCCTCAGATGCCCAAATGCCTTGGGCTTGAATCTTTGAACAAGGAGAGCATCAGACTCATGCTTTCCCATCACCCCCTGGTGTGCTTGCTTTTCTCCCCAAGACTGCATCTTGAATTACCACATTTATATAGCAGCCTATGTACATGGAGTCCAACACATGTAGGCTGAGGCTAGATGTTTTGCTGTACTATAACGCTGTAGTATCAAGATTGCACATCTGGGCCTACACATGATGGACTGTCACAATTCCTTAGAGGCCTGCATGCAGTTATTGGGCGATGGGACAGGTACACCAGGGAAGACCAGACTCGGAAAGCTCAGTCCGGATGTTTTCACCAGATGCAGACTCAAATATCTACATATGGATAATAATTTGTATCATTCCATTTTGTGCTTCTATAGGTGATGGGAGAGATCTTTTTGTAACCCATATTAAATTGTTTTTAAAGTGATCCAGTCAGGTGACACAGACTGGATCCCAAGTGTCTATCTACTCTACTGAAACAGCAAGTGCAATCAAAGCTTATTCGCCAGCAATTTGTTTCAGTACTGCAAATGGCAATGAATTCAAATTTTGTATCTTTTTACATGGGCAAAAGAAGCCATATTATTCAGATGGGTGTATGTGTGTGTTAGTATTCATGAATAAAGGGAAGAATGAAGTATTTACAATCTCAACCTCTATTTCACTCAACTAGCCACATTAACCAATTGTCAACCAATTTTTGGCTCTATCAGTCATGTCACATTTTTGCTGCTCGCATCTACTGAAAGCACATTCTTTCTCTCTTATTCATATTATATTAAACCAACTACTTCAAGATGCAAATAACAAGGTTCAAATGTTACACTTTGAAATGCAATGAAAACTTACAGAACCACTAAACTGGAGAGGTTTCCAAAAGCGTAATCTGGAATGTGGTATATTTTGTTCAGAGCCAGTGTCATTGCCTGAAGTGCTGGCAAACTTCTGAAAGCTTGCACCGGAATTTCTGTCAGAGAGTTGTCATCTAACCACAGGTGTCTCAGTGAAACCAAGCCACTGAAGCAGTTGGGGGGCACAAGGCTGATATGGTTAGCATCAAGGCGTCTAAAAAAAATGCAGAAACATTATTATTATTTTGCAGGACAAAATCTGCTAATAAATGAATCTAACAGGTAGCAAGTAGCAGGTTTCTGCTTTTGAGAATAATAATACAGTATCCCAGTTTTTCATTACTTTCTTTTATTTTCCCTTTTGTATGCTGCAAACAACCGCAAGCATTTTATCACACTTTGATTAAGGTCTGCTGTGGGCCAGATATGGAAGAGAATTACTTCATGGACCAGATTCAGCTTTGTGGGCCATTTCTAGCTTGAAAGCACATGGGTTAAGAATCATAAAACATTTTGTAAGCGATAAAGGGCTAGAGAAAAAGAAAAAGAAAAAGAAAAAAGAAAAAAATATGACTTGCCATTCTTAGCACTACTATAAATTGCCTCACTGAACTGATGTTTTAAATATAAAGGTGATGGCCCATTCTTCATGTGTGGTACTGGGCAGCTCTACCAGTTGTAATAGAAACTTAAATGTGTGACAGGATGTTTCTGGAGGGGTACTGAATCATCCTTCCTCATATGTTTTCCAAATCCAAGTTGCAATTAAAGGTCCCTTTTCAGTTAGCAAATTCTTTATTTTACCTTAACTCAATGTTCTTCCTGAGGTGAATCTAAAGGCACGAAAGAACTCCTAATTGCTGGCTCTGGTTGCTGCAGAGCCAGCAATAGGAGACCACCAGGGTACCCTGAGCAAGGAAACATTTTTGGCACCTTCCCTCCTCTCGCCTTCTGTTTTGCACATTCTCTACATCATAGTTTTGTGCCCTACATCATAGTTTTGTGCCCCCTCAGCTTGCCGCCCTGTGTGGGGGAACCACCTGCACCCCCCGCTAAATCCAGGGCTGAGACCACTTAACTAATATAATTGTAGAATCCTGAAGCAAAGCAACAGGGTTTATTCCACAATGCCACAGTGCAGGTGCCACCAGTTTCCTTCAACAAACAATGCAGTGTTATAGCAAAACCACAAAAATCCTCTATTTGTTACTGCATAAGGCAGTCAGCACAGCAGATGTAATTTCCCAGCACTATTTAGCAACTAAGATAGATTCTTTGGTGGTTTTGAAACAAAGGTTCCAGCACAGTGGGATCAGCAGATCCTGTTACCTCACTTGCTCCTAGTTCCATTGCTTTTGTATCCAAACCTTTAACAGTTTTTCGCTTTCCTGCACTTGCAGGAATGGAAAAAGAAGAAAAGGGACACAAATCCAGGGCTAATCTCTTTAAACCTGGCATAGGGAACCTGTGGCACTCTAGTTGTTGTTGGTCTATAGCCCCATCAGCCATGCTATCTGGGCCTGATGGGAGTTGGGAGTCCAACAGCATCTGGAGGGTCAGAGGTCATATCCCTCTTTAAAGGAATACAGAACTTAAAAAAAATAATCCATAGTCTATCCTGTATCCGCATCAATATTAATTTTACTGGATTTCATAGATGTATTGGATTAGATTGCTTGGAGAGAGAAAAAGGTGTTATAGCACAGCCCAAGGACCCCAAACCAAAATGAACCAGGAAGAATATTTGATGCAACATTACAGCTGGAAGTAACTGCTCCTTTTAAAAGTATGTAGTAGTTTTATTTCATAGAGTCATGGAATTGTAGCGTTAGAAGGGACCCCACAGCGATCCCTGGGTGGGCTCGAACCACCAACCTTCCGATTAACAGCTGGACACACTGACCTATTGCACCATTGGAGGCTTTGTTCTTTAGATTAACATTCTCGGAAATGACCCACAAGAAATAGATAAGCCCAATAGGAATGAAATACCTTCAATGAATCAACTAAAAGAGTCACAGAACAGTGAGTTAGTTACCTTCTGAGCTTCATAGAATTGAAGCCTTCCTGGGCAAGGATGAAGGAACCCAGAGCTGATTATTTTTTTATCTGGTACTTGATTGCGTAGGAATTATTACTGAATTTTTGTGTGGTTTTGAGATTGGATTTAATTTGGGGATTATAATTGAAATATTGTTTCAGTACTTTTACATGTTGGCAACTTTGAGTTCCTCAGGAAGTAAAGGAATAATAAACAAACTAGACAGAGAAAGAGGGAAAAGCAGCACTGGGAAGTGGGGTATTTCTGGTAGCAGCTGCAAGTTTTGCTTCCATTTTTGATCAACAGCAGTTTAGTGTTACATTCCAACTTTACACTGTGGTTCAAGCCCATGGCCTGAAGTTGCCTTTTGTCAAACAAGGCTTAGTCGAGATTAACCACACATCATCTGCTTCAGAAAAAAATGGCAAGCTGCAGTTAATAAAATAATGAAAGCAAAAGCTTTTGGTCTTCTTCTTGCAGCCATACTGGTCGGAGGTAGGTTGTTGATGCACAAGCCCAAGGCTCATTCTGAGTCATTCCCATCTCAACCATGGTTTACAGTGATGTCCAAACCAGCTCCCTTGTTTAGGAAATACAGTGGTACCTCGGGTTAAGTACTTAATTCGTTCCGGAGGTCTGTTCTTAACCTGAAACTGTTCTTAACCTGAAGCACCACTTTAGCTAATGAGGCTTCCTGCTGCTGCCGCGCCGCCGGAGCACGATTTCTGTTCTCATCCTGAAGCAAAGTTCTTAACCCGAGGTAATATTTCTGGGTTAGCAGAGTCTGTAACCTGAAGCGTATGTAACCTGAAGCGTATGTAACCTGAAGTGTATGTAACCTGAGGTACCACTGTACTTTGCAGGCTAAATAGGTTGTGTCCAGATAAATTATACAAAAAGAAAAGAAAAGAAAGATGAAGTAAAAATATGCTTAAATGTTTTCTTTTTTTCACTGAACAAAATGAAAATGCAAGCATACCAAGTAATCTTGTACGAGGCAAAGCTAGCTCATTTGAAAGAAACTGGGCTTTATGGCAGGCCTGTTAATCTTTTTATTTAAAGCTGCTTCTTCGTTTTTGCTCATGTAAAATGTCAGGTCCTTTCTATCTACTTGTTCACAGTATTTCTACCTACTGCACGAGAACAAATAACAATTTCTGTGGCTTTATGCCAGGCTGGCAAATAACTGAGACAAGGTCAGTTGGAACAAATTTATAAAAGTTCAGTGTCAAAGCCCTTTTACAATTAAATTTTCAATATGAAAACTGACATGGCAGGCTGTAGGGACACAGCTTCCAAAACAGCTCACAAGGTCTGTCAACAAATGGGTAAAGCTGGAAATGTTTAGAAATACCCACTCTGCAAGGGCAACAAGAATATTTTGTGCTACGTTTCCAAGTGAGATATACTTTGAATAGAAATACAAAGTTTCTTTGCATTTAGTCAGAAAGGCATTTCTCGTCTGTGTGACGTTTCAGTCTAAGCCAAGGACTTTAGAGTTCACCAGCTTGACAGTTACACTGATTAAAGCTTCTTTTTAAAAACCTTTTCTTTAATTAATTCGCACGTGTGTGTTTTTCTCCAGCAGGGCTAACATCCTGCCTAGATCTTATAGCTCTTTCTTCGAGCACTGCTGCTTACATTAGTTGGGATTGTAGGACTTTAGGCATAAGCCTGCATGATATGCCTGAGCAGCGGGCATACTCTGTACCAAGGCACCAATAAAATCAAGATTTCACCCTCTTAAACAATAAATGATGGGCTGTCTGCATTTTACAGCAATTTACTTCAGGGCCAGCTCCAGCGTCATCTGCAGTGTCATCAAGTGTCATCTTGCTGAATGGAATGGTACTTGATGTGCACAGGAGTGATGGGTGAAAGGAGGCACTACCAAACACCTGACCTCCTGGCAGCGACATCTCTGCCACTTGCTAGGAGAAGGTGTGGTGGTCAGTGCTGTGTGAGTGCATCCATGTGCCTACACAACATCCATCACAGCACCCCTTTCTCTCCTGGTAAGCATCAGAGCCTGCTGCTGGGAGGCCAGGCGTGTGATGCAGTCCCTCTTCACTGACTGCTCCTAAATGTGCACAGACCTGTGAACCATTTCCACTGAAATATTCAAAGTAATGACTTACAGAGCAATCCAAGCCCTTCTTACACCAGACTTGTTGGGGGTGGGTGGGTGTTGGATTGAGTGGTGGCACCTTTTGGCTAAGCTCTACCAGCCGAGCCAGGTTCCTGTTAGCCTTTGACAGGAAGTGACCCAAGCGATGCTCCATGGGTGCTGACCTCCTCCATCCACATGCTGGAGTATCAGCACCAGCAGAGTCCATCGCAAATGGAACATTCTGAGGGAGGGGCAGAGGCACGGCTGAGCTATTCAGAGATTCACTGGACCCTGAGCTGGTCAAGGAGGTCATAAAGCACAATAGGGGTACAATTGAATTTGCAATTAGGTATAACAGGGACAATACAGATATAGCAACAGTTAAAATATATATAAATTAAAACTTACTAACATATAACCTTAAATTATCATTTAAGGCCTTAATCATTATGATAGCACAGCTTGTTCCCTAAGTTTTATGGCAATCACACAGAATTTAGTTACCCTTAGCGTGATCTCAGGATCCTTGTCCTCTACAAGGGATTTTAGACATTGAAGTTCGGATTCATTTGGAGATTTTTGCATAGCATGCGTAATAAATACCGAGCATATATCCCCATAGAAACGGCAGCATAACAAGACATGAGAGACAGTTTCTACCTCCATCAAGCTGCAGGGGTAGACTTATTCCGCGTATGGTTTACCCTCGAATCTGCCCTGCAATAAGGCAGATGGCAGCATGTTGAATCTAGTGAGGGTAAATGCCTGAGCCGGACTCTCTGCCATTGGAGATGCCATCGGGCCAATCTTGATCCAACAGCTGTGCCTGCCTAGAGCTGTTGCAGGGGCTGGGCCCAATTGCCCTCTCCCCACTTTCTCCTGTCATGAACAGTAGGGCTACAGATGTGGCAGCCTCTCTGCTGCCCGAAGGGTCTTGGCAGCAGCAACTTTGTATTGTGCCCTAAATTGTTCTATTGGTGGTGGAGGTGTCGTTGGTAAGAGCACCAGTGGTCAGCACAGTAACTGGTTGTAAGCAGCTACAAGCCATTTTACATTTACATTTCCCACAGTGAATAACAGAATCAGTAGAGTTGAAGGGACCTCCTGAGGAACAGCTAGTCCAACCCCCTGCAGTGCAGGAATATGCAGCTGTCCCATATGGGGATCGAACCTGCAACCTTGGCATTATTGGCTCCCCACACTAACCAACTGTGTTATCCAGACTGTGCGTCAACATAGCACTGCAGGAATCACTTCTACCATAAAGTTTCAAGGTGATTTATATATTGGAACAGAAAACATAATAAAAATAAAAGTAGGTAGGATCAAAAAGAATCTCCGACTAAAAATGATCCTATATAAATTCAAGACAAACAAAACATCCAACGGCCACTGCAAACATTAGTATAAGCACTATTAAACAGGCACTAACAAAGCCATCAAACCTCACAAAATAAAAATTAACAGCTAAATGCCTGGGTGTGGAAGTACATTTTGACCTGGTACTGAAAATATATCAATGTTGACAACAGGCAGGTCTCCCTAGAGAGAGCATCCCACTGTTTTTTTGGAGGGTGGGCACTCTGCTTGCCCCTTGGAGTCATACATCTTTTTTAAAAAAGTTTAGTTCTGTGCATTAGCTTTTAACCTTTAAATGTTACAGGGTATATACCTAAGCTTATGGCAAGCATGCACTACACATCTATACAGAAGTAACTATACTAATTTTCCATTCAAATCCAGCAAAGTTAATTTTTAACATGCCACGCTAAGAAGCTACTGTAGCATGTACCACTACAGAAAATGCAACCCAGTTAAAGAGTTCACAAAGCAGTCTTAAAACCTACCACCACAAATGTTCCTTTGTTATCTAATCTTTTCTTTTATTCATAAGTACCATTTTTCTAGTTACAGATAATAAAACTTTTCATTAGTGATTGTGCTTCCTGTCATAATGTAAATAATGCATGCTGATCTATAAAACATGCAATGAAAACCTTAACGTTTTCATTCAGTTGTTTTAGTTGTGCTGATCAAAGTTTTGGCACTTTCAAAGCTAAATCCATTAGCTCATAAACTGTACCTTATTTATAATTTAAAATATATGGCTAACATGTGGAAAGTTTAAAAGCAGCTATTGTGCTCAAATGTGGGCCAATTTAGGGATACTTTTTTATTATTTCCTACTACAGATAGCATATAAGGAAGAATATAACATGAAATTGATCATGAACTCACTTAAAATGTCCAAATCTTTCAAGGAGAATTCACGAAGCATAAGGAATGCAACCTAGTGTCGCTTTTAATAACAAATTGTGCATGCTCTGGCCATATGCTCTGCAGCTTATGTAGAAAATATTATACTTTAAGAGTTATGACAATCAGTCTTTCTCATTTATTCTCGTTATATCTAGGAATAAAATACTGATTCCTTATGCTACTATAGTGCACTTTCTGGGACACAGCCATGAAGTACATTCACCTCAGAGGAAATACAAATACAGGATCTGAGAAGCCATAAAGGGCATTGAAGGAGGAAGTAATGAATGAGAACTAAAGATGCTCAGAGGCTATTCTTAGCTTTCATCTAAGGCCTAGATGTCAGTTTGGGGCATTCCAAAGAGATGTATAGGCAGGATTTCCTCACGATCACCTTCATAGGTGGTTTTTAAAAAACCTTTCATATTATTTGTGAATTTTTAAAGAGATGCTATACAAAATCTGCACATGTGCATCTGACACTAGAAAAAAATTCCACCATGAATCACATGGAAAATACTCCAGGAAATAGCCTTATTAGTCTGTTGCAGTTTGAGGATAAATCAAATGCTTTATGGTGTTGAACTTTCATGTGCAATAGTCTGCTCAATGAAGTCGAATATAGTTTTGTTTAGGCACGCACTAAGAACCAGAAGAGTAGATAAAGTGGCAGGACTAAAAGCAATGTTTTCCATGATACAGTGGTACCTTGGTTCTCGAACAGCTTGGCTCCCAAACAAATCAGCTCTTGAATGCTGCAAACCCGGAAGTGTGTGTTCCGGTTTGCGGACGTTTTTCGGAAGCTGAATGTCCGACGCAGCTTCTGCTTGACTGCAGGAAGCTTCTGCAGCCAATCAGAAGCCACGCCTTGGTTTTTGAACCGTTTCAGAAGTTGAATGGACTCCCATAACAGATTAAGTTCGGGAACCAAGGTACCACTGTACACATAATTCTGGATGTCTCTCACATTCCTGATTGAATAACACTGTTGTTACCTGTGAGGAAGAGTTCCATGTGGACAGCTAAATACATAGGCATATGTTGCATCAGAATTCACAAATATTGAACTCATTTCAAAATCATTGTTGAGCTTGCAGGAAGAGTCTTTTTGTAAATTACCCCACAGTCCAAAGAGCATGAACACCAGTCTGCCTCCAAACACACAGGTGGAATCTAGACATATATAAAAAATGTTCTGAAAATGCTTCTTGAAAAATATATTGAATTTGCCATAGCTCACCATCACGATCTAGTGTCACATTTGTATAATGCACTTTACAACGCACTTAAAACATTTTATTTGCAGCTGTGTAGCTAAGTCCACAGACTGCTTAGAAGTTTCCCCAGAATTCTTCCTCTTGAGTAAATCAAACAGCCCAGTTTCTGAGCCTTGGGATTTTTTTTTACACAGTTTCCAGTCCATTTCGATTAATTCACAGGTTTAGTCTTTCTGGGGCTCTCATATTTCTTCTGGGTCTATCCCCTGGTTGTGGGTCAGAAACCCACTTCTGCAGCTGCTTCCAGACACAATTTCAGGATCCCAGCTGTTTCCTCTCTGGCACATGGGGCATCAAACATCCCTAATGCACAGTGCTCCTTTTTAGCAGGATGCAACTTCAAGCAGCTCATGAACTAAGAGGCCAGCCCTATTTATTAGCCCTTCTGTGCTAATAAAATTCTTGCTGCAGTTGTTGCATATAGGAAAAGCTTAGTATCTTGTCTGTTAATGTCTGTACCTACAATTCCCAGCAGAAAAGCTTCCAGTTTTTTAGTATATGTATATTTCAACATTTTCTTAATTTCATTATATATCAAATCCCAGAAGCATTTCACTTTCTTACAATCCCACCACATATGATAAAAGGTACCTTCTTTTTCCTTACATTTCCAGCATTTATTATCTACCTTATAGAGCTTGGCTAGCTTCACCGGTGTAATATACCATCTATACCGGTCAACAGATTCTCATGGCTGGTCCAAGCAAAGTCAGGATGGGCAATGAAGAGATGGGCTTGCAACCATGGGAAGCCAGTGTCACATTTGGGAACCCAGTGTTCCTAAATGTTGTGGGGCAGGCAGTCCCAGCATTTCAGCACTTGCAGAGGAAGATATATACAAATCAGAATAAGGATGCAGTTAGTAGAGGGCTTTCAAGTGAAGGAGGAACAGAGCTTGACAACTTGAACCACCTTGCCTCATGCAGAATCCAGAATCTCATTGCAGCACATGGCTGGAGCAGAGGCTACAGACTGAATTTGTATGCAAAATGAAATGTAATATTAAACATTAAAATGGTTTGTTTAAGATCTATGTTCCTTATGGGGAAGGTCCATAGGGTAGACCATCTCCTTTGTATTCAGAAGTCCTCAGGTTCAGGTCCACGCCTGCCCAGGGAGGGCTGCAAGGGAAACCAGCATGAAGCCCTGGGGAGATGCTGCCAGACTGTGCAGACACTACTAAGTTAGATGGACCAATGGTCAGACGTGGTATAAGGTAGTTTCCCATGTTCCTGAGAGATATTTAAAAAATCAGTACCTTCATGCAAATTCTGTTTTATAGGCTTTATCCACCTGTCAAAGTGGCCCACTGGGGGCAGGGAACGCAGGATGAGACCCGCCAGCCGGGAAACATTCCCTACCCCTGATCTAAATAAGCACAGCCCATTATTATCTAGGACATAAATGCCTGGTGGTTTAAAGGAATAGGCTACTTATCCTACTCATCCTAGTCCAAAATGCCCATCATCCTCTCAGACAATGGTAAAAGGATTTGTGGGGATGGGAAGAAAACCTGTTTGCCCCATGGTGATCTAGTAAATTAATTCTGCATTTGGGAGTAGAATGGCTCTATTTGTGCTACATGGAAGAATAGGCATAGCTGTACAATTGCGGGTAACCTGTAGACAAGCAATAAGATGGGCACATGAGCAAAATGGGACAAAGCCATCAGAATTCAAATAAAACACCTTCAAATGAACTAACTTCTAAACCGTGTCATACCTTAAAAGAAAGCTCCCATTTTGTAGAAGCTCCTAGTTGGCTTTTAAAGCTTTCAACTCCTTTTTTTAAAAAAAGGTTTCCCGGTTTTGAATAGTTTCAAAAGAATCCTCATTGTAAATTGGAAACCAAGACGTAAATCACCTTATGGATAGAAAATTACTAGGTTGTATGAAACGAGAAACTAAATCTATGCACACCTTTATCAGACGGGCACAGACTCATTTGGAAGAAACAAAATAATCCTGGTTTTCTTTTCCTCAAAGAGGTCACATTTGCCAACGATCCTCTTTCAACTGATAGTACATGTACGGTACTTATCATTCCTATCTGCTGTCTGCTCAACAGCTGTTTAAAGTTCCTACTGACCACTCTCATTCTCTTTTTATTTTAATTTTGTCACCAAACACCCTTACACAGTCAACACAACCTCTCAGTTTTCTCTCCTTCTTTCTCCTTCGCCTCCTCTTTTCTATCTTCTAGAAAGGCATTTGCAACAAAGAACGAGAGATAGCGAGATAGTTTATTTAGAAACTCTGTTGAAAATTCAACTCTCTTTCAACACCACAAAGAACCCTTTGTTTATATGGCTTATCATATATATAAACACTTACTATTTAGGTTGTTGGAGGAAGCAACACTGATGCACAGAATTAAAAATCACTAAAATTGAAATGAAAGTTTCTTTTTGAAATGCATTTCTGCTGTAGTATTCACTGGGTCTCGTTTGTCAGATTTATTTCAGCAATCATGTGGACTGTAGGCTTACTTTCATTTAAAGTAAAATATTGGATCAGACAGAATTCTAAGTTGACACACATGTGCAATACATTGCTCAACCCTTGTTCTGCAGCCTTTGAAACACAAGAGGAAGAGAGATTATGCCTTTGTGGCATAAAATACTAATTGTATATTTATTATTTTAATATATATTAAAGGGGAAACTCTCATTGGAGGGCATTAGTACATCTGAATCTGTTCTATCTGAAAGAGAGACCAGAACGCTCAAGGAAGCAATTCCTTATTCAACTATTTTTTTGTTTAAGCAGTAAGAATAATACTTTGAAAAAAGTTGTGATCTTGTGCTTCATTTGTACACTATTATTTCTGCCATGTAGTGTCACTTTGTACTTCAGATTATGCTATTTTTTATAATTAATGGGAGCAGAGGTTATACAATGACATACTTTGGCATAATCACCATTAACAACCATGTAGTGTATTATAGGATATATGCATATACTTACAGAGACTGGAGAGAGTGCAGGTTCTGGAGTGCTTCAGCAGGAACTTGCTTTAGCAAATTATTCTGAAGCATTCTGCATTTGGAGAGAGAGAGAGAGACAGAGAGAGTGAGTTAAACAATTTTAGCCTACAAACCAGAGGCCAGTGTTTAGTACCTTACACTGGTATAACCCCCCCAGAAGGAAAATGGTTAGTAACATGGGTGTGAGATCTGGTCTCCAACACAGAGTGTACCACCTGCTAGTTACCAATATTTTGAAACCAAGGTTTAGAGAGAAAACCGAAACTTTGTAGAATTTGAGAGCCAGCGTAGAATCGTGGGGATAGGTGGGAGACTCTCTCTTAGCCTAAACTATCTCACAGGGTTGTTGTTAGGATAAAATGGGTAGGAGAGAGAAATACATGGAGGAAGGTAGGATATTAATGAGATAAATTAATAAAATGTAAGTGTGTGCCTCTTCTCATCATTTAAAGAGCTGTCCATATTGTGGATGAGTGGTTCCAGTCCCACTTGGATGGTTGTTTTCAGAAGCTGATGCTTGAGGAGTGTTCTTCTGCCCTGTGGAGTCTTCAATGTGGGGTTCCTCATAGTTCAGCTTTATTCCCTATGCTACATGAAACACTGAGCGGGGTCACCTGGAATTTTGGAGTAGATTGTCAACAATATGCTGATGACACTTGTCTTGTCTCTGCAATGGACTGGATGAGAGCCAACAAACTGAAGCTTAATCCGGATAAGACTGAGGCTCTTGATGGGGTTATCTTCCCTCTAAGGGAGCAGGTATGCAGCTTGGGGGTTACTTTTAGATCCTTTGCTGTCACTTGAGGCCTTGCTGGTGCAGAGTACCTTCCATCAGCTTTGGCTAGTGGCCCAGCAGCACCCCTACCTGGACAGGAATAGCCTAACTTTTGTTGTCTATGCTCCGATAATCTCTAGGTTAAATCATTGCAACACATTATACATGGTGCTGCCCTTGAAGACAGTGCACAATTCAGTGGCCACTTTCATCACCAGAGCAAGATGGTTTGAGCATTTAATGCCAATCCTGGCTTGAACGCACTGGCTGCCAATTAGTTTCTGGACCCAATTCAAAGAGCTGGTCTTGACCTATAAAGCCTTAAATGGCTTAGAACCACAATACCTTAAGGACCACCTCTCCCCATATTAACTTACCTGAATCCTGTGATCATCATCTGAAGCCCTGTGCCATCTACATTACATATATTTAGGCACCAGGTGAAAACACTCCTCTTCTCCCAGGCCTCTGGCTAACTAAACAATATATGGCCTTTTGAACTGTGTTATGTGTGTAGTGTTATTGTTTTCATTTGTTACTATAGCATGTATTTTTGTGTTTTTATATTGTAAACTGCCCTGTGATCCTTGGATGAAGGGCGGTATAGAAATCTAATAAATATTAAATATTTAACAAAAACATAACAACACAGAGAATAAAATGCATCTTAGAAAAAACAACCTAGAAAAATAAGAGCACAAACTAGGACTACACATCTGCAGAGGCCTTGCTAAATAAGTATGTTTCAAGGAGGTGTAAGAATATAGTCAAAGGCAGTGCTGCTTAACTTCAGAAGGAAGATGATTCCACACAATGGGTGCAATCATGGATAAGGTACTCCACTTCTCAAAAGGAATGTTTTTCAGCACAAAGCTGAAACCTGCTTGGTTTCATAAAGACCTGCTTGGAATGTACTTCACAGTTTAACAAAGTTTGTTAACAGTTAGGTTTATCCTTAACTGACTACATCTACCAAGAAATAACATAAGATATGGGCGTAATGTTTCTTAAATACTATGATGTTTGAAGTAATCTACTCATTTTGTCCATCTTCCCACCCATATAAATAGAAATAAAAGTGACCTCCTTTTTTCCATCCTCATTATAAAATCTCTGAACTTTGAGAGCTAAAACCTGCCCTTCTGTAGGAAGTTAAAGAAACAATTACAAAAAGCATTAATCATCTTTTCCTGGTCATACTCTGATCAAAATGAACAATTTACTTAAAGTGTTGCTTTTATATTAGGCCCACAAACCACACAGAAATGTTTTTTACTTACAGTACTTTAAGGCTGAAAAGCCCAGAAAATGCTCCTTTGGGGATGTGTGTCAAGCCATTTCCTGCCAGACGTCTGCAGGGTTAGAACGAAAAAAGATAAATAGATTTTATTTTATGTGGAATTAATTTGGATGTTAAAATACACAGGACAGTTATATTGGAAGCACCAGGGCTAGAAGGAGTTGTTTAAGATCCCAGTTTTGTCATCATTAACATTCCGTGTGAAACATTTTGTAACTATACAGTCCATTTACTGTCAGCTGTGCAAATGCATTTGCTTCAATAAACCTGGCTTACTGTGCACGCCTAATTGTCCAACCTGTTCTGCTTCAGTAGCAAACAATGCAAAATTACAGAATGCAGATTGGCTACTATTTTCATAACTTTACATTTGCCCCAGTAGACATGAATTTTCCCCAGCAGACATAGAAAGCACGCAGATAAATTGCCAAGCTTCATTAGCTACAAGAGAGCACATGGTTACAAAAATGGTGCACGTTCCTTCACAGTGTTGTGCTTTAAAAAGCCGACTGGTTGTGAATGGATAGAAATTACATGTGGAAATGAGCTGATGATTACTTGCCTTTCTGTGTTACACATGTCCTTCTTAAAATAATGTTAACTGCTGATGTCAGCCTGAGCAGAGTATCAGAGGAATTTGATAAATGCACTGTCAACTTTCATTTCAAATACATCACTGACAGTAGCGGGTTAGCAAGGAAGAGGCACTTCTCACCTGCTCTCTTAAAGGAGAAGCACGGGCTGTTTCAAACAGTAGTTTTGAAAAGCACCTTAAGCACCTGAAGACAGCTTTCAGCACTAAGCAGGACCACCCCCCACCCCCAGTAGCTGATGCAATGTGGTGCACCCACATTATGCCATTTTTTTCCACCAGGTAAAGACCTTTTAATTCAGCCATCCCTTTTAATTTGAATTATTTGCTTTGGTGCATTTAAATGTGCATCCAAATTGCTTTCCCTTAAAAACAAACAAACAAATAAATAGCAAAGGCTGATCTGGTTCGGGGGAGGGATGTAGGATACTTTGTATTCCAGATTCTGTGTTTTTATGACATCTGTATTTATAAGTCTCAAACTACATCTGTGTGTTTTATTGATTTTTGTGAATGTCCACAGAATTTTGGTCTACGGTAGTCCAGAAAAGTTAACACCAATGTTATTCAATGCTTTATTCACTTTAGTATAATTTGAGTCAGTGGGACAAAAAAAAAGTTTCAACCATGGGTTGGCCTGGTTTTATGTGGTCATTATTTTATTTTAAATCGCTGCTACCCATCTGGTATAGTGAAGAAATGAATGAAAGCCTGCCATTGAACTCATTCATGGTTCGGGCTGCAGTTGAGGTTCTCCTTGGAACAGCTAGGATTGCCTGTACTTCTCACTGCCTTAGGTTTTGAATCTCATGATTTAATCAATTTTCAATCAAATCAAAGCATATTTACTCAGAAGCAAGTTCCCACTTCTATGAGAATTACAAGGTCTAAGATATAAAATAAATGTCATAAATGTACCAGGCAAACACATATATAAATACATAAACCACGTGTCTGAAACAGTACAGGAAAACAGTCCTAAAGCCATTTTGACTCTTCAGTGGCCTCAAATATTCCTCTGCAGTCTGGATGGAAATGGGAAAAGCCTCGCCATTGTCTCTGTGCTCACAAATCCTGCGTTATGGACACAATTAGGTATGAATAGGGTGAACCTGTGACCTGGACTCAGGAATTAAGTAATTATCATCACAAAAGAATGGCAAGGCTGTCCAGGTAAACCCATTAACAGGTTTCCTGCCAGACAGGATTCTGCTGTAGACCGCCCCTTCTGTGATGTATGTATGATGTATTGGAGGTGGCCTTGAGCTATAGGGTGGCAATTTCGAAAATCTATATAAGGGCTTGCACACCTTTGTTCTGGGTTCCTCCTCCCTCCTGCGTGGTGGTGGTGGTGGGGTGAGCACCCTGTTGCAACAGTTTAATAAAGATCAGAGTTACTTAGTTGCTTTGCTTCTCAATATTCTCTGGTTGGCCTCTGTTATTTTCTCCTACCGATAGAGAACCTACATAAGGATTTTATATGGGCTCTTGGGTACCCCATAAGGGAAAAGGAGCAGTTTTTTTTCTTATAACACACTGATATCAGTGTGAATTACTCTATAAGTAGACAAACGCATTTTTAATGTATCTTTCAGGGTACAGGGCCATTTGCAAATTTAATTAAAACCAACCAACCCAAACACATACAACCATCATAAATGTATGCTGCAGAACAATTGCTGGAGGAAGTGAGCCCTTGCAAGCATATAACACCTGTGCTCAGAGATCTGCACAGATTTGCTACCATGCCAAGCTCAAGATGTTACTATTGGCATATAAAGCCCTTAACAACTTGGGACCAGTTTACCTACGAGATCGCTTTACCCCACATGCGCTCACTTGACTGCATTGATCAGTGTAATTGGCACCACTATAGGTGCCACATAATACCAGTTCCACATTTGTAAGTACTCAATCGTTTAGTGTGACAGCACCTGAACTTTGGAACTCGCTGTCCATTGAGATCAAGCAGGTCACTGTATTCTTTTCTGCACATGCTAAAAAGATTCTTGTTTTCAACAAGCCTACCCATATGCTTAGGAGGTTGAGGGAATTTTAATACGTTTTAGTATTTTAACTTCTGTGTGTTTAAAAGTAGGGTTGTGTTTTTTGTTTTTTAATTGTTTTATCTTTTTGTAAACCACATTAATTATTTTAATCAATCGGTGTATAAATTTTATGAAGCAAACAATAAACGCAATTTCAATACCATGCAAATTCCTAAGTTGCCTCAATTTTTGTATAATCAAGATAGCCACTCTGACTAACACAACTTCTACAAGTTGAAAATATAATAAATTCTACTGATTTTTAACGGTTGGGTAGTGGCAACATTGTTCCCCAAAGTGCTATACTAACAGCAGCGGAAAACTATTGCTATGAAGGCTTCAGCATATGTCCAAACTGAAGCAATGCTTCCATTTTTAAATAAGCAACACGACAGAAATCTAAACCATAACCTGCATTTTATTTGCTTGGCTGCATCTCGTCTGAGACAACGGAGGAGCAAATGGACTGTAAACAGGAACCTTGGTTAAATTAACTAAAGGACAGGCCACTGAAGAGGCTGAGTCAGACTTTACAGCTGTCTGAACAGCCGTATGCATGAGAATCCAAATGCATTTGGATACCCAGTTTATTATTGCTTTGAAAATAGTTAGCTTTTATAATAGCTATTGTTGCTAGAATAATCCTCTGTCAGAAAAAGCACATGCACGAAACTAAAAAAAATTATACTTTTTGGCTATTAACCCAAATAGTTATATGAGAAAGTACGGTACATTGATTTTAAAATGCTGTGTTCTGCTGAGCAGGGCTTTTCTATTTTAACTAATATTGTGGAGTTCTTACTTCATAACAATCCTGTCTTGTGACGGTGGAATTTATTATGTGTCACTGGCTGTTTGCCAACCTGGAGGCATGCATGTCTGATTGTACAAGCTACTATACTGTACTTTGAATACAACTATTATAATCTTTACTTTGCATGTCCCTTTCTATACAGGATTATAATATGAACTGGGCAACTTCCTGTGGTATCTGCACACCAGCAGAATGACTTCAGCTGGAGAGACAGGACTTCCCCTTCTTTCCCCTCCTCCCTGAAACCCTCTACACATGCCCCAATTCTGTTCTGGAGGGTGTGGTCAGAGAAGTCAATCTTTGTGACGTTGCCCGTTTCCCAAAGTTTATTTACATCACTGCACTACACAGTTACTCAGGCATGGCGATCCTTCTCCATGGAACAATGGCAAGGCTACATTTTTTATCTGCTCCACCACAGCCATTTTCACATGCCTCACCTCATTCAGATATGACTTGTGAGAGATTATGCTCCTCTAGTATTGCTAGGTTTTGTGACCATATAGAAGAAGAGTTTGGATTTTATATCCCGCTTTATCACTACCCAAAGGAGTCTCAAAGCAGCTAACTTTCTCCTTTCCCTTCCTCCCCCACAACAAACACTCTGTGAGGTGAGTGGGGCTGAGAGACTTCAAAGAAGTGTGACTGGCCGAAGGTCACCCAGCAGCTGCATGTGGAGGAGCGGGGAAGCGAACCCAGTTCACCAGATTACGAGTCCACCGCTCTTAACCACTACACTACACTACACTGGCTCCTCCAGTGTATAGGTATACACTGATACAGAGTACTGGCACATTTTTTATTTTTTGCTGCTCATAGCAATTTATATTGCTTACCCACCACACTTGTATAAAAAACCCCCATAAAAATAGTGCCAACTGCACGTAACAAACTGAGTGAGCCAATTCTGCTAGGGGTAATAGGTAGCATTTAATCTACCTTGTTCCTTAAGTCCCGCCTTCCAAGTGAATATAGAGGAAGTACTGCTTCACCCCCTCTCAGAGCACCACAGCTGCAAGCGAGTTTTACGGGTTGGCTTCAAAGGACATCTTTATCCTGCCAGCAGGTTCAACGGTTCTGAAAGGTATTGCGTCTACTCCCTTCACCTTTAAAGGTACCCAAGAGTGGTCACTGAACCTTAACTGCCTATTAACTTCCTGAACCTACCTGCCAATGTTGCCAATTAACCTATTTAAAAGCAACCATCCGATAAGGACATCTGCCGGAAACCCAGTACAGAACAGGTGAAATAAACCAGCCAGCAAAGCCAACCAGCTGACATGCAAAAGATTTCTACTCGCCCCCCTGAAAAACAACCAGCTAATGTCCATACTGGATAAAAGGTGGAAGGGAACTGCAAAACTGCAGGAGTTTTGCAGTGCAGTGTGCTTGGGCACAGAAGAGGCTGAATGCCCTCCCTAAGTGGATGCAAATGCCATCTGACGCTACTGCTTCAGGCACAGTGTAATTGTTCGATCTCTACTGTTAAAAAGCTAGCATTTTTGTTCTGAAAATTGTAATTGCATTCTTTTACACTTTTGCTGTGACTTTGTACTTCATTATGGAATTACCGAATAGCCCTGGAAAGATTGTTCTCACTAATGCCCCCCACCAATAGATTAACAAAACTGAAATCACACAGGAGTCACACATATTTGTCATTAAAAAAAGGCACGAGGCTTAGTTTGTTGGTTTGTACCTGTGACTGAGACAGAGCTAACTTTTAAGGCAGCTTTGTCACTTGGTTGGCAAAATGGTTGTCACCCGAAACTAATTCTCAAATCATTCTGTTGAAAGGGAGAGGGGAAACAAAACAGACAACCCAAGTGAACTTATCTGTGCATTATTCTACTAAGGGCACCTGCTGTAAAGTTGTTGAGCAGTGTACTAAAAACTGCTTGGAGCTCTGCCCACAATGCTTTTGTTTGCAAAGCCCAATTTTTCAGTCTTAGAAAGGAAACTAGATATGTCTTATTCAATGATGCTGTAACTAGCCCCAGCAGCCTTCTGGCTTTCTCCTTTAGAGATGTAAAAGCAATCAAGTGGCTGCAGGTTCTACATAGTTTGTGTAATTCACTCAGTCATAGGCAGTTGCAGGAGACTGGATGGCGAGACTGTAAAACAGAACAATGCACTGGGCATTCAGAGCACTGATGCTGCAGTCAATAAGCTTAGGATTCCCATCAGGACGTCCTCACACGAAGCTATGCATCCCAGTGCAAGTTTGGACCCTTGTCTAGACAGAAAGTGTGTTATAATGAGAATAGAGGCCATCCCAGTATCAACTGATCAGGTCTCACATTTGGAGCAAGATCCCTAGATACAGTCCCCCTTGCCACCATGTTTCTAGACAGAAGCTCATATTGCATGACACTACTAAGTCGGGTAAACTCTGGGTATTCAGGAAGAGGAAGTGATACATTGATTTGCATAAACAAAACTGCAGCTGTCCACGATATGTGGGTTTTTGTGGCTTGCCACTAATTAGATGCCACAAGTGAGTATCAGAGGGAAGAAGCAGAGGTACAAACACTTTGCTTTTAGTGAACCTTGCCAGGATACCTGTGCCTTGAGTTACCGTTGATGTGAAGAATGAAAATCCAAAGCATTTTCAAATTCTTAGTTTTGTGGTCACTTTGTTACATATAGTCTTATGTGCATAGAGTGGTTTCCTCTTCTGGCAGGCCATCATCACTGCTAATCAACATTCCACTTGTGATTCTGTGTTTGATTAGCTAGTTTTTATAGCATATTGTTTTTTCTTTTTTTAAATAAAACAGAAAACACCAAATAGAACAAATTAAGCTATGCAGGGTTCTGTGTTTCATAGCCAGCCTTGAGGGATGCTAAAAGCTAAAGAGTAAGGAAACAGTAATTAAAAGTGATTACAACAAGACGACTTAGTACCATGAAATGTGAATGCAAGTGTCCTTGACACAGGCAGAACCAGACAGCAGGTTTTGGTTTTGATTATAACTTCACTTACTATTTTAATAAACATGAGCTGGTATTCAAACTTTTAATATCCTGCTGCTTAACTATTTCCAAATAGCAATCCGGCTCTTTTAAACAACCCTTAAAAAAATTAATTTCTACAGACCTGTCTCTGCTTAGAAAAGTTGTAGCCTCGTGGTAACTCGTTTAGGGTTTTTGGTTTTTTTGGGAAGTTTATTTCTAGAATCACAAGCAATTGGTGTGTTTTTTTCCCAGCTAAGTGTTTCCGCATGTGCCAAATGTGTCAGAGCTCACAGCTTTTTCTGTGCTGTGTTATCTGGTTCCCAGAGAAGTGCCTAAGAATGTTCTCACAACTATGTCAGTCAAGGATACAAAGATACGTACAGCTCTTCCAGGAAGCGGAGATTGTGCAGTGAGTTTGAGGACAGTCTAGTGATGTTGTTCATACTGAGATCGCTGAGGAAGGAAAGAGACAGAGTCTTAATACAGGATACATAACTGCAGTATACAGCTGTTTGTACATTTTAAAGTAGCACATTAACAAAACAACAAACAAAAATAGGTCCCTTTCAAAGTCAGATGAACTAACCAGAAGTATTTAAGCCATTTATTCCAGATGATCCCACAAATTTCTATGGAATTGCTTTGAAGCAAATGGTTTTAGAACAGCAGATGTGGTTTATTAAATACAATATTTAAAACTACTACCACATATTTTTGGTTGCCTTTTCTTATTATTAAGCTACCGATTTCAATACACAACAGTAAAAAATTAAAATACTTGGCACAATCAGGTTGCTTCTTGCTTTCTTACAAGAAAATTTATTCCTATGGTAGATAAACTGCAACATGATAAAACAATATTTAAATGTACTTTAAAACAATGTAGTAACCTGTATTTCACTAGTTAGTTGTAGATTGCAAAACAAAGGAATTTTGCCCTGTATTACTGCCCTAATACTATAATAGCAAATATTTTGACTCACAGAAAACCAAGCACCCCCTATATTTTTCTTTTTAATGGGCTCCCTTTGCAGATTCTCAAGTTGCATTAAATAAGTGAAATGAACCACAAAACAAGGGTGCAATCTGATCCTGCTTGTAGCACACTTCCTGGTGGGGTTCCACAGTAGTTCCTGGCACAGGAAACCAACAGGTTTTCCTAAGTCACATCAACCTCACTTTTATGCAGTATTCCACTTAATTATACTTTTAAAAAGCCTGTTTCCTCCTCATGCTAGTACAGTGTAATTACCGTGGCTTCACTGGGAAGGCTCCACTAAAATACATGGGAGCTATGCAAGACATTAAAAAGGTTTGTGCCCACTGTGGGGCTTTCCTGCACAAGCCCCATAGGAATGGGAGCTATCCAAGCAAATGGACCTGTGCACATGTTATTTATTTTTTTAATGAATCACTTCCTATAAAGCATCCTGAAGCAATTTGAAACATCAACAGCAACACACACACACACACACACACACAGAGAGAGAGAGAGAGAGAGAGAGAGAGAGAGAGAGAGATTTCATGGGTGGGGGGGAAAGTGAAGGGAGAACCCCCCCCAAGCAGTCCAGTGAAGACTGATCGTCCTCAGTGGCCGCGGAATGCTGACTGATTTCTTGAAGTGGGGTTGTGGGGGCAGGGGGAGAGAACAGAAAATACTGCATTGAAGGGGAGAATGAAACGGAGTATTGTAGAACAATGCGTGGCTGACTGGCTTGAACCCTGAATAGCAGCACGCTACTCAGCATTACGTTTTGAAGATCCCACTTGTATAACTCACTTATTTTATTATATTTCTATATCACCTTTCTGCAAACCACCAAGACTGAGTGCAACAGATCAAAACCAATAAAAAAAGGTTAAATGAACAATAAAGAATAAAAACATTGCAAACACCAACACTATTTTTTTTAAAAAAAGACCAAATTAAGAAGTGTAAAATCATCAACTAGTAGTATAAGTATTGCTACAACCAAAATCAGCACATATAAAATACAAACAATTGCTCTAATCGCCATTTTTATTTTTAAGAAAGTGACAATTGTCCTGATACACTAACAGTGTGCGCCGTAATCCAGCTACAGGGGAACACAAGTTTGAGCCACTGATTGTCTTGGAGGAAGTCAACCTCAGACTTAGAACATTTTGTTTCAGCTGACTCAGGTTGTAGACCTGGCAGCAAATGATACTTAGTACAGAACATCTTTCATTTTGTGGGAAATGTTATTTTAAGCAGGTGTTCTGGGTGTGCATTTTAAGTTCTTATCATGCTGATTATTCACACCAGAGGCTAATACTGTTTATAGCCAACATTTTAATACAGAAATACATTTTTACTAGTTTACAGCTATCCATTTGACAGCATACAGTTACACAGGGCAAACCTGGAAATAAATGACAGTTTTATTGTTAAGAAATATTAACAATTACCCATTTTCAACTCAATGTGTTGTTTAGCAGTCACTTCAAAAGCTAATTTATTAAACAACACTAGAGTAGTTATTAAATTCCCTCTTTTGTTGTAATATTTAATCATGCCTTTCTTTCTCTTCAGTAGTTGGCTACTACCCCCTTTGTTTTGGCAAAGGAACAAAAGATTTTCTTTGGCAAAGGAACAAAAGTACAGCAAATGAAATCCCAGTCAAATTAATTATATTTTAATGGACAATAAGATAAAGCCTTCGGGTGATGACGTATTTTGTACATATACCAGCAACAGTGCTTTTTAAAATGAATACAGTGGTACTTCGGGTTAAGTACTTAATTCGTTCCGGAGGTCTGTACTTAACCTGAAACTGTTCTTAACCTGAAGCACCACTTTAGCTAATGGGGCCTCCTGCTGCCGCTGCACCGCCGGAGCCCGATTTCTGTTCTCGTCCTGAAGCAAAGTTCTTAACCTGAAGCACTATTTCTGGGTTAGCGGAGTCTTTAACCTGAAGCATATGTAACCTGAGGTACCACTGTACTACACATCTGAAGGGAAATATTCTGAATAGGGTTGATTTCTGCAAAAACAAAGACCCTACAAATTTGTACTATGACAAATATTGATACGTACCTAAGGAATTAGTGTCCAGTTTGCAGATTTTTATATAAAAATCAGATAGGGCTAAGGTAAACAAAAAAAAAAAAAAACCAGTTGCAAAAATCACACCTGGGAACAACTGTCACAATCTCACTGCTGTTGTGCCCCAAGTTTGCTGTGGGTGGCCTTTGGAACCAATTTGGGAAGGCAAAGTCCTGGCATCTGGCCTCATGCATGCATTTGCATCCTGCTATGGTTGGACGCTGAACTACTTAAGCCCACCCCATCTTCCCCCTCAGGACCAGACTTTCTCCCATCACCAGTTGTCATTCTCAGAGAAGATTCTTCTTCTTTGGAAGCTCCCTCAACTTCTGGCATCCGGCCTTCACCAACATACCAGTCCTAGAAGTGGTCGAGATCAGGAGACTTTCCAGCACTGCTGTAGCGCAGCCCTCAGAAACTCAGTGCTATCCTCCGCAACTGGCAGGTGACCTCCATTAGGAAGCTGGGTCCCAAGTATTCACACCTGATTTCAGTAGGCTTCTGACCAGTGCAGCAACACTCTGAGCTACTCAAGGGCTGAGCTACATGATGACAAAGCATTATTTATTTATTTATTTGCTAAGTGTACTTAAACTGGCTACTTTTACTGTGAATAACGAGCAGATTTTGGGTGTCAGTCCAGAACATGTCCCCAGTCTGGTTCCCCGCCCTGCACTCCAATTTGCCCTAAATGTGCTGTTAACACCTTTGGGGGACAAATAGCTTTCAGCAGGGAAACATACTCCAGATCAGGGCTCCAAGCATGTTTTTTCTTCAAAATAAAACATAGTTTATGTATACTTTCTTTTTTAAAAGGATTGTTGTTATAACATGTAGTTTCGCTCTTAGCCTCACTTGCTAGCTTTAACTTTGTCTGGTTTATTGTGTACTCTCCAGGGTCCTGATGCCGTGGGCACCATAGCAGGTGCCTGACTAGTATTGTATGTTCATTTCTGCTATTCTCATAGCATTTTACCCACATTAACCTGGTGCAGATTTAACACTTCTCTTAGCCATAGTTAAGAAATCAAGGAAAGGGACTCAGGGTTCTGAATTCTTTGTTTCTATCCTGCATAAAATCTTCCCTCCTTCTTTCAGCAGTGAATATGGTACAGTGCTATATCTGCAAAGGCTGCCCTAATTGTGGTTGTAATGATAGGTCAAAACCTTGTAGCTGAAATTGGTTTGCAAATCATGATTTATGTTAACTATAGGGTTGCAGAGCTGGAAGGGATCTAGGGGTCATCTAGTCCAACCCCCCTTCAATGCAGGAATCTTTTGCCTCAAATCCATGACCCTGAGATTAAGAATCTCATGCTCTTATCAACTGGTTTGCACTAGTACAAATGCAATGTGGTCTTGTGCCTTTAGCAGCTGTGGGGCAGGCAGAAATTTAACAGAGTAAACCCTTTCTAGTACTGAAAAACGATTATGGGGAATGCTTCATATGTTTACATTCTGTTAGACATATTATTACTTGTATGTGGCTCCCAATGTGCCTTTGGCCCTCTGCAAAAGAGGGCACATTTGCATATGACAAAGTATATGCAATTTTATGCAAATGCATGTCTTCTTTTGTGAGTGCCTAATCCACATACTGCATACTGAGCCCAAAAAATCCTGGCAGCACCCATGCTTGTGTCCATAACACTAAACCATGGTTTAGCTTTATAGGTGAACCTTCCTGCATAATACATTTTATTTATGTATTACGTTTATTGCATGCATCCTCCCAGGAGTTTAGTGCAGCATATTTTAAAGCAATATTGATGTGGCTATAGTGCATCCTCAGATATGGATGGCTAATCTTTTTCAGGATATATCTTTTCCATTTTCTACTGAGAGGGCGTAGGAGTGACCAAATAACCAGAGATCTGAAGAAAGTGAAACTGAAGGGTCAGATTATATATATATACACAATGGTGAATCAATCAAGCAACTAGCTGTCTTTTTATTTTCAGTGGTAGGAGTATTCTAAGCATATTAAGTATGCTGACACAATGTCATCACTCTAGAAAATTCAATGTGGTGAGCAATAAATTAACAGGGCAGCTTCAACCCCCCCCCCCCCAATTCAGATTTTTGGCTAATCGTTTGCAGGATATAAATATCAAACAATTACCTTATAGTAATGGGAAAGGATGATGAAGCGACTGGTTATCATTAAATCTAATGTTTCTAATATTATTTACATTACAGACCGGGGGTGATCCTGTCCCCACAAAATGGACAGTACAATAGGGTTTGGATAGGCACAGATACTAGCAACTTCTGATTACACTGCTCCTTAGAATACCTCCAGGTACCCTACCTGTCTTCTCGCGCAGGATACTATTGCCAGGGGTAGGCTGTTCAGCAAAAGTCTGGTAGTATCAAGAGCCAGTTGCACACATGTACAGAGAGGGTAGTCTGTACTGCTTGACCACTGCTGCTGAGCAATAAACAATATGAGACCAGGACATTGGTGCTACTATGAACTTAAGAGGCGAGAATGGGGGAGAGGCAGACAGTTAGGGAAAAGGGAAAAATGAGAATAGGAGAAACAAATGATGGGCCTTTTCCTACCTCACCTGGCTGGTGCCATGTCATCCAGGATGGAGAACAACAGGCCTAGAGGGGTGGCATATTTGAAAGTTGGGAGAGTTTGGCTGGAAGATGGAGAGACAGTGACTTGTTTTGCTATGTGCTAGATTTGGTGCTCCCCTGGAAACCGAATGGGGAAATAAGATCTGTTGGAGTGGTAAAACTGTGAGCTCCTTCATCTTTTGCTCAGGTTATATGTGTGTGTGTGTGTGTGTGTGTGTGTGTGTGTGTGTGTGTGAAAGTAAAGCTATATATCCTAAAGATACCACAGTATCTTTGACCACAGTAAAGGTAAAGGTAAAGGGACCCCTGACCATTAGGTCCAGTTGTGACCGACTCTGGGGTTGCGGCGCTCATCTTGCTTTACAGGCCAAGGGAGCCGGCATACAGCTTCCGGGTCATGTGGCCAGCATGACTAAGTCGCTTCTGGTGAACCAGAGCTGCGCACGGAAACACCATTTACCTTCCCACCGGAGCGGTACCTATTTAGCTACTTGCACTTTGTCATGCTTTCGAACTGCTAGGTTGGCAGGAGCAGGGACCGAGCAACGGGAGCTCACCCCATCGCGGGGATTTGAACCGCCGACCTTCTGATTGGCAAGTCCTAGGCTCTGTGGTTTAACCCACAGTGCCACCCACGTCCCTTTTGACCACAGTACCCTGGGTCAATATAGGAACCTCTGAAGCCTTTCACTGCTTAGAGACTGGGGTTGTGCATAACACTTCCATAAAAGCAACCAAGGCTATTTCAATGCTGAAACCTAGCCATACTGTAATAAAGATAATCAGAAACATGAATTAATACTTGTCTCAATATCCCCTGGTATTATTAAATTAATTACATTTTTTATTCTCCACACAACTCACAAGAGCAAAAGTTTTTTAGTTTTTAAAAAATGAATTTATGAATGACTTGTAAGTGCTTTTCTTCCTCTTTTCTGCACCAAAATGTTAACAACTTGTTTGTATGGGTTATATTTGCAGAAACGCATCTGCAAAGGGCATATACCACATACATATAAATTGGAGTTTGACTAGCTGTTAAGAAAGTTGAAAGAAAAACAAGCTTCTCAAACTTCACACTGGTTAAAATAAAGGTTTTGGACAAGGTTTCAGATTTGACAAAATTCTTGACAAAATTTATTCCGCCACTCCCATCTCCCACATTAAAAAACTATTAGCAGAAAGCCTATTGAAAGGCTGTCCATGATCCCAGAGACTTTTCTGGAAACAGTTCTGTTTAATTCTCATGCCTGCACAATAGCAGTTTGGCACAATCAGTTATACACAAATGTCTCTAAAAGGGGCCTTACCTCCTCTTTTCCAAGGTCACTTGTTTCAAGGGTTCCAAATAGCAAAGAAAGTCAGTGGAGGGTATGTAGGGAAAGCTTCGGGTGGGGGGAAGAGAAGGAGCTTCTGGTGAGATATTTCAGAGTCAGGTCTCTTTCTATAGTGGGAGGGTTTCCCTTTAAATCTTTTTCAATAGGTTATTGATGGCTTTGAAACTTAAATGGCATTTGTCAACCATCAGTAAATCTTTAAAACTTTTTCTGCAAATAGCCCAACTCCAGGTCTCAGCTTTTCCCATTAATCTGTATGTAAGGCCACTGAAGGCTTTTTCAGAGTTTAGATAATGCCAAGATTAAAAGGTCCATTCAGAAGGAAAAGCTTTAGCATTCACCTTGTGTACATAGCCATTTCACCAGTGGTATTCATGGGTTGTTATTTCAACTCTGCATTTGTCTTGCAAACAAGACATACGCCACAAAGGCTTGGTAGAGACATTCTTCAGTGAATTATCGAAATCTATTTGCCTATTTGTCATGGCTTGTTATTTTTATTATGTATAATCAGTTTGAATCCAGGAACTTTAAACTGACAATTGTTCAATTATGTTGCTATTTTAAAAATGAAAGGTACAATTCAGCAATGATGCTGATAAAGGACAAATAGGGTGGTTTGACTTACATTTTTTTATTGTTCCAACATCTTAGATGTTGCATTTGATGCAATTAAAAAGACCTCTGCAAAAATTGTTTTAGTATGTTTTGTCTTCTCCTTGTTTTATAGACTTCCATTGTTTATTCATTTTGTTCCTTTCATAAAAAGGATGCAAGAGGCAAAAGATTAAGACATTTTTAAATAGCTGGAAGCACCTTCTTCCTGCTCTCCAAATCACATAAACTGAAAATATTTCAAGATTGAAAGATTTGCGGCACTATTTGAGATGTCCTTAGAGTTAGCCCCACAGTTCCATGTGAAGGTTCCACTGCTCAAGATCTTTAAGTGGACTTTAAAGACCTTTTTATTGCTGCTTTTAAAGGTTAGACTGAGTTTGTGTTTAGATTTCTGGCTTGGCCATGCTAGTTCATGCTGGTTTTAGTAACATTTTGCACTGTTCAAAATTTAATAATGTCTTTTTAATCTGCCTTAACAATTGTACAGTTTAAGCCGTGACACCTGAGGGACATCTGCTGCTGGAGAGCCAGCCCAGTTCCTCAGATAAAGTTGAGCAGAGAAAGAGAGAGATCCCCGCCCCACCAGCTATCAAAACATTTCGTGAATCTAGGATTGGGATTAATAAAGTTGTAGAAAACCCAAGTTTGGCACCTGCCTCATTATTATTCCACAGGAGACAACAGGAAGAAAATGGAGCAGGGCCCCCAAAGCAAATGGGGGTAAGGATAGGGGGAAACACAAAACGGGAAAGTTGAAATGAAGCAGAGGAAAGCCGAGACTTGGTAAATGGAGGTTAACAGAATCACAGAGAAAGGGGAAGCAGGGAAATAAAGAAGAGGACGCTAATGGGCTGAAGAAGAGCAAGTATCTTATTCCATTTCCATATTTATAAGTTTCACATTTCCCCCCCATGTCAGGTGTCTAACTATAAAACAAACTACAGTACGTAAACCTCTGCATGCAACTAATCCAGGTGGGTCCAGTCATTAAGTCCCCAAAGTACTTGGCAGCCTAGAACTATTCAGTTTGATACACGACCTAAGAAGGAAAGAACCATCAAGAAAGACTGAGTCAATTTGTATAAGGCAATAAAAACTAAGCATATTTCCGTGTGTGTGTGTATAATATAAATAAAAAAATTAAATATGATTACTATAAGTAATTGGTATAAATTAACAAATGCATTTGTTAAATAAAATACTAACTATGGCTGACTAGTAGCACATTATCCATATTCCAATCACTGGTAATAAATTTACGGAACTTGGGAAAATACAATGTTACCGTATTTTTTGCACCATAACACTCACTTTTTTCCTCCTAGAAAGTAAGGGGAAATGTCTGTGCGTGTTATGGAGGAAATGCCTACGGGTGGCATGCCTACGGATTTTCCTCCTCTAAAAACTACATGCGTGTTATGGTTGGATGCGTGTTATAGAGCGAAAAATACGGTATATTCCAACCAAGACACTTTTAATATTTAAATACAGATAGCAGAACCTGTATTCAGTGATACAGATGATAATAGCTCGACTGAAGTCTTGCTTTATAGTTTCATAATCTTATTCTTCCCAATTTGAAACAGAACCTTTAGTTAAAACCTATCCTATGTCAGCATCGTAGTTTGAAATAAAGTATTCTCTGATGATCTGAAAAGTTATATAGTACAGTACTATGCTCCCAAAACTTACAGTGTCTGCTGTTCCATTCCATATTCAACATGATACCCTTGGGTTGTTAATTACTTTTATCCAGAAGAATATTAGTTTTATCTTCTGAAGCAAAACAAATTAGACAGATCATGGCTGATTAGAATGCAACAGTAAAATCTCCTTATACTTTCTATTCCACTCCATTTCTCTCCAAAATAGCAGCGATGTCAAATACATAGGTATTTCCCACGCCAGTCTGGACTCTGTTTCTAATAAGTGCTGTGGCTGGAACAATGGTTCTTACACAGTGGCTGAAGTTCTTTAGTTCAGTCATTGTGCACCAAAAGAACAGAACTCCTTAGCAAGTATTTGATGAAACATTTAGATTTCCATATTTCCCTAATTGCATTTTCTAAATGTGTGTGCATCTTATCTGACCAGAGTTTAAATGTTTTCTTTATTTCACTGCTATGGCAAAATAAGAATGAGAAGGACTGGAATGATAATGATGTCTCAATTTATACACTTGAGGAGGGGAAACGATTTAAAAATAAATAAAAGTGGGTGACGGGAGTCCTGATATTGTGTATCCCATAAATGTGTTATTTGAAATAGCAGCTTTCTAAAATGCTTCAAAAGTTCTGCTAAATGTAACTCTAAAAGTAACTCAAAATTTCCACACTGTTAATGTGTTGCACTCTCTCTTTTTTTCTGTTCACAAAATTCTGGAAATGTGTTTGTTTCTTTGTGAAAAGTTTTCCTAAAATTTGTGTGCCACAGACAAAACAGATGGAAGTTGGCTGTGCTGTTCCTTTATTTATTGTCAATTACTATATGTTAACAGTAGATCTTGTATTTAGATCCATTTAAACTTCACTATGCAGCTGCCCATTTGAAAATAAAATGGTTGCCTTCTTTCACTTCAGTGGGCACAATACAAAACATCCATTGAGCTTTCCCTTTATTGCAGCTGCCAGTGCCCAGCCGACTTTTAACAAACCAACCAAGCGGAATAACAATGCAGCTGTAACATTTTATGGTATTTCTGTTAGTTCTCTTTTGAGACCGAAGGTGTTAATTAGGAATCAAAGAATACTACCCTGCCAGCCTTCTTTCACAATCTATATACTGGTCCCTGCAGTTTTCAGAAGAGAAAAATAAATCTAATAAAGGGACAAAAATGTTGTTTGTCACACCAGTAACATGTACTTAATATGCTTTGATCACAAGCTTTTTATGCAGTCTTGTCAGACAGGCTGAAAATATTTTTCCACCTCCCTCCAATTTTTTGTTGTCTTTCCTGAATACTCATTCTCGAGTCTGAAATGTCTGGGTGGGAGAGAAGAAGCTTTAATAAGAGTTTGATTTGCTGGTGAAAATTGATGGTCTTGTTACAAGAACATTATCAACAGCTCTTCTGTTCTTCTATTAAAACATGAAGTGTTTTTAACAAAACATAGTACTCTATCTGCTGGGTATTGAAACTAAGTCTCAGGCTGTCTGGCATTACCTATCAGGTATGACTCAAAAATTTGGAAAAGATACTGCTTAACAGATGACAAGAGTTTCGCTTCAAACAAAAAGTCTTATGCGATAGAGTAATATGTAAAACTTCCTTGTTCATATTCCAGTTAGAAAGGCAGCTTTTGCACTACAGATTTGATAATGGTGTTCATGTATTCCACACTCAAAGATATCAGCATGAAGTCATTACCTTCAATCTTCCATCAAACTTAAAACCTTGAAATAAAACTTTATGAAGTCAGCACCGCTGGGAATTAGTCAAGCTTCCTAGCTCTCCCAGCAAGAGCTTTTACTGTTAGATGTCCCAATCATGCCAAAATCCATTAATCCTGCTGGAGGAAGACAGAAGGAAGCTCAAGTTGTTGATTTAATGTTAATGGATTGAATGGACTTCCAAGGCAGCCTACTGAGTTGTCTAAACTATAAAGCAAACAAAGCAATTTAACTTAATTTATATTTGAAATGTTAAAAACAAATTCATAGTGTAGCTTTGGGAATTAAAAATTGACAATCTTTTATGAAACATGTTGACTGGTACATCATTTGAACAGGTTGATTGCAAATCCTGTGGCTATATCTAGTAAGGTGAGATGACAAAGAAGCAAGGATACTTCTAAGAGACACGGGGGAAAGTAAACAAAATGAAGACAAAATGTGACAAAATGAAAAATGAAGCAAGCCATTAGGCTGGTCCAGAAACAAGGGCCAACTTTTAAAACCCTTTTGATCTGTGACAGATATGTAGTTCAGCAAGGACATGTCATCTTCCAGTTGTGCAACCAGAAGTTGATCTGATCATGAAAGAGCTGGATTCAGTTTTTGGATTGGTGTGCAAAACAACAACAACAACAACAACAACAACAACAACAACAACAACAACAACAACACACTCACTCCATGGTGGTGCAGCCTATGTCAACATAGCAGAAGGAAACATGGACAGAAACCACAGCTGCCATGGATTCAAAAGGCAGAGTGATAAGATCCTAATTCAGTGTTGTCCCCCAGGTAAGTTACTGGATTTGCATATGGCAGAACTGGGTTCAAACTGTATACTATACCACAAGCTCATGGGGGATCCTGGGCAAGTTGCTATCTCTCAGCCTCAGTTTCTCCACAGCACAAGTTTGCCTACCTTTCAAAGCTATTGATGGATGGGATAAATAATATAATACTTTACATAGGGAAAACTGGGGCGTGAAGTTGCCACCCATAAACTGGTAGACGGTGAGACTCAAGGCTCTGTTTCCTGCAGGGGCGGCTGCAGGACCTTAGGTAGTGAAGCTGATCTAGCAGGCTTGAAGTCACCACCTATCCTCTGATAGCTGGTGATATAAATCCTTTGCACTTTAAGGGTCTGGATTTTCATTGGAAGCTTTCTCTATACTTAACCCACTCCTGACATCAGATGTCAGATGTGGGGTAGGTGGCATGGTTTGGGGGGAAATGGCTTCATGACCCAAAGTGAGATCTGTGGTGGTTCATCACCCCTAATCTATATACATATAGTCATCCGTCTGTCCGCCCCCCCATTCTTATTTTTTAATGAATATATTCAATTACTTCAGAGCTAACCCAATGAAAACTTTGGAGCTCTAAGTCTTTAATCTTCATCAGTTTAAGAAGTAGCAAGGACATATTTGGTTGAATGTGTTAAGAGTAGAAAACCAAGCTACTCATGTACCATGATCTTGGGAATTGCTGCTAGCAAAGGGACCACGTGCAAATGCTTCAAACCAAGTAGTTCAACCAACTGAATTTCTTTAAAAAGAAAAGAAGAAAAAATCATAAACACTTCCTCTCTAAAGCAAACAAAACTTGAGAACTGCTTCAACTAACATTTCCTGTATTTCACTTGCCTAATTGTTATGAGCCAGATAGGAGTTCCCATTCAGCTGCACACTTTTGCAGGGGGATCACTTTGGAAATAAGAAAGGAAATGTTTGTGACAAGAGTATCACAAGTTCTATGTCATAAACCAAATCTAGGTCTGCCACTTTTTTGCCTAAGAGAGAGACTATGCTTAAACAGTTACATGACCGAGTTCAATGAGACCAGGTAAGCAGATATAGAATCTTAGCCTCAGTGTGCCACCATAACCCTAAAATAGGCTGGAGGTCATTATTCTGTGTCACAATTTGTGATGGTGGACTCTTATAGTTAGTCAGCAAGTGATGAATCCCTTTAGGAAACAAACATATGCAGGCAGCCTGCTATGTGTTACTTGGGTCTTGAGCATCTCAATCTTCATGTATCTATGATTCAGTTGTGGATAGCAAAAAACTATCAATCAGTTGCAAATACTCCCTTTTGGGGGGAAAGTTGGTTAAGAGGGTTATGGAGAGGCAGCTATAAGCATTTCTTAATAACACCCTCAAGGTCCCAGGCCTCAGAGAGGTTAGGCTGGCCTCAACTAGAGCCAGGGCCTTCTCGGCTGCGGCTCCAACCTGGTGGAATGCTCTGTCACAAGAGACTAGGGCCCTGCGGGACCTGACATCTTTCCGCAGGGCCTGCAAGACAGAGTTGTTCCGCCAGGCCTTTGGTCAGGGCGCAGCTTGACTCCCTCCTCTGGCAACCTGCACAGAATTTTGTTTAATCGGTTGCCATCAATTAGATTTTAACTAATTTTTACAATGAAATATTTTTAGAATGCGTTATTATTTGATTGTTTATTTGATTGTTGTTAGCCGCCCTGAGCCCGGCTTAGCTGGGGAGGGCGGGATATAAATAAAATTTATTATTATTATTATATTCTTGATGGCATGGATTATATAGACTCATTCCAAACTGGACTCAGACTGGTCTATGGGGCTGTGCCATCCTTGGTCACCTGATGGATGATCTTTAAAGAGATTAGGACAAGGGGAGTGTGTCCTTGCTCTTTCTTCTGGATCTCCCTGTGGCTTTTGATGCCACAGACCATAGTATCTTCCTGGACAGACTCTGTGGATGGGAACTGGAGGCACTCTGTTACAGCTAGGGGTGCCAACATGAATACAATATGGGGGGGGGGCAGGTAAGCCCTGGCTGCATGATTGATCACATGATGTGCCACACACACACCATCTGAATGGCAATGCCTATTAAGTGAGGGGGCCCCCTCAAATATTTCCTTGGGAATGGTCTCCTATGGTTCCAGTCCTACCTACAGGGCTGGATCCAGACAATAACATTGGTGAGTGCTTTTTGCCCTCCTCTGCCCTCCTCCTGGCAATTCTGATATGGGGTGCTGCAGGATAGTATTTTATCCCCAATGCTTTTTAAAATATCTATGTATATGAAGCCTCTGGAAGTCTTTAGGCATTTGGGAGCAAGGTGCTACAAATGTACCGATGAAACTCAGCTATGTTTCTCCATAACATCTGAATCAGGGGGTGCTGTATGGGCTCTGAACTGCAGCCTGGATGCAGTTGGTGGGATGGATGAGAGAAAATAAGCTCAGCTTAAATCCTAGTAAGACAGAGGCACTGTGGACGAAGGGTTCATGTGTCTGAAAAATTTGTCAACTGCCTGCCCTGGATGGGGTTGCACTCTCCACGAAGGAGCAGGTACACAGTCTGGGAGTGCTGCTGAATCCTTGTCACTGGAGACCCGGGTAACCTCAGGGCCTAGAACCACCTTTTACCAGCTGTGGCTGATATAACAACTCTGGCTGTTCCTAGACCAGGAGAGCTTGACCACAGTAGTTCAGGCACTGGTGACTTTAAGGTTGGATTACTGAAATATGTTCTGTGTGGGATTTCCCCTGTGCTTGGTTTGGAAATTACAGTTTGTACAGAACGCTGCAGCGTGGTTGCTGAGAGGAGTGAGACTCTGTACAGCATCTAACACCTCTGATCAGAGACCTGCACTGGTTGCTGACTTGTTACTAGGTCAAGTTCAAGGTATATAAAGTCCTCAACTGCTTGGGACCAGGAACTTACAAGATCCCCTTACCCCATATATGCCCATTTGACTGCTTCAGTCTGTGGAACTGGCACTGTCCAGGTGTCACGTAATATTTGCTCTGCACTTAGAATAATAGAATTGTAGAGTTGGAAGGGACCCAGGCTGGATCTATAAAGGTAAAGGGACCCCTGACCATTAGGTCCAGTCGTAACCTACTCTGGGGTTGCGGTGCTCATCTCGCTATACTGGCCGAGGGAGCCGGCGTACAGCTTCCGGGTCATGTGGCCAGCATGACTAAGCCGCTTCTGTCGAACCAGAGCAGCGCATGGAAACGCCGTTTACCTTCCCGCCGGAGCGGTACCTATTATCTACTTGCACTTTGATGTGCTTCTGAACTGCTAGGTGGGCAGGAGCAGGGACTGAGTAATGGGAACTCACCCCGTCGCGGGGATTCGAACCACCGACCTTCTGATCGGCAAGTCTTAGGCTCTGTGGTTTAACCCACAGCACCACCCGTGTCCCTAGGCTGGATCTAGACACATAAAAAAAGCATTTCAGGAAAACGCGTTGTAAACCTCAAAGTGGGAAACCACGTTGGCGAAAGACAGAACTCCAAAGCGACACCTGGTGTCACAGTGTTATAATGATATAAAACACTTTTTCTTTAGTAAATGTAGCTGAGTTCCCAAAGATATGAACATTTTAGCATATAAGTACAGTGGTACCTCGAGTTGCGGACAGGATCTGTTCTGGAGGTCTGGCCAGATCCTGAGGTTTTCGCAACTAGAGAGACCGCTTCTGCGCATGTGCTTGTGGCAAAAACCCGGAAATATACTTCTGGGTTTGCCGCTTACATATCCTGACATTTATGTAACCGGAGGGATATATAAGCGGAGGTATGACTGTACCTACACTTTGTAACTCCCTTTTCATTCAGATAAGCCTATGCAGACATGTAGAAGCTGACACGTGGCAACTTTGTTACATATCTTTAGGCACCAAGCAAAAACATTATTCTTCTCCCAAGCCTTTGGCTAATTAAACCATCTATGGACCATGTGTGTGTGGTGGGATACTATTGTTTGTTACTATGCTATCTATTTTTGTGTTTTTATAGTGTAAACCACCCTGTGATCATCAGATTAAGAGGGGTATAGACATTTAATAAATAAATAACAAATAGCCTGTTTTTAGCTTTACTGTTGATTTTAATTATATTATGAATTTTTAAACTTTGCCTTCTATTGATTTTAATGTTTGCTTTATTTTTGTAGGCTACTTAGAGGTTATGTTTACAATCAAGCTGCATATAAATGTTGTTAAATAACTAAAAAGAAATCAAAGTATGTTCTAAGTAATGGAGCCCCAAACTATTCATATTTATTTATTTAAAATAATTCTATCTTGTCTCTCCTGCATTTGAGGCACCTTATGATAATAAAACACAATAAAGACAATTATAAAACATTACGACCAGATAATTTCACTGCAGTATCTTCCCACTTTAATTTCCATCAGCTTTGAAAGTCTGTCTTTAAAATATAGGTCTTATAACCCTATTTTAAAAAGTTGTGAAATAACTCTGAACTGAGCTTGAAAAAGACCACCAGGGGTAAAGCTCTCAACTTGTCTGGTCCTGGTTAACAATCTTGATGCCCTGTGTCCTGAACTAACTCTGGACCGTTTTCAGTTGCAGTTCCACATATACTGAACTGCACAGATCCAAACACTTAAAAGCCACAGCATTTATGTTTCAGTTGCTGTGGCAACACAAATTACTGTTTATATGGTGATGGCTAATAGCTGGGCTTTGAAAACAATAAATGAATGAATAATTAAGTACAATATTTGATTTTTCCTTTGTTTTACACAGAGCTTATAAAGCTTTGTCTTCTCCTTTTCAGCAGAGGAACACGGCAATTATTCACCACTGGGTATAATCAACAAAATGGCCTGCCCTAAGTCAACACAGAATGCTTATCCCCAGTGAACTGCAGGCATACCTGCAGACTTCAACTACCATGCCATGAAAAGCCAGGGTTGCTATAAATTAGGGTGAGGGAATCTCAGGCCCAGGGATGGATGAGACCCTGCAGGCTTGTCTGTCCAGCCCTCTGATCCGTACCCAGGCCATGTACCCCTCCACAATCCATACTTCCAGGATGCTGCTCTGCACTGTCTAAAAGTACTTTCGCCCACTTTGAAAGTATCCTTTAAATATTATAAAGCCTCGTGCTTACCTAGATGAAGAGAAGTTTCTGTATGCACACATGCATATTGGGGACATTTGCGTAGCACCCCATAGATCTGAACTGACCAGCTGAGTTGTAGTCCAGACCCTCTACCACTTAAATTCACTGCATTGTTACTGAAGGGGGTTAATCACCCAGACCTTATCTGTTTCATGATCAGTAGTGCAAACTCAAGCTTTCTCAGTTACCATAATCCCAAACCCAAAGAATTCTGCTCTGTTTGGCAACAATGGGACTCGCCTCAAGACCTCAGCAATCACAATAATACTATTCCTTAAATTAATAACAACAAGGAAACATAAATGGCATTTTTAAATGCCTGCAAACAATTAACATTCCCCCCCCCCCATCCTATTCACTTGGATACAAATCCCACTGATTTCGGTGGAAATGATTACAATTGCAGTCTTTAAACAATAACGGGCAGAGGCTGCCGAGAATATAAAAAGAAAGCTTTCCAAGTTGCTCCAGATCTGGGTAAGCATTTTTAATGGTAAGCATTTGAAAGACAAACTCCACTGGGGGAAAAAGGCCAAGTTAACAAGGGAACACTTGAAGGAAGTCTAATCTCAGCTGGCATGTTGACTGGGAAGGTCAGCTTCACGCACGCGTTCACAGCTGGAGTCGGGCTCCCTCTGTCAGGCCAATTGTCCTCTGCACTCCAGATACTAAGCCAAACTGAAGGTGCCTTCACTCTGCCAGACCCTTGCATTTTACTAGTTTAAAGGGAGTCTCCTTCCCCCACCACATCACCCTGTCAGTTTACATATCATTTCCACAGAGCAGTCACCACAAAAAAAGGAATACCGGGTGTATGCTATGCAACGACTTTTTCAGTCTTTCCCCTTAAAGTCACACAACCCTGACAATGCATATAGATTTAGCAAACAGGGAATGCAACACATTAGTTGTGCTTTATTTAAGTACAAGATGGCCCAGTATTTAAAAGCAGCATAGTTCGACAATTTATATGTGTCAAGGAAAGCAGAATTGACTAAAATGTATTTCTATAATGCTATCATTCTTGAGCTTAGCCACCGTGATCGAGATAGTCTTACCATACAGGGCCATTCTAATTAATAAGAATATCATAAACCTTTATGACATATGGTGAATTTATTTACTTACCTTATACTATTAAACTTTTGTTGTGTGGTGGTCTGATGACTAGATACAAATAAACAAATCTGATCTATCATGATTTATTAATTGTAAACTAGCTATAGGTTGATCCTATTTTACTTCTGACTAAATATGTATAGTTCCAACTTATACATTCACTATCCTTGATTCCAAACAGCACAGATGAAATACTTTGCAATAATTGTGTTTTGCCATGTTCTACAGCACATGAAAGAAAGCAGTGTTTTATATACATTACATTTATATACATTATCCATCAAGTCTCATCTGTAGGCTGGATAGGCTGACGACAGATGTCTGAGGCAATACAGTGGTACCTTGGTTCTCGAACTTAATCCATTCTGGGAGTCCATTTGACTCCAGAAACTGTCGAAAACCAAGGCATGGCTTCCAATTGGCTGCAGGAGCTTCCTGCACTCAATCGGAAGCTGCAGAAGCCATGGAAGCCACGTCGGATGTTTGGCTTCTGGAAAACGTTTACAAACTGGAACACTTACTTCTGGGTTTGTGGCATTTGGGAGCCAGTTTGTTCAACGACTAAGCCGTTCAGGAACCAAGGTACCACTGTACCTGAATCCTCAACTTTCAGGAAGGCAGATACCTTTGCCACTTGGCTGCTATGTCACATTTTGAGTGTGTCCTTCTGCCTGTCCCTGTGGTGCACAGCATCAAACATTTCCAGAGGAGTAGTTGTGTTTGTTGGTTTCAGCAAAACAATCAGTCTTGTGGCAACTTAATAACTAACAAATTTATTCTGGCATATATATTTTGCCACTCTTGTTTCCAGTGAGGAATTGTTACATAGAATGAAGTTATTAGTCAATAGCTTTACTTGGTTAACAACAAACAAAACATTCAGCTAGGAACAGTAATTTGCACCAAGAGTGGAAAATAAGGAGGCGAGACATAAGGTTGTGTGAAATAGGCCATGTTTATTCCTTTAAAATGGACCAGCGGTGGGGGGAAATGGTGGGGGATATTAACTGCATATGGCAAACTGTGGTCAAGCCAGCCCTACTAAGAATGAGGAGCAGCATTTCATCTACCCCTTTCCTTATGCCCCATCTTTCAGTTGAGTCAAGAGGCCTTGCTGCTTTATAGGTTGGCCCCAAAGGTGTTCCCTACCCACAGCCTCAAAGACAAATCTCAGGACTACATCTGTTACTCTTAAAGGTGCCTAAGGATGCTCAGCAAACCTTACCGTAATTATTTTGGCCTATGTGGCCAATTAACCTATTCAATGGCTGCCACTTGCTAAGAGCACCAGCCACCAAATCAGTACAGTGTAGGCAAAAAAAATCAATCAGCAAAGCCAAAAAATTCCTACTTGGTCCCAGAAGACAACTAGCAATGCCTATACTGAACAAGGCGTAAGGGGTGGGTGCCAAGGAATGGAAGAGGCTGAAGGAGAGGCTTAAATAGTCAAAACTTAGCCCCGCCATCTCCTTTAGCATTAGCATGTGTTAGGACTCTTGAAGCCTCCCCTTCCCTAAAGGGCTGCAAAGGAGATTTGCCTGCTTCAGGCAAGGCTGCAAGGAGATTTGTCATAATGGTTTGAAATAGCATTAGTTGCTCTATGAATAATGAAGTTGACCTCAATAGTAAAGTAAAAAGATACTGGCTTTAAATGGAGAAAATTCACTACCAAGAATTACTATGATGACCGATAACGCAAAGCAATGTTCCAAACAATGGTTGAAGTTGAGAAAGAGAAAAAAAAGGTGGTAATCACAAAGTTTCACCCAATTAAACAATCTTGATGTCATGATAATAGCAACAAATTGATGTTCCGTCTATTCACTTTCATGAAAAGTAGCACTTTTCTCAAAGTCATACAATTATTTTAAAAGTGCAGCAACAAACCTTTAGCCCATTTTATCATTTCAAAAACTATACAAATGGAGCTTGCACATTTTTCAAGCATTAAACTGGGTGGATATAAATGTGACCTAAAATCCGCAAGACAGTGGTGCAGCATCACCTCCTGGTTTGGAAGAACAGTTTTCACATATCAAGGAGGCCTCCAGTATAAAAGTCTAATACTCTACTGTGTCCAAATCTGTTTGTCTTGAGGGGGGGGGGAAGATATCTTCTAGATCTATCAGCAGCTTTCGACATGGTCGATCACGAACTTCTGGACCACCGCCTTGCCGACGTGGGGATCCAGGGCACAGTCCTTCAATGGCTGCGCTCGTTTCTCTCTGGTCGGGGACAGAGGGTGGCGCTTGGGGGGGAATTGTCATCGCGCCACTCCTTGGTGTGTGGAGTACCTCAGGGTGCGATACTCTCCCCGATGCTTTTCAACATCTTTATGCGCCCCCTCGCCCAGCTTGTTCGGAGTTTTGGGCTGGGTTGTCATCAGTATGCCGATGACACCCAACTCTATCTGTTGATGGATGGCCATCCTGACTCGGCCCCAGACACACTGACCAGATGTTTGGAAGCTGTGGCTGGATGGTTACGTGGGAGCCGGTTGAAGCTAAATCCTTCGAAGACAGAGGTCCTGTGGCTGGGACGGGGCGATATGGGATTGGGGGGGCAACTCCCATCTCTTGCGGGGGCGCAATTAGTGCCAGCACCGTCCGTTAAGAGTTTGGGTGTAATCTTCGACACCTCCCTTTCCATGGAGGCGCAGATTGCAGCTATAACAAAGGCAGCATTTTTCCATCTCCGCCAAGCTAAGCAGTTGGCTCCTTACCTCTCTCGCCCTGACTTAGCCACTGTGATCCATGCGATGGTCACCTCCAGACTGGATTATTGTAACTCGCTCTATGTGGGGCTGCCCTTGAGACTGACCCAGAAACTCCAGCGGGTGCAGAATGCTGCAGCGAGACTCCTTACGAGGTCTTCGCTGCGAGATCACATTCACCCGGTGCTATACCAGCTGCACTGGCTCCCGGTGGAGTACAGGATCAGGTTTAAGGTGCTGGTCTTAACCTTTAAAGCCCTATATGGCCTAGGACCCTCGTACCTACGGGACCGCCTCTCCTGGTATGCCCCACAGAGAAACCTACGGTCTTCAAATAAAAACATCTTGAAGGTCCCAGGCCACAGAGAAGTTAGGCTGGCCTCAACTAGAGCCAGAGCTTTTTCGGCTGTGGCTCCGATCTGGTGGAACACTCTGTCACAAGAGACTAGGGCCCTGCGGGACTTGACATCTTTCCGCAGGGCCTGCAAGACAGAGCTGTTCCACCAAGCCTTTGGCCAGGGCATAGCCTGACTCCCTCCCTCGGCAATCTTCGCAGAGCTCTGGGCCAATGGTTGCTAGTGGCTTGAATTAATTAATTTTTATAATGAATGATTTTAGAATGTTGTTTATGTTGTACTTTTGTACTGTTTTATTGTTGTTAGCCGCCCTGAGCCCGGCTTCGGCTGGGGAGGGCGGGATATAAATAAAATTTATTATTTATTATTATTATTATTATGTTCAAATGCCTTTGACCTTCTACCCAGTAGCCACACCAGAGAAGATTAGGGGTGGGTATCCAATGTCAGATCAACTAAAAGCACTCTAGTTTATCACCAGGTTTGATAAGTGGCATATAGACAGGGGTGGGGGACCTTTTCCAGCCTGAGGTCCACATTCTTTCATAGGAAACCTTATGGAGATCACATGCCTATAGTGGGTGGAACACTGAACGCAGAAGGCTACATTGCTGCCCACATGCAGAAGTCAGAGATTTCTTCACACAAACACATCTCTCCATCCCAGCAAGCAAGAGCAACTTCCACAGTTGAAGGATATATTACAGTCAGGCAGAGGCACTCAAGAAGGATCTGAGCAGAGCCAGAGAGCAGTGTGGCCTGGGCAGGGCAGGGCACAGCTTGGAAAGCATCCCAAGAACCAGACAGAGATGCCTGAATGGCTACATCCTCCCCTCAAGTCAAAGCTTCCTTATCTCTGATATGGAGACTACAATTTCCTTGGCCAGACTGAGTAGTAAATCCAAAGCGAAGATTGATCTACCTTCCTGGGCACCTGCTCTGGTCTTAGGCAGAGATCAGTTAAAGATTAAATAAAATACTGCACTTCAAAGCCATGCCTTGGGAAGCGAAGATAAAGATAGCATCCAGCAGTGCTAACCAAGTTTATGCTCTTGCTTCATTTTTAACTACTCTGTAAACAATGCATCATAATTATATGGTGGGTTGGTATAAGTACCCGAAAGAACATAAGACAGGGCTGCCATCCAAGACACCCCAAAAGTTGTTGAGCCTGGTGGATCAGGCCAGTAGCCCATCAAATAATACAAGATACTTGTATATGTACCTTGCACCTATTTTGAATGGACAAAAAAATGTATCTAAATGGCTTACATCCTATTTTCTAATAAACAGATGTTTAAGGCCGTAATCCTATATAACCTCTTATCTGGGAGTAAGCCCCATTGAACTCATTAGGATTGCACTATAAAGCAACATCTACACAGGTGTTTTGGCAAGAAATTGATTGTTTTTCTAGGTTGCCCCTTGTAGTATGGTTCTAAACACATACATCCCCTAAGTGTGCATGGATTTGCCTTTGAAGTGGCGTCTCTGTGCCACCTCAAGGTATAGTAGAGTGAAGTGAGATCATCCAGTACACATGTATTGCAGTGCCCTAGCCTAGACAGCAGCTTCTCAGTGAATGTACAACAATAAAACAAAGCATGCAAGCTGTGGATGTAGCTTAATTCCTATATAAAAGCACTTTTCATGTATAAATTTTGATAATCTGAAAGCGTATTCTCAACCATACTTTTTTTCTACTCAGGCTCCATAAATCCACAATTAACACATACATATTTTACCTCTTTGTACCAAACAAAAAGAAATAAAAATCTGCCATGTACTTTGACAGCACAGAAAAATACTAATATAAACATACAGCGCGCGCACACACACACACACACACACACACACACACACACACGGCACTGAGCCTCTCGGGCTTGCTGATCAGAAGGTCGGCAATATGAATCTATGCAATGAGGTGAGCTCCCATTGCTCTGTCCTAGCTTCTGCCAACCTAGCAGTTTGAAAGCACACCAGTGAAAGTAGATATATAGGTAATGCTGCAGCGGGAAGGTAAACAGCATTTCTGTGCACCTGGCACTCATCACAGTGTTCTGTTGCACCAGAAGCAGTTTAGTCCTGTTGGCCACATGACCTAGAAAGTTGTCTGTGGACAAGCGCTGGCTCCCTCAGCCCAAAAAGCAACATGAGCACCGCACCCCATAGTTGCCTTTGACTGGACTTAACCATCCAGGGGTCCTTTACCTTTACCTTACGTGGCACTGTAAATCCTGACTGTCTCTGCTAAGAAGTAACCCACTGAGTTCAACTATACATACTACCAGGCATGTTTCTATAGGACTACAGTCTTAAACATATTTTAGAACTCTACCATCTCCATCCCCTGGTACCTTCCAGCTCAGAATATACAAACAAAGAGTACCAAGTGTTGGAGAGCTGTAAGAAGTACCATGGCTCACTTAGTTTGCAGTAGCCCCGCTGAATGTAATAGAATGCATGATTGCAGCCTACAGATTTGAAAGTGACATGGATCATGCTCAATCCTAATGTGAGTATTTTTACAATAATATTTATATCATAGCTCATGATGCTGGTTGCAATGCTAAATCAGATTTTTTTAGCTCTTGAGGATGGTTCCCAAGACTCTGTCAGGCTCCATGGTGCATTTGGATTTTTGTTGCTCGTTGGTGGTGGAAAACAGGCACATCTGTCTAAAACCGGAGTGCCTCAAGCTTGGGAATTACACAGTGCTGCCCATCTCAGTTATATCTGATGTAGTCAGAGTGATGGACAGATACGAGACTGTCTGATAGCCCCACTTTTAAAGAACTGCCTTCTGATTCCATGTCATGTTGGGGTGGGTTCCACAAAATGCAAATGTGTTGTTTGCAACAGTAAAATCTATTGGGTTTTCCATGGAAAGGTTAAATCCCAGTTAAATGCATAGGCTGGCATTTTTATGCCATTGACATCCTGAGGGTGCTTTGAAGGAATTGCATACATGAGGAGTGCTGATCCCACAACACCCATAGGGTAACAAACCTATTGAGACGGACACCTTCTTTCTTGTGAAACTCCACTGCTCCTAAAGAACAAACTCAAACTCCACAATGTCCTTAATTGTTTTTAGCGCTCACGCAACTGTCTCTCAGAACAGCTCATCTGCATTTTTTTTTTTTTAAGTAACCGTAACTGTGGAACAGGATCACAGGGGAAAAAAACACCATTTTCACAAAGTTCCCTTTGAGAGGGGCAAACCTAAACCAGTAGACACACCACGGGGTTTTGCTTAGGTTACTAGATACCCATCGCTTTAAGCAGCATGGCTTATTTCGGATACCGCTGTCCCCTGCTTAATCCAGGACATCACGTCCTCAGCAGAACATGGTCTTGCTCTGGCATGGGTGACCATCGCGCAAAGGACTGAGATCGACGAGATTCTTTATCCTCCGCTAGTTTTTATACTTTATTCTAACTAAGCCAAAGTCTGCGCAATTGAAATAGAATCACAGAGCCCTCCTCGCATGTCTTCATCCGCCCCTCTCCCTCCGTTGTTTCAGTGGGTCTCAGATTGTAAACCCTCGAGGTAGGACCTGTCTTACCTGTTCTTCGTAAAGCACGCCGATGGCGTAATCATAGCATCACCCCCTATACCTAGCCTCACCAACGACTAAGGTAGCGGCTTTCTCATTGCCCTGCCCCCGCTCCTCTTCGTTCCCACAGCTGCAAAAGAAGGGCGCTTGCCCCGCGCGCCAAAGCCACTTACAGGTAAGAGGTGAAGACGCTGAGGTTGGCGGGCACGCCGGCCAGGCCCAGGTCCGAGCAGTCCACTCTCACCAGCATCCCGTCTTCCTCGCAGTGGCAAGCGGCCGGGCAGCTCCTCGGGCGCCTTCCGAACGGGCTCCCTCCGCCGGCAAGCGGCACCAACGCGCCGAGGAGCCCCAGCAAGCTGGCAAGGAGCAGCGCGCGGGCGGCGGCGGCGGCAGAGGAGGTGTCCATGGTGCCAAGGCAGCGCTGAGGGGGCGAGCGGCGAAAACGGCGGAGCTCCTTTCCTGAGAAGCCGAGGGAGCCGCTGACATTCCCCCCTCAGCTGTACGGCGCGGGGGCTTGGCGACGCTCGGAGGCGCGCGCTCGGCTTTTTGAGGTGGGAAGGCGACTCTCGCCCTTCTGTGAATAGATAGCCTCAAACTCAGCGAGAGAGGGGACGCTTAGAATAGCTGGCAGCTCATGAAACTGCAGTTGGAGGGACTGCGGCGGCGACTGCTGCTGCACCCGTAAGCCCCAGCCGCTCTTTGTAGGAGCATCTCAGTTTACACGCTGTTTTTAAAGAGCTGGAGTCTGAACCGCGCGCGCCCGCTGACGTCGCCCCGACGTCGCCTCGCAGCCACGCTCCCTACTCCTGCCAAGCGCCGGAGAGGGGGGGCGTGGTTGCGTGAGCGACAGAAAGCTCGCGAGGGGGGTGGGGCTTGTGCGCTCTCTTGCCAGAGCCCGGCGGGAACAGAAGTTGGCCGAGGCAGATGCGAACGCCGAGTGGGAGTTTAGGCGCGCTTCGCTCCCTTCCCGCCCCTTCTTCTTGCTGCTGTTTGGTGTGCCAAGCGGGAAAAGGCCAGCTTGGCAGCGCCTCAGAGCTGCGAGGCGATAGTCCTTGACGCAACTAAAGCCCGGGACGGCCGTAGTTTTCCCCTCGACGTACACAAACCCCGCGCAGCCGAAGCCCCTCACGTCAAATGTCAGCCGGAACTTTGTTCTTACGGAAGTCACCATTCCCGCCGCCCCACAAACATCTCACCTTCAACCGCTCCATGGTGGCGGGGATTCAGCAGGTGCAGCTTTTCTGAGCACCCTGCAGCTGTTAAAGAAACAGGAGGTCAGACACGTGTGAAGCGTCACTTCAGTCCCCGTTCCCAAGAGAGCGTTTTCTTTAAGCAGCCTGCTAACGACATATAAATATAAGTTCAAGGCATTCGCAGGAAGATCTGTCTGGTGGCAGTCATAGCCAGAGGGGGGCAGTGGGTAGGGTTACTAATCTCACCGAGGTATCACGGAGCGGTTTCAGATATTTATCCCATTGCATAGCTGTCAACTTTTCCCTTTTCTTGCGAGGAATCCTATTCGGAATGAGGGAATTTCCCTTAAAAAAAAGGGAAACGTTGACATCTATGCCCATTGTGATGGCGACCAGATCGACAACATATGTCCTTACTGTAGAAGCAGGACTATAGTTTTGTCTCCCACGTCTACTCTTCCCCAAGTGTAAGGCAGGTGTCCCCCCCCCCCAGTCTAAAAACTTAAGAGTTGATGGAAGAAACCAACCACAGTAGAACAAAGTCTACTTGCTAATTATCAAGTTTTTAAAATATATATATAACGTTCAAACAACAGTTCAGTTCTATCCCTGATGGGCAAGTTGTGCATCGATTTCAATCTGTTAGGGAGGACGATTTGAGCCTGCAAATCCTGATTCCTTTCAATTGTTCGGCACTGGATGAAGTTTTAGCCTATTTCTTGGCTAAATAGGAGGATTTGACCTCCTCCCCAACTATAATAAATCTGTGTATTTTTGTGGGTCCGGTATAGGATCTTGGATAGGAATGCAAGAATCCGAGGGGAAGTAATCAAGCAGAAAAGAAGAAAAAAGAAAAAGGGGAAAAGAGGAAAAGAAGAAGAAGGGATCTCTTGTTTTGTACCAGATTATATATTTATATTGAATCTTCCCTTTCCTCAGGATGGCATACACAGCCCCTGTCTCCTACACCAGTTTTATCCTCACAACAACCCTGTGAGGTAGGTTAGGCTGAGAAAAAGCGACGGGCCAAAGGTCACCAAGGGAGTTTCATGACTTGGTGGGGATTTGAAGACTCGTCTCCCCAATCCTAGATAGACACACTTATCAACCACAGAGAAATGGCAAGTGACATCTGAGGTTGGAAACCTGACTCAGACGTCCTTCAGAAGGAATATGCACCACTGCAAAGTAGTTTTCAGGTATTCGCTTCTGCTTGTACAGAATGCAAACATTTCTCATCAAACTGGGGGAACTTCTGAAAAATCCTCAGTAACTTGGAGTAAACGGGACCCTTGCAGTTTCATTAATCATTAATTTCTAAAATGGCAGTTGCCCGAATAACTGCAGTTCATCTTAGGCAAGATGGCGGCCCCATTCATTGTGTGTTCCAACAGTCATCTATGTACTTTACCAAAGAATACCACGCCTGCATAGTTTTAGTCAACTGATAAGCAAATATTTTTCAAACATATGATTAAACACTATTTGCATTCTTTGCTGGGTTGTTATAGCCATATTTAATTTGTTCCAAAAGAGTATAACGTCTATTGTTTACCTTGCTCTTTTCATGCTGAGGAAATAATGCTTTCGGCATGATATCTCTACTTCCTTTTGATAAATGCAGTTTGATTAATAATTGAGAGGGAGGGGGAAAACGATATTTTGCTTGGACATTATTTATTTTTTATGCATATGTTTGATTATCTAATAGGCCAGTGTGCAATATTAACATATCTTTATTTAGTTGCTGCTAATACAAATATTAACCTTTGAATAAGTCTAGTGTTGGGATGTTTTGTTTTGTTTTTGGGTCCTTATTGGAAGCAGGATGTGATTGGATTGGAATTCTTTATTTTGTGCTGCGTGCCAAATATTTGTACTATAATCAGACCATATGCATCATTTGAAGTTCTGTTTATGTAAGACCCCCCTCCACAATTCCACATGTATGAAATTACACTATTTTCACTCTCATATAAGACATTATATGTTGGGGACGCTCTCTTGGAGTTGCTAGCAGTGTGATTTACTAATCTTTCTGGAGTAGACTTTTTATGTGTATGGAAGGCTCATTACATAGCTTGCTTCCCTCCAACCAAGCCAGCCATGGAAACCACTATCGGAGGTGAGGGGAGAGGACACTGGGGATAAAGGTTCCCCTTTGGTAATGCTGAAGCTTTGTGACTGCCACCCAAGAAAGTTTGCTTGGTATTGAGTCTGTTGTCTTTTTGGTGCCGGGTAAGTCCTTTTACATTTTCCCAGAACAATTAGATCTGTTGATTCTAACTCTGCTTTTGCTGTGACTGTTGGGGTTTTTACTTACTGATTTATCGTTATTGTTGAAATTATTTTGAATTTTAAGCCACTTTTGGTTGGTTTTGGGAAGAGGGGTAACCAGTTAATCAAGAATAAGTGCAGAAGAGTATTATTATATGGTTGGGCTAGATATACAAATGGATCATATGACTGGGATGTAATATGCAAGTGTATCTCTAGCCAATGAACTTTCTACAAACCTAAGGAATTTGGCTTGCCCAGGAAAATACTGTATGATTGCTTTGTTAGCAGTTCATTTTGATTCCTGTTTTTATTTAACATTTCCTATAACGTTTCCTGTGAAAAGCGACATATTGATGCCCAGAGGATATGCTTTCCATCCTGTGTGGTGTGATTCTTTGTAATGCAGTGGTCAGGGGAAATGGTCAATAAAAATATCAAGTTAAACTTTATTTATTAATATAAAAAATGCACCCCCTGCCCTTCTGGTGCCTGTGCACCACTCAGGGTGACTAACAACAATTAAAACCAATCATGCAATGTATAATACAACAACCCCTTCCCTAAAATACAATATAATGAGAACAGAGCAGGGAGGTTGTTGTTTATCAAACGGAGGGTTTTCCTTTCACATGAGTGCATTTGGTCTGATGATTCCCATCACCTTGTGTTAGGGGTTAAACCTGAGTTAAACCTGATGGGCAGCTGAGTAGAGTTACCCCACAATGGTGAAGTGCAGTACCACAGAACAAATAACTACCAGCTTAGTGATACCTTTGCACTGGTAGGATTCTTTCACCAGCTACATCATGGCATGGGCAGAGTACTACCATGATGGTGCAGCAGCAGGAGCATAGTAAGGGAGAAATGTAAGTTCAGGAGAGTGCAAGAGTTCCCACTCACTCCAGTGGTGTAACATATGCCCAAAAACAGGTATCAAAACATTACTATAGAAGTCAATGGATTGCCTTCCTCCGCATTCTCCTCCCTTCTCCAGTCACAACAGGGAATAGGATTCTGTTACAGCCAGTCTCAGGAGTATACATGACCCACTCGAGGAATCCTGATCTCATATATCCAGGATTGTTGCATGATCTTTCTTCGCCTGTTCTCATGTCTATAGAACTTAGAGCAGGGGTCAGGAAACTTTTTCAGCAGGGGGCCGGTCCACTGTTCCTCAGACCTTGTGGGGGGCCAGACTATATTTAAAAAATAAAATAAATGAATTCCTATGTCCTACAAATAACCCAGAGATGCATTTTAAATAAAAGCACACATTCTTCTCATGTAAAAATACCAGGCAGGCCCCACAAATAATGCAGAGATGCATTTTAAATAAAAGGACACATTCTACTCATGTAAAAACGCACTGATTCCCGGACCATCCGCGGACCAGATTTAGAAAGCTATTGGGCCAAATCTGGCCCCCGGGCCTTAGGTTGCCTACCCATGACTTACAGCATGCAAGGGAGAGCTTTAATGATGTGTATGCCAGTGAAAGCGCACTTTGGTTTCAACAAAATGGGAAGCTTCCAACAAAATGGGAAAACCTTTCTGCCCATGCCTGTCTCTCCTGTGACCTTACAATGACTACACACTCATAACAGGCACCCCAAAACTATTGCTTTAACTGACTAGGGCCAGATGCGCAATGGGATGGGGGATGCTGTGGTGTAAGCACCTTGTGAATAAAATGCCATTGTATTGGTGCCCCCTACAGTTTTGCCACTCTGAAAGACCAGATGCCCCATATAAAATGCACCTGCAGTCCTCCAGACCACACACATGTATAGTTAAGCTCAATTCACTTTTCAAACGCTGAATAATATAAACCTATCAGCAAATTCCAGTGGGCGATAAATGCCACGCCTTGAGAATTTGATACACTGGTATCCAAAAGCCCGATACATTTGAGCCTATACTTGCATTACTTTTATAAGACTACCACGTCTGATCTCCGAATCTGGCTCTTTGAAACACTGTGTGTTTAATCAGGTTACTCAGTGAGTCATTCTGGGTCATATCACTAGCTCCTCCTCAAGCAAGAAGCTTGAGCAGGGGCATGTAAATTTTAAAATGTTTTACATTTAAATAATTACAACTTGCCCTTTGCAGTACAAGAAGTGGAAGGAAAAGGAAATGGGATGGGTTCATTCCAACTTCATGTAATTAATTAAAAACAAACAAACCAACAAGTTATTTGCTATCATTATAGTTGGATACGTCTCATCACCCACTCTACCAGAACATTATTATTCTAACAAATTCAGAAGTATGCAATAAAGTTGCATTTCCCTCATCCACATGAAACCACTGAAAGAGTGCTGATTTGCAAATAAACTTTCAAAACTGTGGCGAGGGCTTGGGGTTTCCCCTCCCTCTCCTAAGCCAGTTCTCGGATGATTTCTCCAAGTAAGCTACAGTGCTCCAAATTGCAACAGCTAGGTGAGAGTTCTCGCTGTACTCAAGTGGAACCCCTTAGCTCAAGTGAAGAAAGTTCAATCAGATTGGGGAGTCATTTTTCACAGAACAAGGAGCCTTTCATATCAAGTCTTCTTCCTAGTTACCTAGAATGCATGTTATTTTCTTAGGAAACACACCAAGGTTCAATAATGATAATACTGGCTTGTCAAATTTCGTTCAGATTGCATAATGATGATTTTTTAAAGAAGCAAGAGAAAAGTACCCTAACCTTGATTTGGAACCTCCATTATGCTTCCTTGGGACACACTCTGTACTTGATTTTACACTCTTCTGCTTCCTTCTCAGCCTATATTTCTATGCAGTTAGTATAGGTGTTTCTGTACTCTCTGTCCACTAACAAAACTGAGGCTGTAAATACCACCCTGAAAACTTGAATATTTAAGCTGTTTAGTTTTTAATTCAGAGCTAGAGAAGTCCAATATATTACCAGTCTTACAAGCTATATATATTTAACTTCTACACATATGCAAGAAGTATGTGTGTCCAGATTTTTTTAAAACAACAACAACAATAATTTAAAAGGCTTTTTTAAAAAAGGGATTCTTGAATTTGCATGTGAGGAAAAGGAAAAAAAAAATGAAAGCATGAGCTCCCTCTGCTGGTCAAATAGAAATTCTGAGCTACATACTGTAGTATGAAATCAGCCTACTCCAAAGCCTACTCTGGAGTAGGCCCTCAAAATTAAGAACATGATTTAGAGAAAGAGGGTGATGGGTTTAGTCTGGTCAGTTTTTCCTGATGTCATTGTAAATGTGGCCTATAACATTCATATAACATTCATATTACTAGTGGGGATATTTAAAATCTGAAATGCTATTTTTTGTGTAAGAGTGCTGAAATAAATAAACAAAACCCCAATAAGACCTATATCTTCACACAAAAACTACATTTTCTACATCCCTAACATGGAAAGAAGACTTTGCAGAAGTCTCCACTTAATAAAAAAATAGAAGACAAAATATTCTCACCTCATAGTTTGTTCCAAGTGTGAGATGATTCAAGCAAAATGAAAAAGATGGATCTTTTAAGATGATTCATACACAATCTTTGAGGAGGAAAACTGAGCCTTCTTTCCTTTTCTCCTAAAATCTACTAAAAATATTTTTATGATTTTGTGTTATGTTGTCATAGCTATTACCTCTATATGGACATAATCCCAGAGAGTTGAACATGAAATAATATTACTTTTTGTGCCTTGTTTGTACCTGAGGCCAAAAATGTTGCTGCAACTTTGTAAGTGCCATGGGAAATGTTTCTTGCCTCAACCCTCTGCATTTCAGCAGATGCAAGCAAAACATATAGGCAAAGAGGCAGAAAGTTGCTTCGCAGTTCCTATTTACAAGCACTCTCTCGCTCTCTCTGTGTATGCTCTTGCTTTGATCATCTTTGCCTTAAAGTCATGGACAGCAGTGGCAGACAGCTGCATGTTAAGCATACTGGGAGTTGCAGCTCTGTGAGGGCAAACTAAAGTTCCCCCAGGAAACTTGGGGAGAAATCACGTGCTAAATGTTCTTTAAATGTATGGTGCGGATGTTGACCACAGTGGGTTCCACCAACATTGTGGTTTGAACTTCTCCATGCAGTGTGGCATAGAGCCAGTGTCTTTCAAGCATGGTGACACACCAGTGGGGCAGCAATTTGCTACAGAAACTGTTCACATAAGAAGGTAGCTGGGTGAGAGATGGGGGCAACTTGATGGCAGACAAGCATCCAAGCTGCTTTTTAGCTCCCTTTGCAACTTCTTCCTACTTCTTTATGTCAGGGTACTGGGAGGCTGGGACTAATCAGGGCAGGAAAGATTGGTTTGGTTAACGATTTAGGATAAATTGGACGCGGGTGGCACTGTGGGTTAAACCACAGAGCCTAGGACTTGATGATCAGAAGGTCGGCGGTTCGAATCCCTGCGACGGGGTGAGCTCCCGTTGCTCAGTCTCTGCTCCTGCCAACCTAGCAGTTCGAAAGCACGTCAAAGTGCAAGTAGATAAATAGGTACCTCTCCAGTGGGAAGGTAAACAGCGTTTCCGTGTGCTGCTCTGGTTCGCCAGAAGCGGCTTAGTCATGCTGGCCACATGACCGGGAAGCTGTACGCCGGCTCCCTCGGCCAATAAAGCGAGATGAGCACTGCAACCCCAGAGTCTGCTACGACTGGACCTAATGGTCAGTCCCTTTACCTTTACCTTTACTGTGAGCATGGTCGAACCAATGGAAGATGATGATTTCATTTATTGCATTGTAAAGCAAGGCAGGGAGGGAGGAGGCAGAGGTCCTTGCTGCCACTGCTAAACCAGTGCCACTGATAAATTAGTGGCAGGGAGTAAGCTGGGGAGGCAGCGGAAGAGAGGACAGAGGCCACCATTGCCCCCAAAGTGCTGCTGCTGTGGAAGTAATCCACGATGAAGCACCACAAAGAGGAGAAGGGGCAGCAGAGGCAGGGGGCAGATGAGGACACTGGGGCCACCCACACAGTGCGATTTGTCCTGGGGCTAACACCTCCTCAGGGGATGGTATCTTCAAACAAATGCTCATTATGGAAAAGACTAAGAAAAAAATACATGGGGTTGGTTCATCGCTTAGTCACACTTAGACAATGTTGCCCATAAAATTTATGCTTTAACTTCTTCTTTTTTCTAGAGGAATTCCCCACCCCACCCTCCATCTACTAAGTAATGCAATATTAAGGCCTGCAGAAAATGCTTAGAGTGTGTTATATTTTTTTACAAACAAAGTTTAAAAATATCATCTACTGCTTGTGGAACATGTTGCCATCACCTTTTGCATTGATATTTTTTAAAAAATGATTGTTATGGCCTCAAAATATTAGAAAAACTATGATGGACTTTACTGCTAAAACTACAGATTGCCACATTTCTCTTATGCACTATTCAGGAATAAGTTTTAATGTCTTATTCACATCCATGCACACTTGGAAAATGAGAGTTACTGGTAAATGTTGAGCTAGAGAGCTAGAGTATGATGAATTGAATGAAAACTGAATGGGAACAGAAATTCCAGATTCAATAACTCAATTTGTTTTCCAAGGCAACTGACTCTGAATGTTTAAAAGGCAGAGTAAGATCTAATTTACTCTGCCTTTTGAATGTTCAGAGAGAATTACCTAGAGAACAAATTGAGTTATTGAATCTGGAATCTCTCTTCTCTCAGAGCTTTCATTCAATTCTAGGCCATTATATTTCTGAGCATTGCATCTCTAAGCATGTTTCCCCCCTCAGAAATACATGTTCTCATGGCTAGCCCAAGATATTATGTCCTCCCGCCAATGCTAGGATGCATAAGCTTGATTCTGTGAGCTGCTATATCTGTCTGGATGAAGGCTCATAGCACTGTGATAAGGTAAAGGTAAAGGTACCCCTGCCCGTATGGGCCAGTCGTGTCTGACTCTAGGGTTGTGCGCCCATCTCACTTAGAAAGTACTTAGAAAGCACTGTGATAGAAAGTACTTAAAGCCAGGTGTTAAATAGGTTTTCTCAGTGGGAAATGGCTTTCTCACAACAGACCTCCAGATAGTGAATTAATATTGTACTTATACAACAAAAGGGAAACAGAAGAGTAGAGGTGCTCTTCCTACAGTCATACTGCACATTGCTTATAGATGCAACAGTTTATTTTAAAAAAAATGTGTTGAAATAAGGAAAAGAAGAAGCAGAACATAAGTATGAGCACAGGGTAAAAATACAAAAATCTGTGCTATCCGAAATGTGCTCCTGTTCAGCAAAGGACGTTACAATTACTGTTCAGACGTGAGGCTTTCATTTTTGGACAAAGGGTATATTAGTATTAAGAAATGCATTTGATAACATTCACAGCCCAACACATGTGTTGCACTAAGGTCCTTGGAAAACATTTCCTAAACTTACTGACAATTCAAACAAAGTGAAGGTGCATTGCCAAATCTGATAAAAGTATCAAACGGATATAGAAGTCTAAAAGCATTACTGATCACTTTCCAAGGTGCAGTTGGTCTAGCATTCTTCCACCAGATGTACTTAGACTTGTGTGTGTGCCTTGTAGTTGGTAAGTGGGTTAGAGATATTAAGTGTGTTCCATTACCAGTTGGTTTTTATCTTCTCAAATGGGAATTACCACTGGAAAAATAAATTTCATTGCTCCCACCCCCTTGCCTTCCCTCAGTCCTCCATTCTTTTCCATAATGTGATTATAGAAGCTAATGTCCAACTTCATCCTATAAAATATATCTTGAAGATTGGCTCTTAATTCCTACATGCATGCTCTGGGGTCTGGTAATTAGTACACGGTTGGTTTGGAAGGTATTTCCTCTGAAGTCAGACAGACTGGAAATTCTGGGGGTAGTTGTTTGAATTTTACCAGAGGCTAATTTAGGGGATGGTTCTGGAGGAGACTCTTGAGAGTCCCATGGACTGCAAGAAGATCAAACCTATCCATTCTTAAGGAAATCAGCCCTGAGTGCTCACTGGAAGGATAGATCCTGAAGCTGAGGCTCCACTATTTTGGCCACCTCATGAGAAGAGAAGACTCCCTGGAAAAGACCCTGATGTTGGGAAAGATGGAGGGCACAAGGAGAAGGGCACGAGAGAGGACGAGATGGTTGGATAGTGTTCTCGAAGCTACCAGCATGAGTTTGACCAAACTGCGGGAGGCAGTGGAAGACGGGAGTGCCTGGCGTCCTCTGGTCCATGGGGTCATGAAGAGTCAGACACGACTAAATGACTAAACAACAACAACAACAATTTAGGGGAAAGCAACTGGTTCGTTGCACTAGGTGCAGAGCTTGGGGGTCGCTGGAGGAGGTGCCACAACTATGATATAGAATGGAAAGCGACAGATGGGTGTGAAGACTTTTGGTGTCACACAGGGCACCACTGAAACCTGAGACCTCAAGGTCCACCACTGCTTTGACCTTGCTTGAGCATTCTGAAAAGCCACTCTTCCTGCTGTATTCAGATGCAGCCCTGTGTACGGTGCATTCCATTGTCCTTCCTGCTTTCCACTTGCACATCAATATATAAACAGGAAAAACAACAAAAAGTTGCAGTGTGGAGTGCTCTTGTTCACGGTTCCTGTGAGTCAACCATGCCTCCTCTGTGATACTCCATTCCATCCCTCCTCCCACTGATTTCCCCACCCTCCCCTACAATCAGTATTCTGCGACCTCTGTGCACAATCAGCCCTCTCTGGACTGGTTTTTAAAGATGTACCGGTACTTTCCCATTTTCACCCCCCCCCCTTTTAACCACTGCAAAAATTAGGATTTCCTCCAGTCTGCTGACATGTCCCTACCGTGCAGTGCCATGTGGATCCGTAAGAATCCATGCTCACCTCTGAACTTTGAAAACAGAGGAAACAAGTGGATTTATCATGTGACATGGGGCAGGAGAGAAACGCAACTCAATTATTTATTTTCATTTTGCAAATGTCCTCGGGCACAATTCAGCCAAATTTAAGTTGCTGCTGCTGCTGTTGCCGCCGCCATTGTTTAAAAAAACATCCTTAGTTACTTCAGCAGGAGAGAGCTTGTGCTTATGGTAATTCTCTCACTAGAAATAATGTCAGCTAAGATGCTTAACTGGGTTGTGGCAATATGTTTATTGTATGGTTTAGCAGTGCAATCCTAGCCATGTCTACTCAGAAGTAAGTCCTTTTGAATTCAATGGGATTTATTCCGGGGCAAATGGAGTAAGCAGGCAGCATGACCAATTGAGTTTTTAAAAAATTGAATTTTAGTCCAGCTAGACCTGGAGAGTCACAGGTTTCCCTCCCCTGTTTTCTTCCATTTCTTTTACATTCCATTACCATTTAATTCTACTGTTCCTGTTTTCCCCTTTTACATATATGTTTTCTCTCTATATCCATATATGCCTGACAACTGAGGACCACACTCCATACATCTGAAGTGGGCTCTAGTCCATGAGAGCCTATCCCATCATAAAATTGGTTGGTCTTTAAATTGTGACAAATTTTCTTTACTTCTCCATTTTCAAAGACCAAATACATCAACCTGATTTGTTAGTAGTTTTGTTTCCACCTCTCAAATGGATTGTCCAAATGTCAAAGGATGTAGCAGATACTGTTTGAAATACAATTACTTCATTATTTACAAGTTCAAAGAGATTTAACCACCAGAAATTTCTCCTAGCTTCCTCCATAGGTATAATTTTTCCAACTTCTTCTTTTAAAAAAGCATTTCAAGTTTCATGTCAGATAATGGGATTTGCAGCCACACATAAGAAATGGGAATGGATATAAAGATCCAAGTTTTTGAAAGCAGGAAATTTTAATCCTTTGTAATCCTACATAGAGCCAAATTTTGTATGCTACTCAGTTTCACTTTTTATAACAATAGGGACTACAAAGTATTATGCCCACAACTCTTGTGTCTTTTATAAAAGAATAATGCAAGCTGGGAAAAATATGCCTAAGAATACCCTTATAGGGGGGGGGGGATTGTGTCAGGATGCTGGCAGTAGTTTAAACTCCATTGTTGTTAACTAGAAAAAGACATAATTTAATCACTTGCTCTCTAGTCAATCCCTGTTTGCCACTTGCTAGCAGATGGAAATTTAATCAACCCCAGAATTTAGTATAGCTGAAGACCTTGGCAGCATGCAGTATCTCAGCGTGCCTTGTCTAATCTAAAATGGTGGTGTTCCAGAGAGAGTTTTATATTCTTTTTTGCATAAATAAAATCAATTTAATTCTTCTTGGCCTCTAGAGGTCACAAATGTAACAGGATCTGATCTTTTCCCACTCGTTTCCAAAACAAAGGAAAGATTATTGTATTTAGCAGGGCATCACATTGTGTTTAGAAGATATTTTGGTATGTTCAGCTCTCCAGAAGTTGTCAGGCACCCATTTCCCCTCATCACTGGCCATGCTAGCTAGGGCTGATGGGAACTGTAGTCCAACAGCAACGGAAGGGCCACAGATGTCCCAGCCCTGATTTAGTAAAAGGGCACCAGTATTTGATAATTTTTCACATGAAGGTGAATTGAATACCTACTTACCTGGTAGGAACTCACTGGGGCTTCCGTCTCTGTAGATATAGATAGGATTGCGCTAGCAATCTGATACTTTTAATGTTTATAACTCACTTTCCCGGACCAAATCCACCCAAGGAGAAACCAACAATGTAACAATAAAATGCAATGCAAAACAATAATGTGATATAGTGTAACATTATACAACAAGAAAATGCCCTTAGAAGTAAAATGAAAATGGTCAAGGGGCAGCCCTGTTTCAGCCTGGCCAGTTGAATGATTCACTTTGACACAAACACTTTAGTTATGCCAGCTTGACTATATAAAATGTTTTATTACCCCAGCTCTAATTCTTCTGCTACTTCTCATCTGCAGTAGACTGAAGGACATGCAAAATTGCCAAATGAACCAAAAACAATTTAACTATCTCTGCTGAGTATCCCACTGAACTTCTTTATAGGCAGGAGGGGAAAGCAAAGAGAAAACAGAACAATTTCAGAGGAATGATGAATCTTATTTGTCAATTACCCAGGGATGTTCTTGTAGATTTATGGCTTTGAATGAAATAGCTTACAGTAACTAGCATTAGTGAAATGTGGAAAGCCTTGGTGCATTAGCAATGGATTGGCAGTTTAGAGGCTTCACAGTAGTAAGCACATTACGCCACTTGCTCATGAAGCTTGTGCTAGTAATTAGAAAGCTAAATAACAAACTAAGGATGACTTCTTTGTTTATTCAATTTTATCTATTTCTGTCAGTAATCCAAGCTGACGCACATTGACTCCATTCCATTACCACCACCCCAATCTTTAGCATTCAGTGCCCTTGCACTATGCTTGTTCCTCATTGGGTATTGCTATTTCGCCTACATTAGGAGTGGTATTTGGAAAACTGAGTTTGGTGAATAGTGACTTGAAGCTCTACTACATAATATTGTCTTGAGAAATTGAAACACTCCCCCATTGTTTTCAGAGCACTGCCATTTTAAATAACTAGTTTGATCCCAGAGAAAGACTTCAACATGAAACCCCACGGAGTCGGAATTCATTAGCAAATTTGACACCTTGGCGTTGGTCTCAACAAATCCCAGGACTCGCCAAACTCACTGAAGGAGGTAATTGTCTCTCTATTTACACTTTTATCCTTGCTATGCCCATTAATCATCAGCACTCTCTAGGCAAGAGTGACTTACACCTGACCAGGCAGATCTGGTGTTTGACTGAATTCTCTGCTTGTCCGGGCTCAGCACAGTACTATGGCACACCCATGTTTATCTCCAGCATTGATTGAGATGCCAGATTCATTTTGTAAGCAAACCACTCTGTACTCAGAGTGCATATATACTGTACCTACCCACTTCATGTATCTTCTTCCCCTTAGATACCACAAGACTCGTATTTGATGCAACACACTATCACGGCTACTCTTTGGAGGCTAAGGAACACCTTCCCTTCATAAATGAATACAAAAGACAATTAGATGCCCTTGGCTACCACGACACAGGCTGGCTACCACCCCAAAGGAGCTTGAGCCACAATTGACAAGACCTTATATAGGCCTCCCCATTTATGTTAGGACCCAAATGTCATGAAAGCTGGGGGGTGCTAGCTGCCATGAGAATTCCCTGCTTCAAGTCTCATGTTTTCTGGGAATCCCCTGGAAGTCTTCTAGGAACTGTGCAATCAGAATGCCTCCCAGGAATGCAGGAAGACACTGTCACCTTCATTGGCCACTGTAACACTTTGCTTGCCTAGCCAGCAGTGTCACAGAAAAGGGGCTCTGTCTCCCAAGTACACAGAGGTAGATATCAAGTGGAACTGGGTCAATTCAGGGCTGGATTTAGATTTGATGAGGCCCTAAGCTACTGAAGGTAGTGGGGCCCTTTAATGTCCAGCTATCCTTTTTCAGCAACAAATTGTCACTGTTTTTTTTGGTGTTGAATATATGCTATATGGTAATTTATGGACCCAATAGGTATCTAAAGCCATTTGCAAATAACAAAATATGTATTTTACCAAAGTAATTGATATAGAAATGAGCAAATGGGTGATATTTTAGGGAGCAGGCTAGCAGGCCATTACTTACATCATAGGAGCCTACACAACACAAAACACTGTTGCTGTATGTAGGTTTTATTTTATTTTATTTGTGTTTTTATCTTATATTTTGGAAACGTACATCCAGTTTTTTTTCCTTTTTTGGGGGGGGGCTCCAAGAGAGTGAGGCCCTAAGCTATAGCTTGTTTAGCTTATATGTAAATCCAGCACTGGGTCAATTTACATTGTTGTGAGACTGAGGCCAGTTGCATGGTAGGTGAATTTGGGGGCAAAGGATTGACAAAGAAAACCTCTTGACTGTTAGCTTGCCAAGTGACACAGTGCAATGGCCACTTACACTTGTTAGCAAACCTAAGAATTTCAGAACATACAGAAAAGAGGGATGGAGACATCTTAAAACATTGAGTTAAAATAGAGGTATCGCTGGCAAGCAGGGATACTTTGCTACAGCGGCAACATGTGTCGTACCCTCCAGATGTTTTGAACTCCAACTCCATTCATTCCTAACAACAATCACCTATGGAAGTTTTAGACCAGCAACGTTTGGTAGCCACTCCTGCTTTAGTAAGTAGCATGCTTATGATGCCAATAAAGGTAAATCAGGTATCTGTTTCTAGCTGAATTTGGAGTCCCATCCCCCACAATTTATCATTCTTAGATGAGATGTGGAACCTACTCTAGATAGTTCCCTTTTCTGCAAGAGAAGAACTAAGTATTTTAGTACTGTCTCATATCCTCCAGGGGTTCATTTATGGAACCTAAAAAAATGTGTCAAAACATTCAGTTGGTAAATCCTTAAGGTAACAAGATCCAAAGATGTTCAAAGTTGTTGGGATTTTTTTTGGTTCCCTGAAAACCCATTTCTGTATGCATAAACAAAGATATCAACTGGAAAGATTTTTTAAACTATTAAGTAGATGTATATTCAAAGGACTGCATTCATCTGTGGTTTAATAAATAACTACAGATCTCATTTCAGTATTCTCTCTGATCAGTCATATGAAATAGCATGATTCGTAAGTAACAAGTTCAGACAGCTGTGGTTTTGTTGAGCAGAACACTGTGGAGATTCACTACATGAAGTTAGGTAAGCCTTTCTCTTTCAGTAATATAACTAATGGTCCAAATGCTTGCCCTTTCTTTTTCCAAGAAACCACTTCCAGGAAAATGTTTCCTCTGCTTTTAAAATGAAAAACAGATACAGCAAAAAAATGTAACTTAGAAATAATAGGCTGACTGGCACCAGGTACTGTAGGAATTAAATATATTCACTTGACTTAAAAATTGGCTTATTTATTATTAGCTGCTGTCCAAAAATACTCTGGAAATGATTGCTGATGTTAAATAGAAAAGTATTAAACAGTTTATCACTGTCAGAGCAATTCAGTTTAGACATCCTCGCTATGAAAGTACTCCTCCTGCCAGGGAAATATCTGTCATAATATACATGGGAAACAATAGTTTTTAATGATCGGAGGAAGGGCAGAGAAAGTAGTACAGGAATGTTCCATAGATTTTTCCATTGCATTTTTGCATTCCAATTGTTTTCTTTGCCATAGTATTAAAGATAATGTCACTGAATTCTGTCCAGATGTGCTTGTATACTTTTACTTCTGGATGTGTGCAGGTGAACAAGAGCCACTGTTTACATGAGTGGGGAATCCTAACATTTGTTAGCCACACACATCATTTTCAGTCTCACTGTTTGGATCACAACTTACAGTAAGTTCTCACTCACCGAAAACCTGGTCTTTCTTTCTTTCTTTCTTTCTTTCTTTCTTTCTTTCTTTCTTTCTTTTTGTACAGTTGATTACTGTGAGGTTGTATTTAATTATTAAAGTGCAAGGTACTTTAATGATGAAGATGAAATTGAGGACAAGGGCTAATCTTTCAGCTTTGAACCCATAAACTGGTAGTTTTCTTAGAACAGCTGAATTGGTTAAATAAGCCTTCTGTAATGATCATGGAAAATGGTGCTCTCTGGCTCCTTTCCCCAGTCCTGGGAGTTAGGATGTGTTTCCACGAAGCTCAGTTCAGCTTGAACTCTGTACATTCCCTGGAACTTAGTGTGTGATTTGGCTTTATTCTGAGCAACAAGTTGTCACTGCAGTAAACAGGGAGAGCCCCTCTGGTGTAAGCCAGCGCTGCTTTCAGCACTTATCAGATACAAACATGAGGTTAGGAAACTGCCTAATCGATTCCCTGAAATCTATTGCCATTCCTGCAATGCTTCTAATTCAACCATTAATCATCCCTGCAGTAAAAAGAAGCTTTACATTTGCTTTGTACAAAATCTTCTAAAAATGAATAAATTAAAAAGGACATCCATTCAATAGTTTTCTCTACTTCTTGACTTAGGAAAAACAATTTATGTAGCTTTTACACAATGCCCAAGTGAAATTTGGAGTATCAAAATCTTACGAAATAGTAACAGTAAAATACAAGTGTTTTGTAAAAAAGGAAGCCTCTTATCCTGCTGACAATAAGTTAACACTGTATATTTATTAGGGAGATATTTTTCAATTGACTGAAACACAATTTATTCATCAGCAACCAGTTCCACATCTCTCTTTTTTTATTGAAATGACTTCATGCTTCCCTCAGGTTTAATCATTTAAAGTATACTGAGAAAACTAGAGTGTAAAATATCCCAGCTTGACTTTCATAACTTGTCTTCATTGTACTTTTGTTTCCTCTTCCTACTGAAGTAATTGCCTTCTCCCTAATGATCAAATGCATTATGTGATTTCAGGGATAGTTCTGAATATACAGTGGAGATGTTTTTTCTTACACATGCGTTTTAGAGATCCGGGACAGTATGTGCCTAGGAAAATATTCTTTTTGGGGAAAAGCCACAACAGCCCATACATTTCCCTATATCTATAACCTACTTTCACACATCTCAGAAAAAGTAGGAACTGAAAATGGAATCTACATGGGTGGTTTATGACTCAGTCCTGGATTTAGGATGTATTGTAAAAAGCCTCACTGCGGCTGTTACACAAGCAAAATACACTGATAATTTATTTCCTTGATCTAAAGTTTTATGAGAACTAACTCACAAAATGTCTAAAATAAAAGTAAAATACATAGCTCATAGTCACTTGGATTCCATTAATATCAGCCAAACTTCTTTTATGTATGTATACCTTAGAAGACTGTAAATTATCTTTGAGTAATGTGGATTTTAAAAAAATCACTTAAGATATGAGCAATAATGTTTGTGCATATACAGTGCTGACTTCAATACAGTCGAGAGTATGATGCAATTTTCTGGTGTGGATTAGAAATCTCATTTATTATTATTATTATTATTATTATTATTATTATTATTATTATTATTGAAATTTCCATACCGTCATTCATCTGAGGATCACAGGGTGCTTTACAGTATAAAAACACAAAAATACATACCATAGTAGCAAACAAAAACAATAATCAATTTAAAAGGCCATAGATTGTTTAATTAGCCACACACACACATTTTTTATAAAGTGTATGTGTGTGAAGTAAAGGGATTTCTAAACTGAATGCTGCTGGTATGAAAGGATTTGTCCATTTTGATTCTCTATCGTTTTCCCAATCTTATATTCAGTTCTCCACATATCTGCAGCAATTTGCATTTTTTATTATTTTTAAAAAAATCCCTATGAAATTTAATCCGGATTTTAGTGCAGATTTCTCCCGATAAACACATTTTATATGCAGTTTTGACTGATTTACACATTTTTTCAGGCAAATTTCCCCATATACAATGCACTTGTATATTTCCCCCCCACTTTCTCTAATATATGCATTTTTGTAAACATCAGTTGGAGTACAAAAGCACAAAACTGGATAAGTGCAAAACTGTTCTGGTTCGCATCTTGTTTCAGAAAGTGTGGATTTGATAGATTCACCTTTGAATGTGAATCTAAACTTCTCCCACATTCCTGCTTCCCAGTTACCATCCAGAGATGCTGAACTTTATAAGATCCATCTTTTCTGAACAGGCTTGCTCAACTTCTTGACTATTACAAAAATTAGGCAGATATGATTGTGGATTATTGCCAAGGTGCTAGTGAAGCTAATACTTGCATGCTGTGAAAATCATCAAGAAAAGGAAAGTCATTTCACTCCATATGTACTGCCAAACTCTTTAAAGATGTTGGCAGCTATCAAACTAGTCTTATTGTTTGTCTTTTGTTGCTGGGGTGAAGTCAGCTGTAGGGCCTGAACCTTGAAGATGCCAGTCAGTAATTCAGCCAGTGTGCAACCATTGAGCTTTGGTCAAAGCTGAGATTTGTAAGATAACTAGCAACATCTACCAGAATTACTTTGTCCCTGAAAGTCATGTGCTACTTGGATAAAGACAAGAACTTCCAGGCAAGATCTCCTCCTTTGATCTGAGCACTAAAGGGCCTCTGCTTGCTAATGATCTTCAGAGACCATCTTGCCCAGCCTCATTTCAGAAGAACATAAGACAAGCCCTGGTGGATCATATAAAAGGTCCATCTAATCCATGATCCTGTTCTCACAGTGGCCAAGTAGATGTCAGGGCAAGCCCGCAAGATGGACATGAACACAACAGCACTCTTCCCAGTTGCACTTCCAGCAACTAGTATTAAGAGGCATACTGCCTCCCCTATTTGTAGTAGCACAAAGGCATCATGAGTAGTAAGTATTGACAGCCTTAGCCTCTCTGAAGTTTTCTAAACCCTTTTCATAGATGTCCAAATTGGTGACCATCACCACATCCTGTGGTGCCAAATTCCATATAGTGGTACCTCGGGTTACATACGCTTCAGGTTACAGACTATGCCAACCCAGAAATAGTACCTCGGGTTAAGAACTTTGCTTCAGGATGAGAACAGAAATCGTACGGCGGCGGCACGAGGCCCCATTAGCTAAAGTGGTGCCTCAGGTTAAGAACAGTTTCAGGTTAAGAACGGACTTCCAGAACGAATTAAGTTCTTAACCCAAGGTACCACTGTATTTTAAACTATGCACTGTGTGAAGAAGTACAGTCATACCTTGGTTCTTGAACAGAATGCGTTCCGGGAGTCTGTTCGACTCCCGAAACCATTTGAAAACCAAAGCATGGCTTCCAATTAGTTGCAGGAGCGTCCTGCAGCCAATTGGAAGCTGCAGAAGCCACACAGGACATTTGGCTTCTGAAAACCGTTCGAAAACTGGAACACTCACTTCCGGTTTTCAATTGTTCGGGAGCCGAAATGTAAGAGTTCCAAGGCGTTCGGCAACCAAGGTTTATCTATCTTGAACAGTATACAACTTCATTGGATGTCCCCCAGGTCCTAGTATTATGGGATAAGGGGGGGAGTCTCTTTCCCCACTTTCTCTACACCATATATAATTTTATACACTTCTATAATGTTCCCCTTATTCACTTCTTTCCAAACTAACCCCCACCCCAAGTGTTGTAAACTTTCCCCAGAAAGGAGTTGCTTGAGTGGTTTCACTATTGGGTTGTATAATGGCATTATGATACTGGAAGGTTTATTTTCAATCCCTTTCTGAATGATCCCTAACGTATAATTTGCCTTTCCATAGCTGCCACAGCCTGTATTGACATTGACTATGATCCAAATATACATTTCCTGGCCACTTCAGGCTTTGCTACCATACAGAATCTTTGGCTTTTTTGACCAGGTCTTGACACATTGCATTTCCTAAGAACTTGAATGTAGAAAAGCCAGGCCAATAAAATTGGGGGGGGGGGGGGATTTTGCAATACATCTGAAAATGTTTAGGACAGGCCTATTGCCGGAAATGTTATGGTGCAAGAGGCTACAGGTATACTGGGGGCAGACATAATCAGTCAAAGTGGAAAAGTATATATGCACAAGTGTATTTAAAATTGCTTAATTTATTCATTTAAACTGAATGGCATTTAAAGTACCATGTAGTACTCAATTGCTTATCTAGGCATTAAATTCCAGGGTGACCACTTGCAGAGTTCAAATATTTTATTAATATATTTTAAAAGGTCTAGGACCAGACCACATATGAATTTGCCTCGTTGTTGAGACCATCTAGGAAAAACCAACTCTGGGTCTGTGAACCTTTTAGTTGGTTTTTGGTTTACCAAACCAAAGTTCATCCAAATAATTTTGACTCAGATCTTCCCAAATTGTCAACATATTCAAACTAAACACAGATCTAAAAAAAGGGGGGGGGATCTCACCACAGCTGAATAAAAATTTCCAGTAAGAAAAAACTTCACAGTTAAGTAAAAGCCCAGTTATTTCTGTAAGTACATTTATGTAAGTATAGTACTTATTTCATAACAGAAGTCGTGTCTCAGAAATGGCCATCATAGTGATGCTTTCTCTAATTTATTAAAAACTGCCCCCTCTAAATTGGCTTTCAGTGTTTTCCGGTGATCCAAACTATTAGGAAATAATTCTGTGCTCTCTGTTGTGCTGCCTTCTAATCAGTTACAGTTTCAGACATTGCATCTTTGCCATCAGCAAAAGTAAATTGCAATTCCACCCTAAAAGGATGCATTTTCCTTAGTAAAAAAAAATCTTTGCACATCTTTCATTTCCCCCCAAATATTCAAGAGAATCTTGAATTTCAACCACTGTCCATAATATTGCAGTATTAACAAATATTTTCCATTGCAATGACAAAGTTTTAGAAAGCCTTGCACTCTGTTGACCTATTCAACAAAAAACAAAACAAGTTTTCAGTTTAGTTTCTTTACTTTTTTAAAGGGTGGAGAAGTCATGGTATGTTTAAGTTGGGAAAAATCCTCCAAGGAGAATATCAGTTATGTGTTTTTAAAACTGGCCTGAAAAACACTAGTTTATCTCCTTCACTACAAAACTGCAAGGTAGAAATGTGAACTACTATCTGCCAACATTTAAATTTGCCTATATAATGTATACACTTAATTTTGGTGGGTCTGATACTATGGAAGGGTAGTGGAATAAGTGCCAAGAGGGTAGAAACAACGAGGAAGCAGAAGATGAGCTGAATCTCCCACTGAAATCGGCGGGAAACAAAAACAAATGGAGACAATACCAATGAACAATATTAGATAGGAAACGAATGTGATAAAAAGTTTTAAAACCCCAGTTAAACAGATGGTCAGGAAGAGAGACAAGAAGATGCTCTGGCTCTTTTCAACCTTCCTGACCCAGAGGAGGATTCAATCCTTCAGGGTTCTGTTCCATTGCAAGCACTTTCCTTGCAGGGAAGTCCCCCCAGAAGCCTTCAAGATCAAAAACCTTCACATACCAGCTGTTGTGCTGAGGATCCAGTCCTTTGGGGTGCAGCTTCAGGTGGTAGGGCATGAGGAGAGAAAGAGAGGCCAGGTGAGGAAACTGCTGGAAAAGGAGCATCTTACAGTCCACATCCAAAGGCACCCCCCCATCTCTACCTTCCCCTTGGAAGACACAACCAGTCAGGTAAGCTTCTCCTACTCTTTTGCTTTTTGTTGCTTCTCCTTCTTCCTGTCCAGCACCTACCTCTCCTTTCTGACCAATATGCCACTCCCAGACACCCCTGGATTACTTTGGGCTGCCTGACCCAACCTGTGGTGATCTGGGGCTGTTTCCACCAGACTCTAGCAATTCCTGGTCTCCCCCTGAATTGGCTCGATTCAGTTTGGGACTCAGGCTTCAGCCGGACCAGGTGCACAGCCCTCGCTTTAACATATAAGCACCAGAGAGTGTTAGGTGAGCAAAGTTTGGCTATGTCCAAATGTTACTATGCTCTGATTTAAGCACAAGTGGAATGCGCAGTGGAGAACGATGAGATAATTCATAGCAAGGGGTTGAGTTAAAATTGTATGTCTGGGAAAAAGCAGCTAGTGTTCATGATGCTATTTCCAGCTGAAGATTTGAGATGGCATTCTATGACAATGGATGAGCAAAGACAGAAAGATGACAACTGGTTTTATCTGAAATTTAATTGTTTTAAGGAGGTTTCCTCCCCCCTCTCCAAACAGCAGGTTCTCATTCTCATAAGCTTACCACTTCTCTTTAAACAAAAAAACTGTTGTTTGAAATGTGCCCATTTTATAATTCAGCCTTGTAGTACACCATGCTTAACATAAATAAGGATTCTTCCAGCTATTTAATGACATATTTTTGGAAAACACCAACATGTGTCTTGCAGATTTGTGATCTGCAAAAATTCCCTTCCATGCCAGCGCTCTGAAGATCATGTTATTGGTCATGGTTCAAGACTGCCAGTTCTCTCAATTTCTTTACCTGTTTCAGCAGAAACAAAGAATCTGAAAGAATAATTAAACCAAACTTGGAAACGGATATCAACAGCCTTATCAGTTGTGCTGTTCAACATAGTACGGTTAGGCTTCTTATTACAAATATTTTCAAACCACAAATGAAATCACCTTAACTGAGCAAACAAAAATGAGTGTGGCGTTAACACTACAGCACTTTGAAGACAATGGGTGTCTGTTATTCAAATAATTTCTGTGTTAAGATCATGAAAGCTTGTGACCTCTTTCCCTTTAGGTACTTTCCAGAGGATTAAAAAATAATAATACTACATGTTGCTCATAACGCACTGCCATCCTGCCATCAAGTACCTACATTTTTATGAGGAAAAAAGGTCAATGAAAGAGCGGCTTATGGGGAAGAAGACTTTCTTTAACATCTCATTAATGATGTTACAAGTGCTAACCAATAGGACCTGTTGGTACTTCTTGGTCACACAGTGCACAGATACAGTCGTACCTCAGAAGTCAAATGGAATCCGTTCCAGAAGTCCTTTCGACTTCCAAAACGTTTGGGAACCAAGGTGCGGCTTCCGATTGGCTGCTGGAAGCTCCTGCAGCCAATCGGAAGCCACAGAAGCAACGACGGACATTCGGGTTACAAAGAACATTCGCAAACCGGAACACTCACTTTTGGGTTTGCAGTATTCGGGAGCCAAAACGTTCGACTTGCAAGGTGTTTGACTTCCGAGGTACGACTGTATAGCATTTATACAACAATTACATTAGATTAGTCAAATGTGCTGTATGTGGGGCTGCCTTTAAGACTGACCTGGAAGCTGCAATTAGTGCAAAATGTGGTGCAAAATAGTCCACTGGGGTGGACTATTACTGCTGAAAGAATAGAAAGAACCGACTGCCAGCTAGCTACTGGGATAGAGGTTCAAGGTGTAAAAAGATGTACTGGTATACAAAAGCAGAGATCTTGGAACCAAAACACCCAAAATATTATCTTATCCCCTACATACCCAACTGAGCAACCCATTCTGCAGGAGACAGCATCCTGCAAATACCATCCAACCAGAGGTCCATTCTGTATGGTCAGAATGGAATCTTTTGGCACCTACCTTTTGGAACTCCCCCCAATTATATATATTAGAGAGGTTCTTTCCCTATTGTTGTTTTGTATCTGTGACTGACATTCCTCTTTCAACAAGCCTTCTACATGAAGCTCTTTATCCCAGTTAGTGTCTGTATTGGACTTTAATAGATTTTATGTATGTGCTGTTGTTGCTTTAAACTTTCTCTCTTTCTCTCTCTGTTTTATATATGCAATTGTTCAAAATGATTTGATATATGTAACAGCATATATAGCACACACATATATGCTATTATATTGTAAGTCACCTTGGGGTGCCTCATGGTAAGCAATTCATAAATGAAACAAATAATAATGATATTCTGTCCCTAGTAATAGAAAAGTGGTTATTGCAGAGGACGTATGTTTGGAACCTGAAGTATAAAACCCAATGGATGACCTCTTGTAGTAAAAACCCTCTGAGGACCTCTGTGGTTTGGCTTTGGGAGTATTCTAAGTCAGCTGGGAAAGCATGGGGGTGGGAAGACTGAAAATTAGTTCCTGGAGCCTAGCTGAGTGCTCAGAACACACCGCATCCTATCCAATATTAGTCTGGTCATGTAATTCACAGCAACCGATGACTGTTTGAGAGCAAAGGCTTAACATTAAAGAAGTTCTGTGCATCTGCCTACAAAGCACTGTGGCCAGCTTGACAGCACATGTGCAGAACATTATATGCTGAGCTGGGGAAGAATTTCTGGAGAAAATGGCAATTTATAATTCAACCAGGCATTATGAGCTAGACAAATTTGTTTTCCAAATGAACTTTATGAACTCCAGCTCTAGCTCAAGCGCAAAGTTGTAAATATTATTTTTTTAAAAAAAAAATGCAGTAAATTTATGCATGCACTAAAATTATACTCATTTTCATAGAGGAAGGAAAATGAAAAACTGAGATTTGATGAAGTGCAATTTATATAATCAAATAACCCATCACGTGTAAGAAGTGTAAGAAGGGCCGATATAATATCCTGTGATATTCTTTCACAACCATGTGTTTGTTTATATGTTGCAATGTAGTTAGGCATCTGGGAAGAATTTTTCATATGAATAACCGGGGGGAAACACACATCTGTAACACAGACTATATAAAGTCTTTGGTATATCAGCAGGCAGGAAAATGAACAGTCGGGAAGGGGACAGAGAAATGGGAACAGGTGCCAGGCAGTGGCGCAGCTAGCCGCTCAGGCACCTGAGCTTCGTGTGCCCCCTCCTCCCAGGGGCGGGGCAAGCCACCCATTGGGCGGGGTGAGCTACGGCAGGGAATGCTGCATCGAGCCTCACTACCGCCCTCCCCAGCTGTAGGGTGGCTGAGGGAGAGGTGGCAGGCAGATGCAAACCCCATGCTGCCATTTTGGGCAGCGTGGAACCTGCAGGTACCCGAGCCACAGCGTTACTCCCAGGAGAGACATGTGGCTTGGGCATGCTGCAGGCCCCATGGTAAGTGCCCCCCCGTGGTGTGGCACCCGGTGCCCCCTGCCCACCCGCCCCCTAGCTATGCCTTTGCTCTTGACTGATTCCAGCAATATAGTTTGTTGTTCTGTTAGGCATTTATTTTGGGCTGATTGCTTCTATGAATTAACCTGACAGTTAAAAATGCCACAGACTCACAAAGCCTATAGCCACTTTGTCACCCCCTTAGTGATGACGCCCGGGGCGACCCACACCCACCGCAACCCCCTTCCTACGCCATTGGCGCCAGGGAACAGTTGCCAGGAACAAGAAGGCAGGGAAGAAAATGATGCTTGGAAAGGGGTAATGGAAAAACTAGGTGGGAAAAAGAATATTCTCTCTCTAAAGTAGAGTGACAAGACAGCTTTAGAGTTGAAAGACTGCTTCTGAAATCGACCTGATCATTGTGGGGCAGAATGCCTATGAGGACAAGCGAACTTTCACATCCTGCTAATGTGAAAGTTCCAATCGCAGCCAGCAATTGAAGTATATTGTTGCATGCCACCCCAATCTCCAAGTGATATGAGATTCCAGGGGTTCCAGGCGTTTACCCAGGGTTTGGTTTCCTTCAGAATGAGGCACAGCAGAGGCTGTGGTGTCTTTATGATACATGGTTTATTTGCACATACAGTGGTACCTCAGGTTACATACACTTCAGGTTATATACGCTTCAGGTTACAGGCTCTGCTAACCCAGAAATAGTACCTCGGGTTAAGAACTTTGCTTCAGGATGAGAACAGAAATCGTGCTCGGGCGGCGCAGCAGCAGCAGGAGGCCCCATTAGCTAAAGTGGTGCTTCAGGTTAAGAACAGTTTCAGGTTAAGTACGGACCTCCGGAACGAATTAAGTACTTAACCCGAGGTACCACTGTATATACAACCTGAACCTATGATGGAGGGGCTCACAGCATTAACACCCCAAGAGGGTTGTGCTTCTACCATAGCCACAACCTTGGATTCAAGCCAAGGTTAGGCATGGCTCTGTCTCCAAGCTGCCCAACCTGCAGCCTTGCTTCTCACTTCAACTTCACGCACACATTGACTCTAGCCTTTGTCTTTCTAACTAACTGATGGTTTAGGGAGGGAAGCCTACCCTTTTGGCTGGTACAGAGCCACTTCCTTTGTTACATTAATGACCCATACTGAGGGAGTGGAGGCATTATCAAGAAACATGTCTGGCTAGTCCAGCAATCGACTCCTTGTTGGACCCAGGAATTGGGAGGGGCTCAGGGATACAGGCTAACTGCCACCCCAACCCCCATAATACTACCTCCCTACAAGAGCAAGATAAATGTCTCCAGATGTAAACTGCAGATGGTGACAGCAGTTACGAAATTAAAAGACGCCTGCTTCTTGGGAGAAAAGCAATAACAAACCTAGACATCATCTTAAAAAGCAGAGACATCACCTTGCCAACAAAGGTCCATATACTTAAAGCTATGGTTTTCCCAGTAGTGATGTATGGAAGTGAGAGCTGGACCATAAAGAAGACTGATTGCCGAAGAATTGATGCTTTTGAATTATGGTGCTGGAGGAGACTCTTGAGAGTCCCATGGATTGCAAGAAGATCAAACCTATCCATTCTTAAGGAAATCAGCCCTGAGTGCTCACTGGAAGGACAGATCCTGAAGCTGAGGCTCCAATACTTTGGCCACCTCATGAGAAGAGAAGACTCCCTGGAAAAGACCCTGATGCTGGGAAAGATGGAGGGCACAAGGAGAAGGGGACGACAGAGGACGAGATGGTTGGGCAGTGTTCTTGAAGCTACCAACATGAGTTTGACCAAACTGCAGGAGGCAGTGGAAGACAGGAGTGCCTGGCATGCTCTGGTCCATGGGGTCCTGAAGAGTCAACACAAGAGCAAGATAAATGTCTCCAGATGTACAAACAACCAGTTTGCTAGTTTCCTATGGTAGCGTATAGGACAAAAATCTTCTGGTTTTGAATCTTTGGGGAAATCATGTGATGCTATCTGCTGTTATCCATGTTGTATTATAATCTGTCACAAATTATCACTGCCATAGTTAGGCCAGTTAGTAGGGGCACTGAAATTTAAGTCAGACACAATACTATCTTATTTTCTGGCTTTGCAGTAATCTTTTATCTTACAGTTTATATCATTTGCAGTAGGAGCACCACATTCAACTTCCTCAATGCTAGTTTCAAGAAGAGTGCAGTCATATTCTTGCCTTCAGTTACTTTCGGTGTACCAAGGTCTTTCAGGAAGAACCCCTCTAGCTTTGCTTGCTCCTTAGCTTTTTCTGCCTTTTGTTTGTGGTACTGGGCTCCAGAGGGTTGTTGTTGTTGTTTTATCAGCCATCACTCACTAGAAAAATGAATACATTTCTTAATAAGATTAAGATGTGACTATATCTGACCAAACTGCGTGAGGCAGTGGTCCATGGGGTCACGAAGAGACGGACAGGACTAAACGACTAAACAACAACAATGTGACTATAAGATTTAAAATTAAGTGTATTTTACATAATTTCCAGTCAACCGGGTCTGTTTCATGTACACATAAAAAAAACAAGTCTAATGTATGAGTTACTGTATATTTCTGTATTTTCAATAACATTCCCCCATGTATAAGACGTCCCCTATTTTGGGGGACTCAAAATTAAGAAAATGGGGGGAGATTGCCCCCGTGTATAAGATTGCTCCCCCCTTTTAACATTATTTTTTAGTAAATTAAAAACCCTAGTTATTAAGTAGTGGGTTGACATAGCAGCCGGCACAGCGATTTCTTCAAGTAGCTCTTTTATTAAGATAAGCTGGAATAGAACTGACTGCCAACAGCTCAGCCGGCCTGTATTTATAGGCAGCCGGCTGTCAACATTGTAACACAACAGCCCAGAGTTCCCGCCTAAACTAACTGCCGCGGACCTGAGTGAAAACTATCTACAGACCTGATTGAAAACTATATACAGTATCCCCCTGTTGGCCCAGGGTGAAACTACACTACATAACACCCCTCCCCACCGAGATAAGGCGTTAGTTACAATCGTAATGGTTTCCTTATATACAGCACTACGCGTAATGGTTCAATTAGGCACAAAAGCATAACGGTTACATTTCCCATACTTAGACCAACAGTGATACCTGTCCAACAACGTAGTCCTTTAAATAAGTTGGGCGCTTGGAAACTCTGCCAGACCGCCGGGGACTGGTAGCCAAGTCCGGAGGGCCACACAGTTCTCGCTGAGGCTGTGGTGCGACCCTAGGTGGCGTTGGAACCAACTCCCCTGGATCCGCTGTTGTGGGTGGAGCCTCCGCAAGTGGAGTGGTCTGAGTCTGTTCTGAGACGGCTTGGTTCGGCTCCACGCTGGCAGTTTGCGAGGGAGGTGTAGGTGGGGCCTCGCCATCTGTACGTGTCTCTTCTGTAGCCGCAAGCGCAGTTGGGGGCACCTCGGTAGTGTCTAAGTCGCCAACCCTGCGCCTAAGCTGGTCTATGTGCCGTCGCCACAAACGTCCGTCTTCGAGTGCCACCTGGTACGAGCGAGGTCCAGTGACTCCCACTACTGTGGCTGGCACCCAAGGGATGTCCCCCACATAGTTCCGGGCAAAGACCTGGTTTCCTGGGACGAATGACCGTGGTGCGTTGGCACAGCCTGGGGGTGCAGCCACGGCAAAGTCTGGGTGTAGCCGGTCGAGCGGTGACCTGAGGCGGCGGCCCATAAGCAGTTCAGCAGGACTCCTCCCTGTGGCCGCATGAGGAGTGATGTGTTGCACGAACAAGTATTCGGCGACCCGCTCATGCCAGTCTCCCCGGTCCAGGCGCGCCAGTGCCTCTTTTGTCGAGCGCACCATTCTTTCCGCTTGCCCGTTGCTGGATGGATGAAAAGGTGCCGTTAGGGCATGGCGGATGCCCAGTCCCAAAAGATACCGCTCAAACGTGCCTGACGTGAACTGCGGTCCGTTGTCAGAGACAAGGACATCAGGACACCCATGCGTTGCAAACAGGCCTCGCAGCACCCGGATGACAGCTTCGGTAGTGGTGGAGGGCATCAGGGCGACCTCCAGCCATTTGGAATAGGCGTCCACCACTACCATAAAGGTCCGGCCGTGAAAGGGGCCAGCCAGATCGATGTGCACCCTCGACCAGGGTGTCTTTGGCGTCTCCCAGGTGTGTCCCTTAGCTGCCGGTGGTGCAGGCCTCGACTCTTGGCACGCTTGACAGGCGGACACCCAGGCAGTGATGGCATCGTCCATATTAGGCCACCAGACGTAACACCGAGCCAACGCCTTCATTTTGACAATTCCCGGGTGGCCAACGTGCAGAGCCTCCAGGACGCGCTGACGGAGTCCCTGGGGAATCACGACGCGGTCTCCCCACAGCAGACAGCCGCGATGAGCTGAGAGTTCATGTTGTCTGGTTGCGAAGGGCTGGAACTCCGATGCAAAAGGCCCTTGTGGCCACCCCCTCCACACCCAGTTGAGCACCCGGCTGATGGTGCGATCCTGGGCAGACGCGGAGGCCACAGTGGCAGCCGATACAGGCGCTGCCGGAAGATCCTCAATCAGGAGGAGCGATGAAGCTGGAGCCGGGTCTTCCACAAATGCTGGAAGAGGGCAACGGCTGAGGGCGTCGGCATGGCCCATCGATTTCCCCGGGCGATGGATGAGCCGGTAGTGGTAGGCAGCCAGGAAAACAGTCCATCGCAGCATGCGTGGTGAGAGGACCGGTGGAGTTGGACGATCACCGGCGAGGAGGCCCAGGAGTGGCTTGTGGTCAGTGATGAGGTCAAAAGTCCTGCCATAGAGGTATTCATGGAACCTCTTCACTCCAGCCACAAGTGCCAATGCCTCCTTGTCGAGCTGGCTGTAATTCCGTTCCGTCGGAGATAGTGTCCTGGAAAAGTAGGCGAGCGGTGCTTCTCTTCCATCTGGGAAACGGTGACTAAGGACAGCACCGATGCCAAAAGGTGAGGCGTCGCAGGCAAGGACCAGTGGCCTGGATTCACTGTACTGTACCAGCACACTGTCTGAAGAAAGGAGAGCCTTGACCGCGTTGAAGGCCGCCGTCTCTCGATGACCCCAGGCCCAAGGCGTCTTAGTGCTAAGGAGTCGGTGAAGAGGCTCAGCCACTGTGGCTTTGTGGGGCAGGAACATGTTATAAAAGTTCAGCAGCCCCAGGAATGCCTGCAACTCCGTTTTGTCCTTTGGGGTGGGGGCCTGCTGGATAGCGAGGATCTTGGATGTGGTTGGATGAAGGCCGGAGGCATCAATAAGATAGCCCAGGAACTCTACCTGTGGAACGGCAATCAGGCACTTCTCCCTCTTCACCTTGAGCCCGGCCTCCTGGAACCTGGTCAGCACGGCACGGAGGCGCTCGAACAGCTGCTGGTGTGAGTCTGCAGACACCAAGACGTCATCAAAATATGGTACCACGCCTGGAAGCCCTTGCAGGAGACGCTCCATAAGGCTTTGGAAGATGCCAGGAGCCACACTCACCCCGAACTGCAACCGGCGGCAACGGAATGCCCCCCGGTGGGTGACGATCGTCTGGGCTTCAGCAGTGGCATCATCGACTGGCAGTTGTTGATAGGCTTGGGCAAGGTCCAGCTTAGCGAAGACCTTACCCTCACCCAGGGAATGCAGCAGGTGTTGGACAACAGGAACCGGATAGGCGTGCTGCTGAAGTGCCTTGTTGATTGTGCACTTGTAGTCAGCGCAGATTCTCACCGACCCATCAGGCTTGACAGGCGTGACGATGGGGGTTTCCCACTTTGCGTGGTCGACGGGCTCCAAAACTCCTTGGGCGATCAGTTTGTCCAGTTGTTCGTCCACCTTAGCCTTGAGAGCAAAGGGAACCCGGCGTGGCTTAAGCTTGATGGGAGCGACTTGTGGATCAAGGCTAAAGGAGATGGGCGTACCAGTATATTGTCCCAAGGTGCCGTCAAAAACCTCGGCAAAGTCTTTGACCAGACCCTCAGTCTCTGCGTTAGAGATGCAGTTGATGCCGGTGACTTCCAGGCCGAGGGCATCAAACCAGTCTAGCCCTAGGAGGCTTGGCCGCTGACCTTCGACCACCACCAACCGGAGCAGGCCCGAAAAGTCCTTGAAGGCGATCCGGAACCAGCCAACGCCAACCACGGGAATGTCGTTTCCCTGGTAGTCTCTGAGGTGTACGCGGTGAGAGTCGAGTTGTCTTTTGGATACTCTGGGTACCAGTCTTTTGATGGTGCTCCATGACACGACGGACAGGGCAGACCCGGTGTCGATCTCCATGTCACATGGAGCTCCTTCAATGAGCACCGTGACGTTCAGCTTGCGTCGCGTAGACGAGTCGGTTTGGCCAATCGTGGTTCCAGACGGGCAGCGGCAGTTGGTGAGAGCGAAACAACTTTCCTTGGCAGACTGGAGTGAAGACTTGAACTTGCGAGTCGATGAAGGGGGGGTGTCAGACGGAGCCGATCAGCAGACCTTAGCGATGTGGCCCTTTCTGGAACACCTCCTACAGATGGCGTCTCTGAATCGACACTTGGCACGGGAATGGTCGCCTCCGCAGCCAGCACATTCCGGTTGGCCCTTGGACTTCTGTTGGAGCTTCCTGCGCTCCCGCTTTGTCTGGTGCACGTCATCGTCTTCACTGGAGGATGCCTCATCACTGCTGGCCTCTTCATGATGCACCGGAACTGGCCCCCTAGCAAGACGGGGGCTGCTGGACTTGCGGATCTCCTGGGCGGAGCGTTCAGCAGCTTCTGAGGCCACAGCCTCCTCAATGGCTTTCTGTAGCGTGAGGTCTGGCTTGGCTAGGAGACGCCGTTGCAGATGGATGTCTGCAGACGATTCGATCCATCAGGGCATCGTCTAAGTCTCGGAACTCACAGTGCATTGCGGCCTGTCGCAGGGCGGTGGCGTAGTTGTTGATTGACTCCCCCTCTGCCTGGTTCCGGTGGTAGAACGCATGGCGGGCAGCAATCTTGGACAGCTTTGGTGCGTAGTGGTTGCGGAGCTTCTCTTGGATCGTGTCCCATGGTGTTGCCTGGACTGCTTCCAGCGCAACTAATGCTCGGGCCGTCTCAAACACCTCAGGCCCACAGAGGCTGAGGAATAGGCCCCGCTTCCGATCCACTGATACTGCTGTCAGCTCGTTGGCTTGGAGGTAGCAGTCGAACCGAGCGAGGTAGGAGTCCCATGACTCAGAGGCTGGCGCAAACGGCGGTAGAGGCACAAATGAAGCCATGATTCCGATGCCGGCGTGAAGGGCGATGGATGGAACACAGTGCTCTAGCCAGAACAGTCAGCTCTGAATTGGTTCTGCCCAGTGATTTCGCTCAGTGATTTCGCTCAGTGATTTCGCTCTGTGATTTAGCTCAGTTCAGAGGCTGGCCGCATCTGGCTGTGCTCTGATGTCCATCCAATCCCATCCTCGTCGCCAGTATTAAGTAGTGGGTTGACATAGCAGCCGGCACAGCGATTTCTTCAAGTAGCTCTTTTATTAAGATAAGCTGGAATAGAACTGACTGCCAACAGCTCAGCCGGCCTGTATTTATAGGCAGCCGGCTGTCAACATTGTAACACAACAGCCCAGAGTTCCCGCCTAAACTAACTGCCGCGGACCTGAGTGAAAACTATCTACAGACCTGATTGAAAACTATATACAGTATCCCCCTGTTGGCCCAGGGTGAAACTACACTACATAACACCCCTCCCCACCGAGATAAGGCGTTAGTTACAATCGTAATGGTTTCCTTATATACAGCACTACGCGTAATGGTTCAATTAGGCACAAAAGCATAACGGTTACATTTCCCATACTTAGACCAACAGTGATACCTGTCCAACAACGTAGTCCTTTAAATAAGTTGGGCGCTTGGAAACTCTGCCAGACCGCCGGGGACTGGTAGCCAAGTCCGGAGGGCCACACAGTTCTCGCTGAGGCTGTGGTGCGACCCTAGGTGGCGTTGGAACCAACTCCCCTGGATCCGCTGTTGTGGGTGGAGCCTCCGCAAGTGGAGTGGTCTGAGTCTGTTCTGAGACGGCTTGGTTCGGCTCCACGCTGGCAGTTTGCGAGGGAGGTGTAGGTGGGGCCTCGCCATCTGTACGTGTCTCTTCTGTAGCCGCAAGCGCAGTTGGGGGCACCTCGGTAGTGTCTAAGTCGCCAACCCTGCGCCTAAGCTGGTCTATGTGCCGTCGCCACAAACGTCCGTCTTCGAGTGCCACCTGGTACGAGCGAGGTCCAGTGACTCCCACTACTGTGGCTGGCACCCAAGGGATGTCCCCCACATAGTTCCGGGCAAAGACCTGGTTTCCTGGGACGAATGACCGTGGTGCGTTGGCACAGCCTGGGGGTGCAGCCACAGCAAAGTCTGGGTGTAGCCGGTCGAGCGGTGACCTGAGGCGGCGGCCCATAAGCAGTTCAGCAATTCTTCAAAAAAGAAAAGTAAAGTAAAATATTATCCAAAATATATAAGATATAACAAAAGCTAATCTGTATAAAACGGTGCCCCTCTGAGGTCTGCACCCTAAGTGCCTGCCTAGTTGACCTCATGATAACACCATCCCTTGTCCCAGATTCCTGTTTAAGTGAATTTGTGGTTGTATTGGTCAAACATTCTTAAACATAAGATTTTTTTATGGTCTTCAAGTAATCTCTAGATTGAAGTTAAAATAAGGTTACCAGATTTTTTTTCAATGCATCTGGGGTCACTTTCAAACTTCCTACTAAATAGATGGATTTTGTCAGGGGACTGACTTGTAAATCCGGAGACTGTCCCCGGAAAATGGGGACGTCTGGTAACCTTAAGGTAAAAGGCAGATAGAGCTAATGGCAGTCAGGCAGCTTCAACATCCCACTGAAGATTTAAATAACAGGAACACTGATTATTTTATATTATTACCTGCCCTTCACCCCAAGGTCCCAAGGCAGGTCACAACAATTTAAAATGCAACATTAACAAACAGTTTAAAGCAAACTACAACCACAAGAATAGGGTGGGTCCTAAGAATATACATCTCAAGTGTCAAAGGTCAGGCTGAAGAGGTGTCTCTTCAGCATTCAACAAAAGCTGTACAGTGAAGGTGTAATATTCATTTGTGTGATGAGTTGGTAGAATACAGCAAAAGTTAACTAATACAGCTTGGCTGCACTGAATATATGGAACCGGAACAGAAAGCAAAACGAATAGCCTGAGATGCAGAGGTTCCAAATCTGTTTCTGATGTGGTCTCTGTTGTTGCTAGCACAATTTCATGGTCAAAAATATTTCATGGTCTAAAATGAAGGCTGCTAGATCATGTAAACAATATTTAGGAAACGAATAACCTCAGAGTTAGTTCAACAATAACATGTGTCCCAAAGCTAGTCAGAGCCCCTGTTTTGGTACCAAGAAGTTTTAAGCAGTCAGAGTTTAAACATAAAGCCTCTGCTTGCTAAAAGAGAGAATTGCTCTGTCTGCCCATCTATTTAGTGCATAAAGCAACATGATTATTATTTTTTGATAGAAAGTCTGCTTTTCTCTCTACAGCTCAAAACCTTTGGCTTTAGAAAAACAAGCAACTTTTCTTTTATCCACAACATCTTGGGTTGTATCAGGGAAAATATGAATCCAGAATTGTGTGAGTTCCTAGAGTAGTAATGCCATAGCTTAAACTTACTCTTCCTTAAGAGAGCAATGTACAAAGCAAACATTAGTGTTGTCAGTTCAGAGTCTAATTATGGTGGTACACTGACTGCCCTATGAGGCTTTTCAATACTGAATTGGTATTCAGAGAATAGGGACGCGGGTGGCTAGGGACGTGGGTGGCATTGTGGGTTAAACCACAGAGCCTAGGACTTGCCGATCAGAAGGTCGGCGGTTTGAATCCCCACAACGGGCTGAGTTCCCGTTGCTTGGTCCCTGCTCCTGCCAACCTAGCAGTTCGAAAGCACATCAAAGTGCAAGTAGATAAATACCGTAGGTACCACTCCGGCGGGAAGGTAAACGGCATTTCCATGCGCTGCTCTGGTTCGCCAGAAGCAGCTTGGTCATGCTGGCCACATGACCAGGAAGCTGTCTGCAGACAAACGCCGGCTCCCTCGGCCAATAAAGTGAGATGAGTGCCGCAACTCCAGAGTCGGCCACAACTGGACCTAATGGTCAGGGGTCCCTTTACCTTTACTATTCAGAGAATATGTTTAGCCGGTCTGTTAAAAATAGAAACAAATGCCCTTTCTCTTCAGCCTCAGGTACACATCTACTGTAGTAGCCAAATCCTGGGGACTGACATCCTTTTGACTCCCCTAAAATATTTGAGGGGACCAGGGACCCTCAAAGCTGATGGGCATTGCCATTCAAATGGGCATGTGCAGTGTCTTGTGATCAGTTATGTGGGGTGGGTAGCAAGGGTCCTTAGCAAAGTATTAGGAACTAAGTTACCAGACATTCCTGGTTGTTTGAGGTCCAGTGACAATAGTCATTTCTGAGCTCCAGTGATCTGTACCTTACATATCTCCCTGTCCACCAGAATCCCTCACATCTGAACAGATTGACCAGTATAATTCTGGCAGAAATACAGCATGAGATAAACTTGATTTTTGAACCATCAAGCGGATATTTTATAAATGGCGGGTACAACATCAATGCCACGCCATTTCTGGTTTGGGAGAGCCAACAATCCATGTCCCTGCTTTAAAGGTTAAAACTAATAATAATAATAATAATAATAATAATAATAATAATAATAATTTATTATTTATACCCCACCCATCTGGCTGGGTTTCCCCCCCAAAAGCAAAAAAAAGCCAAAAGAAGCAGATGAAACAAAGAGAGTTTGTTTTAAAAGCTCCCCCCCCCCCGCCCCAGAGAGGATGAGATAAATGGACAGTATGCGCTGAAAATATTTTGTATTTGTGGAGTCTTCATTCACGAGATGAGGTTTTTCCTCCCCCGCACCTTTGTTTCCTGAGCTAAGATGCATGTCAGGGGTCTTGTATGTATTAAGGACATTTGTATTAATTAGCAACAGCCAGTTTAATTGCTTTGGAAATGGAGCTTAGCCTAAGAATGTCATGCATTTTATTTTCCTTGGCAGGAGGCTGTGGATACATCGTGTACTGTGAGGATGGGATTAACACACAGTACAAGAAATCCTTCCAAGATACGTATCTCAACATACGTATATTAGTCCTGGGTGCTGCATGTTACAAATGAGTGAGACAATAAAATGATGTGGGTCTCCAGTTATCTGTCCAGCAATGGATCCATCTTTAAAATGGCACCCCATTAACAAATATGTCCACTCCCCTTCCCCGAGGGGCGGCATTGCGGGAGGACATCCAGGACCTCCTAGTGACCTAGCTGTGGGTGGAGGGATGTTGCCTGCCTCATAGGGACCCCCAGCTGCATCACACCCCCGGCTGACCAATCGGGATAGCCGGGGTGTGTGGCCAATAAAGTTGTGGCCTATTTTATCCCATTAACCTAAACATTCATGTCCGTGTGCTTATTATCTAAGGGAACTGTGGGGCCCAGGGCCTTGCTATGTAAGTCCCTATTCACAGCTAAATCCCTAGCACAGCTATTATATGGGGCTCAGATTTGGACTGGCACTTACCATGGTTCCATGGAAGCTGTCCAATCAAAGTTCTTAAGGCAATCTTTTTCTGTACCACCCTGTGTCCCAAACGCATCATTGCACCTAGATGCATCAATCTCCCCTTGGTAGAATTATGGATCTGGTGCAGGACACTTAACTTCTGGCTTTGCCGAAACTCAAATCCTCCCGGTCTAATATCCCTAGTGCAACAAGACTGTCACAGGAGTGCCTGGTCTAAAATTGTCCATCAAAAACTTCACTCTTGAGGTTTATCCCCACAGCAGCTACTCACCGTGGGTCATAGTAACAGTTTAATTTGCCAATGCCTAAATGATATTGAGCGTCAGAACAACTTGGTCACAACAAGGAAATTTTGCCCATGGTATGACCATTTCCCATCCTCCCACTTTGATTCTCTGGCACCCTGTCTGTATAATCTAGCAATACCAAAATATAGATGTGCCTTTACCCTCGCAAGACTGAATGTATTGCCCTCAGCTGCACTTGAGGGACGATTCCAACAGATTCCACACAAAAAACGCCTATGTCCTTGCAGAGATGACAGCACCGAATCAGTGGCACATGTTCTCCTGACGTGCACTCTTTACAAAGACCTGAGGAATAAGATTATCACCCCTCTTTTATTGTCCATTCCGGGCCGCCCAACCACTGCCACAGTGTCTTTTCTCCTGGCAGATCAAGAGGAGCAGATTGCTGCAAAGGTTGCAAGGTTTCTAGCTGGGGCAATCAGAATAAGGTCCACTATTTGACTGCTGATTCAGGACCCTAAACTGTGTTTTATATAATCGACTTTTTATTTTGTTCTGTGTATATTGCAGTGTTCTTTTGTTGCTATGGCCGATGGCTGACACAAATAAAGTTTCATTCATTCATTCCCTATCCACAGAATAACTGAATACTATTGGAGTGGAAGGCAAGAAGAGATTTCTCCTGTGTTGCAAAAAGTCATAGAAATGAATGCGCTTTTTATCTTTTTTTAAAAAAAAGAACACCAGGAATTTATTGTGAGAGAATAAACCTGAAAGCTATGCAGTCCAGTTGGGTGACTGCAGATCGATGTTGGAGTTCTGATTGCTTTACTCACAGACTTATCTTTATTGCCCCATATGGAAAAGATTGCTTATATATTTCCCCATGTTTCTGTGAAGACTCCACCATTCCCCACACTCAACCCTCAGGTTTAAAAGCCTGGGTAATTCCAAGAGGCAAGCTTCCTCGTATAAGATTAGTGATTTATTTTGGTTTAGAATTGGGCTGAACAAATCAAGCAATTCCCTCAAACAAGCAGAAAATAGCCTGGTTTATTCCAAATGCACTTGGGAGCTCTGTTTGGCCCATGCATGCTCCCATCATTAGGAGTGTGATGGGGTTTGAGTTCCTACCCTCAGTGCCCCCCAAACCACAACACCCACTTCCCACTACCCAGCCGCGGAATAAATAATGACAGCAGGGTAGGAAATATCCAAACTGCGACTGAACACAATATGTTGCTGTGGATTGTATGGAAAGGAATTGTGTGTTTCTGCCTTTGTCTTACTTCCAACCTTGAGCCTCACTCTTATTCTTGCACAAAGATTCAGAAGTTGCAGGGGAACATTTTAGCCCAAAGAAAGATGGAGATTCCTAGTTTGCTTTCTCCATCTCATGAAATCCACCCATGTTTTGTAAGCAGAGGCTCCTTCAAAAGGAGCACATAGGGCCAAGTCCCAAATGTTCATAGCCACGCCTAACTCTTATTGACGTCAATGGGAATGTTGCTGTCGTACACACACAGAGACCTGTGTTTTTCCTAGTGTGAGGTCCTCTCAAACTGGTGCCAACATTGTGGAAAGTGAGGATAGCCAAATGAACTTTGGAGGTTCAGACCAAGCCTTTTAAAATGCTGGAGTCCAGCATATTGGGTGTAAAATGGGGGAGGGGGAGCGTCTGACTTCATAGATGGAATAGCCTTGCCAAGTACTGAACAGGTACCTGCTATGTGGCGCTGAAGTGAGCAGAACGCATATGCCTGGGTCAGTAGAAAGCCTTTCATCTTCCAAGAGTGCATTTCAAATCAGCATCTGGCTATAGCTTGTAAACAATAGGAACATTAATAATAAAAAAGTCATAACGTGAGAGTCTGTCCACAATATGAACATTTTGCCCCAGCTCCAGCAAAGTAAATGTTATCAATTTTCACAATAAAACATTTTAGCCAAAGTCTCTTAAGCATATAACTTTACAACTTTCATAAAAGGGACATGAGAGAGAGAGACATAAAAGTGAAAAATGTGTTTTGCAATGCATCTGCCACTGATATGGGTGTTCAATTAAATGGACCATGCAAGAAAGGAGGAAAAATTTGTTACTGGGATGTTGCCAGTGATATCCTTTGACACTTCGGCAGTCTCATGTGGTCTTGATCAAGCAGATTAGAGCTTTGGAAAATCCCAAACCAATAAAGGCTGAAAGTAGAACAATCTGAGTACACTTGATACACTGGGGGCTTATAAGTCTGGTGGTTACGTTCGAAGGGCTAGCCCTAAATTATGGTGTTAAAAGCTGCTGCATTCCAGACAGGGCCACTGTGTGGCAAATTTGCATTCATAGGACCGGACCAGTGTCCACGGTGTGCTTGCAGTGAAATTCAGGTATGCCCCAGAATGCTGGTTTCCTTACTGATCTAATTCAAAGGCTGCGGGCAGCAAATCCGCACCTCACCTTCATCCTATACAGCAAAGTAGTAGAGACAGGCATGTTTAGGACCACCCTCAGCTGACTGAAGTTTCAGCCTAGGTGAGGAAACCTAGTTTGCTGAGGGCTTCTCTCAATATTATGGTTTTTAGTTGTTTGTTGGTGGAGTAGTGGACGGGGAATGTGGAAAAGTGCAGCACTGGGAACTTTTCTCAGAGCAGAAGCTATGATTTCCTGTGTCAGAGCACCAAGGTACAGTGGTACCTCGGGTTAAGAACTTAATTCGTTCTGGAGGTCCGTTCTTAACCTGAAACTGTTCTTAACCTGAGGTACCACTTTAGCTAATGGGGCCTCCTGCTGCCTCTGTGCTGCCACCGTGCGATTTCTGCTCTCATCCTGAAGCAAAGTTCTTAACCCAAGGTACTATTTCTGGGCTAGCAGAGTCTGTAACCTGAAGTGTCTGTAACCCAAGGTACCACTGTACCTGAAGATCCCTCCTTGTTAGTGATGTGAGACGATAACAAGGCTTTCATGTTTTACTGTTGTTTGTGGCAGATTAGTGCAGAGGAAGTGTGCACAAATAAATCTTTTAAGAAACAACAGTGGTGAGGTGGGAACTTTTAACTGCAGGCAACAATATTTTTGGATATATATATATATATATATATATATATATATATATATATATGCTTTCGTAGATTTTCACGGGTAAATATATATACACACAGTGGTACCTCGGGTTACATACGCTTCAGGTTACACACTCCACTAACCCAGAAATAGTACCTTGGGTTAAGAACTTTGCTTCAGGATAAGAACAGAAATCGGGCTCCGGCGGTGCGGCAGCAGGAGGAGGCCCCATTAGCTAAAGTGGTGCTTCAGGTTAAGAACGGACCTCCGGAACGAATTAAGTACTTATCCCGAGGTACCACTGTATGTATACACACACACACACACACACACACACACACACACACACACAACTGCCTGCACTTTTGAACTGTTCTTGGAGATGGCGCTGTGGAGCTGTCATGATGAGCTCTTGCAGATAATAATAATAATAATAATAATAATAATAATAATAATAATAATAATAATAAAAAAATATATTTAGACCCCACCCATTTGGGCAGCTCCCAACAGAATATTAAAAATATGATAAAACATCAAACATTAAAAACTTCCTTAAATAGGGCTGCCTTCAGATGTTTTCTAAAAGTCAGGAAGTTGTTTATTTCCTTGACATCTGATGGGAGGGTGTTCCACAGGGCTGGTGCCGCTACCGAAAAGGCCCTCTGCCTGGTACCACTACACTACTGTTGCTTCCTAAAAACTTGGGAAAGGAATGATGAAGGAAACCCCACCTTATACACACCTTTGTCAAAGCCAGAGAGTCTATGTGGAGCTGAAGACATGTATCCTTCTGATCCATGCTGGAGTTGTACAGAACGTTTAGATGCTGCAAAAATGTGCATCTTGAGCATTTTTTCCTCCTTTAGGATTTGAACACAGAAAAAAGCTCTCGTGTGTGCAAAGCTGTGGATGCTGGCCTGCCTTCTTCCACCCGGTTAGCAGAACCATTGATTTAAAAGCCAAACCTCTCTAAAAACAATATAAAAATTGCAGGGTGATGAAAAGCTGCTGCGAGAGACGAATCATATGGGACTTCAGAGACTGGAGAAGTTTCTTTCTAATCACTGATTTGCACAAATAACTTCACACTAGCCTCTTTGTGTTCAGGACCACCTCCCCTTCCCAGGTTGACTTGCAGAGACTTCCATGGATGGCTCAGCGAGAGTTGCACGGAGCGAACACAATGAAAGAAATCATGCTTCAGTGAAGTCAGTGGAAACAATTGAGTGGGGACAGGATTCCTTCCAAAATTCTTGCTGGCAGCCGCACAGTTTCAACAGCCTCTTTCTGTGTGTGGGATGTCAAGAACATCACACCCTTTTGCCAGACGATGAAATGATGGATTTCAAGGCCTGTGCTACATCCATGATAGATCTATTGGACTGAAGCATGGATGGTCCTCTAGCTGGGGTTGGACAAGCATGGCCAGTGGTGAATGGCGATGAGAGTTGGGCTAAGAAGAAATTGCCACAATTGTCAATCTTTTCCTCTTCCCCGGGCAACAATAATCCCTGGCACACGAATGAGACTGTCTGAACAGGTAAAAGATATCGGTGACAAATCTCTGACTCAGGCTATGCACCCATTATCAGCTTAAATTGCAGTGAGGTTATTTCCCCCTGCTGTGTTTCAAGTAAAGTTTGCATATTGCTGTTCATGCCAGAGAGGGGTAGGGATAGTTTTACCTGGTGTGCATTGCCTGTTTGATTTCCCTATACATACCTCAGCTTAACTGCAAAGGGAATGTGTCTTGTTTTTTCAAAACTCATCAACTAGCAACAGTGCAGTTATTCTAGAAAAATAAAGGTGCCGGAACTCACCATGAATGCCTTCCTTGTTCTCTTATAATCACAATGGCGCCCACATGAGAGGTGCCAGAACTGAGTTCTGGTGAGTTCCGGCTGGAAAAAAGCCCTGATTAGCAGTATTCTTTATGAAACAACAGCATAAATACAGATTGTGGCTGATGTCATGCATACTCAGCTTCAAACACCAGCGGTGAGAGCACCTTCAGAAGGTGCCCCCTCCTTTAAGACGTGACACATATTGTGGTAATATTTCCACACTTGAAGCCCAGGTGGTACTTTCTATAAAACAAGATACTTTGTAAATCTGGCATCCTTACTAAACTCATGAGGAAAAAGCAAAAAAAAGGACAAATACTACAGTGGTGCCCCGCAAGACGAATGCCTCGCAAGACGGAAAACTCGCTAGACGAAAGAGTTTTCCGTTTTGGAGGTGCTTCGCAAAACGAATCTCCTATGGGCTTGCTTCGCAAGACGAAAATGTATTGCGAGTTCCTGCGGGTTTTTTCCCTTCCCCCCCTTTTTCTAAGCCGCTAAGCCGCTTATCAGCTGATCCGATAAGCCGCTAAGCCGCTAAAAGCCGCTAAAAGCCGCTAAAAGCCGCTAATAGCGCTAATCCGCTAATCCGTCAATGGGCTTGCTTCGCAAGACGAAAAAACCGCTAGACGAAGAGAATCACAGAACGGATTCTTTTCGTCTTGCGAGGCACCACTGTAATTGTGACCAGAGATGTAAGAGATGTTTGAATGAGATCCATGCTAGAGATTGCCAGAGATCTGTGGCAATTTTAAAAGAAAATGACATAAGAGGAATGTTGCGGAATGTTAATCCTTCCGTGTCCATCTTAGGCATGTCTGTGCAGAAGCAGAGGCAGCCTGGGTAGCAGGGCAGATCTCAGGAGCCTCTCTCCTGATGCTGGTAACCCTAACGCTAACCTGGGCAGGGTGACAGCAGGGCAGGGCTAAGGTTGAAATTGTGCAGGTGCTGGATTGGCTCTGCTGGTGTATCCACACAGCTATGCTAGGTTGTCCTGCCCCCAACCCCGCCCCAGTAAATTCCCTTTTCAATTTCTTGTTCTATTTAATAATTACGATGAAAGGTTTTCCCCAACAGTAAGCAAGCAATCCATGGGCACATAACAAAAAACAACCACCAAACTGGGATAGCATCACTAACAGTCAAAAAACAAGGAAGAAGAACTCCAGGTTTTAGAAATGTTGTCTATTAGAAATTTAGTTTATTATAATAAAATACATTTCTTCTTGCACCTGGACTTCGTTTTATTCTTTTGTTTTGTTTTGTACATATGAAAATAAAAAAACACCTGTTTCTTAGAGAGCTTGTTAATGCAGGATAGTCAAGAAGAAAGAAAGCTTGTAGCTCAGTACCACTGACAAGGGCTGCACTTTGTCCCAAAGCAGTGCTTTGAGATGATGATGATGATGATGATGATGATGATGATTTACTGAATTTATTTACCACCCTATATCTGGAGGTCTCAGGGCGGTTCACAGAACAAAATCAAAATATAAAACCACAAAATATATAATCAAAATAAAAACAACAACCCATTTCCCCCCAAAAAAAAACCCAGACTACATTTTAAAAAGGGTATAGGATGTCAATCAAATCAACCCTAGGTCTGTTTAAAAAGGAACATTTTTGCCTGGCACCTAAAGTTGTATCATGAAGGCACCAGGCGAACCTCCCTGGGGAGAGCATTCCACAGATGGGGAGCCACTGCAGAGAAGGCCTGTTCTCGTGTTGCCACCCTTTGGGTGTCTTGGGATCACATGTACTGGGTCTAATTCAGCAACAAAGCACAGTTGCTTTGCAGCTAATATGCCTTTATAATAACCCTGAAACATTAACGATTTCTCTGATAGGAAGAGTCAGTAGGGCAAGGTTGTGTCTCTTACCTCGGGGTTTTTCTTATCATCAACACTGCATAGGTCCTAGTAAACTCGGCTTTAGCAGAGGTAGAAACCTAACTTCTGTTAGTCATATCTAGGCTGCCACAGCTTTCCCTCAGCCTGTACAGTTCCTGTATTTCTGCTGTGTGACTCACTTTCCACAGGTCTTGACACCAGCTTTCTGGTACCTATATCTGTTTTTCTCAAGCCACAATGACACATTTTTTTTTACAAAAGGTTCCAGGTCACAGCACTGGGCAGGACAGGAATTTCCCTTCTGAATAATCAGTGTGAATAATAATATATTTTTACAATTTTAGGGGATCCAGAATTCAGTAAAATTCTTGATTCTGAAAAAAAAAATCCATTATAGTTTCAACAGAAACACGCTGACTTCCTAGCTTTGGTTTTAATCAGGTTCAATCCACCTTTATTAAAATCTGTTGTCTTTTTCTCTCTGACAGGAAAGTGGAAATCCTATATTCAAAAGACTATCACATTGCTGGATCCCTGGGTACAGTGGGATGAAAGTCTGGCTAACCAGGCTGCCAAGATATCAAGCCACTTGGCTATAATGATGCACAAAGGATCTCATTTTGTGATTTTTTACCTCTGCTTTAAAACTAAACAGATGGCACAATGGCAGGAGCTGCGAGGGAAAGCTGAACAACAGACTTTTCTGAACTCCGACCAGTATTACAGCCAAGATCAAATGTGCCCAGGGAAACGGAGGAAACTCCACAGCCAAAAGCGCCAATGGCAAGAATTTGTTCTGGCTGGCTCTCTCTCTCTCTGTGTGTGCATATTTTCCAAACCGAAGTGCTGATACTCATATATTGATAAAAGGCGTGTGGGTGCCAGCAAATGGCTTAGGGTGATACTCTCTCTGATTAGAGTGATCTATTTTCCCCTGCTTGATGCTGTAAATATTGAGGTTGGTGAGAATATATCATGATCTGGTGCTTGACATTAATGGGAATCATCTTCTCATGATGTCAGCTGCCTAGATCGAACATGGAGTTCTAAATGTTAATATGGGTAGAGTTTGGGATATTTGAAAAAAAGAAAGAGCTAAACACTTTGGAAGTTTTAATTCATTTTGTACTTTCAGTTAGGAGAAGAAAGCAAAACAGACTGCTTTGTGGTATTTTTATTGGCCTCTCTGAATCAAAGAAGGATTATGTTTCTCATGGGAGAACTTAATTTTGCAAGTTTTCCAGATATCTCAAGAGCCAAAAGGTTGACATAGATTTAGATATCTTTCCGAAACAATAGTCCAACTTTTAAAAGGTATTTCCCCGCTTTACTACCACATGGATTCAACTGATCCATCTATATGGTATGGTTATGTTTTATGGCAAAGCCCACTGCACCATTCTTGCTATAAATAGAAACCTACTGAACCATGTAAAAATCCTGAACTATTTTCTTACCCCATTCTCTGTAATGGTAAGGTTGGCGCATGAGTCAATGGTGATCTCATTTATGACTAACCACAAAGGGCAAGGCTAACCTCATGGACACTGCAGTTGCTTTCACTTATGCCACAGCAGTGATGGAGAACTTGTGGCCTTTGAAATGTTGATGGACCACAGCTCCCATCATCCCACACCATTACCCAAGTTGGCTGGGACTGATAGAAGCTGGAGTCCAGCAAAATCTGGAGGGCCACAGGTTCTCCAGACCTGACTTTTGAGTTGAGTTGCTGAGGGGACAACGTAGCTGCTATTGCCTTCTCTGCTGTTGTTAACTCCATGGGCTCTAATTCTCCTGCAGTTTGGGGAAAGGCCTGTGGGTCATTGGCAAGATACATGTTTTGCATACACCAGGTTCTAAGTTCAGTAAGTGGCAACTCCATATCACAGCCTCTCAGTGAGCAGACCTGGGAAAGACCTCTGTCTGAGACCTTGGAGACCCACTGTCAGTCAGAAAGATGTACCAATAGTATGACTTCAAATGTTCATAGTCTCTAAAGTGAAAGTGAAGCATAGAAATGAATATTCTTCCTGAGATGTTATTTGCCCTGCGTCCATAACAGGATTCTGAGAGTGCTTCCAGACACTCATTATTTCTGAGTAGGACTCAATCACATTGGAGCTGTGGTGGCAGGGAGGAGAGTTCACCCCCCACCATTCCCATTATCTGATGCAAATTAGCCTCCTGAGTGGCTACTTGCAGCCAGGGTGGTGTGGGAAGAAGAAGAAGAAGAAGAGTTTGGATTTGATATCCCGCTTTATCACTACCCGAAGGAGTCTCAAAGCGGCTAACATTCTCCTTTCCCTTCCTCCCCCACAACAAACACTCTGTGAGGTGAGTGGGGCTGAGAGACTTCAGAGAAGTGTGACTGGCCCAAGGTCACTCAGCAGCTGCATGTGGAGGAGCAGGGAATCGAACCCAGTTCACCAGATTACGAGTCCTCTGCTCTTAACCACTACACCACACTGGGATAGACAGAACCTGTATATTTCCCCCTCTGCAGTGAATAGTGCCACCAGGGGATAGTTTGCACTGGCTTGGGACCCCTTTCCCCATGTTCTCAGTCCAAACTACCCCTCTTCCTCCAGAACTTTTTTTAAAAATCTAGTAAAGAAGAAAATACTGGGAGACCTAATCCCAGATCTTCCATTTCACGTGTGCCCTAAGATGCAGCACTGCATAGTACAAATGTTACGAAAACATATGGTTTTTATTAAGCAATGTGAAATTCATAACTCTGAAAGCTATATTGACAAATAAAGAAGAAGAAGATAACATGAGAGCGGTTGTGGTTAGTGGTTTGTGGTTTCAATATATTTCAAAGCACTGATGAATGGTGAGAAAAGGAAGAAATTTGCATCCTTTGAAGAAGTCTTGAGAAGGTTCTGATAGCATTTACGAGCTGGGTGTACTGGGGTCAAGGCAAAGGTCTAAGAAAGGTAGTGGGAGTGGGGGAGAAAAATAAAAGAGAGAGAAAGAATAGGAGGGAGAGGTAGATTTGGAAAGGTCAGGATGATCTGGTGAGCTTTCTCTTTATAAAAGTTAACAAGGTCCTCACAAAAGAACAAAATGGAGACAGAAGTGGGAGGTATTTGTGACCTGAACTGAAAATGCAAAACAATCCAAAGTTTAAATGTGGATCTCTGGCACACACACCTTTCCCTCAAAAAAACTGGCCAGTAAATTAAATGTCTTGTCATAATAAGTTCTTGGACGTTCTCAGCTGTGATTTAAACCGTGCTCGACTATATGTTACAATAAATGTCAGAAACTCAAATATTGATATTACTGGTAGTTCTTGTCATTACTAGGCCAGAGAGATATTTTTTAAAAAATCTTCCATTTGTCAAGGCCAAGCAGATATTTTTGGCATAACTAATGTACAAACTTCATCCTCATTTCTATGAAGTCAACAATGATATTAAAGTTGGCAAGAACCCCAAAGAAATTTGGACATTTACTGGTACATTTCAATAACCCCACAACCTTCAAAAATCACCCAATTTCACTAGTCATCAATAAGTAATCAATTCAGACTATTGCAGTTTGAGGCAACAGTGAATTGCAGCAAGTATTATCAGTACTGTACGTTATTAAGAGGGTTGGACTAAATGACCCTTGTGGTACCTCTATGATTACAAGAGACTGAACTTGTTCAATTCATTTTATAGTAAACGACACACTTTGTAATTTGGTTTGCGTTCAGTGGATGAGTGCACCTGTAGGGCATATGTGAATGTGTAAACCTACTCACGTTCACTTGAAGAGACACCATCAAGTTGTTTCAGATCTTCTGTTCTTTAATCTCTACTATTTAATACTCCTTTGGAAAGTTAAAAATACTTTCCTTTATTCATTTCCCTTCGTATTCTTTCAAACCCTTTCTCCTGAAAGGCTTTCAAAGGGAAGCAAAATGAACAACCCCTTAGCTGATTAAAGGAGCAAACTTTTTAAAACGCTGCTGTTGAGAGCTCTTCAACTGAAAGTAAAATTAACATCCAGCATAGTTGTCTGGCAGAACATGAGCTACTCATACGTCATCACAGAACTATAAAAAGAGTTTCTCATTTTACATTCATATAAAATTGTGCCAGTTTTATATGAAGAGGCACTATCTTGTCTTCAATCCTATTTAATGTCTGTATGAAGACAGAGCTGTCTGAAGTTATTTGCTCAGTCAGGGATGAGTTGGGCACAATGTGTCCCCAACCTTCCCTAACACCACTTATGCCCTGAATCCAGGACTCAGCCACAGATCTTCCCTGCTGTCTTTACAAGCCGCTGGGATAGGTTTTTAGGATTTGGGGGCAAGGCGACATTAATCTGCCAGTGACACTCAGCTCTATTTTTCCATAACATATGAATTGGGAAAGGTCATGCAGTTCCTGGACCTGTCCTCAAACGCAGCGGTGAGACAGATGAGGAAAAACAAGCTGACTTGAATTCTGAACCACAGACTGAGGCATGAATCCAGAAGGTATATATGATCTTCACAATGTTGGGCAATGAACTGAAGCTGTATGTGGAAAAGACAGAGGTGTTATGTGTCCCAAGTCTTTATGTCCAGGAGGTAGGGAGAAGGCCTTCTCCGGATGGGACTGGTCTCATTTTGAAGGATCAGGTCCATAGTTTGGAGGTGCTCCTGGATTCAGTCCTTTCACTGGAGGCTCAAGTGGCTAGGAATGCTCCCCCCCCCCCAATTCTGGTTGGTTCACCAGCTACGGTTCCTATTGGAGAAAGATGACTTGGCCACTGAACTCCATGCTCTGGATTCTTGAAGTGTAGATTGGATTATTGTAATGCACTTGAAGATGACTCAAAAACCTGAGTTGGTCCAAAATGCAGCACCCAGATTGCTAGCTGGGGTTCCCATGTAAACATGTAAGCTGTTTTAAAACAGGTGCCAGTTCATTTCTGGGCCCATTTCAAGTTAGCATTTAAAGCCTTAAATATACCAGGCCCCAAATATCTGAAAGACTGCCTCCTTCCCTACAGGCCCTCTTGGGTGCTAGGATCAGCCGAGGGGCCTGCTTGGTTGTTATGCCACCCTCCGATAGAGCATTATCTGTGGTGGCTTGTAAGCTGCAGAACTCCCATTTACACAGAGGTACACATGTCACCTTTATTATACACTTTCGCTGGATGCTGAAGATGTACATGGCTGTTGGCACTTGAAGTGTATATTTTTAGGATAGGGACCCACCTTAAATTTTGTAATTGTAAGTTATTTAAATCTGTTATTAATATTATGTTATATTGTGTCTCAGTATTAATATTGAATGAATGAATGAATAATATTTATTGCTAAAAGCTATAAGCCATCACAAATTGACACAAGCCACAATGTATAGAATACAAATCATTGGTTTAAAACTGCACTGCAACAACAGAAGAACAGACACACAAAAATGCAAAAATCACACCTGCGTAAGTTTGTTGTTGTTGTTTAGTCGTTTAGTCGTGTCCGACTCTTCGTGACCCCCACAACTCATACTCCCCATTTTGGTACTTGTCTTGGTGTCTGGCTCTCAACTTACTTGCAGCCAAGGTAAATTTTACAACCAGTGCAGTAATAGATACATTATTGCCAGCCAGCAAAATAGAAATTTGATCAAGGGGAGGACGGCTGGAAAGAGAATGAAGGATGTAATCAAGGGATTTTTTTATTAGGTGATTGTATATATATATATACAGTATATATAGGGCATCGTAGCAAATAGTGTTGAAGTATTAATATTGTGTTTTAATTGTTGCAACCCAGCCTGGGACCTTGGGGTAAAGGGTGTGTAACAAATCATAACAAAAAGTGCCATATATATATATATCTTCTTCTTCTTCTTCCTCTCTGGCGATCACTCATAGCTGAGTAAGATTGACTTCCATGAACATAGTCTTAGCAGTGAGTCCATAAGTGACTGTGGAGGCCAATTCTGGATCCACACATCCTTCCACATAAGATATAATCTTTATATATATAAACACTATCTATGACTTACACCCCCCTTTTTTACATGTATTTTACAATTTAGGAGATTATAGTTTCTGGAGTCATGCTTAAATTGGAGGACACCATGTTGTTGAATGTTGCTCCAGATGTGGAGTAGCTTCCGCTTCTCTTTTTTCGTTACCGTGCTTCTCCGCAGTCACCAAATACCTGTTCCATTAGTACCCTTTTTGTGTTTTATTCTGCCATCTACTGCATCTCAGTAGTACTGTGATCTGGCTTTTAAGACTGGAACACTTAAAAAAAAGTTTACTTCCACTGCCATCCAGTCACATCACCCATGATTATAGCCCTTGCATTCAAACCTTTCGGAGTGGCTGGCAGAGCCTAGAAGCCTGTATGCTAAGAGTGACAGGGCTTCTGTCCCTTTAAGATAGCTGAGGAAAGGCTTAAGGGCTTCGGTCATAGTGTGAGATAATGGGAGCAAGGCACCTTCTGAATGTTGCCGTCCCTCAGAGCTCTCTGAGGGACAAAAAGCCTGCTCTGCTTTGGCATATAAGCTTCCAAGCTCCCATTCTTTCGCAATATGATTATGAAAACAGATGCTTTTAGAAATTGATTGTGACAAGTGCTTATGAAAGGCTGAAGGGCTTGATGTATCTGCATACATTGTAAATGTGACATTTGTGAACTTTCTATGGCCATGATTGACACATGTTTCTCACCATGAGGATGTTTGCAATTGTGCCATATTGATATTGGTTAACTTCTAGACTTCATGGGTTCCTTTGCTTACATTACTTCCCCCCAAGCTCAGATGAGCTGTGTGGAGCCTGACACGAAGGGAAATTACTAATCTATACATGCTCAGAGGCATTTTCTTCATTATTGTGACTTTACATGGCAGGCCTAATGCCAAATATTCAAAACAAGTTTCAGTGCTCCACCCTCATCCAGGAGAGGATATTTGATAATAATTAACAGTTCAGTTCTTGATCTCTTCTTGTCTGCTCTTGTCAGGCATGGCACCAATGCCAAACTGCCTGCCGTTTTAAATCTCCCTGTGTACTACTGAATTATGGGAAATAAAAATGGTGGGTACCTTCCCAGTAGGGAGGGGAAAGAAATTCAATTCACGTTTAAAGGCAGACCTATCTAATTCTGAAACAGAACGCAAACTGAAACAGGGTCATTCTTTGAAATTCTACCGTCTCTGAATTTTGCAATGCAGTTTTCCAGCCAGGTTAGATGTACAAAAATGCATACGTTTGTGTGTGAAGTGTGCTGATAAATGCATAGATTACTGAAAATAATGTAATAGGATAATATAATAGGTATTATATATGGGAAGACTGCTTGTGAAAATTTGTGTATTTGGCAAAAGGGCACATAAATATAAATATATATGAGGAGATATTAGAACCACAAGGTTGATTAATTTTCATGAGGACTTTAGAAAAAGCAAACTGATGGGGAAATGTGAAGGGATTAGGGGGGGGGAATGGAACTGAGAGAAACCAAAATTGGACATATTTGCACATCCCTATTTCCCTGTAACAGCTGCTGCTTCCAGATAAGCCAGGGGAAGTGAATAGGCAGATGACTATGTGTGGTTGCGACATGAGGGAGCCCACTTTGTCGTGGGGTGCTTGTATCCTTCCGCCATTACCAGTGCTGGTTCTTGAGCACTTTCTTTTTACTTGCATTCACTTTCCTCACAACATTTTCCAGATTCTCCTGCCCCTTTCGAAACGCTTCTCTCTGCCTCACACCGAGGTGATTGATGATTCTTCTTTATTTCTGTGTTCTTGCTCCCTCACAGGTTTATTCACCACTTGCAAGAGCCAACTCTTTGTTTAATTCCCCAAGATTAGCACTTTCCAATTCCAATTAGTTTACTTTTTGGAGGCCCGAGGAAGGAATGTGGGCTGCACAGTGTGTGCAGTGCATCTATGGGAGATTTTTTATAGCGATAAAAGTTTTCCATCAAATGCCTCAGCTTTTTACTCTGGCCACAATAGTTTAGCTAAGTGAGAAACACATTTTTCCAGCTGACTTCGTATTATTTTTATTTGTTGTTGCACATACCTAATCAACAGCTCCAGTTGGCAAAGCTCTTCCTGTCATAAATATGGAGACCAGACAAACTAAATAATCAATCATTGACTAAACAAAGTGTGTGTGGCTGGACAGAATGCCATTTGTGCACGTTTATTTTGAATGGCAATTATTTCTTTCCCCATTACTCGAACATTCGCAACTTGTGAGGTTTCTCCTTCACTCACCACCCACCTCTGTTTATAAGGTGCTTGCCACTATTTTGCTCCTAGGCCCGACTGCGCTGCTTGCAATTCACAAGTGAGTTAAGATGGAGTAATTTCACTGTGTAGTAACTTAGGGCCAGTTCACTCCTATGGGAAACTCATTTTTACATGGATGGTTAAGTATGGACGTAGCCATCACTGCACATACATAGCTCAGTATGATGCTGATAATGCCAAGGCTGACATTTGAGCACTGTAAAGGACAGCTGTGAAAGGGATGCGGGTGGCACTGTGGGTTAAACCACAGAGCCTAGGACTTGCCGATCAGAAGGTCAGCAGTTCGAATCCCCGCGACGGGGTGAGCTCCCGTTGTTCGGTCCCTGCTCCTGCCAACCTAGCAGTTCGAAAGCACGTCAAAGTGCAAATAGATAAATAGGTACCGCTCCAGTGGGAAGGTAAATGGCATTTCCGTGCGCTGCGCTGGTTCACCAGAAGCAGCTTAGTCATGCTGGCCACATGACCGAGAAGCTGTACGCCGGCTCCCTCGGCCAATAAAGTGAGATGAGCGCCGCAACCCCAGAGTCGGCCAGGACTGGACCTAATGGTCAGGAGCCCCTTTACCTTTACCTTTAAAGGACAGCTGCATATTCCTGCATTGCAGGCAGTTGGACTAGATCAGTGTTTCCCAAACGTTTTTGGGCAACGGCACACCTGTGTACTAAAAAAAAATCTCGCGGCACACCACCAGTAAAGCCCCGCCCCGTGACGTCAGCGCGCAGCGTCACGCTGGGAGGGATGCACAAAAGTGAACGTTTTTTCCCTCGGCAGCTCCTCTCAGCTGCGCTCAATCCGCCTCCGCGCAGGCTGAGGGAGGGAGGGAGGGGCGTGTGTGACCCGTCTCTGCTGGGAGACCAAACCCAGCGAGACAGAGTCGCGCGGAGGCGCCCAGGCAGCGCTGCCGGCTGCGAGGAGGAGCGCCAGGCAGCAGCAGGAGGCGCGGCCTCTCCTCGCCGCCCCCGCCCCGCCTCTCGCCGCCCGACTCGCCCGCCTCCCTCCAGGCATCTCGCGGCACACCAGCCGGTGTCTCACGGCACACTCGTGTGCCGCGGAACACCGGTTGGGAAACACTGGACTAGATGATACTCAGGGTCCCTTCCTACTCTACAATTCTGTGAGTTGGGGCACAGGCAGTGTGCCTGTACACCCACATGTCCCATTATTGTGATGCCTGCCCTCGCATCACATACTACTTCATATATATGGTGCATAGTGCAAGAACCAGCTCTTCATGTAACATATAAGACTGCCAGTTTCCCTAAGGTGTGAGCCAGATCCTAGATTATTTATTAGTAACTGCTATTTTTAGGGGGGGACGGGACTCTAAGCAGCTCCAGATTTAAATCCAGTGACTCATTGCTTCCTGAATCAGGCTGGTCTGCTGATTTTTCTCGTTATTGTTTCTTGCTGTTATCTCAGCAGCACTATGTCATTGTGCACCTTTGGGAGGACAAAGTGCTGAAGGAACATGGTGGGCATGCCCTCTACAAAGAGCCTCCAGTGTGAGCCTCCAAGGGTCAGTCGGTAGTTTTTGCAGACTTCTCTGTACCCATGAATAATATAATAATAATAATTTATTACTTATACCCCGCCCATCTGGCTGAGTTTCCCCAGCCACTCTGGGCGGCTTTCAATCGAGTGCTTAAAAACAACACAGCATTAAATATTAAAAACTTCCCTAAACAGGGCTGCCTTCAGATGTCTTTTAAAGATTAGATAGCTGCTTATTTCCTTCACATCTGAAGGGAGGGCGTTCCACAGGGCAGGCGCCACTACCGAGAAGGCCCTCTGTCTGGTTCCCTGTAACCTCACTTCTCGCAGTGAGGGAACCGCCAGAAGGCCCTCAGCACTGGATCTCAGTGTCACTCTACGCAGACCAGGAAGCTGCACCCATGGCTATTAGTGAAGAGATGAATTATTTTCAGGCATATAAATTGGCTTTGAAAATTGAGCTATAGTTTAAACTGTGGTTGTTACACACCTGATCATTATAACTGACAACTGAATACTGTCCGATCTCTCCCTCAATAAGCCACCAAACCTCTCGCCTACTTCCTTCCACAAACAACAATGAAAGGGAGAAGGTGCCTCTGCCTTTACCTATTCCTGCACCTAGCACACTGCTATGGCTGCCAGCCAAGTATCCAGGGTGTTGGCTTTCCAAGTGCTAAAACTTAATTTCTCATCTCTCCTGGGAATCTGTGATAGTCACAGTAGTGAACCTTATTTCCTTATCAATTCTGTACCAAGTACTGAAGGCCACCCATTCATTATTAAGTTTCTTGAGGTGTGCTTGCAGATAAGATGCAACACCAGTGTTGGTAAAGGCTCTGCAAAACAACAATTGATCAAAATCTTCATGTACAAAAATGCAGCACCAGAAACAGTCCTCATTATGCCCAGGAAATTCATTAACACTCCTTTCAAACATTCCTAAGATGTGGCTGTGTGTGGTTAAATATCCCTTATGCCTCCCCTAGCATTTCCTTTCATCAAGCTCTCCAGACTAGTAAAACAATGTTGTTGTTTAGTTATTTAGTCATGTCTGACTCTTCATGACCCCATGGACCAGAGCACGCCAGGCACTCCTGTCTTCCACTGCCACCCATAGTTTGGTCAAACTCATGCTGGTAGCTTCAAGAACACTGTCCAACCATCTCATCCTCTGCGTCCCCTTCTCCTTGTGCCCTCCATCTTTCCCAACATCAGGGTCTTTTCCAGGGAGTCTTCTCTTCTCATGAGGTGGCCAAAGTATTGGAGCCTCAGCTTCAGGAACTGTCCTTCCAGTGAGCACTCAGGGCTGATTTCCTTCAGAATGGATAGGTTTGATCTTCTTGCAGTCCATGGGACTCTCAAGAGTCTCCTCCAGCACCATAATTCTAAACAAAACCCCTTCTCTTCTGATTCACATGCACTGTGCTATATTAGACTATTTATATATCTCTATTAACAGTGGAAATATTAGAGGACTAATATAGAACAATCTGCTCCATCCTCTGTGCTACAGGCCTTCAAATTTTTGAAGACAGATATTGTGTATGCCTTATTTTTCTCTTCTTCATGCTAAACTCATATATTTCAACCATTTCTCATAAAACGTACTGCCCTAACAACACTATATTTTAATGCAGGGGTAGACAACATGGTGTCCTCTAAGTGTTGTTGAGTTACAACTTCCTTCAGCCCCAACCAGAATGGCTAATGGCCAGAGATGATGAGACCTGTAGACTGGCAACATCCAGGGCACCACACTGACTAATGCTGCTTTAATATTTCTGGGTAACAGGGATGAGCACATTTTATTTCCTTTGCTCATTTCCTATTGCTGTCCTACTTCTACTACTTGTGATGAAAACTTGAATTTTGTCTTGGTATCTGCATGGCTGGCTACTGTTTGTGAGGGGAAAGAAATAGCTGAGTTGTTGTCACTGTTTGTGTGTGGAGTGTGAGAGGAATTGGGAGGAAATGTTCCCTTTATGGTTTTGTTTACAATAAAAGGTTCAACAAAAATTAATTCTAGTTGCTCTGCTGTTTTGGCAATTGTAGTTAAAATGGTTTTAAAAAGAAAGAAGCATGGAAAATGTGTACAATTTAAATATAGACTTTTCATGTATTCTTTAAAAAGAACAGCACAAAACAGGGCAGAACAGGCCTATGATTGAGTGCCAGGGAGACTGAAATGGGACAGAATTAGGCTATTCAGTATTATTATTATTATTATTATTATTATTATTATTATTATTATTTATATACTGCCCTATATCTGGGGGTCTCAGGGCAGTTCACAGAATAAAATCAAGATATAAAACCACAAAATATAAAATAAAAACAAAACAACAACCCAATTAACCCCCACCCCAAAAAAACACATTTTAAAAGGGCATAAGATGTAAATCAGATCAACCAAAGGCCTGGTTAAAAAGGAACATTTTTGCCTGGGGCCTGAAGGTGTATAATGAAGGTGCCAGGTGAACCTTCCTGGGAAGAGCATTCCACACATGAGGGATCACTGCTGAGAAGGCCCATTCTCGTGTTGCCACCCTCCAAACCTCTCAAGGAGGGGGCACGTGACGGAGGGCCTCAGAAGATGATCTCAGGATCTGGGTAGGTTCATATGGAAAGAGGCAGTCCTTGAGGTATTGCAGTCCTGATCCATTTAAAGCTTTATAGGTCAAAACTAGCACTTTGAATTGGGCCTGGAAACTAATTGGTAGCCAGTGTAGTTGGACCGGGATCAGTGTAATATATTCAAACCATCTTGCTCTGGTGAGCAACCTGGCCACTGAATTCTGCACCTGCCGAAGTTTTTGAACTGTCTCCAGAGGCAGCCCTACGTATAACACATTGCAGTAATCTAACCTTGAGGTTACCAGAGCATAGACAACAGTAGTTAGGCTATCCCTGTCCAGATAGGAGCATAGCTGGACCACCAGCCAAAGCTGATGGAAGGCACTCTGGGCCACTGAGGCCACCTGAGCCTCGAGCGACAGCAAGGGATCCAGGAGTACCCCCAAGCTACGAACCTGCTCCTTCATGGGAAGTGTAACCCCATCAAGAGCAGGCGACCTCCCACCCATCTGGTCTTGGGAATCACCCACTAACAGTGCCTCAGTCCTATTTGGATTGAGCTTTAGTCGGTTGGCAGTACATCCTCAGCCCTTTCTTGGGAAAGTCAAAAAGAAAATCCTCACCAAATCTTTATGAGGTTAGCAGGCTGCCTCCCACCTTTATCTAGTGACTGACTGTACCTATAAGAGACAAAGGAATATGAGTCATATGGGTGGGAAGCCCAGAACAAGGAAGTTCTTAGACTTTGAACAAGAACGTTACCTCTATTCAGACACAACTTCCTTACAAAACAAGATTGTGACTTTGATTAGTTTTAGCCACTTGGAGTATTCAGTATACCCCATTTTGTTTTCTCAGCTGCATTCGAGAAAGGTGCCCTATGAACCTTTATCTTTGACACATCACTTACTATTAGATGAGGGCACCCCCACCCCAACCAGGGAAGAATTTATTCAGCCTGCAGTCTCCCTCTTGGAACCGAGTCTACAGGCTGACCCTGTGGCTACAAGATTCTGCCTGCTTTTGTTTTTCTTTGTTTCTTCCTCATTCTTCTCCTTGCACGCATCTTACCTGATGAAAAGTTCTGGAGAACTTGAAAGCTTGCCACATTTTTTGTGAAATTTTGGTTAGCCCTATTATTATTTTTTAATTGCCTAACCGGATGTTGACGTTTTCCCCCCTTACAAACCCACACCTTTGCTTTTTATGTAGCAAGCGTCTTGTGAATAGCTCCTGAGGACAGCAAGGCATGCCGAGTTTTTTCTTTATTTTAAACAAAAACAATGGGGCTTTACAATAGGGTGTGAAAGTAAATAACTCAACTGAAACTAGCAGAGGATTGGAATTTTTTTGGAGTTGCCGGGCGTGGTACCCTCTGTCCCTTATAATAATGGTTACTGTGTCTTTTGTATGACAGTTGAACAGGTTCAGGTTAATCATTTAGCTGAGAGGCTTTGTTTTCTCTGAAAGAGTCAGAGTTGTAGCCTACCTGTAAATGGGTGAGTTCCTCTGTGGCTCACCTTGGAATGCTGTCAGGTTATCCCAAGATAATTATTGAGAAAAGAGAGCAGGCTTTTCCAACATTCTCCATAAAAGCTGAGAAAAGCCAAGCACTAGGAAGACTGCTTCCACCCCTCCTTCCAAAAGCAGACTCATTCCCCAGCCCTCCCTACCAGTCCTCCCATTTCAAGCAATCTTGACCTTGTGAAGAATGGACAGGAGTGGAACTGGGAGCAGGAAGGGATCACTTAAAACAGGAGAGACCTATAAAAACTGGCTTGGACACTCCTGAACATGCTCAGCAGTGTCATTTCCTGTTGGGGTCCCTGTACACTACTTTTCTGTGCCCCTTGATTTAATGAATTGGACTGGGATGTATTATTTTACCTGTAAAAGTAAAATAGAAACAAATCATTTAAAAAAAAATGAAAGCAGTTCCTTCTACTTTCTTCAGACTCCCAAGAACTACAGGCTGAAGGAAGTGGTTCCCTCTGCACACTAACCTGGGAGTAAGCTCAGCTGAACACAAGCAGGACTTAGGCATCCTAAAACATGCAACAATTAGATCAGTTTAAGATTGGTTGAAGCATTGGAGGTGTACTAAATTAGGTGGGGGAGGGTAGAAAAACATGCCCTATATAGTACAAAGATGTATCACTCTGATTAAACGAACCAAAATTTGATCCCCATGATACAAGCACGAAGTATAACTTTGTAGCCATTTTATATTTCATTATATATCTTCACAACAGCCAAGCGTGAAAGGTTGGACTAAGGGTTGGTGAGTGGTCCAAGGCAGGATGTGAAGAAAAATAGTGATGAGCTTAAAATGTGAAACTGCACATGCTCAGATTATTTTTTGTAGTCCACAAATCTTGTGCCTTAATACGTAAGATACCCTATTTTCTGGTTCCTTATTTCATGTGTTCCTTTTTGGAAGAAAGGGACATTGTTTAAGGATTTGCTCCAGGACCCCTGGCCATCTTAATTTGACGTTAATTTTGGAGGTACTGTATATGAAATAAACAGCCGCAGCAAAAACCTGGTGTTTATTCAGAAACAACTCCTACCTTCGTGTGAAAAAAGAAAGTCTTCAAGAGAGTTGAAACCATAAAATGGGAATGAAAAGCATGGGGGTTGTATTCTGCAAACACCTCCAAGTTCTCCCCTTGGAATATTGTTACATATAGATGTTTTTTATGTATCCCATTTCTAAAAGACTGAGCTAATAGTAAATATGGCTTCTATGCCAAAAGGAGGGTAAAAGGGAAAATCTTAAAACTGTTACATGTTCTTTTAAGTTTTTATTTTTCAAAACTGGTCTTAACACACTAGCCCTTTAAAGTTCTGCACTCTGATTTTCCCACCACCACCTTCACCAAGCTCCAATAAATACATTTACTTTTCAGGCGTTGGACTAGTAAGACTATACGTAGCTGTGATGTATGTTGCTGCTGTAAACCGAAAAAACACACACAGGCATTAGAGATAGCTCTGACTGGTGCTTTTTAAAATTGCCTGGTTAATATTTAGCTACAAGATATGCACAGCTTGACTAATTGAACTTCTTTTCTCCTCAGAACTTCCTTTTCTGCTTTCAAAAGTAAGGAAGTGGTCTAGCCGATTACTCAAAGAGCGAGGATCAGAAATAGTTCAACGCGGGGGAACTCTTCTAAGAAGTGCTACTTTTATATAATCACCCTTGATCTTGCTGAATTTTTCTTTAAAATTTAAAAATGGCTGGTGTCAGCAGCTGCATGAAGTACTCTATGTTCATCTTCAACTTTTTGTTCTGGGTAAGTCTGAATTGTTCAAAGTGATTATCACGCAAAACAACACGAATTCAAGGGATTCTGAAACAGCAGTTTGTATTTGTAGGTATTTGTAGAACAGCATTATTGCTGATATTTAACAGGTGCTTGCTATCTGGAAACAGTTGGAGACTCTTTCATTTCAACATGCTTTTCTAGCGAGATGTAAAGGTGTTCATTTTGTATTGTTTTTAAATCTATCCTTTGGCAGTGCTTTAAAAACTATTATTGTATGTTTCTATTGTATGTTAGTAGATTGCATTGAGATTCATGTGAAAGGCAATTCATTAATTAGTTTAGTGTTGTTGTTTTAAAAAAAAATGTTTGTAAATCACCTTGAGATACACGTGAAAGGCAATTCATAACTCTTAAAAAACCACAGTTGGGTGGGGAGTAGGGTGAAATTCCAAGGGCAAGCTCAGAACCCAGGCCTTTCTAATCCCCCCTAAATTAATGTGACCAAAATGACTTATATTTCAGTAGTTTGGTATAGCTGAAGCACATGGGTTGGACAGCACATTAAAAGGATGTTGGGAAAAGAAAGGCATTATTTTAATGTTGCTAATAATACACTGACCACCAATTGGGAACCTGCATGCAGTCAGCCATCTGCCACCAACCCAAAGCAGCGTGAAACTTCTATCTCTCCTGATATTTCTAGATGATTAGTGCTCAGATTTCTGAAGATCTTGACCAAAATTAGGACTAATTGTAATAGTGGCTTGGGAATGGAAAGGCACAGAGTTGAAACTTCAGTATTTTGTATGTCTATTGCATGGGCATAGCTAGGATTTATATGGGGGGGGCAGGCTTTATGTTAGGGGAGGGCAGAACCTCAGGTGGTTAAGTATTTTTATTGTTTGGGGGGGGCAATTGCCCCCTTGGCAACGCCCATGGTCTATTGACTGGTGCCATAGCTGTCAATGTTTCCCCCTTTTTAAGGGAAATTCCCTTATTCCGAATAGGATTCCTCGCAAGAAAAGGGAAAAGTTGACAGCTATGACTGGTGCATACTGGAAAAACCCATAATGTCTTCCTCAGAATCAATTACTTCCTCATGCTTTTCAAGTTACTTCAGTGAGAGAATGCAAATGCATTTATTCATGACATCCCCGGATGACTTTGTGAACTGAAACCCTTCAGGTCAGAGCTGTTACTTGTATGAACTTTTGGGAGTAAATCCCATTCCCAAATTCTTAGCAAGACATATTGCAATACGTACCCAGTCACAAAAATCATTTAGAGATATTCCTATGTCTAAAACATTTATCATGTAACTTCCTCCTCAGATTGAAACTATAATGTTTTGTTTTATTTTGACCTAAGCCCCCCCCCTCTCTCTCCCCTCTCTCTCTGCCTGCTTATATCTGTTTTAGTCATGGCCTACTCGCTTTCCATCTATAACGTTTCCAAAATTCATCCTTTTAAATCTATTAACTATACTGATTCTCAGCGCCGGCCCACCCATGAGGCAGGGTGAACCAGCCGCCTCAGGCAACACCCCCACACGTGCCCCACCACTTCATATTGCCACCACACAACCTAGGCAAGGGATGTGGTGGCGGCAGGGCAGGGCAAAACAGGATGCATCCCCCCTACTGATTGTCATACAGACCTGCTTTCTAGTATATGCAATGTTTGTTCATCATCCTTCTTGCCTTTCAGCGGAAACTTATATCTATTTTCTTCTACCTTTAATATTTTCTTCACACTCATTGTTTCCCCACTTACAGTTGTGGAGAAGAACTGTAGCTTTGCATGCGGAAGGTCCCAGGTTCAAGCCCTAGCACCTAGCTTCTATATGAATAGTAAATAAAAGAAAAGCTTGACTGGGGGACAAAAGACTGTGGCTTGCATTTTCCCTTCAGCTTTGTCGTTTCCGCTTTTTCTAGACACATGTCATTCCATCATCCTGCACCACTAGCCTCTTGCTTCTGCTGCCCACAAGAACCAGAGGCTTAGGCAAGTTGTGCATTTAGGCCTCTGTCTGTGTGGTGGGTACGGGGCCTACTACAGATCACTTGGCCAGGACACACACACACACACACACACACACACACACAGAGAGAGAGAGAGAGAGAGAGAGAGAGAGAGAGAGATGGCAGGAGGTCCATGCACACCTTATACTTCTAATCCATCTTGAACTCTGTTATGCTCATGGGCAGGTTAGCAATATATTAAATAAAGACAGCCACAGCCTTTCCACTATGTGATAAGGCAACAGCCGCTGTGTTCTCAGCTGCAGAGAATTTTAATAGAACCCGATGAAAGGTATCTGTTGATCAGCCATTCAAACAACTGCACAGACTGGGGTTTCTGGTTGGCCTGCACTTAAGCACAGTTAATGATCCGGTCCTGCTTGTGGAAATCTGCCCTTGAGCTGCCTGCATATTGTAAGTTGTCAAAGCATGAGGATACCTCTAGAAGTATAGAATTTATCTACCATATGATCTCTCACTCACTCACTCACTCAAACACACACACACACACACACACACACACACACACACACACACCCTGCAGTCTTTAAACCATATCTGCACACACCAAGATTTTGTGCAGCCCCTCTGTAAAAGTGGGTGGAGCAACAGCTATGACTTGTACCTGTGTATTCTAGGCTGCATTCTAGCCACACAAAAGCCAGAGGTTTCCACACATATACACAAACTCTAACCAGACAGGCAAGAGGCATTGGACAGTTCAGAATCATATTCTAGCCAGATGAAAGCACCTGAGGATAACATGGAACAGGACTGGATAGGGCTGTGGCCTCAGGGGGAGTCCTGAGTGCTAAACAGAGATGCCAGGGATCAGTGCTGGAACCCATGCCATGCATAGCTGAGTGTTTTTCTCCACCTGCTGTATGTAAATAAATAGTTATTGGTGGGGAGTGACCGTGAGATGGAAGAGAAGCGGTGTGCTGATGGGCGGCACAGTGGAGTAGCCATGCAGTTGGGTGGCAGTGGTCTCCCAACAGCAGTGTTGCTGCCACTTACTGGGATGGTGCAAATTTGGGACTGTGGGCAAACTGTTGGGAGCACTAGTTTTGCACCTCTCTGCTGTCCTGCCCCATACCAGACCATCACGGTAAGCGACAGTAACACTGCTGTTGGGAGAGGGGCCATTAGCTCCTACCCCATCACCCTGGTTGCATCTATGCATGTGCTCTAAGCCCAGAGGAAGATGTTAACTGGACACCTGGGAGAGGGCTGAAACCTGGGAAACTTGACTCTCTGTGTGTTCACGGTCCATGTGGACAGATTTTTTACCAAATCTTCCTCTAAGGAGCCAGTGTGGTGTAGTGGTTAAGAGCAGTAATCTGGTGAACCAGGTTTGCGTCCCTGCTCTTCTACATGCAGCTGCTGGGTGACCTTGGGCTAGTCACACTTCTTCTCAGCCCCACTCACCACACAGAGTGTTTGTTGTGGGGGAGGAAGGGAAAGGAGATTGTTAGCCACTTTGAGACTCCTTCGGGTAGTGATAAAGCGGGATATCAAATCCAAACTCCTCCTCCTCTTCTTCTTCTTCTTCCTCTCTAAAGGAAAATTAGGAGCAAAACACCAGGCAGGGACAGTTCCTGGCAAACAGAGACTGGAGAGCTGGAACACATGATATTATTTTATCTACTCCATGTGATTGTATGTACTGAACTTGCAAGCAGGCATCTGTTGAAAAGTGATTGTTTTACATTCTGTCTACACTGCTGATCAATGTCTTTCCATAAACAGATGTGTGGATGTGCTATTCTGGCAGCCTCTATTTACATGCGTGTGAACAAAGATGCTCAAGAAGTAAGTTTGTTTTTCACCATATTATTTATCCTTATTTTTCTATATTATTTCTCCATGATTTGTTGATCCCAAAATGGTCTGGGCATCCAGTCTTGTGCTTTCCAAGAAATAATGGGTGTTTAAATATATATATATCATTTTAAAAATTTTAGAAATATAATTTTAGAAATCCATAATTTGCCTTGACCTTCTTTTGATTCAAGACACATTTGAGAAAGAGGAAAGCTTGGTTCCATGTGATGGGCTCCTAGGAAGAGAAACGTCCTTCATTTAAAGTGTGGGCCTTATCTCAGCTACCCACTGCTTCAAAAATATATTTCATTCTTAGAAACATAATGAAAAAACATCATTCAATTGATTTTTTGGGTGTGGGAGGTGGGGATGTAAGTAGTACCACTATGTTCATTGGGATTTACTCTCAAACAACTGTGCATAGGATTGCAGGTTTAAACTCTTGAATAATCCAGAGATGCACTCGAGTTGTATTAATTTGAATGCTCTTTTGAAGAGAGAGAGGAAAAAAGAGGTGTGCTGAAGACATTTTATTTATGTGATCAGGGACAAGATACCTGATTTCCACTTTAAACATAATATAAGGAATGCAGGTGAGTATATGAATACATGCTACATTTTAAGTAATATACATATACATTTTAAGCCAAATCCAATAATAATAATAATAATAATAATAATAATAATAATAATAATAATATATTTATTATTTATACCCCACCCATCGGGCTGGGTTTCCCCAGCCACTCTGGGCAGCTCCCAACAGAATATTAAAAACACGATAAAACATAAAACATTAAAAACTTCCCTAAACAGGGCTATGACTGGCCTGCTGCTGGAGTCAATGCAGTCAATCCAATTATTATTATTATTATTATTATTATTATTATTATTATTATTATTATTAATACCCCACCTATCTGGCTGTGTTTCCCCAGCCACTTGGGGCAGCTCCCAACAGAATATTAAAAACACGATAAAACATCATTCAAAACTTCCCTAAACAGGACTATGACTGGCCTGCTGCTGGAGTCCCATTAGCAGGGATAATGCAGTCATCTTCTCCTCTAAAAAGCTGCCCATCCTCCAACACCATCACCTGAAACCTTTCTTTGGGTGCCTCCACTAACTGAAGTGACTGGAGAGGCAATCCTGGAAGTAGAGTTGCAACTACAGTGACACCATCATGAGCACCAATCACCTTGCGCAATAAAAAAAGGATATTTGGAGGTGCCCGAATTCCGCACAGTTGTCCCTATATTTATTTACATCAGAACATTTCTACGCTGCTTGATTGTAAAAAAACCCCACAAAAAACCCCCAAAGCTGTTTCCAAAAAGAATAATAAAACAATAATAATGTCACTGAAAGCAGCTTTTTTTAAAGCATTCCCAAATAATTAAACTCAACGATGAGCTAAAAATAGATTAAAATACACATCGAAATACCTGGGTAGGCATATGTTGTCTAAACAAAAATGTTTTTAGCAGCTGCCAGAAAGAATACAGTGATATCAATGGGCAGGGAGTTCCAGTGTGTGGGCTCTGCTGCACTAAAAAATTAATTTCTTACAAAAGCAGAACGAGTATTATGTGGTCTCTGTAACAGTGCCCATATGGAGCAAGGTGACCTCGCAGGTGGACTGGTCCCAAGTTGTTAAGGATTTTATAAACTGATAGTAATAATTTGAATGTGACCTGGTAGCAAATGGGCAACCAGTGCAGGCCTTTGATCAGTGGTGTCGTATGCTGACAGGTTCTCACTCCTGTCAGCAATCGGGCTGCAGGAATCTTCACTAACTTCAGCTTCCAGATCGAGAGAAGCCCCACATTTGTATTCAGGCACACTTCTTGCAGTGGGAGACCCAGCAAAGGCAGAGTCTACAATCACACACACACACACACACACACACACACACACACACACATTCATAGGCTCTGTTCAACCTTCCACGGAATGTATGGAAGTCAGGCATGCAATGAGCAAGCACCTTCCTATTCACCACTAGCCATGTGTACATATCGAGGGATATGCCATTTGAACGGGCCTTTGAAGCCAATAGGGCTGTGCAAAATGCTTCCACCCCCCCTGTGCTGCTTTGTGCCCCTTCTCCACTCATACCTGAGCAACGCAAAACAGTGCATTGTAGCAGTTAAAAAAGGTAAAGGGACCCCTGACCATTAGGTCCAGTCGTGACCGACTCTGGGGTTGCGGCTCTTATCTCGCTTTATTGGCCAAGGGAGCCAGCGTTTGTCCACAGGCAGCTTCCGGGTCATGTGGCCAGCATGACTAAGCCGCTTCTGGCGAACCAGAGCAGCGCACGGAAACGCCGTTTACCTTCCCGCTGGAGCGGTACCTATTTATCTACTTGCACTTTGAGGTGCTTTCGAACTGCTAGGTTGGCAGAAGCTGGGACCGGAGCTCACCCCGTCGTGGGGAATCGAACCGCCGACCTTCTGATCAGAAAGTCCTAGGCTCTTTTGTTTAACCCAGTTGCTCTGCCCTAAATTGCAACACTCCTGCAGTGCCCTTTGGGTATTTGGGTGTAAGAGATAGGATGTGGCTAAACTCATGAAATAGCACTGGTGCAAATGCCTTTTCCCACTGATCCCATCCACAGTAGACTAGAGGAAAGAGTTGTTGATTACCTTTCACATTGCTTTTGAAGAAGAATGTCCTTTCTCTGTTTACCATATTTGCTTCTGTCTACACAGTCATTCAACAAAGGCAGTGGCATGTTTGCCGGGATTGACCTCCTTATTGCTGTGGGCGCTATCATCATGGTGATGGGTTTCCTCGGCTGCTGTGGTGCCATGAAAGAAAGCCAATGCATGCTCCTCCTGGTAAGACATTCAATAACAGGAACTTCAACACTAGCCTCTCCACACCAATGTTTACATTGATGTGCTCACTTCTTGTCTCCTTTCTTTGTCTGTGATTTTGAGCATTCTACAGTGGAACTTTGGTTTTCGAACGTAATCTGTTCTGGACTTCCAAAATGTTCGAAAACTGAGGTGCAAAGGGTGGCCTGCAAGTTTACAGAGAAATTTGAGAAAAAACATAGTGGTATCTCAGCAGAAGCCGTTCGACTGCTGAGGCATGTTCAAAAACGGAAGCATTTCCTTCCTGGTTTTTGGCGTTTGAGTTCCGAAACGTTCGTCAGTGGAGATGTTTGAAAACTGAGGTACCACTGTATATTCAATGAAATGATTTAGTGTTTCTAAAAAGTTCCAAAGCAACAGGCAAGAATTCTCTTCTTTGCATCTGTGGACTATGAAGGAAACATGAGACAGAAGGATACAGTAAGGGAATTTGACTCGGATTATTATTGTTATTAATTTAATTATCATCATTTATTTATATAGCACCATCAGCACACTCTATACAATTAAAACACAAAATTATACCCCAAGAGACATACAATCTAAAACAAAAGATATACACAATACAATAAAAATATATAGTTTAGCATGCATAATTCACAAGCCATTACATTAGGGATAATGTATAAAGAGTACCTCTTGCATCAATAAAAGGCTGGGAAGTTTTTACATTTCTGAAGCCCTGTTTAGAAGTGCTTACATAGAGGCGATGAATCTGGGTCACACCCAATGACTCCACCACTCCTGATTATCACACTTTCAAGGGCCCAGTTTGGACACAGCCAGAGCATACAGTACACAACTTGAAAGCACACACAGCCTGTTGTCAACCTCCTCTGGAGTAAAACTATGGGAGCCAGTTGCATGTCATCTACTCCTCCCTTCTGAACTGAATTCTTGTCAGAATCCTTGGAGTGCAGCAAGACCAGTACCAGAAACTTGGTTGGTTAATTTTTGTTTTGCTTCAGTATTTATGTACTTAAGCCTAGGTGGGTGGTTGTTGTTGTTTTGTAATACTGAATTTATTCTGTTTGACTTTTTTTTTGCTTTTTGACACTTTTGAATTTACTGACATGTTCTGTGTTCCATTCATGTGTCTTTCCATTGTTCTGTATTTGGATGTTTTTGAATGTTTCCTGTAAGCTGCTTTGGGCACAGCTCATTATGGGGGAAAGCAACATATAAGTTAACTCAATCAATCAATCAATCAATCAATCAGTGTCAGGCCATACCTCCATTTTTCTAGAGTATGGATTCCACATATGGGAGCCTATGCATGTAGGTGCTGTGTAAATGAATGATGACTGGAGTCAACATGAAGTAACACCAGTCTTCTCTTAATGCTTTCATTTCTACACATTTGAACACATGAACAAGTCTAGTGACAAGTACGGAATCAGCAGTAGTGTTTATTCTGGAGGGTGCATCATAATAACACTCAAAATGGTAGACCAAGATCTATGTGCCATTTTATTTACGTTAAAGGCTTGTATCTCACTTGCTCACCCCCCCCCCCACAAATGACTGACAACAGTAAATTATACATATGCTTGAACCAAATCAATAAATGCATTGATCAATCACCAAATATAACAACATCATAAAAACTATATATATAATTCTAGGAAAAGGAGAACTGCAAAAGGAACAATGACAAAATCTGGAATAGCTTAGGCAATTGTAAAATGGAGCCTACAAGCAACTAACAAATAATTTTTTTTAAAAAAAATTACATTTGCATCTCACTTTAAAATATGTCATACAATGGCCAGATTAACAGAAACCTACTTTACCCTGACATGACCCAGAAAAACTGTCTGCGGACAAACGTTGGCTCCCTTGGTCAGTAAAGCGAGATGAGTGCCACAATCCCAGAGTCGTTCGCGACTTGACTTAACTGTCAGGGGTCCTTTACCTTGACCTTTACCCTGCTTTTAGATAATTAATTGTTCTCTTTTTTGTTTCTCCCCTCAACAGTTTTTCATTGGACTACTAATAATCCTGCTTCTTCAAATCGTAGCTGGTATTTTGGGAGGAGTGTATAAATCTAAGGTACCACATATTTTTAGTCATGCTTAATTGTTTCTAAGAAAATATATCAAATATGCTGATTGATATTGCATTCCTTTTTGTAGGTGGAAGAAGTTGTTAACAAGACCTTAACTGAGGAGGTTCAAATGTTGCAGGATACTACAGGCAAGAATCAAGACTTCCAGGCTGGTTTTCACAAATTTGAGCAAGCGGTAAATGATATTACTGATTTATTTGAGATAAAGGCAAATGAGGAGTTGTTGTTTTTTTAACTCTTACAAGAATAGTGATAGCAAGAAATTGGAAAAAGAACACAACCCCTACTCTTTGTGAATAGATTGAAAAAGGTTGGTCTGTTGTGGCAATAGTCATATTAACTTATTTCGGAATACAAGTAAACCAACCCGATAAATCTAACCCAATAAGTGTAAATGCAGCCATATGCTACTTTTTAATTAATTGCGATGTTATATATTTAAACTTTAAAGATAAAATAAAAACAAACATGATATTAACATTTTTTTAAAAAAAATGCTAAAAGCTGAAATTCTTACTCATTGGTGCTTGGACTCAAGATATGTCTAGACCCTTAATTCTTGGGGAACCAAGCTGTTTAATGGTTAAATCTATGTTAGTTACAAGCCTTGGATCTGAAACCTGGACCAGTTTCATGCATTAAGTCAGACCACTTCTACACTGTGGCTATTTTGTAGGTGGGAATCAGTCATGTGTCAGCACATTCAGATTGTAAAATTAAAGTGGATTTGGTGCACAAGAAGCCTGCTTCCTAAATAAGTAAATTAATCAAACTTTTTGTGATAATCAAAGTGATGGGGGAAAGGCAATGGATAGAGTAGAGTAATACTCACTTGTTGTGCGTATAACCTCCCTGCAAACAAATCAGAAGGAATGCTTGATAAACAGCCAACCTTGTATCTCCTGTTCACAAACTTTGTGCAAACGAATTAGGATAAATGTTCAGTAAACCTAAGTGTGTTTGGACCTTTAAGAATCTCACTCAAGGCCAGTTCAAAGCTGGAAGGTGGGTAAGAGAGGGGCGTCTACTGAGTGACTGGCTCAAGAGGCAAGTGGCCAGGAGACACCCATTGCTCCTTGTGGCCAAAGTGCTTCAAGGTGCCTATCATAAGAGACCTGGGTTTCTCACATTAGAGAACTGAATGCAGCAAATACATAGGCTTTGAAACTATCACAGTATCTTTGTAAGAACTTATGGCAAGCATCTGTTTCAGCTTATGCCGGGATGACTGTTCCTCTTCTTGTTTATGTGGTGCCTGAGACTTCTCAGTTTTGCTTTCTGCTGAAGGAACCAACTTTCTACTGAACAAAACTATGAAAGAAGGGGGACTAGAGTGGAAGAATGTAGAGTTACAGAATGCAGACTCTTAACCTCATTTAGTTAAACTGTTTCCTCCACTGCTGGCTGGTATCCCTTCTACTTCAAAGAAAATGGCAATGGTATTATTTCATAATGGTATTTCCTAATGGCCACGTTTGAATGATAATATCTTGGTTTAATAAGCCAAGATATCAGCGAGACTTCAGGGTGAGCACACAGCCCCTTCTCTCTTTTCTTTGCACAAACAAGTAAATCAATCGGAAGCCTTCCGTTAATTAGTTTCCCTTTTCATCTGAACTAGGAAACTATGGTCAATGGCTTCAAAACAAGGAAGGATAGTAAACCAATGTCAAACCAATATGGAAATGTTGGGAATAAGCCATCCTAATCTAGTAATAAGGGTTTTGTTCCTAAAGCAGTAGCTACGCTGGAGTTGAAAAGAAATGATTACCTCTTAGTTGCCCTCTACTTCTTAATCAGTCGCCAGTGTATGAAATTATAAGGAGCTGCCTTCAGACATTCCCTAGAAATAGGGCTACATCTAGGAAAGTCATCTCCTTAGTACAAGGACTTCTGCTTGAACAATGATATTTCCTTTTCCACTTCTCTCCCTATGTGCCCTCCCAAATACTCCAGGAGTTTCCCTAATCCTCCAGATTTTAAAGCAAAGGATGGATGGCAACCTGTCATGTATAATCTAGTTGAGATTCCTGCATTACAGGGAGTTGGACTAGATTACCCTCGGGGTCACTTTCAACTCTATAATTATATGATTCTATGGTTCAGTTTTTGGAGAGGTGCATGCAGAGAAAAGAGTAGGAGGAAGTTCTCTTGCACAGGTGGAGGGCTCTGCTAGATACAACCCATAGTTTATAAAAAATATAGTTGGGGAGAGAAATTTGCTTCAGCCTAATTTGCACTTCCCCAAACAATACCCAAACAAAAGCACACCTTTCCTGCAAAATTCACGGTTCTCCAAATTTTGTCATACAGTTGTACAGCCAAAAAATGTATACAAGCTACATATACTGTGGGAAGGTGTGCATGAAAATTCATATATAAGTAGAAGAAAACAAACAAAAACACATAATGTTAGGAAAAAAATGTTTTGCAAATGTGTATAGTTGCACGCATTAGATTTTATTGACCAACTAAATACAGGTTATAGCTAAAAACAAACAAACAAACAAACAACAAACAAACACAAAAAGCAGACAGGTCTCAGAAACATATTAAAACAAACACGATTAAAGCATTATTTACACACATCACAGATATACACAAATGGTTGGAAATGGTGGAAAACTCAGGGAGCAAGGCAGGACTCTTGGGTTTTCCTAAGTTGAGAACTTTTATTGCAAACTTCGCTGGGTTGCACTGAAAGGCTGGTGAATTTTCATGAGGACTTAAAAAGAAAAGTTTGTTTGAACATGTCATGAACTGAGCTAAAGACTGGAAAAATTAGAAAATGACAGAAGATTAAATTGGCAGATTCACCCATCCCTACATAAACACCCCATTAAATTGACTACAACAGCTGTGAGCCTTGATTCTTGTAAAATGTGGCACCAGCTGATTTTTTAAAATAAAGTTCAAAGTCAAAATCTTTCTCTCCTTGTGAAAAGTGGACATTTGGATAAAATGGGAACAAAATTCTAAAAGAAATCTGCTTTAGTTTTGATAATTGAAAGAAAAATGTGATTTCTCTGGATCACACATATCTTATAAAAGGATAGTTAGTATTCTGAGAAAGTTGCTTTTCTTGAGAATGTCTGTTTATTTGTTGCACTTAGTCCTCCCTGCTTCCCATTGATTTTTGGTGAGTATCAATTTAACTGCAACAGCAAGAAGAAGAGCCATTCAACGTGGTACCATTATTACGGTTTCTCCTTTCCCCCCTATATGCAAGTTTAGTCACATGGTTTGCTTTTTAAAAAAATTCTCTGAGATCTTGACACATGCCATTTATCGGTAGTGGCACCCGCCCAGTGGAATGCCCTCCCAAAAGATGTCAAAGAGAAAAACAACTACCAGACTTTTAGAAGACACCTGAAGGCATCCCTGTTTAGGGAAGCTTTTAATGTTTAATAGACTATTGTATTTTAATACTCTGTTGGAAGCTGCCCAGAGTGGCTGGGAAAACCCAGCCAGATGGGAGGGGTATTAATAATAATAATAATAATAATTTATTTATTTATTTATTTATCCTAGTTAGGAACTCTCATTGTCTCTTTATTTTCTCCTCTCCTATAGAACAAATGCTGTGGTTTGCTTAAGGGGGAGAGTGACTGGGGAAAGGCACAGTCCGTATATAATGGCTGTCAATGTGACACTGAAGACGTAGGGACATCAGTTTGCAAAGGAGATAAGTATACAACGGTAAGAAGAATGAAAACGTCTTTCATAATTTTCCTTTGAGGGTTATTGTTGTTTGGACGGCTTGAATATTCATGGCGACATGGCAAATTACATATTGGTAACGGGTTGCTCTATTACTTGCCTCAAACACTTGTCACCTCTTACCTCAAAATGTGAAAACTCATGTTTCTGTTGCCTTTCTTGCAGTCCTATTTATTGAACTAGTTAGAGACCATGTGACATATCTGAAGAAGAGTAATGGCCCCACCACAAAATGTATGCGCATTGCACATTGTGTTCTGTCTACCTTGGAATGGGTTGCTTCTGGCGTGCGCATTTGGAATTCTCCTCCTAATCATTGCTGCTGTATTATGCATTACAACAAGTCATGTATTGCATTCCAGAATTAAATATAAACATACAGTACTGTAGCATCTCCCCTGTACTATAGCACACAGCGTGCTATCCAGAACCTGATGCGTTAATGGAGCGCTGAGAAGATGAACAAAGTCTGCAAAAAATTGAGAATGAAAATGCCACAAGCTATTTAAAGTTCTAAGTTGTACATGCCTTCACATTCATTGTCACTATGGACAGTTTTCAACAAATGTGATGTGTTTGTTGCATTTTGCTTGTATCCTGCATTTCTTCATTGATGGGATTCCCAATACCTCCTTTTCTGAATGTTGAGAACTGCAATATCACAGTTATAAACTCAGGTACTTTCCCTGGAATGAAGGTCGCCAAAGACTTCTGGCATTTCTGTGATGTATGGTCTATTTACACACGTGAATGTATATGTGTGTCCATATGGGCTCAGTATGAAGTTTCACTGTATTAACTTGAACAGATATTGGTTCCATACTCCTCAATCATCCTGATTTGAGTGGGACATCACAGAGTTACAGAAGCCATCCTGGCTTCTGATTGGATCCTGGAATGTCCCATTTTTTGGTCCGGTGCTCTGACATGAGTCAGCTGGGTCATGCCAGAACACTGGACCAAAAGATGCTTTTTTGTGGTCTCAAACTCTTCTGCACATCAGCTGGCTCCCATGAGAGTTTGGGACCAAAAAACAAGTGTTCTGATTTTGATCAGTGGGATATTGGAGGGTATGACAGCATGAGTTTCACAGAGAAGAGCATCAGACCTCTCTGGGTCCCATCTCCCCCGGCCCTGCCAGCGACCTAGAGGAGGAAAGGAGAACCTAGCTGAGTCACCTCCATCAACACATATGCATTCCCAACACCTGTTTGGAGATTATACATATAATAGCCAGAGAATGCAGAAAATTCACATTAGATATGCATATTCCTCAAGGCCTGTTGGAAATTGTGTATATATAGTTCCCTCTTCCTGGAAGGATTATGTTCACTTTCTCCATAAGGCCTGATGAATGTGCACAGGGGTAGCTTGTTTTGCATATTAACCATTCAATTAAGATTAAACTTGCATATATGTTTTAAGACAATAGACATTTGTTGTGCACTGTTTTGCCTTTCTGGTGCCAAGCCGCAAATGGCTTATATTTGGCACAAGATGGGAGATTCCACTAGTTCGGTTCATTCCCATTAAGTGTTCATGTTAGAAGCCTATGAATTACTAGTGAACATTTCACTTGCATTAATTTTTCTCTCTTTTATCTTTCAGCCTTGCAGAGAAGTAATAATGGAGTTCTTCAAGAATAACATGGTCATCGTTATGGGGATAGCATTTGGGCTGGCATTCATTGAGGTAGATCTACAGCTATTCCTGCTCTTTCTGTCTCACTCTTTCTCCAAGGAGCTCTGGGGAAATGTCCCACTTTTGTGCAGCGCCTTAGGCTGACTAAAAAGCCCCAGAATGGCATTTATGTAAATGTGTGTGGGTTTAAAATGAGGAGAGGCATCCTGGTGCATGCTGCCTCCACTTCCAACCTTTGACCTGAAGAAGACTCGTCTGGGGGAGAAGGAGCCAAAGAACAGTTTTGTCTCAGCTAGAGATGAACCAATCTGCTGATTTCAGTTTCTCCCACTTAGTATTTCCTGCCCACCTTAAACACAGTTTACCACATTTCTGCATCAGTTTGTATTTTTGCCATTCCTGACTGGCGCGAATTGGTGGCCCTTGATCTGTGAATTCCACCAGCGTCAGCAGCCACAACAGATGGTCTTCTTTTGGAAAAGTGGCCTTGCTGTCTCATGGAGCCACACAGAGTGGTTTAATCTGGCCACTATGCAACGCATGGTGCCCAGCAGTATCCACACTTAGCCCAGATGTGGTCCTGTGTATGTTGTGAGCCCATGGCCATCTCCCCCTTTGTCAGTATCCAAACACTGCTGCAAATCGGCTGTATTGTCACTTAAACCACTGCTACTAAATTTCATCTGAAGCTGGAAGGAGCCGTGAAATGTAATAAAATAAACGGCTGTTAATAAAAAGGAATAACAAATGTTTAACAAAATGAGCTGATGACAAATCATGTGATAATTGTGTGGTAATTAATGATGTGGGAAATATGTGGGCTGGGAGGTGAGGAATTACACGGCTGCCCATTTGCTTCGCTACTAGAGGAGTCAGACACGCAGCCTTTTTCTTACTAGCTAGGTTTGAAAAAGAATTACAGGTTTCTAATTAAAACTGATCCTGAGATGACCCTTTATCCATATCCGTGCTGAACCTGAAAGTGTGTTTCTTAAAGGGAAATAGTATGTTCCATTTTTAAAAAAGTCTGTTTTGTACATTTGTATTTGCTGAATGGCTTTCATAAGAAGTAAGGGGACCCCCTGGAACGGTACAGAGAATGGTGAAGAGGGATGCATTAGGTAAGGGGGTGATCTGCTAAAATTGAGTGCCCTCATCCTGCCTCAGTGTGAGAGCTTTCCTCTACTGCAAAGTCACTATTAAGCAAGTCATTAGAATAACATTGTGATTCATTTCTGATGAACCGAAGGGCTTCATTCTGGGGCGATTCTCTCTGAGAGAGAAGTAATATGAAAAACCTTTATTAGCTACTATGAGATTTGATTCCCTCCCCACGTTACAGCAGAAAACAGCAGTACAAATTCCATAGAAGGCAATGTCTTCACCCATTAAAGCAATCCATCTTTCAGAATAAATTTAAGTTTCCCATAGTGTGGTATATATGGGTTTAATTAAAATCCCACTATTCTCGAGTCATACTTCTAAAAATTACTTTGGAAATGGTCTTCAGCATAGCACATTTCATCTGTATGTAAATCCAAGAAATTTGCAAACAAAATGTTCTTGCTGCGCATTTGCCTGTATGTGGGGGATATTCTGAAGCTGCCAAATCATACCATAAACATCTTTCTTTTCCAGGTTCTTGGTCTGGTGTTTTCAATGAGCCTTTACTGCCAAATCCAGAGAAAATGAAACCATGGAAGTGTCAGAAATATGCCACCAGCCAAATGAGAAACCTTTGTAGATTGAGAGATGGATGTTTGGTTTGGCACCCACAAATAAATGCCAGAAGCAGCTGTGATGATAACAGCCGAAGCACCAATGGATAAATACTCTTTATGACTTATGAAATAAAATCTGTTTAAAATTAGAGAAACTAATGATCTGTCACTAGTTTCTTTGTAATGCAATACATACCTATGTGTACACTTCTGCCACCTTTTTTTAATTTGAAGATGACTTGTCAACAAAATGAAGCATATTGACTTGACACATATTGTGTTGTCGCAGCGCACTGTTTTCCAGACTTCTGATAAGCAAGGAATACTTTTTTGTTCGGAATTAAAACTGGACACACACACTTCAGCTTCACCACTGGAAATGCTTTACTTATAACAGGGACAGGGGGCGGGCTGTGCACTTCTGAATGTTGTTGAACTCTTAATACAAGACCAATGCTGAGACATAATGGGAGCTGTAGTACAGGAAGATTGGGAGATGCTAGGTTAGTCCACTCAGCGATGAAAGCAAAATTACCCAGCCCAGAGGAGTCATCCCACCTGTGTGGTGCACCTTCTGAAGCAAATATCTTCTGTGAGGGTATTTCACTCTTCAGTATCTTTCCAATAGGGATGACTGTATTTTAAAGTCATACTCCATGCAGCCAAATTATCAACAGAGGTCAGTTTGAAAGGCTGCAAGGCTAGAATCGTTTAGAATGAATAGACGGGTGTGTATTTTGGGCTACATGAGATTTTTTGTTATTTTCAACAAGCCCTGTTTAGTTTCCCAAAAATTTCCCATCCCCCCCCCAAAAAAGATCAAGCCCAGCATTCCCATCCCTTTTCCTCCTCTTCACTAACTAATTTGTTTCTAAAGGTTTTTGAAAAAGAAGGAATGATGCTATAAAATATTTGCCAAATCTAATTTTTACTTCTTACTTTGCCAAACCTTTGTTAGGCGTTACAGGTGTGGGCCATTGTAAAACCAAAAAACCCCCAAAAAATCCATATATAAAAATATATACAAATAAACAGCCATGTAAAACATATAATAATGAGGATTTTCATTGGGATTTCTTCCCACTAAATAGTGCTATTCACCACTCTAAGAGATACTATTGACAAAAACTCAGCCACCCTTGCAGTTACTTCTAGGTTAATGTCAGATAGATAGAATCTGATATTTTCATTTGGCTGTGATATTAGACTACCCAAAAAAGGGAATAACACACATTTGTGTAACTGGTTTTTAAAACTCTGTGTGTACTTGGCTCAGTTTTAAAAGCCTCAGGTTAAGCAATTCAAAATTATAGGTGCTGAGAGCGCAAAGCACTTTTGAAGATCTGATCCAAGGTAACTTTCACTTCTTATCTGATATTTTAACTAGTCAAGCATTCTATTAATTCCACTGTGTGTCAGGGGGACACATAGGGCAGATTTATTTCAATTGCTGCCTTTTCAGAAATGGTTTCAGGAAAGTGTGTAAGATTATTCAGGGATCCAGGAAAACAGAAACAAGGTCTAAGGAGAATTCGGTTTTATTGCAACAAATTCAGTACCAAACAAGCCAATGTAACTAGAGTCTTTCATGGCTGCCTGACTGAATCAAGATTGTGCAGTGCATCCTTCATCAACCTAGTGCCCTTCAGATGTTTAGGAAGGCCATTGCCATCAGCCATGCTGCATGGAGTTGATGAGAGTTGTAGTTCAAAACATCTTGAAGGTGCACCAGGATGATGTTGGAGAGAGAGAGAGATTGAACCCTAACTAAATCCTGAGCTGGAGGAGCTTCAGATTATGATATGAAAGAAACATCAGAAGAACATGGGGTGGAATTCTAAACATTACAGTTTCCTATACCATTTCTCATAGCCAATCTCTGTGAATCGCAACAGTCACCTGGGTCTCTGCCACTCGTACTATACTCTGTCAAGGAATGACAGTCTTTTTATGACAATTATCCATTCCCACCTCTTGCAAGACAAGAGACCTAAATTCTGGGTGAATCCACTGCTGAACAGCCATATTTGTGTGGCATCTCTGAGGAAGACACGTTTTTTCCAGGCCCTTCAAGATCTAATAGAGTTCCCTATTCCTCTGTTAGAATCAGGATTGGAGACATTGGACAGTTTCTATCAAACTCAGCAGCTGAATGGAAGGCACTTCAGAGGGAGTCAGGACTGGCATTTTTAATACAATACTAATATTGCAATTGTCTGAAGAGCTAAGGTAAGTATCTCCAGTTTTGAAGTCAGGGTAGTTATTTGCCAAAAAATATCCTTTGTGCTGTGTTGAGTACACAGCCTTCAAGCTGCTCTGTTTTGATTATGTTGCTATGATATTTAATTGGTATGGATCCAAGAAAAGATTCAATTGGTTATTCATCTGCCAGAGAAACGGACTGTGGTTACCCTTAGAGGCTTGCCAATTGCATACTTACTGACATCAGTGGTATTGTGCTATTCCCTATAGAAAATATTGGAGACTATTGCTTCAGATTGAGAAGAAGTTGCTGATGTGGGTGCTAAGTATTATCAGATTCTGCCTCCAAAAGCAGCTTAGCTGGCTGCAATGAAAAGAGCCAGAATCACAGCACAAGGCCATTTATATAATGCTCTATTGTAGGGCAGCGGTAACGGAGGAATCTGCAAACTCCATGTTTTTGAGACATCAACAGTACAGTTTTCTTTTCTGTTTACCTGGAAGGAAGCCCAACAGTTTTCAGTGTGGCTTATTCATAGGTAAGGGTGCACAGCCTTCTTTGAGTTCTTCACACACTATTTTTTTTAAAGGGCTCTGTGCATCTCACAGCCACACTATCCTTTCAGCGTGGGGAAAGAGGAGACAGCATTAATAGGTCTGACTTTTCTGCTGCCCTCTTTCTCCTCTGCAGGTACCTCAGAGTTCTGACCTACCCTTGTTTTCCAGGACAGGAGCAGAGCCAAGCCTGGGGAAAAGGCAGTGCTTGAAGTAAGTACCAGTATGCTTCTGAATGTCACCAGTTGCTGGAAACCACAGGAGACAGGAGAGTGGTCTTATGCTTGGGTCCCGCTTGCTGGTTTCTCATCTGGTTGCCCAGGATGCTGGACTAGATGAGCTGCTGGCCTGATCCAGCAGACTTTCCCTATGAGGTGGGAGAGCAGAGGGAAGGCTCCCTTTTGGTGGGTGGTAGGACAAGCCTGGTTTTCCCAGTAGTGATATATGGAAGTGAGAGCTGGATCATAAAGAAGGCTGACCGCCGAAGAATTGATGCTTTTGAATTATGGTGCTGGAGGAGACTCTTGAGAGTCCCATGGACTGTAAGAAGATCAAACCTCTCCATTCTGAAGGAAATCAGCCCTGAGTGCTCACTGGAAAGACAGATCCTGAAGCTGAGACTCCAATATTTTGGCCACCTCATGAGAAGAGAAGACTCCCTGGAAAAGACCCTGATGCTGGGAAAGATGGAGGGCACAAGGAGAAGGGGACGACAGAGGACGAGATGGTTGGACAGTGTTCTCGAAGCTACCAGCATGAGTTTGACCAAACTGCAGGAGGCAGTGGAAGACAGGAGTGCCTGGCATGCTCTGGTCCATGGGGTCACGAAGAGTCGGACACGACTAAACAACAGAAGGGCAAGCCATTGCAGCTTGATTTGATATCTGTGCTTACCGAGACAACTTGTTTCTATTCCTCCCCCCACCCCACTCCTCTCTGTGTCTTCATATTGTCCAGTTATCACTTGTGATGCCTGCTCATTTTATGTAATTATTCATTGCAACGTGGGAAGGATGGAACACAACAGCTGGATGATGGGACATGGGAATTGTTTCTTACTGTAAGTGTAATCAGTGAAATTTATATAATAAGAAAGAAGAACAAAGAGTGGCAGCTTTAAAGACTTGACCAATTTATCATAGCCTTTGCTTTCATGGACCAGAATCAGCTCCACCAGATGTATGAAGCAGAATCTCATCAACAAACGCTCACGACACAATGCATTTCTTAAGACCCTAGGGAACCACAAGTTTCTGCTGCAATGGACTCCCTATGGAAATGATCAAAAAGGGCATTCTATCTCAATGTGAGAAAGGGAAGAAGAAGCTGGATCCTTTCGTAATTGAGGGATTGATAAATAGAAATGTTGCAGAACTACCACACTTGGAGACAGAATGCTGGGCTAAATGGATCGTTGGTCTGATGCAATATCAGCTCCCTGTTCTTGCGATTAAGGGTATAGTACAGTATGTGCCACAAAAAAATCAAATCCTTGGAGATCATCCTACAGCAGCAGAATCAATGAATGGCATTAATTATGCTATGCTGCATATGAGAAAGCCGGTCCATCAAAACGTAGATGTCAGCACGTTATTAGAACAAATGTAGCACAGCAAATAAAAATAAAAAAACACTTTCAATATGCATATGAAAGGGAACAGTTGCATTACCAATTAACGTATTTTTAAAGTGCCAAGAGGCCAATTTCTTCAACCACGTTCACTGCTTAATGTTAATGTCTGGAACAGCTAAAAATGGAATTTGACAGTAAATCCTCAATGGAATGATAAATCTATGCACTGTTTTTTTACACCACAATGATTATAGCCAAGGTTAGGTTGAGCTCTCATGTAAGCCAGTTAAATCAAACAGATGGAAGAGATGTGAGGCCAAGAAATTAGATATTTACAATAGCAGAAATCATAGATGCAAATCGTTACAATATTAGACCATAAGGAAAAGAACAGTAAAGCCAACAACCTGCATTTCCCTTTGCCAGAAGAGGTGAGACCCAAATTAAAATCATGCTTGTATTTTATTTTATTCTTGCTGCAAGCTGTTGATTTATGTCTCAATATTGAATCCCGACCAAGATGACACTATACTTAGGTCAGACTCTCTCCAAAGAACAATTTGTAACATCACTTAAAAGGATTGTACCAGGAAAGGTTGATCTCTAAGGGATTCTTATTTGGAGGCAAAACAAAGCAAACTCCAAGGTGGAAAAGCAGAGTCAGAAAAATTTACATTGAAGCACAGAATTGTGAATAGTTTTGTAGATGAAGAGGGAAAACATCAAGAAAGTCAGAACTGCTCAGCAGAAAGATAGCAGATGATAAACACTGATGGGACCAGATCACGCATGCATGTGTACTACTCGATGACTACATCAAGTAATGATTGCATGTGTGAATGAGGCATCCCTGATCTAATACCAACAGCAACAATTTCCTACCACCCTACATAATCTTACAACACAATCCTTTTCAATACAAGATGTTTGATGCAATTTTGCATGTGCTGGCTTATAATTTAGCTGTGAAAGACTGAGGCATGTGAGAGCCGGCCCTAATAATTGTTAGCCCTTAAAAATAAGGGAAAGTAAGGGAAATAGTAAGGGAAAAGAGATCCCAATGCATTCAATGGGGTTTCTTCCATGAAAATGTGTGTATTGTATTGTATTGTATTGTATTGTATTGTATTGTATTGTATTGTATTGTATTGTATTGTATTGTATTGTATTGTATTGCAGTCTGATCTGTTACTCACAATAGGGAGGGGGCTTCAGACAAAAAAGAAGCATGCAGATACTGTTAATAGTAATGATCAGTGCCGTTTTTCTTGAAAAAGAGGTGCCGGAACTCGTCACGAGCACCTCCCCTGTTCTCTTACAATGGCAATTACTCTCACCTGAGAGGTGCTAGAACTGAGTTTCAGTGAGTTCCAGCTCAAAAAAGGCCTGGTAATCACTATGATGCTTTATTACATTTTCTGTAATAATATACTATATTAGATCATTCTGATGGCAATGAATAAGAAAATGACAGTCCCAGAGCCCCAATTTAAATTTAAATTAGCCTATAGACACTTTGAATTTGGCACCTGAATGTGGACAAATCAAGTGCAACACAAAGTCACACCACTGCTGCTGCAAAACAAAATGATCTACATGTCTGATCCCTCACAGATCAGTTTGCACAATCCAGTTCAATGTGGCACAAACAGAAAGTATTCTTCAAAGCACGATAAGCCCATGATAAGCAGCAAGAACCTTTCAGAATGAACATGCAGAGAGATACTCAGCTTCCTTTGAAAGTAATTCTGCAGACTAGATTCCATTTCATCAGATGTATCAAGTGGAGCCAAATCAGGAAGCACAGTCTATCCCAGAAAAGTTTATGCCATAATTGATTTGTTAGTCTTTAAGATGCTACAAGATTCTTTCCTATTTCAGAATGAGAAACAGAACTTCAGATTATCAGAATCATTTTTTTCACATGCTTTGGAGCATTAAAAAGCCTCAGAATCCTAACCAACCAAATAGAAATCACCATTGTGACACTATAATAGGGTTACCAGATGTCCCCATTTCCCGGGGACAGTCTCCGGATTTGAAAATCTGTCCCCGGACAAATTCCGTCCCCGGAATGCCCCCGGATTTCATTAAATGTCCCCGGGAAATGTGACACCCTGCTCTCCTGCTCAGCTGGAGGGGTGGGAAGATAGTTTTTGCACAGGCAGAGGCAGAGGCAGAGGTGGGGGGGATTGAAGAGTGTGAAAGAACGGCTTTGCACCTTGCCCGGCAGAGAAACCGTGCACCTTGTGCCCCTCCTGGGCAACAGCATGCCACCCCTGATCTCCTGCCCCCTGCCCCCTTTGTTTTGAGAGATCGCGGGTGGTCGGCCTTTGCCCAGGAGTGGTGCAAGGCACATGGTTTCTCTGCTGGGCAAGGTGCAAAGCTCTTTTTTCGCACCCTGTGAAACTCTCAAAATGAAGGGTGAAAGGGGCAGGAGATCAGGTGAGGTTCGGGAGTCGCCTTGCGCCCCATACGGGAAACAGCTGCCCACCCACGACTCCCAAGCCTCCCCCAATCTGCTAAAGCAGCCTTTCTCAACCTGTGGGTCCCCAGATGTTGTTGGACTACAACTCCCATCACCCCTAGCTAGCAAGGCCAGAGCTCAGGGATGATGGGAGTTGTAGTCCAACAACATCTGGGGACCCACAAGTTGAGAACCGCTGTGCTAAAGGAAGGGGGAAGGGGGTAGGAGATCAGGGAGGCTCGTGAGTCATGGGTGGGAGGCGCGCCGTTGTCCAGGAGGGTGCGCAAGGTGCGCGGTTTCTCTGCTTGGCAAGGCACGGAGGGGTGAGATCACTTCGATCCCCTCGGCCAACTGGAGTGGCGGCAGAGCTGGCGTGGAGCCAGGCAGCTGAGCGTGAGAGAGAGCGTGAATGAGAGAATATCCCTGATGGCCGAGAACTGCAGAAGTCAAATTGGAGCAGGGAAGCCTTATGCTCTTTTAAGTTGAGGCTGCTTGAGTTGAGGTACCTCCATTGCAGGGGGTTGGCCTAGATGCCCCTCAGAGATCCTTTCCAAATCTGTGATTCTGTGATCATCCCACAGTCGTATTCTCAAACTCTGCTTCCAACTCCACCCCCCCCCCAAGTTTCTCTCCTCCTCTGGACTTCTCAAGGCAGCAAAGCAGCTGAAGTATAGATGTAATTAGGGATAATAAAGCATGTAATTTATTTATTTTTTAAAGTGTTCCTGCATTCATTGAAAAAAAATCTGGTAACCATACACTATAACCCAGTGGGGCTAAATTCATCTTCACACCCACTGGGCTCATCTCTACTAGGTAGTTGGACAGTAGTAAGGAGAGCAGACTGGATACTTTACATGTTACAGATGAAAACAATATCATCCAGCTTCTTTCTGTTTATAGTTAATACACATTACTTGCCCTACATCAATGTCAAGGAGTGAAATATGAATTCCAGAGTCTTCAAGTTCTGTAGGAAACAGATCATATGTGTTATTCATTAGCACAAAATGTTAGCAAAAAGACTATTACTCTTTGGAGTTGTGCAGCGTCTTAAATATGTACCACATGAGAGTGAATCTAGGTTGCCTGGTGTCTTCCTGAAGTGGATAATTTTCAATTAATTACTCTTCCGCAGCCCTTTCAACAACATAGCCAGTGCTTACCAATCTCTCTTTTAAGGGATACAAAATCTTCCCCACTGTAAGCAATTTTACAGGATTGTAAATATTGTGACTGACACTCCAGTCATCTTGCTAAATTATGAGTTCATAAATTTGGAATGTATGACAAGGCATAAACGTTCCATTAATCTCTGCCTTTGGTTGATAATATTCACTTCAGGAGGGGGGTATTTTGGGGGGATGGACGGACCATGAACTAAAAATGTACAAAAATAAGTTTCTCAGAGCGCAACTTGGCTTCACTGTTAGGGTTCCCAAAAGCCGAGCTCAGCTTTTGGATGGAGGTAACTGCAAGTTGATTTTAATAAACTTCTTTTCTAGCTATAACAACTGCAACAAAGTTATGGGGTAGGGACCTCAATTGTCATGGATTTCATGCTGGTGGAGAGGACCTAGTGATGAGGAAGAATGCATTTTAAATCTTCCGAGGGAGACAGCTGGCATGTGTTCTGCTATATGGCAAGCATTCATATTATTTTGAAACCATAGGTGGTATAGATTTTTATGGTTACAAATCCTCTCGAGTTTGCTTATTTATGTAGCCTGGGATGGATATTGCTGAGAATTATTCTGGAACAGAACTCTGCGGAAAAAGCCAATAGCCATATAACACAGGCGCTAATAATAGTTCTAAACGTTTTGTTTTAAAGCGTTCCATGGCTTTCTCTAGCAGCTCTGACTGCCAGCATGTGAGCTTACAAGTGCTACAGAAAATGGCTCATTTGCTACACTACTTATTTGATCGTGAGCATATAATTGTAAGGTGTGGTGATAACTGCAGGAGGATAGCTGAAAGAAGTACTCTAGGGACACACAACCCCTCATGAAAAAGGACATTGCAGTGAAGATTTTCTGCACTGCCAGTATATACCAAACTGGGAAACCTGCAGCCAGTCCCAAGTCTTCAGAGGGTGAGTAGGCTTGTCATAGGGCTGTGTCCAAATGGACTCTCAAAATTCTCTAACTTATTCATGGGCAGAGGTTTTTTTTTGGGGGGGGGAGCTACACAGAGACGTAGCGTGGGTTGACAGTGCCCTAAGCAAAGTGGGGTGGGAGGGAGGGATGGACAGAGTTCACATGCACATTCAACTGCCTAACAGCATCTGAGTTACCCAGGAGATTGCAGCCACAGAGATAAGAAGAGAAGAGTCCTTCTGGTGTCTGGAGAGGTCACTTCCTGGTTCGAATGGAGAAAGCATTTTCAACGGAGCCCAGGGACAGAAGCACACAGATGTATTGAGGCAGCAACAGGTGTTGAAATTTTGCGCCCCTAAGAATTTTGAGCCCAGGGCAACAGCAATTGCCCCTATACACACACTAAGCCATTGGAGCTACATGTTCTACAGCAGGGCTGACTTTCTTAGAAGCTGACTCCAGGCACTTCAAGTAAACTCAAACATGAACAACTTTCTTCTACTAAGTGCCGAGGTCAGTGGACCACGTGCCACACTGGCCCCAGATGTATTTCTCAGTCCCAACACCAGGACTGAGGCTCCTATGCATTGGCTAGCTATGCTGCAGTCTTCTATCTTGGGTGGCTCCTGAATGTTGGCAATGATGGTTCTCCCAAAGCGCCCATGGCCTTGGCCTTTTCCTGCCACACAGCGACACAGCAGCTCCCTGGCCCAACCCATGTGCTCCTCCATCATTCAGGTGATTCTCTCCCCGCTTGCTTCCATCATTGTTGCCTCTGTCGGTCTCTGATGTCCCTCCTCCCATGTAACTCTCACATCAAGTGAACATCCAAGTGCCTGCTACGTCTCTACTTATATAGCCCTTAGTTGCTGGGGAAAGACTCACCGTGGTGTGTGTGTGCCTTGGCTTCAATGGCTCCAGCTGCTGGCCTGACTCTTAATTGGCTTCAGGAGGGGGTGAGTCATGTGCTTTCAATCTGGTCTCCTTCCTACCACCGCTCCAGCTGTTCCAACCTCCTAATCCTCCTCCTGACTCTTGGAAGGAGTCATGTTCCCCCAGCGTCCTGGTTCCCTCTGAGATGGAGGACTGTGTGATCTCTTCTTCCCTGTGTTCCTAGCATTCCATGCTGTCTTTCTGCTCTCCTACTGACCCTTTGACCCCCAGCCCCTCTGTCACACCTTCATGTTCCATGAGGCTGTTGAGGTCTCCTGACCTGATGCCTGAGGTTGTCCTCATCCTGCCAGCCCCGGCACCCCTACCATTCCATGACACCTTGTGATCCAAAATGGTAAGTCCTCTGAGCAACATCAGCTGGCCTCTAGTTTGAGCATACCCATCACCATCTACTGTGCTAATGCCTGTGACGTTATTAGTGCTCTGCGTCTTGTGGTTTGGGATGTCTATAGAATTAGGGTGGCATACAGAGGAAAGGTCACACAACAGTACAGAAGAACACACAAGTAATTGTACCTCTACAACTATTGGATGTTAACTACTGGGGGAGAATGCAGCAGCAATTATTAGCAATACAATTATTTTAAAAAGTTGTTAATGTTGTATTTTAAAGTCGCCATCCCATGAACTTATAGTGAAGGGTGGGTAAGAAATATGATATGATGATGATTACACTTCTAGCATAATTAAATTACATTTCTGATGAATATTTTAGGAATTGATTCTAAAATTGAACACATACACAAAGAACACTACAACTGTAAAAGGGAAATGGCTCAGGGGCAGGTGATGAAGAAGAAGAAGAAGAAGAAGAAGAAGAAGAAGAGGAAGAAGAAGAAGAAGAAGAAAGGTGAGTGTTAATTTTTTTTAAATGGGGGAAAATGAGTGGGAAAAATATTAACAGAGGAATGACTAAGTAAGTAAAAAGGTAAAGGTAAAGGGACCCCTGACCATTAGGTCCAGTAGTGGCTGACTCTGGGGTTGCGGCGCTCATCTCGCTTTATTGGCTGAGGGAGCCGGCGTACAGCTTCTGGGTCATGTGGCCAGCATGACTAAGCCGCTTCTGGCGAACCAGAGCAGCGCACGGAAATGCCGTTTACCTTCCGGCTGGATACCTATTTATCTACTTGCACTTTGACGTGCTTTCGAACTGCTAGGTTGGCAGGAGCAGGGACCAAGCAACGGGAGCTCACCCCATCGTGGGGATTCGAACCGCTGACCTTCTGATCGGCAAGTCCTAGGCTCTGTGATTTAACCCATAGCGCCACCCACGTCCCAAAGTACAAAGTAAGTAAGTACAAAGATCTTATTCTGAATTTGAGGAAGTTATGCAAATTTATTTTAGTGCTTATGTTTCAACAGTGTTCTTAACAAGTTTCTAGGAGTTTTTTTAATGTTTGTTTTATTTGTATTGTTTTGATGCTTGGTTGTTTGCTGCTCTGGTCTCCTTTGGGAGAAAGGGCAGGATAGAAATTTAAGAAATATAGACGTCAGTAACTCCCTTAATTGTAGGTTGTAAACAATAATTAAACATCTCTGAAGGTTATGCTTATGGAACCATTTCCTCATATTTAGCCTAGAAAGAAAATTAGCACCTGAATTCATTCTACAGTTGTTGTTTTTCCACTAACAGCTAGTTCTCAATCCGATTTGAGTCTTGGAGTAGATTTTTATTTCAAATCCTGGAGAAGAGCTCTAGTAGCTCTGAAGAGCATACACTCTCCACACCAAAGGGTTCAGGTTGAATCCTTGGCACCTCCAGGCAGGGTTGGAAAGCTCTGCAGCAGAACTGCCAGCCAGAGGAGACATTATTGAGCTAAATGCACCAATTATCTGACTTGTTAAAAGGCAGTCCTGGCATATTGATTGATTGATTGATTGATGTTAATCCTTCATATAAATCCTAAAGTGGTTTACAATAGTAACAACACAGCTTTAAGAGGCAATACGATAAACCAAAGTAAGTAAAAACACGTCACAATAAAGACAGATTAAGATGCACCAAAAACCACAATAAGACAGGCTACGTCTCAGTAATCTTTGAAAGCCTGGCAAAATAGGTACTGGAAACTACTGGACATGCCAGTATTATTCTATATATGCATGCTATTTTATTCTATATATGTTTTAAAATCTTCTGCTCTTATTTGTATTTTGATTATGTTTATGCCCATTTGCTTTCAATGTTTGATTTTATTGGTATTTGCAATGGATATGAAACTGCTTAGAGGTTTTTGTGGATTGAGCTGTATTTAAATCTTGTCTGATAAATATATTTCTTAGAGAGCCAGTGTGGTGTAGTGGTTAAGAGCGGTAGTCTCGTAATCTGGTGAACCAGGTTCGCTTCCCCGCTCCTCCACATGCAGCTGCTGGGTGACTTTGGGCTAGTCACACTTCTCTGAAGTCTCTCAGCCCCACTCACCTCACAGAGTGTTTGTTGTGGGGGAGGAAGGGAAAGGAGATTGTTAGCCACTTTGAGACTCCTTAAAGGGAGTGAAAGGCGGGATATCAAATCCAAACTCCTCCTCCTCCTCCTCCTCCTCCTCCTCTTCTTCTTCTTCTTCTTCTTCTTCTTCTTCTTCTTCTTCTCCTCCTCCTCCTCCTCCTCCTCCTCCTCCTCCTCCTCCAAAAGTCTCTCATTGAATGTGATGCTGTCATCAAGATGCTTCAGTTTGCTCTCTACAAAGTATTCTGTGTTTTTAATAGACTTTTCTTCGGCCAGCTCTGTGAGGGAAATAGAGGTCTCCTAACGACTCTCAGCCTCTTTAACAAAACTACGTTTCCCAGGATTCTTTGGGGGAAGCAAGCCATGATTATTTAAAGTGGTATGACGTTGCTTTCAGTGTACAGTATAGTGCAGATGGGGCCTGATCCTTACAGTGCAGTGAATGTAAAAATCTACCACCTTCCTCCATTTCTCTGAGAATTTGAGAGCTCGAACTGTCCCTGCAAGCTTGCTTTCTGCTTTGTCGTGGTTAACAATACTAAACTACTCATGGGAAACATCTGGTATGCTTTAATACCAGCTTGGGTTGGGGGTGGGGGAAGAAAAGAAAACGCAGAATTAATTTTGATATGATAGTAAACCGGTTTGATTGGCCCTATACTGACACAGTCATTGTATCATTTACAATCTCTAAAAATAAATTGTGTTCTATAAAAACGTTACAAGATCCTATTAGGCCTTGCAGTTATGACGGCAGTACTATATGTGCTGCCGGGAAGCTGTAAATCCTTCTGGAACTCAGTGTATGGTTTGTACTGATTTTTCTATTAAGTTAAAGAAAATGTTAGCCATGTAAAAGGCAAACGTGACCCATCTGTTTCATGCAGCACAGTGCAGTTTCCCTGATTAAAAATACCTGGAGCCATTCCAACGTTGCCGTCATATTGGCTGAGCAACTGCTACAAGCCAACCCCTGCAAACGCTCAGATCTGGAAGTTCAAAGCTTATTTAGATTGTGTGTGCTTGTAAAACGGGGAGGTGGAATGCTGTTTGTGTTTAAAATAATGCCTTGCAATTTTTTCAGGACACCGGGCCCCCCCCCCATTAATATCACCTGAACGCTATGCGTATGGCATGCAGCAACTTCTAAATAGGAGATATTGTACTTTCCCCCTCTCTTCTGCCTGCTTTTTTTTGGGGGGGGGCAGTAATTCCCAAACCATCTGGTTAGCAGGTACTGTATTGTGTTTGTAGTGTGACACACCAAATGAAAAAGTCTGATCTTTTAAAAACTACCATAAATTTCCCAAATGGCCTTGTGTGAAATGTTAAAAAGCAGAAGATAGAGGTTTTAGGTTACACAGCCTTTAATTCAAAGAGAGAGAAAGAGAGAGGGAGAAGAAGAAGAAAACGTATAAACAGAGACAGGTGGGCTACTTGCTTCATACCTGGACTGCGCCAGCTTCTTGAATCCGTGAACATTACACCCGGAGACAGATGGAAATTGGAAATAATCAATCATTCTCGCAGGGACTTGATCATTTTGAAACATACCCAAGATGAGTCACTTGCCAGCATCTTTTGAAGGTGAGGCGCTTAAGTCCAGGCAAGAGCAGATGTTCTAAGGTGGTGATGTGATGTATATCATATGGAGTGTGTGAAGCAGCCCATATAAGCATCATTATGATTTGATAGGTGATGTGAGTGATGGATGAATCATGTATCGTGCATAATTTCATCATAATATGCATCCCATTTAGCAAGCTCGATACATGTGGAATATACAAGTTGAACGGAATCTCCCAAATCTGGTGAACGTCAACATTCATATGGGAATGCTGACAACCTTAGATGGATTTCCTGAAAGTCCAGAAACAACTATATCTTCCCCACTTTCCACCAGTAAAGGCTGCTAATCCACCAGTAAATGCCTGCTCGTGCCTCTCTCTTTTTACACGGATGGTGCCATTTTGACTACATGATGACTGCTAGTGATACATATATTCAAATAAATTTCATTTAATAAAAATTGAGGGGTATGATAGTTTACTTAAACATTTTACTGCTTGCATTCTTTGACTTGTGGTCCCCACCAGCCCCTCGATCAGCGTGAAACCTTAGCATAAATAAAATCAGGATCTCTTTGTATGGGGCCATCTTTCCTCGTGATCTTCTTTTGAGGGGAGAATATCAAGAGAGAACTTGTTTTAGGAACATCACCAGCTATCTATCATAATTTTAGGATTCCCCATAGAAAAGAAGGGATGGCAAATACTCAAGAAAGCAATTGTTCTAGAGTCCTTGTCTCCGACAGGGTTTTGAAAACAATCTAAGTGTTCAAAGCAATAAATTATTTGGAAGAAGGGAGTTTGCATTTCTATTTATTCCCAGATTTCCTCAGAAATATATGTGTGTGTGCGCGCGCATGTGTGTGTTTTTATTTAGCTTTTAACAGTAACATCAACAATACATGATACATCAGAGCTGCAGCTGAGGTACAGGTAAATAAATAACTACCTGTCATTTGAGCAAAATAATACTTCCCTTGTATGCCAGCAGATCTTTCCAGAGCAGTAGATGGCGACGACAAATTGATCCCTTGCCCATAGCAAAAAGCCAAAGCACTGAGCTTTAAAGTCATCTTTAAAGACAACCTATATGTCTTGTTGCTTTGATTTTATAACTAAACGTCTCTGATAGACTCCCACTCCTGCAGAGTACCTCCTTCTTCTGTTTTCCAATACTTTGTTATAATCTGCCTTGCTGCCACCAGTAAAAAGTGCTGTATTTTGTCCATTAAAAATGGACACAAATGCTATTTAAGGTTGTTTAGCAATTTAGATAAATTTCAATCCTCTCTCTCTCTCTTGCTCTCATATACATGCATCCTGCCTGAAAGATTATCTTTATATGATCAATTTATGTGCCTGCGATGATTCTAACTCTCCACTGGATGTCAATAGTACTTAATTTAAACACTGGATCCTATCCATGGGGGGAAAAACTAAGAGAGTCTGGAACCACTGAAGTCAGTAATAAAGTTTTTCACCCATTTTAGTGTAATGATTGCTCCCACAACTGTCTTAATGAAAGTAATTATGTCTGAATTACAATTCATACATTGAAATAATTGAAATACTTTATTGTCACTTATATAACTTGTATACAGTGAGATTACACAAGCACCCCCCACTCAGCTCTCTTAGACTTAATTCCCCTCGTTTATTGCCCTGTTGTTATCTTTTCATTCAGCAGCCTAACAGCCCACGGACAGAAGCTGTTCTTTACCCTGTTGGTGTGACTAATCATGCTTCTATATCTTCTGCCTGAGGGCAGGAGATCAAGAAAGTGCCGGCCAGTGTGTGAATCATCCCTGAGAATTTTCCTCACTCTCCTGAGGCAATGTTCTTCCGCTATTTCATCCAGCAGGTTCACGGGACAGCCCATAATATCTTGTGCTGTGTTCACCACCCTCTGTAGGCATTTCCTATCAGATGGTGTCAAACCAGCGTACCACACTGTGATGCAGTATGAAAGGACACTTTCTATTGTTGACTGGTAGAAGGAGGTCATCAGATGTTGATTGATATTGTTCTTCTGTAAGACTCTGAGGAGATGGAGTCTCTGTTGGGCTTTCTTAACCACCTGGGTTGTATTTATTTTCCAAGTAATACATGATGAGAACCTGGATTTTGCTAATGTGGGTTTGGCAACTCCTGCCAAGTGCATTGCCCTGCTTTCCTTTGGATGACATCAGTGAAGCCGAGGGCAATGGTATTGTCATTTGGGCAGCCCGGCCTTATGCCATGGGGAGGGCAGTTTGGTGCTACTCATGCAGCAGTTTGACTTCACCCCTGGAGGCACACTCCATTATTTCTCAAGACAGATGGATGCCAACATTGACAACTTAGTTCTCCTTGTGTTGGCATTATATTGGCGATCTCCTGAACAGAAGAATTGCCTCAGCCTTTATTTAAATATAATGTCTGGCATTTTCCCTTCAATACTCCAAATATTATCCACATTCTACCATTCATTAATTTCTAACATTCATTGACTTGAGCAGTTATGTGTGCCCTTACACCTCCAAACTCTGTTACCCCAGATCTGTAACAATATTTACTGCTTATATGTGACAGGGGTTAAAGATAAGTGCCTTAACTCACAATTACTATACTTTTTGGCCCATGAGAAAATTTGTAAGTGGGCCTAACTCTTTTCTGGAATGGATGGATGGTTTTTTATATATATAATTTTAGAATTTTCCACATATTTATTTGAATTAACCAGCCCATTCTTTGGCTTTAGGTTTCTAGTTTTCTGATAATGGCGTACTTGGCAGCCTAAAGGTTGCCTTAAACACCATATGTAGAAGATCAGCAAAAGTGAATTGCATGCAGTGGGGATGGGAAGGGGGACGAGAACAAGATTTGGAACAAGAACTGATCTAAATCTCACAACTAATATTTGAGTTAGTGGCACCCTGTATTCTGGTATTTTACCTCCCAGTGCCTGTGGTATTTAAGTATAATGAGGTTTTCATACTTGACCCAAAGACAAGTCTTTCCCCCCGCTAAGCCTGCAGAAAGTGTTTTTTTAAATAATCATTTCTGGCATATTTATTCAGAATGTACTATACTTAAGGTTGCTGTAATCACAGACACACATTGGTTTACCAGCCATGATGTTCAAATTATTAATCGTAGACCAAAATCTTTGGCAGATGTAAAAATGATGTTTTATTTATCAAACTGACTCATTTGAAAAGGCAATTCTGGTCATTAGATTCTCTTAGCAGTACTGGCAAAGGATGCTGGGATACAGAAAATTGTAAATAATTTTTCGGCTTGTTTCAGACTGTATGGGCACACAAATGCATGTAGATGTTGTTTTTCTTTGTGAATTCAAACCTGATTATTTGCTGGCATTCATTCTCCTGCCAGATTATATCAGTAAAACTAGAAAAGATCCAGAGACAAAGCTAAGACACCTGGCATAACAGTGCACTTGAAATACCGTATATATTTTTTTCTGTTTGCCAACTATCCCCCGAAACTGAATTTTTGGTACTGCAACTTGCCAACCTCACATTTCCCTTCCTGAAAGGGTAGAGAGAAGTACAGAGTGCATCGTGTATATATATATAGAAATAGGCATCATTCCATCTGCAAGGTTTTTAAAAGTCTCTGCTGACTTGACAGAAAACTCAGCTTCTGATCTATTCTTATGCTCACCTGAAGCACTCTCATGTTTTATAGCTGTACCAGCGGCCCTGTTATTAGGCATAATGAGGATCCCACCACAGATATTGGGTAGCAAGAAGCAGCCATGAGGTGTAGAGAAAAGAGCTAAATGGGCCATGGAAGTGGAGAGTGTTGCCTTGTGTCCTGCGCTGAAGTAAGACTCAGCTGCCAGTCTGTTCCATCCCTTCCTGCCTCAATCTTCCACCCTGACAGGTGTGAGGAAAAGGGCTGCAAATACAGTGGTGATTCTGCTGCTCTATTAAGACCTCCCTCTCTCCACTAAGCACCACTTCTTCCCATCAAGCCCCATCTCTTTCCAGCTGGGCATTGGGTTGCAGCCTCAGTTGGGAAGAAGCCCCATTGAACTAAGTGGGCCATTTGTAACATGTTTAATAATAATAATAATAATAATAATAATAATAATAATAATAATAATAATAATAAATTTAGAATTGCATCCTTAGTCCATTCATCTAAGACTAATACTGTTTGAAAAATCATCCTAAATATTTTGGAATACCTCTTTCTAGTAGTGAATCAGTGAACTATCTGAGAAACTACCTTATCAGGGATGCCAACTTGAATAAAATATTGGGGGGGGGCAGGTAAGCCCCACCCTGCATAATTGATCACATGATCTCTCTCTCTCTCTCTCTCTCTCTCTCTCACACACACACACACACACACACACACACACACCATTTGATTGGCAATGCCCATCAACTTTAGGAGGGGCGACCTCTCAAATATTTTATGGGGGGGGGAGGTGAAGACCCCTCAGCCCCTAGGAGTTGTCTCCTATGTACCTTATAATTGCAGTGATATTGAGTATTTGTGAAGAAAATTTTCTCTGTGTTTGTGGGTAGTGTTTCTCATAAGAAATGCCATCTTGAATATTCTGCATTGTGTTTTAATGGCAGTGTAGAATTTTAGAATACACACCAACACAGTCTATTTTTAAAAATATGTTTTTATTCAAAATTAAAACAAAACATATTATCCAGAAACATATCATTTTTCCTCCCTCCCCCCACCCTCCCACACAAAACCCCCACCCCCCGGCTTCCCTCAGTTCCAGTCTTTGATTTCTCTGAGAATGCTGTTTTCTGCATGTTACAAAGTTGTATAGATTCTCAAACTGTTTAGCTGATTATTATCAATAAAAAGTTTGTGAATGTTTATTCAAAGTCAGCCAAGGAGTCCAGTTTGCTTTGTTGCATCTTCAAATACTTTATAAAGGGTTCCCATTCATCTTTAAAGTCACAGTTATCCTTGTCCCGTAGCTTATATGTCAGTTTTGTCAGTTCTGCATAGTCCCTCAATTTTTCTTGCCATGATTCTTTAGTTGGGGTTTCTTCAGTCTTCCATCCTTGTGCTATTAGAACTCTCGCGGCCATGGGCACAAGATGTTGGACATAATATTATGATGGCTGACTGGGAACAGCTATGGACCACTGGTATGACGTATATGGCATGTAATGCCTTAAAAGAGAATTTAATGAAAATGATTTACAGGTGGTACATAACACCAGTCAAGCTTGCAAAAAATTACCATTTGCCCGATAATAAATGTTGGAAATGTAATGAAACTGAAGGTACATTCTTTCACCTTTGGTGGACATGCCCAAAGATTAAGGCATTCTGGGAGATGATCTATAATGAAATGAAAAAGGTATTTAAATATACCTTTCTGAAGAAACCAGAGGCCTTTCTCCTGGGCATGGTCAGCCAATTGGTGCCAAAGAAGGATAGAACTTTTTTCATGTACGCCACAACAGCAGCAAGAATACTTATTGCAAAGCACTGGAAGACACAAGATCTACCCACCAGGGAAGAATGGCAGATGAAGCTGATGGACTACATGGAACTGGCAGAAATGACTGGCAGAATCCGAGACCAGGGAGAAGAGTCGGTGGAAGAAGATTGGAAAAAAATTAAAATATATTTACAAAAATATAGCAAAATTAATGAATGTTAGAAGGATGCTGGAATGAAGTTACATGGTTTTAGCAGAAATGTTATAAAGAATTAAGTAAAAATGGATTGTTATTGGGCCAAAGTGTAAAATATAAGGTCAGATTGGGTTAAGGTAAATTATAGAACAAAAATTGAGTAAGATGGAAAGAATTTGCTGAAACAATTAATTGAACTAGAATACAAAGAAGGGAGGTGTGAGTAGGTCGATGAAACAAGCAAATGAAAGGTAAAGATAGGGAATATTGGATCTGTGTTTTAGTGTTATTGTTTCTTTTTGTTGTACTGTTGTATTGTTTTTCTGTGTTTTTCTTTTTATGTATTGTAATGTATGTCCTGTTAAATCTTTTGTTGTTTTTTTCTTTTTGTAATTTCTAAACTTTTAATAAATATCATTAAAAGAAATATAGAACTCTCGCGGCCGTTGTCGCATACATGAAGATGTTTTTCAGCTTTTTTGGCAAATCACACACCAACACAGTCTAATGTTGCCTCGTCATTTGTCTGTTCTAGAATATAAGGGTGTGTGTTTCTCATTAACAACTTTACAAACTATGTGCTTATGGTTTTCATGTGTGGCACGGACCACATTTGAAAGATAGGGAAAGTGTCTGTGTTTCTGTGTGTGTTAGTTTGGTTTCATTTATTTGTTTTAGTTACTTAAGAAATTTTTATCCTTCCTTTAAAAATACCATTTTTCCAAGATGACTCACCAAACGACAGAGTGGAAGCAAAGTAACAAACAGCACACGCAGTATCAGATTAAAAACATATTTTTTAAAAAAACCAAAAACATGAGACAGATTAAAAAGGCGGCATTAGTGCAATGTGTTGGACTGAAAGAGAGTGAAGCAACAGCCAAGCAGATATATTTATGCAATGCTCCTGACCCCACAGCTGACTGGCTGTCCAAAATGCATTTTGTTTACAGACCCTGCTTTTCTGTAAACAGATTGTCTCTACACAGGCCATGCAGCGGGGAAGTTTCTGATGCTTGAAGAATGCCCAGGTGTGGTGCAAACCATCCAAATGGTGTTTGTATTAGCTGCCATTCTAGAGTGCTGAAAATGTTGAAGCTGGAAGCTGCAGAAACGAATGCTTCTCACTGAAACTGAGCGCAGGGCGGAGAGGAATTGGGTTTTGTTACTATTTTGTTCCTGGGATCCTATTCTTCCTTTTTGAAAAAGAATTCTATAAATTGAATAACGGCTGAAGGAGGTAGTGTTCCATTCAGACTCAGCTGTTTTCAGGAGATATCTCCCAGAGGCTATTTTGCAGAAAGGGTAGAAATGGTGCTATAGATTTTGTAGGTTTTTGTTTTGTTTGGTTTTTTGAAAACTAGGCTAAGTAGCCGTGATAAGCTCTATGATTACTTCATTGTCCAGCAGGTGGCAGTCATAGAGCCTCTTCTGACTGCTAAACCACAGACAAGTGTTCAGACTGTTCACCTTTATACAGAAGGTCAAGCCTCACACTTGCCAGAAGCTGCTGCTCAGATTTACTCCATGGTGCTGCGGCAGGAGATGAACTCTATACAGGTGAAACAAAATTTAAAAATTCCTTCCAGTAGCACCTTAGCAGACCAACACGGCTACCTACCTATAACTAGATCTATACAGGTGGAACATCTCTTAGAAGATGTCCAAATACGTCCCTGATGTCTGGACTTGATGAACTAGACTTGATTCTATGGCAAATGTACAGTGGGTTAAGGGATCTGAATCGATTTTGAATTTCTGCATTCCTGAACTCCTCCTTGAGTGGGCTTTGAGTTGCTGCAGCCTGCTCTTCCCATGTGCCTCTTGAAGGTATTAGTAAAGATGTGAGCTGCACACCTTCTGCTTGCTGTTTTGCTGGCTGTGTGACAACACCTGCAGCTACTGTTGGCTCAGGCAATAGCCTTTTCATTAATGGCTTTACTGGATGGTATGGAGCGAACATTCAAAACTAATAAACGTCTTCAGTGATTTACAACATGGTCAAGGCAGTAAAATATGCCTGCCCCGTAAACCCAAACTACAAAGATTTTTTAACTTGCACCAAGATTGAAGCCAGTAGGTCCTGCACGGCTAAGGAGTTCCTGAGTTGGATTTTTCCAAGGACCAGTGTCACTTTATTGAGGAAAGAGTTGCTGTTAGTAAAAGGGATATGCTTCTAAGTATCAAATATTAGACTGCTGATAGCAGTTTCAGAACAGAGAGAAACTGCTAGATATTTCATTTAGCTCATACATGGCAGAACTTTCTGGCAGTAAGAGCTGTTCGACAGTGGAACGGACTCTCTTGGGAGGTGGTGAGGTCTTCTTTCTTGGAGGTTTTTAAGCAGAGGTTGGGTGGCCATCTGCCATGGGTGCTGTAGCTGGGATTCTTGCATTTCAGGGGGTTGGATCAGATGATCCTCAGGGTCCCTTCCAACTCTACAGTGTGTGTGTGTGTGTGTGTGTTTCCTATCCTATCCTATCCTATCCTATCCTATCCTATCCTATCCTATCGTGTTTCTGTTCCTTGCTCTATTTCATTGAGTTCATTTAGCCAGCTCTTGAAATGTTCTTTGTCAGGAGACTCAGCACAGCGATCACATCTGGGATTTTTGAACTGAAAAACTGCAGAGGATTCTAACCCTGTTAGAAATAAATGTCTCAGCTCTGAATCCTTTCATACCCTTTTTTGGTGATGGTGATGGTGATTTACTTGTTCTTCCTACTAAGGGCCCAGGACAGACTACAACATTAAAATGCAATATTAAGGAAAAACAGTTTGAAGCAACTTAGAATCACATAAATAAGGTGGGTCCTGAAAATAGACACTTCAAGTGTCAAAAACCAGAGCAAAGAGGTGCGTCATTGTACTTATAATGACTTACAGGAGGAGACCTATCGCTCCTCATCTACAGTTTCCATCGTCCCCGACCATTAGCCACACTGGCAGGGGCTGATGGGAGTTGAGGCTCAAGGGCATCTGGAGGGACCTTAGTCCTCCATCATTGTTTTAAGGGCTTAGTGTGGTCCATCCTATCGTCAGCAATATATTGCTCTGAAAGCAAGGGCGTGGGGAAGAGACTGCATACAAGAAGAGACAAGGCATGAGCAAGCTGCATATCTACATTCTCCTGTCTCTGATAATTCATTTTATTAGAGGGCCACGTAGAGAATATGCTAAAGGTTGGCAAGTCAGCACCCTACATATGGGGTGGTGTTGTTTTTTTAAAAATAGTTGATATTGCCTTTCCTCTCATTTCCCAGTGTTAAACTTTTCCATACTTGGTCCCCATCCATGACTCATAGTACACAAGTTAAAAAGCTTTTTACATTTCCTTTCAGGTTGAATCAAAATATCCCCTCTTTTTGCTTTGTTGCTTTGCCTGTGAATCCGAATGTCACAAGGTAATTTAATCCATCTCTTGTCGCCTGGATGATGGTGTCCAGACAATGTTCCTGCGTTATAAAATAAATAAGATAATATTTTTATGCACAGTGAAATCTGAAATCAAAATGATCAAGGAAGAAGAGCGTGATCTGAATTATCCAACGGGATATAAAGATGTATAACGGGGAGGTTGTTGGTGACATGTTTGGCTTTATGAAACTAAAGTACATAATGGAAATCACTCCGTCGAGCTATCTTTTTGCCAAGCTGACAGCATTTAGAAGAGAGGCAAAGAAATGAGTCAACGGGTTTTCACGCTTGAATGCCGCACCTAAAAATCATATATCCAAAACAAAAGGAACCGGGGAATGTGATGCCATGAATAATGATGAAAGCATTCTTTGCAGCTTAAAGAACTCTGCTTACAAAACACTTCTCTAAAAGTGCAGATAGCTTTCCCCACCCTATCTAAATTTGAGAAATAGAATATTTAAACTGAATATTGATAAGTGCACAGCTGTCCCTAGGAACTGAAATGTGTTTGGTATGTTGTTCCCTTTGGATTGCAGGGCATTCAAGGGTGTTTTTCGTAAGGCCAATAGACAATGTTATTGTACAGGTTAAGGCCATACTAACATCTAAAATGCAGAGCAGGAACTCCTGCCTATGCTGTGGTGCAATTATTCAGGAGCAAAGTGTTTGCCCACTTTATTCACTACACTGGACTCCTTGATGATATCCTGCAACTAATAAGATATCGATTTATTGAAAACATGTTTTTTATACCACTTTTTCGGCAAAAAAAAAGAGAGGCTCTTAAGAGCAGCTTAGCTTAGATACAATCAATAAAGAAAAGATGTGTCACTGCCCACAGGCTTACAATCTAAAGGACATGATACAAAAGGGAAAAGGGAGTAGGAGGGCAGAGGGAAAAGCAAACTCCAGTGTGTCAAGTTAAATTGTCATTCTGCCAGCATCAACCTACTAGAATGGAAAGAATTCAGGCGTCAAATGTAATGGGTCTTCCAGCAAAGCCTTCTGCCGCAGACTCGTGGAATGGCTGCTGTCAGGGAACAGTTGAGGGAGGAAAGGCTGAATGAAACTGGTCTCCGAGCAGAGACGACAGAGTAATCCTGCTTCCCATGCCTCCCTCTCTCCTAGAGACCGGACAAATCTGGATGATGATGTTAAAGTGACATGAACTCTTATCACAGAGAGCAGCCAATGGTTGGAGGAAAATGGGATAGTCCTCACCTAATGATGCAACAATTTCCGATAAAGCAGGGGGTTTGCACATGGGATGCAGTACTTCAATACAGCAACAGAAATACGCCATGGATGAAGGAAAAATATGGTGTCCCCTCCCCGCAAAAAAATAAGTAAAATAAATCCACCTTTCTCAGGAACTGGATGCAATTGGATTGAGCGTTTAGTTTGGAGCCACATCCGCCCAGTCTAGTGTGCTGATGAGGATCTCTACATATTTTCATATAACAAAGTTTTCATTTTTATAAACTGATGATCAACTTTTCATTTAATCATCCAAGAAAAAGTAGTTTCCACTTTTCCTCTGTTCCACATCCTTGATTGAATTGAGTTTGTTTATTCTTGGTCTGTAATTGTTTGGATCTCTTCTGAAAGTACTCTCAAGCTAAGACAATAATTTATTCATGCCAGCCAAAAGAGTTTGAGGACTGTTTGCCACTGTGCACCTGGATGGAATGCCATCAAAGACAATGACACAATCTGCAAGGTAGATAGTCATGATGAAGTTGTGCTCTACCACAAAGGCAGTTTCTTTAGCATGGAGAATGAAACGTTTGACAACTCTAGCTGCCATCAGACGTTGTTCTGAGTCTAGGTATGCAGAAGGTTCATCAATCAAGTAGACATCAGCTGTCTTGCCAAGACAGAGGGCAAGAGCAACCCGCTGCAACTCACCACCAGACAATGTTTGTACCTCTTGATCAATGATATTTTAAATCTGTAGAGGTTTCATTACGTCAGTCACAAACTGGGGGTGTGTATAGGCATCTCGAATCTTTGATCTCTACATAAGTCAGAAATGGAAACACATTTCCTCTTTACAGAAGAGGCAAGCCGCTTTCTGCCGCAAGCCATTTGCCAATGTGCAACTGTAGCACTAGTCATGTACAGTGGAACCTCAGGTTACATATGCTTCAGGTTACAGACTCCGCTAACACAGAAATAGTGCTTCAGGTTAAGAACTTTGCTTCAGGATAAGAACAGAAATCGGGCTCCGGTGGTGCAGCGGCAGCAGGAGGCCCCATTAGCTAAAGTGGTGCTTCAGGTTAAGAACAGTTTCAGGTTAAGTACGGACCTCTGGAATGAATTAAGTACTTAACCTGAGGTACCACTGTACAGTGGAACCTCGTGTTACGTACCATCCTCCTTGTGAATGCTGTGGATTGCGAGCTCCACTAACCCAGAAGTAGATGCCCCGGGATGCAAGCAGAAGTTGAGTGCCGGCAGCAGCGGGAGGCACCATTAGTGAAAGCGTGCCTCATGTTACGAGTGGTTTTGGGTTACAAACGGACCTCTGGAACAAATTAAATTCATAACCGGAGGTACGACTGTACTGCATGCACTATGCCTGGACCAGCCAATCGAGAGAGCAAGACACCTGTACGAAAAAGCAAACAAATTCTCAAAGGTTTTGTGATATGGACCTCAGAAAATGGCCCTCAAAGCTCACCATGTTTCTAAACCACACAAGGTTTACAGCTTATGTGTCACTGACCTCTAGGGCCAAGTTTGGGAACTGCAGTTTCTGTACCCAAAACCCCACTGGCTCTGCAGGTATCAATTATGTATAGCCAGCCACCACAGACCATTTAAGACATCTTAGTTCTTCTCTGGCTTATGCAATCAACTCATCATAGATTCTGACAGATGTGCCTTGCAGTTCTGTAGTAGCTCACCAAGCTGTTCCCCTTTTATTGAACTCTTCTTCGGGATCACTTTGGGGGATCAAAACTTGGAAGAAGCTATGCTTGCCCAAAGTTCCCAACATGCACTGAGCAAGGTGACAAAAGTGAAGCCAACTCTTTCTCTTGGTGTGTACATGTCTGCCTATATGTTCAGCCTCTTGCTGCCTGCAGTGACTCATGAGGGAAAACCTAAACAGATGTGGTGGGAGCACACATATAAAGGGTACATATTTATATCCTGCCTTTTCCCCCTGACAGGGACTAAAGACAGCTTACAGATGAAAAATAAGAACAGCTAAAAATCTAGGGAAGAAGTATTCAGTAAAAACAACTGAACATATTTTCATTGCTTATCAACTAAAACAGATATTGAAAAAATGAAAGAATAGTTTCAAAATCACTATGGGAATTGGCAGTGGAGTGGGGGAGGTGGGTGGGTGGGTGGGTGATGGCACAGGCAATAGCCAGTAGGCACCCATGACAGCCGCCCTGTCCTTGATGTGCTAAACCTGCCAGGTTCAGTTTCTGCACAGCTTGTTTCAAGATGCTGAAGTATAAAAACACAGGTGTGTTTTCAGGGCAATAAAGGAGTGTTAAGGTCAGCACTGCCAACGTCAACATTTTACAAATCTTACCTTTGCTAGTTACAATGTATGTCATTTCCACTCATCCTTTTAAAATACAAGGGATCCACAATCTGTCAAGAATTAAGTTCCCAACAGGACTTGGCAAGTGAAACTGCCAAAAACTAATGCACAAGCACCTGTATATTATATCTGTATAGAAAAGCTGAACTGAAAACTGGAGATTTGAGATCAGGGAATTCCTGCCTGTATGCTTTTCTTCCTAAATTTTTGGTTCCATGAATCCTGAGACCTTCCTAATAAATGTATTTATTTGCACACACATACCTGCAAAACCACCTGTGCCTGCCTGCCTTTCTTTCTTTCTTTCTTTCTTTCTTTCTTTCTTTCTTTCTTTCTTTACAATGGTACCTTGGTTTTCAAATGTTTTGGAAGTCGAACGGTCTTCCAGAATGAATTACGTTCAAAAACCGAGGTACCACTGTATTTGTGTTTTGCTTTTCCAGCAACAAGCAACTCACAAGAATCCCAACAGCATTGGACAAGTGAACCATTGTAAACACTATAATATCAAGCACATAAGTGAAGCAAACAACAACAAATTCACCAAAAATAATACGTTTAAAGCACATTACTTCTCCCCCCGCCCCCAGGAATCCTGGGAATTGAAGCTGTGTGAAGGGGGACAATAGTTCTGAGGATTCTTGGGGAAAAGAAGGTGCTTTAAATGTATGGTGCGTATAAAGCCAATGATAACTGATCAGGCTTCAGTCAGGAGATATCTTCTAAGTCAGGAGTGAGGAACCTAAGACCACTTAGATGTTGAAATCCAGTTCCCATCAGCCCCAGCCAGCATGGCCATTGGTTAGGAATGATGGGAGTTGTTGTCCAGCAATATCTAGAGAATTACAGTTCCCCCACCTTCCTTCTAAGTGTTGTCTTGTATCCTTGGGCCAGTTTTTGGAATCTTTCCCATGGAGCCCCAAACTTTATTTCAGAACTGGGTCAAAGACATTTCAAATCACTACTTGTGCAAGGACAGACATCTATCTACCATCTATCTTTCTGTCTGTCTGTCTGTCTACAGTGGTACCTCATGTTACAGACGCTTCAAGTTACAGACTCCGCTAACCCAGAAATAGTACTTCAGGTTAAGAACTTTGCTTCAGGATGAGAACAGAAATTGCACGGCGGCGGTGCAGCAGCAGCAGGAGGCCCCATTAGCTAAAGTGGTACCTCGGGTTAAGAACAGTTTCAGGTTAAGAACGGAGCTCCAGAACAAATTAAGTTAACCCGAGGTACCACTGTATCTATCTATCTGTCTGTCTGTCTGTCTATCTATCCATCCATCCGCCCCAAATGTCCCAAAGTTACCCCTTCTAACTAAAACGACTCAGTCATTCAAATAGTTCCTCTTGTAAGCAAACCTAGTTTTAAAAGCTCAAGGCAGCAAATGTTCTCCTAGCCACACTGTAGACAATGCGCAGTCCTGCGAAGCAGAATCCCATTGTGCCGGGCACAAGGCTCTGGAGGAATTTTCTGCGGGCAGCCCTTGGTATGTGCCCTAACAGGGTCAGAGTGGGTTTAAGCGAATAGGAGAACCGAGCGAGAAGCTTAATCTGCAATGAAACTGGGGTTTAACAAGGAGTATGAAGTGTAGCGAAATATTACTTCCATATGCTGGATAAAACCACATGTTGAACAGAAGCAAATGGTAGCCTATCAAAGTGGCAACTCAAAATCTGTGAGGGTTGGCAAGCTAACTCGGGACCAGTACTAAAAACAAACCACTTGAATGCTTAAAAAAAAACCTGTTTGTTTCTTTTTTTTTGGAGGGTGTGTGTTGCTGTTACAGTCCTTGTGATCAACATTTGTCAAAGGAGGCGAGGCAGAATTGTGTTCCCACCCGACTTTTTTTACGTTTGAAGATGCACTTTTCTTCAGGAAACAATTCCTAACAACTGCTGTCTAAATAACCTGGGATGGGCAAATGTATCCATTTCTGCTGCTCTCTGTTTCTCATTTTTTCTTTTTCAATTCATTTATTCACATTTCCACATCTGTTCATGTGTTTTTTTCTTTTAAGAAAAATCCTCATGAAATTTTTTCAGCAGTGTGGTGTAGACTTCTTCTAATATATCCATTTTGTATGCAGTTTTGTATATGTTTTTGAAAGCAATTTCCCCTTATATAATGCATCTTTATATGCTATTTTCATCAGTGTATACATGTTTAATGCACACTTTAAACTAGTTTAGGGCGTTTTGTACACATTGCTTGGCTGGAGAACTGCACTGCAAAATTTGGAGAAGAGAGAATTTTGAAAGGTTTTGATTTGTGTATTGCTTGAGAAAGTGTGAATTAGGTAGTCTTGCCTTTAAATGTGGCATGAAGGCTGGCAACGTCAACACCGCCATGTGGGAATCCCTTACAGATGGCCGCAGTGCCTATAAACAGACAAGTTGTGCATCCATAGTAGTGACCAGAGGAGGACTGACCTCTGGGAGGAGCGCAGAGAGAAGAAACGCCATGGCGCATCTGCAGCAGCACAACTGGATGCCTTCATCTGCCCCAGCTGCAACAAAACATGTCTCTCCTATATCGGTCTCTACAGCCACAGCAGGCGCTGCAACTGTCCAACTGCTTGACTTCACTTCCAAAGGCACACTCCTCTACTGTTTCCCGAGGCAGATGGATGTCAGGCAGGACATTGTGAGCTGAGTTGAATTTCTGACCCATTCCTAATAACATCACTATGTTATAACGTATCTGTGGCATATGTTGTTGCTGTTAGCTTTGCTGTCTGGTCTTTGACCGCAATAAAGATTGATTGATTGATCTGTTGCAACGGCCTCTGGATATCATGTGATAACAGTCTCAGACTCATATGAGTTGCATTTTTATGTCTAGTTCCTCTGTCTATATGTGTGTGTGTGTTTGTGTGCATAAATTAAAAAAGAACACATCTGTATCTTGTACGCACCAAATTAAAAAAAATCAGCATAGCATAGTCAACAGCACACAGTTGCTAATGGATTCCTTAAAGTGCAACTGAGTCTTACCAGGACCTATTAGTCAAAATCGAAATATCATGCATTATTTATGAAATGAGATGAGTTCTTTCAAAGAAAGGGAAAAAAATCTGTATGAGGTTATTCAGTGCTTTCAAGTACATCTTATCAACTTAACTTCAAGGCTACTTTCATTCGTCAAATATTGAACTCTCTTGCCCACAAACAAATGACTGGGAGTCACAGGTCTGATTGTTTGCTGTTACTTGGTTTTTAATGCCAGTGCTCAGATATTTTCTTCTTCTTCTTCTTTTACAATAACTGGAATGGGGGGGGAAAACCTATGTTTATAGAGCAGCGAATGATTTCCTGTCGTTTACAAGGAGATCCTATACCAGGCATCTGAGTCGCAGGCTGTGATTTATGTTCATTTGATATATAGTTAAAGTAAACAGCAAACACTGTGAAGGACTGAATAGGCTGTGTGTTGGCAGATAACCTCTTGTCTAGCTTTTACAAGGTTTGCAAAGAGTCGGTTGCTCTGATTTGTGCTGGCTAAAATTAGTCAAAACACCTCGGCCATCTTTGTGTATCCAAGTTAACAACTAATGTAACAAGTCAGCCGGCATTAATGAACGTTGAAATAATGAACTGCTGATAACCTTTCCTTTATGTACACTTTTACATACAGATACAGACACAGCTTGACTGAGTCACTGGGGCAATGGCGGTTGAGTTTTGTTCTGCTTCAGCATACTAGGACCTTCTGTAGCATCAGGCTTGAAGGGCAACATTGGGTGGTGAGGTACTTTGATGCTGGGCTGGCACAGTTGAGGATTCATTTATCAATGGAAATGACAAAACTGTAAGCGGCCAATTCTAGTTCCATAAACTAGAAGGAGGGGGAACCACCTTTACATGGGTCTGTCAACAGAGACCATCTTGCCTTAACGCTGAGGTAGATGGCTGTGCAAATGGATGTAAGATAATCAGTGCCTTCCTATAAACAAGTAGGGGACTGAAGCCAATAACTACCCAAAGGAGCATCTCTACCCCCATTGTTCAGCCTGGACACTGAGGTCTAGCTCTGAGGGCCTTCTGGCAGTTCCCCAACTGCAAGAAGCGAAGCTACAGGGAACCAGGCAGAGGGCCTTCTCAGTAGTGGCGCCCACCCTGTGGAACACCCTCCCATCAGATGTCAAGGAGATGAGTAACTGGATAACCTTTGGAAGACATCTGAAGGCAGCCCTGTGTAGGGAAGCTTTTAATGTGTAATGTTCTATTATGTTTTTATATATGTTGGAAGCTGTCCAGAGTGCTGGGGCAACCCAGTCAGATGGGCAAGGCATTATTATTATTATTATTATTAGTTGTAGTAGTAGTAGTAGTAGTAGTAGTAGTAGTAGTTGTCGTTTAGTCGTGTCCAACTCTTCATGACCCCATGGACCAGAGCCCGCCAGGCACTCCTGTCTTCCACTGCCTCCCGCAGTTTGGTCAAACTCACGTTGGTAGCTTCAAGAACACTGTCCAACCATCTCGTCCTCTGTCGTCCCCTTCTCCTTGTGCCCTCCATCTTTCCCAGCATCAGGGTCTTTTCCAGGGAGTCTTCTCTTCTCATGAGGTGGCCAAAGTATTGGAGCCTCAGCTTCACGATCTGTCCTTCCAGTGAGCACTTAGAGCTGATTTCCTTAAGAATGGATAGGTTTGATCTTCTTGTAGTAGTAATAGTAATAGTAGTGTCTACTACAATTCATTATAGTCAAGTATTTGTATGCCACTCCAGAGCAGAAAGTTATCTACGTTGAGAGATCACAGCTTGTCTCACTCTGGAATTTTTTTTGGGAAGGGCAGCCTGAAGCAAGGGATAAACTGTGGTCTCGTTACAGCTCTGACCTCTCCCAGCATTCACATGACTGGTCCTCAATGGGTAATTCCACATATAGATATATTCTCACTCATTGAAGATCAAACGGGGTTTTTTTTCCAACCCCAAAAAATGCACCTGATTGTGGGCTACCAGAAGTAGCATTGTGGGCCAGATCCAACCCACAATGGATTAACTCCTGGTCTAACACATCAAACGGAAATGCAGACAAATTTGAAGACTAGAAAGGTTCTCTGGAGGAGCAAAAAAGTCGGGTGAGTTAACTTGGTGATATTTTATTTTATGCACTTGCTAATCTCTCCAAGGAATTCTGGATTGCAAATTATTTGTATTGCAATTTGGTTGCTTTGTTTTTTTTAACTACCGGCTAGCCACCTTATAAATAGATGTTGAAGGTAGGTGGATATAAATTATGTGCATCAATCAGTAAGCAATACTATTTTCTTTTTTAGAATCCCTGCATTCACATGTGATAAAGGATGTGCCCAGCACCTATTTGTGGCTGCAAATAATGCTTGCTTCCAGATCAGCATGTTTTCCCTCCTGAGCAAGAGTCGATATGTCACAAACATGCCCTCCAGCAAACGCAATCTAGCTTTTAGGCAACTATTTATTTTGACACATCCAAGGTCATGCCCACACGCTCTTGTCAATTAACTAAAAATAACCCTGCAGGTAGGTGCAAAGAGCAATCAATGCAAACAGACACAGCACCTGTGGGTATGCTCTGAAAGGAGGATAAGAAGCCAGGCTTTCCCCACTCTCAAACTACACCACCTGCGCATAGGCTACATAAAAGGTAACAGAGTGACCCTGAGCACATTTGAACCCTTAAAAGGGCATGTATTCAGATAAATCTACAGGTTGATTCACCTTCCTGTGGCCTTTCCTGGATACCCAGACCAACGCACACGCACACACACACACACACACACACACACAAATGTAATTTCTGCTGTAGCTTCTTCTACTCTGACAAACACCCACAGCTGAGTCAGCTGACTGAATAGGGAAAGTGTCATTTTAAGACATCTTCCACCCACTGAAAGAGCTCTTTCAGCTCCCATGGAGAGAAGTCGCAAAAGGTGAGAGAACGCAATTTGAGGTGGGAGTGGAATGACGCTAATATACTTGTGAGACACAAATGAATAACTTAACCTCTCCTTCCCCAGAAATAATAGATTCTTATGTTTCAATGCAAACTCAAGACTTTCATTATGTAGCTGGAGGGGAAATGTATTGGCCTTTAAACGCATGCACACAGCGAGAAAGACAGAGACAGAGAGAACCAGTCCTTAATGAAGAATAACAGTGCTTGGATATATGTTCAATGTTTGTGAGACCTCTGTCTCCACCACTGTGTCTTCCAAGTGGAGAATGTGGGGCTGAGATCAGGATCTGGAGATGAAAAGGCAGCAATCAACTAACACTGCTTGATGCAACAGAAGACAAGCAATAGCAATCTGACATTACCAAATATAGCTTAAGGTGCAGAGGAACATAGGAAGCTGCCTTATACCGAGTCAGACCACTAATCCATCTTGCTCAGTATTGTCTGCATGGACAGGCAGCCCTGCCAGGAGACACCAGGGATTGACTGGGGACCTTCTGCATGCAAAGGAAATGCTCTATTACTGAGCTATGGTCCTCTCCTAGCTTGAATGCTTCACTAAGTAGCCAGGCTTGTGGGGCCAAATAATAAAAAACCACAAGCCAGATGTGCCCACTTTTTCCTCCACTGAAAACTGTAGTGGTCTTTGCTTGGCTATATAATTTAGCATACTTGTAAACACAACAAATACCGTTCGTGGAGTAGACGGGAACAATATTAAATAATATTAAACTGTGCAGGAAAAACAACAGTATAAACAGTACAATGAGAATGAATGGAAGACTCGTTTTGTCAGAAGTCTTTTTTATTTAAGTGTTTATTTAAGTATTAATTAGGAAGATTAAGTTTTTTTATGCACGTAAATCTGCTTTTTCTTCTTTCTTTTTTCTGTATTTTCTTCTTCTTAATTGTTTTTCTTTAATTTTCTTTTTGTAGTATGAGATTGTAAATTCTTTGTATATGTGTGTAATTTAAATTAATAAAGATTATTTAATTATATATATATCATTTAGCAAGAAAATTTTTGAGAAAGAACAACTAGCGACTCCTTTCTGCTAATCTGAGAACATAACAACACTAAAATCAACGCAGATTGCTTTTACTGTATTTCCCTCTCCCTTCAAGGTGGTGACATTTCTGTACAGCACCCTCAACCATGTCCTCTGGGTGGTCTACAAACTTAAAATGAAATTTAAAAATATGAAATGCTAAAGATCTAAAATGCACTAAAGCATATCATTAAAATGCCAGGGGGGGGGATAAAAAAGGTATTCATGTGGTGCTGAAAGAACCACAATGTAGGCACCAGGCAAGCCTCTCTGGGAAGGAGATTTAAGAATGGAGGCGCCGCCACCAAAAAGACCATGTCCCCAATAGCCCCCTGTCTCACTTTATTAGGTGCAGGAATCCAGAGAAGTGTCCTTGTTGAAGATCTAACTGCTAGGGCAGGAATATATGGGAGAAGGTAGGATTTGAGGTAACCTGGCCTCAAAGTGTTCAGGTATTTCAAGGTTAATGCCAGAACTCTGAATAAGGCACAAAAATGGACGACTTGATTTTAATGTAGAATACAGTGTATAATTTATCTCTTCCTCAAATCCATATGATGTAACTGCAACTAAAAGCTGCTAACAAGAGTAATATAAATACAATAAAATATGGGAAAACAACAAAAATACAGTGGATTAAAAATGATTTTGGGGTCAGGATGATGCCCATGCTTTGTCTATGTGTTTCTAGCAAATATCAGTTGGATGACAATAGGGTAGCCTTTGCCAGTCTGGTGCCCTTGGCCAGTCTGGTTCTATGGGAACTGCCGTCCAAGACTGGAGGGCATGAGATTGACAAAGGTCACTGCTGGATAGTTCAGTAGGACCATCTAAGATGTGACTAAGTATCCAGAAGCAAGTATCTCTTGCAAACCAAGGAAGCACTAGACCAGGCTGTTGGGTACCTTGTAAGAGACCTCTCACACTTAAATTTCCATGTTTTTCTTTAAAAACCATGCTGAAGTACATCACTACAGAGTGAACATCAAGATTCCTGCCTGTAAGGATCATTTGCCACCAGTGGTGCAGCTTCATGCTCCGGCACCGGGGGGGCGGAGACCAGGCGGGGGAAGGGCTGGTGTGCATCCCGGGGGGCGTGGTGCGCTGCCCACAGGGGCATGACGCGCATCCTGGGGGCGTGGCATGCTGCCTGCGGGGGCGTGGTACCCAGCGGGGGCAGGGGGGAGCAACAATGGCATCCCACTGGGATCTCGCTGCCAGGGGCAATGCGCTTCCCCCACACCCCTCTTCCTCCGCCAGTGTTTGCCACTGACAGTGCCACAAGGTTGGTATGGAAAATGTGACTTGTGAATCCTGGCCTTTCCAACAGGGAGGTTATTCCAAAAGGAAATACTTTGCAGCTTATCTCTGACCATTTCAACTCGAAGTGCAAGACTAGAATGTTGGGCCACTGGCTGGCATCTCGCCAAAACTACGGCTGGCGCCAGACAGGCTCATCATATTAGTTAGATCAGGCTCTTGCCTGTGTTACTTGAGCTTATAATTGTTTGTGTGGTATTCTTAGAACATGAACACGACTTCTTTTGCGGCATTCCAAATTAATTCATTCCTTTTGATTTATTTGATTTCTCAAAGATGGCAGCAGGACGAAGCTTAATATTTATTTTGAGGAACCTAAGATATGGAGGTATCGCAGTGAGGGTGAGGGATCAATGAGGTTTAGTTTCCTTCCAGTTGCAGAGGATACAGCTAATGCACAAGATTTTGGCTGCAGTAAGGAGACCAGTATAAATGTTTGCTTCACAGCATAGACCAAGATATGCTTATGCATAACATGATCTTGCAAGGGGAAGGGGGAGGGACTGCTTATGTTCTCCTGTAAGTGGCATCCATATATCTTCTGAAGTTCACCCAGAGGTCTTACGGGAACTGCATAAACTACCCAGAGTCAGACTGAGGACATTTTACACATGATACTGGAATGCATTTCAGATGCACAAATGTTAAGATGGAAAATGAGTCGGAGACTTTTTAAAATCAAAGATAGCCAATGTCGAATTTAGATTTGAGTTTCAGCGACGGGAAGTGCAATGCTTCAAGTGGCACTTGTGAAAGTTTCTACTGGCTGAAATCTTTGACGCCTTTGATCAAGAGATTTTAGGAATGCAGTGACAACAACTGAGCAGACGAAAGTTAAATAAAGTAAGCTTTGCAAAGACAATCCATGCTGCTCTGATGCTGGCCCCAGATTAAACAGAAGGTGATACCTTGACCTCTTTTGGATTTGGATGTTATCAAATGGAGTGGAAATCTGGACTCCTTAATAGAATAATAATTGTCTAATATGATGAGGCACTTATGAACTACTTAGACATGTGCAGAGCTCTGAGTCAGGACAAAAAACATACGTTATCAGATATGACTGAGAAATTCTGCTTAAAGCTCTTCTCCTTTTTTGCCAGATCTTCCTTTAACATTCTTTTGAGACATGAGGAAACCATTCCATACAAGATAGGAAAGGGAGGTGGGGGAATAACTCCCTAAACACATCAGAAGAATATTTGGGTCTTAAAGCTGCATTTTCTCACTTCAGTTAGTTCTGCCTCTCCTTTTGACAATGGTATCTGCATTCAGTTCTGAGGGTATGTAGACAAAACAATTCCTTCATTTAAGTAACAGATCCAAGAAGCTTGCTCAGCATATTGACATTCGGTTGAAGATGGATGCTTGGCTCCCAGTTTCCGTCCTCCTCACGGACCACCATCTGCTCATCTGTCTCTCTAGGAATTAGATTCCTAGCAAATTGGAATAAATGTGCAATTAGGGGTGGGAAATCCAAAGCTGCTTAGGAGGAATAACCAAGTAATAGTATATTAGTATACTGGTGACTTGTAGCTCATTCAGCCTGGCTTATATAATTTTTAATTGCAAATAGCAAATATCATATGTCATTATCCAATCCTACCTTACCATTACATTTACAATCCCCTCCCTGACATCCCTCATCTTCCCCTTCTGGTTTGTTACATTGTTTGTTGTATTCTGCATGTATAAAAGGTAAAGGGACCCTGACCATTAGGTCCAGTCGTGACCGACTCTGGGGTTGCGGTGCTCATCTCACTTTATTGGCCAAGGGAGCCGGCGTACAGCTTCCGGGTCATGTGGCCAGCATGACTAAGCCGCTTCTGGCGAACCAGAGCAGCACACGGAAATGCCATTTACCTTCCCGCGGAAGCGGTACCTATTTATCTACTTGCACTTTGACCTGCTTTCAAACTGCTAGGTTGGCAGGAGCCAGGACCGAGAAACGGGAGCTCACCCCGTTGCGGGGATTCGAACCGCCAACCTTCTGATTGGCAAGTCCTAGGCTCTGTGGTTTAACCCACAGCACCACCCGCGTCCCATTCTGCATGTATATATACTATTAAATGTTATTGCATTGTCATCCTCTATTTTTGTATTCAATAAAGTTGTGAAAGTTTATTCAAATCCTGCCAATGAGTCCATTTCTTTTTGTTGTTTCTGCAGATAAATTGTAAATGGTTCCTAAAGTCACTGTTATCTTTTTCATGTAGTTTGTCAGTTAACTTTGATAACTCTGCATAGTCCATCAATCTTTCTTGCCATTGTTCTTTTTTTTGGTATTTCTTCAGATTTCCAGTTCTGAGCTATTAAAATTCTTGCCGCAGTGGTCACATACATAAATAACTTGCATTTCCCTTTTGGTAATTCTTGGCCTAAAATACCTATTAAAAAGGCTTCTGGGTTTTTTTTACCAGCCTGGCTTATATAATGGCAGTCAGGCAGTCTTGCTTTGACTCCATTTGTCTTTCACACACATGCCTTTGCTATCATTGTTGTTGCGGTGGACCATTTTTTCCTTTCACTCGATGTCAGAGAGGTGCCAGTATAAGCACTAATCTTCATATTAAAATCCTTGCCAACACTGTGACATGTTTCTAAGACACTAAATTATTCCTTAGATAGGGAGCCTAGAAATGCTTTGAGGCAAATAGCCTTGTGAGGAATTTCTGGGCTATCGTACAAAACCCAAGGTATGACATATAGACCATTGCATCAACGGCAAAAATGCTCTGCTATGCATTTCCTCTCAGCTGTCAACCAGACTCATAGTTTTTCTATGCATTGGAAAGACTTCTTAGTAAAGCCTTCCTATAACACAGAATGTGTGGCGTTTCTGAATGTGTAATTTGACTTTTAGGCAAAAGTCTGTATTATAAAAGTCTGTATTACTGCCAATTCTCCCCCCCCCAGGGGGTACTCAAGGGTACCGGCACCTATTTTTCTAGGAAAAAACCCTAGAACTGTAAGTGCTGTATGTGTTAGAGATAATATGAGTTAAGTGGTTAATGTCCATAAAAACCAGCCATTGTGCACATTTACTATATCTTATGAAGAATGTTCACGTTATCTGTCCATGAAGAAGAAACTGTACACAATTCCCAGGCATACATATACACTTTGAGGAATGTGCATATCTCATAGCTGTCAACTTTTCCCTTTTCTTGTGAAGAATCCTATTCGGAATAAGGGAATTTTACTTATCTTGGCTGCTTTTTGGATATTCCCTGGGCACTCTGCATACTCTCCAATAAGGCCTTGAGGAGTATCCATAACTTAACAGGGTTTTGTACATCCTCCAGGCAATGTGCATAAACTCCAACCATCTCAACTGCATTTTGTATGTTCTTTGGCATTATACACATTTCCCTGTCATTATGCATATTTGCCAAGAAACATGTCTTTTGTTGCTATTTCTAGTTTACTGGTGGATAATCCATTGCCACAGCCCACCGTCACACTCCACATATGTGCTTGTAATGAATCTGCACATTATAATCTCCATGTCATAAGGAACCAAATATTCCTTAATTAAAAAGTGAAAGGCATACCCACAGAATTCACAGTCTCAGAGATGGATAAAAACTGCACAACTGGAGGAAATAAAATGATGTGTGCATGAAGTGTTGGTGGGCATGTGTGCATAATGCTTCCTGCCATAACATACAGCACTATCAGGAGCCGGCGCACCCATGAGGCAAGGTGAGGCAACTGCCTCAGGTGGCAGGATCCACAGAGGCAGCAGATCCCAATGTAGATCTTTATTCCCCTGCCTGCTTTTGATGTAGAACTTTGCTCACCCATTCTTCTTTGGAAAGGAGGGGGGCGCCATTTTGTGGTTCACCTCAGGTGCCAAAATGCCTTGGGCCGGCCCTGAGCACTATCCTAAACCAAACCCTCTGCCTATGGACTGGACGAGAATGATTAAAAGAAGCCTTTCCAACCTTTCCTTGAAAACCTACAAATTTGGAAACCATGCAACCTCCTGTATTGCCCATTGGTATTCTACAAGTGCACAACCAGGCACGAGCTGTGTGCATGATGCTAAACATCCTTCTGTAATACAGCTGTGTTGGTGAATTTCTGTGGATGATGACAAAGAAGCGTGATGGGACTCAAGGACTTTCAGGATCACTCTGTTCTTGACTAAAGAGGTACAGCCAGCGTGGTGGACTCCTAATCTGGTGAACCGGGTTCGCATCCCTGCTCCTCCACATGCAGCTGCTGGGTGACCTTGGGCCAGTCACACTTCTCTGAAGTCTCTCAGCCCCACTCACCTCACAGAGTGTTTGTTGTGAGGGAGGAAGGGAAAGGAGAATATTAGCCGCTTTGAGACTCCTTCAGGTAGTGATAAAGCGGGGTATCAAACCCAAACTCTTCTACTTCTCTTATTCTCTTGCTTTGGACCTTCTGAAATAAGACCATGCAAACACAACGTAAAAGAGTCTTGTTTTACTAAAGAGCTTCCCAAGAACATACAACACTGCATCAAGCAGCACACCAGCATTTGCTGACCAATTCAAGATTTTCTGTTGACTTGTTATCAATACGTAACCAGGATCAGTTTATCTGACCTAAACTGCCAGCAGTTTCTGTGCTTCCTTCTCTAGCTCCAAGGAACAACAGCTCTTTGCAGTTTTGAAAGCTAGAGGGTTTTTTGTTGTTGTTTTTGAGAAGGAGCTCCCAGTTGCCTTGAGCTGAAATTGAGGATTAAACACCTCATTCTTCATTACAAATCATTTCAGGATTCTTCTTGGCTTTCATTAAGAAGAACAAGAAGGCTGCTATAAGGTTTGGACGGCATTTACTCCAGTAATCCAGGAGGCATTAAGGCCAGGATCTGTCATTCCCCTTCCCCCCCAACAATGAAATGTTTCATAGGGGATCTGTTTGGATTTTGGCAAGTTACAAAGATATCTGCCAACTGTCAGCTTTTTTGCAAACTGGAGAGCTTGGAAGCTGTCATTTTAAAGATGTGTGCATTGCTTCCTTGAATGCTGCAGCCTTCACACCTGCCAGAAAATGTCAGCTTGTTTGTGCCAAGAATAAAAATGTGGACATATGTCTCATTCTCCATATAAAAAGTACAGCGTCTATATTTTTGTATCCACTCCCTGACGAAAGTCAGTCATGCTTTTCCTGCAAATCAGAGCTGCAGAGAACATAAGAGCCATCTGGGATCCAGGTAAGGGTCTGTTTCAGGGTGGAGAACCTCAGGCCTGCAGGGTCAAATGTGATCTTCAACGCCTCTCTGTCTGGGCCTCAGGACTACCCCCTGGCAACACCCCTTCACTGCCACACACCCCAACTGGCACTGCTTCCTAACCTCCATGAATGTTTTCCCCTGACTGGAAAGCTTCATTGAATTCTGGTAATGCTTCTTGATTGCCTGGATACAGGACAAAGAAGGATGTGTGAGTATTTGTAGAAACTTAGGCAACTGTACAAAGGGGAAATGTACATTAATTGCCCCACCTACTTTTGCTTCTGGTCCCACTGACCACTGCCATGTGGCTCCCGGAAGGTTGCCCACAGAGTACTTTGATTTTCAACAAAATACCACAGACTCCTGAGTAAACTTAGCAGTCAAAGAATAGGAAGAGAGGTCAGAAATTGGTTAAGTTGCAGCAAGCAAAGAATAGGAATAAGTGGACGGTTCTCCAGATGGAGAGAAAAGAGTGGAGTCCACCCCAAGGTCAGAATTCAAACCTGTGCTTTTTAACTTGATCTAGAGTTAGGAGTGGGTGGCACTGTGGCCTAAACCACAGAGCCTAGGGCTTTGAATCCCCACGAAGGGGTGAACGCCCGTTGTTCAGTCCCAGCTCCTGCCAACCTAGCAGTTCAAAACCACGTCAAAGTGCAAGTAGATAAATAGGTACCGTTTCGGCGGGAAGGTAAATGGCATTTCCGTGCGCTGCTCTGGTTTCACCAGAAGCGGCTTAGTCATGCTGGTCACATGACCAGGAAGCTCTACATCGGCTCCCTCAGCCAGTAAAGTGAGATGAGCGCCGCAACCCCAGAGTTGGTCACGACTGGACCTAACGGTCAAGGGTCCCTTTACCTCTGAGTTAGGAGTAGGCAGTGAGGTGGCCAAGTTTGCTGATAATACTAAATTGTTCAGGGTCATTAAAACGAAAAGAGATTACAAAGAGCTCCAAAAAGGATTTCTCCAAACTGAGGGAATGGGCAATAAAATGTTGAAAACAATTCAATGTAAACTCCCTGCTTCCTGCTACTTAACCAGTTCCTTACCCAGAAGAGAACCTCTCCATGACTGCTAAGCTAACTCAGGAGTCTTTGGTGAGGTACTTTGTTGAAGGAGTTTTGAATATCTAAGTACACTCTGCTGACTGGATCGCCTCTGTCTGAATGCTTGTTGGCACTCTCAGAGAACTGCCTGAGAATCTGGAGATTCCAATTAATCATGTTAATATCCATCAGTTGGCCTATGCTGCCTTAAAGAATCTTATGTCCAACTTTCGGGAGAGAACAATGAACATGTTTTGCCAAACACTCACCAAAGGGGGAAACTGCTCTCTGTTGATAGTCAACGCTTTCTGTTTCAGTGATGCACCTGTGTAAGGTGGCCTTCCACCGCAGAAGACATATATTAACAAAGAAGGTTAATGAATGTCTGGAATCCAATATTACATTTTCTCTGATGTAGCAATGCAATATGAAAAAACAAGAACTAAGACTGTCTTAGATTGATCCACCTTCCATGTGTTTTTTCTACATTAATGAGAAAGACTAAGAACTCATTGAGAGTATACGTTCTTGACAAAATATGTAATCAGCAGCATAATGACATTATCCACACAGACATAATTGTCATTATACAGAGAAATTACCTCTGTGACCCCAAAGCAACTTCAGAATGCAACTCTTATAAGGTAGAAATCAGCCATTTTCCCCAGTCCATTCATGCATGCAGTGTTCATATTATTTTGTCCAATTCATATTTCCAGGATTTAAGTACACTGTGTAGTTCTCCTACGCAACCATTTGATCAAAAAACTGTCATGAACAATCCCAGAAATCCCAAAATAGCATTGAAGTTGACATGTTGGAAAGTGCTCACCCTCTGGCTGCTACTCTGTCATTCCAAGTCATCCTCGCTGCTGACCAAATCTGTACTTTCCAAGAATAAATCTTGTGATATTGTGTAGTCAACATATTTAGACGGAATGGAAGAAAATCCCAGTAATGGGAGCACTTAAGACTAGTTCCACTGAAAATCAAATGAGCTAAATTGCAACAAGCAACTCCATCTTGGCATACACATTAATCCTTGTCCTATTTACAGCCAGCTTATTTTAAAGAATAATAAGATTGATATTTATGCCTTTCGTAATGAAATTAAACTGATACTCAGTGAAAGATGCGGCAGATCCACACCATGTGTTTAAAGCACACCCAACACACATTTAAAACACATGACTCCCCCCAAAGAATTCTGGGAACTGTAGATTAATTCCCAGTACCCTTAACAAACTACAGATTCCAGGGTTCTTCAGGGGGCACCACATGCTTTAAATGTATAGTGTGGATCTGGCCATAACTGGAGAACTTGGAGAGCCAGTGTGGGGAAGCAAATAAGAGGGCTAGGTTTGGACTAGCTGCACTTGGGGTCAAATCCTTGGACAGGTAGTTCTCAGAGTACAGTTCTCTAAAATCAGAGTACAGGATCACCATCACCACCAGTGTTAGCACACCTCTTTTAAGCGCTTTAGGATCAGATTTGAAGATGGCTGGTCATCTGTGTGGATAATGTCCTTACAGTGGTACCTTGGGTTAAGTACTTAATTTGTTCTGGAGGTCTGTTCTTAACCTGAAACTGTTCTTAACCTGAAGCACCACTTTAGCTAATGGGGCCTCCTGCTGCCGCTGTGCCGCTGCTGCACAATTTCTATTCTCATCCTGAAGCAAAGTTCTTAACCTGAGGTAATATTTCTGGGCTAGTGGAGTCTGTAACCTGAAGCATATGTAACCTGAAGTGTTTGTAACCTGAGGTACCACTGTACACAGTTTAGTAGCTGATTGGTACTGGCCTTGTATCTGTATTTCAAACAGTCTGGAGTTTCCTGTGACTGTTCCGTTCTTGTTGGGGAGAGACAATTGATGTGCTTGTCAAGCTTCCTAACTGGTGTGTCCTCTAAGCCTTCTATGATGCCCTTTCTTGTGTCATACTAACTCCAAGCAGGTTCTTGACTCTGGGGGAAAAACGCCAGATAGACGCAGAGATACTTTGTCCATGCCATACTTCTGCTTTCCCCCCTTCAGCTTTCTGAAGGATTTCATGATGGCACAGACTTGAGCATGAATCTTTTACTGCCACTTACTGGAAACAGGCATCACTGCAACCAGGAAAATTGCTTTCAAGAAACAGACCCCTAGGTGTTCGCTTTCCAAGAGTACTGGTAATTCAAGGTCAATATATATGTACCAAGATAATAATAATAATAATAATAATAATAATAATAATAATAATAATTTATTATTTGTACCCCACCCATCTGGCTGGGTTTCCCCAGCCACTCTGGGCGGCTTCCAAAAATACAGTAAAATATCACAGATTAAAAACTTCCCTGAACAGGGCTGCCTTAAGATGTCTTTTAAATGTCAGGTAGTTATTTATCGCTTTGACATCTGATGGGAGGGCGTTCCACAGGGCGGGCGCCACTACCGAGAAGGCCCTCTGACGAGAACCTGCAGTAAATTTCCATCCACGCGCCCATCTTACCACATGGGCACTAACAACCATTTTCCTACAGCCCTCTGCCTGGTTCCCTGTAGCTTTGCTTCTCGCAATGAGGGAACCGCCAGAAAGCCCTCGGCGCTGGACCTCAGCGTCCGGGCAGAACGATGGGGGTGGAGACACTCCTTCAGGGTGGGTTTTTTGTTTTTTGTTTGTAATGATGAAGATGATGAAACAATTTGAACTGTAACTCAATGAGAGGTAAACTCCAGTTCCTAGGCTGTAGAATGTGGATAATGTTCACACAGTACGTTTCCCATAGAATGCTCTGAGAAACAGACAAGGAGGAGATGAAGACAGAAGTTCTACCCACTAGTTTGTTTCTAGCATAAGGTATTTGGAGGTATACTACACCTGAATACAGGTTCTGTTTTCCTATCATGGTTAAATATAGTCCCAAAAACCACATTTAGGTTGCAATCAACTATGCACTTTCAAGAGGGAGTCCCATTGAACTCAGTGATGCTTACTTCTCAGACATGCATAGGATGACACCATTACTGGCAAAATCATCACCAGGCAGATTCCTAAATGCACTTATCTCTATCAATCTGTTGCTCAGGGTCTCAGAAAATGTTGCTGTTTTCAACTTGCAGGTGGAAAAAAATATGTATCTTCACATGTATTCCTTATTGTCCTAGGTTCTTAGAACCCACTCATCAAGACCAACCACCCTTTCTCCAAACAGTTTAAAGAAAATTACAGAAGACCTATAATTTTGGATTATCTCTATTACCAAGAGAAAGGTAAACTGCTGCGTTGAGTTAGGAGACTGAAGTAAATTCTAGTTGGGAAGACAACTTAATATGCTCGGTTGCTAGGGAAACCAGACACATCAGATATGGAGTTTACTCCTGCGATGCAGTAAAGACACTAACCCACCATAATCCAACCCACGAGTTTCTCAGGTTTGATACTGTGGAAAAGTAATATCCCTGGTGATAAAGCACCACAGCTAATAGGACAACAAAGGCACATGAGGCAAGGAGATCAGCAGCAATACTGGAGAGGAGAAACTCCTCTTTAAGTCTTCCAATCCTTCTCAGTTACTAATTGAAATCTCACAAGATTGAGATCTCACCCACTTCCCTTGTTGGAACACACTTCTCAGCAAGGCATGTGTGGAACCAACTTCACTATCATTTCAGTGGCAGTTTTTATCCCCCTGCACATGTGGGGAGCACTCATGATATTGTTGAAACAGTGGCTTGGTTCGCATGGCACACGAAATCAAACCATGGTTTAGTGTGAACATATGAGTGGGCATCTCTTGGAAAGAAGCCTTGCTGCTCCCAGGCCCTTTGTGCTGTTGCACCACACTGAGTCGAGCCAAGGATTGGTTTAGCATGTTGTCCAAATCTGGGCTCGTATCTAAGTCTCTCCCAGACTAACCACACATGGTAAATCAAGAGCAGGCCTTGGTGACAGCTCAATGCACATCTAGAGAGAGCTTAACCATGAGCCAACTTGGGCTTAGCTTAGTGTGGTAGCAAAAAGGAGGGAGGGAGGGAGCAAAGCAGCTGTGAGCTCCTCTGCAGGAACCTGGTTTACACTAAACCATGGTTTGGCTCAGTATGACGAGTGAGCCAGGTCACTATGTTGCGTGCATTTTCCACAATTGTTATTGTACCACCATTGTGCCATTTAATATTTTTTCCATTGTATTCTATAGAGCCAGTGTGGTGTAGTGGTTAAGAGAGGTAGACTCGTAATCTGGGGAACCGGGTTCTCCTCCACATACAGCTGCTGGGTGACCTTCTTTGAAGTCTCTCAGCCCCACACACCTCCCAGAGTGTTTGTTGTGGGGGAGGAAGGGAAAGGAGAATGTTAGCCGCTTTGAGACTCCTTCAGGGTGATAAAGCAGGATATCAAATCCAAGCTCTTCTTCTTCTTCTTCTAGTGTTGAGACTTTTTTGTATAAAGCAATATACAAGTCTAATAAATCGAATCACTTGTGACTTCCTTACTTTGGGGGCAGACAATTGTATGGGCACAACCATCAGACAGTTCTGACCGCCATGGCTTCTTGACAAAGCATCATGGGAACTGTAATATGCTGAGATCTCTAGCTCTACCTTTGCTATAGGGAAAGAATTGTTAAACCAGTTTTAAGCCTGTGGTGTGGATTCCAGGAGAGATTCAGCACTTCTATCCTTTATTTGTAAACCATATGTCAGGTGTCCTTTATTATGTAGATACATACATTAAGTGCATTTTACGACAATATAGACAGCCCTTTGGTATGTGGCCCACTCTCTTTCCCACGGGCAACCAAATGTTAACTCTGTGGTTGAACATACAAAAAAGTCATAATGAATGTATGTCACACAGCTTTGAACGTTACTTAACTGAGGCGAACAAGGAACTGAGTGGGCACAAATTTAACCAGGCAGGTTCCCACAGACCATTGCAAAGTGTTTCTCAGACAACAGCTTGCAAATCCAGTTTGAAATTATCTCGTCTGCTTCTGCTTATCTTGACATAAGTGTTTTTTTTTAAAAAAAAACCACTGCAGTAAGCGAATAGGTTTCAAATTATGGAGTGGAGGAAGAGGAGTTGAACATAACTGAGGAAAATATTCTTTTTTAAAAATATGGTGCATTGACTAGCATTAATAAAACCTGCTCTTTAAGATGCTGCTCTTATCAGATATTTAACATTAAAAAGGATGATTATCCTTCTCAGTTACTAATATTTTAAATAGGTAAGGGGTCATACCTTATGCCTTGAATGCAGAAGATCCAAGGCTAGTAAAAAGCATCAAATATTGTGCAGTGAGGAAAAACCTCTCCCTGAGACCTTGGAGGGTGTTGCCAGGTAGAGTAAATATGGGACAAGCAACTTGTAGCTCCCCCTATTGTTGTTGGGGTCTCATCAGCCCTGACTACCAGCCATACTAATGAATTCCAACAACATATAGAAGGTCACAGATTCCCCATCCTTGGGAAGAGGGAATGATTGTTAACCCCCCTGGAAACTGTAGCTCTGTGAGGGGAACAGGAGTATTCTAACATCTCTCAGCGCCATTAACAACCACACTTCCCAGGATTCTTTGCAGGAAGCCACGATGGTTTAAAGTGGTATGATACCACTTTAAATATATAGTGCAGATGAGGCCCAAGTCTCATGAAGAATGGCTGAGAAGTCCTGCGTATGTTTATCTTGGAGGAGAGAAATTAAGGGGAGGCATGAGGCGTGTCTTCAAGGGTCTGAAGTGCTATCATGTAGAAGATTAAGCAGACCTGCTCTCTTTAGACTTGCTTTAGAGGGCAAATCTAGAACAAATGGGTGGAAATGGCAAGGTTTTGGGCCCAGCATTATAAGGAACTTCTCCACCAGAGGTATTTAAGCAAAAAGTGGATAGACATATCTCAAAGGCTCTGTAGTCGCAAGATTCATATACTGAGCAGTGTGGTTGATCTGAGGACTTTGAAGGTCTCTAAATAATAAATAATAACCAACAACTTTCTACTTTGGGATTTGAGGAGGAGATATCATCAGACTACTCCCTTCCAAACAAAGCCCCACAAGGCCTTTTCTTGGCTGTAAATGTTGCACATTTCCTTATAGATGGCTGCTATCTTGTGGACAAAATACATAGCAGGACTTTTTCAATCAGGATGCCAACCCTGTGGGGTACCTTACTTCCTGACCCAGCTACCCCCGACATTCAACATTTTTAGGTCAGTTGTTATTTGTATCCTTTTCTGGTTTTGCATTAAAATTGTCGTCATCGTCGTCTCTCCCCCCCCCCCCCCATCTGCTGCTCCATTGTTTTCATGAAAAAGATTTTTTAGCTTTATATTTTACCTGGATTTAACACCGTGTGTTAAAAGTGCAGAGTAGAAATGTGTCAAATAAATAAATAAATAAATGTTTTTGTTTTTATCCTTTGAAGCTATGGTTTTATTGTTGCAAATTGGATTTTATTTTATGTTGTCAGCTGCTCTGATTTCTTTTTTTGAAGAAGAGGAACAAAGTTCTTCTTCTCTTCTCTCTTCTCTTCTCTCTCTCTCTCTCTCTCTCTCTTTTTGAAGCAACAAGCAATTTCTTTCACAGTAGTCTTCGAATCTTGGAAATGATGCTCTGCGTGTCATTTATGGATGAGGAAAGGAATTGTGGGGCTTTCTGAAAGCGAAGACTGACTCTGCTGTCTGTAATTGCCTCTTCTTTCCCCAAGTCAGAGTGGTTATTGTTGTTTTTTGGCTGGGGAAGGTGTGGGAATTGGCACAAGAGATGGCAACACAGGTGAGATGTAAAACCCAGTTGCAACTAGAAAGGTGCTGGACCTGCTGGACCTGTGGCAAGTCTTGCAGTAGCCCTTCCCTGCCATCAGTGAGCATGTGCTATTATTTGTGTGTATGTGTGCACTCACATGTGACCCTTAAAACACATCTGATATGGATTGACTGTGGAAATAGCACACATTCCCTCCCTCCAAGTCAAGGTGAAAATGATGCTGATAATGCTGATGACTCCATTTATATGCCACTTTTCCTCCCAGGAGCTCCTGATGGCATACATGTTCCTCGACCCACAAATTTAATCTTCACAAAAACCTTGAGAGGTAGGTTAGGCTGAGATATTAACAACTGACCCAAAATGCACCCAGTGAGCTTCCAGACTTAACATGGCTATGAACCTCGATCTCCCAGGTCCTAGTACAACACTTTAACCACTACTTCTGATGTTGGCATACTCAGTCAAATTCAGTCAGAAATTCTCCAGCATTTCCTTTTTGAATTATATGGGGAAATCTGTTATTTGTTCATGGATGGGAATAAATGCATGACACATAAGGTTGCTATGTTTGCCTTAGCAGCCCAACAGCTCAGACAAAATATAATTTTACCACATGGGGAGCCATGTGCTGATGACCACCTCTGCTAAAATGTACTGTACAGTGGTATCTCGGGTTAAGTACTTAATTCGTTCCGGAGGTCCGTTCTTAACCTGAAACTGTTCTTAACCTGAAGCACCACTTTAGCTAATGGGCCTCCCGCTGCCATCGCGCCGCTGCTGCACGATTTCTGTTCTAATCCTGAAGCAAAGTTCTTAACCTGAGGTAATATTTCTGGGTTAGCGGAGTCTGTAACCTGAAGTATATGTAACCTGAAGTGTATGTAACCCAAGGTACCACTGTACTTCATTTCTGCAGCAGCCAGTGGTTTCTAACAAATGCACCTGACTGACAGACAGACTGAAGCAGAAAAATCCCACACATGCCTCTCTCCACCTTTATATAATATTACATGTAAAGTAGTAATATGCTGAACTTTCATGGCACTCAAATTCAACTGTCTGAGGTGGCTGCAACATGGCCCTCTCACTTTGCCTCATGGTAGGGCTGGCTCAGCTGGCAGGAACAGTTTTTAAGGAGTTGGAGGCAGAGTGGGAAAATATGGTGGTCACTGCTTGGGCAACTGTAGAGAGTTAACCCAACTGTCTGTGTATCACAGTATGCAAAGTGGGTGGATGGGTGAAAATAAGGGGTGGAGGAATAGCTCAGTGGGTAAGCACGAGGCTCTAAATCTCAAGGTCGTGGGTTTGAGTCTCATAAGATCCCTTCACACTGCAGGGGGTTGGGCTGGATGACCCTCGCGGTACCTTCCAATTCTGACCAGCTGTAGCACCTGATTGAGAGAGCTGGTCTCTAGGCTCTTCTATTGCTCCTTCTTCCCCGTCCTCAACTGCCTTTCCAGACCCAGGGATGCCCCCTCTCCTCCCAGCTCCCCGAGCCTGTCCACTTGGATGCCTGCCTGCCATCATCTAAGCGCCCCTCCGGGCAGCCCCTTCTGCCGGCAGCTGGCTCGGCCGGCCAAGGGGCCGTCGCTCGGCTCGCTGCAGCTGCGCACGCGCCGTTTCCCCCAGCGTGCTCATTAACCAGGAAGGAGGAAAACCTGATGGGAAGCAAAACCCCAAGCGCGGCCAGAGCGAGCGAGGCGGAGATCGGCGCTCTCCCAGCCGCAGGCGCGCACCATGTGGACCACAGCAGCCTGCCTGCCCGTGGCGTGCCTCTTGCTCCAGCTCCAGGCTGCAGGTAAACACGCAAGAGGACCCAATCTGGCCGTGCTAGGATGGCGTGCAGAGCAGCCGAGGCTTGGGCTAGGAGGGTTGGAAGGGGTCTCTCTGAGCGCCCGGGCACGTTGAGAGGGAGACAGGGAGGGAGAATCGGGGCCATTAAACCACCTGTTGGGTGGTCCCCCTCCTTGGGTGCGGGGCCACCATCCTTTATTGGCGTCCCACGAAGGCTTTTGGGAATGAAAAACGAGCAAAGAGGTGTTGGATCTTCCCCGCTGTTCATCTGCGCGTTTTTGTGGGTCATTTGCTTTTGCGCGTTCCAAAGGGTGGATTTGGAGCAATAGCTTGTTCGCTTTAGTAGAGGCAGACCATCTGGTTTGCAGCTCCGGCGACGTGTTTTAGCCCCGCCGTAATCTGGGCTAGATTCGCCTCCAGCTCTCCCCCAGCAGCCCGGAGCTGCTTCTCTCGAAAGCTGAAGATCCCTCTTTTGTTCGGGAAAAGTGTCTGTTTTCTGCCCAGACAGGAGCAGTTTGGGGGGAGCGGGTGGGGCTGTTTTCTGTCGGTGTTGTCTGGTGTGGGCGCCTCTGTCCGTCTGTGTACAGTGCATGTTTTCGGGTTTCAGCACCAGGGTCAGCGACAAGCCGAAATACCTAGAAATGCGAAGCAGCGGGGAACCGGGCCAGACAATTCTACATCTTGCAATCATATGGTCCCCGCTGTTCTGAGCTCTGTTAATAAGAAATACGGTAATTCAAAACAACACAGCATTGCAAACGCTCAGCGGCTGCCCTTCCAGGTAACAAGAGATCGAAGGACTAGAGGTTTATGCCTGTGCACGTTTCTTTCTTTTTCGTTTGTTTCCAGGGGGAAATCGCACAAGTCATTATTGTAGCATGATGGAGGCTGCGCTTTAAATGCGTGCTGGGATGTGGAAGTAGCATTTTAGGAAAGGTGAAATCCTGCTGCGACAGCTCTCTCTTGTGCAATAGCCGTACAGCGGGGATAATAAATCCCCTCTCTGCTTACCTAGCAAAAGCTTTGCCGCCTTCGGGGAAACGCTGCAATTAAAGCATTACAGACCCCTTTTCAATCATGGCCATCGGTTTTAGACTAGTTATTATATGCTTGAATTTCTGCACAGAAAGAGAAAGATGGTTCAAAGAATATCGCAGTCGTCTTGGGCTACTAATCCCCGTCATTTAAAATGCAATGTCCTCATTTTAAACAGAAAGACCATTACTTAAAGATAACTCTCTGTTAATAGAACCACATCATCACCTCATTTCAGCAAACATTGCTGTTAAGTTCTTCCTGCAATGAAAATGGATGTCGTTTGCTAAGGAGCTTCACTCCCAGTTTGTCTGAGTGGTCTTACATGGCTACAGTTTGGTGGTGGTGGTGCGGTGGGGAGATGTTAGTTGCCCGAGGGGTTTGTTTGGAAAAATCGAAGAAAGAAAAATCTTGCGGACTCAATACCTCACTAATCACAGGCTCAAACTGATTTGGAGTTGAGCATCCCTCCCCCAGCTGGTCACATTTTGTTGCATAAAACTCAGGTATTGCATAAAACTCAGGTGTTTAAGCATGTAACTCTTTTACATGCCTTTTCAGAAGCAAATGCTGTTGCATTCAATGGGAATAACTCTTTTAGGATTGCAGTTTTGAGTCATCTGTCTAATACTGGGATGATGTACCTTCTCTCGCTCCTGCTAGTTTAATGCAACATTTTTATAATCTCTAATTGTAGCTAGTTAGTGTTGGATGATGGAGGCTATGAGGCTGCAACCCTGTATCTACCGTACTTACCTGGGAGTAAGTTCCACTGGACAACCGTGAAACTTACATCTGAATATATATTATAAGACTGTTCAGTGAGAACCCTTAAAGCCCTGAGTGCTCTCTGTGTCTCTGCATTCGTATGGATGGTTTGCCCCTGGAGGGCTTCCAGCTGTGGACCTCCATCTTCACAGGTGGACCTTTCTCTCCACAATAACCTCTGGCCCCTGGGATGTACTCTTGGGGACTGCAACGTTGCACCCTAAAACCAACTATAAAATGCAAAATATTTCAGAGCTACAATATAGTGGAAACAGAGACTGGTGCAGCAGATAATAAAAATTGTGGATCAGATAAACCTAAAACCTACCAAAGGAAATGGTTTTTGCCCTATGGCATAAGAGAAGCTGCCAACTGAGCCTCACAGGGCAAATACTTCTAGAGTTTAAGTGTGGCCACAGAAAAAGGCCCTTTTTATGCCCCTCAACTGATCTTCTGCCATGGCTGGGACAGTCTAAACTTGCATGTCTGCATGTGTTTGGATAGTAGTCACCTAAACTTTACTTGGAGTAGACCCATTGAAATGACAGCATATGACTAAGCTAAGTCTATTAATTTTAGTGGGTCTACTCTGAGTAAAACTTAGCTGACTATTGTCCTTTATTTTTAAATAAAATTTTAAGACCCCTGAAGCTCAATCCAGAAGAGGGTAGGTAGATCACTGCCACTTTTTTTTTTTTAGTGGGAGTAGATCACAGTCTCTTGGGAGTTGGACATGCCTGGACTATAGGAAAGGAGAGCCTGTGTGTGTTCAGCTGTAGATTCTCCCCACCGTCAGGAACTTTACATCAGGTGGATAGGTTCTGCTTATAGGCACATAGGTTGCCCTTTTTGGTGGTCTGCTGAATGGGCAGTCGCACCTCCTCATGGACAAGCACATCTACGTACTTTGAGTGTGTAGGCATAACAATTGAGGAGCCATTCGATTTGCTTAGGATTGCATCTGTACAGCCCATTCCAATGGAAACCCGTTATTTCATTTGAATCTTATTTCATGAATCAATATTCTTAAGAATGTAGTCTTGTGCTTAAGGTCATGCCCTATAAGCCATCTAGCTGGAGTAAGCCACAAGTAAATTAGTTTAGGATCACAACCCACTAGGCAAAGGATAGCTCAGTTGGTAGAGCATGAGACTCTTAATTTCAAGGTCATGGGTTCAAGCCCCATGCATTGCAGAGGGTTAGACTACATGACCCTTGCAGTCCCTTCCAGTTCTATGAAACTGTGTCTTTTAGTTCTCATGGTGGAAGTAAGCCTGTGTCTAAGCAGCACTGCTTCATAATGCTTCTCTATTAAAAACAACAACAACAACAACAACAACTTTGCACATAAAATACTTGGTGTCAGGGAAGAGTTCTAGCTTAGCCTTCTCCAAGACATTCTGGTTTTCTAAGTGAGAGGATTATTATTTTTAATGGAGTAATTTTCACTCTGGAGAGCCCTCACGTGCCGCCTAAAACTGTACCTCCCTGATGCATGGCTTGATATTATGCACACAAATTTTGATGGCCTTCCCCATATTGCTCTTGTGATACACCTAACTACGATTCCTGGATCTCTTGCATACAGCAAAAGAGGAATCTGGCCAACAAGATTGAGAAATTCATCTAATCACGGACTACAGTTATGAATTATACATGGTGGTTTCCATCTATAGCCATCAGCTGCATTGCACTTAGTGCGGCTGTGAGTCTCTCATTATATCCCTCTGTGAGATGTGGCTAAAACATCTCTGGTTCTCAGTATGGCTCCCATTCTGTGGTACAAGCGGAGACATTTTCAGTGTTAACAATAAGCAACACATTAAAAAAATCTCTAGCATTCACTAAGCTAGGAAGGAAAATAGGTTTGTGGGCTTTGATTAGCTGAGCTCCAGGATGCCATTGGCCAGAAGTTTGATTCCTGTTGTTGTTGTTGTTGTTGTATGGGAGAGATCCAAGAACCATATAGTTTGGTTTATTGCAACAGCAATAGAAGAAAGCTGATTGAAACAAAGTGACTGTGCTTTGGGCGTGAGAGGATGGCCCCCAGCTGTGCTGCGGTTTAAATCTCCTTTGGCCACACCTCCCTCCAGTGCTGATTGGCTGGTGGGGTCCCGCCCATGGGTGAGATGGGTGGGACCCCGCCCCTGCATTGATCTCCGCCCCCAGCTGGATCACTGCAAGACCCTAGGCCCGGCCACAGCGCTGCCCACCAAAAAGTTAAGCAGACTTAAAAAACATATAGGCTGTACAGCGTCTTTAGAGCACATCTTATCCCATTGACTGGGTGTGGAGGATGTCCTTTGTAAGTGAAAGGCTTTCACTGACAAGGCCTACAGGTAAATAAAAAGAATGCCACATAGGTTTGTTGGTTTAGTAAAAGGCAGCAAGGTGATATACAGCATACAAAATTACAGTAAGATCAATAAAAGCACCAGTAAAATATATAAATAAATACCGGTTGGTAAAAAGAAATTCACATTGTAAAGGCATGTTTGAATAACACAGTTTTTAGGAGACATCTTAAGGAAGGCAGTAATGATATCTAAAACTGGTAGATATATAAAGTACTGTGCCAAACACCTACCTTGGAGTATTTATTTACATTAGAGTATTTATTTAAAGGCTATGAGTGCAATTCAGCTCATTAAAATGAACTGGCATAAGCTGCGTAACTGCTGGATTGCAGCCAATGAATCAGATCTATAGGGCAGATCTGTCCCTGTCCTTTACTGAATCCTCGACATTTGGGGAAGGTTTTGGGTAGTTTTGTTCAGCATCAGAACTTGGTTACCACCACTAGGAGATGATTGATTCAGAAGATCTTTATGTAAGCCTCTAAAACAAATCTATCGGGTCACATTAAAGCTCTCAACAAGAATGCTATGCTGACAAATTATCCTGAATTTTTCAGCCATTCTACCACAAATTTCTGTAAAAGTCTCATGAGTGGAATTCAGGACTTACCGTACCTCTGGCATGGCCAAAGGATGCTTGTGAGTGTCCTTTCATTCTACAAATCCAGTGTTCTGCACACTTGGAACAGAGGAAGCTGCCTTCTTTGAAGCCAGGCTGTTGGTCCATCTGGCTCAGAATTGTTGACACTGACTGACAGCAGTTCTTCAGAGTTTCAGACAGGGATTGAACCTGGGTCCTTTGCATGAGAAGCAGATTGTCTGCCACTGACTGGGCTATGACCTTTCCTTGGATGGCCATGCTACCTGAAAACTCTATGTTGTCCTAGCGCTGGTTTTTCATAAGTTCAAGGAGCCTGCCCACCATGTGCCTGACAGCTGTGCATTGTTGTTGTTGTTTAGTTGGTTTGCTTTTATAGAAATCAGCGCAGAAATAAAGAAAGGAAGCACTTCCCTTAAAAGCAAAACCAGTGAGTGAACCGATCTTAGGGGCTCAGCAGCCACCCTCCCTACTTCCCATGCTTCGATCAAAACCCAGGGGAATACATCATGAGAACTCCTCCCTTGAGTTATTTTCCTCCCCAGAACAGGAAGAACAGGCAACTCTGTAGGCTGCAGAGCCCTGAAGAAATGTTTCATGGGATGCAAAAACACCCACACTACCCACATTGACCTCACAGGAATAAAGCAAGCTCAATACTGCACCCAACCTGCCACTGAGGTAGAAAAACAGAAGGCTCTTTCACAGGTGAAGATAACTTTTAGAAATTGGGGGGACGGGTTTCAGCACAGCACTAGCCAACAACGATTTGTTTTAGTTTACTTTATTTTATATCCTATATTTTAATCGGTGCAGGACCCAAGGCAGATCACAACAAGAATAAAAAACAGATGCAGCTAAGAACATGCATAGAACAGTTAGGGAATTTTGCATATTAAAATCAACGCTGAATCAAAACAAGTTAAAAGCATCCAAAAGCACAAGAGGAGAAGAAAATGTACAACACCCACCATTAAAGGATCTTGTCACAACAGCCAGTTAATGGCCGAAGACCCTTCTAAACAAAAAAGTCATTGCTTGCTCGTGAAAGAAAACCAGAGAGGGGGCCAGCCTGGACTCCCATGGAAGGGAGTTTCAAAATCTGGGAGCAGCCCTCGACAAGACTCTCTCATATATCCTGACCAAATGTGTGGTGAGGGTGACAGGACAGAGAAAAGTGTCTGCTGAAGATCTAAAAACCCAAGTAGGCTCAGATAGGTTTGGAACATAGGAAACCACCTTATATGGATTCAAGCCATGGTTCATCTGGCTCAGGGTGGTTAGTACTGACTGAAAGTTACTCTCCTGGCTTTCAGAAAGCAGTCTTTCCAGCATTACCAGGAAATGGATGGATTGAATCTGTGACCTTTTAATAATCATAATAATTTTATTATTTATACCCTGCTCATCTGCCTGGGTTTCCCCAGCCAATCTGGGCAGCCTACAGTACGTATAAAAACATGGTAAATCGTCAAATATTAAAAGCTTCCTGATACAGGGCTGCCTTCAGATGTCTTCTAAAAGTTGTGTAGGTCTTTATTTCGTTGACATCTGAAGAGAGGGTATTCTGCAAGGAGGGTACCACTATTGAGAAGGCCCTCAGTGTGGTTCCCTGTAACTTCACTTCTCGCAGTGAGAGAACTACCAGGAGACCCTCAGAGAAGGACCTCAGTGTCCAGGGGGTGGAGATGCTCCTTCAGGTATACTGGACTGAGGTCATTTGGGACTTTAAAGGTCAGCACCAACACTTTGAATTGTGCTCAGAAACATACTGGGAGCCAGTGAAGATTCTTTTGGACTGGTTTTATATGGTCCCGGTGGCTACTTCTAGTCACCAGTCTAGCTGCTGCATTCTGGATTAGTTGTAGTTTCTGAGTCACCTTCAAAGGTAGCCCCATGTAGAGTGCATTGCAGTAGTCCAAGCGGGAGCTAACTAGAGCATGCACCACTCTGGAGAGACTGACTGTGGGCAGGTAGGGTCTCAGCGTACCAGATGGATCTGGTAGACACAGAATTGACCTGTGCATCCATGGACAGCAATGAGTCTAAAATGACTGCCAGGCTGCACACCTGGTCCTTCAGGGGCACAGTTACCCCATTCAGGACCAGGGAGTCCCCACGCAATAGAGCATATGCCAGGCATAGGCAAACTCAGCCCTCCAGGTGTTTTGGGACTACAACTCCCATCATCCCTGACCACTGGTCCTATTAGCTAGGGATGATGGGAGTTGTAGTCCCAAAACATCTGGGGGGCCAAGTTTGCCTATGCCTGGCATATGCTCTACTGACCCTTTCTGGTTTAACTAAAGCAGGGATGGGGAATCTATGGTTCTCCAAATGTTATTGGACTCCAATTCCTCTTGGCCCCAGCAAACATAATCAGAAATGACAAGAGTCCAGAAACATCAAGGTGTTTGTGAGGCACAGGTTCACCATCCCTGAGTCTTTATCATCCTGGTGCCTTCCAGATGTTGCAGGACTCCAGCTCCCACCATCCTCAACTGTTGGCCATGCTGGCTGGGGCCTGATGGGAGTTGTAGTCCAACAATGCCTGGAGAGCTCCTGCTTGATGAAGGCTGATCTTCATATTGCCCACATGCCATGCTCCAGGAGCTCTGCCTAAACTGAAGCAGAGAGGAACATAATGTATTATCTTGAGAGAAGAGCTTGTCACCATGGAGGTGGACTGCTCAGTGTGATCCAACTACATTCTACGGGAATGCAATTTCCATGTGCAGAATTATTTTAGGGGGAAGGAGGACTTGCGCTGCTATGTACATTGCAAGTCTACTATGCATATGAAAAGAATATTTAGAATGAGCGTAGCCGACTCTGCTTTGAAACGTGTTTAGAATTCTGCTTCACGGCATTAATTAATTTAAACACTTTCCAGCCATTATCCCTTAAATTTGTTCTGCTGCAGAAGGTTCCCTGCTGAAATTTTATTAGGACGTAATCTATGCTAGGAGGATGTAGACGATTATCTTTTTTTCTATGTGAAAGCTCAGCAGACATATTACAAAGTTATTTTTTGCTTTGTTTCAGAAGAAGCTAGTTAGGGTGTGTGCATGTGAAATAGCTTGGTGGTTCTGCATTGAGAGGGGGGTGTACAGTGGTACCTCAGGTTAAGTACTTAATTCGTTCCAGAGGTCCGTTCTTAACCTGAAACTGTTCTTAACCTGAAGCACCACTTTAGCTAATGGGGCCTCCTGCTGCTGCCGCGCCGCCGGAGCACAATTTCTGTTCTTATCCTGAAGCAAAGTTCTTAACCTGAAGCACTATTTCTGGGTTAGCAGAGTCTGTAACCTGAAGCGTATGTAACCCAAGGTACCACTGTATGTGTTATTACATTGAAAAATATCTTCAAATCTGTAGGATGGAAGAATATCGGTAGAGAAGATACTGACCAATCCAGGACTTGTGTGGTAATATATGGGCTGACTGGACTCAATCTCACTTTAGAAATGTGATGGAGTGGTTGCATAATTGTTGTTGCTGTTGTTGTTTCAAAGCACACCTATATTTTATTATGCTGCCACCATATCCCTGTTGGAAACAAATGCAGTGGCACGTTGAAATCTGCCTTTATGCACATGGTAAAGCAATCAAATGAGCACTGCATGGTGCAAGTCATATTGATTGATTTCCTGACATTTCTATCCTGCCTTTGTTCTGTTGTGAAAATCACGGTTCCTCAGCAGTTGCCTATCAGGGCATTGACCCAAACCCAGACCTGATTAGCATCAGCAAGGTGCTAGCTTTATGTGTCTTCAGACCATAGCCTGTCAGCACCGCTGTAATCCATCAGACAGAGATTTGAGACTGAGATTGAGGAGGCCTGGGTTCCACGTGTCCTGCAGATCTTAGCATGATCCTAAGGAGATCTTTATCTGTCAACTGAGAAGAGTGATGAACTGGGATATATTTGGAGATTTCTTCCCATTGTACATGAAACTTGAGAAAGCTGCTCCCAGTCAGTGTGGACAGCACTCAAGTAGATGGACCAATGGTCTGATTCAGTATAAGGCAGCTTTGTGCATTGCTAATGGGATGGGGTGACGCTGTGGGTTAAACCACAAAGCCTAGGACTTGCCGATCAGAAGGTCGGTGGTTCGAATCCCCACTACGGGGTGAGCTCCCATTGCTCGGTCCCTGCTCCTGCCAACCTAGCAGTTTGAAAGCACATCAAAGTGCAAGTAGATAAATAGGTACCGCTCCGGCGGGAAGGTATATGTCGTTTCCGTGCGCTGCTCTGGTTCGCCAGAAGCGGCTTAGTCATGCTGGCCACATGACCTGGAAGCGGTATGCCAGCTCCCTCGGCCAATAAAGCGAGATGAGCGCCGCCACCCCAGAGTTGGTCACGACTGGACCTAATGGACAGGGGTCCCTTTACCTTTACCTTTACCTTTACCTTTAATGGGATGGTACATATAGGAGTAAATGGTACTTCCGATAGCTTCATTGATTTTACTTAATGCCATGTGAAGAACAAGCAAAAAATAAATTTATATTCAAAAACAAGTGTGGTTAATGCAGAAGGTAGATGCTCCGGAATATCTAACACATGAACGCAGCCTTGGATGCATGAAAATAATCCCAAATTCATTCCTTTTAAAGTGAGATTATCCATTCTGTTCAATGGATTCTCAGGGATGATGAAAAAAAGGCACCTTCTGGAAAATGTCCAAATTTTGCGCAACATTAAATGAATCAATATTCTGTGTATGAGTGAGTCAGGATTGTGAATGCATTAGGGACCAATCCATCAACTCTTAATTCACATGAGTGTACCACAGAAATCCAATTGCCCACAATATCAGATTTCCACTTCACCTAAAAGTTGATCGTGAAATACATCTCTATAGTCAGAAGCTCAAATAAGCACTTTTTGGTTTTGAGCCCTAAAATGCTGCCTTGGTCATGAGTTAAACACACATGGATGATTGATTCTCAGTGACTTCTAGCCTGTCAGATTTTCGCTTAAAAGTGTACCGAACAGTATTTTATTATTTCACAAAGTATATTTTAAATGCATGTTAAAATATGCAAAATCAAGGAAGAGCTTTGCTCTGGATGCAGTGGATTTAGGGGAGGGGAAATGCAGGCAATGAGTCTGTCGCAACTGGCATGTGACCTCCTGGTCATTTGAGATGGATTTGTTAAGCAGATATTACAGATGCCAGGGATGCTAGCTCCAGATGGCTCTGTACTCAGTTGGACGTTGAGCATCATTTGAAAGCATCCTTTGGGTAAATATGTTCTATGCTTTGGTTTGTTTAATTGGGAAAGGGGATATAATTAAAGCAAGCTATTTGTCTAAGCAGTTTTTAGTAGAGTTGTCCATGGAATCAGATATGTGCGTTTACTTATGGGGTTTGAGATGGGGAGAACACACTCTTTATACTCACACTGCTTCCTCTGCCTTCAATTATCAGCAAAATATTGCAAGCAGATGTAACTCTAAGTAGGCTTTAGAATTCAGTCCTCCAAGTGGCACCAGGTTTGTTATCTTTTTGGCACCAACTGAAGATGTATTTGTATTTATTTAGGATTAATAGCGATTATTATAATAGGTTTTGTTTTGTTTTGTTTACCCTTCCTGGCTCTGGGTTTCTATGGTTTTTAAGAACAACTCTTTTTTTAATGCTTTTAATTTACTCGGTATATTTTGCTATTGATGACCGTTGTTTTAATTGATTGCTTTAATGGTTAGGCTTCCTGATCTTCTTAAGATTGAATCAAAACACTGTAAATAAATGACTACTTCTATCCGTGTCTCGTTTTAACTAGGGGTGGAAGACCTGTGGCTCTCTGAATGCTGATAGACTCCAGCTCCCAGCAGGCATGGTAAAAATGCTCAGGGATTATGGGAGTTGCAGTCTAGCAACATGTGGAGGGTCACAGGTTTCCAGCCCCTGTTGTAAACCATAAGAGTAGGCCAGGTGAACAGAACTTTTGGCCCTGTAGATATTGCTGAACTGTAACTCCCATTACCCTCACCCCCAACAAACATGGAAAATGGCCTGGGATGATGGGAACAGTAGTTCAGCAACATCTAGAGGCCCAAAGCTTCCCCATATGTGGAACAGGTGATGTGATAATGATTATCATCAGTGCACACATAAAGGTAAAGGGTAAAGGGACCCCTGACCATTAGGTCCAATCGTGGCCGACTCATCCTTGTAAGATTAAAAATGGTAGCTGGAATGGTTAAACAGGTACATGGGATGCTTAAGGAATATAGAGAACAACATCACCATGAAGCGCAGAATCTCTTCTTTGAAGTTGGTTGAAATCTATGAATTTCCAAACCCAAGTCCATAATAGTCCAAAGCTGGATGCGTGCACACTTTCTGTGTAGAGTTTAAGAATACAAGTTATGTGGTGGGGCTGAGTACAGCTGAAGTTGGGGTTAGATGTACTGTATTTACTCAAATGTAACACACATCTTTTTTTGGCCAAATTACATCACAGAAATCAGGGTACACATTAGATTTGATGGCGCCAGCAAATATTTTTTTGGTTTCAAGGTTTCGAAAATTGAGGTGTGCATTAGATTCAATGGTGCATTAGATTCACTTAAATAGGGTAGTAATTTGGTTGTCTTCATGAGAATCAGTGTGCTCTAGGGATGTGAGAGAAGGCTTGCAAGATGAGGAATCTGGATTTGAACCCTGACTGGGAGAGTTTGGAGCATCAGTCCTCTAATACTGTTCAGTGGTAACAACAGTGATGTTGCTTTCAGGGTGTGTAGGAAACTACAGACGCAATCTTATGCAAGCTGGCATGGTCAGTTGAACTCAGTTGGACTTTCTTCTGAGTAAACATGCTTTGCCTCATGCCATGTGTAAGATAAACACTAGAACACACTCTGCACAAAGACAGCAATAAGGAAGTTGACCACAGGTTCATGCTTTTCCAGTGTTTAACATGGAAACTGTATGCTCCTATAAAATTGTGGCCAGTTTTGGAGGGAGGGGAAAGGAAGCAGTGAGCCCGGCATGGTGCGGACACAGCTGCAGGAGCATTGAAATGGCTCCGCTGCCGGGACTTCCGGTTGGCGCCTGTGTTTAATGGCGGTCCTAGCCTCGAGCTCCGAGGGAGGACTGCTCCGCAAGTTCGGGTCTGACCCGCTACGGCGTGCGGGGGACCCCTAAAATTGCAGGCGCTGAAGCCTGTAAGCAAGGAGACTCGGCGGGCACCTTTTGCGCCCCCCGGTACTGTGAAAGAGCCTTTTTAAAGGCTACGGAACGGCATCGGGAGTGAGCGCGGTGCTGAGAGTCGTCACCCAGCCTGCGGAGTGAAGCCGCGTCGCCATTAAGCAGAGAGCGCTGATTCCTTCCTGAAAGTCGGAACAGGACTATAAACCCGTGAGTAAGATTGACAGATTGAACGGGACATTTAATTTAAAATTTGGCTGAAAACGGGAAAGGCATAAAGTAAGGAAGTCTGCCTCCCCGGACTGCATGTAAATAAAGCAACGAGAGGACAAAGCTGCACTTAAATGAAAGTTAACTAGTAAGCTGCTTAAAATCGGACATCGGACTTAAATCGTCCCCCCCCAGTAAGCAGGAGAAGGGGGGAGGAAAATTGGAAATTTACAACCTGCGTGAAAGAGTGAAGGAAAGAGAGCTTCCACCGTCAAAACCCTGAGTCGGGCTGCCGGGGAAAACACCGGGCAGCTGAGCTGTCAATTTGATTTGGATACAAAGTTAAGATCTTGACTGGGATAAAGTTACAGGACTTTAATGGAGATATTTTGTGACCACCTAAGCTGAAACTGTAAAAAGTGCTTTGACTGTGGACTTTTGGACTTTGCCGTTTGAATTCTTTGTTTACTGTTTCATGTGCCTATGGCTTTTCAAATTGGATACAATTAAATGCTCCCTCTAGAGGACCTAAAGAAAATTTGCTACTGTGAGAGGGAAAGAGTGGAGTTTTCCACTGCTAAATCTTTCCTGTGAGAATTGACCTTGAGGACATGAGTAGCCAACCAGATGAGATAACAACTAGATCCAAGACAAAACAAACCCAGCAACCTCAAAAGAAAAGGGGTTCGATGCAAGGCATAATACCAGCTGGACAGGAAAAAGCACCAACTGCATCTATGGAGTCAATGACACAGGCATTGCTTAAAATAAACCAGTCTTTGGAAGCACTGACAAAGCAATCGGCGGAGAATACAAAAAAACTGAATGACCTGACAACAAGACTAGACCTGAACACGGCAAGTGTAGCATCTAATACAGACTCTATAAACAAACTTATTCAAGAAAATACTGAAACAAGAAAACTGGCCCAAAGTGCAAAAGATACAGCAGAAGAAACTAAGAGGGAGCTTGCACCAATTACCAAAAAGGTGGATGAACACGACGCAACTTTAGCTTTGTGGGAACTTCAGAGAAAGGAGAAGAATCTTAAATTACGATCAGTTCCAGAGGGAGAAAAAGACAGTCTTATAGAATTCCTCACAGAAAACATCTTTGAATTTTGGCAGGACGAATTTCAGGAGGAAGATTTTGAAATAACAACGGCCTTCCGGTTGGGAAGAAGGCAAGGCAAGAAGCCCAGGGACTGCTTGATTACACTGAGATCTAAAGAAGAGAGAGATAAAATACTAGATCTACATTATCAAAAAGCTCTTGTAATTCAGAATTGTCAAGTCCAGATCTTTAAAGACATCCCTAAATATATACTGGAGCTGAGGGCCTTCTACAAAGATCTTGTCTATCTTCTGAAGAAGAACAACATACCTTTCAGGTGGGAGTTTCCACAAGGGCTTTCCTTTAACTACACAGGAAAGAAAGTCAAAATAAAAACAGTTCAAGATAAAGAATTCTTTTTGGAAAAAAACTTGGAGGATCTACAGAAAGGAACAGTAGATACAACAGCAGAGAAAGAACCAACTGATATAGCAAATCTTTCATTTGGACTTTTACCACCATCGGAGGAGGAACAGAAACTTGGAGCAGTTGGAGGAGTAGGCACTTAGTATTAAAATGTCTCTGCAACTTCTTAGCTGGAATTGTAATGGACTGAACCTCCCCAGGAAGAGACGCCAAGTCTTTCACATTTTGAAAAGAGAGCAATTGGACTTAATTTGTTTGCAAGAAACTCATGTGACTAGGATACATAGAAAATTACTGATAAATAAAAGGCTTGGACAAGAATTTATCTCATCAGACAAAGTTAAAAAAAGAGGTGTTGTGATTTATGCAAAAGAAAAATTGGCCCCTAAAATGATCTTTAAAGATGAACAAGGAAGATACCTGGCGATAGAAATACAACTTCAAGGAGAAAAAATTATAATATTAGGAATATATGCACCAAATGAAGGGAAGGCGGAATTCTTTAGGAAGTTGCATGAGACTTTAATGGACTATCTGGACTTTAAAATCATAATGATGGGAGATATGAATGGTGTTGTCTCCACTAACATGGACAAGGCGCAGAGACAGACAATTTCTAACGATGGAAGACTTCCAAAGACTTTTTTTGAAATGACTGAAACACTGGATTTGATTGATATTTGGAGAGTAAGGAACCCTCTAGAGAGGGAGGGAACTTTCTTCTCTGAAGCAAAAATGACCTGGACACGGATTGACCAAATTTGGGTATCAAGTTCTATGGCACCGAAGATAAAAAAAGCAGAAATCTGCCCAAAAACTTGCTCCGACCATAACGCAGTGAAGATAGAGATGAAACTAACAACAAATGGAACCTTCAGATGGAGGATGAATGACGCCCTATTTAGAGATGAAGAGATTTACAAAAAGGCCCAAAAAGCAGTGAAAGATTACTTTGAGATAAATTTGAGAACTGATGTGGAAAAAAGAACAATTTGGGACGCAAGTAAGGCCGTGATGCGAGGTTTCCTAATACAACAAAACTCCATAAAGAGGAAAAAACAGAATGAGAGAAAAGAAAAACTTATGGAGAAAACAAAAGAAGCTGAAAAGAAACTGAGGTCTAAACCAAAGTCACATGAGATTTTGAGAGAAATAAAGTATTATCAGACACAATATATGGAACTGACGAATCAAGAGATAGAATGGAAGATAAAGCAAATGAGACAAAGAACATTTGAATCAGCAGACAAATGTGGGAAACTTCTGTCATGGCAACTGAAAAAGAGACAAAAATTGAACACTGTCACGAGTTTGGAAATGGAAGGAAAAATTATCCACAAACCAAATGAGATAAATAATTGTTTCCAAAGTTTTTTTAGGAAATTATATGCACAGGGGCCGGCAAATGAGCAGGAAATAGAAGAATTTATTAAAAAGCATGGATTACCAAAGATTTCAGAACAAAGTAAAAGGACTCTGAATGAAAAAATAACAGGACAAGAAATAGAGGACGCCATTCAGAAGATGAAACTGGGAAAATCTCCAGGCCCAGATGGACTGACTGCTAGATATTACAAGGCACTGAAGGAATGGATAATACAACCACTGAAGGAAGTTTGTAATGAAGTTTTGGAAGGGAAAAAGGCACCTGAATCGTGGAAAGAAGCTTTTATTTCACTTATACCGAAAACAGAGACTGAAAAGAACCAGGTTAAAAACTACCGCCCTATATCATTACTCAATGTGGATTACAAAATTTTTGCAGACATTTTAGCAAAGAGATTAAAGAGAGTTTTGGTACAGGAGATTCATAAGGACCAAACAGGCTTTCTCCCAGGGAGATATATGTCAGACAACGTAAGAAACATTATAGACATTTTAGAGTTGTTGGAAGTAAAGATTAACAGGAAAGCAGTTATAATTTTTGTGGATGCGGAGAAAGCCTTTGACAATATTTCTTGGACCTTTATGAAGAAGAATCTCCAAGGGATGGGGGTAGGCCAAAGTTTTGAAAACGGTATAGGTGCTATATACTCTAAACAAAAAGCAAAGTTGATTGTTAACAATGTGGTAACGGAAGAGATATCTATAGAAAAAGGTACACGACAGGGATGCCCACTATCACCCTTACTTTTTATAACAGTCCTGGAGGTTTTGCTGAATATGATTAGAGGGGACCAATTGATCAAAGGTATCCAGCTCGGAGCAAAAGACTACAAATTAAGGGCATTCGCAGATGATCTGGTATTGACTTTGCAAGAGCCAGAGACTAGTACCAAAAGAGTTTTAGAACTAATTGAGAAATTTGGTCAAGTAGCAGGATTTAAATTGAATATGCAAAAAACTAAGGTGTTGGAGAAAAATCTAACAATGGCAGAAAAAGAGAAGTTTCAGAATGAAACAGGTTTAATAATAACAAAAAAGGTGAAATATCTGGGGGTAAACTTGACTTCTAAAAACTTAAACTTATTCAAAGACAATTATGAAAAATGTTGGTCAGAGGTGAAGAAAGATCTAGAAATATGGTCAAGGCTGAGACTCTCCTTGTTAGGCCGAATTGCTGTCATCAAGATGAATGTATTGCCTAGAATGTTGTTTTTGTTCCAGACACTCCAGATCTTGGACAAGATGGACTGTTTCAAGAAGTGGCAAAAAGATATATCAAAATTTGTCTGGCAGGGCAAAAAGCCCAGAATAAAATTTAAGATTTTAACTGATGCAAAAGACAGAGGGGGTTTTGCCCTGCCGGACTTGAGACTTTATTATGAATCGGCAGCTTTTTGCTGGCTGAAACAATGGCTACTTCTCGAGAATACAGACATTTTGGATCTGGAAGGTTATGATAATAGATTTGGTTGGCATGCATATATATGGTATGACAAGGTAAAATTGCATAAAGGCTTTAAAAACCATATTGTGAGGAAAGCGCTGTACAATGTTTGGATAAGATACAAAGACTTGTTGGAAAGTAAAACCCCCAGGTGGTTATCACCAATGGAGGCCAAAGAGATAAAAAAACTGAATATGGAGTCCAAATGGCCAAAATATTGTGAAATTATAGAACAAGATGGCGAAAGAGTTAAATTGCAGAGTTTTGATAAATTAAAGTCTAAGGTACGAGATTGGTTGCATTACCGTCAGATAAATGAGGTATTTAAACAGGACAGGAAAATAGGTTTCCAGATGGAGAGGTCGAAATTAGAAACAGAATTGTTAGAACCCAATACAAAGAACTTGTCGAGAATGTATAATCTGCTGCTGAAGTGGAATACACAAGATGAGGTAGTAAAACCAGCCATGATTAAATGGGCACAAGACATAGGTCATGACATAATGTTTGATGACTGGGAACAATTATGGAATACAGATATTAAGTTTACAGCTTGTAATGCATTAAGAGAGAATATAATGAAGATGATCTATAGGTGGTACATGACCCCAGTCAAACTTGCAAAAATCTATTATCTGCCCAGTAATAAATGTTGGAAATGTAATGAGACTGAAGGTACCTTCTATCACCTTTGGTGGACCTGCCCGAAGGTAAAGGCCTACTGGGAAATGATCTATAATGAAATTAAAAAGGTCCTTAAATGGACATTTTTGAAAAAGCCAGAGGCCTTTCTTTTGGGTATGGTAGGCCAATTGGTGCCAAGGAAGGACAAAATTTTCTTTATGTATGCTACTACAGCGGCGAGAATTCTTCTGGCAAAGTATTGGAAGACGCAGCAGCTACCTTCTCTGGAAGAATGGCAAGCGAAGGTGATAGAGTATATGAGCATGGCAGAGATGACCGGCAGAATCCGCGACCAGGGGAGAGAGACGGTGGAAGAGGACTGGAAGAAATTTTAAAAATACCTTAAAGACTGTTGCAAAATTGATGACGGCTGAGATGTTATGGTTATAAGAAATAGAGAACTGCAGCTGTAAATCTTAATTCTAGAAAAAATGCATAATGAATAGGAGCGATTAAATTGAAACGAAGGGTTGCTGAGAAAGGGTTAACATAAGGATGCAGAAAAAGGGAGGTATGGGGAAGTCCAGGAAAGAAGGTTTATGAAAATAAGTTTAAGAAATTATACATGTATATTTGTTTGTTTGTCTTGTGATGATTTTATTTTGTTATTGTTTTATTATATGTTTGGAAAATTAATAAAAATTATTATAAAAAAAAAAAAAGAAATGGCTCCGCTGCCATGCCTGCACCTGCCAAGCTCCTTACTTATAGAAGGAGCTATAAGTAGCCCCCTTCCTCCTCCTGGTGCTGAACGGTGTTTGAAAGGTGGGAGAGGAAAGTAGCCCCACTCAGCTGCCCCACCAGTTGTCTTTTTTTCCACTGTTGAAGAAAAAAGGGCATGGGAACCTGTAGTTTCAGAAACAAAAGTTAGTACTCCTTGTTAGGAGGAGATGGCATCATAAAGATTTTTATTTTTTCTTCCTTATTGCAGTAGGACACTAGGACAAAAATAGCCACCGAAAGATTAACAACTCTGTCACGAGTTCTCACTCGTTAGATTTGCCTCCAACTGTCAATTAATGGTCCAGTTGATTAATCTGATTAAAACTCGCAGTCCTGATTTATTAGGAGTAGTCTTCGTTGTTAAGTGCATTGAATAGGAGGATAGAAGAGGCAGCCTGTTCTCTCAGTAGGAAGCACCATCTGCTGTGAAGAGGTGGCGAGTGGGATGTCGGGTCAATTCAAAACCTATACAGAGCAGCCAATGGATTTTATTGATAGCTATAGTGTGTGTGTGTGTGTGTGTGTGTGTGTGTGTGTGTGTGTTGAGGAATGAGAGCATAAAAAATACCTGAAACACAGGTCTGAATGGTAGGTCAGATCTAGATTGAGAAAATAAACCAGGAAAGCGACAGTGGTGATAAGAGACAGAAGCTGCCTTAAGAAAAATAAATCTCTTTCAGTTTTCAACAGTAAACAAAAGAAACCCACTTTCCATTAGAATGACACCCAATCACAAAAGGAGCCAATACTCTCAAACTTTTTCCATCACTACACTGAGATCAGGTGATTGTATGAAAAGGATTTTATGTGGAAACAGGAAATTCTTTCTCTTTTTCATTTTAGAGAAAGACAAAGCATATTAGGGGGTAGGTTCTGAATTTTTTCTATTTTTCAGAGCCTATCTGCATGGTAGGTTCTGAAAAAGAAAGTCCTCAAGGTTGGGAAACTCGGGTGTGAAGTAGGTTTCCATTCCTGAACATCCCCATAGACCCAAGATAATTACCAGAGGATAAAAGTGAAATAACCTGCCATTAAGATGACTATTTATAATTCACTGGATTTTATTCACGCCAACAGAATGGCAGATACCATGTGTCGTTGCCTCTCACTAAGAGGAATAATCCATCCCTGTGAGGTCAAAATTCATATGACCAAATTGTCCCAGTGGGAATGTGGGGTGAGGTGTGATGAAAGGATTGTGCGATTCTTCACCCTGACTGTAATTCCCAAGTCAACCTGTATTTAATGTTGTGAAGCTACTGAAAGTTAGCTGAATGAAAAACCTGGATGCTCACTGAATAGTGAGCGATGAAGCAGTCATATTACCCCAAGGGTGGGAAACCTTCATCCTGGGAGCTGAATGTGACAATTTAGGCCTCTCTGTCTGGCCTTTCTCCCTAGGCCACATCTATCACTGATCCAAGTGCTTTTGCCTGGCTAAAATGCTTCCTTGATGCCCTGGCTCAGTTGGTAGAGCATGGGACTCTTAATCTGAGGGTTGTGGGTTCAAGCCTTGTTTTGGGCAAAAATATTCCTGCATTACAGGGGGTTGGACTACAAGATTCTTGGGGGTTCTTCCAATTCTACAGTTCCAGGATTTTAACTCTGATAATGCCTCTTGTGTGTCTGGATTGAAGGTACGGTGTGTTTGAATGTGTGCAAAAACTAGCCTAGTGTACAAAGCTAAACGTCGTATTTGTTGCTTCACCCACTTCTGCCTCTGACCTCCACACCACCAGCAAGCAGCATTCAAAAGGTTGCCCAGAAGTGATGGGGTAGTGACATGGCGTTCAGACTGAAAAATGTTGCCCACCCCTTCTGTACAAGCAAAACACACAGCTTCATCAATCCACATTCCCACCATGTCAGAGTCGTGGTGTAGATTGTTTTTCAAAGTATCCATTTTCATTGCTTGCTCTAAAACAGGGTTTCCCAAACTTGGGTCTCCAGCTGCTTTTGGACTACAATTCCCATCATCCCTGGCTGCTGGTCCTGCTAGCTAGGGATGATGGGAGTTGTAGTCCAAAAACAGCTGGGAAGCCCTGCTCTAAAAGGGCATGAGCAGAATTGCCAAGATACTTCAATATGGTTTCTTCGGGGGGGGGACAGGGGGAAATTAAGCTGAAAGCCCCTTAGTGCCAACACTAAATATTTGTTCCCCTTTGGGGCAGGCTTGAGCTGGGAGGTGAAAACATCAGTCCTTCCAAGATACCGGGGAAGTATAACAAAGGGATCCAAAAATGTTGGTTGGCTCTACGTTTTCATGGCACTGACTCAAAATGATTACTATTCTAAAAATAGAACTGACCACTTTTGCAACAAAGGGAAAGAATGTTGGGAGTCTGGAAGAAGAATTCCATTTCTGGAAGAATTATTTCTGTGGGAAACAAATTATGCTATAAATATTAACTGATGGCCTTTTGTAGCTGCTCAAGGACCTGGAATATTAGGCAGCTGAAATGGGCTGTGTATGTTTCCAGAGGTTAACGCTGCTATAGAGGTAGTGTCGGTGCATTGTTATGCTTATGTATAATTATCTTGACAGGTGTCAACTCGGATTTCTTTGATGTGAACACCTGCCCGTTTGGTGCCTAGACTGCAAGCCTGAATCTAATATCTAATGGCTACTGAAATATATATAAATGTCAATCACTCTTGGCTTGATTTTTTGTTGTTGTTTCGTTACAGGTTTCTTTTTTTGTTTTTCCTGGCTTGCTCACATAGTTGCAAACCTGTTGTCTGGTTCTCTTTCTACAAAAGCACAGAATTAAATGTCACCTGAACACAACTAGAAAAGCACTCACTTGCATAACTGTCCCACTGCATCTGTTTGCAAGATCTGAGTTTTGGAATCTCCTTGAGCATCCAGAAACTCTGCATAGTTCTTGGGGGGTTTTTTTCTTCTTCCATGGAACTTCAACTTCCTTTATTTTTACATCACAGTTCTAAAGTTCAGATGCTACAATTGCACTGGCCATCCATCCATCTATCCTTTCCCCCTCTCTCAGGTTACTGAATTTTTTCTCACTACTAACTCTGCTATACTCAGCCTTGTCCATCACTTACCAAAGTTCAGATGCTGCTACTGCACGTGGTCTTCCATCTACCCATCCATCCTTACCCCCTCTCTTAGGTTACTGAACTACTTTCTGGCTATTTAAGTCTGTTTTATTTTGCCTTTTCCATCACTTACCAAAGTGAAGTGACAGACTGCAATTCAGTCTACAGCAGGAGACTTAATATTCTTGAAGTCTGGGCATGTGAGAGTGTTAACATATGATCTCATACACATGGAGAATGATAATGTTCAGTTGTCCTTTTGTGTTACTGAATTCACATGATTCCTCCTCCACCCAGCAACCGAAAATTAAGACAAGTCAAAAGTGTTTTTTACCGTAAAAACTTGTCTGAAATTGTCTAATTATTCTGACCTCTTCCCATATAATGTGTTCTTAAAATAGGGAAATATCAAAATTTGCCTAAACAGAGCTTCCTTCCTAGAGCTAATAGAGTCTTCAGTGGAGGGTGCTATTTTTCTAGTAAAAGAGGCGTTGGAACTCACCATGAACACCTCCCTTCTTTTCTTATAACGGCAATGGTGCCCACATGAGAGGTGCCAAAACTCGGTTCTGGTGAGTTCTGGCTGGAAATAAAGCCCTGGTTATACTCTATCCATGTGATTCATAGTCCCAATAAAATCCACCCCTGCTCTCTGCTTCTTCTTGTTTTAAGGACACAGCAACAAGGGATGCATTTAGCTTCATATCTAGTTTTACCTTTAGCCCGGGCTAGGGTGGAGTACGGGACGTGGGTGGCGCTGTGGGTTAAACCACAGAGCCTAGGGCTTGCCGATCAGAAGGTTGGTGGTTCGAATCCCCACAACGGGGTGAGCTCCTGTTGCTCGGTCCCTGCTCCTGCCCACCTAGCAGTTTGAAAGCACGTCAAAATGCAAGTAGATAAATAGGTACCGCTCCGGCGGGAAGGTAAACGGCATTTCCGTGCGCTGCTCTGGTTCGCCAGAAGCGGCTTAGTTATGCTGGCCATATGACCCGGAAGCTGTACACCAGCTCCCTCAGCTAATAAAGCGAGATGAGCACCGCAACCCCAGAGTCGGTCACGACTGGACCTAATGGTCAGGGGTCCCTTTACCTTTACTTTAGGATGGAGTGCAAATCTGAGAAGCTAAGAATTATAAAAGAAAGGAACTCCTGAAATCTTTCCTCTATGTTTGTTTGTTTTGAAGCACCTTCCCCCTGTATACTCCTGTAACAAACATAGAGTCTCCTGTAACAAACATAGTGGAAAGATTTCAGGAGTTCCTTTCTTTTAGAATTCTTAGCTTCTCAGATTTGTACTCCACCCTAAAGTAAAGGTAAAGGGATAGGAGAGGGAGCCCGCCCTAGATAGCCAGCCCAAGAGGGTAGCAAGATGAGACTATTGCTAGGGCTCCCAAGCCCAAAAGGGTCACAAACTAGCTTCAGTGCCCATCAAAGAGGACTGGAGAGAGAATGAAAGAATGCCATGCCTCTTCTAGGTTAAAGGGACACACAGTGAACTTGCTTGGGTCATGGGTCCACCAACTCCTGGAGCTGGTTCTGCCCTGTACAAAACCTCTTAAACTCCCCATGCACAGAATAGCTGAGGCTCCCTCTTTTCCATGCTAGTTTTCCACAGGAAGTTTTGTGTTGCCCTGAGGGACCATCCCTCATGGCATTGGAGCACGACGCTGTGTTTCTGTCACGCACCAGCATAGACTGATACACTGAGAGTCAAAAGTCTGCTCTGTTGCTTTGTTTTTTTTCACGCACACTTAATAATGACAAACAGGAATCACATTAAGCAAGCCTTAACAGCTTCCATTCACTCTGCGTCCTCAGTGCAAGCCAGACAGTTATGAGCATGTTTTGTGCTTTTTAAAGTGTAGGCAACATTCAACGATTAGTCAAGTCCTTTCATGAAGCAGGAGATTTTTGTGTGGGTTGCCGTTCTGAGGCCAAATTCTGATCTCACCGATACGACCGGATCCAAAGACCACTAATATCAAAGGGAGACTTCCCACTGACTTCATTTGACTTTGATTCAAGCCCTTAAAGGCCACTTACATCAATGGGGTTGCTCATATTTTCAAAGAGTGGATGCTGGCTCAAAAAGTTGCTTATGAAACATATTTTGATCAGTGATTAAAAAAAAACAACTTCAAAGACTGCAAAAATTGCTCTCCTGGTGTAGTTTGTTTCCGAATTATGTTGAGTAATCAAATCCTTATCCTCTCATTATCTAGAATAAAAGACAAAATAACTGGTAAGCTACATTGCTTGTTACCTTTCAGTCCCATATCTGAAGTTGATGGTACAGTATGGACTTTTGTCTTTTACTGAAAGCAGGGAGATATGAAACAATTGAATATTTACGGGATAATCTTGTAACCTTTTCAGGATCGTCACGATATACTTGGGAAATCTTGTACTGATACAATTACATCAACCCAAGGTCTTCTGCTCCCAATATAACTGGTTAAATACTATGCGCACAAGCCACTGGCCAAGCATTACAGACATGCCAATTCCTTCTTCAACACACACAGAGCATCTCTGTACTATGGGCTGGTGTCAGAGACATTCCCTCCCCCAGGGAATTCTGGGAATTGTAGATATGCAAGGAATGGTTGCGATCTCTAACACAGTATTCTCAGCTCCTGAGCCAGACTCAGTATCCCAGGATTCCTTGGCAGTTCTTGGATTCTGTACATTTAAATGAGTATGCAACTGATATGCCGTACACTCCTTTCAAGAAGATACAATTTTGGGGTTATAAACTGAAATCATAGGTGTAAGATCCTGATTTTAATTAGTCACAGATTGCAGGATCTTTCTGCAAGTTCATATTGCTCTGTCTCATGTTACTTTTCGATGTAGCAAACTCACAGGGTTATTTGATGTCTGATGGTAAAGACCATAAGATTATACCGCCTGAGCTGCGACAGCCTGTTAGTTCTCTGACTCTTCACCTGATATCATAAATACCATGATGGTTATTAGAGATCCCATCGCTATTTAGAGATGTATTTTTCAAGGACAGGTCTATGCTGATATACAAAGTAAAATATTGCCCAAAAAAACCATCCACCCCATCCTGTTATGCCACCAATATGATACCATTTGGAGGTTGCTTAACTCCATCCCCTATCAGCCCCAGCAATCATAGTCACTGGATGATGGGAGGGCACCCCATCAGGAGGGCACCACACTGACTACCTTTTGTGTTAATCTACTCACAGTCCTTTGCAATCCTTCTGTCTCCCCTGCTGTGGCTGTGTTCTGCCTCCACTGTCAGAAGCGGTAGGTTTCCAAAGGCCAGTTGCTGCAAATCCTCAGGTTGTCCTCAGGTCCTGGTTTTGGGCTTCCTGTAGACATCAGGGTGGCCACTGTGAGAACAAGATGCTGGGATAGATGAACCCCATTGGCACGATTCAACAGGTTCTTCTTATGTGCTGATGCGGATGTATGATGTATGACCAGGGCTGTTTCACAGTGTAGAGCAGGGTTTCCCAAACGTGGATCTCCAGCTGTTTTTGGACTACAGTTCCCTGGCCACTAGTCCTGCTAGCTAGGGATGATGGGAGTTGTAATCCAAAAACAGCTGGAGAGCCAAGTGTGGGAAACCCGGGTAAAGAGCTAAAAATAACTTGTGCCACCCAGATGTTGTTGGATTACAACTTCCATCATCTCTGACCGTCGGTGGTCACTATTCATGGTGGCTCTGTTCTGTCTCTGCTGTTGGAGGCATCATGCATCTTGCATACCTGCTGCTTGGAATCACAAGTGGAGTACAGTTGCACTCAGGTCCTGTTTACAGGCTTCAAAATAGGTACTGTGTTGACCACCCTGAGAACAGGGTACCAGACTAGATAGGCTTTTGTTCTGATCCAGCAGGGCTCTTCTTATGTTTATGGTCTTAGATCCTTCTTTCCTTGATTTTTCAGACTGATATGAGGTACTCCATAACTCCCAGTGTCATCTGGAATGTAACACCTAATGAAATTTGCCATTGGTGCATCCACTTCCACAAATCAATTGCCAACCCAAATGTTTAATAACATTCTTGGATTTCCCCGTTATCAAAGGCAATCTGGATTAGTTTCATCCAGATTTCATAGCCCATTCTTTGGGAGTATTATGCTCCCAAATAAATGTGCCCATGGGGTTTGTTTGAAGCATCATTGGTATTAAAATACAATAAGATTTTTTGCGCTTCCCGTTCCTCTAAACCAATACAATAAATGTCTACCTTCAGTGAAATGCTAAAGAAAATGGAACAGAGATATTTTTCTTAACAATATTCACCAGTGACACTTCCTAGATTAAAAGCCATTTCTAATGTGAAAATGCCCTTTAGATGTTGCATGTAAAATCTGCCAAAACACATACATGATATTGGATGTGTTAAATCCTTTCCAATCTTGTGTCTACAGGGACATACCTAGGGGTTGGCTAGGTTAGCCCCCACCATGGGTGCAGGCGCAAGGGGGCACAAAAATTGCACTTCCCCACTTTGGCTCAGAGTGGCTAGGAGCCCACCTGCCTGCACATTCCCTGGGATGCTCCGTTGACCTGGGCAGCCAACATCTTCTTGCCAAGGGCACAAGGGATGGGGGGGGACCAGTATAGCTCCTTGCCAAGGGCTACTTGACTTCTACATTACATTTCTGCATAAATTCCTTGTAATAAGACAGACCTGGAAAATCTTCTGATGCTCGCAAAGCTCAAACCCAAGAGCTCGATGCCTTTGACTTCCCCTCCACTTCCAACAAGATGTACCATATATCTATCCTTCTCTGAGCCTAATACTGTCAGGTGGGAGGCCTGCCTTGCTTTTTAAATTCCCAGTCCCCATCTGGTTTTGTTCTCTCTGTGAAATCTGATATCTGGAGACAAGAGTGTGGGGCTGTTTTTGATCAACAATAATTGTTTCCCCCTTAATCGACAGACAAGATACAAATTACTTTAATTACATCAGAGATAGGAGCAAACCTCTTCCTTAACCGCAGCTGTTGGGAACATGTTTTGAAGAGAGCATCATGTATGTAAAGTGGATTTTTTATTTTAAAAAATGCATCTTGTCATATAGATGGGGAAGAGCTTAGCAAATCCAGTCAAAGATTTAGGCAGTGTGCACATAGTGCATATGGTGGCAAATGTAACAAATTTGCAAAAAGTGAAGAATAAGGTTTCTTATGAGCTGTAGTGTGAGCGTTTAAATGACAATGGCAACAAATACAGCCCCACAAAACATTTCAGGCACGCAGCATACCACATTCAAATGTATTTCTCTACATTTTCCCAATATGGTTCATTACTTCAAGATGGTAAGGAAATGGGCATAACCAAAAAATAACTCTCTTTATTTTCCTTTTTGAAAGAGTCTTGTTTCTGTTTTTGTTTTAAATCATCCTAAATCAAGAAATAGTAAAGGGAAATAATGACTTATCTTCCTCCATCCCCCCTTTTTTTAACAGGATGCTTTTCAGGAGACAATGATCACTTCTTGGCAATTCATCAGAGAATGAGCAGGAAGCCAATATTCATTTACCACCATGTGCAAAGTGTCGAGAAAAGTTTGGATACAAGTGATCGGAAGGATTATGGGCACAATTCCCACTTATCTTCCCATGGAAAAATAAGCAAACTGCACCCTGCTGTCATAGTTAAGCCAGCGTACGAACCGTCCCTCAACCTATTAGCTATGACTGGTGATGAGGACCAGGAAGTGGAAAATCTGCCTATTCCAGCAGCTAATGTGATAACTGTGGTAAGTTTTCTCACTCTAAGTTCTGGAATCATAGCTGAGAACTATCTACTCCAGGGGTGAGGAACCTTTGTCCATCCAGGTGTAATTGAAGTCCAACTCCCATCAGTCCAAGCTGACACAGACAGTTGGTGGGGATAATGAGAGTTGTAGCTCACCACACTTTGGGGGCAATGTGTTATCTACTGCTGGTATAGCCTGTTGTTGGTTTTTAGGCTGCTGGTGGCACAAAAGGCAGAGACCATGTATGTTTTAGAAGTTAGGGGTTGAGTGTGATTGAATGATCCTCAACAAAACCAAAACCGTTCCGATGCTGTAGGATACCTTGGGAACATCTGCTTTATTGTCTATAAAATAGACAAACCTAGCTATAACCTGTTCTACATAGAAGGTGATGAAGTGTAAGAAGCCCTGAAGGCTTGCTAGGAAATGAAGAGCAAAATGATGAATGAATTTGAATTTACAAACTTTCCTAGTGTAAAATGAAAAAATGTTGAGGACCACCAACTCAAGACAAAGCTTTTTTGCCATTGGTTGCCCTGGGTGTACTAGAGACAGCATATACAGGACAAACGATCACATTTCCAAGAGAGGAGCAACAGTGGTCATCCCTGACCACTGGGCACACTGAGTGGGCTTATGGGAGTTGAAACCTAGCAATATATGGAGGCTATAAGAAATGCCGCTGAGGAGATGCAGTGACGAGGACATCTGCCCCTCTTCTGTGTAGTTGTTAGAGATACAGCACCAGTGTCAATGAAAATAAGGTGGGAAATCCAACCTTGTGTCTTCCAGATGTTTTGGACTATAACTCCCATCAGCCTTGGCCATCCATGCTGACTGAGATTGATGGGAGTTGCATCCAAAGCACCAGATCAGCAAAGACCAAAAGAATTGCCAAACTTCCTTTCTTTTCCCGCATGTGGATAAAGCTGAGCCTTGCAGGTGGGAGGCAGGCGCACGCTTAACACAGCTACCATAAACATAGCAGCAGCTGCTTTTTAAAAGGAAAATGTGTTGCAATTTGCATGAATTATATGGCAACCCCACATGTGTAGAACAGAATGTGAAAGCTCCCTCAATTTGGCCTGAATTCTTCTACTGTGTGTGGGGGTTTGGGTTTTTGTTTTGTTTTTTACATAAATACCTGAAGCCTGAATTAAGCACATTTGCAGTTGGTCATTCTTACATAACTGCCCTATTAAATCTCCATTAGCTGCCTAGTGAGAGTCCTGACTTCCTCTACTTAATGCATTTGTGCAGAGCAAAGGCTGCTCTCCTGCGAGTGCCGGCCTGACTGAGAGCCATATGGGCAGCAATGGCTGGAGCACAGCAGTGTGAATTAAGCACCCGGTTAGCCTCTATTTAGAGTACAAGCCCTTCTGTGAGGATATCTGAGGACTTTCTACTTATAGTATTGCCTCGTTGGGGTGGGCAGAGAAGTATTTCAGTGCACAATTATGGAGAGGAGAGTCAACTGCCAAACTGAATAATCATTCACAAATAAATTTCCCTCAGGAATGTCTTTGGGGAAGCCTTGACAGTTGGGGTTCTCCCGTGTTCCAGGAAAGCTGTGGGCCAGCGAGCGGTTAGGAGAGATTTGGGTTTAAGAATCTGAATGTTCTTCCCCGCAGAGAGTCATTCCTCTCTCAAAACATTTTTTGAATGATTTTCATTTATTGCCGTGCACTTTTCCTCTTTGTTTGCTTGCTGCTTTTGCTCTCCCCCCTTTTTTTTTTGCTTTGAACTTTCAGGAACATTTTTTGTCATTTTGCTGACCTTTTCAGGAACACTAATACGCAAAGACGCTCCCCTGTGCATTAGTCACCTTCAGAGAAATGAGGTTATGTCAGGGTTGGGGAACTGGTGGCCTTCAGAGGTTTTTTGGGACTACAACTTCCATCAGGCCTGACCATTGGCCATACTGGCTGGGGCTGATGGGAGCTGGAATCCAACAACACCCAGGGATTGTGGTGGTCACAGCTTCCCCACCCAGTTTTGCTTTTTGAAAATCTTAGTGAAGGCTTTGATAGTAGGGCTTTTCCTGTGTTCTCTCAGGTGGTCTTTATCTGAATCCATTATATTTATTCATTTATTAACCCCCAGTTGCACCACCATTTGATCACCCAAAGTGCCACTGAGGCAGGCTTACAATATTAACACACCTACTCAAATAATGGTTCAGATCTGCAGCTGGTGACTTGGGCCAGCGGCGGAGGAAGCCTCTCAGGCACCTGGGGCAGTGTGCCCAGGGGCAGGGCGAACCGCCCATAGGGGCGGGAGGTGCAGTGCCCACAGGGACAGAATGGGGCGCTCGGCATCCAATGCTGTCCCATGCCGCCCTGTGCTGCCCCTATGGGTGTCATGCACCCCAACCCTATGGGCGCCACGGGGCACACAGTGCCCATAGGGATGGGGTGTGTGGCTCCCATACAGGATGTGCGGCACCCATAGGGGCAGGGCGTGCAATGGGGCCTCAGCCGACCTACAACTGGGGGGGGAGGCAGTGAGCGGATAGCGCGAAGCCTTCAGGCACTGAGACGCGTAGCTTGTGTGTGCTGCAGGCCCCGTCGTGACGAGTGCCACCCGCCATTTTGTCATCCCCCCGTCAGGGTGACACCCAGGGTAGACCACAACCCCTGCAACCCACTTCCTATGCCCCTGACTTGGGCCAGCTGTTCTATCTCATGCCAGCGTACCTCATAGGCAGGGCTTGATGGAGCTCAGGGCTCGATGGAGCTCAGTTCTGTTACCTCTCAGGTGAGAAGAGTACAAGGGAGGTGTTCATGGTGAGTACTGGCACCTGTTTTTCTAGAAAAATAGTACTGCTCATAAGGTTATTATGAGGAGAGAGAAAAATGGGGTAAGATCAGTGAAGGATGCCTTGGGGAAAGGGTGGAATAATGTCTTAAATAAAATTATACTTATTTCAACCATTTACTCAATCTTGCTAGGGTGGCTTACAAAAATCCAGGAATCTCTGCTCTCAGGTTTACCTTCTAAGAATACATGGCATGTGAGGGAAACGGGGTGGGAGGAAAGAGTTTAAAGCATGGGGACCAGTTATTATAAAGAATATGGCTGCCTAAGATATCCCTTCTCCCCTCCTGCCACCAGATCAGCAATCGTTATTTTACAGGTCCCATTTCTTTGAGTGGGTTTTGCCAAGGAAACCTGACCTTTAGATCCTGACTTTACTAGTGCTCCTGATTCTTGAACTCATGAGAGCAATTGCAGGTCATAATATCTCCTGCAATCCAATTGCATCCTTTGAGTGCATTTTGATGGAGTAGGAAAGTCTGGAAAGTGAGCTTATTTTTTCCTTTTAAATGCTGCCAGCGCTTGCAGCAGAACAAGAAGGTTCTGAGCGCAATCCAGTTTTATGTATTTGCAAAGTCGAAGCAGGAATGGTGGGTGGGTGAATGTGCTATCAATCCTCCTTATTATGAGTGAAAATTTTGCATTAGAAAATGAGAATCTGAACAAAAAAACAAAACACCAAAAGCTGTATTGCTACCCTATTACCATTTCCTTGAAACAGATTGCAGATGCTGAGAACTGGATGTAGCTAAGCAAAAAGAAAAAGAAAATTGCTTTGTGAATCTCTCAATAAAGGAACTATGCTAATGGATAATCTGAGGATACATCTTGGTGTAAATCTGATCATTTTATTTGTATGAATAGGAGGTAGAGGGATTTTTCCCCCTCCCAGGCATAATTTCATATAACCTTGAGGGGCTTCCTACTGTAAGACAATGTTGTTCTTATCTGATGTTTTTAGCCTTTTCTATTAAGGAGCAACAGGAAATTGCAATGCAATTTCTAAGTGCCCTAAGCAGAATTTGATTATACTATAAGTAGGCCCCACAGATTCAGACTGACTGTTCCTCTTTAAGTTTGGGCTTTAGCTGTGCCTTTTTTTCAAATGTTCACAGTCGACTGCCTTAAGTTTTTGTTGTTGTTTTTTTTTAAAGAAGCACTTGAAATAAAATATAAGATCAAATGTGGCTTTCCTAGTTTCCCAGAAGATTTGATATTCACAGAAGTGGCTGAACTGAAAACAGAAGAATCCAATCAAACCTGACAACTTGCCCTGTTTGAATGGGAACTGTCTGGTGCAATTTGAAAAATAAATTAGAAAGTGAAAATAAAAGGTGTTATTATTTGCACTTTGAAATGTGATCTTCTGGCCTGGCCTTTGCTCTAGGACTCTTGCAGGCAGGTGATTATTGTGGAATAGATGCTCCTCAATGTGGACGTTTTTTGCAACTCCCACACAATGGCGATTTCATCAAAATGCCAAAAACACCTGTTGCCAATGAACTGTGTGATAGCTCATTGACCCATGTGCAGGGCCAGCTTTATGCATAAACTAAGCAAACTACAACTCAGAGCCTCAGATTATGAGGGGCCTCTAAATTCAATTTTTTAAAAACTAGATTTAAAGTTTTGCATAATTGGTTAATAAAGGAAACAGGATAAACAGACTATAAAACAGATGTTGTTTTGAGGCATACCCTCCAACATCTTGAGACCCTAAACCAGTATGTTGGGTCTTCCTACCTGTGCTCCCATTCGAGTCACATGACCCACACAAGATCATGAAGCCCAAAATATGCACTTCTTTTCAGGGCCATGCTTGCATGGGGCCCCAGAACTGTGGCCTCCCAAAAAGCGCTTTTTCTGGGCAAGATCTTGATGCAAAATTTCATGAGATCCCAGCACCAAAAATGGTTTCCATGTTCACACAAGAAATTGGGATGTCCCTTTTTCCCAGGGCACTTGTGGGGTATGGTGAGATGGCAAAAAAATGCACTTACCATATTTTTCGCTCTATAAGACGCACCAGACCATAAGATGCACCTAGTTTTTGGAGGAGGAAAACAAGAAAAAATATATTCTGAATCTCAGAAGCCAGAACAAGAGGGATCGCTGCTCAGCGAAAGCAGCAATCCCTCTTGCTGTTCTGGCTTCTGGGATAGCTGTGCAGCCTGCATTCGCTCCATAAGACGCACACACATTTCCCCTTACTTTTTAGGAGGGAAAAAGTGAGTCTTATAGAGTAAAAAATATGGTATTTCCTACACAATTCCTTGTCATATAGTGTTGATAAATCTGTGCATAAATAACTATAATGTAGTTTTGTATATGCCATTCATAAGGTGTTTTCATTTAAAGGTATTTTATATGCAAATAGGCTGATGGCAAGTTGTTTATGTTTGTTAGGTGATTGGCTTTCGCTGAATCCTCATATATGAAAATTTAAAAGTTTAGTACTTCTGTTTTCATCGTACTTTGTGTCACTGAAAAACACGTGTATATTTCTAACATGATGCGGCCTCCTAAACTTGGCAAAGCTTAGAGCCTCAGCATGTCTTAATCTAGCCCTGCAGCGCTAAGAAACACCACTTAGCAGGGCTGGCCCAAGACATTTTGCTGCCTGAGGCAAAGAAGATGATAGCACCCATCCACCAATCCTGTACCTAGTCCAACTGGACTAGCAGTCGAATCTTTCTTTAGTACTTGTGACAGAACAACACTGTGCCCGAGGGTTGCAGGGTAGTTCAGGGGGTCATAAAACAGGCTGGCACTATAGATTTAGGGAGAACAGTAAAAGGGCTGCTGTGACCTCTGGCAGCTGCCGCCTGAGGCAGCTGCTTCACTCTGTCTAATGCTAGGGCTGGGTCTGCACACTGGTACCAAGGGATATCATCTGGCAGCTTGCAGTGTGGAAATAGGTCATTACATGCATGTCTCTTATCATTTAACTTCACCTTCCTATGATTGTCCCCCCCCCAAAAAAAAACACACACACACACACACACACACACACAAGACCTTCATTTTCTTTTTATGGTTTGGACCATTTTATGGCAACATGATTCCTTCAAGCCATGTAGATCCCAGATTTCCTTCTTAGGGAAAGATGCCTCGTCCCCTTTATTTTGTGAATAATTCTAATTGGCACGGCACGTGTTCCAAATGGCATCCAAGGAGCCTCCAGCTCTGTCGTTCTGCATTTTGTTTGCACAAAGAAGTTTGCTGGCCTCATTTCCTTTTTGCTTCCTTCGGTTCACTTCAGCAGGGATAATTGTGGGACGAACTATTATGCTGGCATTGTGCTTGCTGTCAGTCTTTGTAGAGAGGGCAAAAAGGATTGTGTTTAGAGTCTAATGTACACTAGAAAATCCCAAAGGCATTTTTATTTTTATTTTTGTCTTGTTCCATATAAAATGAAGAGGAAAAATAAGAGTACAATATATTCTTAATTTATCATGTGTGGAGTGCAGTGCAGTCCTATGCAAATATACGTGGAAGCAAGCACCACTGAATTAAATGGGCATTGCTCTTGAGTAAGTTGGGGGACACCTGGCTTGAGAGCAGTACATGTGAAAAGGATCTCGGAGTCTTGGTTGACCACAAACTTGACATGAGCCAACAGTGTGACGCGGCAGCTAAAAAAGCCAATGCAATTCTGGGCTGCATCAATAGGAGTATAGCATCTAGATCAAGGGAAGTAATAGTGCCACTGTATTCTGCTCTGGTCAGACCTCATCTGGAGTACTGTGTCCAGTTCTGGGCACCACAATTCAAGAAGGACACTGACAAACTGGAACGTGTCCAGAGGAGGGCAACCAAAATGGTCAAAGGCCTGGAAACGATGCCTTATGAGGAACGGCTAAGGGAGCTGGGCATGTTTAGCCTGGAGAAGAGGAGGTTAAGGGGTGATATGACAGCCATGTTCAAATATATAAAAGGATGTCATATAGAGGAGGGAGAAAGGTTGTTTTCTGCTGCTCCAGAGAAGCGGACACGGAGCAATGGATCCAAACTACAAGAAAGAAGATTCCACCTAAACTTTAGGAAGAACTTCTGGACAGTAAGAGCTGTTCGACAGTGGAATTTGCTGCCAAGGAGTGTGGTGGAGTCTCCTTCTTTGGAGGTCTTTAAGCAGAGGCTTGACAACCATATGTCAGGAGTGCTCTGATGGTGTTTCCTGCTTGGCAGGGGGTTGGACTCGATGGCCCTTGTGGTCTCTTCCAACTCTATGATTCTATTCTATTCTATTCTATTCTATTAAGTGGGCATAGGATTGCAGCCGTAGGACTGCATTCAACTAAATCCTACTCAAATCCAACCCATTGAAATGATTGAACATGTTAATCATGTAAATTAACTTCAAGGGATCTTTTCTGACAAGGACTAGTGTATACAAGGACTAGTGTATACCATGCATACAAAACCCACTGTGCCAGCCCAGCCCTCACCGCTGCTGTTGCGGGGTGGGCACAGGGCACAGAGGGCTTACAGGGCTGTGCTGCGCCACCTGCCCGCCAGCCTGTGCAGCGGGGAGCCCAGCCAACCGATGCAGCCCTAGGCGGGTGCATCACCCCAATGTTGGTCAGGCATCCTTTCATCGAGGGGTGCTGTGGCACTACAGCAAGGCCAGGTTGGACTCTGGGACCCAGAGATCAGCAGCAGCAGGCAGGGTGGGATGGGAATCCCTATGCTGAGACGCTCCCTCAAAATCCTGTGCCCCCTGCCCCCCTGCCCCTGACCCCACATTGATCCTTCTGTTCCATCTGGACCAAAATGGGGACCCTCTTCCTGATGATGTGACTTTGTGGATGATTAATGGCCTATAGCTTGTAGGCTGTAAATGCACAAGGAAACCTTGCCTTAAAAAAAACCTAGTGGACTGTTAGCAAGTTTTGCAAATGGGGCCAAGCTGGGATCTCTATTATCGTTATTAGTACTATATTACGTTTCCCATAACAAATGTTGTATCATCCTTCTGTTGTCCTTGGCTTCAAGGTCACTCCTGACTGACAATTGGTAATGGAGCTTAATTCTTATTTGGCTGTGTTCCAGAAAGAGATGGGTGAAAGGTTTTCAGAAATCGAAGGTTGAGTTAATGCATGTCCTGTTCACTGCATGGTGGAAGCCTTATGGGGAAGAACTACAGCTAAGAATATATATGCAATAAAACATCATAATTAGGCATTAGTGTTGGGTATGGTCAGGAAGATATATGATAAATATATGTGTTACCCTCATGCAATCTTAGTTCCAATGTGGGTTTGAAATAGAGTTTTATGTCCTTTATCAGTTCTTGGAGAATATTGTGAGAATATATTCTCCACAGTCTTGTGTGATATATACTTGAGAGACGATGGTATGGAAATCATCAAACTGTCGAGTTGGAAGGGACCCCCGAGTCATCTAGTCCATAAATGCATCTATGTTGTGTTAAACTTCAATTCAGAGTAACAGTTTGGGTAGTTGTTTTCCTTCTCTCCCCTCCCCAATTATCCTTCTCCCATAATTATTTATTATTTTGGACATTAATATACTGTTTTGGGGGGTGCAAAATGTTTTCCAACTGGTCCAAATAACACAGTTGAGCAATACAGTATGAACCAGCCAAATTAAAGAATGCCAGATGAAAACAACATTATACAGAGATTTCAGTTTTGAAATTGTATTGGCTAGGCTGTCTTTTTGCCCAAGAATGGTACAAGTGGTTTTTGTTTATTTGCTTTGGTCTTTCTATGATCTGTTAGTATTTTTGTAATTGTGAATTATTTGGGCAAATGGCTGCTGGCACAATTTACATTGCACTGCATATAATATGACTTTGACCGATAACAGAACAGTTCACCCAGGCTAATGAACACAAGCCCTGCTTTGCTGGCAATTCCTAACTTCTTCCATACAGGGCAAAACCTGCATGTAATGGACTCATTTGTGCCGTCCTAATGTGACCAATATGTCTTGTCTTTTTACGAACCATCCTTATTGATTGCCTGTTCAGTTTTATTCTAAATACTTATAGGAAATCATAGCTAATGTACGTCCAGTGCAAAGGCTCATGGATTTTTTGAATCTTAAGGGAAAGCCAAGACAGCGACACAGGAGAGCAAGCAGATTCATTAGCAGCATGCCAGACAACTTCCATTAACGTATTAATTAATTATTACAGTCTAAAATCTAATTATATTCAACATACTTACAGACCAGGACTAGACTTTGTCTAGTGTCCTTCACTTTAATCACTTTCTTTATTCAGTCAGTGTAAATGAGTCACAGAGACCCAACTTTTGTCCAGTGATCTGGCATAGGATCAAATGCGTAAAAAAAAATGCTATATGTACAAATGGACATCTTAATCCTTTCAAGCAGGGTTCTTGGCGGCATCCCGCTGTCTCGAGAGACAATGGAGTGTGCCTCCAGGGGTGAAGTCAAGCCGCTGCACTAGCAGCACTGAAGCAACTTTCCAGGGTGTGCAAGCCTGGGCAGTGTGTATGGGGGGTCCTGGACTGCCCAGACAACAAGACCACCACCCCTATAGCCTCTCTGATGTGGTCCAAAGGAAAGCAGAGCAGTACGTTTCCTGCTCTGAAAAAAGTCCCAGAGCTGCACTCCTCCACATTCCCCCAACGCAGCCCCACTGATCTTGTCAATTTGCTCCCTATTTTTGTCCTTTTAACAGAAGATATCCATGGGAGATTGTTGCAACGTGTCTACGTGGGATGACAGGCAACAAGTGATGAGAGGGCTTTGCTCAGTTTCCCAGGCAGTTTGTTCCTTTAGTTCAAAGCAATCTCTTAAAAGCCTACCACTGAAGTCATTTTAAATCAAATACATTAGCATCCACCCAAAGGCAAACTAGCAAGAAATTGCCTCTTTATTGTGGTTCTTGGCTTATACAAGAACTGCAGGGACACATAGGTGATTATAATACCCAGTTAAAGGCATGTGAAGAATATGAGAAGCAAAAAAAAAAACCCAACCCCAACAACCCCTAACTGTTTGACATAAATGCTTTGTGCTGCCAAGTGTGAAAGCATTCAGCATTGGAAGTCTTGAGCTCTGTATTGAAAATTGCGTTTAGAACAAATATTCAAATAAGGTGCTGCTGCTATTTATTTCCTGAGTTAGGGATAGGGAACGTCAGGCCCAGGGACAAATGTGACCCCAGCTGGCCCTTCCCAGGCCACACCCCTCCTGAGCTGCACCAACTCACAGGGCTGCCAACTTGAATAAAATATTAGGGGGGCCCAGGTAAGCCATTTGCCATATAATTGATCACAAGACATGACGTGCACATCCCATTTGAATGGCAATGCCAATCAACTTGGAGGGGGGCAGCCTAGCCTCCTCAAATATTTTATTATGGGGGCTGAGGGGAACTCAGCCCCTAGGAGTTGACTCTTTTATGCTACCTCACAACCCTTGCTTTAGTAACCTCCTTTGCCTGGCTGAAATGTGTCCCTGAGCTCTGCCACTTTGGGCAGATCCACACCAGACATTTAAAGCTCACCTGGCACCATCATTACATGTCTTTAGGCACCAGGCAAAAACATTCCTCTTTACCCAGGCCTATGGCTATTAAATTATGGCCTGTGGGGGAGCAGACTGTTATTAGGATGACTATTTTATTATTAGGCTGTCAGTATGCTTTTATTATGTCTTAATCTTTAATGTTCTGTAATGTGTTTCTAAATCATCATCATCATCATCATCATCATCATTATTATTATTATTATTATTATTATTATTATTATTATTATTATTTTGGGCAGCTCCCAACAGTATATTAAAAACGCGATAAAACATCAAACATTAAAAACTTCCCTAAACAGGGCTGCCTTCAGATGTCTTCTAAAAGTCACATAGTTGTTTATTTCCTTGACATCTGATGGGAGGACGTTCCACAGTGAGGGAACTGCCAGAAGGCCCTCGGCGCTGGACCTCAGTGTCCGGGCTGGATGATGGGGTGGAGACGCTCCTTCAGGCATACTGGGCCAGAGGCGTTTAGGGCTTTAAAGGTCAACACCAACACTTTGAATTGGGCTTGGAAATGAACTGGGAGCCAATGAAGGTCTTTCAGGACTGGTGTTATGTGGTCTCGGCAGCCACTCCCAGTCACCAGTCTTGTTGCCGCATTCTGGATAAGTTGCAGTTTCTGGGTCACCTTGAAAGGTAGCCCCACGTAGCACGAATTGCAGTAGTCCAATCAGGAGATGACTAGAGTATGCACCACTCTGGTGAGACAGTCTGAGGGTGGGTAGGGTCTCAGCTGGCGTATTATTATTATTATTATTATTATTATTATTATTATTATTATTATTATTATTTTATACAGATCAGTAGTAGAGAAGGGTTTTTGGATTCGAACTTTTAGGGTGCCAGTCAGGGTAGATTTACAAAGCACAAAGAGCAAGAGATCACCCAACTCTCATCAGTAGCCAGGGACCCTATGCATGACTTTGACCATCCGTCCTGCAAAGATGTCAGGAAGTGCTCTGGCTGAATGAGATTACAGGATTGTACTGTGAGTGTGGTATAGGGATGATCTAGCTGAGGTGAATTAAATGGGAGATATAGGTGTTTGTGTTCAAGTGCACAGTGCATCATGATGCCCTGCCCTGTGAAAGCACACACCATGAAAAGATATGTAAGAAGTCTGTTTGTTCCTTTGGAACAAGCGTGGGATCTTAAGTATTTTGCGGAATGAAAAATCTATATATATTCTGGGACCCTAGATGTCATTACCTTTTGTGCAAACGACCTTTCCTGAAATATATGAGGGTGAATAGTGTAGGATCTTTTTAATTCAGCTCCTGACAACCACGTTCTGTTCATAAGCAGGAGATCTGTACCGTTCTGCTTTCCACGAAATCATCGGCGGTTCACATTTTCCTGCAAAGAGACAGCTGGACCAAAGAGAATACAACAACACGAGGAGATAAAAGGAAACCTTAACTTCAGAGTAAAGGAAATGGCATACTCTTTTCCTTGAGCAAAAAGAAGAGTGTGATAGAACATTACCCATGCCTCCTGATTCATACAATAACAAAAATGTTTTCCCCCCTTTTAAATGCTTTTATTTTAAAAAGAATGGAAGATGCAGTTTTCATTTTTTTAAAGGCTTTAAATGCAATCCGTGTGCCACTGAAGGCAGTGATTTTCTTAGCTGTAAGAATTGCATATTTAGAGTGACTGAAATCCACAATTTTAAAAACAAGACACTTTTATAGGCAGTTCGTTGATGGCAATAAAATAGCTTTCAGATACTTTACTACAGATGTGCTACTAGAACAAAAATAAGTGGGAACAGCAGCAAAACGTGGCAATGTAAAGGGCTCCTATTCAGTGCCATACACCTTTTCCAGGACGCTCCCTTCCACTATCGCCTCCCCAGTTTTCCATTCCCTACTTTGACTGCCAGCAATCCATAGCAATTGAGCATGTCCAATCCTTACTGGCTATTTGGATATTTATTTTATTTTTTTATTCTCCTTAGGCTTTGTTTTAATTTGTAAACTACCGTTTGGCAAACTTTGGGGTTCCTCAGCTTCTTGATCTCCACCCCCTTTGCGTGTGAAGGGTGTCATCTTAACTATAAGGATCTACCCTTGGAAAATGAGTCACCCTTGGTTTATAGGATGTAAATGAAGCTGATGCGTTTACATTTACAGGGAGCTAACTATATATTTTAATCCTGTCATCCTATTTGAGGCTTCCGGGAATATCCGTAGTGGCGTAATCTCATAGCATATGATGCTTTGCGTGCTTTGTATGGAGGCAACTTGAAAGTTTAAGAAAGACTCTCAAATTAATGTACTGCTTTGAACATACTGGCAAGCACCAGCTACAAGTACATTAAAAAAATGAAGAGTGACTATGTAAGTACTGATGATTAAAGAGCCTGGGGATTTAAGGTGTCATTAACATTAAAAGGGAATCAGTAGTTAGAAATTTATCTATTGATAGATTTTGGTAAATATGGTTTATGTGATTTGATTAATGTGATTTGCATCTCTGCTTTTGGATATTCTTATCAGATGAACTGAGACGGTAACATAACTTTTATTTCCCCATCTCCTATATAGATTGACTTTATTAGATTCTAGTGAACATTTGTTCATTTACTTCATTTTTCCAGTTGCTGTTTGAAAACAACAACGTCTGGAGTGGTTTTCATTCCTTTTTGGTGTTTGTACCTAGCACAGGGTTGGGGCCATATAAATCTTAAACATCTGTAAAACCAGAGTTTCTAATCCAGTACTCAGACACATTGGGGGGAGAAGGTGCAATTTAACTGTGGCGTTTAATGTGCAATTTTCCTGTGTGCTCATGAAGAAAATGGAGATGCAATAATAATAAATCATAAAGAGGGGAAAGAAATACTTGAGCATCCCACTCACTGAAATTATACAGCTAGCCAGAGTTTCAAATAGTATAGCAGGGGTTTCATTGCAAGTCAAGTCAAATAGCCTTTGATAAATAATTTGCTTTGAATAATTGGACTGTCTTTAAACATTAGCAATTTGCATATAGGCCTGGTAAACAAAAATGGATTAAGATTAGTGTAGATGCCATAAAGCCTTTATGTTCATACTGGAAGCCTCTTCTAGAATATCTATCAGCCTTTAAAAAAGTAGTTTGCTAGTCCTTAATAAAGAGATAGACTTAAATCTGATTTGCCAAGCTCAAGTTTAGAATTTGGGGATACAATGAAAACTTTGTCTTGTAAGGCTAAGGAATTAATATTTGTCTGCGATAACAGTGCTATACCAAACCTTGTCACTGAAGCAATCAGAATTTTGGCAGGGTTGCCAAATGTCTGGAATTTCCCGGGTATAGCTGGTATTCTGCCCTCTAAAAAAAACAAACTGGATTTTCAGTTTTTGAAATATGGCAGCCCTAAATTATGGACTGTTTGTATATGGCTCCTTTTGGTATAACTCATCCTCACTCACTTGGCCAGAAAGATGTGCTGCTCTGTTGCTGGAGTAAATAGAAACAGAAAATAAAAGGAGCAAGAGAGATAAGCCCAGTGGTAAAATTCTGGCTGCAGCCCATAATTATAGGAATGACTAAATTTACCTCCATAATAGGCACTCTATTACTGGGCTCAGTCAGCAAATCACACAGATGACACAACTGTTCTTGCCTTTTAGCCTTACGGGAAACATTCTGCAGAAGACAGAAATAGGTTTGTCCTGAACATTTAAAAACCAGAAACACAAACTCTGATATTTCTCTATATGTAATTCCAGTTTATTATATATTTGGGACTATAGTCTTCAGAAAAAGCTTCAGAAAAAGCTTTATTTATATGAAGTGGTGCATTCTGTGAAATACACTCTTTAATGCAACTTTCTATTAGGGCTGTGCACCAGATTTGGCTGAGGCCCAAGTACTGAGCCAAATCAGGCATACTCAGGGTGACTCAGGCATTGGACGAATCTGGTGCAGATGGTCATATGTGGGGTTAAATGGCCCAGGACAATCCAGGACTGTCAGGGAGGCAGGGAATCAGGAAGGAAGGAGTTGCTGGGGGAACCCAGCAAAAGGTTTGAGACCTATTCCACCTACCAGCTGCGACTGGTAGACAGGAGGTCAGGTTAGCCCTGTCAACTGCTATTATGTGTGTGAGAGAGAGAACAGTGTTAAGCCAGAATTTCTGCAGTTTAAAATCGGTTTAATGAGGAGTTGTGCAGGCTTAATTGAGATTAGTCTCTGCCTGGTACTAAAGAGTTTTTAAGTTGCACAGAGGGCTGTTGTGACTAAGAAATCAAAATGACTGATCCCCTATTTTTTGAAAACATAACATCCAGCACTTTGCTTGCATCTCTCTTAATCCTTAATTGAAGCATATCAGTCCCCCAAGAAGCACAGAACAGAAGCAAAGAAAAATGTGGTGGTCATTATATTAGCAAAGATCATTTCAGGTGATTGCCTAGATAAGAAGTCAAGGGAAGCCAAATTCGGTAGCATTACTTAGTGGTCAGAAAGCATGTCCCCCCCCCCCCCCAAGTAAAGCAATACCATCTTCAGATGATAGAAAATTACCTCCCTCTTATTTTAGGGCCCCTCTCTTGTATGGCTAAACTTCTACCTGGGGACAACACCTTAAAATTGCAAAGATTTTAAGGGACATCCACAACTGAGATTGCGTGTTGGGCAGTCTAAATCTGTATCCCGATTAATTTGCCTTTTGAGGGATGGATGAATCTGCCAGTTTTGCTTCCCTAAGTTTCTCATTTTTCTAGTCTTAAATTCAGTTCTTCAGACTTACACAGCAATTTGAGATTTTTCAAACAGAAAAACCCTCCTGAAATTCACAAGAATTTTAACGCAAATTCCTCCTGATAGACACAAGTTTGTGTGCAGTTTTAACTAACACAAACATCTTTGCCAGCAATCTCCCCTAATGCATTTTTGTATGTTATTTTCACCTAATATGTTCATTTTGTCCATACAGTTGAGTTGTAGAACTGCATCACAAAATTTGGAGAAGTGTGGTTTTCAGAGGATAGCTGTGTTTTCATTTGCACATTGGTTTGAGAAGTGCAAATTAGATAGCTTCTCGTTAAAATGCAAATAAAATAGAATATTTCCCCCATCCCTAGAGAAATCTCAATGGCTGGAGTTTGCTACATGCTCCAGATCTTGCCTATTGTTATAGCCTCTGCATTCCTTTTTCTCCTGAGTGTGGTAGTGTCTGTTACCACTGAGGAAGGAGGCAAGGTAAGAAGAGGCTGTGCCACGCTTTAACCAAAGCATCAGCCCAGAGACAGGCTGCAAGGATGCTTTAGGTCTCCAGTTCAATTGACTTTCCTCCACCTCTTGTTTCCTCTTTTCCAAACACATGTGTTAATATGCTTTTTTTAAAAATCAGTGGTGAGTTCTTGGCACTGGGGAAGAATGAGATCAAAGAGAAACAGTAGAGATATTGAGCATGCAGAGCTGGAGTTTTGGAGAGCTCTTCTGCGTGCACTTCAAAATGAGTGTCAATAGGACTCAAAATGAGGGCAGGAATCTCCCCGAAGTCTGTGTGCACTAAAGAGCCAGAGAGATGCTCCAGCAGCAGGTATTAATTTCTTCAGTCAACAGGCACAGAAAGCCATGGCTCAGGCAACCGTGCCGCGAATAAGGTAAAAGCAAGCAACGAAGTGGCTTCAGGTGCGTTGTGTGACTGTGCAGGGGGCAGAAAGGGAAGCTTCTTGTTCTTTTCTGCATCTCTGTCAGATACTAAAGGACAGTTCTGCATGTCCCTCAGCTGGGAAATAAGCAACCTTCCAATATAGTCCAATAAGAACATAAGAAGGACCTGCTGGACTGATGGCCAGCATTCTGTTCTTACAGTGCTCAACCAGATGCCTGTGGGAAGTCCATGAGGGTGACAGCATTCGCCACACTTGTAGTTTCCAGCGACTGGTATAGAGAGGATTGCTGTCTCCAACAGTGGCTAGTCACCACGGACAGCCTTATCTTCCAGCTATTTATCTAATCCCTTTATAAACCTATCCAGGTTGGTAGAAGGAAGGGAGGTCTCACTTTTCACTCCAGCCTCTGATGTCTGGGTCACTGCTGCGGTCATCAGTTGCAAGGAGTGTAGGGAAATGTTGTTTTTCAGCTCTCGGTGAGCAAGTCAAATACAGGGCTTGGAGAGATGCAGGCAAGTGGATCGGTTAGCGGCAGAGTCTGAATTGGCTCAGAATAAATGGACAGCACAATCCCAGCCATGTCTACTCAGAAGTCCTATTCAATTCAGTGACGCTCCTGGATAACTGGGGCTACGATTGCAGTCTTGAGTTATTTTCGTAGCTCCTCTACCCCCCAAATTGTATTCCCTCCTCCCGCCCAATTTTAAGCTTGACTTGTGGCGTTCTTTCCATGAGCAATTGATGCAGCCACATTGCGAAGATGCACAGCTAGAAGCATCCCCGGTGGCATATTTCATCTCTCTTTTGGAAAAGTATAAAAAAAACCTGGTATGCCGCTTGATGTTCACACCTTGTACACAAATTTCATTTAAGTTTCTTTCAATTGTTTAGAAACATAGTTATTTTTTGAGAATGGGTTGTTTACATTCCAGCCTTTATCAATCACACCTGAACTTTTGTAAAAGCTGCATTTTGTCGATTCTAGTGTGTTCTACTCATTGTGACTTGCAGAATATCCACATCATTATGTGACGATAGCTTGATCATTTTGGAATGTGCTGCAAATGATCAGTTATAAAGTATATGCAGGTATCTTAACAGGCTTTACTAATATCTGTGGAGTCTCGTTTCCTTAGCTGAGTTTCTCTTTTGCCATGTTGAGTGCTTTCCACAATTCCAGCATATTAAAATGCTAAATAATATATCACTAATGAGCTTGGTCTCTAGAGTTCATAATATTTGACTTTTGCGGATACAGTAATGCAGAAAGAGAGATAATGAAAATCAGAAATTAATTCACTGGGAAGCTTCTTTCACTTTTCACATGTATTTTGGCTGGTACATAACTCAACCTTTTTTTTTTCCTGGTCTCCTAAGTATCATTGGCAAGAAATTGGAGCATTGAAATTATTTCTAGTCATGAGTTTTGTCATTTTCCTATGATTAAAATCTCAATGTCCGTGTTATATGAAGTGTGTTCATAGCTTATTGTGGTTTATATCCACACTATGCACACACTACATTTACTCCTTGTTTTTCTGTATTGCTTTTTCATGTTAAAAGCAATGCTGTATTCTTTCCTGGATGCAACTTTCAATTCCCATTAACATTAACGGGAGAAAGCCACAGGCATCAAGGAGATAGAATAGTCCCCTAAGGCCATTAGGTTCTCTTCCATGCTTTCAAAACACATGGCGAGGGAATGGAAAGTACAAGGGCATTTCAAGGAGAGATATTAAATTACACTTATCCCCTCCCCACTCATTGCATAGAGTGAGTGAGAATGGGGGAAATGGGCATGGGCACAAGGCCAAACACACACACACACATCAGTGTGGATCACTTGAGGTAACTGATCCATTCAGCAAATGATTTCCCCACCAGCACCATTGCAAATTAGGCTAGTAAGGCCAGCGGATATGAAGATTTTGGTGAAGTTCAGGAAATGTCTCTTGTTAGACTTTGCTGATCTCACGCTTGTTCCCACCTTCCACTTTTTGTCAGCCTCTTCTTCCAAGTACTGGTGGCCACTTTAAGGTCTCGGTCTCTCTGTTTGAACTCAGTTTCCTTAGATTTTCATGATTAAGACACAAGCTGCCAAGATCAATACTTTAATAACATTAGTATTGGCAAACCCACAGTAAAAAAATAAAATAAATTGTAAATGTACAGGACCCTCCAGGGGATAATTAGTGAAAAGGAAATAGTTTTAACAACCCTTTAAAGTGAATTCTGGCCCCTCCAAATCTTCAGATGAGCGCTCTCTATACACACAGCTGCTCAATAGTGTATCTTTTTTCACACACACACACACACACATATATATATGGAGAGAGAGGGAGAGAGATTTTTACCCAGATTCACAATTTGCCCCTGAAACAAGACACAATGTCATCGCCGTGAAATAGGGGCAGCTATTTCAAGCGTAAGGCCCCAAACCAGTTTGTCCAGTTTGGATGAGGAATCCTTCTGTAGCAGTGGCTTCGTTAAAAAAAATAATGAAACTGTGGGTCACCAACCTCTTTTTTTGTTGTTACACCAGTGGGCACATTTTGGAATTTTGAGGAAGCGCAATGGGCGCAAGTCATGAAATAGCTACCACGGTGATGTTGCTTAACACAGAATGACTACCGCATGTGAAAGAGCTGAAAAAGAGACAAAAGCCACAAGAAGTGTGGGCATGCCCGTCCCTCCCCGACCATGAAAAAATACACATACACCAGTGAAACGTGAGCATTCCAGGTCAGAGAGGCCAAAGCAGTGCAAAGACTGAGAAGCAAGGTCAAGCAGCCTCTTGTGCATTGTGGATTATTGTGGGAATATATACCTTTCACAGGCTGCATAAGAGGTACAGTGGTACCTCGGGTTAAGTACTTAATTCATTCCGGAGGTCCGTTCTTAACCTGAAACTGTTCTTAAACTGAAGCACCACTTTAGCTAATGGGGCCTCCTGCTGCTGCCGCGCCACCAGAGCACGATTTCTGTTCTCATCCTGAAGCAAAGTTCTTAACCTGAAGCACTATTTCTGGGTTAGCGGAATCTGTAACCTGAAGCGTATGCAACCTGAAGCATATGTAACCCGAGGTACCACTGTAATGTGATTTCTGTCCCCCATAACATAGGGTTCCTCGAGTTAAGTACTTAATTCATTCCAGAGATCCGTTCTTAACCTGAAACTGTTCTTAACCTGAAGCACCACTTTAGCTAATGGAGCCTCCTGCTGCCGCCGCGCCACCGAAACACGATTTCTGTTCTCATCCTGAAGCAAAGTTCCTAACCCGAGGTATTATTTCTGGGTTAGCAGAGTCTGTAACCTGAAGCGTATGTAACCCGAGGTACCACTGTACTCGGTTTGCAAGCCCTGTTTTAAACATTCAAAAAGTTGCTGAATTGAGACCACTGGCGGTTGGGCAGTGGGCTCCTCTCCTCTTCCTCCACATCTCCTCCCATGTTTACAATTAAATCCATGGCCACTGGAACAAGAACTCCAGTTGCCTCCATGTTTCTCCAATCTCAGAATGCTTCTGGAATTCCAGAGGCAGCATTCTTAATGGTATATCTGTTGCTGCGCATAATAAATGTGCCAGGGTTTTTTTGCCCTCACCTGTCCAAAGGCCATTCATTTTCCAGATAGTCATCATTCCTTCTGAGGCAGTAATTGCTGCTTGTAAACAGGATAGTTACCTTCTTTAATCATTTGTTGCTTAACTGGATCACAATAAAAATAATAGTTAATCAGTCTTGTCTTGTGGAAGAGCAGAGCAATGACTCTAAAGGAGAATTGTTGTAATGCACAATTTTACAAAGATGAAAGCTGCCCACCTAGACCTTTCTAGACACTGTTAAGTACATTAGGGTGATATTGCTTGGAAAAGTCCATTGAAGCCAAATTAGTCACAAGTGAGTGATCAGTGTAATGCAAAGTGACAGTCAGCAGGAGGTCCTACTAAAAACCCATTTCTATAAATCTTGTATTGATGTCCCTCCCTCCTTTATACATATCAGGCTTTACTCTGAAAGCTTGGAGGTTAGCAAACCTAATTCCTTGTAAAGTATACCCAGTGCTTAATAAGGTCTCCATTAACAACTCAATTGAGTGCACTCCTCCATTGGGGTGGGTGGGTAGGGTTGCATGAGTGAAGCTGGAAATCTAATCTTTTGTCAGGAGCCATCTGGAGCTTGTACCAGGAGGAAACAAGGCAGGGCAGTGTTTTCAGCACCATGGAAAGCTCCCAGTGAGCAATGTCTTCCAACAAAGGCTAGAGGTGAACCTAAGAGTCTCTGGGTCCAGCCTATTCACCCTTAGCTTCACCCGCTTTCCTGAGGAGGGTGAATCCTTAAAAGCGTAACCTCCCATCGGATTGCTCCTTCTTTCTATGGTGCAGTTGGGCAGGCACAGTGAAATAGAAGGCACTTAACTCAGGTAAATCGCACCTGGGGAAAGGCATCCATGAGAGTCCCGGCACAGATTCTGCTGGCTTCTAATCGCTAGCCTCAGATCTAGTGTCAGGAACCCTGTCCAGTTGCCCCCAATGATCTCAGCAATTGATTACCCAGTATCACATTATGCAACTCACTCATTGCCTCTTTTTCCTTCCCCAGCAGGGGGCAACAACACATAAATCTTCCAGAAGGGGAAAGGCTCATTCGCTAGTGTTGAAATTTACATGGCTGACTGCTCAGAAGCTAAGAGGATAAGATCACATGGCCACAGAGTGGTGTAACTCTATCCCTTGGCATCTCTGTGATGAAACCCCTCTATGCTTGGCAGTAAAAGAGAAATAGAAAGCCCCTTTTGAAAGTGGAACTGCCTGTGGTGGTGTATGACTCTAATCCAGGCATAGGCAAACTCAACCCTCCAGATGTTTTGAGATGACAACTCCCATCATCCCTGACCACTGGTCCTATTAGCTAGGGATGATGGGAGTTGTCGTCCCAAAACATCTGGAGGGCCGAGTTTGCCTATGCCTGCTCCAATCTTTTCTATGCAGTAAGCCCACAACTTATGCACATTTAACTTGTATGCATTCAGCTTTATACGCGTGGCAAAAATGTTTGTAAAAAATGGGTAGGGTTCTGGGAACGATGACATTGGCAATCCCACCTGCCGTTGAACCCAGTGCATTTTGACTGTACACGATTTTGACTTTAGGCACGATCCGTGGAACATAACCTCCATGCAAATCGCGGGCTTACTGTATCTATAATTTTTGCACTCCCAGTCCCAGTGCAAAGTTCATTTTAACCACAGAGATTCCATAGAGTTTCAGCTACCTTTTTAATGGGAAATGATGCCTTAGGCTGCAGTAGATAAATTACCGTTACAGTGTGTAGTGAGTCTTCTACCCATACCATAGACCCTCACCAGTCACACCTTGGCCTTTCCCACCACTGGCATGTGGCCTCTGGAATGTTGCCCAGAAGGGAATTTGGCCCTCGCTTGCTTTAAACACACACACACACACACACACACACACACACACACACACAAAAGTACAGGTTCTAGCTTGCTAACCCAATGAGAACCATGAAGACCTGCCTCTGTGTCTCCATCAACAGTTCATATTCTGTCCTGGAGACACATATTGGATTAATCTTTTTCCCACTCACCCCAAAGGTTCTGTTATTGTCCTGTGCAGGATAAACCCAGCATGCTAAAACAGAAGAAAAGCAGGGCACTAATAAGACTAAAACTGACCAAGAGCTTCCTTGAAAATATTTAAGCTAGCCGTTGACTTTGAACAATGGACTGCAAATCCATGCTAATGCTTCATTGGAATAAGATCACACCTCCTCTTAGAAGGCTAGTATTTCCTGTGTCTGGGATTCTCCTTCTGCCTGGTAGATAATTCTGCAGCGACACATCCTAATGCTTTTTGAGTTAGTGAATCAATTCCATTTTTGCTCATTGCAAGCCTGAATGGCTGGCAGGAACTTGCAATTCATTGAGAAATGTAGGTCACTGTCTCCCAGTAACACTTAACAGTGTCTTCCTCTGAAGTTGAAATACGAAGTGGCTTCTGTGATTGAAAAACGGAGGTGGGCGGACAACAAGAAAGCCAAGAAATGTATGCTTGGAATAGATCAATCATATTTACACAATGGTCCCTAATAGGCCTTGTTCATTAGGCCAGAACAATTTGGCAGGGGGACTTGTCCTAGAATTTGAAATGTTGCCTGTCTGTTTTATTTCGCTCAAGAATGATGGAAGGAGAATTGGGGGGTGACAGGTGTGCTTTGACAAGGAGCAAGGAGGAACCAGAACACAATGTCTTCCCAATCGCAAGGGTCAGCCAAACATTGCAAGAATCTAGAGCAATTGAATGGCCAATGGAGAACCCTTAATGCCCAGCTCCAAAGCTGGCCACAATTTCTTGGTCCTTCCTGGCCAGAGATAAATAAGTGAGACCTGCAACACTAAATTATACTGTGGAGTGCTCTCATTTATAGCCACACCATTTCCCATTCTGTTCTCAGCCCCAGGTTTTCTGTCTCCCATAGTCAGTTAACATTACCTGGCCTCTGAGCATTTTCAGTTCTCATTGTCTGTTGTTTTTTGTCCTGGTTTGGTATTTTCCCTATACTTAAAAAAATAAAATAAATAGTACTACTGCAAACAGGGCAGGATTTAGGTTTGATGAGGCCCTAAGCTACTAAAGGTAATGGGGCCCGTTATATGTGATATTTTAGGGAGCAGGATAGCAGGTGGGGCCCATTACTTACATGATAGGACCCTACACAACACAAAACATTGTTGCTGTATATAGGTTTTATTTTATTTGTTTTTTATCTTATATTTTGGAAATGTACATCCAGGTTTTTTTCCCTTTTTCCCGCACCCCCAAGAGAGTGGGGCCCTAAGCTATATCTTGTTTAGCTTATATGTAAATCCAGCACTGACTGCAAATTGGGACTCCCCCATGCCTGCTGATACTTCTGTCCATCTGGGTGGTGCTGTTTTTGCTGCATAAAAATGTAGTGATTCTACAAAGGATCGTCACTGTGTCATTGCAAAGGTACTAACTGTCTCATCAGAGCAAGGATTTCCACTTGTGAGATGGGACTTCCATCTCCCAAGATGGTTGGGAAGACCCCCAGAACGGATTTCCGGGGTGCACAGAGGTGGGGAAATCCCTTTGTGCAAACAGAAATCCTTGCAGTGGTGGGACAGCTACTTAATGCTACATTCTGAACAAGCCAGAATGTTTTTGAAATTGTACCCCATTACACTGGTGCAGAGAAAGAGGCTATGGAGTAGCTTAAAATTTAGCGAGGTCGTGTCCCGCCCCCTCTGTGTTTCAAGGCACATTTTCATGTTCTGGTGCACAGCAGAGAGAGGGCAGGGATATCTTCCCCTGAATTGTGTGACCTGTTTGGTTTCCTCATGCATGCCACACCCGTTCTGTTCCTATTCATGAAGCTGTCATGTGCTTGCACACTGCTTTGAGAGAAAATGCACAAACCAGCAATATTGGGATATATATATGGATTGTGGCTAACATCAAGTGTGCATGGCTTCAAACTTTGCTGGTGGGAGCATGCTGGAGCCAGAGTAAACGCAGCCAGAGACTTCCTATTTTCTCCTCCCTTCCCTGCTCTCCACCATGCATTCAGATGCTCTTTTCTTTCAATGCAAGTATGCGATGCCAAGTGTTGATGCAGAATAATTGCTTTGCCAGTTTTCTAAGAACCGGCTTTGATATTTGCATTAGGGATCCACTTACTGAAGACCTTCACCAGCACCACGACGCTACTTCAAAGACGCCTTGTCTATGCTCTCGGTAATGTGCTTTGCCCTTTGGAAAACTAATCAGTTAAATCTGATCCTCTTTAATGTTGACATGACTTGCAGCAAGAGAACTGTCACAGTGCATTTCAATTAGGTTTGATTTCCTTACCTAAAAGGTCTTAAAAGCTAATTGCCACAGAGTGCCTTTGTCTCCCCATCGCAGAGGGAGACACGATTATCCGAGGGGCTGGGGAGAGGGAACGCATGGGACTCGCACAACTTTGCAGTCGCTAAGGAGTGCATCTAAAAGGGTAAGGGGATCGTGTTACATGGCGCTTTGGCACAGGACAAGAATGTGTCGTTTTAAAAGCAAGGAGGAGAAGGGAGTGAGATAGATATGGCTCAAGTGCAGAGATTCTCCCATGCTGGGATCCATTTTGCCAGCAGGTGCTGTCACATGCTAAACCAGCAGAAGGGGTGTAAGGAAGTGATACTGTGGTATCTAAGAACAATGCAGTGTGTATGCGTTCCTCGAGGAGTTGACAGGGTGCAAACCTAAGTCTAATCTATATATTGTTACAAAAGTTGTGTGCTGCCCCCAATCTCTGCAAGATTCCTGAAGGTTCCAGGCATTTACCCAGGGTCCGTGTTCCCTTGGTGAATTGAGATATAGCGAAAACTGTTGTAGCTTTAAGAAATATGGTTTATTCACCTATTTACACCTTCAGTCTGCATGGAGGGAGACCAGATCTTACAGCATGGTCATTTCAAGAAGGCTTGTCCCCGCACAGCAGTGCAGCTGGCCTTCAGCCAGCCTGCCCAAGATGGATCTCAGTCTTTCTTCTTCTTCTTCTTCCTCTTCTTTTTCCTAGAACACCCTGCTAAAAACTCTCTTTTCCTGTCACCTCACACCCAGTTACCCTGGCAACCTTCCAAATCCCCTGTTCACACCTCAGGGCAAGGAGGGAGGGCAGTCTTCTTGCATCACCATTGGCTCCCAGTGACCCTGTATTGTTTCTTAATGGCCCTAGCTTGGCCAGGTCATTTTGCATAGGCTAGTTTAGGAATTCCTCTGCAGCTTGCATTTCTCCTTTCACATCCCAAATAATAAAAAACCTACCATTTATTAATTTCTAGGGTTTAGGGGGGTACCCCTCCCAAAATCTATAGCAATATATATCAGTAATAGGGTGTTCCTCACCCCTATCCCACCTCCTAAGCCTAATAGCAACATGGAGGAAGCATGGTTAGGGAGAAAGGACTTAGCCATCCATCCCATCACACTGCCATCACAATAAAATGTATCTCCCACACATGTTATTATTATATTTTGAAGCTGCCCTTATCTCTAAGGACACCTTTAACATCACAGGTACTTTGCTGTTTACTCCCTAAGTAAGTGTGTGCAGGATTGTGGCCTTAGGCATTTGCTTTTACTTCAGCATTATTTCATTTACAGTATATACAGTATATATTTTTATACTGTTGCAAGCAGCCCTTGGGGTGCATAAATTGGCATTAGCCTCATAAGCAGCCTCTGGCACTCGGTTTGAACTAAAAATAAATAATGCTGCTCATTCACTGAGCAGAAGCAACGATTTCACAGAATGGCTCGCCCTAAAATCCTTAGGTTTTCTCAATGTAATTACTTTAAAAAAAAAATCAATAATCAGATATGTAATAATGCAAAAAAAAACACCCCAAACTCATTACACTTTGAAAGACTGGTGGAACAAGAACATTCTAATGTTCAATGTCTGCATGGGACAATGACAATAAAGATATCGTCTATTGTATATCGTAAAGCTAAATTGGAGGGAGCTGGTTTAATATGGATGGGGAGGGAATTCCTTAACATTGGTGCTGTCACACTGAATAAGCTTTTTCCACGCAAGGACCACATTTCTTCCAAAGGTCACATGCTAGAAGTGGACGGAGCCTGAGGTAGAAGAGGGCGGATCTCTGTGTGTTTGCATTTTCTAGCTATGTGAAAGCCAAGGGTTTCTACATCCATCCCCATATCTCGCCATCCAGGCACCTGGTGCCCCTGGAATCTTTCACTGCTTGGAGATTTGGGTAGTGCTGTGGTCTAAACCATTGAGCCTCTTGGGCTTGCCGATCAGAAGGTTGGCAGTTCGAATCCCCGTGATGGGGTGAGCTCCTGTCACTCTGTCCCAGCTCCTGCCAACCTAGCAGTTCGAAAGCACACCAGTGCAAGGAGATAAATAGGTACCGTTGCGGCGGGAAGGTAAACGGCATTTCTGTGCACTCTTGTTTCCGTCACAGTGTTCCGTTGTGCCAGAAGCAGTTTTGTCATGCTAGCCACAGGACCTGGAAAGCCGTCTGTGGACAAACGCCAGCTCCCTTGGCATAAAAGCGAAATGATTGCCCCAACCCCATAGTTGCCTTTGACTGGATTTAACCGTCCAGGGGTCTTTTACCTTTTTACCTTTTAGTGTGTAACAATATTTTTTTGCCAATGTTGCTTTTAATTCTAATTTTCAGCTTTCATGCATTACCTATTATTGCTGTGGTGCTTGTCCAGAAGCAAAATTTCGTTGTCCGTGTTTATTTGCTTTACTAACTAACCAGAGAAGCATCTATTAGAAATGGCTGTTGTTGTCATAGCAGTTCCATATGTAACGTCCTATTATACAAATGTGATTTCACTTGGTTTAAAAGAGGACACCGCAAACCGAAATAGAACATCAAAAGAACCCTGTTCATTCAGAAAATTCAGAAACTAATTGGCTTTGACAGGTTTATGCAACAGTAACTATATCCTAACATTGCAACTGTCAGTAATCCAGTTCCCCTTAAGGAGTGACCCATATAAGGTAGCAGGAAAACCTCACGGACAAGCAGGAAAGTGTACAATCTTTCTTTGGAAATAATGAATACAGAATGTAATCAGAGAGCAGAAGTAACTAATCATCAAGCATGCAAGCGTATTAGCACCCCAGCACTGCTCATTGCTGAGATCTCTGCCGGTGATGCTGACCTAATTTAATTTTTTGCCCAGCTAGCCATAGGATTGAATCATAAGCATGTTCTGGTTAGCTCAGTATTTGCTTAGGCTTTTGATTTCCTAAACTGGTGAGATTTGCAATTATATTGTATTTTCCCTGCTTTTATTTATTACATTACGTCCCTAATTCTGTGACCACTTAGGGACGTAATGTGCGTGACTTCTTATTTCTTGATTCATAACGAAAGAATTAAAAAGAAGAGAGACTCGCGGCACTTTTCAAAAAAACAACCAAACTCAGTAATTCACCCCCTGTTACTTTTAACGTTTGCTAAGATATCCCCCCAAATATTGCAGTTTTCTTTTGATGGGACTTTGTAAATGTTGTGTGGCGATTCCCGCCCCCTCCCCAGATGGAGGAAATAAAGACACCGGACACCAGAACTTAGGTCAATGGGCGAAAAATGGCCACAACTTTATTGATTACAGGTAAGAGCGGTATTGGCTTTAGGCATTGGCCCTAACAGACTATCCAGTCTAACCAGGAAGGGTTAAGCACCAACAGGGGGAGCCCCCGAGATGCACATCCCTAGGCGCTCCCCAAGGGGTCACCGCTCGGGGGCGCGCTTTAGGCCCTAGCCTCCGTAGGTTTCGGACAAGGCGACGCCCCCCGGAGTCCTTTAATGAACTACCCTTCAAGATTTGGGGGAGGTGATGGCGTTCCTCCCCCCCGACTTCATTTGCATAACAATACTCCTGCCAATGCCTACCGCCAAAACCAAGGAGTTGTGACGTTTTGCTACGAGGTAGGCAAAAAAACCAAGTGGCTTCTAAAATGCAGCCAATTAGCCAAATGGAAAAACTCCTACCAGGCCCCTTGCGGCGACCAGCCGAAGCCCATAGCAAAGTCTGAATGCAAACGTAGAGGGCGGGTGGGTGGGAAACCGCAGCTGCTGTAAGGAAAGAAAAGGGGCGAGCCAGGGCTGCCCCGACCTTAAATGCCCTTCAGTAACCCCACCCCTACCGCCAGCCGATTGGCTGGCGCTGTGGGTAATGACTATTAATGAGAATGGGAATCCCTGAGTCTCGCGGGGCTGGCACCAGCCCCGCGAGAATGTAGGCGAGGGCGTGAGCCCGCAACACCCCCCTCCTTTGTTTGGGAGTGGCTTTATCACACGGTTATGAGTGTGATTTAAATTGTGTAGTTATTACACTTAATGTGGAATCAAACACTTAATCCAGTTGCATTCAAAAGCATTCTTACATTTCATCCCTGGGCCAGTAGGATAAACTTGCATGCATTCTTCTGTTAACAAAATATGATATTGAAGAGCAGGCATAAGTGGGGTTTTTTAAAAAGGGGATTCTAGTGAATTGAAAGCACACTTAGGCTCTTAAAATGTATTTCTTTGTATTTATCTCAATTACTGTATTTTCTGGCGTATAAGACTACTTTTTAACCCAGGAGAATCTTCTCAAAAGTCAGGGGTCGTCTTATATGCCGGCTACAGCAGCAGCTACAGCAGCAACTCCCCACCAAAGGATAAAACGACAGCAAATTAAATCAGGGGACACTCTAGATGAAGCAGAAATACGCTTGAAAATTGGCCCCAGAAGCCCCCAGCCACTGCGAAGTAGAGCGGATATCCGACCAGACTGGAGACTGGTTTTTTAAAATTTTATTTGGTGTGCATTGGAAGAGGGGTAGTCTGATACAGCGAGTATATCCCAAGCTCTATATTTTAACTGGAAAAGTTGGGGGGGTCGTCTTATACACCCAGTCGTCTTATGCGCCGGAAAATACGGTATCTATTTTCAGTGCTTTTCTGCAAACTGTTAAATGCCTCTATATTTCCCCTTTGGACAGGAGCCTCAAAACATGTAACTCAAAACAAAACTTTAAAAGTTAGTGTAGATGAAAATAGATGGATTGTTATAGAGTGTGTGTGTGTACACACACCCAAATGAAGAGCACTAGTTGGTGTGCCTGTGGAGCAGTGGCTCTGGAAATAAGTGTGAGCCATAAAACCTGGGGCAACAGCAACCTTTTGGCATCTGGTGTAAGGAAGAGGATTCTGATTCCACCAAGAAATTGTACTGGGGTATCTGAGCTGGACTTACCACAGCTATAGGTAGGCAGCTACATAGCCTGAAATGTGTGAGCTCACACATTCTAAAATGGTGGCAAGAGCTAATCCCAGTAATATTTCCGTTAACCCTGATTCCTGAAATGGCCAACATTCCTCCCACGGGTGGCTTTTCCGCAACCTCCTCTTCAGGGTGTGGTTAAAGAGTTCTATTTTTACCTTTTCCTTTTGTGCTTGTGAAATGATTTGGATGAATTTCATGAGCAGAAGGGTGGTGGCAGATGGCGAGGGAATGAATAAGAGTAATCCATAGCTACCAAGAGGGTATAGCATGTATCGTATTTCAGGGGAGTCAGGCTGGCATCCAAAACTACATCGAATTCACAAATGAGCCCTTAGGGGGAAAAGCAAGGGAACATTAGGCTGGCTTCCTGAAAAGACAGGAGTTCTGCTGAAGCCAAAGTTGACTAATGGATAGCACACTTCAGTTTCATTAATTGTTGAGTTGACGTTTGGACGATTCCTGTCTCCTTGTTACCCTTGCGTAGAATCTGATTCTTAACTTGAGTCCCTTTAGATTTGCCTATAGCTTTAGGCTGATTCACACCTGATAATTTGATTTCTCACAGCTCATCACGTGACCTTCCCTGGTTCCTTTGGGAGGAATGGTGAGATATAAATGGAATGAATAAATAAAAAGCCCTTTGTTCGAGCTATTATTGGGAGATATACAAACCCTTGGTCATCTTGGTATTTGACTGGGGATGGCTGTGCTCACTCATGCAAGTCTTCAACCGATGCTCCTTTGGTTGATAAATATGTACATGTGAACTCACATGGTATCCAATGATTGTTGGAAACCACTCTGGTGCCTACTGCACTCAAAGCATCTTTGCCGAGTTGTTTGTGCTAATGTTCAGCAAGTAGGGCAGCGTTAGGAGCAGCTGCGGCTGCTAAAATGGATGATGTAACAGGGTCAGAAAGTGTACCCAGACAGTACAACTAACCCCCTTTTCCTTTAATGATTTAAACCACTTTAGTTATTGCTGTCACAATTGGAATTGGTGTCCCTGTGGCAAATTTCCAATCCTTTCGCAATGTCATATATTGGGACACAAATATAATAAAATTGATAAGGGTATGCATAAAAGCATAATTTTTTAAAAAAAAATCTAGACTAAATGGACTAGATTGGCTATTGACATGATCCAGCAAGGCATTTCTTATGTTCTTAACTTTCCTGAAGCACCAGGAAACACTTCAGGGAAATCTTGGGACAGCCTGATACAAATCCCTCTTCATCTCGGGAAATTCTCAAATCTCTTCAAGGCATTCCTTTTTGTCTTGGGATTTGGGGTTCGCTGCATTTGACAGATGGTGGCGCTGTGGGTTAAACCACAGAGCCTAGGACTTGCTGATCAGAAGGTTGGTGGTTCAAATCCCCACGACAGGGTAAGCTCCTGTTGCTCTGTCCCAGCTCCTGCCAACCTAGCAGTTTGAAAGCACATCAAAGTGCAAGTAGATAAATAGATACCACTCTGGCGGGAAGGTAAATGGCATTTCCGTGCACTGCTCTGGTTCGCCAGAAGCGGCTTAGTCATGCTGGCCACATGACCCAGAAGCTGTACGCCGGCTCCCTCGGCCAATAAAGCGAGATGAGCACTGCAACCCCAGAGGCGGTCACGACTGGACCTAATGGTCAGGGGTCCCTTTACCTTTACCTGGATCTGATATACTTCTCTGGCTTTTCTATGTTTTTGATGAGGCATGGGGCTAATGTGAAGAAACTTATTTTGGTACACTAACAGTGCAATCTTCTGTAGACTCAGAAGTAAACTCCACTGTGTTCAATACACTTTTTCCCCACGTAAGTATACAATTTGGCTGAAATCTTTTGTACGCATTTTCCAGGAGTTAGCTGGTGGAACACAGTAAACGTATATGGGATTGTTCTGAACATACGAAATTGTGAAAGATAAAGTCTAACTGTTGGTAATTTCCTGTGTTTTCTTTGTGGGGCTTATTCAGTGGTTTAAATTGATGTTGTGCTAATTAAATAACACCTACAGGAACCAGGAGCAAATTGCATTCTGTGCAAGCTACTCCTCAGGTGCTGTGTGTCAATTGCTAACATTCAGCTCATTAGCCATAATAAAGTCAATATGTGTTTACAAAGCTAGAAGCAGCTGGAATATCGCCCTTCCCCCTCCTCTCTGAGTTGCTGTTTGTAGCTGACGCAGCCTGCATGGGCATATATGCGAGTATGTGATAGAGAATAGTAAATAAAAGTCCAATTTGCGACAATAAATTTTGCATTTTTAACCCAATTTGCTAGAGAAACTAAAATGACAAACTCCAGAGAGGTATATTGTGCATACGAGACACACAGAGCTTTCACTTCATCCACTATAATAGCCAAATCAATGTTGGATGATGTTGGTTGAGCGTGATCCTGGTAAAGTAGCCACAATCACGCATCTGATACTAAGAAGGCACAGTACACAGAAATGGATATTTTCAGTAGAATTTTACTTCAGTGTGCTCAGAATAAAAGTACTAGGCTTGGACCCAAACTTGAAGTCTATGAATAGAACAGAATTCCCTTCAGTCTCCCACGTCCACGAAAATCTTTAGAAGATCCTAAATATTGTCCTGGGAGGTAACATGTAGAGGTGGTTGTGACATTGAAGGAGAAAGGTGGTGAGTGAAAGCTGGGACCACCACACACACACAAAAACAACACACCGGCCCACTGACTTTCATGCTGTTAGATTCAAGCCATACAGTTGTACCTCGGCTCCCGAACGCCTTGGGAGCTGAACGTTCCAGCTCCCGAACGATCAGAACCCGGAAGTGACTGTTCCAGTTTTCGAACATTATGTAGAAAGTTGAATGTCTGACGGGTCTTCCACTGCCTCCGATTGACTGCAGGAGCTTCCTTCAACCAATCAGAAGCTGCTCTTTGTATGTGAAATGTTTCGGAAGTCGAATAGACTTCCGAAACAGATTCTGTTTGACTTCTGAGGCACGTCTTCAGGCTACAACAATTTTCAAACTGTATTTTATTTTCCTCTTTTCAGGAAAGAATATTTTTAATCTATATCCCCCCCCCCTTTCTGTTAAAGACATAGTTACTTTGGCATTTCACCACAAAGGCAGAAACATTAGACAAAAACTTACGATAGCAGCAACAACTGAGGTGTGGAATCACCTCATTAATTAGAACAGGTGAATAGCATCAGAATATAGAAAAAAAGGACTGAAAAATTCCCGGTGGAGGAAACACGATAATACCTTAACATTTGATCGAATTCCCAATCTTCTGCATTCAAAATGAAATGTTCACGTGCCACCCCCTCAGTCCAGCGTTGACTTTCGTTGATCATTCAAGCCATTTGTTTTTAGCCATTCTCTTCCAAATCTTAAAGGACATTTTAAATTAGCCCTATTTATGATAATGAAGTTTCACAAATCTACACAGTTACACAGCTGTGTGCCTTAGAGAAATTGAATATATCCAGCAAAAAGGGCAAAATACAACCAAGAACAAAATATTTTGTGAATAGTTTAAATTATGAATCGTATTTATTATTATGTATTTATGAACTTTTATTCCACCTTGGCTTCTGAAGAGCTCAGAGCACCACACACGGTTACGGTCTCCCCATCTGACCTTCACAGCAACTCTGAATAAAATGAGAGAGTGACAAGCCCAGCATTACCCAGTGAGCTGAGTGGTTAAAAGGGATTTGAACCTGGCTCTCTCCACTCATAAGAAGAGTCCTGCTAGCATAGAAAAGGGGCTTTTTTGCTCCACTGCATCTAACAGTTGCCTGCTTCTGGGAAGCCAAAAGCAGAGGATGAAGAGATTGGACTGATACAGAGAACCAAGTTGCCTCAAACTGGAAATTGAGCACTTAGTCCCATGTGGTAGACAATTCTTCCACTAGAGATTTGACAGACATCCTTGGTGATGTCCAAATTTAGACATGCTTAGAACAGACCTATTGAAATAAATGGACTTGAGTAACTCTTTTTTAAATATTTATATTTTATTAAGGTGATTTCATTTAAAAGAAATAAAGTGATACGGAAAAAAGAAGGAAAAGTGAGAGGGAGAAAAACAACAACCACAAAGATACATATAAAAATGAAAAGGTAAAGGTAAAGGTACCCCTGCCCGTACGGGCCAGTCGTGTCCGACTCTGGGGTTGCGCGCCCATCTCGCTTAAGAGGCCGGGGGCCAGCGCTGTCTGGAGACACTTCCGGGTCACGTGGCCAGCGTGACGAAGCTGCTCTGGCGAGCCAGCACCAGCGCAGCACACAGAAACGCCGTTTACCTTCCCGCTATAAAGCGGTACCTATTATCTACTTGCACTTAGGGGTGCTTTCGAACTGCTAGGTGGGCAGGAGCTGGGACCGAAAGACGGGAGCTCACCCCGCCGCGGGGAATCAAACCGCCGACCATGCGATCGGCAAGTCCTAGGCGCTGAGGTTTTACCCACAGTGCCACCCGCGTCCCTCAAACATACACACAAAAAAGCATACACACAAAAACATACACACAAAAGAGCAATATACGATATTCCCACACATTCTTGTATAAATTGGTATGGTGTTATTGTCCTAGTGCTTATGTAAGTGCTAGTAGCCTACTACATTTTGTAAAAACTCATTCCAGATGTTACCATATTTAACCATATAGAGTCTGTGCCTGTAAGCAATCGGTTCCTCAGTTGCCAGTGATGTCGTATCATCAGTCCATTGACTGAAGGGTATCATATCTTTATTTTTTCCAGTTCATCAATATCAATCTCTTGGCCACCATTAGGGCACGGAAAATCCATTTCCATTCTCCCATTGATAATTTCCATACTGCAGGGACCGCCTCTCCTGGTATGCCCCGCGGAGGACTTTAAGGTCCACAAATGACAACATTTTGGAGGTCCCAGGTTGCAAGGTGGTTAGATTGGTCTCAACTAGGGCCAGGGCCTTTTCAGTACTGTCCCCAACTTGGTGGAATGCTCTGTCACAAGAGACTAGGGCCCTGCAGGACTTGACATCTTTCCGCAGGGCCTGCAAGACAGAGCTGTTCCACCAGGCCTTTGGTTTGGACTCGGTCTGACCCTTATGTTGCCCTCCCCTTATGGTCTTGATCTATCGGCTACTTTTAAAATGAGGCTGCATTTTAAATTGCATTTTAACCTGTATTTTAAATTGTGGGATTTTTTCCCCCCTTCCCTTATTTTGTTTCTGCTGCAATTTTATCGGTGTTAGCCGCCCTCAGCCCGGCTCTGGCCGGGGAGGGCAGGGTATGAATAAAATTTATTATTATTATTATTTAAAAATTCAATAAGATATTCTCTGCTGCGAGATTTAACTTTTTCTGCAGTCATAGTTACACAGTCCAACACTTTCTCCCAAAACTTGTTAAATAAAGAACATTGTGCAAACATGTGCTTCAGAGAGGCATTTTCCTTGCCACATGGACTTGAGCAACTCTGAGGGCTCATCCACACTTATCTTTAACCAGTGCTTTTTTCTATTAAAAAAAAATATGTTCAGGGGTATGCGTTTTCCTACTCATATTGAAATACTGCTGCTCAATGAGGCCAAACTGAGATTCACAAAATGTTGAGGGTATGTGTACCTACCCCTGCATCCCCCCAGGAAAAAAGCACTGCCTTTAACATTGAATTGGAACGAACAGCAATTTGGGTTTTCTGCGAACTGTTGTTTGCTGCGATCCAGTGGTAAAGAGCAGGTTTTCGTGGGGAAAATGCCAGGGCAAAAAGCAAGCGACAAACCCAAACACTTGGACATGACACTTTAAAACACAGACCTGTGTCTGGAAACATGGCACAAAAGGAAGTCTGGATGAGCCCTGAGAATCTAAATTGTGGCAGTAATTTGTGCAGGTTAATGATGGGCTGTGCTTTATTTTCTCCGTCCAGAATCTTTAGTTCTGTTGTTGCTTCTATCTCATCAAAGACACCATGAAGACTATTCAACACTGTGCCTTCCCCAGATCTTCCTCTTGTGAAAAGTCTCTGTGTGTTTCAGTTCCGATAAACTGCAGGATCCAGGAGCAGGCACCTGAGCGGCATCCCAAAGGAGCCGGTCTCAGCAGTTCTGGGACCAGTTATGCAGGCACTGAGTTTACAGGGACTGAATGGGAATTGCTCTGTATTTCTCTGTTGGCTTAGAAACCAGGGTGGTTAGAGTGAATCACACCCTGACGAGAAAATGAGACAATCAGTGTCTTGCACATGGAGGTGGCGACATCAGCCAGATCTGAAAAAAGTAGAGAAGCCAGGAAATTATTCAAGGTACAATGTTGCATTTTTTCCTTTCCCCCCAACCTCCCTGCCCCTTAAAAACAACAACCACAAAATAGAACAAATTGTATATTAAGTAAGGCTAAGAACTACGGTGTCTGCAATATCATGGGTTTTACAGTTCAATCCTATCCATATCTACTCAGAAGCAAGCACAATTTACTTCAATGAGACTTGCTCTCTGGTAAGTGTGCAAAGGATTGCAACTATAGTGGCTTCAAACCTGGTTTGATATAGTATTGGATTTTAAATTTGGGCAACCCGGTTTTTTAAAAGCTTAGCATACTATGTAGCTTGATTGCATTAGTTTATTAAACTAAAATAATAATAATAATCTGAACAAGATATTGCAAGCTGGGTGCAGATATATCTCCCAGTTTCTAACCATTTCATTCAACTAAACTTCCTTGCCACATCCTTTTGAAAGTGTTCCGTTTCTGGTACCTCAATCAAAGCCATCTTTTCATGTGAACCAGCCCTATTGGCTTCCAGGTGGATTTACTTGCAATAATGCTTATTTATTAGATACAGCCTTCGGGCATTTTTGATACAGTGGTGGTTAATGTTACATTTTAGCCACCAGGATGATAAATGATGGCAAGTGATTAAAAGGTGCTGTTTTCCAGTTCTTAGGTGTCTAATTTAATAAGAGCATAATTGTTTTTCCACTTTAATGTTCTGTTCGAATCAGCTGTGGTCTAGAGTTTGCTATGGTGTTAATAACAGGAAAGCAAATTACTCTGAGGGTGTGTGTGTGTGAAATTTTTACTTTCACTTTACTTGGTTCAGTGTAACACCTCGCCCCCCAAAAGCCATTTCATCTGACCCCTGAGTGCCCTGCAAAATACTCATCAAGGTGTTTTCAAGAAGCTATTGGTTCACGGTTTCCTTCATAGCCTTGCTATTGTTTCATTCAAATAAATCCTATAGTTCAAAAACGGTTTCACTCAAAAGTGGGGAAAGCATTTTCTTCAACTCTCAGAAATAGGCAGGCTCTGCATTTGAATGCTGCATTTTTCTTTGTATTTGTATGCAATTTTCAGTCTGTGTCTCTGAGCACATGTGTTCCATAATGTGTTCAAATGATTTAATTTATGCTGCTGCTCCTGTTTGCGCCCCCCAAAATGTATTATTTGTTTTAGCAAATCTTTATCTCAAAGAAGGCTAGGGTGGCAAACAATACAGTTAAAAATAAACATGAGCATAAAAACAATGCAATTAAAAAATAAAATAAAAATACCTTTAAAAACTTTAAAACATGTAAAGCAAGCACATGCTGTCATTTGTAGCTCAACTAAAGCATTTTTCTTGTATTGTATGTGGCTCCAGGATTTCAGTAAGGCTATTAAGCATATTGGAGTGACACAGAATGTTTCCCATTTACCCTTTACAATATAGATAACTACTTTTTCCATACCTCAATAGAATTAAACATTGTTACTGAGAAAGGCTAATTTGACATATAAATTAAACATTCAAAAACTTCTGTTAAATATTCTGGTTTATATATATATATATATTTAAAATGGTCTGAAATAAAATGATTCCCCATTCCCTGTAATTCATTATCCTGTCTCCAATGACCATCTTCTGCAATGGCATGCCGTATTTTCAGGGATAATCTAATATCCTTAGCATCTGGGGAATTCCAAAGCATTGTGCTGAGAAACTTTGTTTTGTAGAATGCTTAATCTAATGTATTCAAACAAAATGAAGTAGGGTTTAATATTCTGTTTGGAAATTGTTTCACAGAGGGGCAGATCCATCCAACGTTCGAACACCCCTCCAACCATTGGTAGTTTAAAAGTCTACAAACAAAACACTTGTTGCTTTACATGCCTTTGTCTTGGTGTTTTCAATTATAAATTATTGTTTATAAATTAGCAAGGAAGGGGAGATCACCTCTCCACATGTGTTTTGTGTGCACTCATAAAGATTTTATCAAGGCAGCTTTCAATACTGTTTGGGCCTGCAAAAGTTTTGCGGAGGACATACTGCTTTGTCACCAATCAGAGCATGTCCCATAACTTCCTGCTGAAATCCTGACACTGTATACAGAGACGTAGGAAGGGGGGGCGGAGGGGGTGGGTCTCCCAGGGTGCCACTCTGGGAGGGGTGACAAGATGGGGCGGGATTTTTTGCAGTTTGAAAAGTAGTAGGGAAATGCACTGAAAAGAATGAGATGGTCAAATTATTAATGGGAAGATGTCTAAATAGCCACAAGCAAATCGGCTTGATTACTCATAGTCATATAACCACCCTATTTAGCACCAATGCTCAATTAAGACTAGACATAGCCTAACCTCAGCAAATGCTTTGTGCAAGCAGATCAGGATGAAATCTCAATAAACAGATAACCTGAAGGGTTATTTTCAGCCACCCCCCACTCCAGCCAGACATTTTATTTCCATGGCTATCAAAGCAGTGTAGTGTCACCAAATAATAGCATGATGGCATATACATACAATCTCCATTACTCACCACCAACTTGTGTTACTGTAGGTTAATAATAATAATAATAATAATAATAATAATAATAATAATAATAATAATAATTTATTATTTATACCCCACCCATCTGGCTGACTTTCCCCAGCCACTCTAGGCGGCTTACAATCAAGTGTTAAAAACAATACAGCACTAAATATTAAAAACTTCCCTAAAGGTTTTCTACACTATGTTGTCATGCATGTATCATGAGGTAATTTGGAAGACCAGGTAAGTGGAGTTCAAAAACCAGGAAATGAGTTAGTTCCTAAGTGGAAATATAGTTCCAAACCAAAGCCACAGCACATAAAACAGAAGACAAGGGTTTTTGTTTGGAATTCCTTTGAGACTTTGCCCCCTCAGACCACTTTCGATCTCTTGGAACGGCACTTTTCAGTTTAATGAAAATTCCACACAATCCTAGCTCTGATTGAAAATTTGTGGGAAGTTGTTTTTTTTAAGGGATGAGAAAAAAAATCCGTGGTAGTTTGGGTAATTAATTGCTATTTGACAAATCTGTGGTAAATGTGATGTGCCAGTCACAGCAGGACTGCCAGCATGGATTGGCAGTCTCTCATCTTCCTTCAGAGACTGCAAAAGAGGAAATGGAACAATTGGTCAGTGTGCAGAACGTTCGCATACGCAGTGGAGCTTTCATTTTCTCTTCTGTCCCCTCCAGCCCTCTGCACGCCCTCAAAATATGATCTGGAATGTTGGAGGGGGACCCTCCAGAGCATATACCATATTTTTCGCCCTATAGGATTCACTTTTTCCCCTCCAAAAATGTAGGGGAAATGTGTGTGCGTCCTATGGGGCGAATGCAGGCTTTCACTGAAGCCTGGAGAGCGAGAGGGGTCGGTGCGCACCGACCCCTCTCACTCTCCAGGCTTCAGGAAGCTCTCCACAAGCCTGTGGAGCCTGGCGGGAACTCCTGTGGGCTCCGAAGGCTTGCAGATAGCTGCCTGCAGCCCGAAGGCCGGGGAGCGCGGCACTGTGCACCCCGGGCTTAGGGCAGCTATCCGCAAGCCTGCGGCGCCTGGCGGGACTTCCCACCAGGCTCCGCAGGCTTGCAGATAGGTGCTTGCAGCCCGAAGTCTTGCAACCTGCTGCAGGCTTGCGGATAGCTGCCCTAAGCCCGGGGTGCGCAGTGGGCTACAGCACCGCACTCCCCGGGCTTCGGATAGCAGCAAGCTCTGGGAGCTATGGCAAGGTTGAGTGCAACCTCACCATCGTTCCCGGACCCATTCTGGGGGCTGGGGTTGGGGGAAGCTTGGGCTTCCCCCACCCCCAGCCTGGCAAGCTCGGGGTGGATTTTCTTTATCCCCCCCAAAAAAAATAATTGCACCCTATGGGCCGGTGCACCCTATGGGGTGAAAAATACAGTATTTTGGGGTTACGCAGGGGGAGGAGAGAAAATGGAAGTTCTGTGGCATGAGTGAAACTCTGCTTGTATAGCATTGGGTTCAACCTATTACCTCTGAAGCAAAGCAGGTGTTTGGGTACCTTTCTTGAGGATAACCAGGGAGACCGAGAAAGGCCACCTGTCAAATGTACCCAGAAAGAAAAATAGAGGCATTCAGCAACTCCAAAAGCAACACTTCCTCTCCGCTAAATGAAGTGCCTGCTTTTCCATTCACTTTCTTATCTGTAGAGTTCATGAAACAAGGCAAACGGAGGGGCAAAGTACAAGGTAAACAACCCCAACTAGAAGGAAGTTAATTAGCTGATGTTTGCACATGGCTTCCAGCCTCTAAGCCTAATATAAAGTTTAGCCCGGTCTGTGATTCATTATGTTGAAAGAGGAAGGAGGTTCACCAAAGTAAATGGTGGCGACAGCAGTCTTGGATTTGAATTTGGATTTGAGGTAAAGTGTTGCATGAAATTGAACTTTCAAACTGGGTTGTTGTTGTTAAAAGGAAAGACCATGATTTACAGAGCCATTTTTAATTTCATTAATTTGTGTCAAAATATACACTTCTGACTCTTGTAGAGCTTCTGGGTGTGATCATGTCTGGGTGTCCTATCTGAAAGGTGTAGGCAACTTGAGTGAGGCTGGGACTCCCTTAGAGACATAAAGATACATGCATAGGCAAACATCCCTCCTCTCCCCGTGGTCAGAAATCCTGCAAGAGCAGGATTTCCAATCCTGAAAAGAGGTGCTCTATATAGCCTCAAAGGTGGGTTATTGCAATGCACTCTATATGGAACCACCTTTGGGATTCATTTGGAAACTGCAGCAAGTTCACCAGGACAGCTTGCCAAGAACGTATTACACTCATTCTGAACAAGCTGCAGTGGCTGCCAGTTTGCAGTGGCCAAGCCAAATCCAAGGTACTTGCTTGGACCTGTCAAGCTCTATGTGGAATACCTGCTCCTATACCTAGCCCAGATGTTCCAATCAAGCCAGGATGCCCACATCTGCCAAGCATCTGCTGTGTGGAAGCGTGTGAGAGGGGGTTCTCAGTACTAACGTGCCAACTGTGCCATGCCCTCTAGGTTTAAGTGATGCCAACCTTGGTTGGTTTTGGGCCGCCGGTTAAAAACTCATTAACCTTGAGACCTACGAAGGTTATGCCAAAGACATGGTGGCCACTGAACACCACTTCTTTGGGGGTTCTGCAATAGCCACCTTAAGATCTAAGTTTCTCTGTCAGCGTGCAGACCAGCCCGATTCCAGACTAGCATGGGGAGTGTGCCTACTGGCGCCAGCAAACCATAATGAATGAATAATGCCTTGGCTCTGTTTATGCTCTTTAGCGCTACATGGAAGGAAGCATCCCATCTGCTTTCTGCTCAGAACTGTTTTAAACAGAAATGGATACTGTTGCTTTGCTGTTTTCGCGGAGCAGAAGACAATGCTTTCAAGTTCGTTCCTTGAAAAATTGAAGTGCGGATTTCAAGTTCCAAATAAAACCCTGGGGTTTGTGAGCCATCAGGGTCCACCCACCATCTCCGGGTAGCGGAGGTTGCTGAAAGCCTCCTTTCATTTTAGTGGGGGTTCTTGCATGTGTCGTGACAGCAGTCAGAAGAACCACCTGGATTGGGCCAAAGACCCGTTTAGTCCAGCCTCCTGCTCTCAGAGTGGCCAACCAGGTGTATGCAGGAAGCCCCAAAGCAGGACCCGAGTGCAGCAGCACTTGTGATTCCTAGCCAATGGCATTCCGAGGCACACTGACTGTGTTGGCGGAGGTAGAACATAGCCATTGTTCTACCCCCCCCCCCCATTATTGAGCCTGGACACTGAGGTAATGCTCCGAGGGCCTTCTGGCGGTTCCCTCACTGTGAGAAGTGAAGCTACAGGGAACCAGGCAGAGAGGGCCTTCTCGGTAGTGGTGCCCGCCCTATGGAACACCTTTCCATCAGATGTCAAGGAAGTAAACAACTATCTGACTTTTAGAAGACATCTGGAGGCAGCCCTACCGTATTTAGGGAAGTTTTTAATGTTTGATGTTTTGTCGTGTTTTTAATATTCTGTTGGGAGCCGCCCAGAGTGGCTGGGGAAACCCAGCTAGATGGGTGGGGTATAAATTTATTATTATTATTATTATTATTATTATTATTATTATTATTATTATTATTATTATTACTATTATTATTATTTATTATCATCATCACCACCATCATCATTAGCCATTGATAGCCTTATTCTCCAAAAATGTGCCCCATATACGTGAGTAGAGGTTACTCAAGCACCATACTTACTTTTTATATTGTTTTTGTTTTGGTAAGTGCAAATTGGTAGCTTCCCATTAGAATATTAACTGAGCTAGCAGGCAGTTGGACTAGATGACTCTCAGAGTCTCTCCCAGCTCTACAGTTCTGTGATTATATGTTCTTAAATGCCCATGTGCAGCTACTTCAGTTCCCTGTTCGCATGAGTGACAAAGGAAGCCAGGAAGCCGCAGTTCCTTGTTATCATCCTTGTTGATACCCAAACTGGGAAGCTATGGCTAATGGTTTCCAAACAAACTGGAACACGAAGACATGATCTAAAGCTGGATTCCAGACCCTGAATTGCTTGGAAGCCATTTGCTATAGTTCCTGGTTTCGTCATCCCTTGGAGCTATGGGAAACTTTGGCTTCTTGGCTTGCTCATCATTTTGCACAAAAGGAGAAGCAATACAGGAGCTCTGGATGGGTGCATTAAGTTCATCTGCATCCCTTGGGTTATTGAGCTGAGGCTTATAAATGTAGCCGCAGCAATAGTGGCCTCCTATTTTAATACTCAAATAATTTGTTGGGGGTGGGGGAATTAAAGCAATCTAAATAGACGCTACTGCACTAAACACGCTTGTAAGATGACATTATTCCGAGGACTGCAGGCATCTTTCAGAAGTCGAAGCGAGATTTCACAGTGTTTGTAAAGTATTCCTAATACCTACACATGCAGCATGCGAAGAATGGCAGCCTAAACGTACAATTGGGCTCAATGCCCTTCATGTTTCTCTTTATCATAAGCAATCTGCTTCTATGGGAGACCACGCTTGCCAATTACTTCATGTTGCTTAAAAGAGAAACCAAAATCGCCCGGCAAGAGTGGAAACTTTTTAAAAGAGCCTTTGAAATATATCTCAGACTGTTCTTTCAAGCAGCTTCCCACCACTTTGTGCTCAATTAGTTTGCACTCCCAGAAGGAAATGACAAATCAAACGATGGCGGGATCTGAGCAAACTTTTCAAGGCAGAGTTGGGCATAAGTATTGAAATCAAGCTGTATCTAAAGAAAACATCTCTGGGATATTTTCTTCCCTCCTCTGTGACTTAGCCTAGAATGCCAAAGCCTGAAAGGATAAAGGGGTTAGCTTGTCAAAATGCCCATTTTCAAAAAAAAGGAAGCGAAGGCTTTTATTCAGGTAAGGGAAATGTCTGTCTTTATGTATTGGAATTCTTCTTTATCAACAGCTATGAGAGCCATCAGGGCCGGGCTGTCTGTGAGGCAGGGTGGGGCAGTTGCCTCAGGCAGCAGTTCCTGAGGGTGCTTTTGTCACTGCTTGCCTGCAGCACACCTGTTGCTTGCTGCCAGGCACCCACCATAGGAAGTGGTGGTAGTAGCCAGCTAGGCGGAGCTGCTTATTCTCTGAGGCAGTGGTGGATGAAGGCAGGCCACGGGCACCTCTGCCTCCTTGGCTGCTTGACTCTGCTCAGCCAGTGGCTGCCCTGCTGTTGTTGTCCATTGTCCATTGTCCTTATCTCACGGCTGAACAGAGGGCATGGCTGAGAGACTTTCCCATAAGCGCCATTTTTAAGGAGCAGTTCCTTATTTGAATTGTGTTAGAGCTCCTGGCAGCGGGGAGGGGAGATCTCCCTCATTCCATAATTATCCCCTTGTGGAGGAGCGATGTTAGGAGACAATACAACAGTCTGGCCACTTTACCTCAGAATCCTACACGTGAGCAGGGACAAGCATGCATGCTTAGCACAACACACACATTCACCACCATCCCTGCCCTCCTGCTTGAGTTGGAGGGCCAAATCTGAAGTGGGGAACCTCCCTATTCTTTCTAATTCCCCTGGTCGGTGGATTCCCTTGTTATGCTAGACCAACTGAGATTGCTTCCATAAACTTTCATAGATAGTACTTAGGCTCCCTTGTACCCTTAGCAAGGAGATATATCAGCATTCCTCCCATCCCTTGCACCCTTGGCAAGGAGCAGCTTTTGTGCTCTGCCAGTGACTTCTTCCACAGCCACCGGGGTCAGGCCTGCTCAGCTACATCTCTCCTCTTCCTCCTCCTCCTCCTCCTCTTCATCCTCCTCCTATTCCTTCAATCCATCTGTCTGTGTGTGCACTTGGAGCCTAGAGCCTTGGAGCACTTCAAACTTCTAGCTTGGCAGGAGTTGGGACAGAGGAACGGGAGCTCACCCCGTCGCGGGGGATTTGAACCGCTGACCTTCTGATCGGCAAGCCCAAGAGGCTCAGTGGTTTAGACCACAGCGCCACCCACATCCCTAACCTCTATGTATGCCCCTGCATATAAGAGATATGCCTTGTAGTTTGGATGGTGAATTCCTTCCTTTTCTCAGATCACCTAATTGTCCTCCTGTCCCTTCTACAGAAACTCCAGCCAGATTCCATGATGCCACTGATTTTTACCTTGACGTCCTCTTTGTTTTTAACTCCACCTTTCCAGGCCCCTCTTGACAGTATAACACCATTGCATTTATAGCCTGAAGCACAGCAACCTGGAAACTGTTGCTAACAGTTGCAGTAGCTAGATTAATAGATTGCATTGGGAACGTGTTCCCTCCAAGGTGACTTACCTTCCGCTCCTTTAGGCATACAAAGTCACGGCTGACAGCACGTACCACACATTCAAAACTGCATTCCCCTTAGGGAACAAGTGCTGTAAATGATAAACAGTACAGATCAGCAAGGAATAATATGATTAATTAGTGTCAGCTGACTCTGGACAGTTCAACACTTCCTCTGTTGAATTAAAAGTGTCTGCAATACTTTGGAGACTTAAAAAAATAAATAAATCAGAGTGCACTCGGTGCCCGTGATCTGCTTTTATATTCCATGAATACCCTAGATGTAAAGGGGCAGTTTGCATTGTTGTTATTTAGGTCATTATTTTATTTAGGTAATTTATATACCACTTTGCATTTCAAAGGAAAACTCTTAAGCAGTTTACGATGTCCCCAAAATATCACAAATCAACTGCAAAAAAGTTATTAAAAATTATATGTTTTAGAGCAGTGCAGAGAATAATTAGATAAGCTATATTCTTGAACACAACTATAAACTGAAACATATGGGGACTATAATAACTACAAGCAGATTCAAAATGCAAAAATGCAGCAGAGACAATCAGACTCCTACAAGCGGCAGCCCTCTCCCTTCTGCTGCTGTCTCACCAACTTAAGCTCAGTTACAAGAATCTATACCAGGGGGTAGACATTTCTGACTTCCCATGCAAAGGCCTGGTTCCACGTGGCAAGGCCTGGTTGTTCCAGACAAAAAGAGGGCATGATGTATGTCAGGTGACTTACGGCATGTGTCCTGATTAAGATCAGCTGGATTAGGGGGGTGTAATCTGTTGCACGTTTTACAAAGTAGGATGAGTTCTTTCATGACAAGAAGGGTGCATTATAGTCCTAAGAAAACAGATTATTCTTTCTAGAGAACCATTTAGACTAGTAGCTGATGGGAATAGTCGAAGCGGGTGAATGAGCAGTCAGCAAGGCTTCATTGGCGTCAAGGATCAGCCAGAGAACATGCTAGGCATATCAGGGCTCAGATCAGGAATGTGGGAAGTGGCAGTAAAAAGGATGTTCAGCATAATGACCACAGCTCAGGAAACAAGCATGCAAAGCCATCAAATTTTGTACTCAATTGCTTTATGCCTCGGAAGTGAAATGGTAATCAAAAACAAACCTTTGCTTATTTTATGTAATGCTGTTTCTTTTAGAGGGGTTACTACCCTGCTGCTTTTGCTCTGATTGACTTGGGAGGGGGGGTTACTCCTGAGTAAAGCTTTTAAGATTGCAAGCCAAAGAAGCCTTCTAACGTTCCGTGACCTCACCTTGAAATGAAGGTTGGAAAAAGACGAGATGTTACACACAGGGGAAAGCCTTCAACATACTGCAATTTGCCCGCCCTGAAAAATGACAACAGCCCCCCCCCCCTTGTTCTTGATTTAAAACACACATTGGCTTCACAGATTTCAGGGCCATGTTTTGCTAATTGTGGGCAGGACAGCAAATGGTGCCTCCTCCTCTGGTCAAGGCACAATGGACCGCAGGGTGTTATTTGGTCACCTGAACAGAAACCCCCGCAACATCCTTCATGATAACAAATTAAATAACTAAACAATTTGCTGTCATTTCATGACCCTCCTAAACTCCTCTGCCTCCGGGTAGAGCCGGTGCAGCTTTGTCGTTGTCCTGGGGAAAAACGTTTGCACAATTCACCGAAGTCATTCATTAGCAGGGAACCGAGTATTCCGAGCAAGATTAGCATTTGTCTGTTTGGGGTTTGTTTTGCAGACTCTGCAAATGGATGTAAACAAGCTGAATATCACATTGCTTCGGATTTTCCGCCAAGGAGTAGCTGCTGCTTTAGGACTGCTGCCGCAGCAAGTGCACATCAACAGACTCATTGTAAGTGGTGAGCATTTTGTGTGACAATTTGCATTTCTTAGCTTTCATGTCCTGGGAATAAAAACCCAGCACAGTTTTAAACAGTGAAAAAATTTCCCCTAACTGCTGACTGCAAGGGTGACTTCTGATAGCCACTGAAGCTCTTTCATATAGCTCATTCTTCTCTAGAGAGTCCCAGTTTATACATACCACTGTGGTTGCATGAGTGTGAAAACAGACAATTTTTTCTCTAATATTGTCCTGAGCACCAAAATTACCCCAGAACCTGACCACTGTAGAATCAGAAGGTCAAGTCACATGATTACATTCCACATGGCCAACCAGATAGCTTTAATTTGCATCTTGAATTGCCATTGGATATGGTGAACGGGTTATGTGCAAGGTCTACCGTAGGACGTAGCAAATCTTCCAGGGGTGGGTTCAGTGACACCGTGCCCAGAGAGGCTAGGATGGAGTTGAGAAGTACCACACCCAACACCTTCCCCTGGGCAAATTCCTATTTGGGCTGGGAAAGTATCCCACCAATGCTCGTAAGAATCTGCCGAATTCTAGTGAAACCACTGGCCCACCTAGTTCAGTTTTTGTCACCGCTGAATGGTGACACTTTCCATGTTTTCAGAGAGGAGACTTTCTCTTAAATATGGCCAGGGGTTGAACACAGCCTTTGTTTATATAAAGGCATGTAATCCACCACTGAGCTACAGCTCTTCAGTTGATTCCATCCTGGTTCCTTGTGTAGTTAGCAGGCATGTGGCAGACATCTAGCAGAACAATGAGCAAATTATGAATGAGCAGTTGAAGTTTGCTCCAGATTTTTGAGAAGAGAACATCTACCCACCAATTTAAGGAGGATCATGCAGGGTCATTTCTGAGCTTCTTTTCTCTATATATGAGGTGTGGGGAGCCTCATGTCCAGGGGCTGAATATGGCCCTCCAGAACTCTCCATCTAGCCCTCAGAAGTGTCACCTGGATGGAATGTGTCCTGCAACTCTGATACAGTCTCTTGCTTGTCTGAATGAAGGATAGAGAGGGATGTGAGAGTATGTGTAGAAACTAGCCTACCATACAAAAATAAAAATCAGTGTTAATTGCTCTGGCTGCCTTTGCCTGTGGCTTCACCCACCATTGGCAGGTGACCCTCAGGAGTTAAAAATGTGGCCCTTGGGCTGAAAGGGAGTTTTCCAGCCCTGCTCTATATAATGTTATACACAACATATTTGAAGTGCATATGCAAAGTTCTGGTTATTTTTGCATCCGTTCTTAACCAGTTCGCTTCTGCAGAACTTACCTGGTGAAACTGGTCCGATGGGGAGATTTTACTTGCAGTGATAGACATTATATTGTGTTCCACACGTACAACACACTGTATATCGCCTCAATCAGGGACGATTCATTTTAAAACCAAATTTAGTTGTGTGGATTATAAGACACAGTCAGCATGCTCCTCTTAACAACACAAGATGGATGTGCACAGCTCATACATGGCCTGAGGAGCAGCCATGGCTGAATTTGGCAAAACACAATCCCACTTCTGACTCAGAAGAAATGTCACGTGGAATGTTACGTGAATCACAAAAGTGAGAGCTTCACCTTTAGATTTATTAACTTCACAACAATTATGTCTAGATCAGTTTTCCATGTTCTACTTTGGCCTTTGAGAGTTCATGGCCCTGTAGCTGGCTGGACTTACTTGTGGTTGGTTGACAGCATGTCATGTGTGCCCCTATGAGGGAGATGAAACGTCTGTTTTCATGGCAGTCTGAATTTGCTGGAGCAAACGAAATGAAGTTGAAGTTGTCCAAATGTATGATGTAGCATCTTTCTGATGGTGTGAATTCAAGTTCAGATTATTTGCTTAAGGGTAACATGACACATTAGAAAACTGTAAATAAGTAGCTATTATCAGGAAAGGAGGTGAATCACCAAATTTAATCCATGAATTTCAAACCCTCTATATACTGCCCTTGGGGTTTATATCTTCACACTGATGGCTTGCACCTCACTCACTCCTAAACATTTGCATCCACATAACTGACTGTAACATCACTTAATAGATGCTGCAACCCCAGATTAATATCACAGACACTGCATAGACACACTCTGCACCATATTCCAGTATTCATGTGAATCTAGTAGTAGATTTGGGGTATTTGATTCTCTTGGATCCATGTGGGATTTAAATTCTAGGTCCTCAGGAATCTGTCTGCTATAAAATAGACCCAGATAAGTCCCCATGAGAACTCTAGGTTTTTCCAGAGGCTCCTCTTGCCCTGGTGCGTAGCAATGACATCATCACTATGCACCCAGATTTGGAGACTTTTAAGCACAGCATAAGGAAGAGGAAATTTAAAACATCTGAAGTGCCATTTGGATGTTCTAAATACCAACTGGACTCAGTTTGGTAGATATTCTACTTAATCCAATAATTCTGATTTGAACTGAGGGGAATTCACCCAGCTCTGGTCTCTCATGAACACTTGTAAGAAGAGCAAATCATAGAATCGTACCATGTTTTGTTATTAGTAGAGATTTTTTAGAGGTCTGCATCCAGCTCATATTTATGTTCTCCAATTCTGCTAGGGCAAGAAGAACTGTGTTGAGCTCTTTGTATCACCAGTAAACAGAAAAGGCGTTTCTGAGACACTGCCGTCTGAAGAAGTCTTGCGATCTCTTAATATCAATGTGCTACACCACAGTTTATCCCAGTTTGGAATTACCGAAGTCTCTCCAGAGGTAAGCAATCATGAGTATATCATGCCGCATCTCATTATTCAACATGCATCTCAAGTGTGCTCTTATTAAGCACTACCATTTCAAAAGGTAGTGATATAGTGCATAGCAGATAAATGTGTTCCTAGTCATGCCTAGATTCTAGCCTTAGTCAGATGTTTCCTATCCATTAGGCAGTGATGACAGATATGTCAATTTCAGTTCTCAGCTTCTAAATTTTTCAGTCTGAAGTTTGGTTTTTAACATTTTCACATCAGTTCGCAATTTTTTAAAAAGTCCTCATGAAAATTTGTCACTGCAAATTTCTCCCAACATGCACATTTTTGCAAAGCAGTTTTGTAATATGCAGTGGTACCTTGGTTCTCAAACTCAATCCGTTCTGAAAGTCCATTTGACTTCCCAAACATTTGAAAACCAAGGCACGGCTTCTGATTGGCTGATTGGCCCCGGGAACAATGTTGACATCAGAAATGAAAGTTCACAAACCAACCCTTACTTCGGGTTTGCTGCGTTTGGTAGCTGATTTGTTCATCAACTAAGCCATTCAGGAACCAGGGTACCACTGTAATGCATTTTTGTGGGTTATTTTCATTAACATATGCATACATTACCCTATCATATGCATTTTGTTCTGTACGTTACTTGACTTGCAAACTGCATTGCAAAATTCAGAAAATTGTGAAGGCTGGCTACGTATTGTTTCAGCAAATGAGAATGAGGCAAGTTTGCATTTAAATGCAATCTGAATCAAATTTCTTTTCCATCCCCACCTATGAAAAGATCAGTGAGAATGTGAGGTGTGAGCCCTGCTACTTGAAACTGCTCATTGGCCACTTCCCCAGCTGACACATAGCTGGCATTAACCAGCCTCCTTCAGACTGATGTTAATTGCATGTCATGGCGCATGGTTGATGCACACAGCAGCATTAAGGAGTGGTAGCAGCCCCACACATGTTCTTGGTGTGTTTGGTAACCACAGGTACCAAATGCATGAATGGGGCTTCTAATGTACATATTATGGGGGGAAGACCAAGGCTCAGCCAGAAGGTAATCAAAACATTAACACAGAACTTTGTGGCACCTTAAAGCTTAGCTGTTTTGTTTTGACATGAGATTTTCAAGGCTTGTGATTAAAATTTTAGCTTATTTGAAACAAAGTGTACATCGTTTTGACTACCCAAATACGCATGCATACACTGCAATTGAAAAATGCAATTTAGCTTGAGCAAAAATTTAGTTCCACTCCATTTGAGGATATATCAACAGAGAAGAGCCTTGACTACTGAAAACTGAGTGCCTTGGGAAACAGCATAATACAAAAGTTGGGTTAGATGCAGACTAAGTCGGGATTTTTATAACTTATCTTTCTTTGCTTATCAGTTGCCTCCTAAGATTTCATTTGCACCTGCTTTCAGTTCTCTATATGGTTCACAGATTAAGGTTGCCATATATAGCTATTGAAGGAGTTGTGGGTGGAGATACAAAACAAGTCGACCGAAAGTTTAAGCAATTCCAGTTACCTTCTCACCTGCTGAACCTGGTGATTTCCAAGAAGGAATTAGACTTGGCTATATAACTTGACACATTTCGATTCATGGGTAGAAAGACTTTTCCAGTGCTCACTAAGGAAGGTATAAAGTCTCCTTCGTAGACAGACTAGGGTGGTTTTTGTATCGTATTTGTTAGAAGTGTGATTGGAACTGATTCATCCAAGCATTTTATATTATAGAAAAACACAGCAAATTTTTTTTAAAAAAAAACCTTCATATCTACCTGACAAGGGCTCTCAAGTGTGCAACCAGAACAGTGTAATTACATTTTGTTTTGCTTTTGTGTTTTTATAAAATCAAAGAAAAACGTCTTGCAAGGCAAGCACGAATCGGGTAAACTCTGGAGCAAAGAAGGATTTTATGCTGTCATCATATTTCTGAGCATCTTTGTTATCATTGTGACATGTCTGATGGTAAGTCTGTTTCTTTACATTTTCTTTAGCTCATGCTTGTCTCAAAAGCCCAACCGACAGATTTGTGCCAGAAGTATTTACATAATGCAGTCCAGTCTTTAACCACTAACAAAAAGCAATAAAAAATTATGCACAGCCAGACTTGATGTAAGCTGGGTGTTTGCATCTGGAACGACTAAAGCTTTTCTGCAGCTGACTCGAAAACGGCTTACGCCTCACATTTATTTTGTAAGGGGTAGAGCCCAACTCAAAGCATGTGTGCTTACTTACAGCCGGCGTTGCTGATCATGAGGAGCCCTCCTCAAAAATCAGTAAGCGTTCTTCTCTATGGGGAGAAAGAGTAGAACAGATGACATCCAGCCCATCGGTCCTTCTACTAAACAGCTGATTTGTGTGTACTGACTGCTTTTTGGAGGGGGCTTCAGAGATGAGGGCTATGCAGCTCGACTGGTGGAGAGAAACCATGGATGATATTTTCCCACTCAGGGTAGAGCTATTGAAGTTAGTTGTTAATTAGATTCAAAGGCTCTACTCTGACTAGGACGTGCTGAACACCACCCTATGCAGCACTCTTTGCATAGACCATTCTTCATTCAGCTGGGGGGGGAGGGCAGAGGGTAGATTAGGAGCCCTTTGAAGGGAAGTTTTTGATGTTTGATGTTTTACTGTGTTTTTAATATTCTGTTGGAAGCCGCCCAGAGTAGCTGGGGAGGCCCGACCAGATGGGCGGGGTATAAGAAATATTATTATTATTATTATTATTATTATTATTATTATTATTATTATTATTAATTTTATTGAATCTACTGGTTCAAAGTAGCATCAGAGCTTTGTTATGGTTGGTTGCAGGTTGTTTGGGGCAATTAAAGTGAATTAGCAAATACAATAAAAATATAATAAATAATAGTAATGAAGTATATCGTCAAATGTTTATTATTCCCAACTGCTAAACACCAAAAATGCCCCCACCTTTTCATTTATGCTCATGAAATAAAGGAAGTGGGGGGCGGGGAGCAGAAGTAGATTTTTCTGTGCAAGGATAATGCAGTTCTGGTACTCCAAACAAAATCCCGGGCTACTAATTCTTTAATTGAAAATGTCTATTTTTTGCATCCAGTTCTGGCTGATGGATCTTGAGGTTCTACTACTAAAAAAAGCAATGTAGATTCCACATGGCTGAAATCTGCTGACTCCAAAGCTGGGGGGTATTCGTGCAAAATCCTTTGTATATATGTCCCTTAGATGGATTGGAGTGGTTACATTTTTTGAAGCGTATGCTAGGAGTATTTAAGAGTTAAATGGGAACCTAGATTGTAATAAATCTATAGATTCTGTAGGTCCTGGTGTGGGAGTAAGGTCCATTGAACTGAATGGGGCTTACTACTGAATACACAAGAATAATATTGCACCGTTGAGAGGTATGAGGCACTATGCAAGATTGCTGTTTGAAAGAAAGGATCAATCTTTTATACTTTTTATACATTCTGTCCCAACATTTCTTTTCTTTGCAATAATTTTGGCTCAGCTACTTCCCACTGTATCTCATTTATCTTTTTCAAAAAGCAACTGAAATGATAAATATTGGCATGAAAATGATTCCTAAAGAACCCTCAGCTGCAGACAATACAAACTGAGGTTTATTTACAGGAAGTGCTGAGTATTCTGGTCTCATCCCTACCATACATTTAAAGCACATTGCATGCACATTTTAAACACGTGACTTCATCCCAAAGGATCCTGGGAAATGCAGTTTACCCTTTCCAGAGCTACAGTTATTAGCACTTTAAACAAACTATGGTTCCCATGATACTTTGGGGGGAACCATGTGCTTTAAATGTGGGTGTGGCCTCTTTTGAAAAGAATCTGTAGCACAAAATGCGCATTTTAAAACATTGCCACTCACATACTTTGCCGTTGACTGATGCCTCGTTTAATCCAGTTTGTCTCTCTCCCCCACACACACACTGAATTTAAGATAAAATCAGCTCTTCTCTCTGTTTTCAATAGGTCCTGTACCGACTGAAAGAGAAAATACAATTTTCGGTGAGACAAGATAAGAACAAGAAACAGGAAGTACACCTTTCATCCATCCCACTGCAGAGAACTCCGTCTGAGTACAAGGCAGCAAACAGAATGGTCCAGCCCGAACCGGCTCCTAAAGCTGTGAATGTCATAGTAGATCCACAAGGGCAATGCGCTCCTGAGATCAAGCCCACCCTTTCAACCAGCCCATCGCCTTTCAAGATCAAGTCAGTGGGGCTTCAAGAAAGGTAGGCTTACACCTCTCCAGATGCAGTTTGCCATTGTTCCCCTTTGTGGTTATAAGCAGGTGAGACAAGTGATGTGGCCTTGCAGATGTTGTTGTGCTCCTCCTGCCATCCGTCCCAGCCAAGGAGGAGCAGAGATGATGAGAGCTTATTCATTCATTCCATTTGTACACTGCCCATCTACCCAAATGCTCTGGGAGTTTTGCTCCAGCAAGATACAGAAGGCCACAGGTTGCCCACCCCTGCTATAAAGGATGTTATTTTCTGAGTACTTCAGAGATTATAATTTGCACTTAAACTGCCAAGTATTGAAATAATGTTTGGAATCAGTAAAGGTTGGAAGCTTCCGAATATTTCCGAAGAGGAAAACAAACATGCTTTGAATCCGCAATGTGATCTTTTTGGATTGAGTGGTTAATTTCATCATTTTGCTTTCCTGTGTTTATGTCCTGGCCTCGGTTGCAGCACATCTGCTGGAAAGCCATCAATTAGAAACATACCTTCTAGTGCAAGCACTTTTCATAAATCATCAATATGCTACGCAGTGACTCTTGTTGGCTAAAGTGCCTAAGCCCAGCTAGCAGACAAAAGAAAGATGCAAAGAGCATGCAGGCAACAGAAGCGAGGCGGGAGGGTGGGTGGGTGCTCAAAAATATTGTTATTTAAGAGCATTGCTGTTTAGGAAGAACAGATTCCTTTTAAACAACAACATCTCACCAATAGATGCATTTTCATCAAAGGTATGTCAGAAATTGCAACAGTGTACAGGATGTGTTCTGAATACTTAAAAGGGCTTCCCTTTTGTTCAAATAAAGGAGTCCTGCTGGTTTCTCTGTGCAATAAAATAGTCAACAATGAAGAAAGGCCATTGGTTCTCAAGAGGGAAATGGAAATTCTACAGATATGCCCAAGTTGCATGGATATCTGTACCTGGATGGGGAACCGTAAGCAAGTGATATATGTGTAAGATAAAGGGACCCCTGACCATTAGGTCCAGTCGTGGCCGACTCTGGGGTTGCGGCGCTCATCTCGCTTTATTGGCCAAGGGAGCCGGCGTACAGCTTCCGGGTCATGTGTCCAGCATGACTAAGCCGCTTCTGGCGAACCAGAGCAGCGCACGGAAACGCCGTTTACCTTCCTGCCAGAGTGGTACCCATTTATCTACTTACACTTTGACGTGCTTTCGAACTGCTAGGTTGGCAGGAGCAGGGACCGAGCAACGGGAGCTCACCCTGTCACGGGGATTCGAACCGCTGACCCTCTGATTGGCAAGTCCTAGGCTCTGTGGCCAGCTTCCACCAATCAGCTGTTTTGGAGAGAGACCCAATCAATCAGGAGAAAGATGGGAAGCTGGCTTTGGTACCCCATCACCACTGCCTCTCCTTTCCCTGCCAAAAAGCTAGTAAATGGAGATCTGCTTGGTTGGATTAGAAACATTATGTATTTAGTGATCCCAAAGGTTCTTTTGGGATCTTTAAATCTGCACATAAATGTAGTAGTCTATCACAATCTCTCTGGATTACTGAGCTGCAGATAGACACAAATTTTATTTAAAGAGAACAGAGTATGATCGCTCCCCACACCCCTTTCAGACGTCATGTCGTTTTCTTCCTCTGGAGCAACTACAGTTCTGGCCAAGTCATTATTTTTACAAGCTGGAGAGGGATTATTAGCAGGCCCATGCCCTAGGTATACATGCTAGAGGCATAAATCCTTTTGCTTATAAAGGTGGCCCCTTTGACATTTGTTGAAAACATTGCTATTATTATCATGTTCATAAAAAGTAACAACATAAAGTGTTCTTCAAAGTGCCCTGCTTCCTGCCTCACCACCCCAGATCGGTCTTAAAATATATCTTAGGGTGGGCTTTTGATCCTTACAAAATATTTTGCTCCCCTCAACACACTTCAATATGAAATAGCACTCTGACAAAGTCTGAAACAGGTGTACAAAATTCTAGCTAATATGGGATATATGATATGAGCAGACAGATCTCTACTGCATTGTTGAACAATTCATACCTAAATTGGGTGGGGAGCAGCAGAGAGAACTAAGCGAATCAGGTGTCTGTGTGAAATAGTTTTCTCATACGTGACCTTGTCTGTGCGGTGAAGAAAAAAGGACATGTCTGCCCCCCAAAAATGTGTACTATGTTTGCTCCCAACATCTCTCTCAACCATTCTCCATTGGTGAATAATAAAATAAATAGCATTGGGAAGGAGAGATTGGGGGGGGGGTGAAATTCTCATGGATGAGGTGCAGGGCTTTAGATTATTGTAAGCTATCCTTATAGTACCTCTTCAAGGTAGGACAGTTTAGCATCCCACACATTGCAGATGCAGGCTGAGGTGATGGCAACTTGCCTAGGGCTCCTCACAATGCAGTCCTACACATGTCTACTCAAAACTAAGCCCCATTGAGATCAATCGGTTCGACTCCCTGGTCAGTGTGATGGGGATTGTCATTCGTCACCAACGTAAAGTTTGAACCAGGAACATCTTGCCCTGAAATTCACATTCTCAGACAGTGTGTGAGACAACCAGACAAATACTGATGTCTGAAAAATCGAAAGTAGGAAATATCAAGTGGATATAATCTGATTGACAATCACAGTTCCAACACATTATCCTAACTATTTTTGAGCAGCTTCAATGCTGTGCAAAATGCCACCGTGAAGCACGGTGTACAGTGGCGAAAGCATCATTAATCAGGATTATGCCACATCTTTCATTATACTACCAGACATTAGTTCTTCTAGAAGCTTCCAGATTATTAGCAATATTTTGTGAGTTCACTAAATTCACTCTGGAGTATTATTTACGTGCATATGGTGTGGGCTGAGAACTTGCCATAGAGTTCTCCCTGGTGTAGCCATGATGCTGTTGCTTGATGGATAGTGACATCTAGCGGAAGAAGATAATATTGTCAGTGGATCTTCTGTTCCATCTGTTACAAATTATTGTAAGAGTTCATTCGAGAAATTAGAATGTGCCCCCTGGTGGCAACCCTTCTGCTTTAACCAGCTCAGTAGTCCATTTGTATTTCTCTTTCACTATAGTGTGGCCTAATATTACTATCATAAGAGAAGTTACTGGGTAGTAGCAATCTGGGGGAAGGTCTCTTTCCCCCTTGTATGTGTATGTGTTTGGGGGTCTTGTTGTTGTTGTTTAGTCATTTAGTCGTGTCTGACTCTTTGTGACTCCATGGACCAGAGCACGCCAGGCACTCCTGTCTTCCATTGCCTCCCGCAGTTTGGTCAAACTCATGCTGGTAGCTTCGAGAACACTGTCCAGCCATCTCGTCCTCTGTCGTCCCCTTCTCCTTGTGCCCTCCATCTTTCCCAACATCAGGGTCTTTTCCAGGGAGTCTTCTCTTCTCATGAGGTGGCCAAAGTATTGGAGTCTCAGCTTCAGGATATGTCCTTCCAGTGAGCATTCAGGGCTGATTGGGGGTAGTGATAATTTTATTCTCTAGTGTTCACAGAGGAAATCTGGCATTGGCAATAGTGATCTCTACACAGTGAAAAAGAGAGCAGATAATAGGATGCATATCCTCAGCAACCATTCCTAAGTGGTACCAACTGATCTCTGTGGACTCCATTGGCTACAGATCAGGAAGCAGCCCATTACACTGGCACAAAGCAAGATACAGCATTGACTGGGGTCATTCCCCCTTCTTAGACTTGCCTTTGCTTCACCTGTTCCCCTGGGCCTCGGCTAGCTTAGTAAAGGTAAAGGTAAAGGGACCCCTGACCATTAAGTCCAGTCGTGGCCAACTCTGGGGTTGCGGCGCTCATCTTGTTTATTGGCCGAGGGAGCCGGCGTACAGCTTCCGGATCATGTGGCCAGCATGACTAAGCCACTTCTGGTGAACTAGAGCAGCGCATGGAAACGCCATTTACCTTCCCGCCAGAGCGGTACCTATTTATCTACTTGCACTTTGACGTGCTTTCGAACTGCTAGGTTGGCAGGAGCAGGGACCGAGCAACGGGAGCTCACCCCGTCGCGGGGATTCGAACCGCCGACCTTCTGATCGGCAAATCCTAGGCTCTGTGGTTTAACCCACAGTGCCACCCGTGTCCCTCGGCTAGCTTACCCTTGTTCGTATATCTTGTGGTAGGGAGAGAGAGAGAGAGAGAGAGCACGCGCTACAGCAGTTAAAGAGGTGGTCAACCTTTTCAGGATCAAGGATCAAGTTCCCACTGGAGAAAGTGCCTAGAGATGCTGCAGGCCTCAAGTCATCCCCGTCCCCAATGCCTGCCTAGGCTTACTGGTCCCAGGAGGGCAACATGCCCCACTCTTCCTTTTAATTCTGATTAGATTATCTAAATACCACAGACTGGTGTCATTTATGGGTTTATCCTCTCGCGTTTCACGTGTTTTTATTTTTCAAACACAGATGTTAATGACTGAGGCTGCAATCCTAACCCCACTTACCTGGGAGTAAGCTTCATTGCTCAATAGGACTTTGAATAGACGTGGGATTGTATCCAAGGTTAGTGGACCCATTGAAATTAATGGACATGACTAACTTAGGTCTGTTAATTTCAATTGATCTACTCTCAGTAGAACTTAGTTGACTGCAACCCATTATTAGGATTGCCTTGCAATTTGGGGAAATCTGTACTGGACCTAACGGTCAGGGGTCCCTTTACCTTTAACCTTTATATGTTACAATGTGGGGAGCAGTGCTGGATTTACGTATAAGCTAAACAAGCTATAGCTTAGGGCCCCACTCTTTTGGGGGGCCTCCAAAAAATAAAGGGGGGGAACTGGATGTACATTTCCAAAATATAAGATAAAAAACAAATAAAATAAAACCTACATACAGCAACAGTGTTTTGTGTTGTGTTGTGGCTTTAGATACCCATTAGGTCCATAAATTACCATATAGCATATATTCAACACAAAAAAAAACAGCGACAATTTGTTGTTGACAAAGGACAGCTGGACATATAAAGGCCCCCATTATCTTCAGTAGCTTAGGGCCTCATCCAGCCTAAATCCAGCCCTGGTGGGGAGCCCTATTAATGTGCAGGCATGTGCAGCCTCTAAGCGCATTCGGTTCATCAGGTATAGACTAGGCTGGAAAAGGCCACCATTCACCTGTGACAAGCTATCTGCTTTTTCAAATACTTCTGTGGGAAAAAAGCAGGGCCTCGAGTGTTTCTTCCGCTCTCATACCTTTTAGGTACTGATAAATTCCTTCCTTTCTAATATTTAATTAATTGAGCAGAATTGCTGGCTTAAGTATCACTGCTTGTGCTATTTATAACCTAATTATTATTAAACTTTTCCTGCCTTTATGGTTCAGCATTCTGTTAACGGACTTTCGGGCATTGTGTAGCTCTCTGCAATTTGAATAATGAAACCGAGCCAGTGTTTGTGGATGGTTTCACAAGCATGAGAACCTAATATATATTTACAGGAAGGGATCTGGAATTTCCTGGCCGAAATACACAGCTTTGCATAGATTTGGAGGATAAATTTACTCCATTGTGTTGAGATGAATATGCTTTTCTTTGTGCTTAATATAACCCTTAGGCATTTGCTTTCAGGGAAATGTCAGTAACAATTGTTTAAACCAGAAGCTTGGGATAACCCCCCCCCCCCAAAAAAAAAAGTTGTTTCAGAAGAGTATTTCAAAGATTGGACACAATGGAGGGGAGAGTGCTGTGGTTAAGTTATTTATAAAAATGTTTGTATATCACAGTTTCATTTGAAAATTTCAACGTGGTATGCAACAATTATAATACAGTGGTACCTCGGGTTACAGATGCTTCAGGTTACAGACTCCGCTAACCCAGAAATAGTACCTCGGGTTAAGAACTTTGCTTCAGGATGAGAACAGAAATCATGCTCCGGTGGTGCGGTGGCAGCGGGAGGCCCCATTAGCTAAAGTGGTGCTTCAGGTTAAGAACAGTTTCAGGTTGAGAACGGATCTCTGGAACGAATTAAGTACTTAACCCGAGGTACCACTATACCATAAAAAGCAGCACAAAAGCGACCCCACCAGGTTCCTATCAATGCCCAATGCCTTAGCCAAGCCTATTCTTTCCTGTAATCAATAAAGTTGTGGCTTAATTCAACCCAGTGCCAGTCTCCTATGACATTATTGTGGCCCTCCCTTCACCTGACATAGCCATTCTGCACCTGTGCCGGCAATTATAATACCATTAAAAAAACCAAAAATTAAACTGTATCACCAGCTAACTGTTATTGGGGTGGGGGTTCATTGTCTGCATACGTCAGGCAGCGAAGAAACATTTCCAGCAAACATTCCAGAGTTACTGTAGAATGCACTTGCTGAATCTCTGTTGGAAGAGGATTCCACAGGAGTGGGTCAGTAACGCAGAAGGCTTGGTTTCATGTTGATGTCAAATGAGCCCCACCAAGATGAGGGGCAAACCACGATGCTTTTGCAGATGATAGTGACTGAACTGGGATTTAAGGGTTCAGGCAGTCCTTAAGGTGCCCTGGTCCCATGGAGTAGATCAGGGTTTCCCAATCTTGGGTCTCCAGCTGTTGTTGGACTACAACTCCCATCATCCCTAGCTAGCAGGAGCAGTGGTCAGGGAGGATGGGAATTGTAGTCCAAAAACAGCTGGAGACCCAAGCTTGGGAAACCCCAGTTTTAGATCATTCTTCTTGAGTATTGAAAGCATGAATAGGCAATACGTGTACTGGCCCCACTCTCTACAGTTTGTGCATTTGGTGGCCTTATGAAATGCCCCATGTGCAAAGAGATGTCCATGCCTAGGGCAGCTCCATGCAAGGGGAGTCTCCTCATCTCATGGAAAAGCCAGATGTGAGGTCAGTGGGTGCATGTAGCTGACATGCATGACATCAGCAGGGGTCATGCTAACTACCACAACTCCACAAGCCCCTCACACATATATTCACCACACGAAAGACCTTAAGACAAAGTAATTAGAAATATCATAATTAAGGGAAGTGAATTTAAAAGAAGCTAAAATTTTAAGTAAGCATTTTCTCTTACTGATTCACAATGCAGCTATTTCAGTCTGAGGGGAAATGGAGAACAAACATCAGGTTAGTATCTTCAGGGCCGAAGTACAACTGTTTGTGACAGTAAATCAGGAACAGGGAACTTAAGGCTCTGGGGGTGTTTTTTTGGGCTACAACTCCCATCAGCTGCAGCCAGCATGGCCAGTGGTCAGGGATGATGGGAGTTGTTGTCTAGAGGGCCCCACCCCTGCAGTAAATATTCACAACCGAGACTTCATATATTTACAACCGGAAGCTCTTTCCACTGAATAATAATAATAATAATAATAATAATAATAATAATAATAATAATAATAATTTATTATTTGTACCCCGCCCATCTGGCTGGGTTTCCCCAGCCACTCTGGGCGGCTTCCACAGAAACCAAAAAACACTAAAATATGATACATTAAAAGCTTCCCTGAATAGGGCCGCCTTAAGATGTCTTCTGAATGTCAGGTAGTTGTCCATCACCTTGACATCCGATGGGAGGGCATTCCACAGGGCGGGCGCCACCACCGAAAAGGCCCTCTGCCTGGTTCCCTGTAGCTTCACTTCTCACAATGAGGGAACCGCCAGAAGGCCTTCGGCGCTGGACCTCAGTGTCCGGGCAGAACGATGGGGGTGGAGACGCTCTTTCAGGTATACTGGGCCGAAGCCGTTTAGGGCTTTAAAGGTCAACACCAGCACTTTGAATTGTGCTCGGAAACGTACTGGGAGCCAATGTAGGTCTTTCAAGACCGGTGTTATGTGGTCTCGGCGGCCGCCCCCAGTCACCAGTCTAGCTGCCGCATTCTGGATTAGCTGTAGTTTCCGAGTCACCTTCAAAGGTAGCCCCACATAGAGCGCATTGCAGTAGTCCAAGCGGGAGATAACTAGAGCATGCACCACTCTGGCCAGACAGTCCGCGGGCAGGTAGGGTCTCAGCCTGCGTACCAGATGGAATTGGTAGACAGCTGACCTGGACACTGAATTGACCTGCGCCTCCATGGACAGCTGTGAGTCCAAAATGACTCCCAGGCTGCGCACCTGGTCCTTCAGGGGCACAGTTACCCTATTCAGGACCAGGGAGTCCTCCACACCAGCCCGCCCCCTGTCCCCCCAAAACAGTACTTCTGTCTTGTCAGGATTCAACTTCAATCCATTAGCCGCCATCCATCCTCCAACCGCCTCCAGGCACTCACACAGGACCTTCACCGCCTTCACTGGTTCTGATTTGAAAGAAAGGTAGAGCTGGGTATCATCTGCATATTGATGGACACCCAGTCCAAACCCCCTGATGATCTCTCCCAGCGGCTTCATATAGATGTTAAAAAGCATGGGGGAGAGGACGGAACCCTGAGGCACCCCACAAGTGAGGGCCCAAGGGTCTGAACACTCATCCCCCACCACCACTTTCTGAACACGGCCCAGGAGGAAGGAGAGAAACCACTGTATAACAGTGCCCCCAGCTCCTAACCCCTCTAGACGGTCCAGAAGGATGTTATGGTCGATTGTATCAAAGGCCGCTGAGAGATCCAGCAGAACTAGGAAACAACTCTCACCTTTGTCCCTAGCTCGCCGGAGATCATCAACCAGTGCGACCAAGGCAGTTTCAGTCCCATGATGAGGCCTGAACCCTGATTGGAAGGGATCCAAATGGTCCGCATCCTCCAGGCGTGCCTGGAGTTGTTCAGCAACCACACGCTCAATCACCTTGCCCAAGAATGGAAGATTTGAGACTGGGCAATAGTTGGCCATACTGGCCGGGTCTAAAGATGGTTTTTTAAGAAGCGGTTTAATGACCGCCTCTTTCAGCGGATCTGGGAATGTTCCCTCACAGAGGGAAGCATTCACCACCCCGCAGAGCCCATCGCCCAGCCCTTCCCGGCTTGCTTTTATTAGCCAGGATGGGCAAGGATCAAGGAGACAGGTGGTTGGTTTCACGCGTCCAAGCAGCCTGTCCACATCCTCGGGGGTAACGGATTGAAATTGATTCCATGCAACTTGACCAGACAGGGCTCTAGCACTCTCCCGCCCCAGCCCTGCTCCCACGGTGGTGTCTAGCTCCTTCCGAATATGAGTGATTTTATCTGCAAAAAACTTTGCAAAATCGTTGCAGGAGATCTTGGGGTCTTTACAAGGCCCCGGTGGTAAAGGTGGTTCCGTTAAATTGTGGACCACCTGAAAGAGTCTCCTGCTACTGTTTTCTGCAGATGCAATAGAGGCGGTGAAGAAAGTCTTCTTCGCCGTCGCTATCGCCACTTGGTAGGCTCGACGTTGAGCTCTAACCTGTGTCCGGTCAGATTCGGAGTGAGTTTTCTGCCACCGACGCTCTAGCCGTCTCAGCGATTGTTTCATCGCCCTCAGCTTCGAAGAAAACCACGGGGCTGTCCGGGCTCCATGCAATCGGAGAGGGCGCTTCGGAGCCAGACAGTCGATAGCCCTGGTTAACTCCGCATTCCAGCGGGCTACCAGGGAATCAGCTTTATCCCAACATGGGATAAAGCATCCCCTACCACTCTCTGGAAACCATTTGGATCCATTAAGTGGCGGGGGCGGACCATCCGAATTGGTCCCACCTCCCTGAACACACAGCATTGCCTTTTTTGCTGTACGCTGTGTCCTATACCAAAGGAGATCTTCCACCTTTCCTAAGAAAGAATGTTCAAAAGAGCTCATAAACTGTGGTGGTTATATTTTGGATTAGACAACTCCCAAGAGACACTCGGTTTTTATGACAATTCTACTTACAGCATCAGCATCTCCAGAGTGAAATAAATCTGCAGTTGCCACCACACTGATACAAATCCTTTTATGTAAATTGTTTTGCTTTTTTTCCTAAGAGAAGCGTAAGCATATTGCAGGCTCCCAGCTCTTATCATGGCCTGATTCTTGTTACAGTCGTTGCTACTGGTTTTAGCTTGTACACAGGAAACTGCAGTGCCAATCAATATCATTCCCAAGGTGACAGGAAACCTTCTTCAGTCAGTTGTTGATTGCGCTTGTCTTTGCTGCACCACCCATTGCATTTATTCCCTTTGGCTGAACTTAAGACAGATTAATCACTGGCTGACATCTGGCAGACAGTTTTGGTAGCTTGTCAGTGATTTGTCTCAGTGGCTTGTTAAAAGGTTCCTTGTATTTATAAGTGGCTGGGGGTGAGAGGAAGGGAAGGATCAATAGCTTAGACTGCAACTTATCTAGGAGTAAGCCCGTTGAACTCAATAAGTCTTATTTCTGACACGAGAGCACTAAAATCGTTTTCAAAGAGTTTAGAATTTTCCGTTCGCCCAACATTTTAGGAGGATGGATAGTGTTCTCTCCGCGGGGGAGGGGGGAACTAGGGGCGCATTGGAAGATGGCCGACAATAACATCTCTCCAACCCACACGAGGTAATTAAGAGGCTGTGATGGGAGTAAACAGCCTCCCTGCCCCCCCCAAGGGAGTGGGGGGGACTGCCCTTGCCTGCTGTGCCCTATACCACCCCCGAATTTGAGGGGGTGGGGGCACTAGGCAGAAAGCCCTTGTACGGACTTTGGCTCTCCTGGACGCTGTCTCTGATTTGCGCCTCTAGCTGCAGCAACTTCAAAAGAAACAATTAGGTGGAAGCAAATGCACATACTTCAAGGAAGAATGGGGAGTAAAAAGACTGCTAATTGAAGAGATCTCTGATAAAGAAGACGGGTCGGATAAACAAGAATATATCATGAGAAGACACACCAAGGCTCGGTATGTCGGCAACGGGACTGGATGGGGGGGGGACTTTCCTTTCTTTTCTTTATGTGATTAACCAAGAATCCCCCCCCCCCATAAGTCAGAAATGCCGCTTAAATGACCTAAGCTGATGATTTAAGACTGTGTGGAGATAATCTCTAACCAAAAGCATGTTTTAAGGAGACCGTGGAAAGTTTAAGAGCTTTGGGATGACGCAGTAAAAAAAACAGTGTCGCCATTTTGGCAAGTTCTGTCGAAAGACTTATGTCTGGGAGGAGGAATGGATCTGTTTTCATATTGCGGGCGGCCTCCTCAGAGGACTAAAAGAAGGCGACAGATTTGCGAAGATGAATGATGGAAAGAGTGCTTTTATTTATGGAAGCGATGATATATGGAACCATCTCGATATGGTGATTGGACAAATGGAAAAATTCACACAGGATTATAACTGGTGTTTGTCTGCTTAAGGAGACTATCAGAAGAGATCATAAAGAAAAAAGAAAATTATATGAATAAGATGAGATGTGGGAACAGCAAGAGAGGACTGGATAGAAATATGAACATTATTTGGACAGATTTGTGGATATTAATGCTCAGCAAGAAGATGATTGGAATCCCCTTTGGAACTTGAAATATGGGTACCCCCAACAAAAAAAATACAATTCGGCTTTGTAATTCGGAATTATGTGATGTGATTTGGTTTGATTTGATTGGTCGATTAATAAAAATTAAATTATTTTTTTAAAAAAGGAGGATGGATAGTGTCAATCTGTGGCTATGTAGCATTAAGAAAACCAGGGTGTGTGGATGCAGTTAAATGCATGTACAAATTAAAGAATTGTTCAGTCTGTATTGGTCTGCCTTGCTCACTTTAAGCTCCCAATTGTTCCTCTGAAGCCCCACCCTAACCCTCCCCACAGCTCATGCAAATAATGGTCTCATCAGCTTTTGAATGCAGAAAATCCCAGGTACAGGCCTGGGCAAGACTGGGACTGTCCCTTGTCTGAAACCCTAGAGAGCCTCAGAGTGTGGACACTGGTGAGCTAGCTAGACCATGGATTTGACTTGGTATATGGAAGCATCCCTGGTTCTTCATCAACCAGGCTAACGTCAGCCTTGATGGCAGGCTGTATGGGGAGGGCAAGCCTGACTATGCACCTCAGAAGATGTGTTCTGCATACAAAGACATGATTCCTTGTGAAATCACTGTCAGCAAAGGATACTTTTGTCCTTGCTGCATCTGAGAGCACTGTTCCGGTGCTTTATCTTTCCATGTAGGAATGAACAGCAACCAGTCACTTAATACAAAGGGGAAGTAAAAGAATGCACTCAGGGCCACTGCTAATGTGGTGACTCCAGTCGTCGAGAATCAAGTCCTCTCCTAACCACACAGACTGATTTGTGTTTCTTGTGCACAATAGATGGGGAACCCTCCAACTCCCAGCATCCCTGACTATTGAGCCACACTGGTTGGTGCTGATGGGATAAATATCTGGAGGGCTATAGAGTCCCGGTCCCTATGCTAGAGAGTGATGGACCAGCAGGAGAGCAGGACAAAATGTTGGGAAGTTGATAGGGGTGTGGATGTGTGGGTGTGTACACACACACACACACACACACACACACACACACAGAGCGAGAGGCATGAATCTTGGGGGGAGGGTTTACTTCCAATGTTTTATCTGAAAGTATGGTTTACATGATAACATTCCAGTTTGATGGTAGAACTAATTGACAGGAAAAGATGGGAGGCTGTCTAAGCGTTCAGTTTTGAACAGTCAGTTCCCGTTGCTCAGCAGCACAGCCTTATCGAGGGAAGTACAGGAGTGAATTGGCAGTACTTTAGAAAGCCTGATTAAAAGAGGGAAAGCTGAAATTGCTCTCATGTCAGCTGTTTTCCTGCACAGGATGTTGAGCGATTCCTGTCCCAACCAGATACTGATTGCTTAAAACTTAAGTCTAGAAGTACTTGTCGAAATCATTTCCTTAATTTTTTTTTAAATTTTATTTATTTTTGAGATGATAAAGTCTGAATGAGTGACTTGGAGTGTGAAGTTGGGCATTGAAGATGCTGGGCAGTTCATGAGACATAGAATCAACAGGGTTGAAAGGGAGCCACAAAGATCATCCAGTTGACTCCTCTGCCAGTGCAAGAAACCCACGACTACCACGTCCCTGGTGGGTGACCATTGAGCCACAGCTTTAAACCAAGGCAATCTGTGTGGCCCAAGTAAAACAGGTGCCTAAGTAATGTGGTCCCACTTCCCTTAACGTTTTTAACCTTTAAAGCCCTATACGGCCTAGGACCCTTGCACCTATGGGACCGCCTCTCCTGGTATGTCCCCCGGAGGACCTTATGGTCTTCAAACAAAAACACCTTGGAGTTCCCGGGCCACAGAGAGGTTAGGCTGGCCTCAACCAGAGCCAGGGCTTTTTCGGCTGTGGCCCGGTTCTGGTGGAACGCTTTGTCACAAGAGACTAGGGCCCTGCGAGACTTGACATCCTTCCGCAGGGCCTGCAAGACAGAGCTGTTCCACCAGGCCTTTGGCCAAGGCGCAGCCTGACCCCCTCCTTTGGTAATTCTTCACAGAACTCTAGCCCAATGGTTACCATTAATCTGATTTGAACTGATTTTATAATGAATTGGTTTTAGAATGCTGTAGACACAAACATACAATAAGCAGAAAGGAGAACCAAGGGAGACAGAAGTTGTGTCAGAAAACTTGGGGACAACAGACACACAGCTTGTTTAGATGCTATCCTGATTCCATGGCTTGCTACCAGGAAGCAGGGTCCATGGAGATGTGCCACTGTTAGCTGTTTGTATGAAGGATTGCCCCCTGGCATAGGCTAACAGGGACACATACCTTGAATAATATCCTGTCCCCCTGCTCACGCATTTAACTAACTGGTCAACAAAGTCCCATAAAGAGTGGTTTATTTAATTTTAGAATAGCCCTATAATTGTCAATTTTCACACAGTCTTTTGCCCATAAAGAGAGCCAGTGTGGTGTAGTGGTTAAGAGCGGTAGTCTCGTAATCTGGGGAACTGGGTTCGCGTCTCCGCTCCTCCACATGCAGCTGCTGGGTGACCTTGGGCCAGTCACACTTCTTTGAAGTCTCTCTTTTTTTTTTTTTAATAAATTTTTATTGGTTTTACAACATTTTTAAGAAAAACAAACAAACACAAAAAATGACAAACATACACAAATAGTTTCAAAGATATTTTCATAAACCTCTTTTCTTGGACTTCCCCATACCCCCCCTCTCTGCATCCCAATGTCCATATTTGAACTAGCAACTCCCAATTGTTACTTTCTAATCTCTGTCATCTTAGTCCTCTTTTATTGTCTAACCTTGTATCCCTGTACCCTATTGCTTCTGGCAACCACAACATTTTAACATTCATTCAGTTTATAGTAGTCCTTAAGATAGCTTTTAAATTTTTTCCATTCTTCTTCCACCGCCCTTCTTTGAAGTCTCTCAGCCCCACTCACCTCACAGAGTGTTTGTTGTGGGGGAGGAAGGGAAAGGAGATTGTTAGCCGCTTTGAGACTCCTTAAAGGGAGTGAAAGGCGGGATATCAAATCCAAACTCTTCTTCTTCTTCTCTTCATAAATACAACAAGTAGTTTAAGCAGTCAGCACTAAATCCTGCGTCCTGTCCCAATTAACACTCGGTTTCAAGATAATTTTTTAAGTACAAGCAAGGCCATCCATCCATCCATTTCCCACCTTTCTTCCATCATGGAACCCAAAGTGGTTCTCAAATGGTCTCCCTTCCAGGTGGATTCACATATGCATGTATATCACTGAATTTATCGCAGTTGTCCTACACATGTCAGGGGTGTTTAAAGGTGCCTGTATGATGTCCTAAATGTGTTCAGCTGTCTTCCAAGAATAGTGTATGCATGGACATTACTAGGGTTAAACCAGCTGGCGTTTTAGTGTATTCATGCCATCTGAATGAATGGGGTGGTTAATTAAAAACAACCACCTGGCCTATCTCAGCAGCAGCTGGCACATGCCACCCTAGGCACGCAAGTGCTTGCACAGTGTGCTTTTCACGTTCTGCTCTCTGTGATCACTCTTCATAGACTGGCTACCCGGTCTTTAAAGCATGTTCATGCCACACTCTATACATGATGCTCTGTGTGCTTTCTTCTATACAAACGTCACACACAAAGAAGCCCTATGGAGCAGTTCCTATCAAACTAAAGTGCAGCATGCATGCTTTTTCTGTGTGTCCCCACCCCACCCAAATGGGATAATTTGCCTGATCTCCAGCTCTCCCACCAACCCCTTTGCGGTGTTAAATCCAATGTGTTTGGTTTTTATTTTACAACTTTTCAGTTGAAAGCAAAGGACAAAATATCTAAGTACTATTTTACTTTGCTTCATTGTATGATGTTGATATTAGAAAACAGGCTCTCTAAACGTCCGTTTGGAAAGAGAGAACCAGAGAGCCCTAGAGCCAAAAATAGGGTTGCAAACCCCACAGGGCAGTGTACTGCACTTGAACTGAAAGAACAAGAACAATTTAGCACCTTTCCGCTGATGAGCATGGAAGCGGCTATAGCATATTGCAAGAATCCTGGGAACACGGTGGAAAAACCTATCCTCCTTCAGGATTCATCCCCAAATATACAGAAGGCAGAATTCGCAGGATATACACACACTTACAGGGTCCACATCCAGGCAGCTTGATTCATTCTTGAGGATCTTGTGATGCTTTTTAGTCTGACGTGCACCTGGAACTTGCTTGCACAAGCAGCATTTATTAATAATAAAAATAATAAATTTATTATTACATTTCTACCCTGCTTTTCCTCGAAAGAAATCAAGGTAGCATACATAATTCTCTTCCTCACAGTGTTCTACCTTCACAATGTGCTTCATAGCCAAGTGGAGATTTGAACCCTGGCCTCCCAGGTCCTAGTCCAACTTTCTTTCTTTCTTTCTTTCTTTCTTTCTTTCTTTCTTTCTTTCTTTCTTTATTTATTTGGTTTTTCAAATTAAAAATTTACAGAGATATATCAAATATAAATCATAAAAACAAGATTCCAAGGAATCTCCTGGTCTTCCATCTTCCCCTTAGTGGGTCCTATCATTAATCCTTTCCTCCCACATCTTTTATGGTAATCCAAGTCCTTTACCTCTTCCATTATGTCCAGAATTCAACCTTAAACCACAAGTGATATTCCAATCCTACTAACGATTTTAACTGTTTACAATGGTCTTTCAGATAAGTTATAATTTTCCCCCATTCCTTATTAAACTTTTGGTCTTCCTGATTTCTGACTCTTCCTGTCATTTTCGCCATTTCAGCATAGTCCATTAACTTCATCTGCCATTCTTCTCTGGTAGGAACTTTATCTTCTTTCCATCTCTGGGCCGGTGGCATCCGTGCAGCCATGGTCATGTACATAATAGTCTTCTCTGCATCTTTGGGATTTCAGCACCAAGAATTCCTAAAAGGAAGGCTTCAGGCTTTTCAACAAAGGTTATTTGAAACATTTTTTTCAACTCATTATATATCATTTCCCAAGGTCCTTTTACTGCCTTGCAATTCCACCACATATGATAAAAGGTGCCTTCTTTTTCCTTACATTTCCAGCATACATTTGAGCATGTTTTATACACTTTTGCTAATTTACTAGGAGTTAAATACCATAGGCACATCATTTTCATATAATTTTCTTTCAACGTACAACATGCCATGAACTTTAAATCCCAATTCCATAACTTTTCCCAAGCTCTAGTTACAGGTAGGGAGCCATGTTGGTCTGCTGTAGTCGAAACAAAATAAAAAAATATCCTTCCAGTAGCACCTTGGAGACCAACTAAGTTTGTTATTGATATGAGCTTTCGTGTGCATGCATACTTCTTCAGATATTGGTATGTGAAGAAGTGTGCGTGCACATGAAAGCTCATACCAATAACAAACTTAGATTTTCCCAAGCTGTAAACTATATATTATTCCCAAAGTCTCTCACCCAGGTCCTAGTCCAACATTCTAACCATTACACCACACTTGCCTCTTCGGCAATCCTTTCTCTTTGCCTGTCAGTGCAATCTCCAGATCAGGATGTGCATAGTTGTGATGCAGTCTTAACATGCAAAGCCAAGCACCTTTCCTCTGTAATCGGTCCTCCTGCCAGCTAATGAATGGCTTCCTTCCACCTGCACTGTTGACACTGTCTAACAAACAGCCCCCAGCAGCAACGGGGAATCTCGGCAAATGTCCTGGAGGTCTGGGAGGGCAGAAGGAAGCAGCTCCTCCCTTTGTCTGGAATACCAAAGTGAGAAGGCAGAGACTTTTGGACATCAGTCAGCCTTGTTTAATTCCTTGAACAGATTGGAAGAAAGGAAAATTTGCATGGCAGTCCAGTTTGCATTGGAAGAAAGCAGTAAATTTAAACTACATAGAGAGAGCAGGGTGCCAAATGAAATAGCCACGTATGAAGAGAGAAGCGATTTAAATGTAAAGTGCAAAAAAGACAGTATAAACAGTACAATGAGAATGATTGGAGGACTCGTTTTGTCAGAAGTCTTTTTTATTTGTTTAATTAAGTATTAATTAGGAAGATTAAGTGTTTTTTTATGTACGCAAATTTGTTTTTTCTTCTTTCTTTTTCTGTATTTTCTTTTCTTTTTTCTTAATTGTTTTTTCTTTAATTTACTTTTTGTAGTATGAGATTGTAAATTCTTTGTATAAGTGTGTAATTTAAATTAATAAAAAAGGAAGAAAGGAAAATTTGCATGGCAGTCCAATTTGCATTGGAAGAAAGCAGTAAATTTAAACTACATTGAGAGAGCAGGGTGCCAAATGAAATAGCCACGTATGACGAGAGAAGCAATTTAAATGTACAGTAAACTACACTCAGGAAATAACCCCTTTAAAGGCTTGGTGGTTTTCACCAGCATGGATGCCCCCGAGAAGGAGAAGAGGAGTTTCTTGTAGACTATTTCCTAGTTCAATGTCTCTTCCATTCACCCTTGCCTCACTCACTCAAAACTGCTGTGTGAATCAGTTGGGGAGGACGCGAAATATTCTGAAATTTAAGGAGGATTTGTGAGTTTCTACAGAAAAGCCTTCCTAAGAAGAACTGCCTCATAATCTTCTTACATTTATATCTCATCCTTCTTTCATCCTGTAACCCAAGACAGCATGCATGATGTACTCAGGTGGTCATTCATTAAGGAACTGTCTAGTCTTAGACCTGCTTAGCTTTAGCAAGGACGTGCTGAAGGCCTTGACGCATTTCTTATCACTGACATTAGGTAAAGGTGTGACTAAACTGCTACTGGCTCATGGAGGACCATTATGAGTGCCAGAGCGCACGGAAACGCCGTTTACCTTCCCACCGCAGTGGTACCTATTTACCTACTTGCACTGGTATGCTTTCAAATGCTAGGTTGGCAGAAGCTGGGACAGAGCAATAGGAGTTCACCCCATTGTGCAGATTCGAAGTGCTGACCTTCTGATCAACAAGCCCAAGAAGCTCAGTGGTTTAGACCACAGTGCCACCTGCATCCCTAACACTGACGTTAAATACCATTTGGAACAATTCTTTGTTATTCCCTAACCATTTGAATAGCAAATTTATATTTATAATTATTGTGTTTCTTTCCATACATCTCCTTAAACTGTTTCCAATGAATTGCCTTCTTTACGTCTGTCCAGCAGGGCTGTTGAGCAGTTTTCTTGATCAATCTCTTGAACTGGAAAAGCTATAAATTCAAAGTTATAATTAGATCTGGCCACATTTCTTTTTTTGTTGTTAAAAAGGAAGTAGCCCTTTTGCCACGACTGACAGATATAGCAATGTAAATGCCAAAGAAAATATTAACATTTCAATTGTGCTTTGTTACAAAACAAAACAAATGGGTTTTCTCGGCTTGCTGGGGAAAAGAAAACGCAGGACCTTTTAGAAAGTTAAGATTGCACACCATGTGAGGGGGCAGTTGATCTAGTTGCCTCGGCACCTTCTTCTCCCTGATGTTTGCCCCCTTGTGAACAGTTTCACACCCATTTGCAAAGTGCTCTGGGAGAGTGGAGTATTGAAATGGGGACCCTTTTCTATGTAAAATAGCAGGAGCTGTATTCCACTAGATGGCAAGGATGACAACTGCTGGGAGTGAAACAGCGGGGATCATTCAGTGTGTAACCTAAGGGTTAATTCTGCTCTCAGTAAGTCAGCTAACCAAAAGCCGGTGTTGGAGAAGATGTTGCTTACCAACCAGGCGGAGTGGCATGATCCCAACTGAGGAGGCATGTAATCTGACTGGCTGTGTAGTTCTGAGGGAGCTTTTCCTCTGTACCTGTGGTTGAATATCTCCCTGCTATGTCCAAGGCCTGAAGTAAGAAAGATATAACCTAGTTGTCTCTTTCTCCTTAGTTATATACTGTTTTTGTTCAGTTTCCTCAGTAAAGTATTATTGGGATATATGTATGTATGTATGTCTCTGGACTTTGCTAAAAGCAAGGATAAAATCAAGGAAGATTCTCTTATCTTTGATGCCCTCCCACTACATTCTGAGTGATTGTACAGTAGGCAGTACTTTTTTTTTCCTTAAAAAATGTTTAGGGGTACTCTCATTTTCCTACTCATAGGAAATACTGCCCCTCAATGAGGCCAAACTTAGATTCACAAAATGTTTAGGAGTATGCGTACCCCTGCATACCCCCCCCCAGAAAAAAGCACTGCGTATAGGCAGATCATCAGGCTACAACTGATTGATTAAAAATATTTATATGCTTCTATTCACGAAAAATATCAGAACTGGCAACAGTATATACTGTGCATAAAACCAGCTTTAAAAACCATGAAAATTTTAAAATCAGAAATTGACTGACTATTGTAAGAATAGCTATAACCCTGACAGACTAGGAAAGTTTTCAAGAGACACTTAAAAGTTGAAACGGAAGTCGTCTGCTGAATCTCTATTGGCAGAGTGTTCCATGTGATTAGCATCAGTGGGTGGTTTCCCTTAGAAAGGCAAGTAATAGCTCAGCTGTTAGAACATGAGACTCTTAAACTCAAGGCTGTGGGTTTGAGCCCCACGGTGGGCAAAAGATTCCTGACTTGCAGGAGGTTTGACTTCTGGTCTCTTCCAACTCTACAGTTCTATGATTCTTCGAGGGAAAGTGCCAGAATGAGGCAGCCGGCTCTTTATGAAACTGCCGTGGGTGGAGGCTATGAGAGGAAGGCAAACATCTGTCAGCAACTCTCTTTCTTGGTGGATACATTAATAATTCCAAAGCTCTTATTTAAAACAGATATAAGCCTGCAAGCAATAGTGTTTTAGTTGGCCTCATTGATTTTCAGCAAGTGTTCTTTGATAAATTATTCCCAAGCAACATCCAAATAATTAAAGTCATTTTCACTCTTGCAAAATGGCAGGAGCGAGCTGATTCAATCAAACAAACCTGTGTATATTGGAAGGATCCTTTGGCAGCAAATAAGAGAGAATGAAGGATTGTGTTTCCAGAATATAAAGAAGGGGAAATGGTTCTTTTCTAAGTTAGTTTTGCAATGCAGGAAGCTGCTAATTAGCTGAAAAAGCAGGGCAACATTGGCAGCAACAGAATATTTTTCAAGGGGACAAGTCCATAAAATGAGAATTAACAGACCTAACAGTGACAGAATTGTATATTACATGGAGTGATCCTGCAGTGAGGCCATGATCCACCTATTGAAGTTATTTATTTATTTCTTACATTTATATTATATCATTGTTCCCAAGGTGGTTAACATGTGGTTCTCTAGAACAGTGTTTCCCAACCGGTGTTCCGCGGCACACTAGTGTGCTGTGAGACATCGGCTGGTGTGCCGTGGGAGGGAGGCGGGCGAGTCGGGCGGCGGCGGCGAGGATCCGCGTCGAGCCGGGGGCGGCTCCGCGGTGGTGGTGCCGAGCGGCGGGGCAGCGCGCGCAAAAGGGAGGAGCGCGAGACAGCGGAGGAGGAGGAGGCCGGAATGTCCGGGCAGCAGCAGCAACAGCAGCAGCAGCAACTCCCGGCGACGGCTCCTCAAGCCCCGCCGCCGCCCCCTCCTCCGCCCGCTATCGCCGCCACCACCACAACAGCCGCCGCCGCCTCAGCTGCCGCCGTCCCTCAGTCCCTCGCTCTGCTGCCTCCTCCCACCCCGGCAAGGGGGAGGGAAAAAACTTTCACTTTTGTGCGTCCCTCCCGGCGTGACGCTGCGCGCTGACGTCACGGGGCGGGGCTTTAATGGTGGTGTGCCGCGAGATTTTTTTCCGGTAAACAGGTGTGCCGTTGCCCAAAAACGTTTGGGAAACACTGCTCTAGAACTCTTTCAGCTGGGTTGGACAAACCTAGATCTGCTTAGCTTCAGAAAGGTGATGGCCCCATGCCTTTTCACACCATACTCTGATTACTGTTTAGGTCTCATCCAAAAGATTACATATACGGTCGTACCTTGGATTCTGAACGCCTTGTGAGTCGAACGTTTTGGCTCCCGAATGCCGCAAACCCGGAAGTGAGTGTTCTGGTTTGCAACTGTTCTTTGGAACCCGGACATCCGACACAGCTTCTGATTGGCTGCAGAGCTTCCTGCAGCCAATTGGAAGCCGTGCCTTGGTTTCTGAACATTTTGGAAGGCAAATGGACTTCCGGAACAGATTCCATTCGACTTCCGAGGTACCACTGTGTTAGTAAAAATAATAGACAGAAATGCATTGTATTTGGGGGAATTGCTTAGAAATATGTGTATATTGGTCAAAACTGCATAGAAATATTAGGAGAAATTCACACTAAATTGTGGACTTTTTTACCAAAAAATGTGCAAATTTCTGTGGAAAAGCAAATAATTGAATTTAAGAAGGGGGAGGGATAAGATTGAGAGAAACAAAAACTGACAAATTTGTCCATCCCAAATTCCAACAATATGTTCATATGATTTTAACTGATGTGACAAAAATGCCTCCTGGTAATTTTTACTTGAAACTACCTCTTCCTACCTCTGCCTCTGCCTCTGCACATGCACATGCACAAACCTGACCCAGAAGATCATAGAGTTGTAGAGCTGGAAGGTACCCAAGGGTCATCTAGTCCAACCCCCTGCAATGCAGGAATCTCAGCTAAAGCATCCATGACAGAGGGACACCCAACCTCTGCTGAAAAACCTCCAAGGAAGAAGAGTTCACAACCTCCTGAGATCAGAGGACTGTCCAGAGCCAAAGTCCATTAGGTGCAAGGAGCAATGTGCTCTAAGGTGAATTAGGTTTCAATCTGCCTGACACATAGCAGAGAAAAGCAAGCAAATGAATAGTGTGAAATAATAGGAATACAGTGGTACCTCGGGTTAAGAACTTAATTCGTTCTGCAGGTCCGTTCTTAACCTGAAACTGTTCTTAACCTGAAGCACCTGAAGCCTCCCGCCGCCGCTGCACAATTTCTGTTCTCATCCTGAAGCAAAGTTCTTAACCCGAGGTACTATTTCTGGGTTAATGGAGTCTGTAACCTGAAGCATCTGTAACCTGAAGCGTCTGTAACCTGAAGTGTCTGTAACCCAAGGTACCACTGTAGATGATGACTCCCAGCCGTGATAATTGAGAGCAGAACCATGCCAGTTTGTTTGCCTGCATTTCCAATGACTTCAGGACAACAGCAGCACCTCATAGGTCCTGGGCTGATGGACAGTCTTCTGATGTTCTTAGGAAGCTTTTAGGGAGGAGCTTACAGAGTGGCGGAGATCAGAAGAACACACATGGCTATTTGAATCACATGGAACCCAGAAAGTGCTGTTCAATCCCGTGCATGTTTACTCCAATGGGACCTACTGCCCAGGAAGTATGTTTGGGATTGCAGCCCAAACTCCACACTCAACCTAGATCAAGTTTTAAAATAGCAGGTAAGGTCCTCATGAGATAAAGAGCTGATTCCACATCACTTGTTTTGTAACGCAGGCGAGGATCCAATGTATCGCTCACCTTGGATATGAGCAGCTTGGGCAGCATCGAACCTTTTGTAGCCGTGCCGACGCCAAGAGAAAAGGTTGCCATGGAGTACCTGCAGTCAGCCAGCCGGATCCTGACAAGACAGCAGTTGCAAGACACAGTGACAAGTTCTCATTTGCTCCAGACCGAATTTATGGTAAGTCTGTTGGCCTGTCATCACAACTAGCTCAAATCTGTGACCCTACTCTATGACTTAGCTTATTTTTATGTATTTATTTTAGAGAGTTTCTATGCTGCTTTTGCTTTCTGTTATGAATTGCCAAAGTGGTTTACCTATTAAATATAATGCAAGACCATATACTCAGAGGTATCCAGTTGTTAAAACCAAAAATCCAAACCACCAATATCAGAACAGCAAAAAAGTGACGACGACAAGAAGTACATTTCCCTCCTCTGTTCTGGTTGAAACCATCCAGCATCAGGGCCCACTGCTTGCTTACTGCCAGAGGAACGCTCTTCTGTACAATGGCCAGGTGGACACCTGTGAAGGCAGTCCAGCCAGCAGAGCCTCTTGCAGCTTGATGCAACTGGTCCTGATGAGCTAAGTCATCCCAAGGGAAATTGAATGCAGTAATATTTCCACACCTGCCACCCAGTAGTGGGCAGCGCACTGGGGCTGTGCTGTTTACCCGACCTCCTTGTGGCCCAATTGCTGCCTACTGGGAGGGAGACGGGAAGAAGTAAGGTGGCAACAAGGTCGGTGCGGTGCAAATGCACCAGCAGGAACACCAGATTAGCTCTGCCAGCATGTTTGCACCATGCCAACCTCCCCAGCAACTTTCCATCCCCTTCTGCAGCAGCTGCTTAGCCAGAGGGAGGACAAGTATGTGGCACAGCTCCACTGTGCCATCCACTATGAACATCCATCACCCTGGGAGAGGCCATTTTGAGCCAGAGAAATGGCAAGCGGGAATAAGACTAAGCACCCTGCCTTCCTCCCATTGCTGCTGTACTCAAAATTATAGTCTTTCAAGGCTGCTTTGTGGTTCCTTTCAGGCAAGTGGTAAGTGGCACTTTATAAAGGCTAATGTGACTTGATTATGGGTGTATGTGTTTCCTTCCTCTCTAGGAAATCCCCATGAATTTTGTGGATCCTAAAGAAATTGACATCCCTAGTCACGGAACTAAAAACCGCTATAAGACCATTCTTCCAAGTAAGTCCATTTAAACTGATGTTTTTATCCGCCTGCTATTTAATCCAGTGGTGCAGTCCTCCCTTTTCCTATCGCCAGTCCATTGCTGATGTCAGCCTTTCCATTCCCAACACTGGGTGTGCCTTTTGAACTAGGGCACCTGACAAGGGATGTGTGAAATGATGGCTTTTCTTTGAAAAGGGTTGTAGGCTGACAACCCCACCCTGTGCATTGCTGTGAAGTTCGCCAGTGACTTGTGTTAAAAGTTTTCCGTACTTCTGAATTATGATCTTTCTTTCCTGGGCTGGTCAGTTACCTAACCATAATGTGGCATGGTTCTTAATTTTAAAATGACAGAATTTTCTCTCCCTCCCACACACACACCTTTTTTCGGGGGGAAGGACCATGTGTTCTTTTGAGTTGTGGACCCTTCCTCCCCCCCCCCCCCGGTATTTATAGCTTATTGCAACATTATTTTCTTCAAAATTCATTGAGGTTTCTTCTTACTATTCATTAAATTTCTATACCACCCTTCAACCAAGGGTCACAATATAAAAACACAAAAATGCATACCATAGTAACAAGTGAAAACAATAATCCCTCCACACACAGGCTATTATTATTATTTACTCAATCAATTAGCACTATGCCTTTTGAATGTCTGGCTTCAATTGTACTGAAACTGATGCTGTAGATTTTCAGCCGACTCTAGAATGCAGCCAAACTCAAATTCACTGACCGGGGTGGCAAACCTGTGGTCTTCCAGGGGTTGATGGACATGGTAGCCAGAAGCCATGGTGCTTATGTTCTACCTCCACTGCATGCTGGGAATCACAAGAGAGGAGACTGCTATTCCCATCATTCTTGACCATTGGCCACCTCATCACCTATTCCTTTTCGTATGCTTCTGTAGCTCTTAAAGGTAAATGGATTTTCATTTTGATTTCCAAGTTTGTTTTTTCCCCTCCCAGATCCTGTAAGCAGAGTCTGTTTGAAACCAAAGAACCCAAGCGATGCTTTGAGCACCTACATAAATGCTAACTACATTCGGGTAAGTAAATCGATGTGAATTGTGTGAGGATTTACTTTCTTAAAGTTCATTTTCGTGCCTTCAATTTAGGAATACTTGATTCTTGTTTACCTAGGAAACTATCCAGCATTAGTTCCCTAGCTTTGCTGAATTAAAGGCCACCATGTTTCTCTTTACTTCTGCTCTCTGTCTACCCCAGGAACCCATGGGTTGCATTCAATGCTAGTCCTGCTCTAAGTAGACCCATTCGAATGAACAGGCATGACTGACTTAGGCCCATTTATTTCAAGGGGTCTACTCTGAGTAGGACCTGATTGGACAGGGAAATGCAGTAAAAAAAAAAAGATGGGATAAATGACTGATTAATCAGCAAGCATATAACCATCATACAAACAAATGAGGATAAAATCAGGAAGAATGCTCATTGTCAGATAGCCTCCCCACAAACATATCAGAGCAAATGTCCAGGAAAGAGCAGATAGCACCTAACCTTTGTGTGAGCTTTATGCAAGCAAATCACAATGAAAGCACAATAACAGATTGCCTGGAGGCACATTTAGATTATTGGTGCTTTAAGCTAAAGGGCTGTACAAGCTTTCTGTGTTAGCTCTCTTCCTTTTTAGGTGTCTGATTCTTTTATACAAATGAAGATCTTTAACTGTTAATTGTTCAAATGTAAGGTATCTTGTTTCTCACCCAGGGTTATGGTGGCCAGGAGAAGGCTTTCATCGCAACCCAGGGCCCGATGATTAATACAGTGAATGATTTCTGGCTGATGGTGTGGCAAGAGGACAGTCCTGTCATTGTTATGATCACAAAGCTGAAGGAGAAAAATGAGGTACGATTTCTCAGATGAGCCACTTGTGAAAACAACCCCTCCGAATGTGGAAACCAGCCAGTGCTGGGATCAAATGATCAAGACCCAGACGTCATCATGATGAATGCTATATACAACCGGAACCCATTGCCATGCAGGACATATTTGGGAGAAGAAAAAGCTAAGGTGTAAACCCTACGCAAATCTAGAGTGGAGGCCCTAAGATGGTTGGGTGGTGTCTTGGATGCCTCCTTCTGGCAACTCCGGCAGCCAAGCTGGTGCCAAGTGTATTTCTCTGCTTTCCTTTGGACCACATCAGCGAGGCCAAGAGGGTTTTGTTTTGTTGTTTTGTTTTGTTTTGTTTTGTTTTGTTTTGTTTTTTGGTCATCTGGGCAGCCCAGGACCTCCATACACACTTCCCAGATACACACTGCTCATTCTCCATACCTTGTGTCTGGACTTCTGCCTTCAAGTCCTACCTTGACAGCATAGTTGTATTGAAGCATGCAGGGTGGGTGGAGTGGGTACTGTGATCAGGAAGAGAGTCTATGTCAGGGTTTCCCAAACTTGTGTCTCCAGCTGTTTTTGGACTACAACTCCCATCACCCCTGACTACTGGTCCTGCTAGCTAAGGATGGTGTTAGTTGTAGTCCAGCAGGAGACCCAAGTTTGGAAACCCTGGTCTAGGCAATAGATTGAAGACCTATCTATTTAATTATTGCCCTGTCCAAAATATACTTAAAGGTAAATGTAAAGGGACCCCTGACCATTAGGTCCAGCCGTGGCCGACTCTGGGGTTGCGGCGCTCATCTCGCTTTATTGGCTGAGGGAGCCGGCGTACAGCTTCTGGGTCATGTGGCCAGCATGACTAAGCCGCTTCTGGCGAACCAGAGCAGCGCACAGATTCGAACCGCTGACTTTCTGATCGGCAAGTCCTAGGCTCTGTGGTTTGACCCACAGCGCCACCCGCATCCCTAGAATGCCCTTATTCCCCTCACTGAGCTACAATTCCCAAATTTTCCTGGGGAGATGCATTGATCGCTAAACCACGCTGGGAATTATAACACTGCCAGGGGAATAGGGTGTCTCCTTACAACTCTCAGCAACTAAACAAGCCACAGTTCTAAAAGATTGTATTCTAAGGGCACGTGAGATATCGTGAATTAAACAGATCTTTGACTGACCTGATAAGAATGCTTATAGAAACCTGTGATGGCCACCAACTTGGATTGATTTAAAAATGGTTGGACAGATTAATAGAGGATAAGGCTATCAAAGGATACTAGCTATGGTGGCTCTGTTCTGCCTAATGTTTCTAGATACCAGGTGCTGGAAGCAGTGGCGTAGCGTGGGGGGTGCAGGGGGGCCGGCCGCACCAGGCGCAACATCTGGGGGTTAGGGTTAGAGGGCGCAAATCCACGGGTTAGGGGGGCGCAAATTACTTGCCTTGCCCCGGGTGCTGACAACCCACGCTACGCCACTGGCTGGAAGCCACAGGAAAGCAGAGCACTCTTGTGCTGGGTACTGCTTGTGGGTTTCCTACAGCATCTGGTTGGCCCCTGTGAGAACAGGATGCTGAACTAGATGGGCCATTGGCCTGATCCAGCTGGCTCTTCTTACGTTCTTAAACCTATAATATGACCTAAAGTAGAAATATTTTCCCAAAGGAAATGCCAATTTTTTGAACACTTACATCTAACACTGCTTGAAAAGAATGACTTGAAAGGAACACCCAGTGGTTTCCAACATATCAGGAAGCCCTGTGTTTACCTGAATTGCCTAGGCTCCTTACAATATTGTTTATCTACATTGTCATGCACTGACAGTGGCAATTTCCTCCTAATAAAAGAAGGGGAGACGTCTTAAGTAGTTCCCAGCCTATATGGAGAAAGTCTGTGTTTACATGAGCTTCGGACATTCCGCTGAGAAACCCTGGCAAGAGTATTAAGGACTGTTGCGATGGTAGATGAATGATTCTGTCACCTTATTTGCTACTGGAAGCACAGAGGTTTGGGCACACGGTTGTTTTGCTATCTAAATGTCTGTCAGATATTCAGAGAGCAGGGGAAGGAAGGAAGGAGCAGCTGGAAAAGGACTGATGAATAAAAAAGAGAAGAGACAAAGCATCGAAATGGTGCTGAGCTGTGTAAAAGCTTTAATAAGAAATATATAATGCCTAAAGTGTTTCAGCTGACCCTTCCTTGAGGGTATCAGGCCTCACTGAAATACTCTAGCAAGTCATGAGGATTCATATCTTTGTTTGCTCATCAACTTTCAAAGAAGAGAGGGAGTTGTTTTTATTTGGAAAGTACTGGCATGGATAAAAATGTGCAAACCCCAGCACTCCACACAAAAAACCAAAACCCAAGCATTTTGAGTGGCTTACTGCTAAATCCATATTCGCCAGAGGAGAGAGTGCAGGCACCCCATCCGCATCTCTAGTTGCTTTCAATGAGACTTTAAAGCAGCTGATTGGAGCATTCTTTACTAATTTAGACCATTAATAGTCTGCCTCTCATTCAAAGAACTCAGGGCAGGCAACACAACAGAATCGAAAAGCATACAATATCTATATGAAAGAGAATAGAAACATTGGGGGAGACAAAAGAGCAGGAACATTATGTTGTTATCAGTAGCAGTTTTTACATAAGATCCGTAATGGCAGTAGACCCCAAACAGGCCTAAGAGCATCACCATCAGTGTGAGGTGCTCCTATTCAAGTTGGCAGCCACTCCATTTCACACCCGGCGCCTCCCCCCCCCCCCCATTTTCAATCTCCCTTTGTCCATTAGTCAGCATTCCATGCCTATTGAGCATGTTCATTCCTCGTTGTGTTGTTTTGTGGAGGTTTTCCCTTCCTTGGGTAGCTTCCCTGAATGTTTTCCCCTGCTTTTCCAAATCTTGGAGTTCCAGAACCTGATGGGTTACATTTGTTACTGTGGACTGAAGATAAGACTCCTCCCTTAGCCTTTTGTTTGTAGTCCGGTCTCAGGTTTTTTCCAAGCCAATTTTGATCTAATGCATTTGGCTGCTTTCTAGGTATTTCTTGATCTTGTAAATCACTCCCTTGTCCTTTATGGGGAGAAATGCTGATCCTATCACTGAGACAATTTCCTCGGTATATATATATTCAGTTTCAATTTTACCTTTTACTAATGAACGTAGGCCTGCTTTTCACTGGTGATTAATCTATTCGCTAGCAGGTGCACCAGTATTGCTGTAGTAGTAGTAGTAGTAGTAGTAGTAGTAGTAATAATAATAATAATAATAATAATAATAATAATCCTTAAACACTAGGTAGAAAGGGAAACAAGTGGATAAACCAATAAAAAGGACCAGCCTTGGTTTTCAATAGCAAGCCAATTATTACATAGGGATGTGCAGATATCTGTGGTTTTCATTTCCCCAAAGGGGGGGAAATGCATGTTTGCAGTTAGAGATAAGTGCCATGAATAAAGTACCTGGGTTATGAGAAATTTATCATGGTGCTGTTGTGGGGGGGGGGGGGGAAGGCAGCAGTGAAATGTTCAACAATTTAACCATTTTTACTGCAGTTGTGTAACAACGCAGAAGCATTGCCATGAAATGAAACTAGCCCAGAGTCTAGTTCTCAAACCTGCAGGTTTCATAGAGAAATGATCTGCAATTACAATCCAAAATAACTTGCAAAATGGATCCACAAGAGGAATGTTGCAAATTTCCCCCTCTCTGGTGTGGCTTTTACACCTTCAACAGCTGTATGAGGGCTTTCTAGCTCAAAGACGTAAGGGCAAGAAAGGTTTCACCTGTTGTTTTGGTCTGTTGGTTGGCTTTGTTGTTGTTTTTCCTTGTTGTTAAGCTGTTCCAGAAATAGAAAAGTGGTAACTGGGGTTCCCTACGACAATCTTTTCAGGGGACACTCAGGAGGCACAAAATGAGTGAGAAGTTTCTCAGCTTTTCCAAAAACTTAAGTGTGTGTTTGTTTTAAAAAAGAGGTGCATACAGCAACGGTGGGTAAAAGGTCTTTTCATGCACATAAGAATACAAAATAAAGAAATTCCTTCCAGTAGCACCTTAGAGACCAACTAAGTTTGTTATTGGTATGAGTTTTCGTGTGCATGCACACTTCTTCAGATACAAAAGCTCATACCAATAACAAACTTAGTTGGTCTCTAAGGTGCTACTGGAAGGATTTGTTTTGTTTTGTTTTGTTTTGTTTTGTTTCGACTGCAGCAGACCAACACGGCTACCTACCTGTAATAATAATACATGGTTAAAAAAAAAAATAGTCTTTTAGGCTGCAATCCTATACACATTTACCTAAGAGTAACCTCAACTGAATTCAGTAGGACTTATTTCTAAATAGTCAAGTATAGAATTGCACTGTAAAGGTAAAGGGACCCCTGACCATTAGGCCCAGTCGTGACCGACTCTGGGGTTGCAGCACTCATCTCACTTTATTGGCCGAGGAAGCCGGCATACAGTTTCCGGGTCATGTGGCCAGCATGACTAAGCCGCTTCTGGCAAACCAGAACAGCACACGGAAATGCCGTTTACCTTCCCACCGGAGCGGTACCTATTTATCTACTTGCACTTTGATGTGCTTTCGAACTGCCAGGTTGGCAGGAGCAGGGACCGAGCAAAGGGAGCTCACCCCGTCGCAGGGATTCAAACCGCCAGCCTTCTGATCGGCAAGCCCTAGGCTCTGTGGTTTAACCCACAGCTCCACCCGCCACATAATTTATTTCTTAGAAAGAGTCATGCTTAGTCTCTTTTTTATAATAGGACTTACTTCCAGTTCCATCCAGAGAGGATTGCAGCCTTAATATAGCAATTGGTTTTTAATCAAGACATTTATGTGCAGCATGAGATTTAAATAAAATAATTTCATAGGCACTGGTATAATAATGGGGCTTTTAAAAACGTGTAGGCAGTTGAAGAAGAAGCTGCTAACAGCTGAAGAATGTGTGGGGAAACTGGACTTTTATGAAAACTCAATGGAAAAGAAGTCAGGCAATATTCTGTGTTAGCTAAATGAATTTTGAACATACAGAGCTCCTATTTCTGATCTGTAACATTTCTTTTTTACAAATTGCATGTTGGTTCCCCACCACCACCACTTCTGTTATCTATTCACAAAACAAGGCGTGTAAAGGCAACTGTAATAAATTTGCAAAGTAATTAAAATGTGTTATGAATTTGAATCCAAGGTTTGCATCTAAAGTTCACAGGGAAAAGCCATGGTTGACTATTTTTTCTGGCATCATAAACCATTGACTTGGATCACTGGATTGCCCTCCAGATGTTGTTGGACCTCAACCCCCATCACCTCTCAGCACTGGCTATGATGGGAGTTGTAGGTCAACAACATCTGGAGACCAAAGTATCAGAAAGCCTCAGTTAAAGGTGTGTAGAGGGTGGAGATTATGAATCGTCATAAAATCTGTTTCCAAAAAAGTAAATCTCACTAAGGTGTGAAATGCTAGCATGTGCTGTAGGTGTGCTGTAGTGGGTCTGCATATGCATTTATGTGGGTGTGGGCTGGAGACAAGACACACACACACACCTTAGGGTAAGTACCATTGAACTCAAATGACATTTTTAAAAAGTCACCTGCAACTTCTCCCCAAAAAGCAAAGAGGGGACAAAACAGGGTCAGGTTCCAGAAAATGGAACTGCCCATGGGAAATAAGGACAATATTGGAAATATTGGTATTTATATTAAAAATTATATTGAAATATTCGCAGTTCTAACAAGGGAGTTATTCCATCGCCACTATCAAGCAAAACAGGGTTTGTTTGTTTTTAATCAAGCATTTTAAAATTTCTATTTTCCAGAAATGTGTGCTCTATTGGCCGGAGAAGAGAGGGATATATGGAAAAGTGGAAGTTCTTGTTAACAGTGTGCAAGAATGTGAGAATTACACTGTCCGTAACCTTACATTAAAGGTAATAAAAGTTCTGGTCATTTCTCGTCTCCTACCATATCTGCTCGTGTCTTCTTTTAACAAGTAATACAATTAAGAAAGCACTATTCGTGGTTCATCACCAGTGTACACGTTTATTTTCAGCAAGGAAGCCTTTCAAGACATGTCAAACATTACTGGTACACATCCTGGCCAGACCACAAAACTCCAGATAGTGCTCAGCCCCTTCTACAGCTCATGCTGGATGTTGAAGAGGACAGGGTGGGATCCGTTGGTAGAGGACCTGTAATTGTGCATTGCAGGTAATTTTCTTTCTTTCTTTCTTTCTTTCTTTCTTTCTTTCTTTCTTTTCTTTTCTTTTCTTTTCTTTTTTAAAAAGTTGTTTCTCTTTCAAATTCAGTGAAGTGGAATTTCTATAGGGGTGCTGGGGGGTTGGGATTCAGAAACCAAATCACTATGTAAAGTCACTGTTTGCTGCCATCTTCACATTTGATAGGAAGATAGAAAGCTTGTACTGGTTATTCCCATCCCAATGTAGCTAACAACATTTCTACTGAATTAGAATTGCAGTCGCAGAAATGTGTTTACCTTTACACCGTTGCTGTTCTGCCAAGGTGTTGCCTCAACTTTCCCCTCAGCATATCTCTATATGCTAATTTTTAACAAAGCAGAGAAATGTGCAGTTGCACATTCCCACCATGCTGGGGCAGGAAACCATTACAGTTTTGTTCTGTGGATCGCTGCTCAGTTATGAAAGGAGCAAACTGAAACATAAGCAAACCTAGAAAACTAGGAGGGAAATTGGCAGATTGAAGCACACCTTTCATGCTTTGAGGAAATGGCACATGTGTCACTCCTTGTCAGTGTTAACAGTGTCTAAATTCTGCTCCTCTTTTTGGAAAACAATTTTCCTCTTTTTTATGATTTCAAACATTATAGTCTCGTATGAATAGAAGGCAAGATCATCCCAGTGCCAGATTTACGTATAAGCTAAGCAAGCTATAGATTAGGGCCCCATTCTCTTGGGGGTCCCCCAAAAAAATTAAAGGGGAAAAAACCTGGAGGTACATTTCCAAAATATAAGACAAAAAATAAATGAAATAAAACCTACATACAGCAACAGGGTTTTGTGTTGTGTAGGCTCCAATGGTGTAAGTAATGGGCCCCTCCTGCTAGCCTGCTCCCTAAAATATCACTGGTTTGCTCATTTCTATATATAGGGTGCCTACATTCTCATGGATTGGTTGCATGGCAACCTATGTGTCAGGGAACTGACATCGGAGCTTGAGGCAGAGGGAAGGCTCTCAAATGATGCTGGAGAAGGGCCCAGCAGGGAGAGAGGCAGCTCCGCAGATGGGGAAGCAAATCAGCGCAACACCAGGGATATAGAGGGGCTGATGGGGGAATCGGCGAGAGGGCTCCAGGACTCTTCACCAGACACCAGCGGGGAGAGCACGGGTCCTCCGCTACCCACGCCCACCCTGCACAGAAGGCTTCCGCGCAGAGAGAGTAGGAGGAGACTGGGTGTCAAACAACTTTTATGTTGGAAAAGATTTAAGAAACGCCCACTGACGGATTCTGCTAGCGACTGAGGCAGCCACGAATTGAAGGGCTGTCCAGACAGAAAGGTTTAACAAGGCAACATAACCAGGAGAGGCAGCAACTTACGCACGAGCAACCCCATACCCATTACACTATGCAAATGGCTTTAGATACCTATTAGGTCCATAAATTACCATATAGCATATATTCAACACAAAAAAACGGTGGCAATTTATTGTTGACAAAGGACAGCTGGACATATAAAGGGCCCCATTACCTTCAGTAGCGGAGGGCCTCATCAAACCTAAATCCGGCCCTGATCATCCCTCATAGTATAGGGCAGGGGGGATGATTTCAAAGTGAGTTTATAAGGATATATTAAAACCAACGAAAGAACCATTTTAAAGAAGAACCCTGCCTCAGCATAATCAGGGCCATATGTGTTTTTACAGAATAGAAACCTGAAAATGCCAATCTACTAATTCACCAAGCATTAATATTTTCTGCTAAGTGTGTGTGTGGGGGGGTGAAATATGAACCAATAAGATTATCCTGGGCTCACCATTCCTTCTTCTCCATGGGTAGAACTTTGACAGATGATGGAAGATGATAATGACTGACATTTTTGTCCCTTTGATCTTTGGTGTGGCTTTTTTCTTTTTAAAACTTTCAGTGCTGGAATAGGAAGGACTGGATGTTTTATTGCTACCGCAATTGGTTGTCATCAGCTGAAGGAAGAAGGAGTTGTTGACGCATTAAGCATTGTCTGCCAACTTCGTTTGGACAGGTAAGATGATGCCACATGCAAAATCCATCTGCAGTCCCAGTCCTGGTCATTTCTCCCACCCAACACTATTTGCCAAAACATCAAAGAGATGGAGATTCGTTCATGCATTGCCGTCATCATATCTAGTTTGGCCCTTAGGGAATCATTCTAGGAACAAACTCACTTTTGTGTATAATGAAGACTCAATAAATTCATTTGGAGTAGGAATGGAGATAAATTTGGTTTGGTTTGCAATAGCTAATTCACACTTTCGGATATAATATGTGAGCCAGAACTTGGATAGCCTTCCAAATTTGCACATCTCCAAAATTTTGTGATGCAATTCCTGAACCAAAATATGTGTACAAAAATGGGTATTTGTAGGGACAGTATGCTTTAAAATGCAGGCACCGGTGGATATAAAGTACAAAAATCCATTATATTAGGAAATTTGCTTGCAGAAATGTGTTTATTAGTCAAAACAGCCTGCGAAGATGTGTATATTAGTAGAAATGCACACTAAAATGCTGAATAATTTTTGCGAGGTCTTTTCTGTTGTTGCTTTTTAACACAAACCGATGCATAAATACAGCAAACAGAGGTCAAGGCAAGAAAAAGTAGTAGAAATGGAGACAAAGTGAAATGGACAGATTCGCCCATCCCTAGCTTAGGAGTTTTTGAAGAAAAATATTAAAAAGCAACTTCAACAGACTGCAATTTTCAGCAGACAAATGGTGGTGGTGGTAGGATTAGTACTTAATTCTTTCCCTGCCTTCCCTTTTAGTATAGGTCCTTGTTTGATAGCGGTGCAGAAACTCCAGGGTACTTTTGCAGTGACTTTTAACACATTTGTCATAGGTGTCCACACACTATACTTTTATGGTCAAAACCAAATAAGAATGGCACTGCCGAAAGCTGCAGTCGGTGAGTCACTGCTGCAGAATTTCTTCTGTGTCAGCTGGTAAGGCAGGAAGTCTGGGAGGCGTTAGAAAAAGGACAGGAAAACCTGCACTTTGTACATGTGCCCCTACGGTCACAATAGGTCACATATTTAGTGTAAGAATGAAAATGCATTGACACTGGGAGCCAGGTTTTGATTTGCTGCTACGTTTTAAGACGCACGTTGCTCCGTCCAAATTAATTTGGAATAAATAGTTCGGTGGCTGAGGCGCTGCACGTTGCAAAAAGAGGAAGCAAAACCTGACAGTGTAATTTTAGATTTTCATAGCATGAAATATAAAATGCAGCAGATTGTCTGCAGACATCCATCTTTAACATTACGTTTCTGCTCATTTGGGGCTGATACAGTACCCCATATGAAACCTCGTTAGACAGAAATGAAAAGTAATGTGAACCTACACACCATGAGCCAGAGATGAGAAATTTCTGACCCTCCAAATATTTGTTGGACTAATAATAATAATAATTATTATTATTATTTATATCCCGCCCTCGGCAGCCGAAGCCGGGCTCAGGGCGGCTAACAACAATAAAATAGTACAACATTCTAAAATCATTTCATTATAAAATTAATTCAACTCAAATTGATGGCAACCATTAGGCTAAAGTTCTGTGAAGATTGCCAAAGGAGGGAGTCAGGCTGTGCCCTGACCAAAGGCCTGGTGGAACAGCTCTGTCTTGCAGGCCCTGCGGAAAGATGTCAAATCCCGCAGAGCCCTAGTCTCTTGTGACAGAGCGTTCCACCAGATTGGAGCCACAGCCGAAAAAGCCCTGGCTCTAGTTGAGGCCAGCCTAACCTCTCTGTGGCCTGGGACCTTCAGGATGTTTTTGTTTAAAGACCGTAAGTTCCTCTGTGGGACATACCAGGAGATGCTCCCAGCATCCCTGTTGGCCATGCTGACTGGACCTGATGGGAACTGGAGCTCAATAACATCTGAATGGCTATGCCATTAGCAGTGATACCCCTATAAGCTCTCTGGGGTGGCGGGAACTATTCTGTCACTAAAGGTACTTGCCATCTCTTTCCACCTCCCCCTTTTTCCCCCCAGAGGTGGAATGGTCCAAACCAGTGAACAGTATGAATTTGTGCATCATGCGCTGAACCTGTACGAAAGCAGGCCATCTGCTGAAGCTGTCCAGTGAAACCAAGAAGGAAGAAGCAAATATGTTGATCTCTCTTGGGGTAATTTGATTCGTTACCTACCAGCAACTTCTTCAAGGAGTTTACAGCCGTGAAGAGGAGTGGCGCTGCAGCCAACTTGTAAAAGGAATGTGGATGGTTAAAAACAAAAGCATACAAGATTGACGGACCTTTGTCTTGAATGTATTGTGAGTTCCCTGAACCAGTTTTTAAATGAAGGTTAATGTACTGGTGTTACATTTGGATTTCACATATATATCTTATGGAGGATTTGTTTCTGTATTAGTGGGATCTGCCACACAGAATGTATGTAACGTATGTTTGTATGTTCTACAATAGATGGACTTGGGAAATTCCACTGAAGAAATGTGTACAAATGCTTTAACGTTTGCAACAACAAAAAGTCTGTCTTGTGAATAGGCTGTCAGGTGTTCTACTGTACCTGTTAAGTGCTATTACCTATTATGTGGTAAACTTTATTCCGAGCCTTTTATGATTCTTGCCAATTATGATTCTTGGTCAATTATTGGCTTCAAATGGAAACAAATATTTTTTAAAAAGCATTCAGAAGAAAAGCCCATTGTTTTTGAAACTATTCGAAATCAGTTAGGTTTTTTATATGACAGCTCCTAAGTTGTCTTATACGACAACTCCCAAGTACTCTTAGATATTTAAGTGTGTATAGTAAATTCTGTAAAGCATTGTGGAACACAATGGCTGCCACACAAAGGGAGTGTTTCCTGTGCGAGCCTGACTGAAACAAATAAAAGTTATAAAAGAAATCCTGTGTTTCAATTGAGGTTGCTGTACCCTTGTGGACTTCTCTTTCGCTTCATTGGGGCTTGCACAAGTGACATTTCCAGTGGATTGAGCCCAGTGTCTTTTTTCCAATGTTGATGTATATATTTGATACTGTCGATTGTCTTAGAAGCTGCTTTTTGCTCCAGGACAGAATCCGGTGTATTTGTAAATCTCGTGAGTCGTTTTAATTTTTAAAAAAGAAACTTTGTAACATATACTAAATGGTAAGAATTTTAAATATTTGCCTGTCTTTTACCAAAAGCTTTTTTTTAAAAAAAAAAAATCAAGTTCCATTTATTGTAATGAGATGGATGGGTGTTCAGGGGAACACAAACTAGAATGGACCATGAGGATCTTGGTGTTTTCTTCTTTTTATCTTCGCAGTGATCAGTTTGTAAAGACAAAAAAGTATCGCTGGAACCCCCCATTTGGCAAGAACTGAGGAGTCTCAGCATAGGATTTGATAATGAGTTTCTAAAGCAGTTATGTTACCTTTGCTTCATCCAACCAATAAACTTGATACAAAATATTTAAAGGTGTCTATATTTTCCTCATGTTATTTCACCGATTACCAGCCAATTTTCTCCCTCAGCAAGCCCATGAAACTCAGGTCTGTCTCTTAGCTTCATGTTGAAGTGATACTCATCTCGGAATACCCCGCTCTGGGCATTTTACTTCCCACAGTACCCTGTAATATGCTCCTTCCTCTGGTCTACCTAGGCCTAATCCAAGATGTCTTTTCTGCTTGAGGTGAAGGACAAATTGACCTCCTTAATTCCATGTACAAAACATAGTCTCATTGGCATCTGAGCCTTACCGTGCCCTCCAGTGCACCCTGGGCAGCGGCGTAGCGTGGGTTATCAGCACCCGGGGCAAGGCAAGTAATTTGCGCCCCCTAACCCGGGGCAAGGCAAGTACAGTAATTTACTCTCCCAAGCAGCAGCAGCGAGGCTTCTCTTTCCCCCGCGCTCTCCTGGAGCTGCCTCTTTTCTTTCCTTTTTTCCCTTTCTCCAAGGCTTTTCGATTTCTCTCCTTAATTGATTCCTCCTCCACACCGCAGCGTTTCCTGGCTGCTTCCCCCCCCCCTTTCCCCTCTCTCTCCTCCTCGCTCTGCTTGCCTTGCGGCGCCCTGAGGAGACTCCGCTCTCCTTTTTGACCAGGCGAGGTGGAAAAGTCTCTTCCCGCCCCCTGCTCGGCTCGGCTCACTACCCAGGCAGCCAGTGGAGAGAGAGCCGCAATTACCATAAAGCTCCTCTCCCTCCGCTTCGCCAAGCTGTCAAAGCCCCAGCAGCAGCGGCAACGGCAACAGCAGGCGCAGCCAGACCCCCGCCAGCCAGCCAGCCAGCCCGCCCGCCCGCCCGCCCGGCTTCCTCTCCTTTTTTTGCCCGCGGCAGAAGGCTTCGCTCTCCCCCTTCCGCGACCTCCTCGCCAAGCCGAGCGAGCGCGGGCTCCCTAACCCGTGGATTTTAGTAGGGGCAGAGAGCTGCTAGTGCGAGCGCGCCCCCCGCCCATGTTGCGCCCGGTGCGGCCGGCACCCCTGGCACCCCCCACGCTACGCCACTGACCCTGGGGCAGCAGACTAGTTTCCGACGGCCTGTAGGACAGGACTCATCACAGCACACATAGCTTTGTCCTCCAACACCTCACCACTTGTACCCAAACCAGCATCAGCTGTTAAAGGTGCCCTCCCCACTCTGTCTAATGGTAGGGCTGGCTCTGGGCCATCTCCTCGGCTGGCAGAAAGTGGTGTAAGGCCATTGGTGAGCTCATAGGGCCTTCCCCTGAAACATTTTCTGCAATTTCAGCTGAGTACTTCAGTGTTCAACCTGCAGTGCAGAAATCTCCCCTCTGGATGTGAGCGCTACGGAAGTTGACACACCCATCTTTAAAGATATGTGAAAGTAGTATTAGCTAAAGATGAGGCAATTAGCCAGAGCCAAGGGTGCAAGGTACCTCAGGATTATACATGGGTAGGGGCGAAATGAGACTCAGTTTGCATTTAAAGGCTACCTAATCTGCACTTTCTGAAACAAAATGTGAACTGAAACACAGCCGTCCTTCAAAGTCACGCTTCTCCAAATTTGTGATGCCGTTCTCCAGCCAATGTGTCAAAAATGCCTATATTAGGGGAAAGTGTACATAGAAATGATTACATTACTGAAAATAACATACACAAATGCATTATATTAAGAGAAACCACCTTGCAAAAATGTGTATTTTAGGCAAAATTGTATACCCAAATGTGGATATTAGAATAAATCTGCACTAAAATACTGATTAATTTTTGTGAGGCCTTTTTAAAATAGCAATTGTGTGGAATTGTGAAGAACTGAATTTAAGATTGAGAAAATGAGAAACAGAGAGAAACCAGAGAGATATAGCAGAGATAGACATGGGTATATCTTGGTGGGTAGATTGAGAGACATGTACATGTCTTCCTGGAACAAAGGAAGAAGCCCTAAGATTTACAGTTCTGCACTCAGAAGGGGCAGATGTTGCATAAAAGTGTTCCATCCATCTGGACAAGATAGGATCAAAAAAAGGATACAGTGGTACCTCTGTTTTCAAACATCTCGTACGTTTCGGTTTTCAAACACCGTAAACCCAGAAGTTAATACTTCGGTTTTTTAACATGCCTTGGAAGTCAAACATGCCACACGGCTTCTGCTGAGTTCAAGATCTGGAGGCCTAGCTGTTGGCTATTGAGTTTTCGGTTTTCGAACATTTTGGAACTCGAACGGTCTTCTGGAATGGATTACTTTCGAAAACCAAGGTACCACTGTGCAACTGAGAGAATAATCAGAATTCAGTGTCGTGGCCTTCCTTGCATGCTGGCTTCCTAATACAAAAGGTCCAAGCCATTGACATCAATTAAACTCACAATAGGAGTGTTCACACATGACATTCAACAAGTGTTCAGTTTGTGTACCTGGGTTCAGAACAGCTGAGCTGTCCAAATCTGTGAGTGTCCATTCTTTCACACAAGCACTTATACACCCATAGGGACAATATAATGTGTGAATAAGCCTAATGGGAGAGACTTCTGGGTGTGAGTCAAACGTGGTATCTAATCACGTGGCGCTCCTGGATAGATTCATAACATATCATTATACAAGCTTGAGTGTTTACAGAACAACATAGTATATATTTACATCGGCCAATCAAGAATACCTGCAGACACAGAATGGTTTACAGACAGGCAATTAAAGGAAATTATAGCCCCTTTTCCTCTGCTGAGTTTTCAAAGATGCTTAAGCCCTGTATTTGTTTTTGAAATGTACCCCTCTTTTGCTTGTGTTTTGCCTAGCCAGGACAGATAGCTAGTGCATACTGAAGAATCGTATGAAACGACAAAGTGGTATAAAAAACCCAAAAAAAACAATTGAATAGAAGGAAGTGTTCGTCACTGACATTTTCCTCCTGTGAAGGCACATTTCCTTCCTAGCCTTCGCTTCACTTATCTAGGGTATGCATTTTTCTAAAAAGAAAAAAAAATGAGCGAGAGAGAAAGAGAAAGAAGCAATGGGAGTTGTTAGAAGAAAAATGGAGAGTTTATTTCACATTCTAATTTCTACCTGCCTGGCTTTTGGGATCTCTGGTAAGTACAACTCCCCTTCAGATTTTTGTGTTTCTTGCTTGTTCTGGCCGTGGTTCCCAAGAGTTCCTGGGAGTTTCCCCTGAGCTGCTGAAAGGGAATGATTTCCGTGCTTCAGTTTATACAATAAGGGAGAGAGGCATTGGCCGAGTAAAACCCGAGATTGTTTAGGTTCCAATCAAAAAAAGGAAATAAACTTTCTTTTGAATCATTGCTTCATTCTTTGAGAAGTCCTCCCCACTGGACACTCTCTTTGGTCCATGTTCATTTGTGAGGGACTTTGAGACTTTATCCATGTTTTGTGCAGGCAAGTTATAAAATCAGAAGCTTTTACAGATACATTTTTGCTAGAACTTATCATAATATAAATCATTCCACAGCTAATTACAGATGAAACACAGAAAAAGGGAGCAGCCAGGCATATTCTTTAGCTGAAGATGGGGCTCATCACCGAAGAGCTGAAATTGTATTTATTCCATGCTGTAAAATATGGGATGGGAAAGAACTTATTTTGTGATGCAAGGGAGTGATGCCTTGTGATTTTGTGATTCCAGAGTCTAATCACTGCTGTATACATGGCATGAATCCAGTCATTATTGCAAAGCAGTGAATGGAAACCGCATTGCAATGAGCAGCATAAGTCAGGGAGTTTATATTAATAACACCATATCTTAGGTTTATATGAAGTAAACGGAGCCCAAGGGCAAAAGAAGCAGAGACAGATTCGAAAACACTTTCAAGCAAATAGTTTGCATGTTGCAAACCAGTTTTTTAAAGGATTATTAAGGGTTCGACTTATTACTTCATTGTGAAATGAAAACATGGGCAGTTAATGGCTTGGTTTGATTCCCCCCCCCCCCGCTCTGAGTGGAATTAAGTTTAGGGAATCCACAGAAGTATGCAGAAAGTCGGTACACCATGATCCCAAACCTCCTTTTGACACAACTGTGAACTTTCTTTTTACCATGATTTGTAGGCGAGTGCCACAACAGAAAGATAGTGAGATGATAATGGTTATGGAAATGGGTTATCACACTTGTGGCGCTTGTATGGTTGCTATTGTTTCTGTTCTGTGAACCTTAACATATACTCTGTCCCATTTGTATGGGTTCTTCATTTCCCCTCTCAGGTGGTTTTCTTATTATCCATGAGCTAAAACAGCAATGTATTTATGAGAGCAATAAAACAGTATATGTGGGAACATGCAACCTGACCAATATAAACCAGCAGTGGAGATGGATGAAGAATGAAAAGCTCCTCCATGTTAGATCTGGCCAATGTCTGGCTATCAGCAGGTTTAAGGCGGCCCATTCACGCAAAGCCATCACCACCAACTGCTCTGAGGCACCCAGTTGGACCTGTCACAGCAGGGAAGGACTCCTTGAGGTGAAAAACAGCTTTCTGTTCCTCAAGAAACAAGGCTCGGCGGTAGTAGTGAAGATGGGGAGGAAATATCTTCATAGTTGGAAGAGAATTGACGTCAACAAGAAGGGAGAGACTCTCCATGACAACCTGTGCTCAAAGAATGGTAAGCCACTCCTCCGAATATGCTTCCCATAAGTGTGTCTTGCGCTGAAGTTTTTGTTTTGTTTTGCATTTATATCATTTTTTCAAAGTAGTGTATGTGGTTCTTCTCCCTCCTTCCCTCCAACAGCCCTGTGAGGTAGGTTAGGCTGAGAGGCAGTGATTGGCCCAAGGTCACCCAGTCAACTTCATGGCCCTGTCTACATTGGCATTTAAGTAACATGACTTGCACTAATAAAAAGCCATTAAGGGTAGCTTCAAAGCCACATTTTAAAGGAAAGGAATAAAATGTCTCTTCCTCGTATGTTTAGGTATTTTTAGCCTGTCGGGTGCTTTCTTAGCTGAAAGCCAGTATGGGGTAATAGTATGAGTGTCAGACTAGGAGCTGGGAGACCAGGGTTCAAATACCGACTCAGCCATGAAGTTCACTAGATGCCTTTGCGCCAATCACTGCCTCTCAGCCTAAGCTACCTCACAGAGTTGTTGTGGGGATTAAAAGAGCAGGGAGGAACCATGTATGCCACCTCGAATACCTTGGAGGAGAAGGTGGGATATAAATTTAATAAATAATAAGACAAATTCTCGTATTTGGCCCTTTGGCACTCTGAAATAGCTTTTAAATGGCCTTTCTTGGTTTTATTGTTTTGTTTATTGTTGTGTGTAGGCCTGATACAGTCTGCAAAAAAAGAAGTATACAAATTACACAACATCCCCTCTTAAAACATTTCATCACAGAAATGAAGAGTCAAAAATCAGCAATCTGTTAAAAACAAAATCAAGCAACAGTAGTGGTGCATAGGCAGGTATATCTTCACAAACATAAGCTCCTCAGTTGTTTGTTCATCTGATATTAAATAGCATTTACAAGCACTTAGTAATCCTAATAATAAGCAGGTAATTTAGAACTGTATTATTTATTTTAATAATTTAAATGCTGCTTAGTACTATAGTTTCTAAGCAGGATAAAATAGAAGAAATACAGGGGAAATTCACACAAAAAATTGACCTACAGACCCATTTCTCATTTTCCAATATTGTTAACATGTTTTATTTCATTTTAAATATAATTTTCCAAAGTTTTGTTATCTGGCAACAGTTCTTCAAAATTTTACACTTGAGTGAAAAAAACTCAGGACGTCTGGTTCCCCCCTGCTGCCACCAAAGTTCTGTTAAAGACCTCTCCAAGAAAATACACAATGACCCTTTGTCGTCTTGATAGTGTTGCTTTCCCATTGGGTGAATTGACAAGAAATTTTATGATAAGAACAAATTCAGTAAAAATTGCGTTGGTTGAAATTCTTCTGTAAGGTTCTTAGCCTTAAGAAAAGGTGCTGGAATGTTTCCTGAAATGTGTTATACATGCAATGCGACAAATGTAATATACCACAATGTGCAACTTACATAGCATAAATGTACTGTCATTTAAACCTATTTTTAGGACAGTCATAATTCCTTCGCTGAGAATTTCATAATTATTAGGCCCGATATTTCTACCATATCATCAGTGTGGGGCACCTTACAGAGTTTTACAGAGACAGGTGCCTGCCATCAAGGAACTTATCTTATCTGAAAGATAAGTCAGCCAAGGGGAGTTGGTCATATGGTAGCACTTTTAGAAGAAATGTAATATACTTATGGGATGCGGGTGGCGCTGTGGGTAAAACCTCAGCACCTAGGGCTTGCCGATCGCATGGTCGGCGGTTCGAATCCCCGCGGCGGGGTGAGCTCCCGTCGCTCGGTCCCAGCGCCTGCCAACCTAGCAGTTCGAAAGCACCCCTAAGTGCAAGTAGATAATAGGTACCGCTTTATAGCGGGAAGGTAAACGGCGTTTCCGTGTGCTGCGCTGGTCTGGCTCGCCAGAGCAGCTTCATCACGCTGGCCACGTGACCCGGAAGTGTCTCCGGACAGCGCTGGCCCCCGGCCTCTAGAGTGAGATGAGCACGCAACCCCAGAGTCGGACACGACTGGCCCGTATGGGCAGGGGTACCTTTAGCTTTTTAATATAATTATGTGTTGATATATTTAGTAATTAGGTTACTAAATGGTCAGTAACTTCATACTTAGTATGGTTTTAAAAGGTATAGAATGTATCTTTTCTCCACTAGACCCTCACCTGCTTTCTTGAAGCTTGTTACCAGCTTCCCTTCAGATGCATCAAGGAGGCAGGTGCAGCCTGATTGGCTCTCCCTAGCTAGTTGGTGTCATCTAGAGCAGGGTTCCCCAACCTTGGGTCTCCAGCTGTTTTTTGGACTACAATTCCCATCATCCTTAGCTAGCAAGACCAGTGGCCAGGGATATTGGGAATCTGCCTCATGGGTCAAATCTGTCAGAACTGCCCACCTGTCAAAATCTCTCATTCCCATAGGAGCAAAGGTGGGCTTAAAGGGGAAGAGGGTGGAGATTGGAAAGCAAGTGAGGCAGTCTCAACCACCATCCTCAGCACAGATCTGAGTACAAGGAAGTTTAGCTTTAAATCAGAGGCAGTGTAAAATGCTTCTGATAAAAACTTGCTGTTCTTCTATCAAGGGCATCCTACTTTTAAGCAGTGTGAGGTGGCCACCCAGTTAAGTATAGTACTATATTTCACTGAAATGGTAAATGCTTGTGTGCCTTACTTTGTGTTTAAATCTGATTAGTTGGTAACTGAATTCTAGAGAGTTCTCTAGTAGTTCTCATGTGATTGGCTAACAGGGGTCACATGGGAGGTATATAACGATGGAGAGACTCCATTTTATGGGAAGCAAGATGACTGTGTTTTAGAATCCACTGCGAACACAGCTAAGTTGAATAGAGTGTTAGAGTGCTTCTCTGCTTGAAAGAAAGACAGGAAAGGTTCAGGAGAAGGTAAAAGTGGTAATCTCTCAAAGGATCTGCAAGGCATGGCCTAACTGAAATACAGAAGGTTAAGTACTGAGCTCTGGAAAGAGAGAAAAATGCAACTGTTTGGAAGTTAGAAGAAGAGAATGAAAGCCCATGCTTGGACAAGCATGTGACTGTAAATATTACCTTTTAATTCATCTATAAGTTTCTGCAAGTTAAATGTTTGAATGTTAAAATCTGGATATTGGTTTAATTTCCGAAGAAGGGTGTCAGTCATATCTATGATATGAGCTTCTTAGCTGTGATTTCGCTACTCTTACTTCAACACATCTTAGGCAGCAGATACTGGGGGCTGGTCGTTGCCGCCCCTTGGTCCATTTATCGTGAGCTCCCTGGCCACTACAACCTGCTGGGTCCGCGCCCTGGTATTGGTGATGCTTGCTTGTTGCTGTCCTGGCTTGGCTGAACATGTTACCTTCTCTTCACACAAAACAGGCTGCACCACTGGGAAAGTTCCCTGGTTCAGAAAGCAGGCAGGTGGCTGTCAACCCATGCCACAGACTCCAGCAAGCACCACATCTGCATATATTTTGCCTGCTCATGTGCATGCCGGTGCCACTGTTGCCACATTACGGTATTTGTTTGGGTGGGCAGTGAGCAGGCACCAAGTGGAGCAATAAGCAAATGCCAGCAAAGTGTTAGAGGACAGTACTGTGTTTGCCACGTGGTCTGTTCTGCTTCCCCCAGGACAGATGTGAGGTCCAAGATCAAGAGCTACTGGGTGGAAGTTGGGCCCAGCCTTTTCTAAATAAGACCATGCATACAATTTCTGGATGCAGTCTTAAGTTATAGCCACAGGGTTAGATTCAAAGACTATTCAAGGCATGTGAAGGAGTATTCAGTTTCTTTGAACTTTTCTCCTTGCTAAAAACATTTTATGATTTTTAAAACACCATTCCTATATCTACTTACCTGGAAGTAAGCCCCACTAAATTCCAGGAGCTTTACCTCTAAGCAGACATTCATTGAATTGCATTGTAAATATTTATGTTAGCCTTAGGGATAAACCTGAGAAATTAAGGGAGCAGTTGTGAGGAGTACCATCAATAATATTGGCAAACTGAAATCCAGAAGACATTTCAGTAGATCAACCTGTTAGAAAGCAGTCAGGACATCGAGTTGTATCACCAACAGTGCAATCCTATCCATGTCTACTCAGAAGGCATGGCCCATCCCATTCTGCTGCCTGAGGAGAAATGGGAAGTTGCCCCCCCCCTGCCGAAGCCCCCCTTACCTGGGCTGTGCAGTGGTGCCTGCCAAGGGGCGGTGGCAAGTTCTGGCAAGGTCTCACGAGATCTTAAAAGAGCTTGCAGAGCTCTGTGGAAGCCAGTGGTGCTGCTCCACAAGCAGTAGAGCTGGGGAGGCTGGTGAGGCGCCCACAAGGGTGGGGCACCCATTTGAAATCCCACCACCCAAGGTGGTGGCCTCAGCTAGCTTTGTTGGTGGGCCGGCACTGCTCAGTGGTAAGCCCCTTTGAATTCAACAGGGATTAGTTCCAAGTAAATGGATATAGATTTTCAGCCTTTGCACTCCTATACCTTTAAATCAGTGCCATACCACTTCAAACAGTCAAAGCATCCTGTGAACTGCAGTTTGTTCAGGGTGCTGAGAGTTGTTAGGAGACCCTCTATTCCCCTCACCATGCTACAATTCTCAGCATCCTCTGGGAAAACAGGAATGGTCTTTAAGCCACTCTGAGAATTGTAGCACTCTGTATGTAGTGCATAAGGGGTTTCAATGAACCTCCTTCTGAGTAGGCATGGCTATGATTTTGCTGTAAATCTTATCAGCATTGCACAAATTTTGAGACTCAACATATTTATATAACTTGGGAAAGGACTTATTTGTTTAAACTGTTATTTGCAATTTGTCCTTAAAAAAATAGCTTGCTAGCTAAATTTGTGGAGTGGATAGTTCACAAAGCATAGAGAAGGAACAATCGTCCAGTGGTTGCAAATGCAATCCTTATCTTATTTTAAAAGCTAACTTATTTCATTTTTTGTTTTATTTGAAAAGCAACTCTACATATTATTTATTGACTAAATTGTACTCTGATTAGGAGACTAATATTTTTTTTAAATCCCCCAAAAGAATCCTCATTTCGACTAAGAAAAAAAATTATCAGACACCAAGTGTGACATGAGTCATTTTACTCGTACTTTATATCCTCCCTTTGTTTTGTCTGCAGTCTTAAGTAGACAAAACAGAGGATAAGCGAAAAGGATATAGCATAATAGCTAAATGACTGGTGTGCCTTTGGAAGGCATGGTGATAAGAATGCACTTACAGTTTCTCCTAAATAGTCCAGCTATGACTCAACGAGCCCAATTATGAGAGCAAAGTTGTGATCCAATGAGCCCCATTACATACAAAGGCATGTGTGTGCACAATAAGGGTTGTGACTTCACTATTTCTATAACGATGGTGGTGATGTGCATATCCAGTGGTATCCTTTGACCGATGTTCAGCAGAATAAAGAGGGAAGCAATTTTCTGTGATTCCCCTTCTCCCCTGTACCTTCACGCCTTTCTAAATCTGCTCTGGATGATCCCTAAACTTTCAGAGCAGTTTTAGCTGGGTGTGGGCTGGGATGGGGGAGAAAATTGATTCTGTTTGTATCTAAGCTGAACCTCCCAAATTTGCATTTTCAGGTACTATCAAAGAACCAAAACACAACCATCCTTTAAAATTCGTACTTCCCTGAATTTTGCAATGCAGTTCTTCAGGCAATTACTGTGTACAAAAAAATACATATACTGCAGTAAACCATGCACAAAAATGTATGTATCATTGAAAATAACATTAACATGCATCGTATTAAGAAAATTGCTTGGTAAAAATGTGTATAAAGGTAAAATTGCATATATATATATATATATATATATATGCAGGTTTTGGTGTCTTCGGGTGTCTTCCCGTGTAAGAGTTGGGGTGTCTAGGCGACGTTTCGACGAGGTCTCACTCGTCATCTTCAGGCTGGTGCTTTCGGCTTCTTGTTACTAGAACAGAGCAGGGTCTCAGTGTTTGAGTTCCTATAAATACTGTTGAGGGGGTGTGGTGTATAGCCTCCAACGTTCTGGGCAGAGAGGAAGTTCCCAGGTTAATGTGCCTTTTCTTCTTTTGTTCATTAATTACTTGAGGGATATCTTGAGTGATTACTTGAGTGATATTCTGAGTACCACTTAGGAGGGTCATTAGGTGTGGATTAGTTGCTAAAGCTTTCGTGTCTTGACCTCTTGAGCTTGTGAAGAGTTTTTCTGAGAAGATGGCTGTACTGCACTTAGTTGTGCTCTGGCTTGGCTTCGTGTATAGGGGCGAGCTGTGGTTTTGTGCCCTGTGCCAGCCAGATCTGTGTAGGGATTGCAGGGGGGTGCAGCATCCGGAGGTGCCACTATGGTTTGGCTACTGGATGGTGTCTGTAATTTATCTGTGGAGAGGGTCTGGGTTTGGGTCTGGTGTGGTTGATTGGAGATGGCGTTCTGTGTGCCTCTGGTTCTGGTGTCGGTTTTTGTGGGGAGGGCTAATTTCCAGATGTCTGGCAGGCGGGACGTGTCGTCACGCTTGTTCATGTTGTGAGGGTGTTTCTCTATCTCGATGGCTTCCATGATTATTCTCTTGTGGTGATGTTCCATGTTAAAGAGCAATTTGGAATCTGCAAAATTAATTTCGTGTCCTGTTTCTTTCATGTGTTGGTAAAGAGAGGAAGTTTTTTCTTCTTTTTTGACGGCATTCTTGTGTTCTGCGATACGTGCATTTATTCGTCTGTTTGTTTGTCCAATGTACGTGGCTGGGCAGACTTTGCAGGGTATTTCATAGACCCCTTGGTTTTCTAACTGGATTTTATCTTTTGGGTTTCTGAGGATATTGGCTATTTTTGGGTTGGTGCAAAAGGCTGTTTTGATATTGTGTTTATGGAGGATTTTGCTAATTTTATCTGTAGTGCCCTTGATATAAGGAAGGAGGGCCATGCCATTGTTTTCTTCTGTGTCTTGGTTTTTGGGGGGTGTTTCTTTTTGGATTAGCTTTGTAACCCTGTTTTGCTGGTATCCGTTGGCGATTAACACATTTGAGAGATTCTGTAACTCAGTTGTCAAGTGGTCTTTGTCAGCCAGGCGTTTGGTTCTGGAGATGAGAGTCTTGGCTACGGAGTTTATTTGTGCAGGGTGGTGGTGTGATTGTGCATGTAAGTAGCGGTTGGTGTGTGTTTTTTTCCGGTAGATAGTGTGTCCTAGGGAGCCATCAGGTTTTTTGTAGATTAGGACGTCAAGGAAGGGAAGTTGGTTGTTGGCTTCTATTTCCATAGTGAATTGTATTTTGGGGTGTAGGCTGTTGAGATGTGTGAGGAAGCTATCTAGTTTTTCCTTCCCGTGTGGCCAAATTACAAATTACATGCACAATCACACCACCACCCTGCACAAATAAACTCCGTAGCCAAGACTCTCATCTCCAGAACCAAACGCCTGGCTGACAAAGACCACTTGACAACTGAGTTACAGAATCTCTCAAATGTGTTAATCGCCAACGGATACCAGCAAAACAGGGTTACAAAGCTAATCCAAAAAGAAACACCCCCCAAAAACCAAGACACAGAAGAAAACAATGGCATGGCCCTCCTTCCTTATATCAAGGGCACTACAGATAAAATTAGCAAAATCCTCCATAAACACAATATCAAAACAGCCTTTTGCACCAACCCAAAAATAGCCAATATCCTCAGAAACCCAAAAGATAAAATCCAGTTAGAAAACCAAGGGGTCTATGAAATACCCTGCAAAGTCTGCCCAGCCACGTACATTGGACAAACAAACAGACGAATAAATGCACGTATCGCAGAACACAAGAATGCCGTCAAAAAAGAAGAAAAAACTTCCTCTCTTTACCAACACATGAAAGAAACAGGACACGAAATTAATTTTGCAGATTCCAAATTGCTCTTTAACATGGAACATCACCACAAGAGAATAATCATGGAAGCCATCGAGATAGAGAAACACCCTCACAACATGAACAAGCGTGACGACACGTCCCGCCTGCCAGACATCTGGAAATTAGCCCTCCCCACAAAAACCGACACCAGAACCAGAGGCACACAGAACGCCATCTCCAATCAACCACACCAGACCCAAACCCAGACCCTCTCCACAGATAAATTACAGACACCATCCAGTAGCCAAACCATAGTGGCACCTCCGGATGCTGCACCCCCCTGCAATCCCTACACAGATCTGGCTGGCACAGGGCACAAAACCACAGCTCGCCCCTATACACGAAGCCAAGCCAGAGCACAACTAAGTGCAGTACAGCCATCTTCTCAGAAAAACTCTTCACAAGCTCAAGAGGTCAAGACACGAAAGCTTTAGCAACTAATCCACACCTAATGACCCTCCTAAGTGGTACTCAGAATATCACTCAAGTAATCACTCAAGATATCCCTCAAGTAATTAATGAACAAAAGAAGAAAAGGCACATTAACCTGGGAACTTCCTCTCTGCCCAGAACGTTGGAGGCTATACACCACACCCCCTCAACAGTATTTATAGGAACTCAAACACTGAGACCCTGCTCTGTTCTAGTAACAAGAAGCCGAAAGCACCAGCCTGAAGATGACGAGTGAGACCTCGTCGAAACGTCGCCTAGACACCCCAACTCTTACACGGGAAGACACCCGAAGACACCAAAACCTGCATTCCTGTACCCGTGAAAATCTACGAAAGCATATATATATATATATATATATATATATATATATATATATATGGGGAAATCTGACTAACATGCTGGTGAATTTTGATGAGGACATTTTTTTAAAAAAGGAAAAAAAGAAATGCAACTGATGTGGAAATGTGGGGTATTGAACTTGATACTGCAGGAATGATAACTTGAGATAAACCAACATTGATGGGTTGGCTCATCCCTAGTGTGTGAGGACATTGTGGGAGCAAAAATTGCTTCCCTTCCCACTCTGTTGATGGAAGCCTTACTAAGAGCTGAGCAGCATTGTTGGCTTTTTATTACATCATCATAATCTACTACTGGGACGCGGGTGGCGCTGTGGGTTAAACCACAGAGCCTAGGGCTTGCCGATCAGAAGGTCGGCAGTTCGAATCCCCGTGATGGGGTGAGCCCTCGTTGCTCGGTCCCTGCTCCTGCCAACCTGGCAGTTCGAAAGCACGTCAAAGTGCAAGTAGATAAATAGGTACCACTCCGGCGGGAAGGTAAATGGCGTTTCCGTGTGCTGCTCTGGTTCGCCAGAAGCGCCTTAGTCATGCTGGCCACATGACCCGGAAGCTGTACGCCGGCTCCCTCGGCCAATAAAGCAAGATGAGCGCCGCAACCCCAGAGTTATCCGTGACTGGACCTAATGGTCAGGGGTCCCTTTACCTTTACCTTTAATCTACTACTACTATATCTGCCACACTGCTTAAAGTCAATACAAAAACAAAACAAATATACAAATCAACTAGTCAATAAAATAACATTGATTGTAAAGCCATAACAGCAACTCCTTGTGCTGCATCACAAACTACTTTTGAACCCACAGGTTTGAAATCAGCTTTGTCTCTGCCACAAACATACTTTCTATTCAAGAGTATGTCCCATTGACTTCAATAGTGCTTGCAGGCAAATGCTCATAGGATGCAACCTGAAAGAGATTACTAAAATTTGCAAATATCACAGTCCTTCCCAGTGGACACAGCCTGGGCCTTAAGCTTCACTTGTTGCTCCTCCGCCACATTTCTTCTATTGTAGTTCTGATTTAAAAACAAAACAAAACACAGTCACATGCAATATTCCAATATGCATAGTGTTATTATTTGTTCCAATCCTAGCACTGGTAAGCAAAACAACACACTTAGTGTAATAAAACCCATTGTGTTGATTGATTCAATCCAGAAGTGATGGTACTCATTCTATGGATAACTTGCAATTCAATGTTTCCACGTTGGAGTCTCCCTCTGAGTTCAAGAGTTTAGACAAAGCCCTGTTTATGCTGTGTTTATGCATTGTGATGCATATGTCACATTAAAAGATGAGAAAAACTAATGTACCCAATATGGTAGGTGGCACTATCAGGCCCTGTAAGAGTTTTGCCAAAGAAGACACTAGGATAGAATTGTTATAGGGTTTGGTCTTTGTGTCCATATCTCTGTAATGTTGTTGCTGATGAGTAGCAGTGTTAGACCGGGGGTGGAGGCTGTTTGTAAGCAAGTATAGACCTTCCACCACATAGGCCTGTGAGAGGGAAGTGCCATTGTCAGGACTGATCATTGTCAGCATGCTTGAGTGATTCGTAAGTAGAGATGGGTGAATATTTCGATTTCAATTCTGAAATCAGGACCATGATGGGGGAAAGGGTTAGTGCCCAACTCTCTGCCATGCGGTTTAGGGATCCCCATGCCAGATATTTGCAAAAGAAAATACTGCTATAAACTGCATGACCATTATCATCACCTCCACTTTGGCCCTGAATTAACTTGGCACTTTTTTTTTTTAGCGTATTGTTGACACAGTGTTGCCCATATGTTCCAAAATCTCCTGAAGGCACTAATTGAAGCAATCATCATGTTACAAATGCTACATCGCTCTATAATAACACAGAGTAGTGATTCCCATATGAAGGAGTTTAACCCACAAATGTATTGTTGGACTCCTGCAAATGGATTGTCACAGGGCCAGTGCTGGATGTTGGGCTGGCCTCACACTTACAGTGACTTTTGTGTGTGTAATTTAACAGACTCCTACAATTTCCTCTTCGGAGAAGAGCAAAGATTATAGTTTAAAATAGAAAAAACATTAGAAGTGAGTTGTGTGTTCATTGGCGGGGGTGGGCCTTCCTGAGGAGTTCAAAATACATGTTAGGCTAACATAACACACATGTTTTACATTGAAAAGGACCTCGGAGGAACATGCATCTTGTACATGTCAACAGAAGATAGACAGTTTTATTTTATTGGTAGCATTACACATGCATGTCAATGTTGTTGTTTTAAAGGGATGTTGTTCACTTCAAGATGAAAGTTCACAAAGTGGTCCTTTTGGCAGGGGAGAAATCATAGGTTGACATTCTAAGACTTCATAATTACACACTGAGTGATCATATTTGGAAACATCTGCTGCTTCTAACCTAGTAATTACAACTTTTTTAGAGGGGCCGTGAGCTAAAAAAAATTATACGTGGCAGGCAGCCTACTGTTGTGGCAGCAAAACAAGGTTTTGCCATGCGTGAAACTCTGCTTCTAGGAGTACTTTACCTCAAGCAAACACATCCTGCTATTGAAAGGTAACCTGGTTTTCTGTGAGAGGGGGAAGTTCACATTGCAAAGGAACAGTCCCAAACTTTTTGGCCTATAAATGTAGCCGTAGTGGTCATAGAACACCACAGATTGAGCCTTAATTCCCAGTCACATAGAAAGGACAACATTCTCTTACCACATAGGGAGAAGTACGGAATGTGAACGGAAAATGTGTAAAAGTTTCTTCCTGCACTCCCATTGTAATTTTGGCATTCCCTAAAAGATAGGTGACTTTAAAAAGCTCATATAATTACAGCCCATTACCAGAAGCTTGTGGGCAGTGCCCTCCAGGTTATTTCCTGAACAGAGCGGGCATGAGATTTTACATGGAAGAGTTCTGAATATCTGTTATTATAAAGCAGTCTTGAGCCATTTGTGACCAGCCAGGCTTAACGCAGCCTATCAGCTCTGTACGGCAGTCCACAAACGAATTGGAGAACTTCTTGGTTTTGTAATAGACCACCAAAATCTGCAAAAGCAAGTTGTTCCCGTATGCCTTGTACAAAGAGGTACACAGGTACAGAGCACATGAATGGGTAGATGAGAGGGCACATGCAGGAACATCAGGACCAGACTCTCCAAAGCTGAAGGGTTACCCATGTCTCCCTTGATTAACAGTGAAGAAAGCACTGGGTGTGGAGAGGGATAGGAACTTGCCCCAGACTGCTAGGAAGTGCTTCAAGAACAGGTGTGAATGGGCTTAGCATTTACAGGTTTGCCAGGGATGCAGTTGCATGTATCATGCACACCCACAAAACATAGTGAACCTTGTATATACAGGTGCCTGTTAAAAGTGAATTCCTTGACCTTGGGCAGAGGGGTTTCTAATAACCAGCCCACATAATCCGACTGAATTCCATTTCGTCTTTTATTGCATATGCATTTTTCTGTATCCATTTTGAAGATCTCAAACAAGCTTGCTATTGTAGGGTGGTTGCTGATTATCACATGAGAAGCATGCTTTTTGAATTCATCAGTCATAATGAACGAATAAGTCAAATTAGAATGGTAAAAAAGCAACCTACAACCGTACTGTTATCTGTCTGTCTGCCATAGCTCAGTAATAGTACATCTGTTTTACACTGAGAAGCTCAATTCTGCACATAATCAGATGCAGTATGGGAAATACTTCTCTGAAATCCCGGAGAGTCACTGCCAACATAGACCATACTGAGCTAGATAGCTACCTGGAAAGGTTCCATATCTCTGTCTGTCTGTCTGTCTGTCTGTCTGTCTGTCTGTCTATCTATCTATCTATCTATCTATCTATCTACCTACCTACCTATCGGCACTTCACTTTTATTATTGAACTGTTTGCTAATCTGCCTGCTCTTCAGTCTTTAAATTGGATTTATTTTTGTGGGGGGATTAAATAAGTTTGGTTGGATGTGGAATTGGACCCCCCCCCCTTTTATAAAAAAAAAAAGGATTCCCCCCCCCCATTTTTGAGAGGACTTTTCCATTTTATTCTTTGTGGATTAAATATATGGATTTCCAAGCTAGAACCTGGAGTTCTAGTTAAAATATATTAAAAGAATTGCTACTAAGCCAATCAAGCACTTTCCTGAGATAACGAACCCTGGAAAGCAGCTTGTCAAGATGTTGTTGCTGGTGTTTTCCAGAACTGAGCTCTGTATTGCCCTTGAACAAGTGACAACTAAGGGATTGGCTCTTCTGGATAGAATCTAGAAGGCGATCTGCAACTAATTGTTGTTGTTGTTGTTCTTGTTTAGTCATTTAGTCATGTCCGACTCTTCATGACCCCATGGACCAGAGCACGCCAGGCACTCCTGTCTTCTACTGCCTCCCGCAATTTGGTCAGACTCATGTTGATAGCTTCAAGAACACTGTCCAACTGCCGTCCCCTTTTCCTTGTGCCCTCAATCTTTCCCAACATCAGGGTCTTTTCCAGGGAGTCTTCTTGTGAGGTGGCCAAAGTATTGGAGCCTCAGCTTCACGTTCTGTCCTTCCAGTGAGCTCTCAGGGCTGATTTCCTTCAGAATGGATAGGTTTGATCTTCTTGCAGTCCATGGGACTCTCAAGAGTCTCCTCCAGCTCCATAATTCAAAAGCATCAATTCTTCGGCGATCAGCCTTCTTTATGGTCCAGTTCTCACTTCCATACATCACTACTGGGAAAACCATAGCTTTAACTATATGGACTTTTGTCGGAAAGGTGATGTCTCTGCTTTTTAAGATGCTGTCTAGGTTTGCCATTGCTTTTCTCCCAAGAAGCAGGCGTCTTTTAATTTCGTGATTGCTGTTACCATCTGCAGTGATCATGGAACCCAAGAAAGTAAAATCTCTCACTGCCTCCATTTCTTCCCCTTCTATTTGCCAGGAGCATCCAATTTTCCCCTTAGTACCCACTCCTGATAACAGCATTTTAGAGCTAGTTATCTGACCAAACTCTTGCCAGTTTCATTAAGAAATGCTTTTATGAATCTGCTTTTCCAAGTGATGCCCACCACAGTCTTTGAAGGCCACTATAACAAGATCCCATACACAGACACACTTTGTATCTGTGGTTAACCTGAGGTGGAAGACATCAATCATTATCTTTTAGCCTGCCCCTTTTTGCAGAGATCCAAGAGATCACTTTCTGAAACCTTTGTTCTCACTAGCAAGCAGGAATGGTTTGGCTTCTCTTGACAATAACACAGAGAGCATCCGGTATGCACTAGCTGCAAAAATAAAATCAGGACAAATGAAATAGATAAAATTGTTATAAGTTGTTTTGGTGATTCTGAGGTTTAACCTGAAATTAAGCTAAATTTAGATTCTTGGTGACTCTGGTATCTTCTCTCTCATACATCATGGAGGTTGGCTTTTATTATGTATGTATTTTGTTCTGGATTATTTTATTAATATTACTGCTGCAAGTTTCTCATGGCCTTTGGCTAGAACAATAAACAAGATGTGATTAGTATGCCTAAAAGTATTTTCAACTATGCTTAGCACTGACTTTATTTCCTGTCATTTATTCATCTTAGATTTTGAAGATGCTGAAACATTTGTTCGAACTACGAGAAGCACAGCCCTTACATTTAATTCTATAACACACAGTCCACAGAATGTTCTTGACACGAGCAGTATGGTGGTTTTCATCAGCAATGTCACAGAAATCAACAATAAAAACGTGGGCAAAGTCAACCCTACCCAGAATGTACTTGAAGTGACAAAAACACCCTGGATTCCCACACCTACCCATCATTTCTCTACCACCGAAGAACAGGTAAGTTCAGCTCATAGCTTGGATTGGCGGTAGTTCTTCTGCAGCTACTTTGAGGATAGAATCCTTCAAGCTTCACAAATTGTACCCAATCTAAGGCGTACAAAACTGACTGAGATTTGCCAGAAACTTGATCATCACCCTCATAATGCTAAGAGATAAATCATAAGGTGTGGAGGAGTTTGTGTGGATATGTGGTTCTATTGTATGCTTTAAATTGCCAAGAAACAGCAACCTATGACAAAACAGAATGCCTCAAACACTAGGGGATTGGACGGTGGTCCTCACCATTGGCAAATGATTTAGCAAGTAGAGTCACATCTGTATTGCAGCTTCTGGCACAGGCTGGTTGAGCTACTGTATTAGATAATGGTGCAGCCAAAATTCATATTTCCTGGCTCAGGAAAGGCAAACATTGCAGGCTCACAAGTTCTCTAGCTCACGGTCACAGAAGAACTTTAAGCCCTGCCTCCCTGTTCTTTCCCACCCCATTCCTGCCTCATATCCCCTTCACTTATCTTCATTGCTGTTCCAGCAGCAGGGGAAGGGAGGAAGATATCTTGCCCCCCCTCCTTCCTTCTCTGAGGATGCTTGGTATGCTACTATGGCAGCGTGCCAGGCATTAAGGGGGGAGAGGGAGAGAAATCTTCCTTCTGTTGGAAGACCAGCAAAGACATTGGGGACAGCAATGGCTGCTAGCTGTTCCTCCCAAGCCCCGCAAATGTCCCCCTCTGTTGGAAGGCACAACTGTGTACACCACATGGCCTGCGCTGGATCGCTTCAGATAGCCTGCTTCCTCAAGTGCAGTGGAAGAGACTATCCCATTGCCAGTGTGGAAGCACAGGTTCAGTTGCTGGTTTAGAAAGCTTCTGAACCATGGAATGGGGAGAAGGCACCATCTTGATCTTTGCCTCAGGTGGCAAAATGCCTCGGAACAGGCCTGAGGATGCTGTCTCATTGCAGGTGTCCAAGTATGATTTATTTGCCAGGCCTGTTCATTGTTGTATTTGGGATGGAGGATACTATTCATAAACTAGGATAAACAATAAACTAGGAAGCGGCTTGCAAACCCTAAAGGGGCAATGGGAACCAAAAAGCAGCATTTTCACTCATTTTCACATATTTTTCAGTTGAATTATCCAACCAGTTTTTGGTTGCATGCTTCAGAGTGGGGAACTATGTGCCACACAACAGCGACAACAGGTCTTGCTATTTATCTTTCAGCTCAGAAAAGACATGTACCCCAAATTGGGAAACGAGTCCGGGGAAGAATTCACTCCTGTCCAATCAGGAATCTAAAGCTTCTTTACAAAGGGTTGCATAAGAAGGCTGAGTTATATGAGGCTAAAGGGTTAGATGCTGTGGCTTGTGCAAATTATCGTTAACTTGTTAAGGGTACAGGGGTAGGAGATTTATTTATTTAATATTGATTTAGGCTAAATACTTATATGCTGCCTTCCAGGCCACTTTCAAAAGACCATTACACAAGAGGAAACTGTAGCTTCATAGACAGAGCAGGGGTCACCATGGAGCTCACAGCATGAAGCAACTCCAACGTGAGAAAAAGTTACAGCATTTGGGATTTCTTAGGTTAGAGAAAAGGCAAGTAAGAGGTGACATGATAGTTTACAAAAGTATACATGCCACTAGAATTTGTGGACATCCAGTGAAGAGAAATGTTGGAAGATTCCTCTTCCATTGATAGCAGTGGAATATTGATTCACTTATGTGTTGAGGCATGTTTCAGTATGCAGCACATCTTGAGTATATTTTTGAAAGGAGATTCCTTTTTATATGGATTCATGGTGGGTTGCGGTGTTAATTATGCTTTACTTTGTTCTGCTTCTGACCATCCATATCCATGTACGTCAATTGTTCTGGGAGGCACATATATGTTCAATATATATCTGAGACATTGAAAACATAGTGGACAGTGTTAAAATGCTAAACATTATTGTGAAGAACAATAACAGTTATTCATTTACACAATGAAAGGCTGGATGCTGCTGTTTGACTGAGGTCAACTGTTTTTCAAGGCACGATGGTGGTTGCTTGGTGATGATGGTTTTTAAAATTGTTTACACAAGACCAACCTTGGGTTGGAAGTAAATCAGCAGCTCGCACTTTCAGAACTAGGAGAAAAGCTATGCAAAGCCCATTTCCTCTTGATAAAAAAGAGAGAGAGATTTGTGTGTGTGTGTGTGTGTTTTAAAGCCAGGAAACCTTGAGAAAGGATCTAAAGCAGACTGGGACCTACTATTGATGATATGTTCAGTCACTCCCCACAGTTACTTCCAGCTCTTTCTTTTATTCTCTCTTCTTAAAACTTGGGTCAGCAGAAATAGTATTGTTGCACATCTATTCAGTATCAGCTGTAATATTTATTTGGCACTACCTACATTTGTTGTCCCATTACAAATTATGCAGTATTTAAGATAGTAAAAGCTGCAAGAGCACTCTACCTATGTAAACCAAAATGATTGTCTTCCATCAGTGCTGCCTTAATTCTCCTGCAAACTTTACAGTTTGTTTACAGATTGTTTCTTTAGTGATAAATAGTTCTAACTAATTGTTATTGGAAAAGAAATGACAGAATTCATTTGTCTGTTCTTTTTCCAAAGGATAGGCAAATATTCCTTGAAAATATGGAAATTTGCTTGCTTTGAGTTATATATATTTCTTAAGGGCAATTTATTTGGGTCAAGGGTGGTAGTTGACTCCAGGGCACATGCTGATCCAAGGAAAAGAAAAACTGAGATAAACTGGCAGTTTTTCAGACTAATGATATTCCTACAGCCATGGAATTGAGATACCATTGGACTTTTTGCACTTGACACAACTCTTGTTGTTTTCAAGTTAGCAAGGCTATATTTTTAAGCAATATTGGCTGGAATGTGTGAGAGAAAAATAATGGTTGTCTGTTGATTATGGATTTGTGCTTGCTAAGACAGAACAGAGGAAATTTGCATTTCCGGTAAAAGGGAGGAAAAGAGCTTGCCTACAGAGAGAAAAAATTATATCTCAGCTCTGAAAGGGCACTTAAGGTCTTGTTTGTACAGTCAAGAGAGTTTGGAATAGTTGCTGAGGTGGTTGTTGTGGGGAGAGCCATCTTTACTCTGAGTGCAAGGGAGCCCAACGCCAGAGACGGCATGTCAGCTCTGTGTTTGTAGAAAATTTGCACAACACGTGTTCACCACAGGTATCAGCCACGGTGTCCACGCAGCCATTTCCCCCGGGCACGGCAACTGTGTTGAGGGAAATATTACTACCCCTGGGTTCATTTCCATGACCCTGATAACTTAGGGGTGCCAACTTGAATTTAAAAAAATGGGGGGGAGCCTCAGATAAGCCCCATAACACAATGGCAATGCCTATCAACTTTTGGGGGGCAACCCCTTCAAATATTTTATGGGGGTCAAAGGGACCTCGGTCCCTAGGAGTTGCCTCCTGTGGTCCAACTTCGCTTCAGCCTTGGCTCTACCCACTCCACCTCACGACCCCATGGCTGAAGCGAGTGAAAGCAGTAGCTGCCTCTCTTGTTGTTGTCCAAACAAGCTCTGGACCTGGGGGGGGGGAATCCCCGGAGGGGAGAGGAGAAGGAGGCAAGCGACCACTGAGGGGCAAGTGTGAACCGAGGAGGTTTAGAGAGGACATTCCAGGGGGAGGAGAAACGCCTGAAGGAAACCATCTCCAGTGTCAGAAATAGCCCTGGGAAAAGAAGGTCCGAGGCGAGCGAGGGGAGGAGGAGGAAGGAAGAGGGGCAGGGTGCGGCGGAGGAAGAGAGAAACGCGGAGAGGGCATGATGGAGAGGGAGAGCGCGCGCGCCAAGGCGCTGTGAGGAGAGGAGCAAAGGGAAGGGAGGCAAAGAGCTGCTGGCTGAGGCAGAGGGCTCTCTCTCTCTCTCTCTCTCTCTCTCTCTCTCTCTCTCTCTCGTGTGTGTGTGTGCCGCCTCGGGCATTGGCTCTGTGAGGGGAAGAGAAGCAACCGGCCGCCGAAGCGCCTGGCCATGGCCGCGCGGGGAGAGCGGCGGGCAGCCGTCTCCCGCCGCGCCTTTACACCGCGCCTGCCCGCCTTGGGCAGCGGCCCGTGCGCTCGGCCGGCGCGAAGGAAACTTCCTCGAGGAGCGTCGTGAGGGCCGGCCTGCCTGTCGAAGTCGAGCTGGCCAGCAGAGGGCGGCCGCGGGCTGCTACCCTCGGCCCCGCAGGCGGGCGGGCGGGCGGGCAGGGGAGGGAGCTGAGGAAGGCGCCGCCGCCGCCGGCGGGGCCAAAGGCGCCTCCTCGCCCCCACCACCTGCAGGCTGCCTTGCAGATCCAAGCGGATGGCAAGGCTGAGATGCGGAGCGGGAGTCTCCTTGTGGATTCTCGCGCTGGCCCTTCTCAAGGTGGGTGGCAGCCACGCGCAAAGCAAGAGGATGGGGAGGGGGGGGACTTGCAAGGCAGGAGCCTAAGCTGGAGACTTCTGAATATCGAGATCCAAAAGATTCATGCATTGCAGGGGGTTGGACTAGATGACCCTCGGGGTCCCTTCTATGATTCACCCTCCTGGCAAACGCAGCCTGCCTCCTCCAGTGCTACCTGTCAGATCAGCCTCTAACTTACCTTTGCTTTCAGCGCTAGCTTATCACACAGGATCCCATCCAGGATGGAAGTTCTCTCCTTTGTTCTCTTCTCCCTCCTACACACATAATGTTACTTCTCCAAGCTGGCTGCACAGAAGTTAACCACTACTGATGCAGTTCTGGGTATTCAAAAAGAGTTCATCATCTTGCACATGAATTAACATCCTTTCACACCCGTGACCAGCACACATCTATTCAAAGAGGAGAATGGGGTGAAGTGGAAGCTGTGTTCTGCGGCTGGGGTTTGTGTCTACAGGTTTTGGGTATAACATGTACAGAGTGCAAGGCGTGTGTGTGTGTGTGTGTGTGTGTGTGTGTGTGTGTGTGTGATTTTACATGCACATATATAAGGAAGTCATTTCCATCCAAAATGAGGGACTTGTTCCAAGTTTAAGATTAAAGTGCAACAGTCTGAAATTTAGAACGATTGCCTCAGGTGACCGTAGAAGAGACAGAGATCGTTTGCTCTTGGATGAGATAATCACTGTGTGCTGTTTCTGATCCTTCTCCAGAGTGGTCTAGGAGCTCCAGTAAAATGCACCATCAACCAGACAGAGTGGAAGGTCTCCAGCCAGTCTGTCCATCTCAGGTGGGACAGTTTGGGATATCCCTGTAACTTCAGCGTTACCTGCAACTCCCGCAATGCCTTGTACAGGGTTTGCCAGCCCATCCAGAAAGTCAACCGTTCCTATGAATGTGACTACAACGGCTTGGAAGCAGGGACTTGGTACCATATCAGGATTGTCTCTCTGTCTGATGGAGAAACCAGCAATATCACATTGCAAACAGGTATGGGTGACAGGCGCAGGTTTGATGAGCCCTTCGAGGGGAGTTTTGGCATAGAGGGAAGATCTGTCATTGCCCTGTTGTCTCTGTGATGCTCAACCTGAACTTGTGAAATGGAGATTATCAAGGGATAGCACAAGTCATTCCAAACACTTTTCAATATATTCCAAATGTAGGTCAGTGGGTACATAATAATCCACACCCACCCACTTGCTAGAACTTTATTCTAGTTCCTAAAAACAATCTCTCTTAGTTAAGCTTAATAGCTGATTTGACTTTCAAGGTGAGCAATGATCTGGAACTCATTAAAAGAAGTGGCTTGAAATCTAAAAAAGAAAAAGAAATTCAAGCATATATATTGTACTTTACAACTGGGCTTATATTTTGAGCTTCTGCTTATGTTAGTCATTTTTAGTAATTTTGTCCCAATTTAGGCTGCAATCCTATGCTCCCTTACCTGGAGGTAACCTGTTTTGCACTGCTGGGTATCTTTCCTGCCTTTAGTTGTTAAGTGGCTGAATACAGATTTTACACAGGATAGTTGAGTGATACTTGATGGTAACTATCTAAGTGACTTTCTTTTCTCAAATGATGCAGTTAGAATAACACTGAAAAAATATGGATGGTTCTTCTTACAGGTACATAGGTGAGATTAGTCACAAATACTCACTTACAGTGCAGTCCTATGTATGTCCACTCAAAAGTAAGTCCTATTGAGTTAAGTGGGACTTACTCCCTAGTAAATGTGGAGCGCAGGATTGCAGCTTTAAGAGTTAAAGAGAAAGTGATTATGATAGCTTTCCAAGGAAACATACTCGGTCCTATATATATTTAAAGGACCTGAAAATGCTCTTAGTTTTCAACATCAATCATCACCGAGCATTTGTGTAATATTCTGTAATATGTTATCAAATGCAGTCCTAGATGCACAGTTTTAAAGTGCATTGTAGTTTGTATTTGAAATTGATGGCAGCAGAATAATCCAAAGTGATGATTCTTAGTTATTGTCTCAGGACACATTTCCTTACCTACTTACACCTCAAACTAACAGGTACATTATTAATGTAATTTCACACAGCCCAGTAAAGCTTCCACTATAATGATTAGGGTGTATCTTGCAATATCACATTACTGATAGGCAAGTTCTCAAGGTAGAAACAGACTACAGAGCGTTATTTTCCACAGCAAGTGAAATGTTATGCAAATAAAAACATTTTGTATTTGGTTTGTAAATATCATTTGCAACATATATCCATGCTTTCTGGAAATTGTGTACTGTAGAAAGGCAATGGGTTGTATTCTTCTCAGTCCTCAGAGCAGACCAATGAAATTATTAAACCTTAGACATATCATATTAAATATATATAGCTAAGAAGTCTTCATCCCCTTCAGATGCAATATAATCAATTGTGAAATATAATCTATTCCTGTGCACAATACTCTAAAATGCTTTTTCAACTTGGATGTTTAAAAGAGTAATAGTACAATCCTGCACATGTGTACTCAGAAACATGTGCCATTGTGTTCTATGGGGTTTACTCCTAGGTACCCATTACTTGGGAGTAAGCCCCCATTGGACTCTGTAGGATTTACTTATGAGTAGTCAAGCGTAAGATTGCTCTGCAAATGAAATACTCTAAGACATTATTGTACTGCAGGACATAACTTAATAAAAGTAAACACATTTTTCTATGAGAACAAGGTTCATATTTTTTCAAAATTTGAGACAGATAGACATCCAGCTTCTCTGTAAGAGCACTAGCTTTTTGTCAATACATTAATTTGATTTGGCAACAATAAATTGATGTGGAAGGTAAAATACTGACTCCTATTGAAGCCACTTGCAATACTTTGCTAGGAAGAAGGATAGAAACTGAAATAATAATAACTGGTGCAATTGGCTTCTTATTTGGAATCTTTACAAAAAGCACAACTTTTCAAAGTTTCGGCACAATTGATTTCTTATTTAAATGTTAAATTGTGTAGCCAGCGTTCAATAAGAGTCCCGCAAAAATATCTTCTTAGAAATATCTTATTTCTATGATATATCGGTATTGGACAGCTGCCAGTCAAGAACTTTATAACAATGTAAATGGTTTTTTAAGTGTTTGTTTCCAGCCAGGGCTTTTCAGGCCAGGCACTTCCCAAGCTCATTGTTCCTTTGTTATAACGGATGTACAGAGGACTGAGTGTTTTGTGTTCTGGGCTAGATAGATTAGATAAAGTCTGAATTTCTGAACTTCGCCTTCTAGGCACGCAACCTTTTAAAATTTGCTTTAGAAGTTGTATCCCACCTCCACGTCTTTCCTCATTTGTGTAAATTTTTAATTTAAGGGGCAACCCCAACTAGACTTAAGCACCCTGAGAAAGTTGTATTTGCTTAATTCTTCTGCAGAAATCACTGCAGGTCTTTAAAGGGGACTGGATGACTTGAAGCCTTCTCCATCCCACAGTTCAGGGCAGTAACAATCTGGTAAAAACATAAAGCCCTACCAGGTGTTATACCTCAGCCCTTATACCATCATATTCTTCTACTATCCAAAATCCAGAAACATTTTTTAGCGCTTTGTAAATCACATAGGCAGAACCTTGAATTTCCATTATGAGAGCACCAATGGCACATGCTTCTAATGACCAACCTCTGTCAGAAGGCAGCTGCAGTGTTCAGTATCAGCTGCAGCTTCCAAAAAATGCTATCAAGGGCAGTATTTTGTAGAGTAAATTGCAGTAGTCTAGTTGTGAAGTTATGAAAAGATGGCTGCTAGGTACAAATCTGAGGGGAAAGGCAGTGTAACCAGGTGGATTACAGATGGCTTGATACAGGAATGGCCAGTTGGTAGCCTAGATTGGTGAAGGCAGCACACCTGTCAGATGATAAGATGGTTTGTTCTTGCAAGCCCCAGCCAATGAGCTACTGAGATGGATAATGGGGCATCTACATTAGAAGCAATACACAAATCTCTCCGGTGCTCAAGGCCACTGGCCAAAAGCAGTGTGGAAGCGATCAACACACAGCTTCTGACCCTTATATTACTTCTGAGAAAGCAAAATTCAAGAGTGTCCCTATTGCCATTGCATAATCACCCCATTACTTTCCACGGTGGTTTTTGGAATCGGTGCACAAGTGTTTCTTGTGCTCCTTTTGACTGTGGCACCTATTCTGGTATGAAGGAGAGCATGCTCTGAAGATCACTCAGTCATTTTTTTTTGGGGGGGTGCCATCCAGGTGAGACGCAACCTGCCTGCGTGGCATGATTGACTTAGGGATTTGTGCTACCACACCAAAATCGATGCAAGAGAGTTGTGAACCACTTCAACCTGGGTTGCCTTTGGTCCTGCTCCCAACAGAGGCTACTGAGACAGCATCGTGCACTAATAATTCCTACTCTGTCATCATCACCTGTGTCATCACCCACTATGCCCCTCCCTTCTAAAATGTGATCACTCTCAGTCAAATATCTTCCTCCTCCATCCTCGTCCTCAGAGTGCTTGCTTTAGCCTTTTTCACTTTGAGGTAGAATCCATTCCTCTCCCTTTCTCTAAACAGGTCTTTGTTGACCTCGGCTCACCCTCCCAGTGACTGCTGTGGAGAACTTTTATTTTCATACTTGTTAAAAGATTAAGTGAATTTGTGTGCATTGCATTGGGGTTTATTACGTGTTTGTTTGTTTTCTGGAATGCAGACCCCTTGCCACCTGCAAGATTTGAAATTAAAAAAGAAGGAATTACAACCACAACCTTGCAGGTGTGGTGGAGCCCATCCTTAGGAAAAGTAGACTGGTATGAGCTGCAGTTACTTGATAGTGACACCAACAAAGTCCATGAGGTCCAAGTTCCTGGAGGCCTTTCAAGAAATGAACAGACATTTGCCAATCTCACCCCTGGAAGCAGATACACTATATCGATCAGTGCAGCTGCTGGAAATAAAAAGAGCCCTTCAACTAACATCAGTGGTTCTACTGGTAAGATATCTTTCTTTGACTAATCCTACAATAATATTGGATGCAGGTGGCACTGTGGGTTAAACCACAGAGCCTAGGACTTGCTGATCAGAAGGTTGGCAGTTCAAATCCCCACAACAGGGTGAGCTCCCGTTGCTCAGTCCCTGCTCCTGCCCACCTAGCAGTTCAAAAGCACGTCAAAGTGCAAGTAGATAAATAGGTACTGCTCTGGCGGGAGGTAAACGGTGTTTCCGTGCGCTGCTCTGGTTTGCCAGAAGCAGCTTAGTCATGCTGGCCACATGACCTGGAAGCTGCGCCGGCTCCCTCGGCCAATAAAGCGAGATGAGCACTGCAACCCCAGAGTCAGTCACGACTGGACCTAATGGTCAGGGGTCCCTTTACCTTTACCTTTACAATAATATTATTCCACTTGCATTTCTCATATCCCTTAAAAGGCTATGGGGAAAACATAGTATCAAACAAGAAATAAGCATTAAAAAGATGACAACGGGTTAGTTACTGAAAATCAGCCAAGTGATATCCATAATCCCATCTAGCCATTTAAACAGGTATTGCATCAGAGTAGCATTAGGATGGCTTTATGTTTTAATTGCAGCCATTTTGATTTCTCTTCTAAGCATAAATAAATATTTTGAGTGAAACGTAACAGTCTTTGTTTTGTAAAATATGCAGTATATTTTAAGGACATTTGTGTTGCAAATCCTAAATATTTTAACAGCTGTACAATTTTGTTTGTATATAAACCATTTTTCTCCCTCCCCACTCCTTCTCTCTTAACAGCTCCTTCTCCAGTAGAAAATATCCAGGTTTTAGTCAAGGCTGAAACAATCCATGTTTCGTGGTTGCCAGGTGCTGGGAATGTGGATCAATACGGGCTGGTTTTGCTGGATAAAGATGGTCCAGTTCAACAAATGGATCTAGAGAAACACTATTTGGCATACAATTTTTCAGGACTAACACCAGGACGTCTGTATAATCTCACTGTCATTTCCAAAGCTGCAGGGCTGGAGAACTACAATTTTAGACTAATTAGGACTGGTAAGGTTTTACAGATCTTTCCTTGAATAAGAGAGCAGAGTGTGAGGATAAAACTACCAATACATTTTTCAGTAGAAATCTAACAACATGGCCTCCTGCAAGGATCACAGTCGACATCTGAAATATTTGTTCATATAAATGTCCCTATAGAGCATGAGATTGTAAGGAGAGCATGCAGATTTTTTGGGGAAATGTGAAGGGCTGCAGTCTCAAGCTGCTTGAGATCTTTAGGAGATTTGTGTAATTCAGAGTCTCGTGTGTAAATGTGAGTGCATATGAGTCACCAGCATATATGGGTTGTCCGTCTTGCATCAGTAATGGAAGTTGCTCCAGGCATTCCCCTTGGAGGAGTCCAAGGAGCACACATCAGAGATCCAACTGACAGCAGCCAATTGCTGGATTAGAGCAACTGAATATAATAAAGTCAGCAGTTGGCACGTTAGGTATTTCTGAACATTCGCTTTACTCATTTAGACTCTGAATTAAGGTAACTGTATTCATCATTTATATTTTAGACTCTCTGTGCATTGACCGTTTCACTTGGATGTTTTGTGTAAGCACTGTCGCCTTAAAGAAAATATTAGATAGTAGTCAAAAAGCCAGCTTCAAAAGCAGTTAAATATGGTTGCTCAAAATTCTGTGGCTTTCCCAATGGTGTTGGATTGCAGTTCCCATTAACCCTGACTCTTGGCCATGCTGGTTGAAGCCAATGGGAATTAGAGTCCCCAAACCACAGGAGTCTCCAAACCACATGTTGTCCATCGCTACTGTAGACTCAGTGACACCATATTGAACCTGGGGCCATCTGTGTTCAAAGCAGATGCTCTAGCATTTCGCAAAATGTCCTGTGTCAGAGCAACAAAGAATTCTAATTAAACTGTAAACCACCCTTTGATTCTCGGATGAAGGGAGGTATAAATTAGCAATCTTATGCCATTATAAGCTGGATAGCTCAGTTGGTTAGAGTGTGGTGCTGATAATGCCAAGGTTGCAAGTTTGATCCTCATAAGGGACAGCTACATCTTCCTGTGTTGCAGGAGTTTGGACTAGATCAGGGGTCTGCAACCCGCGGCTCCGGAGCCGCATGTGGCTCTTTTATACCTTTGCCGTGGCTCCGGGGCGGATACTAACGAGGGGAGGAGGCGCATTGTGCGCCCCGACACTCCCCACTGTGGCGGGCACTGTACTGGCTGTGATGTCGCATGGGGGCGATGCGTGCGTTAGTCACGCACCGTCCCGACGTCACCTTCCCGCCCGCTGTCAGATCGCGGCTCCGGAGATATATTTGTTTTAAATCCGCAATGGTTTTGCGGCTCCCAGGTTTTTTTTCCTTCGGAAACGGGTCCAAGTGGCTCTTTTTGTCTTAAAGGTTGCAGACCCCTGGACTAGATGATCCTTACGGATTCTCTGTAATTGGGGATTTTCTCTAAGACAGAATGTTGAAGTCAGATCACCTAATGTCATGTAATGCATGGTGGTTGATAGTCTGTGGGGTGGGGAAATTTGGGACCCAGCTCACTGGCTGAATCTGGTTCCCACTCCCTGGTTACACAGAGAAGATAAACCCTGCCAAACCCATTTAATCGTGCAATTTCCAAGGCTGCTTGCTAGATGGCAGCCGCTATTTTTCCTCTTCACTGCTGCTATTTTCCTCACTTCTGTCCTTCCACAAGTGTTCCTAGACAAATAGGGATTGTGTACTAGATGTGATGATGTTACAGTCTATTTGGCTGTCAGATTTGGCTATTTGCTGATTTCACTAGGGAACAATTAAGCCCATTTAGTGAAGGCATTGCTGCCTCTAAAGGTCACCCGGGTCAACACCATTGCAGCCCTTTATGAATGATTTGTGAATAATCACTTAAAAGGGTATCATTTCCCAAATTTTGAGAAACATTTTTGTACTCAGCCATAGTATCTATTACTGTTCTGTGCATTGGTATCCTAGTTTCCAGTATTACATACAGTTCTGAAGTCTACACAGCCGATAAATTTCTTACTCTTTTTTTTATAAAAATAGTTCCAGCCAAAGTTTTAGATTTGCTGGTAACTAATGACGGCAGCTTGGATACCCTAAAAGTGACGTGGAAGGGGCCTCCAGGAAACCTTGATTTCTACAACGTCACCTTGTTTCATCTTGGATCTGTTAAAGAAAGGAAATCTTTAGAGTCACATGTCACAGGGACATCCTTCAACAAACTAATACCGGGACGTCTTTATCAAGTTGATGTCAACACAGTCAGTGGTGAATTGTTCACTGAAGCGACAGCATATGGCAGGACAGGTACGTTTCTACAATTTTCTAATCAGAAACACTTTCACGTTTTCCACCTATTACCTTCCATACAGGAGATATTATGGGGAAAGAGAAGATTTTGGTTCCAGTAGAATACAAAAACATGGTACCCACTTGCAGTTCTCTCTACTGACCAGTCTATCTGCAGCAGCCTTCTTTTTGCAAATCCGTGTTATATCCTCTGAAGGAAGATCAGGCCAGATCTTGATATTATCTCAGAAAACACATGGTCCTCTGGCCTGCATTTGATGAGACAGTCTGGACTGTGGGGTTGGGTACTTGCAGGACAGAACTGCTGTCAAGAGGAATGCTTAAGTGTGCCCCACACCCAACAGTTCACGGTTCAAATACCCTATCAGCCATTCTTCATCCCAGCCTGGTCACTTCTAGTTTCAGAGTCTAGCTGGATAAAAAAGTATTCCCACCCACCTGCCATTCCTCCCTTACAATTGTCCTCCATTGCTGGCATGATACAGGAAACAGAACCATATACTGTTCTTTCATTGGGCATTGAAAAGTAATGTTAAATTCATGCTTCCAGTATTGCCTAGTGATTTTGAGAACACATATGGGAAGCTATTGACTAGACGGTTGTTCACTGAAGTACACTTGTGAACCAATGACCTCTTCCATGATAGAACACAGTCTTCTGTTTCATGTTGTTGAAATTATATGTTTCAGTTCCCCAGAAAGTTTCAGAGCTGAAAGCCGACAGCATGGGCTCATTAAGGGCTCTGAAAGTGAACTGGTTGCCCCCTACTGGAGACTGGGAGAAGTACTGTATTGTGCTGTTTGACCATGCTACGGTGCTGCTGAATACTACAGTGGAGAAAGACCAAAGGGAATATATTATCACTGGTTTAAGGCTTATTCCAGGAAGACAGTATGAGGTGGAAGTTACTGTCGTAAGTGGAGACTTGAAGAACACAGCACGCTGCAAAGGCAGAACAGGTAAGCAAACTTTTTTTTATCGTGGTCAGAAAGAAACTCTGAAAACTGACAGAGAGATTGCTTGCGTGTGATTAGATGTAGTCTATTATGGGATGCATTTGCCTTCGCGAAATGCTTATGTGTGGATTTATAATGCTATTCTAACGCTGACTGTGTTTGCATGAACAGATTCAATGAGCATTAAGTGTACAGTTTCTGCAGAGATCAGTCATGAGAAGGTGGCTTAAAAATTTTATTTTTATTTTCATTGTCCTTATTGCCATAGGTATAGTTTTACACGTTTATAATAAGCAACCTATTGCTTACTCAGACTGCAATCTTTTGCATTACCTGTTATGTGACGTCTTTTAAGTGGATGTCATGTAACTGCTATGGCTTCTCTCAAAGAATCCTGGAAACTATGGTTTGTTAAGGGTGCTAAGAGCTCTTAGAATGCCCTTATTCCCCTCACTGAGCTACAATTCCCAAATTTTCCTGGGGAGATGCATTGATCGCTAAACCACGCTGGGAATTGTAACACTGCCAGGGGAATAGGGTGTCTCTTTACAACTCTCAGCAACTAAACAAGCTACAGTTCCCAGGATTCTTTGGGGAAAGCCATGACTGTTTAAAGTGGTATGACACTGCTTAAAATGTATGGATATACGGTATGTGGCCAGAATAAACAAAAGGCCATATTTCAAGTAATAATAATAATCTTTATTACGGTCCAACGACCCATAACATAGATACAGAATAAAATACAGACTCATATAGATAACCCCCAAGGGAAGGGAGACTGAAGCATTATTTGTTTAGTCATGGGTATGTTGATCTTTGATTTGTATGACTACTGAAAGAAACTTTGTCAAGTTGGTTTTGGTTTCTTGCTCTTGGGCTTGTTGATCGGAAGTTTGGTGGTTCGAATCCGCGCAACAGGGCGAGCTCCCATTGCTCTGTCCCAGCTTCTGCCAACCTAGTACAGTGGACCCTCCAGATACGAGCTTAATTCATTCCGAGGATCCTTACGTGCCCCAAAAAGTCTTCAACATGAGGTACCACTTCTTCGCATGCGCGCAGCGCAATAAAGAGCTTCTGTGCACATACGTGGCGCGCAGAGCACTTCTGTACATGCACGCGTGGTGAAACCCAGAAGTATACACTTCCGGGTTTGCTGCTTTCGCAACCCGAAAGTTACATTACCCGAGTGTCCACTGTAGTTCAAAAGCACACCTGTGCAAGTAGATAAATAGGTATCACTGCAGCAAGAAAGGAAATGGTGTTTCCATGTGCTCTGGCTTATGTCACGGTCCTCCGTGCACCAGTAGCTGTTTAGTCATGCTGGCCACATGACCTGGAAAACTGTGGATAAACACCGGCTCCCTTGGCCTGAAAAGCAAGTTGAGCGCCGCACCCCATAGTAGCCTTTGAGTGGACTTAACCATCCAGGGGTCCTTTACATTTTACCTACCACTCAACCTGTGTCTTTCCACCTCCCTAGATGCAGCGCCCCAAGTCTCACACAGCTGTTGCTGCTGTAAAGCACTGTTCTTGACAGAGGGGAAATGGCTAGTAGGTCCATGGTCTGTGGTTTGTTTGCACAACTGCAGGAATGCCTGCCTGCTGGATACTTTTCCAATGGCAGCAGTCTCTGGCTATGGCAGTGGTGGCAGGCATGAGAGGCTTCAGTTACAAGAAAAAGCATTGCTATAAGGAAAAGTAGAATGGGCACAGCACAGGCAAGAACAGAGCAAGCTGTCTGCAGCTGGTTTACTGGGAGGGACCAGATTATTTGGGTCACAATTAGAGGAAGTCGTGCGGCCTGGGCTGGGGTGTGTGGCAAGCGGACCCTATGTATCTACATCAGTTCGTGTGAATTGATTTGACAGAAACAGAGAGAACAAATAGGTGCTGAATGATGAGAACCTCCCCCAAACTGCCACATTGTTGGTATTGTATAAAAATCAAACAGAAGAAGTATTAATAGTATATACATTTATGCTTGCCTGTTGTGCAGTCATTAATCTAAAGGAGGGTGATTTTTGGAACAGAATATCACATTGTGATGTCTCCCGTCACCTACTGATATTTATTTAAGCACAAGGTTTAGATATTATTATTATTATTATTATTATTATTATTATTATTATTAATGAACTGAAAACTGGTTTTCTTATCATTTTGACAAGAAACTGCACTGCATAAAAAAGCCTTGGAGACTAACCATAACTGGCCCATTAAATGGAATTTGCCTCCTCCTGAAATAAGCTATTGCTGTGTGCAGCAAGCCAAGTATTCAAAATTTACAAAAAGGAAGGGAGTAGCCTGGAAAACAATAGATAGAAGGGTGTATAAGAAATCAGGGTGGGAAACTGTGCCTTATCTTACACCTCGTGTTGATTATTTTTCCTGCTACACCCTCCCTTTTGATTCTTTAGACGTTGCATGCTTTTTGACTCTTTGACACCATATTTTTTTCATAACCACAGAATGCCAGATTATTGTGGATTGTAGGAATGAGCTATTCATAGTCATTTTGTGATCTTGCAAAGTTCAACAAGCATCCTTTTGATGTCATTCTGAAGCAAATCCTTTTAACTTAGTGGAGGGAAACTGCTATTCGGTAACAATAACGTTCCCGTTTAGAGACAGTGCTTATGGAGTCGTGTGTCTGTTTTAGTCATTCCACATAGGAGATGAATAAAATGGTGTTACTAAATAGAGCTATGAGGTTAGGCTCTTGAGTTCAAGTCTCAGTTGATAAAAAGTGTTCTGTGCTGTTTTAAGAAACTGAAGCCAATTAGATGCAGATGCAGAATCCTGCATCTCACAGAAACTCCCAGACATTTCTGTAAATCACTGGATCATACCTTTTGATTTGTTCAGTTTAGTTTAGTTTAAAATCTGATTTCATACAGATTGTGAATTTTCATGAGTGAACACTCCATTTGTTGAATAGTTCCTCCCACACACATTGTACTCTGTTTAAAGCCTTTCATAAATTAGGAGCTACGTTGTTAAATCCTAATAGCATAGCTAAATAGCAGATGGAGCATAATTGTCATCTTTGATACTTAACACACGCGTTTTCATTTAATAGCAAGAGAATAAAGCCTGTTCTAATAGCAACTTGCAGGCAGAAAACCAAAAGAAACACAAAAAGTAAAGGTAACCACACTGGCCCATCAGAAAATTTCCAAAATCTGCATTAGGGCAGTAACTTTTATCAGTCCTGCCAAAAAGTCACAAAATAGCATGCAAGCTTTTGAGTTCTCCATAACTCTTCATGAAGCTAGATGATAAATGAAGCCAGGCTTTCTAACCTTCTGGCGAACTCCAGTGCTTGTACACGGTGATATTTGGGTTCACCTAATAAAGGTATTGTGCTTTAAAAGGAAAAGGAAATCTCCTTCAAAAAGCAACTTCCTGATCTGCAAAAAGTAAACTACACAGGTTTTGAAAACTGTGAGCTGAAGCATGGTTATGATGGGGTGTTTCTCACTGGGGAAGGGCCATAACTCTGTGGTAGCTCATATCATAGAATTGGAAGGGATCCCAGTGATCATCTAGTCCAACCCCTGGCAGTGCCAGAATGAGGAATTGCATGCAGAAGTCTCATCCTACTCCCAGCCTCAGTTTTTGGCATCCCCTGTTGAAAAGGATCAGGTTGCAAGTAATTTAAAAGACTTCTTTTTGAGAGCTATTACCTGTCAGAATAGCTATTACTGTGCTTAATAAACATGTGGCTGTTTCCTATATTCATTTGGCTAGGGTGTGGGGGTTGCTTGAAATTGCTTCTGCGTGGCTGCTTTTTCTCTTCTGACTTATGGATGAGGCCCATCTGTGCAGCTTTCCTGAAAGTTTTTGCTAGGCGTGTCTGGCGGTGCTGTGGGGCAGCTACCACCCTACAGAAGCAGTGAGAATTGGTGCCCATCTCATGTTGATATTATGAGTCGTGAACCCTGTGCTTAAGATGTTATTTTATTCTCTGGTTAATTGTGTTGTTTTGAATGCGCATTTTATAATAGACTTCCTTTAGCAATGTTTTCTTTTGAAATGCTCAGTGTTTTTTGTTTGTGAACTTTGCTGCACTAAAAGTAGTTGGCCTCCTTTGTAATGATTTGTTTCAGAATCTTTAAGATAATCTTCTAGTTTCCTGTTAATTATGTCACTTCGAATGTACGCTTTATATTTGACTTTCTTCAGTAATGTTTTACTTTGGATTTTTTTTTTATGTATTTGATGTTTCCCTGCATTGTAAACTGCTTTGAGATTTTTTTATTTAAAAAATAGAAAGCGGAATAGAAATTTAAATAATAATAAAGTAACCTGTAGAGGAAACACAGCAAGCTGAGTAGAATACAGATAGTATCTCAGCTGCTTTAATCAATGTCTGTTCACTAACTAATGTTGCCAACTGCCATCAGTTTGTTGGGACATATGTAACGATTATTCACATTTAAGCCATTGTATCTATTTTCTTGTAACAGAAATCATAACTACTATGGTTCAGCCCATTGTTTGCAGTCAGGTTCGGCATTGAGCATTAGCATGATGGCTGAAATGTGTAATGGTATTAATATTTTGTTGGGCGGATCCCTCCAGCCTTACTGTTTAGTGTTGTGAAATCCCCTCTTGCTGTGGCTCATCTGGTGTTAAGTATTCCTCTCTCCCACCCCCCTTTACCCCCTTACCCCCCGTTTCTCTTTCCCACAGCTCCACAGCCAGTTCTCCAGCTCCGTGTAAAGCACGCCAATGAATCCTCTCTCACCATCATGTGGGTGACCCCTGTGGCTGAGTGGGATGGTTATGTGGTTTCACTGGGAGACAGAAGCCTCACGGTCATAAACAAGGCTCTTGCGAAAGAAGCCAAAGAATTCACTTACACAGACCTGTTACCTGGACGGAAGTACACAGCTACAGTCACCAGCATAAGTGGGGATCTGAGCAATAGGACTTCTGTTGTGGGACGCACAGGTATCATACAGTTGGCGTAATGTTTCTTTGAGCTTTCCTTAAACAGCAAGCATCATGTATCGCTTTCCAGGAACTTGAGATCCCTGCATAGATGAGGAATGAGCCTTGGGGTCCCTTCCAACTCTACAGTTCTATGATTCTATGCCTTTTATAAAGTAGGGGATGTGCACACTTAAAACTATTGTGAATGAAATTGTGGTGCTTTAATCAATATACGTAGCTGTATTGTTGCAGCTGTTAGGGTTGTCGGGTTTGTTTAGGATAAATAATCTTTTATCTGTTCACTGACCACGATTCTGGCCTTGAATTGCAGTTCCGGCACAAGTGACAAGTTTAAATGTGGCAAACCAAGGAACAAGCAACAGCCTATTCACCAGCTGGATAAGGGCCCAAGGAGATGTGGATTCTTACCAAGTCTTACTCATTCATGAAAACGTTGTCATAAAAAACGAAAGTGTTCCTAGCGACACCAACAAATACCACTTCCAGTCTCTAAAACCTGGAGGGCTCTACTCAGTGGTTGTCACCACGGTTAGTGGAGGAGTATCTTCAAGACAAGCCATTGCAGAAGGGAGAACAGGTAAAGGGGAACAAATGAAAGCTTTGTTGAGATAGAAAACTGTGAAAATCACAGGCAGTGTTCTATTTTCCATCCCACGAAAATATATCACTCAGTGCTTCAGCTTTCCTCCATGTGCAGCCATGTTTCACTGTTGTTTCATAGTTCAATTCAGCAAAAGGGTCTGTGTGCTTTGTATATTGTGCTTTATCCACAGTTGCACAACATCATGGGTTCTCTAGTCTTGAGCTTCTCAGTTCCAGCCATATATGCATTTGTGTGTGTGTGTGTGTGTGTGTGTGTGTGTGTGTGTGTGTGTGTGTGTAAATGACTATAGTTCAAAGACCTTCTGTATCATCACTAAAATGCAGGTATCGCAAGAATGTGTCATGGCTGACCGTTAATATGACAATGATCTTTAAAACATAGCTGATAAAAAACTGAATTTTTAAAAAATGACAGACACATTATTTTTTTTTACTAAAGGTTTGTCAGTAGCAGAACTGAAGCATTTAGGAGTGGAGTTTATTTGTTGAGTGTTTTTTATATGTTGGAAATATGTCCCATTGGGATGTGGCCATATATATATATATATATATATACATGCACATACATATTACTTCTGGTAATTCTTGGGAGAATTAAACGCATCTAGCTTAGCTCTGCAGCCAAGGTGGGGCAAAATGCTGCTTCATGCCCTCCCAGATTTTTTATTTATTTTTTAATTATAACATGACAGTCTCCAATTAAAGAACGACAGAGAACAGGACAATAAAGCCTAATCTGGAAGAGCCTCGCCACCCCCTCCTGACTGAAGACTTTCCCTGACTGAGTGTGGATTTTTCATGATCACAGTCATGAAATGACCCTGAGAACATGAACATTGAAGTGTTAAATGTTAGGCCTTTGGAGTTGAACTCCACCCCTTGGACTTTCCTTTGTTCTGTTTTTCAGTTTCAGCTGTTTAAAGACAGCGAGAAAGCACGTTTGTTTGCCTGCTGTAAGAATTAAAGAGTTTCTTTCTTCTCCAGTTATTATGATGCGTAGAACAGCATTGGGTGATGATTGATAATGGGTGAAATAATGAGAGAGCTTAAAGTGACCTGGATTTTTTTTTATCCTTTTAAAGCACTCACTATACTTGCAATCAAAGAAGCTTTTTCTTGAGGCTTAATGGGAAATAATGAAGAAGAGAAACTGTGCTGTGCCCAATACAGTTAGCTGGCTGGCCACCTAGGCTGTAACTCAGGCCTAGTTTCCAAATTTTCCAATGTATGCAACTCATCATGAGGCCTTTTCAGAGTTTCTCCTCAAATAAGTCCACCCAGCAACCAGTTTTTTAAAAAATCCAAATGCTTTCCACAATTAGTTTCCAGTTGCTTAGTTTGTTCCTTTATATAGCCCAGTTTATTTCATGTTTATCAAGCATTTTTATAAATTTCTGAAAGGAAGTCTATTATGCAGCAAATACTTCACAAAGTTAAGGACTCGGTCTCATTGACTTCAGCAAGGAAAAGATATGCATATTATTTTCATCACTCTTTAAATATTTGCCTGTGATGGCATTGTAACATACTCTGTTTCTAAAGGTGGCTTTTTAAAATTGTTGTCATTGTGATACAAAATTAGAACTGAATTTTCAAGAAAACAAACGCCACACTAGTGTTTTTTTAATTTCTTTGTTATAGCATAAACTATTTTATTTGCTTTAACGCGTTTTGGTATCTGCTTGTTGTCCTAACAAGAAAGGATGGCTACAGGGTGACCTGCATAAACCTTGTTTCACTTCTTAAAAAATTATTCATAATTCTTTCCACTAGAGGGCGGGAAACTCTCAATATTTCTATGTAATTCTTAGAATTATCTGCTGTGATGCTTTTACCAGTTTTAATGTACAACAGCCTCTTGTGAAATTAGTAAGTTGTGTTACTCCAGGTGCTTGCTGTATTTCTTTGGTTGAGTTTGGCATTCTTCTGGGTCTTTTTTCCCCTCTTCAAAATTGTAACTAAAATTCCAGGGACTTTGATGTTTCGTTTATGTTCTGTGACTTAGCTGCATATTGCTCTTAAGAATTTGCTGACTCAGTGTACAGCACTTATACCATGTGTGCATGCAAACTGTTTATTTCTCACATATGAGAGGTGGTTTTAAAAGTTATAAGAGTATTATATTAGCCTTTATCATAGCCACCTGCAGGAAATATGTACAGTGGTACCTCACTTTACGAACTTAATCCATTCCAGAAGTCCATTCTTAAACTGAAACCATTCTTAAACTGAGGCGCGCTTTCCCTAATGAGGCCTCCCACCGCTGGTACCCTTCCACCATTCGGCTTCCGTTCTTAGACCGAGGTAAAGTTCTCAAACCAAGACACTATTTCCGGTTTTGCGGAGTTCGTAAACCAAATAGTTCATAAACAGGGCTGTTCTTAAATAGAGGCACCACTGTATTAGGTTTCGGTCCACTATAAGAAAAAAAAGTCCTATTATACAGCATGAGGAATTTCTCTAAATACATTGTAAACACGTGTTTGTTTTAATGCTTTGTTGTACAGTTCCTTCCAGTGTAAGCGGAGTAACCGTGAACAATTCAGGGCGGAGCGATTACCTCAGTATTTCCTGGCTGCCAGCTGTTGGAGATGTAGACAGCTATTTGGTAACACTCTCTCATAAAGGGCAGACTGTTCATACTGTCACCATTGCAAAATCTGCCAATGAATGTTCCTTCAACACCCTCACTCCCGGGCGACTCTATGATGTGACAATAACTACAAAGAGTGGAAAATATGAAAAGCAATCCTTCAGTCAGGAAAGAACAGGTAAAAAGGTGAAGGAAAGAGGTATACGATATACTCGCAGTCACAGAGAAACCATGTCACTGTTCCTAGGCATATATATTTTTATTCATACCACTGCAGGGAGCATGGGGTAAATCGGAAAAGAGGGAAATGATGATATGACAACAGAGGAACAATGTCTGCTGTAGATGTTGGTCGCCCTAATCTTAAAAGCAACATGTCGAATGATTTCAAAATACTTCTTCATAAGAATGTTTAATTATATTTTGGGGAAAGTTTACAAAAGGGAAAAAATTAAAAATAGACATTCAAAGCTTAAAAATATTTGCATGCACATTTTCTAGCGAAATGCATTTTATACGAAGGCAGTAAAGGACAAGGACATGGAACAGTACAATCCTATGCATGTCTACTTGGAAGTAAGCCCCACTGAGTCACACCTCAGTTGCAGTCTCAGGTGTCTATTTCTCTTGAAATCTACTTGCAAAAGATCCCTTGTTAAAGGTCATTTATATCTCAGGAAACCTGAGACTGAGAGAGAATCCATGGCAGAGGTAGTTTGTCTCTTTGCTCAGATTTCACATGTCCGAATAAAACAAGGGTTAGGAACCTTTTGTCCTTCAGATGTTACTCAGCCACAGTTCCTGTCAGCTGCAGCAAGCATGGCCCAATGGTCAGGGATCATGAGCATTGTAGTTCAGGAACATGTGGAGGGCCAAAGTTTGCCGCCCCTGAAATAAGACATGCCTACCTTGGTCCCGGTAACATGACCCAGGCATATATCACTTGCTGGATTGGGATTCAGGAATTGTAGGCAAAAAATGTGAATGTTGTCATCTTATTTTCAGTTAAATCTGGATGGGTTCTGAACTTACATCTCCATCCACATTTTGGCCCATCTAGTCACATTAACTATGCATGACAACAGCTGGATCTGGCTGGGCTTCATTGTCTTCTCTCCACTCCCAACACACACACACACCAATTTCTTTCTCAAATTAGCCTCGGTCTGCATTGCACGTTTATTATTTCTGAAATCAGGACACGTTGGAGTGTGTTCTATCTTTTCAGTGCCTTCAAGCGTCCAGGGACTTACAGTGAGCAATTCTGCAAGAAGTGACTATTTAAAGGTGTCTTGGCAACACGCCACAGGAGACTATGATAATTATGAAGTGATCATCAAGCACAACAATGACTTCATCCAAACAAAAACCGTCCCCAAGGATAAAAACGAAAGTGTGTTCACTAACTTGGTTCCAGGAAGACTTTATAGTGTCACAGTCAGCACAAAGAGTGGAAAATATGAGACTAGTGAAAGGGCCAGTGGAAGAACAGGTAAATAAATGCTCCGGGTGGACAATAATAATATTTTCTCAATGTTGAAAATGTCCAATTTAATTGTTAAATATCCAGCGTTCTAGTTTTCTTCAGTGAGGGGTCTTCAAAATATGTTTTTCGGGGTGGGGAATTCAAATCTGCTATTGTTTTTGTAATTGGACAACATTTAGCTTGGTAAGTCTATGTTGACTGAGAAACAAAAGCTGTTTTCAGTAAACTGAAGAATTTTTAATTTTACTTTCTGAAAATGTCAGGTAATGTAAAATATGTATAATATATTAATATCACTGCAAGTACTTGGCAATCATTTTTAATGATTTCTATGCAATTTTACACATACCTTATTTACCAAGCAAAACTAAATTATATTAATTTAAATGAAATATCTTTTGAATTCCCGAGTCATGTACCCACTTTTTAGCAAATCCCCCTCATTTTTGGAATTTGAAAGTTAAAAAAAATTCAACATGGCCTACAACATTGTAGTAGTTTATCCCAGGTTTCACCAATGTGTCTTATTGAAATCAGTGTCATTAACCATTCTTTAACGTTTGATGTGGTTTGCTTTCTCCAAATTGTTATATCATATGTTTGTATTATTAATAAATTAATATATGTCACTATGCAGACATGTATTTACAAAAATTGTGAGAGCCTATGAGAAATTATACATATGCAAAATATATATGTGCCTTTGTTTTTCACAAACTAGACTTTTATGCTCAACACATAATTGCTTTCAGCAATGTATTGGCACTTTATATACCTTTGTTGTCACTTTGTTTCTTTTTCAGTAATAGTCATTATTGCTGCCTGACAATGTCCTGTCATTCCTTTCCCAGTCCCAGAATCTGTAAAGAAATTGACTCTAAGTGGTAAAAGCACTGAAGAGCTGTATATTACTTGGTCCAAAGCTGATGGTGATGTTGATCAGTATGAGATACAGCTTCTGTTCAATGACATGAAGGTTTTCCCACCCAATCACCTTGAAAACACCTTTGAAGAATTCAGGTTCACGTCTCTAACTCCAGGACGCCTTTACAAAATTGTTGTCATCACAATTAGTGGAAAAGCAGAACGAGCTACTTTTATACAAGGACTGACAGGTTAGGAAAAATGTATATCAAACAGATTTTGAGTGTCTGTGCTGGTACATTACAATGTGATTTTTTGCAAGTTTTCAGAAACTGGTAGGTCAGACTGAGAAATACAGGTGCCATTTCTCACCACTCAAGACACAGGCAGACCTATGTCTTTAAACATTATTCTGCCTCAATCAGATGTAAAACTGGGGATGGAGTGGTGATTTAAAGTGGAAAGGACACATGCAAGTAAGGAGTACTGACTCACTCACTTTGTGCTATCTTGTTTTCCCATCACTGTATAACCCCTAAATGGGACACGGGTGGCACTGTGGGTTAAACCACAGAGCCTAGGACTTGCTGATCAGAAGGTTGGTGGTTCGAATCCCCGCGACGGAGTGAGCACCCGTTCCTCAGTCCCTGCTCCTGCCAACCTAGCAGTTTGAAAGCACATCAAAGTACAAGTAGATAAATAGGTACCACTCCGGTGGGAAGGTAAACGGTGTTTCCGTGCGCTGTTCTGGTTTGCCAGAAGTGGCTTAGTCATGCTGGCCACATGACCTGGAAGCTGTATGCCGGCTCCCTCGACCAATAAAGCGAGTTGAGCGCCACAACCCCAGAGTCGGCCATGACTGGACCTAATGGTCAGGGGTCCCTTTACCTTTACTTATAACCCCTAAAGTCATTTTTCCTTCAGTCAAACTCTAGTGTTGGAAACAAACCTGCATGGGAGAAAGAAAGTTGGGTAGAAGAATTATTAGCAGATGGGAATTGTCAGGGGTCTGCCATCGGAACAGGAGAGGGAGGCAGAGGGACCGTTGGGATACAGGGAGCCTCCGAAAATCCTGCGAAGTAGTTCCTCTTCCTGCGGTGGGGAAAGCCACACCTCCAGTGGAGAAGAGGAGAAAGGGCCAGAGGATGCTGCTGGGAGCCCCAAACCAGACCTCGTCTGTCTGAGTGTGGGGAAAGCCACACCTCCAGGGGAAAGGGCTAGAGGATGCTGCTGGGAACCCCAGCACCTCACCTTGCCAGGCTGGCCAGGAGGGAAACACGCCTCTTCTGTCGCCCACCTTGCACAGAGGGGTAAAACACAAGGAAGGGAGACGGAGGCTTGGGGTGCCGAAGTTCTTATGTTGGGGGAGAAGCAGGAAGGGGCTACTCCCGGATTCTGCAAGTGACTAAGACAGACATGAACTCTGTGGTTCTGCACTGTAAATAGTTTTGCACCAATAAAACCTGCAGAAGACAGGTTGGAGTCCTGCCCGGTTACTCACGAGCAACCACCACCACCATCTGACAGGAATGGTCATCAACCTTCACCTGCCTGTCCCTTTGATCACTTTACATTCATCCGCTACCTCCTGCTATTAGGCCAGTCATGTTTTTTAAAGACTCAGGTCTCCCTTTGCCATGTATAATACGGTCCATTATATAACAAGTTCAAATTCTTTATTTTATCTCCCTATGACACTTGCCTTTTTAGCTCGTCACTTCTCGGCAGCTTCTTTGTATCTTTCTCTCTGTGTGTTTCTGTCTGTCTGTCTTTCTCGTTCCCTGTATTGTAACTATATAATATTAAGTGAACCTTCGCTGAATGGTCCCATGGCAAGTGCCGCAATGAAAACAAGTAGCATTTACATTGAAATCGTAAAATAAAACCACCAGTGAGAAAGGAAGAAAGCAACAGCACAGAACAGCAGTGCGCAGCTGCACCTAGAATGTTAACTCCCATCTCAGCACAGGACTCTGGCTATATGTGCATTCAGGTGCAGGAATTTGGAAAATTCCCTCATCCTGTTACCACCACATCCTAGAAATGCCACTTGTCATGACCATGTGCTTTCTGTGGGTTCATGGACAGAGATCTGCCATTCCTCTCCAACTTGACTGTGCCATTCCTGCATCCTGCTTTAATGCCAACCTTTTAATACTCTGTTACAAAAATCACAAGGTAAAAGCCTTCCATGTCTTGTGGTCTGGTCATGATCTAGCTTTCACAATTTTGTTAACCACAATTTTTAACAAAAAAAATTGGCATGGTAAGAAAATACTTATTGACTTCTTTGGCCGTTCTTGTTGGTATTTCCCCCTCTTTAGTTCCAAGCGCTGTCAAAAACATTCATATTTCGCCCAACGGAATGATAGACAGCTTGAAAGTGGTTTGGACCCATGCAGGAGGAGATGTTGATTCCTACACGGTCACAATATTCCATCAGAACCACCCCCTTGATACCCAGACCGTTTCCAAAAATGTGAATGATCACACATTTAACAAACTGGAAGCAGGGGAGCTGTACAGGGTTGTTGTACAGACAAGGAGCGGAACTTTGCACAACAACTCAACAGCCTTTGGGCGAACAAGTAAGTTTCTCCCTGAATCAAAGCAGGGCAAAATAATTAAGAAGACCGTTCAGTTTCCTGTTGAACAGCACAAAGGAATGGGGAAGGGGAAAGAGAGCAACTCAGTTGCAATTTTAGGTTCACAGGCTAAAATTCATTGAGTGGAATTCAACGTTGCACAATTACAAGCATTCTATCTGCACAAGCATATCAGATTGCCAGGTAGAACGATCCCCTCCCCCAGTGTGCTATCTGGGGATTTTCTTGATTCTCCAGAGCCTGTTTCTTGGGGTGTGGGAAACCCCATTGAACAAGTGGACACCCCTGTGCAGGGCTTCCACCGACACAGTTCATTAGGTGAATCTCATCCATTATTTCTGTAAGTTCATGATCTCAGAACAGAGATGGGTAAATTCTCAACAACTTTGTTTAAATTGTAGTTACCTGCTCCAGCACAAGTCAGAATATTAAAACCAAAGTCAAACTGTGGGTTAATATATACTGATCTGTTTCAAAGCTGGTAACCTCTGTTTCCCAGTTTGAATAGAAAAAGAAATGATAGTTATAAATGCTGTGTAAAGGCTTGTTCATAGCTTGGCTCATTACACCTTGATATGATTGTCTGAATATGGCCAATGAATGCTAAACATTATTTACAGAATATCAAAGAGAAAAGATTTCACTTCTTCAAGATCTTCAAAAAGGCACCCTCCCACTGAGGTGTGTTTTTTTTTAAAAAAAAATGTAAATACATTTATACTGAATTTCTCAATCATTAAATCAGTAAAAACTTTACTAGATTAGTAGGCCTGACATTTATAATATACGGTACATCAGTTTTTGAGCACTATTTGCATCTAGCTAAACTCAGGTCTGAATAAATATGAATGACTCCTGGTTGAACGAGAATGGGTATGTATGTCACCCCCACTCTTCTCTGTCTTGCAAAATATAATTTTAATGAGGATGGATACAAAAGACTACAAAATATTCTGTGTGCTAAGGAAATGGGAAGATGACACAGATTGGCCTGAACAAGAGATCTGGTTGACTGAATTTGATAACAACAATTGTGTGTGTGTCTAGTGTGTGTGTTCACAACTAATTAGTTAATAATTTTCAAGACGCATGAATGAGCCTCACCTTTTAAACCATTGTTCCCAGTCCCTGCTCCTGTTCAGAAATTACATGCAGACAATGCATACAGCAGTTACTCGTTGGTTGTAACCTGGCAAAGCGCTGCTGGTGTGGCTGAACGCTATGACATCCTGCTTCTGACTGAGCACGGCATCCCTCTGAGCAACAAATCAGAGCCAGCTACTGCTAAGCAACACAAATTTGAAGATTTAACACCAGGGAAGAAGTATAAAGTACAAATATTGACAGTCAGCGGTGGCCTCTTCAGCCGTCGGGCAGAAACTGAAGGCCGAACAGGTAATTCCAGCATTTTTATTAGGGGAGAGCAAAATAACTGAGGCTATAAACGTAGACTATTCCGGAAGACCTGCTCCGTTTTTAATAACTTGGAAAGTGTATTGTGAATATTTGTATCTGTACCTTTATGAATGAATATTGTTATTTTTAATTACTTTCTTTTTAGCTGAGGCACCAGAATAGGTTTTAAATATGTCAGCACATATACAAATAATATAACTCCTTAAATCATCCCTCCCTTAAGCTTTTGGAGACGGGCCTGCAGTACCGCAGCTACCTGTAAAATGGATTGTCCTCGTTCAGTCAGAAGGTTCCGCTGAAATTAATGAGAACTTTGCTTGAGCAGGAGATGGAGGCAACTGATAGTGAGGGTACTAAATATAAATCTAGCAAAACAGATTTGGGCCACATGATGCTTAAATCAGCATTTACTTTCCCAGAATATGCAACTTAAAAATATGTAAAAGCAACATTGGCTAGAATGTATATTCAGCCTGAAAATGATTTTCTTATGCTTGCTATTTTGCTTACTTTGTCCCAGATAAAAGGGTAATCTTAGTACCATGTGAAAATTCTTTGGCACTAATTTTGGCCTGAGCAAATATTTTTGCACAAACACAAAAATTATTAAATAAATTACTGTATTAACTACACGTTTTTTGGCGTTTGTTAACCATTTTGATTTTGATTCAAATAAAGGCAGGATAATAAATAAATTAATAAATGCAAAACAATCTACTCAAGATTCTGAGAATGTCCCTTAAACTATGTGTCGTGTTTAATGGTAGCAAAGGGTTAATCTACATAGAAGGAAAATATTGGCATGAAACATGTATAAACATAGTTTCTGAGGTTCAAAGGACATTTCTGCTGCCCATTTCTTACTGCTTGCCAAAAGCTACAACAGTGGATGCAATATCTTCTCTTATTTCAGCTCCAGCAGCTGCCACAAATCTGAAGGTCACAAATACCACCACTGGGCGCCTGTCGTTTAGCTGGACAACTTCTCAGGGGGAGCTGGACAAATATGAAATCTTTCTATATAATCCAGACCAATCTCTCCAGGACAGAACTTCAGGAGACCAGAATCTCAAGCAGTATTCTTTCCAGAACTTAGTACAAGGAAGGTTGTACAAAATGGTGATTGTTACCCACAGTGGCAAGCTTACTAATGAATCATCCATCTTTGGGAGAACAGGTAAAAGTATCTAATGAGCTGATCCATCAGCGGCGAGATACACTTTTAAAACCTCAATGGGCTACTTTAATTGTAAGAAGGGATTGCTAGAGGAGTTGCCGATAAAGAAAACACAGACTGCTTTCCTATGTCTTGATAGAAGGGTTCTCAGAAGCATCCTAAAACAAATAACGAAGTTTGAATTTCTTCAAGGGAACAGATCAAAGATGCAAATTTGTGTTGGCAAACCCCAATTTGTCTAAAGCTTAACTGGGCATGTGTTTGATGTACACAAACTGGGCAACCAGTCCAGTTGTTGTCAGCAATATGCTGATGACACACAGCTCTACTTCTCCTTTACATCTGCTGGTGTGACAGTGGAAGTGCTAGACTGATGTCTGGCCTTGAGAGTAGATGAGACTAGATGAGAGCCAGTAAAATGAAGCTTAATCCAGAAAAGACTGAGGCATTATTGGTGGCTGGCTCCCTAGACCAGATGGAAGGGATGAGGCCTGCTCTGGATGGGTCACACTCCCTCTGAAAGAGCAGGTACATAGCTTGGAGGGTACTCCTGGATCCATGACTGTTTCTTGAGGCTCTAGTGAGCTCACTGGCACAGAGTGCCTTCCATCAGCTTCAGTTGTTGGCCCAGCTGCACCCCTTTCTGGACTCACTTCTGTTGTCTATGCTCTGGTAACCTTCAGGAAGTACATGGGGAGGCTGCCTTTGAAGACGGTTTAGAAACTACAACTGGTAGAGAATTTAGCAGCCAGATTGCTGATCAAGGCAAGACAGCCTGAGCATATAACACCAATTTGGGCATAACTCCACTGGCTACTGATTAGTTTCAATTAAAAGTGCTTGTTTTGACCTATAAAGCCTTCTGCAGCTCAAGACCCTAGTACCTCAAAGGCTGCCTCTCCCCACATGAACCAATCTGGACCCTGCATTCGGTATTCAAGGCCCTTCTCTGTGTGTTTTCTGGAAGGGGGGGGACAGAGGGTGACAACACAGGGAGAGTCATTTTTCAGTGGTAGCTCCCTGCTTGCAGAATGCTTTCCCCATGAAGGTATGCCTGGTGCCACCACTATTTTCGGCACCAGGCAAAGAAATTCTATTTACCCAGACCTTTGGGAGAGTTTCAGATATTTGCGGCCTTGTTTAGTGGATGGGATGTGTTAGACCTGCCTTTTCTATGTATGAATATGTTTTTATTCTGTTTTGGCTATTATGCTAGTTTTAATCTTTCACCTTGGATTACATTTTGTAAAGAAAAGCAGCTAAGAAGCGGAAAGAATAATATGAACGCAAAATATAAAATACCAAAAGGAACTTAATAGGGTTGTTTTTAATTAAAATGTTTAATGATTAGAGACATTAGGATTATTATTATTTAACCAATTTTTATTATGCCCTTGTATGGATACCATAACTAATTGTCATCTTCACCTGCCCTAGGATGCAGAATGACTCTCCACTGTTTCTTTTTTTTTCATAGTTCCAGCCTCAGTTACCAATCTGAAAGGGTTCAATAAAAACATGACAGAGAGTCTGTGGTTTACCTGGGACCCAGCAGCAGGAGACGTTGACTCCTATGAACTGAATCTCTATAACCCAAATGGCACACAGAAAGAAGCACAGTACGGAAAAGACTTGACAGAATGGCACTTCCAGGGCTTAGTCCCTGGCGGAATATACACCCTTGTTGTAGTTACCTATAGTGGTGACCTGACCAATACAGCAGATACTAAAGGCAGAACAGGTAAAGAACAGCAGTTCCTTGTCTTGTTTATATTGTTGCTGCCATCATTGATTGCTTCAATGCTCTATTCAGCAGGTGTAGCAAACTAAAGACACTGGGAAATCCAGTCATTGATCTGCTTTGGCCTTAAGTCCAACAATTTCACCTGTGCACCTTGGATTTGACTTTTGCATTCCCTGCCCCTCAGGCTTTAGCACTCTCAATATTTCATGTTCCGCTAGTAGAAAACTTTGGGAAGTTCTCCAGTGAACCTGCTGTCTGAAGTGAAGGAGACGAGACAGGAGTTGATGACGCAGGTGAGCTGTGCATAAGCAAGCTGCCGGCTAGCTTTGCAGAGGCTCTTTTTATTAGCACAATATGCAGAACCAGTCAGATACATTTTGGACTGTGCCCTTTACACATCTTCCAAACATGAGATCGTGGGGTGGTACAAAGTTATTTTGGCACCTGTTTCCACCACGTCACTTTCCCCTTGAACAATGTTTAAACGAAGGAGACAAAGGTCACAGACAGGGCACGGCAGACTACTGAGAAAGCAGAAGGTTAGATATAGAACATGGCGTTCAGACAGCTGTGGCTTGCCTGTGGGCAGAAGTGTGCTTCACACCCAGCGGGCATTCCTACAGCTGTCATTAGATGATTTTGGAAATATGAAAGGAGTGAACAAAGGACTTGTCCACGCCTGACTTTAATATGTATTTCAAGTCCCATTTAAATAGCATTGTCCACATGATGTCCCCTTCAAACATCTCCTATCCTGTTGGTTTCCTCATGCAAATTTGAACTTCCCTAATCCATTGATAATTTGATAAATTTTGAAAAATGCAACTCTACTTGCTGGGGCTCAAGAATCCATTTTGCAACTCTCCTTCCACACACCTTACACTTCCCTAACACCAGCTCTGTTCTGGCAGTGGTAGTACCTATTTCTTGCAAACTCCTTAGGCAGCTTAAAAATAAAAATAAAACATATTTGTGCAATACTGGAAAACAAAAAACCCATGGTTTCTCCAGATCTCCCTGCTTCATTCCCCCCCCCCCATTGATTTCACTATATATTGCTCTATCACACGACCATATTCCTATTTTAGAATGGGAAGTGCATGCCATTTTAGGATTGAACATAAAGTGTGTACATGCAGACGTATTTGGAATTGGGAATTCCCTGGTGTGTGCTACTGACGATTCCTGGGTGGATACCTTTTTTTAAAAAAGGGTGTACACACTGCTCGGCAGATTCCTGCATGCTTGCCCTGTTTGCACAAAATTAATACATTTGAATCAGCAAATTTGAATGCTGGGAGAAAGACAAAAGGGAATGTCTACAGGTATGGATGGAAACTAGTGGATTTGATCTTCAGCTGCAAATGAACACAGGTATGGACTAATAAGGTCAAATCTGAATGGCGGAAACATGGATGAGAGTCAACCCAAATGTGAACAAGGCCAAATACATAACTCCTGAACAAAACAGAAATCTATTTCTTGGTTTCCTTCTTAAATTTTTTTGGAATTATTATGTATTACGTATTCAAGAGTAATGTACCAGGTAATTATTTATTTCCCCATTTTACGCTTTCTCTCTCTTAGTGCCAATCCCTCCGAATACAGTGTCATTTGCTGATGTCACCAACACTTCCTTGTCCATCATGTGGTTGGGCCCTCCTGACTGGACAGATTATGATGACTTCGAACTTCAATGGACCCCAAGGGAGACCCTCACAGTTTCCAATCCTTACAGTAGTAGCAAATCAAAAGGACGCAAAATAAATGGACTCCACCCAGGGAGACTGTATCACTTCAGTGTTAGGAGCGTTAGTGGAATCATTCATAAAACGTACAGTAAATCACTTTCTGGAACCGTGAGAACAAGTAAGACACCATATTGGGACTCTGATGAAAAGTTTGGTATTAACCTCCAGTGCTTTAGTTAATGCTCATTTATATTATATTAATTTATATTAGCACAGTAGTCAACAACATCCATAGCCCCAACACCCATTTGGGGACCTCCTTCTTACTATGTTGCCATATATTTGTATAGTTGTGGTACTGCTGTTGCAATCCACCTTAATGTTAGTCTTGACCCAGTACTCCACCCCAACCGCCAGCTGATTCATGAGTGCTTGTGCGGGGATTGATGTCTTTACCTGTTTCACATTTCTGTTGTATCCTCATCTGGTGAAGAGCTCAGAGCTCTCAATGATCAAATGCACCAGGTTGTCCTGGTAGGACAAGTGGGGGCCACAGAAAGGAATCTAGGTGGGGAAAAGGTTGAGAAACACTATGGTAAAGGACCCTGTCCCATTGCCAGAATTGAAATAAGGTCTAATGGCCAGTCTAGTTGGCTCCATTGTACATGGAATGATGGGGATGCCATTCTGCAAAATGTCTTAGGACAACCCTGCTGGTTTCCTGTGCTGTCCCCATCCAGATACTGAGAAGACCCTGAGCTGCTTAGCTTCAGCAAGTTTGCTGTATCCATATGTCTTCAAACCTTGCCCTTGGACTTGGCTCACATGACTGTTCTGAGACTGTAATGGGATAGGCATATCTATGACCCCCCCTGGGTTCTTATAGGGAGGGTGTGGTATAAATATTGCACACACACAAATAGCAGTGAAATTCCTAACTCTCATCTCAGTGAGCAATAAAACAGTGACCTAATTTTATTACAGGATTATTTTGAGGTTGAGTAAGACAAACACTGTAAAGACATAGCAATTTTTAAAAGTGCTATATAAATGATTCATAACAGCAGATATAAATATGATTTTGCAAAGTAATAGGTTGAGTTCAAAGGAACTTAAATAATGTGGTTGCCATCTAATTAACAGTAGCATTAACATTAGCATTAGTACATTACCATGCTGTTCCCTAATTTAATTTTAGCTTTTGTATGGTGAGATACATCTTTGTGCTATAAAGTAAGCTCGAAATATACAATGCACATTATTGATTCTGCTCCTGCTTTGCTTCAAAGGGCCAGACAAGATACAAAGTTTGCATTGCCGACCACAGAACTCGACTGCCATTGCTTGCTCCTGGATCCCTCCTGACTCTGATTTTGATGGATATAGTATTGAGTGCAAAAAAATGGACACTGCGGAGATTGAGTTCTCCAGAAGAATAGAGAGGGAGAGATCTGTGTATAACATCATGACCCTCGTGCCCCATACAAGATACTTGGTTTCCATCAAAGTGCAGTCAGCCGACATGACCAGTGAAGTGGTAGAAGACAATACCATCACTATGATAGACCGTAAGCCTTTTATTGTATGGATGGCTACATTGCAATGGAAAGCAAAAAGTGGGGGGGGGTGGCTCCCAATGCATGATGCAATACTTTGAAATGAATGACATGTGGCCATAATGTGGAACATCTGTTCCGCTGCATTCAGTTCATGTTGTAATAGCTGCCACTAGTTCTCAAAGCACTGGATGTTATTTTTAATTGCTAAACTTGCTTGCTTGACTCATACTTTTAAGAGTCATAGGCAGTTTATATATTCTAACATGCCAGCAAAACTCAGTTATTGGTTTACCTTCCATTTGCAAACTGTTTCTTTCACCACCACCCCCTTTTGCATCCTTCAGACAAAACAGCTAGGTGTATCTTCCTTCCTACAGTTATGAAACAGGAAATCTAGATTCTCACAAGCCTTTCTCCCTTCTCTTGACGTTTGCTTATTGTACCAGATGTTAAGGGAAGAAAGCATAGCTTCTGTGAATCCTCAGCAGTTCAATCATTTCCCCTTCAGAAAAAAATGGAGAAAATTCCATAATGGTGGGTGACTACTATTGGTTTCTGGGCATGTACACACACAGTCTGATGGTGTGCATTCAGTGCTGGATGCAGTTGCATTTAGGGTTGCTGTACACATATTGCAGCTGTGTCAGTGCTGTCCCACATTGTTGGTTGATCTAAAATACATTCTGGTTTTAATCCAATTCATGCTGAGAATGCCTTTCTCAAGCACTTGCTGCCACCATCTGTATACAGAGAGTGTTTTATTAAGTCACTTCCTATTGGTGTAGACCTAGTGATGTCTCAGGGTTGTACCACTCCTCCTATCCCACCAGAAATCTGGTTTATTAAAACATATGCAAGGGGGGGGGGAATTAAGCGAGGAAGGAGTTGTATGTGCACAGGTACAGTGAACCTTATTTCCACTAGGGATGGAAGGACCTGCCAATTTCGGTTCTCTGTTTCTCATTTTTCCCCATCTTAAATTTGGTTCTCTACATTCTCTGCAGCAATTTGCAAGGGTTTCTTTAAAGAAAAATCATGACGAAAATCCTTTACATTTTAGTTTGATTTTTTCCCTAATGAACACATTTTGTATATCTCACTAATGTACCAGCAGCTTTCCTTAATATAAATGCACTTTTAATGCTAAGTGTTCTATTATCAAAGAAGGGATGAGCAGCCTGAAACCACTGTTGAGTCATTAGAATTTGAATTCTAAAGGCATTCGCAGCTGATGTTTGGGTCTTGCAAAGTGCTGTACACCGAGCAGCCCTGCCCACCTGTCAAACTTGGCTTGCAGTGGGTGAGTCCAGTTTCCTACCCCTGGTGTAAAGAGATGAAGAAAGACTACAAAAATCTGCAATGGAGGTCACTGCAACCTAACACACTGCTGCATTCTACTTGTTAATCTTCAACAACAAGAGATGTTTTGGTGGCTAGCAGTGGCGTAGCATGGGTTGTCAGCACCCGGGGCAAGGCAAGTAATTTGCGCCCCCTAACCCGTGGATTTGCGCCCCCTAACCCGTGGATTTGCGCCCCCTAACCCTAACCCCCAGATGTTGCGCCCGGTGCGGCCGGCCCCCCCTGCACCCCCCACGCTACGCCACTGGTGGCTAGGAAGAGCATTTCAGTGGATATTTGATTCCACTTGGGTAAAAGTTTGCATTTAGGTGCCTAGTACGTATTGACGAAATACAGCTTTTGTAACACAACTACTGCTATCATTTAGGCCCTCCACCACCACCTGCACATATTCGAGTGAACAAAAAGGATGCAGTCATTACCAAATCTTCCATCCACTTCGCTTTCAATTGCAGCTGGTTCAGTGACACCAATGGAGCTGTGAAATACTTTACTGTGGTTGTGAGAGAAGCTGATGGTAAGTTTCCATGGCTATACAAGATAGCCTGCATTGACATACTGCCTTTGCCATAGTCTTCCACAATCTGGTTGATCATTGTAAAATCCCATTATGACCACAAGGGTGATTTCAATAGTGTATACAATAATCGTAACAGAAAAGTATCAGGGGTCCTTGGTAATCTACAGGTCTGTAATTTCATCCCCACAAGCCTTATTCTGCAGTAATAACACAGTATTTAACTTCCATTTTTTTACTTTTCCAATCGCCCCTTTCTAGGCAGTGAAGAACGGAAGCCAGAACAGCATCACCCTTTGCCTTCTTACTTGGAATACAAACACAACAACTCCATCCAAATCTATCAAACAGATTATTTTGCAAGTAAATGCACTGAAAGCCCTGACAGCGTTTCAGAGAGCTTTGATATTAAGCTTGGAGCAGAGATGGAAAATCTGGGAGGAAAGTGTGATCCAAATCAGCAGAAATATTGCGATGGGCCACTAAAACCCAGGACTGCCTATAGGTCAGATTTAGTGCGGTAATCATGCCAGAAAAATTGTGGCTTGTCATTTGGAACTGTGCTCTCTGGAAGCATTTGAACTACCAAAGATTAATAGCCTCTGTTGCATGATGTTATCTGTGCTTTACTGTGCCATTTATAATAGCTTTGCCCTGCTCTGTCTCATAGATAATGTCTAAACATTTCCTTCACCCATGTCTGTCTATCCTGCAGTGCATTAGATAGAGGACTCTGTAATGTGTCATTTTCACACTGATCAGTGAACGTGCTAATCCCTCAGCGGAAAACCTTAGGATAGTCCCTAGTCCTCATTTGCAGTATAAAAGTGTTCAGTGCAGCTAAAATACCAGCATACACATGATGGATACTTTTGAAATTGTGGGCAAAATATACTAGACTCTTTTGTCAGTGTAAGACCAGTTGCCAAACTCAAATGGTCCAAAAATCATGATCAAGTTATTTTTCCATTTCTCCCTCCCTATCATAAATCCTAAAAGGGACGCAGGTGGCGCTGTGGGTTAAACCACAGAGTCTGGGGCTTGCTGATCAGAAGGTCGGCAGTTCGAATCCCTGCGACGGGGTGAGCTCCCGTTGCTCAGTCCCTGCTCCTGCCAACCTAGCAGTTTGAAAGCATGTCAAAGTGCAAGTAGATAAATAGGTACCGCTCCAGCGGGAAGGTAAACGGCGTTTCCATGTGCTGCTCTGGTTCACCAGAAGCGGCTTAGTCATGCTGGCCACATGACCCGAAAGCTGTACACTGGCTCCCTCGGCCAATAAAGCGAGATGAGCACCGCAACCCCAGAGTCGGCCACGAATGGACCTAATGGTCAGGGGTCCCTGCACCTTTATCATAAATCCTGTTCATTTGCGAGAAGAAACTCCAACTTTGTAGGGTCTGAGTTTTTACTAGCCTATTTAAACTACTGTCTATGGTACGTTTTTCTCTGAAATTCTCAGACTAGAAAAATGATCTCATGAAAGTATTACCAGTTGGATAACTTTGCCATTGTTCCAGTTTAAAAACAGATATAAATGTACAATATTTTCTTTCTTCATTTTCTGATTGAGTGTGGAGTTACTAACCAGGGTCTACCTATTAGTATGGGGCTGCTGAATAATCTGCTACAGCCCAGAACTTAGGTTTGCTGTGCCAACAAATACGTATTTAGGATAAGTGTACCAAACTCTCTGCCAGAACAAGATTAGTCATCGTAATGCAGAACTTTAGAATCAGAGTGCCAGTTCTTTAGAAGGTGGGCCCAGTTTTCCAAATGTATTATGCAGCCAACTTTGACTGAGAATTGACAATGATAAAGCAAAATAAGCAACACTGCCCATTGGGTAGTGAGACTAATCATATGTGGTTTCTTTCATCTCTTAAGTGTGTGCATTAGTCTCAGTGCAAAATGGGCCAGCATGTCTCCCACTCTCTTACAGGTCATTGCAAAACTTTTGTTATAATGCATTTCCTCTGACTATGTTCAAAGGGCTTTTTGAGCTTGCTTGCAGGGCTATCCCCTAAAACAAGCAGGGAGCATTTGTGGATTATGGAATACCCTGTGCAGTTTGTGATCAACATATCCAAAGACAAAGGCCAGGTTCTGCATTGTGGTTTAGCAAACAATCTGAAGCACTGTATGCAGCACAGAGAGCAAGCAGTATGATTGAGGTGCAAGGAATTCATAAGAAAAAGGTGGGGGAGGGGTTAAGCGCAAAATGTCAGAAGCATCCTAGGTTTTTGCATTCCTTTCTTTCTTAAATTATTAGGAGCGAAACTGCAGAGAACTCAGGAGATCCATAACTAGATTGCTCAAAGCCCTTTTATTTACAAAAAAGAAACCACAGAGGGATTGGATTAAGCCCGCAGTGCTAGAAAAGCAGGCTTAACTCTTTCTAACAGTTTCCCTTATTTAAATCACACATGCACAAATAGTCTGAAGTTGCTAACGGTTGTAGAATAAGAGGAAAGTAGGTACAATTAGGAATGGAAGAGAAATTTGATTAAGTTTGCATTTAGAGGCGATCTTCCCCAGTCTAGACTTTCCAAAACAATATGAAAATCAGAACGCAGCATTTTTCCAAAAATCACACTTCTCCAGTCAAATAAAATGTAAAATGTCTTAGGGTAAAAAGGGCATAAAAACACAGATATTTGTGGAAATGACATACAAAGATGCATTATATTCAAGGAAATGCTTTGAGAGCCAGTATGGTGTAGTGGTTAAAAGCGGTAGACTCGTAATCTGGGGAACCGGGTTCGCGTCCCCGCTCCTCCACATGCAGCTGCTGGGTGACCTTTGGCTAGTCACACTTCTCTGAAGTCTCTCAGCCCCACTCACCTCACAGAGTGTTTGTTGTGGGGGAGGAAGGGAAAGGAGAATGTTAGCCGCTTTGAGACTCCTTAAAGGGAGAGAAAGGCGGGATATCAAATCCAAACTCTTCTTCTTCTTGTTTGCAAAAATGTGTGCGTTAGGAGAAATTCACACTGAAATGTTGATAAATTTCCATTAGGACTTTTAGTGTGCATATGCATGCATGTGTGCAAACTGATGTAGATATGTGGATAACTTAATTTAGACTTGGAAATATCAGAAACTGAGAGTAACCAAAACAGCTTTGCTGACCTCTTGCTGCAATACAGGCCCTGTATCCCAACATTACCACTGCAGCTAATAGTAGCTTTGAATGTGGGGTAATTTAACTCAAGGAAAGTACACAGAGGAGAGGATGGGAAGCGTTAACACTTCTTCTCCGTCCCCACACTTCAAAGTGTTGTGGCCTTGGCCCAATATGGGCACATTACAGATGCTTTCTGGCTGGCTGTTGCATCACTCTAAAGCAGTAGGAGATGGAAATTACTAGTAAATTACAAGTAGTGACAGGTCAGAAACCTGGCTTCGTATATCTTATACATATATATATACATATATATATCTTGTGTAGCCTTTAATACAGAACTGGGGTCCTTTGGCCCTCCAGATATCATTGGCCTCAGTCCCAGCCACGTGGCTTTTGGTCAAGGATCATGGGTGTTGGAGTCCATCAAGATCTGGAGAGCCACAAGTTCCCCAGCCCTGGTTTAATAATCAGTATTCCTATAACCCTTACTAAGTCAAATGCTTCCTTTCATTTAGGACTATCATTGTAAATTATACATCCCAGGGAAATCTAATTTTAAAAACCATTCCCCTTCTTTCCAGGATCAGCATCCGGGCTTTCACACAACTCTTCAAAGAAGACCTGAAGGAACTTCCTGAGCCCCTGTTCTCTGATACCTATTTCTCTTTGCCAATTGTTACCGAGTCAGGTCAGTTTCCCCTCCTACCTATGAAGCATTTCAAGGTATCTAAAACCTGAGCATTTGATGGAGACAAAAGACAGCAGGAAGGGGTTTGTAGAGCTCTATATTGGCCAAAAGTGACTTTCGTCAAATCCATCCATTTAGAAGGCTGATTCAGCCACTGCTATTTAATGAGAACCTGTAAGCAACATGGTTCATGCCGTCTTCAGTTGGAGACTCTGTAGCAAGTCGCCTTTGATGAATCTCTGGAGAGTGTGGCATGTGTGTTGTGGAGAATGTGGAAGCCTGCCTCTTAATAGGGATGGGTCATCAGAAGACAGTTTTGCAAGTCTAAAAGCATTGTTTAATTTCAGCCATTGCTGATTGGGACTCGTAAAGTTTTATATTGTTCTGCTTTAAGGATTTCTTTTTCTTCGCTCCTTCTTTATTTAAGCATTTTCTGCATTTCATAATTACAGTACGTACTTTTGAAACCTGAAATAATATGGGTTCAGCACTAGAATGTTTATTTTTAACACAGTTATCCCCCCCCAACACACACACACTTTAATTTTTTTTTGCTATTCATTCAGGAGTTTCTATATTGTGGTTTGACCAAATGGTCACAGGTTGGTTTATAAATTTAAATTTAAATAATGTTGTGCCTCTGCATTACCGTTGTCTTGGAATCACAGGTAGGGAGATAAAACAGGAGATGAAAGTAACAGCCCCTCTTCTGCTGTTTGTCCTGGTAACTGATAGAATACTACCCTTTGCCCATGAAGGATTTAGCTATTGCTAACCCTGATAGCTATGTTCTCCCTCCACAGTTGGAGACAGTATGCTTCTGAATGCCTGCTGCTGTAACCCATGGGGAGGGGAGGGTGTTGCGGTATGCAGGTCCTGCTTGCAAACTTCCCTTAGGTTTCTGGTTGGCCATCTAAGGTCAGGATGCTTGACAATATGGGCCTTTGGGGCAGATCCAGCAGGGCTTTTCTTACGTTTGCTGAAACTGCAAACTGAAATAACAACAACAGCATAAGCAAACTGGCAGTGGTTCTAACAGTTACATAATTCAGTCGAAACTGTCCCATTGTGTGCACGCACATGTGTTTGCATGTGCAGATCCTTGCTAGGAATTGTATCAGAAAACAGCAAAAGGTAGACATAGACTATTATATCATGACCTTTCTTCTAACTTTAAAACTCTGATCCGTGTATACAATTGTTTCAGAGCCCTCACTTGGAGTTGTTGAAGGGGTGAGCGCTGGTCTGTTCCTAATAATTATGCTGGTGGCTGTCACTGCATTGCTTGTCTGCAGACGAAAAGCAAAGTGAGTAGAAATTCACATTTATTTATTTCTGGCGCCAGAAAGAATAAATGTAAACTTATTCATCATGCAATGTAAATTTCACTTTATGACAGGTGCTCTAAATGCGAGAACTACGATTTTATAGTTGCACCTTTTGAAGCTATTCCTCAGTAGGTCCTAAGCGCTCTCTCTGTGTGTGTGTGTGTGTGTGTGTGTGTGTGTGTGTATTTGAATCTTGAATGGCAGAAAGATTTGCTATAATATTTATTGGTCAATGAAAGTAGGAGCAGGATTGCAGCCTTAATGCTGATACAGTGGTACCTCAGGTTAAGTACTTAATTCGTTCTGGAGGTCCATTCTTAACCTGAAACTGTTCTTAACCTGAAGCACCACTTTATCTAATGGGGCCTCCCACTGCTGCCGCGCCACCGGAGCACGATTTCTGTTCTAATCCTGAAGCAAAGTTATTAACCCAAGGTACTATTTCTGGGTTAGCGGAGTCTGTAACCTGAAGCGTATGTAACCTGAAGTGTCTTTAACCCAAGGTACCACTGTACTGTGCTTTGAAGAGGAGATACATCATGTGCAAAGCAGCAGCATCACACAGAAAAATAGAGGAGTGTGATGTTGCAATGATTCAGTCTTTAATTGTTCTTGTAACAGACATGATTTGCTTTTGGCCACAGGAGGTGTGGGCAAAACAACATATCTCCCTCACTAGGGCACTAGATGTAACAAACACTTGACAACTTCTTGTGTTGCAGTAGTGGCCATGAAAGACCAACGGTGAGAATGAGCATTCGCAGGGACAGACCGCTCTCTGTTCACCTGAACTTGGGACAAAAAGGGTAAGGTCAAAGTGCTTGCCCTGGCATCCTTGAACAATGCAGTCTGTCTAATCACCATCTGACCTTTTCTTTCTTTTTCTTTCTTTCCAAATAACCTGAAGGAGCCGGAAAATGTCCAGGTAAGAGCCAATGCTAAGTCATCCTTTCTACTGCATTGGAAAATACTGGCTCTTTGTTTTAATAATGCGTTAACATATGGTGTTTTCTTTCTCTCCTTGCCCCTCCCCACGCCCTGCTTTGAATGTTTTAGCCCAGTAAAAGTCAGTCAGTTTGAAATGCACTTCACCAAACTCCAAGCAGACTCAAACTACCTCCTGTCAAAGGAATATGAGGTAAGGACCAAACAGAGTGAAAAGAATGGGCTGCTTAGGTACATCTGGCTATCATTCACAATGCATTGACTCAAGGCCAGTCATATTAAAGGAGACCGAATCAGTGGCGGTTGACATACACAGGGAGAAAATGTTGCATTGTTTGGGAATAATAATAATAATTTTATTATTTGTACCCTGCCCATTTGTACCCCATTTTTAATGTAATTAAAAATACATTAAAATGTCACACATTAAAAACTTCCCTTCAGATGTCTTCTAAATGTCAGGTAGTTCCCTTTGATATCTGATGGGAGGGTGTTCCACAGGGCGGGCGCCACTATCGAGAAGGCCCTCTGCCTGGTTCCCTGTAGCTTTGCTTCTCACAATGAGGGAACCTCCAGAAGGCCCTTGGCGTTGGACCTCAGCGTCTAGGCAGAACGATAGGGGTATACCTTCAGGTATACTGGGAATCAAGATGGAAAGGGACATGACATAGATAGCAGCAGGTGCCAGCGGGGAGGTATCAATGGATTAGGGCTCTAGGGCCTAGGCTAAAAAATGCAGGTGCCATTTTGGGGTCCTTGCTCAACAGTTTTCAGCAAGTGACACAAACTGTTTATATCAGCATTTTGACCTGAAGTGGCTGCTGAATATTACTGTGCACTATTTGTTCCTCTTGGTTTGTCCCCTCTCTGCTGTTTCTCCTTTGCAGTACCCAACAGTATGTATATATGGTGCTTTTCCACTCTTGGTTGGCATTCATTGGGTCTCTGAGCAGTGCAGCTCATCCATCTTTGTACATCGCCCTCAGGCATCCCCTCTCAATCTGATTAAGAAGAGCCATCCTGGATCATGCCCATCTTGTGCAGCATCCTGTTCTCAGGGAGGCCAACCAGTTGCCTATGGTGGGGGGCTGGCAGGACACCTGCAAGCAGGACCTGAGTGGAACATCACATTCCTTTCTTGTGATTTCCAGGTTGATCCTCTATGGACAATACGAGTGCATTGCATGTCAGCCTCCAAAGTCTTTATTATTTGCATTTATTTAAGCAAGTTCCTAAGTTTCTAAGCAACAGATTCATCTGGCATGATGAGAAGTGGCTCTATTGTATAGTAGCTTAGCACTAGAAATTGCCTTGGATAGGTGAGGATCAAAGGCTTGAACCACTTGGTACTTGGCACAAATCCAGAACTGCTTGAATTCAATCACACATCTGTTTCCATCCTTTAGTCTTGGATAGCTGATGTGCTATAGAGACCATATATTAATATAATTTAACCATTTTCATCTCCCCTTTTCTTTCTTTTGGATTTTACAGGATCTAAAGGATGTGGGTCGAAACCAATTGTGTGACATAGCACTTTTGCCAGAGAACAGAGGGAAAAATCGATACAATAATATATTGCCCTGTAAGTTTCCTGCTGGATGCAAGCCTTTTCTTTTTCTCTTCCTACATCTTTTCAGCAAGAATAAGAGAGACAGGAAATAGGTATATCCTTCATCCCAGTACTTCTACCTGGCAGAAAAGCACCACTCCCATCAAGGGGTCTTAACCCTTTGATATTCATACTGCAGGTCGCATAATGAGAGAACTCTCTCACTTCGCACCCGAAGTACAGTGACTAATAATGTTCATCTTGGTTATGAAAGGCTTCAGCCGTTAAAGCAATTTTGCTGAATTGTCACTGTTGATGGTAGGCAGATGTAGCAATAAATAGCAACCTTTGCATGCATGGTTGGTTTTATGTGATCAGCCAAAAGACAAACAGCCGAGTTTAGTATTTGCTCAAAAAACCCAGAAACCAAACCTGTTCTAATACGTCCATAAATCACTCAACCAACATTACTGATTTGGTAGGCAGTAGATTTTTCTTTTATCTATCAGAATAAATTTAAAGTCCACAGAAAGATTAATGGACCATGACTTTAGAACACAGAACAAGTGAAAGTAGGATGCGTTTTCAAAGAGTGCATGTGTTTTTTTCATCTACAAACTCTAAGAACTCTACTGCAACATGTAGAGAAGAGAATAGCAATAAAAACGGGATCTCCATAGTATACTCTCTCATGTTTTGGGAACATTTACTGAGACAGTGAGGACTCCCAAGTCAAATAGCCAAGATAAGAGGAACAGCCTCCCTCATCTTGACTGGTGAAGGCGTCAACCGAACCTTCCATGACATCTTTTTGAAGGGTCAGTTTAAGAGATCAGAGAGAAGATATCGCAAAGCTAAGAAACTTCTCAAGCAACATTTCCATTTTTAGTATAATTTCATGTGGGAGGGTTTTTCTTTCAGCTATTAATAAAAGTAGTACCCAATGTAACCAATAATGAATCTTTGGAGACAAAAATCTGGGCTACAGTGTTGTAACAGAATTTGGCCCCATGGTGAAGTCCGCATCTCAGCTTCGCACAAGCAAGTGTCCTGTCCCATAAATGCAGATTGTTTGAGAAAAGAACTGGGGACAGAAGATCTAATTTTAATCCACAAAAACATGGTCATATGTCTCCACTCTGTCCAGGAATAGAGGTTTTGTGGGAAATCCTAGTCTGGCAAGCTTATCATATTACTTGCTTGCTAAAAGGTAATAAGAGGACAATGAAGAATGCAACCAATTTTTATGGCTGCAATGAAATACATTTTTCATTTGCTGCTGTGCCTCCAGAAGACTTTTGTGCACTGTGAAACCTCAACAGCTGGGCATGTCTATATGCCAACCGCTCCTCCATCTCTCTTCCTTGATCTTGGAGTCATGGAAGAATCAGCTCATCATCATTTCTCCCCTCCTTGCACCCTCTTGTACCTTCTGCTACCTAAAGTAGTGTCCCAAGAAACTCAAAATCTGGAACCTGAAAGCTGCTCCAAAGCCATCCAGTATAGCCATCCAGTAGTATGAGGAACTGCAGTCAGGAAAAAGAAAACACCAGAACACATGGAGATGTTCTTGCACAAACCCAAGGAACACTGAATCCTGGTTCTCTGGCTTTGTTATAAAATTGTCCATTATATAAGATACAAAAGAAATAGCCTGATGACACATCTAAAAATCTACATGTATATTTCTTCTATATTGTCAATTCCTGCCTTAGCTAATCAGAGGTTTTGCAGCCAGTTGGAATAATTCCCAGTATATTTGCCTGTAAGAATTAATTTCCAACCCCATATTTCTGCATCGTGCTTCTGAAAGTTTTCAGCTACTATATTTCACCAAAAGAGAGGGCAGCCAGATAAAAATGAGGACAAGATTCCTCCACCTTTAATTGTTGTGTAACAGGGGGAAATTCTGCAGGTGTGACTTTCATGTTGAAATTCCTTCTTCTACACAACTATTAAAGGCCCAGGAATCCTTTCCCCCCTAAATGACCATTATACTAAATGGTTATTCTTAAATAACCATGAAGAGCAGGGATGTCCAACAGGTCGATCACGATCTACTGGTAGATCCCCGGAAGGTTTTTGGTAGATTGCAGTCGATCGCTGGGACCCTTTCCTTAGTGTAGGTAAAATAGAATACAGCCCGCCCCCTCACCCCGCCCTCCATTGTTGCACAATCTGCAGAATGGAAGACAGAGTTTACTCAGTTGAGGCTGTTTGTTTGCCCAGCGATCTGTTGGTGAGTGGCTGGTCCCCTTTCTCCCTTGAGCTTAGGCTTGAATTTCCTCCTTCCTAAAAAAAGCTCCACAACCTGTACACCCCCCCCAAAAGTGGGTAGATCACTACCAGTTTTTAATTCTGTGAGTAGATTGCAGTCTCTTGGGAGTTGGCCACCGCTGATGAAGAGGATAGTTCTGTGTGGTAGAGGTGAGCATACACTGGAAGAAAATATGCTGTAGATCAGGCATCCCCAACCTTTGGCCCTCCAGATGTTTTGGCCTACAACTCCCATGATCCCTAGCTAACAGGACCAATAGTCAGGGATGATGGGAATTGTAGTCCAAAACATCTGGAGGGCCAAAGGTTGGGGATGCCTGCTGTAGATGCTTATAGTTTCAGGACACATCGCAGTATAGCACAGAATAACTATCCTTTCTAATGAGGGCATATTCCTTCTATGATAGCACAGATTTGGGGTTTAGGTATCTGCCGCTAGCAGCAGTTGGGCAGGGCAGCATTGTTCAACTGGCTTCTGAATGAACAGTATCACTGCCACTTACCAAGAGGGGGAGGGACAAGGCATGAAAAACCCAGTGTGGGTGTGGCAATGGAGGCAACTCAACACTCCTGCTGCCTCATCCCTCTTCCTCTTGGTAAGCGGCAGTAGCGCTCTCCATTCAGAAGCCAGATGCAGAGCTACAGTGGTGCCTCGCAAGACGAAATTAATCCGTTCCGCGAGTCTCTTCGTCTTGTGGTTTTTTTGTCTTGCGAAGCACGGCTATTAGCGGCTTAGCGGCTATTAGCGGCTTAGCGGCTATTAACGGCTTAGCGGCTTTAAGAAAAAGGAAACAAACTCGCAAGAACTCGCAAGACATTTTGTCTTGCGAAGCAAGCCCATAGGGAAATTCGTCTTGCGGAACAACTCAAAAAATGGAAAACTCTTTCGTCTTGTGCGTTTTTCTTCTTGCGAGGCATTCGTCTTGCGAGGTACCACTGTATTCCCTGCCTACACCACCCACCAACTGCTGCTGCCCACTGGGGTTTATAAATCCCAGTTGTGCTTGCTCACTACACCTGCAAGTCAAATGGCACTCAAGTCTCTCCTATGCTAATTCCTCATAGGGAACCACAGGTGTGCAGTCAACACAGAAGGGAAATTGCTCAGATGCAAAATAATGTTGAATTAACCCATTGTCCTTTTCACTTGAGAGCCAGTGTGGTGTTAAGAGTGGTAGTCTCGTAATCTGGCGAACCGGGTTCGCGTCTCCGCTCCTCCACATGCAGCTGCTGGGTGACTTTGGGGCTAGTCACACTTCTTTGAAGTCTCTCAGCCCCACTCACCTCACAGAGTGTTTGTTGTGGGGGAGGAAGGGAAAGGAGAATGTTAGCCGCTTTGAGACTCCTTAAAGGGAGTGAAAGGCTGGATATCAAATCCAAACTCCTCCTCCTCCTCCTCTTCTTCTTCTTCTTCTTCTTCTTCTTCTTCTTCACTCTTGGGTATTACTTTCCATAGTTCCATGTTGCTGTCATATGTTGCAAATTCTGGCTTGCACCCAGCCTCATTCCGGGCTCTGATAATGGGGCAAATCCATTAGAGCAGCCTTGGAAGCAAAAAACAAAGAAAAAGGCTTTTTCATCCTCGCAATATTGTATGGAGTTTTACCATTTTTGTTACTTACCAGAACCTCAGCCACTAGTGATTTTGGGGAGGTGAAAACTTTGTGGATTTTTAAAATAATAATAATAATCTAATGCATTTTTTGTTTAATTTTTAGAGCCATTAGCATGATTTGTCTCCCAGTTAAGAAATTCCAGGCCCCCATTTCTAGCATGCCTAGATGAAACATACTGAATAAATATGGACAATCATTGCTACATACAATTGGATATTTAGATTCCCACCTTGACTGTCAGTACTTATTCATTGTTATGCATTTATTAAAATTAAGGGAACCAATAGTGAAAATGTTTTTGCAATGAATCTCTTCCACAGATGACACAACGAGAGTAAAACTTTCAAATGTAGATGATGACCCATGCTCTGACTATATCAATGCAAGCTATATCCCAGTAAGTGACTCCATGCTTCCTTTTTACAGCTCTTTTAAAAATTGGGTATTTGACAGCAATCTTTACTCAAGTTCATAAACCTCTAATCCTCATACCCAGCCCAGTTATACTTACAATCCAAATTTGAAAATTGTGCCTGGCGGGCTGCCATAGAATTGAAATTCAGTAATCACTTAAGGCCATTTTCTGGACTTTCTGTAGCTTTGTGTGTGCAGCATTAGAATCAGCCAAGAACAACTTTTTAAATATCTCTGTCTTTGTGGAACCTCTACAGATAGGTACAACTGTTTGGCACACAGTGCCCGAAATTGTATTTCATCTTGAAAGCATGCATATCTTACATTAAAGCACAACTGGCAAAGATTACACTCTCATTTGTCATAAATGGCAGAATGCCTCCAGATCCATAGATCACCAAATAATGTCCTATCCGTGGTGGTCTATCTACCTCCCACAACCTGTGATCTGGTTTCTAATCCCTGTATTAGTGTTTTCCTAAGTCACATTTACGTTTTGCTTTCCTCTCCTAAGGTAGACCAGTGTTCTTCAACCATGGGTTCCCCTGTATTGTTGGACAGCATCTCCCATCATCCTCAAACTGCTTAGCCAATCATGGGGGATTCAGAGACCCAAGGCTGAAGGACAATGAGCTATACTGTTGTGAACACTCAATGTTAAGATTTTCACTCTGTCAACTATTGTAATTATATTTGTGAACACTCCAGAAGACCTTGATGAATTGATTGGGTGACTTTGTTGCCATGACATCCCAGTTTAGGATATTATTTCTGTTGTTATTGATCCTGCCCATCCTTCTGTTTGCATAATGGTTCTCCTTCTCCCATTCTATTCTCATAATGAACCTATGAGGTAGGCAAGATAGGGACAAGTGGCCCAATTTCACCTAATGAGTCTGATGGCTGATGAGGGATTTGAACAGCTTTGGCCATGCCAGTGCTCCCCAGAAGCTTTGTACTACAATTCCCATCATCCCTTGCCATTGCCGATGCTGCCTGGGGTTGATGGGAAATGTAATCCGAAACAGCCAGAGGGGGGCAGGTTGGTAAAGGCTGGCCTAGTACAATATAGTTAACATGAACAAAAGGAGCTAATGAATATCTCCCAACAAGATCCAAGTTGTTGGGTAAACTGAATTTACTGTGGTCTAACCCACAGAGCCTAGGGCTTGCCGATCAGAAGGTCGGCGGTTCGAATCCCCACAATGGGGTGAGCTCCCATTGTTCGGTCCCAGCTCCTGCCCATCTAGCAGTTCAAAAGCACATCAAGTGCAAGTAGATAAATAGGTACCGCTCCGTCAGGAACGTAAACGACGTCTCCATGCACTGCTCTGGTTTGCCAGCAGCAGTTTAGTCATGATGTCCACATGACCCGGAAGCTGTCTGTGGACAAACGCCAGCTCCCTCGGCCTATAGAGCGAGATGAACACACAACCCCAGAGTCATCCGCGACTGGACCTAATGGTCAGGGGTACCTTTACCTTTACTTTTAACATTTTCCTTGGGAAGAATCAGTGGATAGGCTTTGATCATAATCTGGGCCAGAGTGGTTGCTGTTGTGTTTTAATTTTAAAACCGTTAGTCTTTTTTTTACCTAGAGCTATTTGTCCTTCAGGCATCTTTTAAAGAAAAGCCTGCTCTCCTCTTGCATCATTCTCTGTTTTGCATTGTGTGAGTTGATCTTGAGAGGGCAAGGACGATTGGCTGGTATTGTTTTGCGGCATGATGCTTGGAGTACAGTGCCTTTTGATCCCCGTGATTCAATGCACTGACACATTCTCTCTTTCTCTTCTCCAATCACCTAACTGCTCTCAAGCCTCAAAGCAACCTTCAGCACTGTGCTCTAAAGCCAGTTATCCAAGAAAGATGCCTCTGCATACAGCGACACTATCTAAACTAATCATAGGTTTCTAAATTGGCAGGGCAATAATTTTCGCAGGGAATATATCGCAACTCAAGGACCTCTGCCCGGCACAAAGGATGATTTCTGGAAAATGGCATGGGAACAGAATGTTCACAATGTTGTCATGGTAACCCAATGTGTTGAGAAGGGTCGGGTGAGTAAATAACTTTCCTGTTTCTTGATTACATATATGTATCTATATCTCACACTAGCACTTGAGATAACCCAACCAGGGTCAGGACATGTTACATTCCACATCTTGTAAAGAGCTTCACAACAAATGCATGAAAAGATCTACAGAAGTTAATCCAAGTAGCCTTCTGGCTTGGAGCCATTAGTCCTCCAGTGTGCTAATGTGATTATCTTCCAGCAGGAAGGCAGGGTGTGGATCAGTGATGCTATTGGTGCACAGGACAGCTGTCATTTTAATGTGAAATTGCTACTCTTTTCCCCATAAGAAATGAGTGAACATTGACATGACAGAAGATAGCAGGATGTACCTGTTGAAGCGTGGCTAGTTGCGTGGCTTACTGTGGGAGAATAATGAGTGGGCAGCACTAAAAACCCTCTGTCTGAAAGCACCCTAGCATTCTACAGTTGTAATTTGCATCCTGATAAAATCTGCACTATGCTTCTAGAAGAGAATACATCATAATTTGTGCCATCCATGTAATTGTATATAATTGTCTATAATTTGCTGGGCCTTTTAAAGTTAAATATAAAGAATTCACATCAACTGATGTTATGTTTTGTCATTTTTGTTTATTGATTACCAAAGGGAATATAGGCATAAAAGTAAATCTATTCTTCTGATAGTAAAAGCAGACTCTTCTTTGTTTCTTTAGGTGAAATGTGACCATTACTGGCCCTTTGATCAGGACTCCTTATATTATGGAGACTTAATAGTCCAGATGCTATCTGAGTCAGTACTCCCAGAATGGACAATAAGAGAGTTTAAGGTTTGCAGTGTAAGTATAATATAACTATTTTAGCAAGCTTTCCTCAAAAATAAAGTTACACTAGCAGAGACTGAGTATTAAATAATCAACTGGTTCCTTGGGCCAGAAGTTAAAGACTAGGAGTCCCCCAATCCGATACTTATTTACCTGGGAGTAAGTCTCACTAAACAAAATGGAAGTTACTTCTGAGTAGGCATGTAAGAACTGCTCTGTGGAAGTTGTTTCTCACATTACAATGAAACATGAGAGTATGTTTGTGTTTTGAAAAGGCATGCAGATATCATTCTACTTTCACAGCATGAAGCACCCAACTTTCAGCTAACTCTTTGAACTGTTAGATCTGACTAGTGTGTGGCAAATATGGCCTGGTTGCTGCTGTGTCATAAACTTAATATACCTACCTATCTGCCAGATCCTTCTCAGTTTTTCCTGGTCTGACTGAGAGCTATTTACAATTGAAATAAAAAGCCAAGTGTCATCCCTTATCTCAGGTGGGGGGGTGAGCTTTAGCCCTCCAGATGTTGCTGAACTACATCTGCCTTCATCTGTGGCCATTGACCGTGATCGCTTGGGCTGTTGGGAGTTGAGGTTCAGCAACCTCTGGAGGGCCAAAGGTTCCCTACACCTCCCTTATCCGTACAGTGTGAGAACCTGCCCTCTGATACTCAGTGGAGATACACAGTGGTGTATATTGTCTGCTTTCTATGTCTAATTTTCCCCTCCGCCTTCAATTGACCTTATAGGAAGAGCAGCTTGATTCCTCTAGACTCATTCGTCAGTTCCATTACACAGTGTGGCCAGACCATGGTGTACCGGAAACCACCCAGTCCCTCATCCAGTTTGTGAGAACTGTACGAGATTATATCAACCGAACACCCCGTGCAGGACCAACCATAGTACACTGCAGGTATTAGCAGGACAACAGTGCTTTGAAGACTGGGTTGGGGGTGGGCAAGAGAGCATCAAAAAGTATTTGCCTTTATTTGCTTTCCAGATTCATTGAACAGGTAGGACTTCTGATAGCCAATTGGAAGTTTATGTCTTCCCCAAGTGCAAAGTGTACCTACCAAGAGATCATTCTTCCAACCGTTTTGCCAGTGGGCAGCACTGAGAAGTCTCCCTGCTTCTCTCTCAGTTAAAACACAAAGGATTGAAAAGATGGAAATACAAATGAGAGCTCAGCTTGAGCCTCCAGTGTCTATTTCTAGCCAGAGGAGGAAGAGGAGCAGCAAATCAGGAGACACACTGTTTCTGTATTCTTTTTCAGTGCTGGAGTTGGAAGAACAGGCACCTTTATTGCACTGGATCGAATTCTTCAGCAGTTGGACTCAAAAGACTCTGTGGATATTTACGGGGCTGTGCATGATCTGAGGCTTCACAGAGTCCACATGGTCCAAACAGAGGTAAGCATTATTAGGATGCCACTATTATCATACCACAATAACCGGAGAGTCCTTGCTAAAAACTGAATTGTTTGGTTCAAACCAGTGTATGAAATTCCAGCACACTTTTTCCACTCTCCGGTCTTCCTGGTCCACTTTTCTGGGTTTGGGTAAGGTTCTGGTGCTGCTGCTGCAGCAGCAGCAGCAGCAATTGCAACATTACCTTCCCACAAGCCCCTTCCCTCACCAGCCCTCCCCAAACACTGCTTGTTTCCACCCTCTCCCTTCCTCTCAACAGAAATAAGTCTCCAGACCAGTGGTTCCCAGCCTTTTTTTAGCCATGCCCCACCTAAGCATCTCTAAAATCCTGATGCCCTCCCTGTGACATATTAATTCTTATTATTCAAAAAGTGAACTCCTATTCACATGGAGGAAGCTTAAAAGGCCATTAACTGTTAACTCATTCTCGAATTGCCCCCCTTAAAAATCAAATTGCCCCCCTGTGGTGTGTGTGCCCCACATTGGGAACCATGGCTCTAGACCATGTGTGAGGTTTCTCTAGCTCCTCTTCCTCCTGTGCCCTTCTTTCCTCAATTATACATCTTCTCCCTCACCTCTCAAATTCCTGGTCAGCTAGAAACTGCTAATCAGCTAGGGGAAGTGGTCAGCTAGCATAGATAAGCTGTTCTCATTTTTATGTGTTTTTATCTTGCATTTTTTATGCTGTGTACAAATGAAAGCTGGTATACAAAGTTAATAAATAAATTGCTGGTCAGCTAGCAACTGCTTGTCAGTTATGGGAGGAAGTCAGCTAGCAAAGGTAAGCTAGGCACAGGTAACATTCCTCAAGGGCCAGAGTCTCTGTTCCCTGCTGTGATTAGAACACCAATTAAGGAAATGGAACGTCCCCCCTGCCATGCATATTGATGCAGGGGGTGTTGGCGGGGGTGGCATTCCCAATTAGCAGTTGGGTAAAGCCTACTGCTTCCCACACTAAGGTCATGATTCAGTCCCCCCCTCCACTCAATCCCCTTGCTGAAAATGTGTGGTTTTTAAAAAATAAAAAACACCCTGCACTTAAGGGCACAGATTAGTGAACCAATGTATCGTCTAGGCCTTAGCTCATCCCTCTTTGTCTTCTTGGACCTCATGCATCATTTCCTAAAAGTGCTGAGCTCTCATGTAACATCTGGATTTCTATGGCTATCCAGCCACCCGTCCTATAACAAAGCTTTGCTTGTACAGCCGTACCTTAAGTACCTTTTATCTCCCATGATGCTGGCTAGCCGCACTTCAACAGGAGGTTTTTTCCCCCTTCTCCTTTCTTCGCTCCTTTTTGTACACCTTCTGTATTGCACAGATGAATGCTGGTACTACAAAACAATCAGTAGCTGCTGCAGCTTAATTACTTAACTTTTCAAAATACGAGGGGGATGTACTTGCTCCCTAACAGCAGCCTCACAAGAAATGTAGTCCTTTACAATGAGGGAAGTGAAAGCAATTTTCACCAGCTCTGGGGAAGTGCCTGTTTCACTATCCATTTATATAGACAGCAATTTACAGGCACTCTGGAAATTCTTCTGACAAATAACTAGGGATTTTTCCCCCCTCCATGGGTGAAATAGGGTCAGTGTTTCAGAGCATTAGGCTTAGTAGGGTAGACAATGGTTCAAAAGATGAGACATACTTAGGAGCTCTGTGTATGAGTGCTTAGAAAACCATCAGACAAACAGGCAGAGATAAAGAAGGATATATAACTGAAGATGTAGATACTTATCTGTGAGCTTATTACTTAGAAGCTGCAAGGTCAGAGGGAGAGACAACTTTTAGTGTGTTCTATTTATTTACCAAGCAGGTCTTGCCATCATTCATTATTATGGTATTGGGAAGAAGAGATCAGTCTCTTCCCAACATGTTGTTCACAAGTGGGTAATAAAACAAGATGAGAGCACAATTCTTTAATTTAAAACACACAGAAAGAGAGAGAGAAGTCAGTCACATAATGGTATTTAATCAGAGCTACTAGAAAACAAAGAAAAGCAATGTGTACATTTCTGTGCTCTCTTAAGAGGTATTGCAATCACAGGCTAACCCAAAGTGAGCTATGATACTAGTGGCTTTACTTGCAGTGCCAGTTCCCAGAGGTTGGTGCTACTGTTGTTGGTGAGGACACTTGGTATGCTTGCAATCAGGGTGCTTCCAGATAGGGATAGGTGCTCCTCGTGCATGCATGTTTGTTTGTTTAATATTTTTTCCTCATTTAATCTGGATTTTCAGTGTAAAATAAGACAAGTTAAAAAAAACAAAAAACACCCTGATGCCAGCTTCCCATTTGCAATATCTGAAGGACATCTTTGCAATATTAAGCCCCTATTTGAAACCATCACAGCATTATGCATGCTGCTGTGAAGTCCAGGAAAACATGCATCTTGCACCAGTAAAATAAAATAATAATATATGTGTTGGGCGGCTTCCAACACATATAAAAATCTAACCAAACATTAAGGACTTGGCTACATTGGTAAATAAAAATTGCTTTATATGCATTGTTTATGCTTTCTAAGACTGTGACACCAGCTGGGTAGTGTGGAGTTTCATTTTTGCTAAGCCGATTTCATATACAAAGTTTACAGCGCATTTAACTGAAACACTTCTTTGATGTGTCTAGAGCCAGCCTCATAGTAACAATCTGACCCAATATAAAAAGTCACAATAACTTTAAAATAAACAACATACCAAGCAAAGCAACATTCAGCAATCCATCAGGATCTAATAGTAAACAGTAAAATTAAACCTCAGCAAATAATAATTAAACAGTTTGCACTTATCAGCCACAATAGAGAATTACAGTACATCTCCCTCACTGGTAGAGAACAGGGGAGGAAACAAACAGAAGGACCAATGGGATGGGAAAGTCTTATTATTATGCTGGAAATATGGAGTAGGGGAGGATTAAACAGGAAGAGTAGCAGAACTGGGAGAGTGGATTGTTAAAGTTCAGTGTTGTAGTCTGGGATCCTGCAAGCCTTCATTAGTTTAAATTCTTCCTGGTTCTCCCTCCCCTCCAACCAGGCACAATGAGAGAGGGACTGTTCCAGCGGTATCAGAATCTGGGTCTGTTTAATTTGTCAGGTTACGGTCATCTACAAATTCCTGTGTCTCTCTTACAATACAGAGACTTAGACTGTCCTTAGCACTGTTTGAAAATGCTATGGTGCTGTTGCTTGGATCATAATGAAAAATCCAAGCGCTTCCTTATAAATGAGATGCTCTAATAAGTTCAAGCTTAAGGTTTTTAACAGGCAAAGCTGAGAAGCCTGTGTTATAATTGTGGGGAAGATTTTCCATGTAGGCACTAAAAATGATTGCATTGCAAAAGAAAAAGAAAAAAAAGACGCCTTAGTCACAAGGCTGGCATCACTCTGGAAAAATATTACCACTATTAAGATGATGAAAATCAAATATACATGCATTATTAATTTAATTAACTAACGGGGATATTCTTCCTTCCTAGTTAGAAAAGTGAACTAATTTATTTTTAGATGGGATTTACAATAATATTCCAGTTATCTGGTATAAAAGTGAGGAGATGATTGAATGGTTTTGAGTTCTTTCATTACATTCAAAATTCAACATTTTGAACTTTACTATGATCCAAGCAGAATAGGAAGGAGGCAAAGAGGCCTCCACAGTCTTACTGCCAGAGTTGAGATTTGGTGACTTGCTGCTTCTGTCAAGGAAATGGACCTTTCAGATCTACCTCGCATGGCTGTGGGCTAAAATGTACTGTGCAGTCATGCAATGCAGCTCATTTAAACCAATTAGGCCCTCCTTACTTGTACATTTCTGGATCAAGAGGTCAATATTTCATAGCACTTTGGGGGCTAGCAAGAACTTACAGGTGGATGTTGAAATAAACAGTGGGAAAATCTCCCCCCGCCCTTCATGCTCTATAATCTAGTAGCATTACAGAAGTCAAGCCTAGGGCAGGAGCAACCATTCTGAACCATCTAATGTGGTGTGCCTGGTGGGGAGCTAACATTCCATTCCAGTCTGGTGGTATGCCATCCAAACCCAATGCCTCCAGTCCACTCAGTTATTAGGAATTCTGGCCCTTTAACACCTTAAATTATGGGGGAAAGAGAACACTTGGATAAGAGGATTTTCCATCCTAATAAGCCAGCTGCAAAAGGCTGTCTAAGCTGTGAAGGAAGCAGGAACCCCCCCCCCCAAACAACTTAATGATTCAGGTGTTGATTGGTATCAAGAGATGAGAGGGATCTGTCAATTTTTATTTCTCTCTGTTTCTCATTTTTCCAATCTTAAATTCAGCTTATCGAGTTTCTGTGCACATTTGCAATTTTCAAAGAAACCGTATGAAAATTCATAACATTGTGTGCATGCCTGCTAATATACACAGATTTATGTGTTATATGATTTTTTTGCAAGCAATTTGCACCCAGTGCATGCTCTCTCTTTAATATGGTTTGGTTAGAGAATGACAATGCAAAATTCATAAAATAGAGTGTGTGTTTTTTCCCAGGGAAAGCTGTTTTCCAGTTCATATATTGGTTCAGAAAGTCCAAAATGACCTGAACAAATATGTTCTCCTATCACTAGGAAAGGAAGACCTGAAAAAACATTTTTTTCCTCATCTTGACACATTCTCTTCCTTCATTGTAGTGTCAGTATGCGTATTTACATCAATGTGTGAGAGATGTCTTAAGAGCAAGAAAGCTACGCAGTGAACAGGAAAACCCATTGTTTCCAATATATGAAAATGTGAATCCAGAGTATCACAGAGGTAAGGATATTTTTTTTAAGATTAATAATATAACTTTATGATGTATAACAACATGATTATAATATAACTGGTAGTTATAGCAAAAGCAGCCATCTCTTTCAGTAAATATAAAGATTGCAATTTTGAATGTCAGCACACAACCTGGGACTTCTGTTAAAAGAGCTGACAATGGATGGTGAATCATATAATCTGCTTCTTACGGGTAAGAAGGTATCATGAGCTGAGAAGAGAAGCAAGATGGTTCTGAGCATTAACCCTCATTTTCTTTTTCTTTAGTTGTTCATGCAGTTCCTTTGAACCTACAACTCCCTGACATTTGTGCTGTTATTGCGCAGTCCACCACAACAGAGGATTAAATATTTTTATTTAAACCAGTCTACTCCCATTGAAAAAGTTGAGAATTTACACCCCAGAACTTTGAACGAAATCTCATGGATATAGTATATTACTGTCCTCCAACTTGACCTTTCTATTATTTGAAAGAAATCTCCGCCATTCAAGGCATCTCTAAACACCATCTAGTTCTTTCAACTTTTCATGGGCTCTACTTAAAGGCTCCATTACAGGCTTAATGTGTTTCCCTTCATGTGTTGTATGTTCATATGCCATATTTTATGCTATAGAATAGCACCCTTTTGCTGCCTTTTGAGGTTTTAGGCTTTCTGGAGAAGGGAGAATATATTGTGCTAATAAAATACCAGACATATTTACTATACCAAACAAACGATCTTGATAAGAATAACCTGCCTTGCCCTTCCATCACTTTCTTTGCTTGACATCTTGCTCCAGTATAGGAAGTCATAATGAGAGGATTTACTAAAGCCGCCTTATCAATTTTTGATAGTGGTGTCTTGTATAGTAATCAGTTCTGTGGTGGTAGATTCACAGAATATCTGACTATTCTGCAGCTAAATGCCCAGTAAACTTTTTTAAAGTCTCTATTTTGTTCAAGGATAGCCAATGTGATGTCTCCAGATATTGTAGACCACAACTCTCTTCATCCCTGGGCCATGGTGGCTGGGGCTGAAGGAAGGTTTAGTTCAAAACTCCAGAGAGTAGGCATGATAACTATACAGTGGTACCTCGGGTTACATACGCTTCAGGTTACAGACTCCACTAACCCAGAAATATTGCTTGAGGTTAAGAACATTGCTTCAAGATGAGAACAGAAATTGTGCTCTGGCGGCGCAGCGGCAGCGGGAGGCCCCATTCGCTAAAGTGGTGCTTCAGGTTAAGAACAGTTTCAGGTTAAGTGCGGACCTCCGGAACAAATTTAGTACAGTGGTACCTCGGGTTAAGTACTTAATTCATTCTGGAGGTCCGTACTTAACCTAAAACTGTTCTTAACCTGAAGCACCACTTTAGCTAATGGGGCCTCCTGCTGCTGCCGCCCCGCCACAGCGCGATTTCTGTTCTCATCCTGAAGCAAAGTTCTTAACCTCAAGCAATATTTCTGGGTTAGTGGAGTCTGTAACCTGAAGCGTATGTAACCCGAGGTACCACTGTACTTAACCCAAGGTACCACTGTACCTGATTTAGATTCATTTATTTTCACAAGATTAATGGATGTTCCTTTGCGAGGGTTTGCAGTTTGAATCTTATTGCTGTTTCATAGGTACAAATGTGTGGGTGTTTTAGGCCAATTTAACTGCCATAGCTCCCCCACCCAACCCCCCAGCAAAAAATTGATCCTACTGCATGAATTATTAAGATTTCTGTTAATTCCCTGCTAGAATTGTTTTCAACACATGCGTATGCCAACTCTCCAGAGCACAGATTATTTACAGCACTGTTGAAAGCCACTAAACAGGCTTGTTGGACTCTCACTCCTATCATCCCTGACCACTGAAGTCTATAACATCTGGGGAGTACCAAGATGGCTGCCCTGAAAAAGATACTTTTTTTTTAAAGAACCTTTTCCCCTTTCACAGAACTAAAGTTCCCAGAGTTCCCTGGGGTAAGGAATGATGGCTTAACCAGTTCAAAGCTGTAACTCCAGATGGGAGGAAGTCCTACAAAACTATGCAGCACTTGCATCTGAGTAGACAAGTTTAGAACTGCACTGTAAGTCTGTAGTAGATGATACTGAATACCAATATGGCTACCTCCCCACCCCCCATTGCAGAGCTTATGTCCTTTAAGAGCTGTGTGATAAGCAGAAATCCAGCAGGGAAGGCTTAACCTAATCACAGTACTTGTATGCCTAAAAGGGCTTTCTTTCCTCAATTTCTGCTTTTTATATAGCTTGGATTTGTTATTTGTTTTTGTTTAAAAGATTTATAGGGCAATGTCCTATTAGCGTTAAAAAGGCAGGAGTCCTGTCAAGAAAAAAAAATATATGACTGTTCTGTCTTGTTGTTCTAAGGCACAGTTGCCGCTTTCTTATTTTGCATAGAGACACAATTCTGGTATCCAGCTATCTATATCATTCTAGTGCTTTCATAAGGACATGTTTACAGGCTGGTACTGGAAATACGAAAACAAAACCATTCTGTATGCTCTTCCTAACTTCTGTTTTCTTTTTGTTTCAGATGCTGTTTATTCAAGGCACTAAAGCTCCAACAGATTCCTGCTTGTTGCAGTTGTATCTGTTGGGTTTTTTTTAAAAAAAAATATTTTATGCACTACAGAAGTGCCAGACATGTTTGATACTGTGTATAATTTATTAGTCTGGTGACATTTTTAAAGTATATAATTTAAATATAATAGATATTGTTGTATATAAATGTACTTTGCTATTGTGTAAATATGTATTTTATCTATAATGTTTATATTAAGCTTCAGATAATACTATTTTTCCATGCTAAAGTTATTTTAATGAATTCTTCCCTATAAACTATCTTTTGCTGAATAAGTAGCAAGTTTTTAAGCATGAGACAAAACAGTGTAACACAACACTTCCAGGCATGGGTGGGCAACCAACATACCTAGACTTGCTCCTCCTTGCAGCTATGTTGTTAAGGGTTAAAAATTACTGATCATTCAAGAGCTGCAAAAGCATGCATATTTCATACCTTGTGAACTGTGATATCAGCTTCCATTCATCTGTGCGCATGTCATGTTCTTTAGACTTCTGAAGGCATCAGGGTTTTAAATAATAATGAAGACTGCAATCCTGAGGGGGAGGGAGACAATAAAGAAACTGTCATATTATAGTTGACGGGGAAGACCTGGCACTAGGGATAATAGCTTCATTGATGCACAGGAAACTGAAGTGGTGCTCCAGAAAACCTGCTAAAGGTTGGGAAAGTACAAGGAGGAAGCAGCTGGAGAGAATGACTCATGGTTTCGGTTGTCTCTGTACTAATGCACAGAGTAAGGGGAAACAAGCAAGACAAATATGAGCTCTTAACACAGTATGGAGAAGACAGATAAATACTATTAGGTGACAGAAGGCGGAACACCTACTTTACCTCTTTCATTACTCAAAAGAAAAGCAGTGCCCAACCTGTTGAGAACAGAATAAACGATGCACAGAGGGAGCTACAGCCCAAGATGTGGTAATGGAACATCTAGCTACCTTAAATGAATTCACATCTCTGGGACCTGATGAAGTGCACCCAAGAGTACTAACCTTCCTTGGAGGTTTGTTTTAAAAGATTTCTTCATTGCCGGGAGTTGGATTAGATAACACTCAGGGTCCCTTCCAACTCTGACACTCTGCCCAAGGCCTGCTGCCTATTTTTCAGCATCAGATTAATTTCCAATGAGACACTCTGGAATGAACAAAGTTGCTCAACTTTTAAGAACAGCCAGCTGCTTTAATTGGCTCACTTTTATGAAGGTGTTGCAATATGTTAGGTCAATAGGAACAGATGCAGGGCATTAAAGAGTTCTGTTAAATAGAACATTGTTGCTAAATGGGACAATAATTTGAGGTTGAACTGTTTCCACTGTTGACGCTTAACTTCATATTTTCACTATAAAATGAATATGCAGCCTGATCTGAAAAATGCATGCAGTGAATAAACACTTACACAGCACAAATGTATTTTAGATGCAAAGGCTAGAATATTTGTGCAGCACATTAAAAAAGTTTTGAAGACAGAGCCTGAGTTTGATGAGAGACCATCTGATAGAAAAGAGTCTTCAGCCCAATAAAGACATAAAGACTATCATCAATCCTCTCTACATGTGGAGGACAAAGGCTCTATATGCAGAGAGAATGAATTATAACCAAGATTTTGCCACATTCTTAAAATACTTCAAACCTTGCTGTTCATTGCAAATTGCTTTCTTTCCAAAAGAGGTGGAGGGAGGTCATTAATATTTATAGCCAATGTTGTGGTGTTTCTGGACATACCACACAAAGAATCCCTGCTGTACTTCATCTAATTACTTCATTTGCATGCCCCCTTTCTGACAAGGTGCCCGAGGTGATGTACAAAAGAAAGCATTTACAGTCAAATGCAATGCCAGTAAAATCAAATTTTAAAGCAACAACTGGATACAGAAAACATATAAATACAAGTAGCAGCAATTAAGAGAGATATTTGTTTATGGCACAATACTACATGTTGCCAACTCAGATGTAAGACCTACTAAGGGCAATGGCACTTACTCCCAGGTAAGTTGTGTATAGGATTGCAGCCTCAGCAAACAAAATGACTCAACTAAATCACAGATGGCAAGAAGAGAGGTAGCCTGCCAGGCTTTCACAGGGTCTCTGTCCATACAAAAGCAGGGATAGGAACACTGTGGCCTTCCTAGTTTTGTTGGACTACAACTCCCATCATCACTGACCATTGGCCATGCTTCCTGGGACTGATGGGAAGTGCAGTCCAACAACAAATGCTCCCCATCCCTGACCTACATCCTCTAATTCAAACATGTGACTTTTCAAACGTTTCTGAACTACAACTCCCTGACCATTTGCCATGCCAAAATTGCTTAACAAAAGTGACGTGCACCTCCCCCATGTAACCTTAATGGGACGTGAATGTTTTACATAGGACACAATTCCCCTTACACACATCATACAAACATTTTATTTGAGGGTAAAGACTGACTCACGTGCCCCCCCCCCCCGCAAACTGGTCCTAAGATTACGGCAACTGAAAGCACACATTGGCTAGCTGCACAGTGAAGTGGTCGTCTCATAGCTTTCATTAGTAACTGCTGTTATAAGCTTGTGATTCTTTTTTCTGTTCTGATCAATCACATGTGGAAAAACTAATCAAACAAAATGTAAAGGTCAGCCAGAAGACCCCTGCACACTTTTTTATATTTTCAAACAGCAATGTGGCTGTTGGTAATCCATCTAGTATTTAGTAAGAGTAGTAACTTGATAAAACCTGTTTTAGCCCTCAGTGAATTTGCCCAGAACATGGGGTTGTTGAACAGAAGCACAGAATTTATTTTTGAGGGGACCTGCCACCAGGGGCACAGCAAGGCGGTGCAGCCCACACTGGGTGTCCCCACTGAGGGGAGTGACAAAATGGTGGACGACACTCGCCACGGGGCCTGCAGCACACCCGAGCCACGCGTCTCTCCTGGGAGTGACACAGTGGCTTGGGTGCCTGCAGGCTCAGCGCTGCCCCAAACAGTCCGCCCGTTGCCTCCCCCTCAGCTGTAGGGTGGCAGAGTGGGAGGAAGCAGGCAGACTCCTTGGAGGCCCCATGGTGCCCCCGTGGGTGGCCGGTCCCACCCCCGGGCGCAGGGCACACGCGCCACCCCAGGCACCCAATCAGCTTGCTCTGCCGCTGCCTGCTACCCCTCTGCCCATTGCCTCCCTACTCATAGGAAGACTTCAGCAGGCTTCTGGCTGTTTGGCTCTCCGTTGTTAACAGCAGGTATCTGTTTAAACTGGTTGGACACAGGCTCAGCTAAGCAGAAAATCAAAGTTAAATTTAGAATCATTTGTCTATGCTCGGAAAAAGAAACTGGGAGCCAGTGTGCAACCCTCTTGTCACCAAGGAGACAGATGGAGCAGATGCTTCTTCGTTTTTAGCACTTTACAAACCAGGTGTTTTTTGGCTACAAAACGCATGGCAGGGAACAGCTGAGGAAGAAATCTCCCTCCCTGATCCCATAGAATCTAATTCCAGTGAAGGCCTTCCAGTGTGGCCCTCCCTTCACCTGCCATGGCCGTTATGCTCCTGTGCTGGCAAATCAGCACATTCCATGACTCCTTCTCAATAGCTATCAATAAATAATAATAATAATAATAATAATAATAATAATAATAATAATAATAAATGATTTATACCCCACCCACTCCCAGTGGGAGTGAAATGGAAAGTAGTGTGCAATTATAAATTCACATTGCTTCTTACTTCCCTGTTTACCTACCAAAACAATGCAGTGGGAAGGAGGGGAGTGAATTTAAATGATCAAAACCTTGTGTCTCTTTTGAGGGCAATTGATTTGACGTTCATCAGCAATCCTGTTTCCTCAGCATCACGGCAAAAATGAGATTCATTACCAGTAATACAATTACAATGTGTTGAGCAACTCTGAGGAAACATCAACTGCCCTATATAAATTATCTCCGAGATCTATTAAAGTGTCATCTTTCTGCTGAGGAAATGAATCCTATTCAGTAATATATGATGTGAGAGCAAGCATTTTGGATTGTACATCATTCGCCAAAGAATACAAATGACACTCCCTTTTCTCATTTCCACTGCTCTTTGTTTTCATTTTTCTCATTTGTACACTCTGTGTATACAAATAAGACCACATCATTCTGCCAACAGCCATTTCAACCACTTCTGGAAGCCACACTTGTGATTGGTTCATGAATCTATTGCTCCCTATTGTTACCATATTCTCTGCAGAATCAACATCTGGCATGTTCCCAGAAACCAGATGAATAAAAGTATTGACAGATTACAATGCTTTTGTATAAGATTGGTACCACTATTTTCTATATATTTTGGAAATTATTTGTCTCTTTGCTATGCCTTTGGACACCATTTATAGCAAATCCAAACTGGAATGCTGCTCTCCTTGTAAATATTGGCCCTCAAATGAACTCCCCCCCTTTTTTTTACTGTATAATTTAGTTCTTGAATTCTGCCGAAGAACAGTGTAATTACTAGCAACCTCACACCCAACAATAACAACAACGCAGTTTTGAAAGGTTCAGCCCACCCTCTTGATTCAAAATGATCTAAACACAGATGAAAACCTGCTCCATGATCTCAGGAACCATCCTGCACAATTTATTCTGTGAACTGATAATTGCTGCAAGCAACATAGGCCACTGGTCCCAAAGCGTATGGGAAACCGCCCTACTGGGAAAGCTAACCAACAAACTCAAACTAGCACGGGGACAAGCTACAGAAGATGCCTTCACCCCAGTGTGGTTCCCCTTTGTTAGATACACAACACAACAAGACAATGACCTATTCCCCCTTCAGCAGCATACAAATCAATATGGCTCACCTGACCCAACAACCTAGCCCACCTCCCTCACACAAATAAACCACACCGCAATCAACTAAACACAACCAAGCAAGCTCAGGAACCCCTAACCTATCGCAATATTGATAATAAATAAATAACTAAATAAATACTCAAAGAACCCGCTCATGTGATGCTGACACAACCCACCCCAACACTAAGAATAGGCAACAGAACGAAAGAACAATATCCCCATTTCTCTACCCCTTCACCAAGATGTCTATTACAAAAATGTCTCTCACCAAATGTAAACAAATTGAAAAAGACTGAATTCAAAGTGGAGACAACAGATGTACTGTTCCCCTGTTTATCTGTAACACAAAAAAACCAATAAAACTAATTTAATAATAATAATAATTCCTGCAAGCATCCTCACTGCTGTCACAGAGCATTGCATGACATCAAAATGAGCAAGGCTATCCGTGTGCATCACTAGAGTTCTACTGTGTGCAAAGCAGAACCCTTTAGAACTTTGGGTCGTGTAAATACATTTTAAATGTAAAGGTAAAGGTAAATGGACCCCGGACCATTAAGTCCAGTCGTGGCCAACTCTGGGGTTGCGGCGCTCATCTCGCTTTATTGGCCGAGGGAGCCGGCGTACAGCTTCCGGGTCATGTGGTCAGCATGACTAAGCCGCTTCTGGCGAACCAGAGCAGTGCACGGAAACATCGTTTATCTTCCCACCGGAGCGGTACCTATTTATCTACTTGCACTTTGGTGTACTTTCGAACTGCTAGGTTGGCAAAAGCAAGGACCGAGCAACGGGAGCTCACCCCATCGCAGGGATTCAAACCACTGACCTTCTGATCGGCAAGTCCTAGGCTCTGTGGTTTAACCCACAGCGCCACCCGCATCCCTATATTTTAAATGTAAGTACAGTCTAAAACGGGAAGCGGGTGGCGCTGTGGGTTACACCACAGAGCCTAGGACTTGCCGATCAGAAGGTCGGCGGTTCAAATCCCTGCGATGGGGTGAGCTCCTGTTGCTCAGTCCCAGCTCCTGTCAACCTAGCAGGAAAGGTAAACGGCGTTTCCGTGCGCTGCTCTGGTTCGCCAGAAGCAGCTTAGTCATGCTGGCCACATGACCCGGAAGCTGTACGCTGGCTCCCTTGGCCAATAAAGTGATATGAGCACCGCAACTCCAGAGTTGGCCACGACTGGACCTAATGGTCAGGGGTCCCTTTACGTTTACCTTTACAGTCTAAAACAAATATAAACTAAGCAACATGAAACTAATTTGGCAGTCCCTGCTTAGCAATCCATCACTTCTGATGAGCTGTGCTAAAGCTGCACATGTTATGCCAGTATTGAGTTTGAGCTTGAGTATCAGACTAGGATTGGGGAGACATGAGTTCAAATCTCCACTCACTTGGTGACCTTGGGCCAGTCACCATCTCTCACCCTAACCCACTTCACAGGGTACTTGTGTGGATAAAAATGGAAATAACCTTAGACTCTTTGGAGGGAAGAAAGGATATATTTATCTAATAAATAAATGACGTGATTAAAGTAATAATTCGATGCAAGGAAATCCCATTGAATTAAATGGTACTTATTCACAAGCAAGTCGGTATACGATTGCATCCTAAAACAGCAGATTAGGCATGCATGATGCAGGGAGTTTAAGCCAATGCAAAATTCCCTTTTTATGAAATACATCATTAAAATAACATGAGAGGATAGTCTAAAGTTAATACTATTTTATTAAAAAATAAAGCATTGCAGCAGAGACCATTGTTTCCTTTGCCAAGGCAATGAATTTTTCATGCTGAGAACTTAGTCCTACAACATTTCTGTTTATAAAACCAGAACTCTATGGATTTCAGGAGAACGAGGACCCCACAACCTCAGTTCATCCTATGATCCAGATACAGTTATGCACTTCCAATTTTTCTTCATTTCAGCAGAGAAAAACTCAGCATATTATTATTAACTCTTCAACATCACTGGGACTTAAAAAATCATTAATGTTGGCTGGATTGTACTCTCTGTGCATGAGGGTGTGTGTGTGTGTGTGTGTGTGTGTGTGTGTGTGTGTGTGTGTGTGTAAAAACACTACTATTCCTGCGACTGACTAAAAGTTTACAAAGCTTAAAACTGTGTTCCATTTAAATCATTAAGGCTCATACAACAGGCATAAAAGCAAAATGTCAAACTGGGAAGCCAAAAGCAGATTGCAAAAAGGAGGCGGCTAATCAAACACCTGGCAATTTGCACTACGCTGCTGGTGAATGAGTCTGGTAAGCTTGTTGTACTCATTTGTTTTGCTATCATTAAAAAATAATAGATATGGAGGCAACTCACTTGCTCCACAAAACTCCTGCAAAAGGTTTGATTGCAGATGTTATTACTCAGGGTCTGTCATTCCATGTTTTCCAGAATGAGTGTTTAAATGGTTTGAGTTTTCTGCCAAATAATAATCTAATACAGTATCAACTTTTAATCCAGGAATGGGCAACCTGTAGCACTTTCATTTTATTTTATTTTTAAAAGCATTAACTAGCCAGCTCATTAAAAAAAATATTGTGGTACTGCCACTAAAAACATCATCATCATAATTATTTATTAAATTTCTATACCACCTTCCATCTGAGGGTCACAGGGTAGTTTAAAATAAAAACACACAACACAATAACAGAACAATAACCCCCATCCCACAGTTTAAAATATCATAAAATCATAAAAAATACAGACCAAATGCCCAAGCACTCAGTAAATCTATCCTCTAAAAGCTCTTGGCAAATCAGAAATGTTTTCAGTGGGAGACGAAATATCAAAATTGCAGGTGCCTGTCTGATTTCAATGGGAATAGTGTTGCGAAGTAGGAGTGCCATGACTATGCTGAAAGGTTCCATTTACATACATAGGCGCCGACTCCATGGGGCTTGAGGGGGCTCGAGCCCCCTCAAAAAAATTTTTGGGGGGGCTCAGCCCCCCCAATAATCTCGGCCGCCGGGGGCGGGGGCTCCTGCCTCGCTGCTTCGCAGCACCACCGCCACTGCCAAGGCACTGCCGGGGGGAATTTCCTTCCTCCTGGCGGTTTCAGCCCCCGCGAGAACAGGGGAATCCCGACTGGCCACACCTCCCAGCCAGCCAATCGGCTGGCTGGGGGGCGTGGCTTGCCCTATTTAGGGCCGGAGCCACTTTATTTGCATATTCATGAGCTTATTTATTATTCATGAGCTTTCCCGGGCCCCCCCCCCCAATATTTTTTATAAGTCCGCGTCCCTGTTTACATAGAAACTTGGCCTAGTTTGCTGTAGCCTCTGGCATAATTTCAAAAGCCATCTGCATAAGCCAGGCCTCTGGCCAAAGGGATTTGTTCCTCCTCTTACAGCCTCCTGAGTGGGGGAAAAAGGAGAGGTGTCAGAAAGGGAGAGATGTGGTAGAAGGAGGGACAAAAATGGGTGGCCCTGACCACTTTGGAGTTTGGTCCATTGGTCCAGCCCACCATCAACATAGATTAGTTTTTGGCCTGATAGATTTATTACTTCCAAGAGAATGTGCCCCTCAACAACTCAGGGATGGGGGTGGGAGGAAGGACATAGAGAATACCAGATTGGGCTGTAGATCACAACACTTCTCTGATGAAAATAAAGGTAAAGGGACCCCTGACCATTAGGTCCAGTCGTGGTCAACTCTGGGGTTGCGGCGTTCATCTCGCTTTATTGGCCGAGGGAGCCGGCGTACAGCTTCCGGGTCATGTGGCCAGCATGACAAAGCCTCTTCTGGCAAACCAGAGCAGCGCACAGAAACGCCGTTTACCTTCCCGCTGGAGCGGTACCTATTTATCTACTTGCACTTTGACGTGCTTTTGAACTGCTAGGTTGGCAGGAGCAGGGACCGAACAACGAGAGCTCACCCCATCGCAGGGATTCGAACCGCCGACCTTCTGATTGGCAAGTCCTAGGCTCTGTGGTTTAACCCACAGCACCACCTACGTCCCTTCTGATGAAAATAGGGATGTCCTATTCCATTATTAATAATAATGTTAATAATAATAATAATAATAATAATAATAATAATAATAATAATACCCTGCTCATCTGACTGGGTTGCCCCAGCCACTCTGGGTGGCTTCCAACATATATAAAAACATAATAAAACATCAAACATTTAAAAAAACATTCCCTATATAAGGCTGCCAATAGTTGGAGACGCGGGTAGTGCTGTGGTGTAAACTACTGAGCCTCTTGGGCTTGCAGATCAGAAGGTCAGCAGTTCAAATCCCCACAACAGAGTGAGCTCCCGTTGCTCTGTCCCAGCTTTTGCCAACCTAGCAGTTAAAAGGCACACCAGTGCAAGTGCTGCGAAGGTAAACGGCGTTTCCATGCGCTCTGGTTTCCATCACGGTGTTCTGTTTCACCAGAAGTGGCTAGTCATGCTGGCCACATGACCTGGAAAGATGTCTGTGGACAAATACCAGCTCCCTTGGCCTGAAAGCGAGATGAGCGCCGCAACCCCATGGTTGCCTTTGACTGGACATAACCGTACAGGGGTCCTTTACGTTTTTACTTATCTCCTTGGCTCAGGGGTTGCATAGCTCCATACCATCCAACATTTCTCCAATGAAAATAGGGATGTCCTAAGGAAAAGTGGGGCATTCTGGGTTCAAATCAGAAATGGGGGTGCCTTCTGTAAATCCAGGACTGTCCCTAGAAAATAGGGACACTTGGAGGGTCTGGTAACACAATGTATAAAATAACCATGTACTCTAGAGTAATCCCATTAAGGTTCAATAATATTTGTTATAGGTCACCTCACCATCAACAGATGTTCAAAGACTATCTACAGAAGCAGAAGACCATAACATTGCAGCTGTTGCCTGTTGAACACACCAACAAAAGAACACATTGGATTATTTTTAAAGTCCGTGGGGGGTGGAATAGTGATTTCGACAAGCTCATTATATTTAACAAATATTGTAAAAAAAAAAAAAATTAAATAAATCAGATTCAATTGCATGTAGAAGTAATTAATTTTCCATGGGTTATTTGAAAGCAAAGTAAATAAATAAAATAGTGTTGCTAAAAGCCAAGCAGCCAAACACATATTTGATAGAGGGAAATTGTTTACAGCAGTCCAGGAATTATTCTGAAATATGTCGACCATAAATTCTGTTCTGACCATTGAAGACTTTAAAAGTATCTGGGGGAATATAATACATTTTATATGCTGCATTATTGTATCCATCTGTGTTCCTAACAAACCATTTACCAACCAAAGGTAATACAGTTATTGTTGATTTAAGTTATGTATCTTAAGTGTATTTTTATACTGGAATCAACAAATCCAAACTCTCTGAGCATGTGATGCACGTTTTTATGAACAGTTCATAAATAAAACAATTGCTTATTTAAAGCAAGCTCTTTGCATTCTACCTGGCTGCTTTTTTGTATTATGGATTTTCTTGTCAAGCTGTTCAGAGAAAAGGTCATCAGGAAGTTTGATTGGGGAGAAAAGCATTTCCAGGGAACTTAAAATTAATCCAACGCCCTTCCTTTATATTTCCTTGTACTCGTATGTCACAGATAAATAACCCTGTCGCAACTGATCATTAACTTCTTTCTTCCAGCATGTTTGCCTTTGTGTTTTTAGCAAGCAAAAAGAATACTGTACATTTATAGCCCCATCCTAAATATGCTTAACCTGGGAGTATATTTCACTCCCAAGCAAGTTTGCACAGATTTTCCACTCTAGACTATAAAACCCATACAAATCCCATGCACATTTACCAGGGAGTAAAGCCCACTGAACACAGTCAGGCTATTTCTGAATAAAGGCTGTCTGGTTACTTGGTATATTATTATTTATGCTGTCCTAAATTCCAGGAACTAGAATTGTTGGTCTTTCAAAAAGCACCCCATGGCCCATGGGTGGAATATATATGGCCCTCCAGATGTTGTCAAATTCCAACTCCCATCAGCCCCTGCCAGCAAAGCCAGCAAGGGTGCCAACTTGAATAAAATATTGTGGGGGCCCAAGGTAAGCCCTGCCCCACATAATGGATCAAATGACAAGGTGCACACACCCTATTTGAATGGCAATGCCCATCAACTTTGCAGGGGCACAGCGCTCTCAAATATTTTATTGCAGGGGCCAAAGTTGCCACAGCCCCTAGGAGTTGGCTCCTATGATAGCCAGTGACCAGGGATGATGAGAAGTGGAGTCCAGCAACTTCTGGAGGGACAGAGCTTCCCATCCAGACTGAGCACATAAAAGGATTTCTCTTCAGTTTAATGGAAAAGAACAGCAGCTGTGTCCTTATGCCAATGGCAGTGGAGTTGCCACTTGGCCTGGTCTTTTCAGAACACTGGATTCCCAGGCATAGTGTATAGTTTAGCAGTAGCAGGGCTGGCCCACCCATGAGGCAAGGTGAGGCAACCACCTTGGGCGGCAGGCTTCACGGGGGCAGCAGATCCAGCCTCCAAGGAATGCAATGCCTGCTGCTGCTGCTGCCACTGCTGCAGTGAGAAGAAGAGGAGGGTTTTGGATTTGATATCCCACTTTATCACTACCCGAAGGAGTCTCAAAGCAGCTAACATTCGCCTTTCCCTTCCTCCCCACAACAAACACTCTGTGAGGTGAGTGGGGCTGAGAGACTTCAAAGAAGTGTGACTGGCCGAAGGTCACCCAGCAGCTGCATGTGTGTGGAGGAGCGGGGAAGCGAACCCAGTTCACCAGATTACAAGTCCACCGCTCTTAACCACTACACCACACTGGCTCTCAGTGAGAGCAACAGCTGTGGCACGCTCCTTGGAGGCCAGTTCTGCCACTACAGTGGTACCTCAGGATGCGAACCGGATCCGTTCCGGAGCCCGTTCACATCCTGAAGTGAACGCAACCCACGTCCACGCATCTGTGCGTGGGGAGAAGGGACAATTTAAACTGAGTAAAACGTGCAGTGGAAAAGGTTAAGCCTTCTGTCTGCCTTGTTTCTCCTTTGACTCTATTCCCTCCTTCCTGTGGCTGCTTTGGTTGGTTGGTTTAGAACAGGCATGGCCAAACTTGGCCCTCCAGCTGTTTTGGGACTACAATTCCCATCATCCCTGACCACTGGTCCTGTTAGCTAGGGATGATGTGAGTTGTAGTCCCAAAACAGCTGGAGGGCCAAGTTTGGCCGTGCCTGGTTTAGAAGAAGCTTCATGATGTCACAAATGTCCCACTTCAGCACAGGTCTCTCACTTCAGATCTAGTTTGGCTCATTAACCACATGGAAATGGCAAGAGCATCACACAGGTCATTGAAGAGGTGCTCCTAATCCCTATGAAACTGTTTTATACAGAGGTCTCCCTAGCTTAAGTACTGTCCACAATGGTGGGCATTGTCAATCCTTACACATCTGGATGCCTAAGTGATGTCATTTGGGACCAAATTTGATTCGCTGTAGACATACATCTACAAGTTTGGAAAACCACACTCTTTGATTTCCCTTTGCTCCCCGAGTCTGGGTTATGTGCGAAGTCTGGGGGCATGAGTGAGCTTCAATGTGAAGTTAGGGGTGGGTGGGGTCAGGGAGATGCATCGAATTGACTCCAGCTTCTGCATCTACAGATGGGCATTCACATTCACCAGAGGCTTCCAGCCACAGCATAACAATGACAAGGGAGACCTGCAGTCAAACGTGCAGCTACTTCAGTACTATTTACCTGAGCAATTCCATGCCTTTTTTTTTCTTTTTTCTTTTTTTGAGGGGAGGAGTGTTTCACCCCCATCCACTTTTTACCTCTGAAAATTCCAGACATCGTCTCCCATTGGACCAAGGAAAATCTATACAGCGTTGTGGTGAACCTTGGAGATTTAAAACCGAGGAGAAAAATAATTAACAGAACAAGTTTTTCTAATTATTGAAAAATTCCAAGGCAGGAAATAAGAGCTGTGTATTGTAATACTGAGATCATTCATAATGGGAGCAAACTACTAAGTGGAATGGTAAATTAACTGTGTCCATAAAGTATAAAATTGATTTTCAGCTTTATCTTCGCCCTCAGTATGCTGCAGTCCAAAGGCAAGCTACTATTGCCTCTGCTAGAAGGGATCATTTGAATGCTACCCTCACCCCTTATACAGGAGGTCACACCAAGATAATTGGCTTCGTCTGACCTTTAAAATGGATGTGCTCAGCAATTACAGGAACAGCAGAAAATCCAGTATCTTTAAAAAAATATAGTGGAGATGGCCATGAACATTCTGAAATGTTTCCAGCTGTGGTACATTAAATACTAACCTTTTTCAGAAAAGAATTGTTTTAGAAATGATTTCCCCCATTTTTTTCTTAATGCTGTTTGAGAAAACGCCTTCCCCCATCAGGTATTGTTGACACAGGGGCCAAGTGCTGAAGGGATTATGAGCCATGTATTTTTCACATGCTCTGTCTCCTCTAACTTGAAATATAAGCTACCTCCTTGAAACCGAATTAGACATTTGGGGGAAAGTAACTTGTAGCTTTCATCAAGTAAATTGTTTAGCTGAAATCTCCTTTCTGGGCAGGTAACTTTACTTACAGTTGGAGTAAGGAGGAGCTGGCAGTCCTGAGCCTTTTTGGATCCAGTACCATTGTCTCTCAAGACAGATGGATGCCAACAGCTTTGTCCAACTGGGGAATGAAAAAGAATCTGGGATGCATCACAGCTGGGCTGCCTAGACTGATCTCCAGTTAAAAATAGCCTTTCATAAAAAATGGCAGAACATTCATCATCATCATTCCACCAAGGAAATGCCTCCTTATGGCCTCATCCAAATGGAAGCTTCCCACACATTAGGTTGTAGGGAGCAACCAGGAAGACATGGACCATATTTATTTATCTCTTGCAATTATTTATAAATCCTGCCAAGGTGGCTTACATATTACATATTTTAAAAATAGGAACATATGAAAAACACATTGGGGGGGGGACAGGTATTTTAGGCCACCAACAGAGCAATCCTAATCATAACTACTCAAAAGTAATTGGCTTTTGAATTCAGTGGAGCTTACTCCCAGGTAGGTGCGATTAGGGTTGCTGTAACATTGTGAACGAGGGCAGCCAGTGATGCAGAACAATATGGTTATGAGCTCTGCAGACAAACATATGGAGTGCATTAGAAGGATGCTAAAATCAAGTCAAACCGCATTCTTGGGCCACAAAATAAGAGCAATCTAGGTAGAACTCAAGGGACGTGGGTGGCGCTGTGGGTTAAACCACAGAGCCTAGGACTTGCCGATCAGAAGGTCAGCAGTTTGAATCCCCGCGACGGGGTGAGCTCCCCTTGCTCAGTCCCTGCTCCTGCCAACCTAGCAGTTCAAAAGCACGTCAAAGTGCAAGTAGATAAATAGGTACCACTCCGGTGGGAAGGTAAACGGCGTTTCCGTGTGCTGCTCTGGTTCGCCAGAAGCGGCTTAGTCATGCTGGCCACATGACCCGGAAGCTGTAAGCCGGCTCCCTCGGCCAATAAAGCGAGATGAGCGCCGCAGCCCCAGAGTCGGTCACAACTGGACCTAATGGTCAGGGGGCCCTTTACCTTTACCTTAGGTAGAACTCTGGCAGGTTTTTGCTGGTATGGAAGTGGCTTCCAGTATGTGATGAGCTGTTCCACAGTCCTATTTCTCTAGAAAAAGAGGTACCAGCACCATGAACATCTCTCTTGTTCTCTTCTAATGGCGATGGCGCCCAACTGAGAGGTGTCAGAACTGAGTTCTGGTGAGTTCCGGCTGGGAAAAAAAATCCTGGTGCTCCATCACATTTACTTTTTGAAATCTAAAGAGATCTTTTGATAGCAGACAAGGATTGAGCACTGGGGCAAAAGGTGATGGAGTCCCAAATGTAAAAAAGAAAGATAGCTGTAATACAGTTTCCTCGATGTTCACATTTCACTGAGAGGGACGACATGAAGGAGAGATACCTATCTCTGTTCTCCCCACACAAAAACTCCACATCCCACAAATTGACTTTCCTTTTGTAGTGAATATGTTTTGGGGTTCAATTATGGAGGGACAACCCTTCAGTAGGAAAGTATGTGAACAATACCTGATTGCAGGACTGAAGAAACAAAATTCACTCAAAGCTTTGCTCCTTAAGAATCATCACTCTTACAACCTTAGAGATCCTGGAAAACGGTGCAGGAAAGTGTGCATTTAAAAACTCCAAGAATGTTAAAGGAATCTCAAGGGGAAACATTGTTTTTGCATTTCAAGCTCATTTGTTCTCATTTAGCTGTGAGCGTATTAAGCTTGTAGCTTTTACAGAAGGCACATTGCATACTTTTCTGCATGCTTCTCCCTTCTATACACGTCATCCTTCATTTACTTTTGCTGTGTTCCTTATCTCAGTAATTAAATTATGCAACTCATTTGAGTGTCTTGGACAACAGACAGTGTGAAAGATGGCATCTAAAGTAGGGGAATATTATTATACTATTGTGGGCACATACACCCCAGAGTAAATTGCTTATTTGGAACTTTCTGTGTGGGGCTTAATGTCACCCATGTGTTGAGGCCAAGCCTAACTTTATGGGACTGATCCTAGAATTGGTCGTCCTACCATTCTGTGTATGTCACCATGAGGATATGGTGGTGCTATTTTTGAAGGAACGGATGCATTTAATGCAGACATGAGACTGGGGGTCCTCCAGACCAGTGAAGATTTTTGCAGGTTTATTTTTTGCAAAAACAATGCATTCATGGTGGATGTATACCGGACTGTCCCCTCATCATTCCATTCTATGAGGAGTTCTGTGATGCTAGATGTTATCACACTGTTGCCGTCTTGAAGGGCATTCTTGCACTGTAGAGCAGGGGTCAGCAAACTTTTTCAGCAGGGGGTCAGTCCACTGTCCCTCAGACCTTGTGGGGGGACACACTAAATTTTAGGGGGGGATGAACGAATTCCTATGCCCCACAAATAACCCAGGGATGCATTTTAAATAAAAGGACATATTCTACTCAAGTAAAAACATGCTGATTCCCGGACTGTCTGCGGGCTGGATTTAGAGGGCGATTGGGCCGGATTCGGCCCCCGGGCCTTAGTTTGCCTACCCATACTGTAGAGCAACAAAAGTGGAGCAAAGCATTAAACCTGAACATTCACGCTATAAAAAGTTGTAAGATTTCAGCAGCAAGCTATATGGCATACACTGATTGGAAAGGAACAGCATAACCACCCCAAAATGTTTGCAGGCACAAACAGTATTGAAAGCAGCACAAATCATCATGAATGTACAATTAAAGGGACATATTGAGGGGCCCTGGATGTAGCTAAGGTAAAGGAACACCATGATTTTTCCAAAACCATTAACCAGAATTATATTTTATTTATGCAACAGGAGACCTTTTCTGTCACATAAATGGTCTTAACAACACCAACTTAACTAACAATGTTGGGCAAACCTCAGGTTTGTTTAGTTTGCTTCAGCTTTATTTAATTTGCTCTGAAACCTTGAGCCAAATTGAATCAGACACTCAGTTTCCACTTCTGTGACAGAGTCAACCAACCAGAAGAAGAAAAAGCAAGTTGGGTATAAGTAACATCCCTGTAACATCTTATGAATCTGTGGAGAGAATTACCAATAACCAAGTTACAAATCAGGCATAATGGCCTCAGTAAGAGACAGTAAGGCATGATTAAATCTCTCTGGCATCCATCTGATAAGTGCATTGAGCTGTGATTTAAATCCCATCGATTTGGTGCTAAACCTTTTCCTGGATTGCACCAGGTGCTTTTGAAAGTTATGTAGTACTCGGCTTCAGGTCTGAAAGCTACCATTTCAAAAACGGCCGCTAAATTTGGTTTGGTTTGGTTATTGGTTTTCCAACAACAAAGCTGAGCTCAAAGCACGTCACAGCCATAACAAAGCAGTGGAAAATTACATAATGCCCCCATCAATATAACACTATTATTAAGATTTTTGAAATGTAAGGCATCCTAGTGCTGCAGCAATAAAGCTGCAAGCACATGTGCAAAGCTAAAATGGGTCAGATATGGTTTCAGATTGGATGAGTGACCGTGTGTTGAAATTCCTGCGTTGCAGGGGGTTGGACTAGATGACTTTCAAGGTCTCTTCCAGTTCTACAAGTCTTTGATTCTATAATAGTAAAACCTGAAATCATTTCAGATGTCCTCCTTGCTCTGCTCCTGCAGCTCTCAGACACATCTCACGATGACTCGCGAGGGGCGAAGGAAGAAAGAATGAGGCCGGGGAAGGCTGGCGCTGCAGCAAAATGCTGCTGAACACGCCCCCTCCGTGGCCCCTGGTTGGATGGCCACCGAGGGGGCGTGAGCGCCAGCCAGGCGAGCGGGCGGCAGGGGGCCCCGCCCCCTGCTAGTCGGAGCTCGGGCCCCGACCACAACCCCTCCCCTCCCTTTCAGGGAGGAGAGTCTTTGTGTTACAGCTAATCCACATTCACGAACAGAAAAGGTCACCTGAATCAAGTCCATGCCTACAAAAGGATATTGTACTGGAGGGGAGGGGAAGAGTCCCTCCAACAACCTTGTTTGTAGGGCAGAAAAACTGGAAGCTACCCACCCAAGGTGTTCAGCAGTACTCTATTTCTGGCCTGGACTGCTAACCCCTCTCTTGGGCCCAGTGCATTATGCTGGCATCGCCTGACATTCTGCAGTCTAATATGGCTTTGAATATCAGTTACATTTACTGTTTAGCTTGTTTTTCCTTCTCTCAGCCAAGCAGCTGCAGCACTCCCCATCAAGCTGTGTTCAGGTTGCTGCATTGTCCTGTATTATTCCTTTGTTGTTGATGGATCTTTGGTGCCAGTATTATATTTTCTACAATTTATATTTGTTTTTAACTTTTAATTAACTTCCAAACAGTACTTTGCTTAATTTTGCCTGTATTCATTTTCCTAGACCACCATAGCTTTCAAAATATTTTCACTAAATCCATTCCATTTATAGTTTTGGGATATATTACCATGCAAATCTGTGCATTTCATGCTCAGCTCCCTCGGTAAAACATAACTTGATTTTCTACTTCCCTGCTAATTTGTTTTCCTGTGCGGACACTATTAACTTTCACGGAGCACAGGAAAACAGTGGGTTTTCTTTCTTAATCTCATAAAACATTGACCTAATAAAAACCACATTTCCTATTATTGTCTGAGCATGTTATTCAGTGCTGTTTCTACAGGGCTGGCAGCCGACTTTATGTTCTTTTTTCAAGACTTGATGCCAGATTACATTTTTATAGCATTCTGGAACCACTTCAGGAAGCTGGTGAGGAAAAGAAATTACATAAATGCAAACATGAGGTGTCCACCATGGTTGCCATGCACAACCTTGAAGAAAATGGCCGCCCAGATGTTGTTGCTCCAACTCCCATCAGCCCCAGGCAGAATAGCCAATGGGCAGCGACGATGAGAGCCAGAATCCAATCAAAGTGCAAGAGCCACAGGTTCATCACCCCTGCTTTAAAGCATTTGGCATGGGGGGGGGGCAGGGACTCTCTGGGATTCAAGACAGTTATTGCCAGTTAAAGTACTGAGGTAAATAAATAGTCTGACCTAGTAAAATGCAGGTTCTTGTGTTCCTAAACTCTGTTTAATTCCATTGTGCTCATAATTTCACCTCATCAATTTGTCTCTGTTGCTTATTTGAAACTTGACAAGATATGCCCAAAATAGCTAACTTTAATATTATGAAACTCAACACAAATTAGAGTAAACTCTGCCAAAACATAAGGCAAAAGAGATAGGTACAAAGAAACAGATGAAGGGGAAATTATTCCAAGTATATAGGAAAATAATCTTAAATTGAAGGAATTGATAGCATTTAGGAATCTGCCACCGAAGTCATTCCTGACTGCTCATTGATAGCCATGCCACAGTGGAACAGGCTGAAAGTGCCATTTCATGCTGCTTACTCAGACGTAAGTGCCACTGTGATCAATGGCTCCGACTCCTAGATAAATGTGCATTAGTTTGCAGACTAAGTGGCTAACAATGTTCTGAACTGCTGTGTAAAGATAGGTATGTAAATGTTATAATGCTGTTTTTAAAAATCAGTGCTATGCACCATTTTTCAATTATGCTTACAGTTCTAATCACACTTTAATGCAAGAGGTTCTGTCTTTTCAGATGCAGAAATGAGTTAAACAATGTTTTAAAAATTGTCGCTGCATCACTGCATTATTATTTTTTAAAGTGACAATCAACATGCACTCAACACAGACATTTACAGCACACTGGAAGATACCCGTGGTTTCTTTGTGATGGTAGTCACTGGTCTGAAGTGCCATCACTTTTTTTCTATTTTCTATTTTTGTTGCCATTGGCAGCCATTTTGTGCTGGGACCCACAGCTCTTTTATCAAGATATGAACCCTATTTGTAAAGCACCTTAATAGGGAACTGTTGCTTTTACCGTGTCTTCATGTCCTGAACCCCTGGCCTACCTGGCAGCAGGTCAGCACACCAATCCAAAGTTCAAGGTCTGCAGGTCAACCCACACAAACAAACTCCAAAGTTCAGTAAACACAGTTTAGGGTTGATCCAAGGAGCCAAGTCCAAAGTCCAGCACTCAAGAATACAGCCCAGAGTCAAACCCAAAGCACAGTCCCATAGAGGTCAAGGAGAAGCCAACCCAAGGTTCATCAGCACAGACAGTCAAGCAGGCACAGCACTTCAGCTCTGCTTCCCTTTTGCACTTTGCATGCTGATTGCAGCATCTGGGCTTGCTGAGTCAGTTGATCCTCACCTGTTCTGAGTCTACTCCAGCTGAGGAATCACACACCTCCTCTCAGAGCTAGCGAGCCCCATCTGGCCAACTAGGAAGCTGGGCTGTGGGCCCTTTGCCTGCCTCGGCCTCCTAGAGTGTTCCTCATGCCTCAGAGTCTGTCGTGTTCGGGAAGACAGGGGCTCCTCTGACTCTGGTGATATGTCCTGCCGCTCTGGTTCCTGTGCAGTGACCCCCATCCCTTCACTATCCTCCATCGCCCCATATTTTCTACACCTCTGGTTCTCCATCCTTAGCTTGCCCCAGTGTGTCCTAGTCCCAGCTAAACCCCTCACTCGGATCCTCTTCCTTCTCCCTGTCGTCCTGCCAGTTCATGACACCCCACAATAAATAATGGCTTCGGCAGTGTCAGCCTAAACAGGGCCCAAATGGCACTTCCCTCCTCCACTAACCTCAACACTTTAAGCAAGCTTTGCTGTCACCATTTATACACCAATTCCTGCTTTCACCTTTCCTGTTCCACCATCATGGTGTCCCCTGAAGTGGGTTGCTTCACCCTGCTGAACAACCTGACACAGTGTGAAGGCCAATAAGCCCAGTAAGGAAACTTGAGTTTTAAATATTCCTGGAGGTCAGGGCTATGGATCTAGTGAACATGAAGTGCAACCTCATTCTTAAAACAGCCATTGTGTTGGCATTTGGAAGGAAGGACAAAAAATGGCCGCTCCACAGTGCCTAAAGAGAATATCAAAAGAGGGCACAGATTTGCAAGTGCTAATTTATATGTATAAATGCATATTTAGAAATAAATTTCTATATTTTTACCTCAGAAGACAATGACCATGATGTGTGCTCGCATAGCCCTCTGTCTAAGGGCTACCTGTTGATGGGCAACTTTAAGGCCTCTTTGATCTCCCTTGTTTATCTTTAATCTGAACTTGAATGAGACACACCTTCAAATAGAGGATTGCCCCACTGCAAAGGAGGATATATGCCCATCCTAGGTTAATCCTAGAAAATCATCCAGGACCTAAGCTGGTGCTTAACCTGAATGTCTGTTTAACTGGAGGCCCAAATCATCCGTCAGGGTCCAAGGACCTGATTCCCTTGGCTCACCTGTTCTCTGGTCTGCTGACTCCTTAGAAAAACAGTACTAGAGATGAAAAATTTCCTTGTGATCTAGTATCTGGGATTGTCATAAGATTTGTAGTAGTAGTAGTAGTAGTAGTAGTAGTAGTAGTTATTTAGACTTGTTAGAAGTCTGTTACCCAGTGCTATTTTCCTAGAAAAAGAGGTGCTGGAACTCACCATGAACATCTCCCTTGTTTTCTTAGAAAGGCAATGGTGCCCAGCTGAGAAGTGTTGGAAGTGAGTTCCGGTGAGTTCTGGTTGGAAAAAAGTCTTGACTATACCCTTAAACATACAAAACACCTACCATTCATATAAAATTATAAATGCACACACACACACAAAACAGCCACAGGAAGCTTTGGCAGAACACTAATTCCAGCAACATCACCTCAGTCCATCAAGAGCCTACAGGAAAAATGAAGTCTTTACCTGGTGCTGAAAAGATGTCCTTGAAGCCACCAGGTGGACAAAGAACTTTATGGGTCAGTACATTGAACTGCAAAAAGTTCTATGCAAGAAAAGAAATGCACATTTGACAGCTTCTAATACAAAGGACACTATGGGGGGCGATGACATTCATTATAAGGATATATCCTCTGCTATAAAACACATACCCAGCATCTTACGTTATTCCTTCAGTCATGAATGTTTCATCTTTCCAAATGTATCCATTACACTTCGTGATATTTGGAAGAATAATATATCCCTTGCTGAGACAGACGTACTTCTTGATGTTCATTTGATCCCTATAAATATTGCTCAAGGGGAGCTTTCACGAACCTCCAACCATTTTATTTTGCTGTTGGAACTTGCCATTAAAACAGCATGATCTCTTTCTTTTTCTTTCTTGTATTATCTTATCTCATTTGTAAGGTATAAGCAAACAGCTCTTTTGTTCCGTTAAAGAAATCTTTCATATTCTTAACATTTTAGGTTAAAATATGCACTCCTTGGGAGATGATTGGACTAAAGACAAGCATATACACTAGAATAAAAAGAAGTGGAGAGTGAAAAAAAATTCTCAATACAAACAAATGCTGAATAGTTGCTTCAGACCAACTAGTAGATGTTGCCTAAATATACATGAATAGTCTACTCTTTCAGAATAGAAGCACACAAATGAATACTTGTTCTTATACTGGAAAAGTAATTTTTCAGGACTCAGATACTCACAATCCATGGAAATGTTTCCATGAGGTTGAGTTCAGGGAGGCAGATATGCAAGCAGGTAGGGAGGAGTGGATCAAGGAATCTGTTTCCCCAATCAAACTGGTCAGTAAATTGCAGGTTACTTTCAGAAGTGATGCGAATCACACCCATTTCCTTTCAATTTGCATTTTTAGAAATCTGTTAATGTAACATATATTGTGGGAAGCATTGCTTTTAAAGATAAAATGATAGCTTGGAAAATGTGGCCCATGAATTGGTGGATTTTTATTAACTCTGCCCAGGTACCCAGCCCTACCCACCTTTCTTGGTTCAACTGACCAAATTGTGAAAAGATCTAGCATCCATCTGTGGCGCTTGTGTAAACCTCTCGTTTCTCAGTTTTGATCGCTCTGGTGGTTGTTAGGATACCTCTTGTTCCCCATGCAGCACACCTGGAACAAAGCAGTGGTATAACCAAGATATCATAGAAGAGGTCAGTATTAGACCTTAACAGGAAACCTCCTCAAGCGATGGAGGTGTTGGCTGTTCACAGAAGTCCTGCCCCCAACATTCAACAGCCTTACCCAACAGATCCCCACATTTCTTGTGTTGAATGGGAAGGTCTGAAGGGAGCTTTTCCTTCAATATGTATGGAAACTTCTGCATGATCAAGGACCATACTTTATCAGGGTCCCCAATTATGTGGAGGGTTCTACTTCTATTCAAGCAAACATGAGTAAGCACCCTCTTTAGACCTTCTCCACACATCATGAGGAAGATCAGGGCAATATGCACCAGGCAGGACTTATGTCTGTGCCCATGCTCCCATTCACAGTTTAAATATTCACCTGTTCAGGCAAATGCTAGACAAGAACTTTATTGTCTCGTTACAACAAGAACAGTAACAGGAAACCTCTGAATATACCCAGGTACACCTAGGTCTCGGGCCACTTACTAACTCAGCTATATAATGACACTAAACTGTGTGTGGATATGCTTTCTGCAGACTCAACTCCTCTCAAAATGGTCAAGCAAGTCATGCCCAGATCTCATTGACTTTAATATTACTTGAACAGAACTATTCTGGAATAAGTGGACTAAAACCTCATATTCTGGATACAACCTTACTTTACGCATGAGAATTGAGACTCTCCTGTATGGCTCTTTTCTTAAGATGAAATAATTATGGAAAGACAGTTGTAGCTCCTCAAACGGTGCCTCAACCAAACATGATATGTTTATTATATTCAGACTGAATATACCGGTACATACTGAAATGTGTACTTCATTTTTAAGGCATAGTAAAACCACCGTCTGAAACAGTGGCTCACACTTGTCTTGTAGCTAAAAGCAACACATACAAAGCTAAATTTCAGAAAAGGTGTATAGTCATGTTGAAATTATTTCCTATGTCAAATTTAGAGATCTGAGCAATAAAAAGCTAACCGGATTGAGATATCATGAGAAAAAGAAACCTACCGGTAACTGAAACACATGAAAGAGAATTAGCATCTTTTAATAAAGCTGAGCATCGGAGAGTTTGCTGAAGCAGAATTTTTCAAAGTAATGGCAATATAAATATTGAATAAAACAGAAAAATCAGGACAGTTGGCTGTCTTAAAAGATACATACACCCAGCAGGATATGTTTGAAAAATGTGCAACCAAAAGGATCCTTCAAGATAGATGAAACCAAATGTAAACAAATGAGACCTCCACAGAACTGAGGAATAAAAAATGCAGGTCTAACAAGAAATGCTAACATTGTGACCCTCCAGATGTGATGGGACTCCAACTCCCATCAGCACCAGGCAGAATGACCAATTGCCAGAGATGATGGGAGTCAACATCCCACAACATCTGGAGGGCTGCAGGATATCCACACCTTGCTTAATGGATCAAGTAGCTGTGCTGGAAGAATTGACTCAGTGGGCAATGAACAAACCTTTAGTAGCACTTAGAGATGTTGACATTTCTCACATGCTGTGGCAAATTTCATGCTTTTCTTCTTCAAAGCTTCTATAAAGTTCAGCCAAAAACAAAGCAAAAAGGGGAGGCATGTTCTCCTTGTCATATTGTCCCATTCTCCTGATTTGGGTGCAGCTACAGAGCCTAGGACTTGCCGATCAGAAGGTCGGCAGTTCGAATCCCTGTGATGGGTTGAGCTCCTGTTGCTTGGTCCCAGCTCCTGCCAACCTAGCAGTTCGAAAGCACGTCAAAGTGCAAGTAGATAAATAGGTACCGCTCCAGCGGGAAGGTAAACGGCATTTCTGTGCGCTGCTCTGGTTCACCAGAAGCGGCTTAGTCATGCTGGCCACATGACCCGGAAACTGTACAACGGCTCCCTCGGCCAATAAAGCGAGATGAGCGCTGCAACCTCAGAGTCGGTCACGACTGGACCTAATGGTCAGGGGTCCCTTTACCTTTACCTTTATATAAGGGGGCAAAGCAGAGAAAACCTTATTCCAGAGGATGCAACACATGCTTACCCCAAACGTTACGCTAAATAAGTAAGTTGCAGAGAAGTACCAATAATGTACACTTCTCCCAACAACCTCTAGAGTCTTACCTTCGGATCTACACAGAATGTGCTAGGAAAAACCCTATTAAGCTATATGAAGAAGGAAGATGATGCAGAGAAATGCTCAATCCAGTCAGCCAAGTGCCAGATTCATAATTTGTGAAAACATCTTGGGCACTGGAGAAGGGGTACGATTTGTGGCATCTGCACTAAAGATAAATTCCTGGTGTCTGGCGTGTTAATGGCTTGCTGCTGCTCAGCCAGGCCTCTTAGTTCACCACCATTTCCTCCTGCCAATCATTCACTCCAAGCTGAAAGGCAAGGAGATGATTTACCTTCTTAGAATTGATTTACTTCCACTGAGCTCACGTAAGCTGCATGGGCCTATCAGATTCTGAGGTCAAATGGGTCTATAAGAGAGGACAAAACTGTCCAAACTCGCTTTGCCTCTTACCTTTGCGGAGAGTCAACTGGGCGATCATGTCACAGTGGGCCTAACAGGGGCATTTCGGTCAATAAGCCTTTGAAGAAAATCAAACTGCTGAAGGAAAACTCTCAACGAATATATAACCAAATCCCACAAAAAAAAGGAAAAGAGAACAAAACAAAGGGCTTTTATTCAAAAGTGTTCATCCGCACTGAGTTACGCTCACAGGACGCAACAAAGAGGTTTGCCATAATTTCAGTCAAATGGCAAAATGGTCAGAAGGTGGCAATTTTCTGCGTTCTGCCAAACCTAACAATGCAAAGCCCTGGAATGTTTTCCTTGGTTACCAAGGTAACAGAACCGCAGCATACGGAACAGAGGGCTCAAGAGCGACTTAGTGTAGCAGGCTAAAAAAAGATGTACTTGGCTGATCGATACAGCTTCACACAGTGGTTTCCAAGGGATGCTGGTTTTGGTTAGGTATGTTAAATAAAAATCGCACCTTTTATCGATGACATGTTGCACTTCCACACACTCCAGTGAGACACTCCCTGAGTGTAGTATATTTTCTTGGTTCCAGGTGGGAGAAAGGAGTGTTTTGTTTTAATTGCATACTGCACGGAGACATGCAGACACATATACACCCTGCCTTCTGAGATCAGGCAGACGCCTTCACTGTACTCTTTTGGTTAAAAGCATTTAGACAATCCTAACCAGAAATGTATAATGTTGATGTATGTTTCAATCTGCTTGTAGTTTCTTGCTGATTTTATTGAGGGTTTGAAATGTTTTAATTAGCTGTTTTTACTGATAATTTTATTGTTTTATTCTCTTTGTAAACCACTTTGAGGTATTTTTGTTTTACCATCAAGTAGCGCATAGATTTTATGAAATAAATATACTACCCACTCTAAGAATAATATGGAGGATTTTGCTGAATTGCACAGATTTCTCAACCTCCAGGATCGGGTCTCCATTTCAGCCCATTACACAGCTATGTGCAGGCACAAGACTCCTCATCCGGCCTTACAGCTGGAAATTAACAGAACCAGTGTGAAATGGCAAGTGTCTAGCCGTCACAGTTGAGAAGATGAAAACAGGTAAGTTCACAGCTTGAGTCATAACATAATGCAGGATGTTGTCAGTTGACCCACACCTTCCTGTTCCAATGTTTGGTGTTACCATAAATTGGGATCTACTGATTGATCTCTAGGTGACTCAGAAATAGATTGGTGAGGATTTTGAGTCCCAGTTCTGGCTTTTCACTCCAGCTGCCAGCGGTGGTCCTTCTGCCCTCCAGTTGTCACCACGGGGGGCTTCTGCACAATCATCTTGCCAAGAGAGAAGAAGCAAGCTGTGTACACATTACTGCTTGAAATGCAGCTAGGTTTTTACTTTTCTCACATCGAACAAGTATTTCCTAAGGAACAATATGGATTGTAGCTAACATTGTGTGTATCCCGCTTCCATACCGGGAACATATTGGACGCAGAGTAAATGGGATTATGTACACAATTACAATTGTATTTTCTATGCTGTTATAGCTCTCTCCCCCATCCCATCCCACAATGCCTATTGTTGCAGTAATCTTATGCAAACTGCTTTATGAGGCTTGCATGAAAAGCAATATACAGTGGTGCCTCGCAAGACGAAATTAATTCGTTCCGCGAGTTTTTTCGTCTTGCGGTTTTTTTCGTCTTGCGAAGCACGGTTTCGGAAAAGTTTTGGAAAAGCTTCAAAAATCACCAAAGTCTTCAAAAACCTCAAAAAAGGCTACCACACCGCGTTCTATGAGTTGCTCCTCGAAGTCAAGTCGCAACTGTATTAACAGTTTTAAGAAAAAGGAAACAAAGCAAGCCCATAGGGAAAATCGTCTTGCGAAGCAACTCAAAAAACCAAAAACCCTTTCGTTTTGCGAGTTTTCCGTCTTGCGAGGCATTCGTCTTGCGAGGTACCACTGTATAGAAACTATAAATAAAAGAAAATAAATCATACTACTGAAACGGCAAAAACAAATCTTCTTTGGGGGTGGAGGGCAGAATAGCCAAATGGTATTTCTGCAGGAAGACAGTGCGCTCAGTTCAGCTCTGAAACTGAAACCAAATAGCTGGGTTCAGAAGCCTTTCAATCTAAGGGCATGATTTTCATACCTAGCTCCCTTAGTGAATCTCAAGGTTCTAGTGGAAAAACAAAGTCGATTCCACAAGACTGAAATTTGTTCACCCCTTATATAAGCCCTATTCTACCTTTCAAGAGCTCCGAACTTTAAATGCACGCAAGGGGGCCAACTTGAATATGGGAGCGGGACGGGTAAGCAATTAATCGAGCAAAAGGATTTAGGTGCTTAATAATATACTTAGCTTCCACTGATCTCAATAGGATCTGGACTTGGAGAACACCTCCTGGATTTATTGTTTCTAGAGCTTAAAAATGCCACAATAATCAGACAGGAATTAAATTAGTTTCAGCAAAGTGTGCTCATAATGAATTCATTGTATTTGACTTTGGTCTGCAGAAAACTGCTATTCCTCTTGCAACAAAAAAAGGGAACACCACTGAAGAGTTTTTGGACTTGATACCCCACCTTTCACTCCCCTTAAGGTGTCTCAAAGCGGCTAACAATCTCCTTTCCCTTCCTCCCCCACAACAAACACTCTGAGGTGAGTGAGGCTGAGAGACTTCAGGGAAGTGTGACTAGCCCAAGGTCACCCAGCAGCTGCATGTGGAGGAGCGGGAAAGCAAACCCGGTTCACCAGATTACGAGTCCACCGCTCTTAACCACTACACCACGCTGGGTTGATAGGTTTTTATCTACAAGACAGCTAATACTATGAACTCAATCCAGTGTTCCCACTCCTTGGGAGAGGGGAGCTGCCCACAGAGGAATCGGCAATAAGCAGAGTCTCCAATGTACAGAGCAGCATATGAGAAGGGTGAGTATGATGAGATTATCCCTGAAATTCTGTTGTCAGTCAGTAGATAATTTTGGCACATACATGTGTTCAAAATTCTAATTCCAAAATGAGGACAATTAGGTCATTGTGACACTTTTTTTGTCTTTGATTTGGAAGGTAAACCCACTCAAAAAATAAAAACGCAGACTAATAAAAACCAACCACTTTTTAATATTTCAGAAATACAGTCTATGAGAAAGGAAATAATAAATATTCAATACTAAATAATAATGGTAAGAAAGATCATTTTGCTAAGATGAAGTCAACCACACTTGGGGGGGGGGTCCTCCCCCCAAGAAACTGTCCTTCAGTCCATCAAAAGACCTGGAGTGAAGAGCCATCGTTCAGATTTCATAAAATGCAGTACAGCCAGTTTGGTGCAGCTTAGGATCTTTTTTTTTTTTTTTTGGAATAGACACATTTTGCTTTCTTTAGTGGCAGAAGCAGCTAGCTAACAATTCGCAGCGTGGTCAACCTAAGAGTAATCTTCAGGCATCAGCAAGACCAACAGCTGGCAATACACTGGGAACGGGCATCGCTGGGAAGCGCCACAGGAGTGCCTGTCAATTGCATTTGGCACTGCTGACACTCCTCCTACAAAATCCCCTCCGCTTTCGTCCAAGGAAAGTGAACCACTTAGGAGTGCTTCCTTTTCTTTATCGCTTCTGCTTTGACAGCCAAGCTCTTTGCACATATGGTGAGGACCACAATGAGGACCCCAACCAAGAACGTCACCACCGGCCAAAGGAAGCAGTGCAAAAGAACCGACTCGTCGTGTGTGCGTCGTAACAGTACGTCGTCCGGTCTGCAATAGGAAAGGCAGAATTACAGGGGGAAGGAAGCGAGGAAAGCAGGGCAGAAAAACCAAGACACCCAGAGTAGATTTTTAAATGGGTGAGGCCTGCAGTGGAAATTGGTAAACATTATCTCCAGTGCTTCAACCTGCAGGACCATCCGATTAGTGGGATTCCACCCTGTAAATAAAGTCAAACAATAAAAAGAAGAGGAACTACAAGAAGTTCTACAAATTACCACCATGGTGCATGGCAAATATTAACTGGAAAGAGAAATTCTAGAGTTTTCCACATTTGAAAATGACTCAGAGAAACATTACACAACAACTTCAGACTGCGTAACATTTTCAATAAGTGCATAGGTGTTGGGATATACAAAAATATTTTAATTTTCAAAAATATATCCAAACATCTTTCCTTTAAATTAAGCCAATAATAGTTAACTATGCAAGTGGAAAAAACTGTGAGATACAGGATACATGGACAACAGTTATTATCTCAAATCTTGAATTATGCCATCTGAGTTGATTTATGTGTCTAAGCATCCGCCTCAAACAACTGGGGGATTGAAAAAAGACCAGCAACCAGCTTGCTGCGTGAACCAAAGGTGGCAACACAAACCCACAGTGAGGCCAGCTCCTCGTGCCCAGCCAATAGTGATGGTTAATGGGTTTCCCTAGGGTAGGACACCTTATTGATTTGTATCCCTAGGTTGTAAAAAGTGCTTTGGAAAAGAACACAACAACGGAATCTGACTTGTGTTCCTGTGAACACTTAGGGCGCTTCCAGACAGAACGTTTTGCAAGCCTCCAGCAGACTGAGCCCACTAGCCTTCCAGGGGCACTGCCAATCCCCCCAAACACTGTGTATTTTGTCTCTTTCCCATAAATGCAATGAAGCAGGTGAGTTGGAGCTCCCCTGGGGTAATATTTAAACCGCATCACCAATCGGTTTGTATGACATATACTACATTTGCAGATATCTACATTAGCACATCCCCTTCATGGATCACTGCCTTGCTGTGGCAAAGGGGCTTGAATAACTCAGAGAAGCTATGAACTATGCCGTGCAGGGCCACCCAAGATGAACAGGTCATAGTGGAGAGTTTTGACCAAACGTGATCCACCTGGAGCAGGAACCGGCAAGCCACTCCAGTATCCCTGCCAAGAAAACTCCATGGACAAAGACAACAGGCATATAAAAGTTATGACGCTGGAAGATGAGCCCCTCAGGTCAGAATGCGTCCAACATGCTACTGAGGAAGAGCGGAGGACAAGTACAAGTAGATTCAGAGCTGATGAAGCGGCTGAGCCAAAGCCGAAAGGACGCTCAGTTGCGGATATGCCTGGAAGCGAAAGGAAAGTCCAATGATGTAAAGAAAAATATTGCATAGGAACCTGGAATGTAAGATAGTGTTCTCGAAGCTACCAGCATGAATTTGACCAAACTGCGGGAGACAGGGGAAGACAGGAGTGCCTGACGCGCTCTGGTCCATGAGGTCACGAAGAGTCGGACACGACTAAACGACTAAACAACAACAACAACATTAGCACATAATTTCTTGGGAGTGTGGGTGCTCTGATGTGCATGTGAAGCACCCGCACCTGTAAACGTTTATCCATTCACTTCCCTGAAAGCAACAGTTCCATGAACACCTGGACAATTCAGGCAATGGGTCTGTTTCCTGTGAACGGGGAAACTTCTCTGAGAGGAACTTCATGGGCAGTCTTGCACTCCTAGAATTCTGGGCCAGAGTGCCTTTCCGAGTCATCAACATCCTCATGCAGCTTTGCAGATCTCTCTTGATTGCAGCTCACTGGCCCTCTTCTTTAGCCTGCCCCACCCCTGTAAGACTCCACTCACTTCCTTAATTCTGTTACATAAATGAAATGCATTCAAAGACAGATTGTCTTGCACAGCATGATCTTTTCAGCATGGGGTCCCGGTTTCAATCTGGATTTGGTTGCCACTCCAAAGAAGAGAGATCAAACTACGAGGACAAAGCAAAGCCTAACAGATGCTCTAAAGCAGAACAGTCTCGTAACAGTAAGTCCTCCGCCAGCAAGTAATTATTCCAAGATGGATGACCCCCAGGGTGCAAACTAGTGATCCTCAGATAGTCATCGGTCTATTACATACTTTCATTTACTGAACCCTAATCAAATATTTGTGTATAGCACTTTCTCCTGGCACAGGATAAAGGGTACAGCTGCCAAGTCACAATGGGAAATAAACAATGAACTTATTTCAGCACAATAGGTGAGGATATATGCACAGCCCCCAAACTGCCATGCTAATTGCTTGCAGTATTAAAAAGTGGTGGTGGTGGGGAGAGAGGCAAAGTCAACACCTGGCAAACAACTTTCCTTGAGCAAACAGAATCTCACTCTTCAACGAGATGCTTAGTAGGGAGTACAGTGAGACCCACACCGGTTCCCAGCCAATTGCAGTAACACAGCAAAGTTACAGCAATTTGGGCTGTTTGGGTTTAGGGAAAAAAGGTGAGTGTGGGATCAGAGAGCCATGTGTGGCGTGGAGAGACTCCTCCATCTCTTGTAACACTAGAAGGAAGGGTCAGCCAAGAAGGCTGACTGTTGGAATATTCCGGACAAAGTGAAGTACTTATTCACACAGCCCATGGTTAAAGCGATGACATTTCCTCCAAGATGTAGCTACGGTCAACAATTCAGGTGGCATTTCAAGAGGATTAGATGAATTTGTGGTGGTTAAGTCTACTAATGGCTACTAGGCATGATGTCTGTGTGTGAACTACCTTCAGCCTCAGACGCTGTTAGCCTCTAACACCCACTGCTGAGGAGTTGCTGAGGACAGCACTCTTTCCTCATGTCTTGCTTATGGGCTTCCCGTAGGTATATGGTCCACAACAGTTAGGAACAGGTGGCTGTACAGCGGCCGCATTCACACCATACTTTTAAAGTGCTATGATACCAGCTTTGAATAATCACAGCTTCTCCCAAAGAATTAAGGGAGCTGAAGTTTATTAAGGGGCCTGAGAGGTCCCTGTTCTCACAGAGCTACAAGGCTTCAGAGTTCATGACTATTAGGCCACTCTGAGAATTGTAATTCTGCGAGGGGAACAGGCAGTGCTATTTTTCTAGAGAAAGAGGTGCCGGAACTCACCATGAACACCTTCCTTTTTCTCTTAGAATGGCAATGGCGCCCACCTGCCAGAACTGAGATCCGGTGAGTTCCAGCTGAAAAAAAGCCCCAGGAATAGGGGTCTCCTAGCAACTCTCAGCACCCTTAATAAACTACAGCTCCCACAATTCTTTAGGAGAAGCCATGATTGCATAAAGTAGTGTCACAGTGCTTTAAATGTATGGTGTGGATGTGGCCTGGGCAGCTCTTGGGTTTGATCCAGCGCATTAATTCTTGTGGTCTTAAGCCAGCCCACACAGTTGCCGTACTGCTCCAGGAGGCATCATCTCTTAAAGCTTGTGCACCTGCGGCTTTTGACAGTGGTCCAAAAATTGTATTTTGCTGTGCAATCTGACATTATCAATGATGGTAAAGCTGAGAGTACAAGCTGGGACATCTAACACGGGTTTTGCGCATACAGGATGTTAGGATAAAAATAATATCTGGTTTAAATATCTGGTTTAACAGATATTTAACTGGTGACTAGACTGGTGACTAGGAGGGGCCGCCAAGATCACATAACACCGGTCTTGAAATACCTACATTGGCTCCCAGTACATTTCTGAGCATAATTCAAAATGTTGGTGCTGACCTTTAAAGCCCTAAACAGCCTCGGCCGAGTATACCTGAAGGAGCATCTCCACCCCCATCGTTGAGGTCCAGCTCCAAGGGCCTTCTGGCGGTTCCCTCACTGCGAGAAGTGAGGTTACAGGGAATCAGGCAGAGGGCCTTGTCGGTAGTGGCGCCCGCCCTGTGGAATGGCCTCCCATCAGATGTCAAGGAAATAAACAACTATCTGACATTTAGAAGACATCTGAAGGCAGCCCTGTTTAGGGAAGTTTTTAATGACTGACGTTTTAATGTATTTTTAATCTTTTGTTGGAAGCCACCCAGAGTGGCTGGGGAAATCCAGCCAGATGGGTGGGGTATGTATAAATAAATAAATAAAATAATAATAATAATAATAATTTGGCCCCTAGGCTGAGAGTCCTCAGCTCTCAATAAAATAGAAAACACAAGAAATAAACTAGGCTTTCCCCCATCAATCTTTGCAATGTTGTTTTCCATCTGTTAAACTGCATGCCTAGCCTGGCCCTGCCTCCAAGTCGAACCTTCCAAACCCGCGTTTCTGTCTCTAGCAAGAAAGGACATCAGTTACACTGAATGGCTTTGTAGGGGTGTCCACTGGACTGCTGCTAATGCATTTTTAGTGATGAACTTCTTTCTCCCTTCTTTTTACAAGCTCCAGCATGATCACTAAAGGGAAACATGGCTGGAGGCAAAATGCTAAAACGCCCAAGCTTTGCCAACGCGTTTACCAATAAAATTTAAGTTCATTAAAATAAAATACAAACATTTCGAGAGAAAACAAACCTGGAGTGCCATGCAATCAATTACAGCTTTGCTGATGGTGAAAGTAATTAAGGCTGGTGCAGTGAGTCAGCACAACCTAACAGGTGCTGCTTATTGTTGGCATTCTCTTTCAACATTGTTCCCCTCTCTGCTCCTGGTCTTTAGAGATGAGCAACATCTGAAAGGGCTCTTGATGGTCCTTTTTTGCCACCCTCTTGGGGAAGTGGACTGATAAACACTGCCAAAGAAGCAGTGTGCTGTACTGGGTACTGAAATGGAAACAGAATGAAACTGAAGCTAAATTACAAAGGCAGAAATCATGGTGTCCAGCAGTTCTTCTGACCTAGGAATGATGGTTTTCAAGGGTGTTTTGTCCATGGAGTTTTCTTGGCAGGGATACTGTAGTGGCTTCCCAGTTCCTGCTCCAGGTGGATCACGTTTAGTCAAAACTCTCCACTATGACCTGTTCATCTTGGGTGGCCCTGCACGGCATAGCTCATAGCTTCTCTGAGTTATTCAAGCCCCTTTGCCACGGCAAGGCAGTGATCCATGAAGGACTGCAAGAAGATCAAACCTCTCCATTCTGAAGGAAATCAGCCCTGAGTGCTCACTGGAAGGACAGATCCTGAAGCTGAGGCTCCAGTACTTTGGCCACCTCATGAGAAGAGAAGGCTCCCTGGAAAAGACCCTGATGTTGGGAAAGATTGAGGGCACAAGGAGAAGGGGACAACAGAGGACGAGATGGTTCTTGAAGCTACTAACATGAGTCTGACCAAACTGCGGGAAGCAGTGGAAGACAGGAGTGCCTGGCGTGCTCTGGTCCATGGAGTTAGACACAACTGAAGAGTTAGACACAACTGAACGACTAAACAACAACAACAACAACAACAACAACAACAACAACAACAACAACAACAATGGGTGTTTAGCCTTCCCAATTAAGTTCTGGTTTACAGGCTTCTGTTGCTGTTGTAGTTACTAAGCAGAATAACTTTCCACCAACTGCTGATAAACTGACTCCCAACTTTTCAAGTCATGCTCAAGATGCAGCTCCTTTTTATTTATGTAATTGTGGCAACAGACTACTGTAATGAAGTGGGCATGGGGCTGCTTGATGAAGGTTTGGAGGCTTCAGCTGCCAAAGAAATTCAATTCAATCACGCTAGTTACTGCTGTTCTTCAGTGTCTGCACTGGTTTTCCAGGCCAATTCAAGGCACTGTTCATGAGATATAAAAGAGACCAGCTTTAACCCTCTGTCTCACTTCAGCTTCATTGGACTGTTACCTAACTTGCTTCCTAACTAGGGAATGCCAGGTTAGAAACAGAAGGAGAGGAAGACAGCTCCAATATTAACAAAGAGCAGCCCTCAAGGTCACCATGTAATGTTGCAAAGGAACATAGGACAGGAAAACTGCATGTAGGCTGGCTTTTAGTGATGGGACAAATGGCTGCAAAGCCAGCCCATCAAATCCAACTTCAGCCTACAGAAAATGGGCTGCAGTTCAAATGGACAAAAAGCCCTTCTCCCACACAAAATAGAATTTATAATATTTATCTCTTTATATCCCATAGGAGGGATCCAACTGGGAGAAGATCCAACGGACAAAAAATCCCAAGCAAATTAAAGCACCAATTGCAGAACATCACAATCTCAGTTTCTTTGGGGTCAAAATGAAACAAGAGGGTTTTTTTTAACCCCAGCATGCATAAGATTCCCTTTTCTTATTGCAGTCTACATATATAGAACCCGTTTTACTCAGGATAGTGTTTGGACCGTATCCAACACTGCATCTCCTCTGGTGCAACAGACTTCTGTGCACACCCGGGTGCTTCTTCTTCCTCTCCTGGGCCTCCAGTCCCCTCACATGCTCTCAAAATCACCTCTGGGGGGTTGGGGGAACCCTCCGGAACAGAGTCTAGGGGGCACATGAGAGGAGAAGAAGTCCCATTGCACCAGCAGAACTCAACCGGTGCCACATTAGATAACAATCCCTAAAAAAACGATTTCCTGGGAATGCTTTGTAGGCAACAATCAGGAGTTGCATGCATCCTTAGGTCCTGGACTGACATTGCGCATCCATGCCAGTTGTTGGATTGTGCTGGACAGGAAAGACTATAGGAAGCCTTCTTGGAATGACTATTATTATTATTATTATTATTATTATTATTATTATTATTATATCCACCAGAAGCAATGGATTCCATGAGCTCCCTCCAGGCTATGATTAGATGGGTCCCCCTTCCTGTTGAACCTCAAGTGCCTGTCAAAGATCTTTCTTTTTCAGCAGGCATTTTAAGGAAGATTTCTGCTTTTACTGTTGATTTCCACTGATTTCATTCGCGTACACTTTCTGTAATTTTTATGTTCGCTGCTTAGAAACTATTGGAATTAAGTGTTCTATAACTACCTTAAATAAAGAATTAAAAATAAAATGAAATACTGGAAGCCATCTTGTAAATTTTTAACTGAATAGTAGGGCCTGTACTATCCAGTATACCTGAAGGAGCGTCTCCACCCCCATCATTCTGCCCGGACATTGAGGTCCACTGCTGAGGGCCTTCTGGTGGTTCCCTCACTGCGAGAAGCCAAGTTACGGGGAACCAGGCAGAGGGCCTTCTCAGTGGTGGCATCCGCCCTGTGGAATGCCCTCCCACCAGATGTCAAAGAGAAAAAACAACTACCAGACTTTTAAAAGCCATCTGAAGGCAGCCCTGTTTAGGGAAGCTTTTAATGTTTAATAGACTATGGGCGGGGAATGAATGAATGAATGAATGAATAAATAAATAAATAAATACTGCTACAACTACAAAATAATAAAAATAGTAATTCTAACTTCAAACGTTTATTAATTAGTGACCAGCAAGACTGTGGCCCTACTTGGGCATTCAGTTTACTCCTGTGTAAGAGAGTACGCAAAAGGCAGCAGAGACTTGTTGCTAAGCCCCACCCCCTTCAGCACAGCACATTTCGCACCATTTACAGCCCTCCTTGAGTATGAGAGGTTGGAAGTGGGGAGCCACCTCTCGCCTCATGAAGAACCTGATTTTTTCAGGGTTTTCTAAACTGCCAGAAGAACTCCATGAGCAGAAGCTGCCACATCAGATCTCTGGCCTCAGTCTGTAAACGGGGAACTCAGCTACATTAGTAAAAAAACAAACAAACCAGCAATTTGAATGAATGCATTGTAAACATGCAACACCAGAGACAAGCATGGCACCAGAGACCACAAAACCTTTCTAGAGCATTTTTACATAGGTTTTTTAAAAAAAACTTTTGTTATAACGATTAAATTTCGGACTTTGGTTATAAATAACAGGGTTTCCCCCCCCTGCATGTAGATTCACCCTGGGTGAAAACGACATGCTCCTGTTCCTTACGCACAAGTAAACTGAATGCCCAAACAGGGTGTCAAATTTGCTATACAGGTGGTACCTCAGGTTAAGAACTTAATTCGTTCTGGAGGTCCATTCTTAACCTGAAACTGTTCTTAACCTGAAGCACCACTTTAGCTAATGGGGCCTTCCACTGCTGCCGCGCCTGAGGTAAAGTTCTTAACCTGAAGTACTATTTCCGGGTTAGTGGAGTCTGTAACCTGAAGCGTCTGTAACCTGAAGCATCTGTAACCCGAGGTACCACTGTACAGTTATATCTTAGCTTGAATCCTGGAATTTCTTTTCCAGTCAGACCCGAGCACTGTTGAGATGTATATGAACTAGCAGGTGTCTTGCGCAACCCAGCCGAAGAAAGCAAATGGCTGATAGTCAAATTTTTGCAGGGTGGGGGGAGCACACACATTTGCAGCAGCTCCTCAGGTGCACCGGATACGCAGACTTCTGGAGTCTACGTAGCTGGCATTAACTTTTCCAGGTTTGTGCCTTGCCTGGTGGAGCAGATGAAGCAACATTGGGACCATGCCTTCCCCTCCCCAGGCTTATGTACCCTCGTCTGACGGGTTCATGCGCACAACCTGAGAATTCTGCTGCATAGAAGTTGCTGCTGTGCTTCCGTCTTCAAGCCCCTCCTGTTCTAGGGTATTTGACCAGCCTGTCCCTCACCTGAATGCATAAACAGTGCATATGCATTCTTCCTCTTCCCCCGCTTCCGACAGGTCCTGAGCTGTTCAGACCCTGATTCCCTTCGCCTTGGCTTTTGCCTTGCATGTGGCACCCAACCCCTCTCCTCAACCTCCCGCCCCACTGCCTCCGCCCCAAACTCGCCAGAGCCCTGCTGGGACTCCGCTCTCATGGGCAAAGAAAAAATGCTTTATACGCGTTGTTTATGCATTCTAACACTTGTGACACCAGATGGCGTTGTGGAGTTTCATTTTCGCTCACCCGATTTCTCATACAAAGTTTGCAACGCATTTAAGGGAAACGTTTCTTTGATGCGTCTAGATCCACACCTGGACCCTGACAGCAAATGAGCCAAGATACTCACCTGAGGTGTTGATTAAAGTAGCACGTGAAAGGCTGAGAGCCAACTTCATCTTCCCAGTAAACCTGCCAGAGCTTTACATTTTCAGTGTTCTTCTGGTTTTCTCTTTTGCAGGGAGGGATATACGAACACTGTTGAAATAAATGGCATTAAGATGGCATCATTTTCCCTTGTAACAAGTAAAGACTTCCATTCTCTTTGGACATGCCTCAATAGTTTTTTATAATTAAAACGAAAGCATATGTTTCAGGACTGGGCAAAAAGACAAGCAGGAGGTTTAACTGAATACTGTTGCTGTTTAACAATTGTTACTGAATGCTCAATGGTCTAACTCAAAGTGGGTGGGTCTAACCTCTAATTTTAGACAAGTTACATAAAAGGAATGCATGCATAACAGAATAAATCTGTCATTCTGCACGTTTAAAAAACAGAGGATTACTTGCTGTTTTATCTCTAATCAAAATCTATGACTTTGAAACTGGAAATAAAAGAAAATACAGATATATGCGTGTACAAAATCCTTATGCAGTGTTATAATTTAGTGAGCAATGTGATGAAGTTAGCCACTGGCACACAACAGGCATGGAGGTATTACTCGATTCAGAGACAAGCAAAGAAGATTAAGGTGCAATGAAGTGCAAGGAGATTAAAGCTCCCACCCAGCTCGGTTTATCACGAGGATGGTGTTTAGTTCATTGCTAACCATAAATATTAAGGATATCTTGGCGGCTGCTGCTGCCTCTTCCAGAGCACCAGAAATAATAACTAAGTGAATTATGGGTAGCACAGGCTACACTTCAAAAACAGAATTCAGAGATCTGTCCACGTAGAGGTGGATCCCAGGGAGAGTGAGACTGAAGTTTCTGAGCACAAACATTATAAACCAATCTCAATGTCATACTCTTTTCCAAGCAGGCAGCTGGTTAGAACTCCACTTGTTCTCCAGGCCTAGTGGTTGGTACTCTCCATCTTTATACATATAGTACCAACAAAGTGTTTCAAAGGAATGAATATTCATCAACATGGGCACAGATTCCCACCGCAGGCACTCAAGTTCACCTGAAGACCCTTAGACCAAATCCATCTAGCCTACCATGTCTAGTTTGACATTCCATGGCCTCAGACAGATGCCTTTCCCAGCTAGAAACCACATATACTTATTAGCTGCAGGTGGTGGCAATTGAACTTGCAACCTCCTTCATGCAGATCACAAGCTCTGATGATGATGATCTATGGCCCTCGTCCCTCGCCCACATCCTTCCCTCACCCCTGGGCTCTAACAAGCAACCTGCAGCTTGCCAGAGACAGACAGACAGACAGATCCAGAACTGGGTCTTTGTTAATGAAATCAGTGGCAAGAAAGGCATAAGGTTCAAACACAGTTACTCTTGTCCCAAGTCTCTTAAGCTGTCAGTCTTCGGCATGGATTAAAAATATAGACTGCTACTTAAGGAACCAGAAGAAGGCCACAATGATGTAATTTAATTAATTTATCTTCAAAACAAGATCCACAAAGCAGATGGGCTGAGGCTGTTTTAAGCCAACAGAATATATATAGTTATAAATATAGATAGATACAGTTATATTTTAGGCTTTACTCCACCTTACCTGGCCTAATCCTTTAAGAACCAAAACAAGTTGAGGGCTGCATCAAGGTATTCTGATTTCCTCCAAGATGACAACTGTTATGGATCCAGCAGTCACACTCTTGGGGGAGAGAGTTTTGTTCCTTCAGATTTGTGGCACTTGCTAGTGCAGGAATAGACTTACTGGGTATTATGAATCTAAATAAGACTGTGATACTATAGAAACTGGAAAAAAATATTTTTACAGCTCCAAGAAGTGTTTGGGGAAGATTTCAAATGGCAGCTAATTTGGTTTTGTTGTGTAGGAAGTACTCCTGAGACTAAAGTACACATTCTGCTCCTCCCCTAAGCTATTGGTTTAGCAGATGGCAGATAACCCTACTGAGAAGTAAAACAGGAGGGGGGCAGAAGAGTCATCTTTTAACATGGGGGGGGGGGATACACCAACAATTAATTTATTCATTGTACTATAGTTTTTTTCTTTCAATAATTACAATGCATCTGGTTGCATGACATAGAATACATCATCAGTGGAATGTCTAGGGAAACACGATGCTAATTCACAGACGCATGTTCATCACTTGACTTCCGTGTGCAAATGTGTTGCCACAGATCTAAGAGCACGGATTGAGCTTTCGTGTCACCCAATCCCAGTGTCAACCTCAAAGGAAACACTTTTCAATGGAGCCTGCAAGTCCTCAAGGGTCAAACAATGGCAAATAAAGTGGTGAATGATCAAATAATGTGCATGTATGCCTAACAATCTAGCTAGCTGATAGGAATGATCACCTTCCATATATATCGGGAAAGTGATACCCATTTTCCATTCAGAGGGCATTTGCCCCATGTTGTTTTTAGTGGGTTAAACCACAGAGCCTAGGACTTGCCGATCAGAAGGTCGGCAGTTCAAATCCCCGCGACGGGATGAGCTCCCGTTGCTTGGTCCCTGCTCCTGCCAACCTAGCAGTTCGAAAGCATGTCAAGTGCAAGTAGATAAATAGGTACCACCCTGGCGGGAAGGTAAACAGCTTTTCTGTGCGCTGCTCTGGTTCGCCAGAAGCGGCTTAGTCATGATGGCCACATGACCCGGAAGCTGTACGCCGGCTCCCTCGGCCAATAAAGCGAGATGAGCACCGCAACCCCAGAGTCGGCCACGACTGGACCTAATGTTCAGGGGTCCCTTTACCTTTACCTAAGTCAGCCAGGATAGGCAAATCTTGTATTCTAATCTATATTTCATTAATTTTTCCATGGGTTCCTCTGATGAATTCTTACGAGAATCCTTAACTGCCTTAGCCAGAACTTTCTTAGCCACTTTGCCCTGACCCTCAAACTAGCCAAGGTGTGTTGATTATAGTAGTAGATAGGTAGCCGTGTTGGTCTGCCATAGTCAAAGTAAAAAAAAATTTTTTTTTTCTTCCAGTAGCACCTTAAAGACCAACTAAGTTAGTTCTTGGTATGAGCTTTCGTGTGTATCTGAAGAAGTGTGCATGCACACGAAAGCTCATACCAAGAACTAACTTAGTTGGTCTTTAAGGTGCTACTGGAAGAAGAAAAAAAATTTTTTACTTTGACTGTGTTGATTATGTGTAATTAGTAATTGTAGACGTTAGAGGATACAAGTTCTGCAACAATTCCCTGGAAGACATCAACAGGATTTGGATTTTTGTTTTAATGGAGAGATCTACTCAAGCTGGCCCAAAATTGGCATATTGAATATACAGCAGAAGCACTGATTGAGCAGAATCACATCATTGCAAAACAAAAGTGCGCACCTTATCCTGATTGTTCACTTTTGTAAGCCATCCTGGAACTGGCACTACATTATCTGGGGTGAGCATGACCTCAGAAGTCATTGGTGAGGGACTTGGCAAGACACTTTTGTGGCGATCACCACAGGGTCCCCGGACGTTTAACGGTCTATTGATCCCTGTGCCACCACTGTGCTCGCTTCCCCGCTGCCACCAACCTGTTACTCTCAGGTACACACTGAAGTCCAGACAGTTGTTAAAATTGAACCAAATAAACAAGTTTATTTTATAAGTATTAACAAGTTTATGGTTTCTCAGATAATATTCTTGTCAGTTTCTTAACTTTAGTTTCTTTACCGGCCTATACCTTCCTAATACCTTCTGACTGATTATCTCAACTGTTTGACTGACTCCTCTTAACAGATTCTCTCACTCTCTCACATCAGACTAGCCCAACCCACAGACTTATCCTCTCCATCTCTCTTCTCTAACACCAGACTGACTTCTTAACAACTCTAACTCTAACTCCTCCCCTTGGGTTCCTATTGGTTAGTAATTTTACAATTAGTTAACCCTTTCCTTATGAACCCAGTATGATGTCACACACCTTGGAGGGCAAACGCCACAATTATGTCAAAAGCTTTTTTTGAAATCCAAAGAAATAGTGTTTACCAAATCACCTCAACCCTCATACAAAAGGTGTGGAGTAGGGGGCTGAACCGACCAAAGATTGGTCTTTTTTAGTTGCAAATCAATATGGTTTGATTCTTGCAGCCACTAGCTGGTATACACTCTTGTTCAGGAAATGCATGATTTACATGGATTCATCCTGATACCTTTTATGCTTTTAAAGTTTTGAAAAATACCCGTAGGAACTCACTATTGTTATCCCACTAAAAAGTTTTTTTAACGTCCCTGTTGACTTACCACCCCACATATGTTACTACCCAGTTCAAAAGAGATTGATTATGCAACGTATGAGGACTTTTGGATATGGCTGGGTGTGTTTTTTAGGGATCCGTAAAATAATCAAAATGTATCTCCTCTATGCAATTCTTCCAGTGTTTGTTTAGTTAAAATTATGCCCGAAGAATTTACTTACCTAAACAAATATACCATCTATTATGTACTTAGTCTCATCTAATTAATTAAAAACACACAAACCAAAAGGGCGAACATTTCTGCAAGCGTATTAGAAACACCCAGTAGTCCATGCTAAAAAGATATTTTCAAGTTCATACATACGACATACTCACTCTTGGCTATTCACAACCACCCTTCATGTAGCAACACACAAAATTATTGCAGTCCATTTCTGAGCCTCTTTGATACTATTCTGTACATTTCAGGCTCAACTCACACAACTACTGACACTGGTATGGGAAGACCTGGCCTTTCTGATGTCGCTGAACTAACAACTGCCATCAACCCTAGCAACCATAGCCATTGGCCAGCAACATCTGGAGGGCCAAAGTTTCACCACACCTGCACTATATCTGGGCCTTAACCCAAGGGGGCTCATGTTAAATGGGAATCGTGGGCCCCAATTGTGACTGGGTGCCTTTTATATTATTTCTTACTTAACTATGAACAATGTTCTTAAAGAGACAGTGGATTCCTCTGCCCTTAGGCTGTCTCTTACAACTTTTAACACTGACATATGTCCTTATTAGTATAATTCGGAACCTTTGCATTCCTTCGTTTTGATGTGCAACATCAAAGTGGGATTGCTAAGCAGATAAAAATTAGGTTATCTCAAGGTGCTTAAACACCTGCAGCATAAAAGAATGAAACTCTACAGATCATCAAAAGGACAGTGGTTCACAAGGGTTTCAGTACTGTTAAAAAAACAAAAATACTTGAACTGTTCTATGCAGCTAGGGACTTAAACCCCTAATACCCTGCAATGTTTTCATAAGCTGGAAATGCCAGAGCAGCCCTAAGTATAGAAGTGAGTGTGTAATCATAGGACAGCTGCACTAAAATTGAGATTGAGATTGAATCCTGACAAGACAGAAGTACTGTTTCTGGGGGACAGGAGGCGGGCAGGTGTGCAGGATTCCCTGGTCCTGAATGGGGTAACTGTGCCCCTGAAGGACCAGGTGCGCAGCCTGGGAGTCATTTTGGACTCACAGCTGTCCATGGAGGCACAGGTTAAATCCGTGTCCAGGGCAGCTGTGTACCAGCTCCATCTGGTACGCAGGCTGAGGCCCTATCTGCCTGCGGACTGCCTCGCCAGAGTGGTGCATGCTCTGGTTATCTCCCGCTTGGACTACTGCAATGCGCTCTACGTGGGGCTACCTTTGAAGGTGACCCGGAAACTACAACTAATCCAGAACGCAGCAGCCAGACTGGTGACTGGGAACGGCCGCCGAGACCATATAACACCGGTCTTGAAAGACCTACATTGGCCCCCAGTACGTTTCCGAGCACAATTCAAAGTGTTGGTGCTGACCTTTAAAGCCCTAAACGGCCTCGGCCCAGTATACCTGAAGGAGCGTCTCCACCCGCATCGTTCTACCCGGACACTGAGGTCCAGCACCGAGGGCCTTCTGGCGGTTCCCTCACTGCGAGAAGCCAAGTTACAGGGAACCAGGCAGAGGGCCTTCTCGGTAGTGGCGCCCTCCCTGTGGAACGCCCTCCCACCAGATGTCAAAGAGAACAACAACTACCAGACTTTTAGAAGACATCTGAAGGCAGCCCTGTTTAGGGAAGCTTTTAATGTTTGATGTATCACAGTATTTTAATATTCTTTTGGAAGCCGCCCAGAGTGGCTGGGGAAACCCAGCCAGATGGGCGGGGTATAAATAATAAATTATTATTATTATTATTATTATTATTATTATTAAAGTAACAACAGCAATGAAAGATGTCAGAATCACAGAATTGAAGAGTTGGGAGGGACCACGAGGGTCATCTAGTCCAACCACCTGCAAGGCAGGAATCTTTTGCTCAACGTAGGGCTTGAACCCACGACACTGAGATCAAGAGTCGTCTTGATTTACTGAGAAAGGCAACCCTGCCCAGTACTCCTTTCATTAGATTTGGAACGAGCTAAAGAACAGCACACAAAACACAACAGAGACAGGTCCTCTCTAGAGGTCAGTCAATTTTTTTGATATATATATTTTTTACAACTAATACTGAATGTCTTGGAGCTTCCCAATGCCTCACTCAGCTAACAAAACAGACAAGGCCAGTCTGTGTATGTTATATTTCTGATGATATTGTCACGGCTGCTTTTAATTTAATTTACCATTTATTGTAATCTTTGCGGTGATTTTGTTTTATTTATCATTCACTGATATTTTGTTGACAATCATTTTGTAATATTATAAGCAAAACAAATCCTTGAATTTCCTTAATTGTTCCTTTTCGGTCGTATTCTGAATTGTTTTAGAATGGCAATGTATTTGGGGGTTGTATATTTTGACATTTCTATGGGTTATAAACTGCCTTGGGTAAAATAATATAGAAAGGCGTGAGACAGTTAAAAAACGAAATGGAATGGAAAAGAAATTGGGAAAATTGGAATATCTCCGGCAGAAAAGCATGCAGCTGTGTCCAGGGACAAACAAAGTTGAAATGGGTTCATAAACCAGGATGACAAGAAGGTCCCTAGCTTTCACTTTCCAGGTAATCAACCACCTTTTATATCCCTCAATTATACAATATTTTACTGTGTTCCTTCTTTGAACTCCTGCTTCTCTCTCCCTCTCCCCGCAACTCCACCCCAAATTCCTCTTGCCTCTCATAGCTAATAGACACACACATAAATAACTTCAGTAAAGTTTTAATCTTGGTTGCATAGTTATTCTCAATTTCTTCCTTTAGCCTAACATTTTGTTGCTTGATGATTAAGCACCAAACAGTAACTCAGGAATTTTGGTACAAACAATAAGTAACCCTCACAACACCCCTGTGAGTTAATTAAAAGCTACTGTGGCCATAGAACAGACCGGAAGAGCCTGAAAGACAGCACACTAATAAAATTGCCATTCAGGTCTGGGGAAGATGTTCAAAGTCGTGCACTCACAAATTTGGCTTTATACTCCCAACGAGTCCCCCAGAGCACAACATAAATAAGCAGTCGATGAGAAGGGTCTCTTGTGTCCTCATAGGTTAGCCCTATTCTGTACTGAATCCTTTTTGAAGCTGTTTTAGGTAGCACTTGTTTCTAAAAAAAACAACCCTGCAGATATACTCAGACCTCAAAGGCCATATCCACAACCTCAGGTGCATTGGGACCGGTAGTGAAGGAAACACTCTCTATATAAGGACCGATATATGTACACTATGGCGGGATGTGGGTGGTGCTGTGGTCTAAACCACTGAGCCTCTTGGGCTTGCCGATCAGAAGGTCGGCGGTTCAAATCCCTGTGACGGAGTGAGCTCCCGTTGCTCTGCCCCAGTTCCTACCAACATAGCAGTTTGAAAGCACGCCAGTGCAAGTAGATAAATAGGTACTGCTGCGGCAGGAAGGTCAACAGTGTTTCCGTGCGCTTTGGTTTCTGTCACGGTGTTCCATTGCGCCAGAAGCAATGGTGGCCACATGACCCAGAAAGCTGTCTGTGGACAAACACCGGCTCCCTCAGCCTGAAAGTGAGATGAGCGCCGCAACCCCAGAGTCGCCTTTGACTGGACTCAACTATCCAAGAGTCCTTTACCTTTTATCTGTATGTACATTAGCCCTAGCAACGAAAGCAGATTCTGAGACAAAGCCTGGCGAGTTGTGGCTCAAGTTCAATGTACAAAAAGGAAGACAGGTAAGCAAATGTATTTATTTATTTTTATTTTGTAAATAACCACCAGGAACCTGTAGGCTTCCCATTTGTGCTGAGTGGGGATACTGGAGGCTAACAGAGAAGGGAAAAGGCAAGTGGCAATGGAGGAAACAAACCTTTTCTGTTCTGATATCCCACCTGGAGTTCTGCATGCCACAATTTAAGGATTGTTAAGAAGGATGTTGACATGGGCAAAGGAGGGCAATGCCACATGCAGCCTTCTGGATCCCATCAATGGTAACAAGTTACTCAGCCTTGTAAATAAGCCCACAAAAGTTACTAGCTTGGGGCGGGGGGGGGGGGCAAAGCCTCCCTCTGCTGCAGCCAGCCAGCCAGCATGGAAATGCAAACCAAGTAGTCTTCTAGCAAGTAGACTTGCAGAGGAGAAACAGAGCAATCTGTTCCACTTCCATCAACCTGTCCAGTTTCCATGCTTGTCATGAAGAAAAGGACTTTCCTTCCACACGGCTAGCCTGGAAACCAAGTGGACTGGGTGGAAAGATCCATCTTGCTCCCTCCACCTTGCTCACTCACCTGCATGGGATTCCTGATCACCAATGGCTACCAGGCAAGTTGTTAATTATAAGGCAGTATTTACTTAATTGCTCCTTAAATTCTGAATACAGTTGTACCTTGGGTTACAGCCACTTCAGGTTGCGTTTTTTCGGGTTATGGAACGCCGAAACCCGGAAGCACCGGAACGGGTTATGTGGAACGGGTTGCGCATGCGCAGAAGCACTAAATTGTGCTTTGCGCATGCACAGAAGCACCGAATCGCAACCCGCGCATGCGCAGACACAGGTTGCGAACGTGCACCCCGCACGGATCACGTTCGCAACCCGAGCGTCAGTTGTACATTTTTCTTGATCCTGGAAAGGAGATTTATACACAGATGTAGGCATGGCTAATATGGATGGTGATGGGCACATTGTGGTGCAGATTTGAGCCTCCTTTAAAAAGGGTGGGTGTGTCTTCTGCCTGCAACTAGAGTGGGATTAGGCAACATTGACTCCTTTCACCTGTAGTAAAGCAAGTAAATTGGAAAAAAACTACTTTAATTGCTTTCTTTTCTGTTCCTGGATCACCGTGAGCTATCATAGAAGCCATCCTGAAAACCTAATACTTCACAAAGCAATCAGAGTTAGTGCTTTATCCATTCTAAACAGCAGGCAGCCAGAAAGGCACGCACATTTGAATTAATAGCAATGCTCAGAAGGCACCTTCCACCAAGAAATGGTGTCTATTTCCAAAGTAAATATTATGGTGCCTCTAATTTTGTTTAAAGGCATTAATTCTCACTGTAGCACAAATAGACATTTTAGTAATGTTCAGTTAATTAAAATAATAGCTTGTCCATGTTTGTTTGGTTTTTTTGTATTCCAAGCAGAATGAGGTGGGGGGACTGGATGGGATATCTATGGGTCACTTGCTTCCCAAATCTTGTATTGTTGTTAGAGACTCAATGCTTTTGCAAGTGAGTGCCCATGAACTGAGAACTTAAGGGGGGAAATTGGGGGGAAAGCTTGTTCATGGATGATAATGACTACCAACTCTGATGGCTATTTTATACTTCCATTGTTGGAGGTGGTTTGACCTCAGAACCCTCCCCTACCCTACACTCTTGCCAATTCTGCCCCTCCAGCCTTGCTGCTCCATTTCCCCCTCTCCTTTGGTTTCCCACTTGCCTTCTTCATCTTGCATATCCAGTTGGGAAAGAAGCAAAATTTGGTTGCCATGCAACCAAAGGACGCAACCTCTGTTGCATCCACATTGTGCCTTCTTTGTTTTCCCCCCTTAACCAAGAAAGATGCTTCTTATTCTCTACCTCCACCCTCATTAGCAACAAACAAAACAAAAACACAGCGGCAACGGCTTTGAAGGGTACAATGCACCTGAACAGAGTGAGAAACGAACAGAGGAGTAAAACAGCTCTACTAGAATCCAGACAATAACAACATGTAAAATGAAGATCAGCTATCCTCGAGCAAGCAATGGAATGAGAATTCTACAGAAGCATGGCAGGCTGATGAAAATACATACATGGTGGGGAACTTCAGGCCTGGGGGCTGAACATGTCCTGCCAGGCCTCTCTATCTGGTCATCAGAATCCGCCCCAGGCCCCTTGCCCCTTGCCCCAGCCCTCACTGTTCCAGCTTTGCACTCTGAGTGCTCTTACCCATCTGACAGTGTTAGAAACTCAGATATATAAGCAAGGTGCCAAATGGCACCTTAAACCTAGGTTACGGTCGCCACAACATATTGTCTATTAGCCAGAGGGTTGGACTACATGGCCCTTGGGATCAGTTCCAACGCTGCAGCTGTTTGCTTCTGTTATCTCAACCACATTGCTTGACTGTAGCTTGTTCTTACAGCAACTCACTTGTCCCAGTATGCAAGAAGGAGAAACCCACATAGGGGAAATGGAAGTGGTATTAACTATGGACTAAGTCAGAGGTTCTTCAAACTGCGGTCACCAAGCTGTCACCCAGAAATCTCCATGAGGTCACAATTGGACCTGTGCCAGTAGCAAAATGCACCTGGCGCCTGCCTAGTTTCAAACACTGGTCTGGAATGTGTCTCTGAACTCTGATAAGGCCTTTTGCTTGCCTAGGTAGAGGGTAGAGAGGGGCAGGTAAGTGTGTGGGTAGAAGCTCCCTACTGCAGCAAGGTAACATTTACATGCATTGCTCCACCAACTTCTGCCCCCGGCCTCACTTAACCAATGGCATGTGGTCCTTGGCATGTTGTGGCCCATGGGCTGAAAACCTACATATGCTCCTCTAAGGTGTGATGATCTGAAATGTTCCAGGCTGTAAAAACAAGAGAGGCCGAGCTCTGCCAATAGAAAAATACATCTTCAAAGCCTGCTGGTAAATGGGAGGCCTCTGTGAGGCGAGGAAAGTTAGACACAGAGTAGTTAACTAGAGTTTACAGGTAGACAAAAGTTTTACAAGCAGAATCCCCTAGCTCTGAAGTCACCCTCTCCCGATACAAGAAACACTAACTCATGGGCAATGAGAAGCTCAACTAGTTGCAGGTCCCCTTTACCCAGTTTCATGAGTCTTGAACATAAAGTCTGAAGCATCAAAGTGGGAGCTATACAAACAACAGATATTGAGGAAACTAAGCCTCAATTGTGCTTCCTGTTCCACTTGGAGATGCCTCCAGTTCCAGTTAATGACCATTGTTTTTCAGGCTCTCTCTTATTTCCGCAGTTTATTTATTGAATTCATTTTCTCCCCTTTCTTCTCATCTCTTTGTCCATTTCAGTTCACCAGGCTTCCCCTCAGGTGTGTGTTGGCAAGAGAACATGCTGAGCAATGTCCAGCAACTCCCCAGCCCTCAGCCAGCCAGCACCCCTCAGCTTGGCCCAGTCTATCAACTTGCTGCTGATCTTAGACCCATTTGCACCTGAAGTTAAAAAGGCAGAATGGTAACCCTGCTTAAAAAGTGGAGCTCACTTTTTTTAAAGAGACATGCAAGCAACATAAGAATAGCTGTGCTGGGTCAAACTAAAGATCCATCTAATCCAGCAAGCTGCTTCTCAAAGTATCCAATCAGATACCTCGACTGGGGGAAGGAAGTGAGTTGGCAGTCTCTCGAGAAACTTCTGCCCAGCTTCATGTCGCTTCATGGTATGTCCAGCCCTGTAACCACAGCTAAGCTTTGCTGCACCACTGAACAACTGGTTTTCTCTTTCCTCCTCTGCCCTGCACTGTACAGTGGTACCTCAGGTTAAGAACTTAATTCATTCCGGAGGTCCGTTCTTAACCTGAAACTGTTCTTAACCTGAAGCACCACTTTAGCTAATGGGGTCTGCCACTGCGCTGCTGCTGTGCAATTTCTGTTCCCATCCTGAAGCAAAGTTCTTAACCCGAGGTACTATTTCTGGGTTAGCAGAGTCTGTAACCTGAAGCATATGTAACCTGAAGCGTATGTAACCCAAGGTACCACTGTAAAGTTTTTGACTTTTTATGCTCAAAAGTCCTAACAGCCATTTATATCCATACTTGATTCTGCTCAGCAGTTTCTTTTCATTCAGAACATCACGCTTATGAGCAGCTTGGTGCTGTAAGACATCACAATCAATCACAATACACTCTTCCCAGCATTTAAATAAGGAACTTTCAGATTTGAGCCAAATATAAGGGACAAAAGAACCCACCCAAAACTTCATAGCATCTTTTTAAATGATAATGGGGCATCTTCTTTGTATCACTTTGAGGATGCATGTGCAACATGGTTGTCGCAGGAGAACAGCCATTCTAAGCGGCTCTTCCAGAGCTACCCAAACAATAAGACAAAGCCATGAGCTACTAGTCACAAGATGACTAGCATCTTTCTACTAGATTCTCACACCACACCTTTCCCTGCTCATTCTCCAACGCTGGCAGGTCGCTCTCATCAGTATAGACAGTAAGTCAGATGGAACAATGGTTTGACTTGGAATGAAGCAGCTTCTGATGTTCCTAAGCACAATAGGTGTTTTTCCATTTTCTGAACCTGCTTAAAATATGTCTGTGCCACAAGGGAACACAGCAATGATGTAAGTAAACGAGGGCAAGAAGGAGGAGAGGAAAGGGAGGGGATGATGGTAGATGCAGGCAGGCAGCAAGGTCAAAGCTAAAGAACAAGAGAGCTCAACTACCACAAGGAACAATATGTTTCTTATTTTACATCACATCAGGTCCTATCTTTAAGCAGAGTGAGGTAGCTACCTCAGGCAGCAGATACTGGGACAAGTAGCATGCCCCTGCCCCTGGAGCCATTTCTCTTGAGCTTCCTTGGCCCTTTCTATCTTCCTAAGCTGGTGACTTGGCAGTGGCAATGTTTGCTTGTTGCTGGCATTAGTTGGTGTCATGACCCTAGGGACCAGCAGTGACCAAGCCACTGAGTCAGAAACTACAATGCCACCAGTTGAGGAGCTGGACCAGGTTCCTAGCTCTGAACACAAGGCTGGCAGACAGGCACCTGCCGAACCAGATCCCACAGCACCAGAGTCTGTAGAAGCAGAGCCAGGACCCTTGTAGGCACTTCTCTGGGCCCAAGGAACTGACTGTCTCCCAGAAAGTGCACCAGGTGAGAGCCCATGCAGCAAAGGAGAAGCATCAGTCTTCGGGTCAGAAGGTTGGCCTTTCAAGAACTGCAGTTCTTCAACAAAAAGGGCAGCGCACAGAAGAGGTGGAATTGGCAGCAGACACTCAGAAGGTCTCAATTCACCTCCAGCCTTCAATGGAGAAAGTTGCTCACTAGGAGCTCTCCTTGGTGCTGAAAGAACTCAACCTGCCTTGTTCAGTGATCTCTTCCTGGGGAGCAGAACAAAACAGTTGGCTGGCCATCTTGCCTAGTCGCCTTCTCGCAACACATCACAGATAACACTGTTGGGAAAGGCCCCTGACCAAGGAAGGAGGTCACGCACTTCCAGCAGACATTGCACATGTGCACAGATTGCCCACTCAGCTGATGCATACTGGTGCTACCATTGCTACATTATAGCTATTGTTTGAGCAGGAACCAGTGAGCATGGTGTTGTAGTACAGGTGCTGTGCATGCCGCATGCCCTGCCTTGCATACCCTAAATTTGCCAGCTGTCCCCAAGTGCAGTGGAGGACACTGTCCCAATGCCAGGGTTGATAGGAAGTTTCAGCTGTCAGTCCGGTCAGGCTGTATGCATGGAATGAAAGGATAGCACTATCTTGTCCTTATTTTCCTAGTAGTGACTGCCTCTGCTTCACTGCTCTTAAAAATCACAGCAACTACCTTGGATGTTTCCAAGACCTACCGGTGGACCTGATCCTGCATTTTGAGAATTCTTAGAGGAAGATCAGAGGTGAAGATGAATAGCCAGTTAGCTTATAAGAGCAGAAGTACCGGTACTAGGAAAGTGGACACACCTTCACTGCCCATCTAATGCGCTTACTGTAGCATGAACCTTCAAAACCAATAGCCCATTTAATCTGATGCTTGAGGTGGATACAGGAGGAGATAGCTATCCATTTATTTTAGAGGTTGCCTCAGGAGTAGCCATGATTCTGCCACCCACCTTTTTATTGCTTTAGCCACCATACTTTTTTTTAAAAAAGCAAGAGCAATTCATTTGCCATCTACAACTTTTGCAATGAATAATGGACAGAGAGCTTTCGCCACCCGAGGAAAAGAAAGAAACCAGTCACACTTTTAAATTGCCACTACTAAAGAAAAAGATGGTGCAAGTAAGAATCTCAAGGCATTATCTGGATTTCATTAGCGCACATAAATTGCAGGATGTTCTTCGTCTCTCCTACAAAACAGAGCCAAATTGCTGTGTGTTTTTTTAAAAATAAAACTCATGTTAATTCCCCCCCCCCACCTTGCACACTGGGTTTACAGGCCTGATGAGAACAACTAAGTGTACCCCCAGAAAATGTGAGGTGGAAATTTGGAAACATATGCCTCATACAGGAAACTTTGTCAGGCCACTGTTACAGGTTGCAGCTGCCTTTTGGGTATACGTTCAAGCAGCTGGGAGTTTGCAGCTGGATGCAGTGACTCAAAGAGTCCAAGTGAACCTACCTACTTGAACTGCAAGTGGATAAAAGTGCAACAACAAAAAAATTACAATAGTAGCACCACCCAACACTTGGATATTCAAGTGCTCAAGGTGCTTCGTGTACGCTGCCCATGTTTGCACATAGAGCAAAGCCAAACCATAGGTCAGTGCAAATGCGCGGACTCCCCGTGGGGAGATCACACCCATTTTGCTCCTCCCTGGGCCTTTTAACTCAGTGCAGCACACCAGCCAAGCCAAGGTTTGGCTTAGCGTGTCATCCAGGCATGGGATTGCAGTTAGGATTTGTTCTTGGCTAGAGCTCGTGGTTAGCAAGGAGAGAGTTTAACTGCAAGCCCAGGTTCAAACGACACACTAAGAGCCAAACCTTGGCTTACCTCTGTGTAGTGTGTGATTAAAAAATTGGGGGGGGGGAGGGAGTAAAGCAGGTGATCTACACGCCAAACCATGCAAGGTAAATCTGTATAAACACCTCTCATATTTCAGATGGGAAGTGGTTCCCCAATGGCTACCTAGGGAGCTCGGGGCAGAGATGAAATCTGAACTGGGGACTTTCTGCTTGCAGCTTAATCCCTTTATTGCAACTGGGGGCGCGGGGGGGGGGATACAAATATGTTTAAGTGAGATATCTGCATCTCAGTGGACATGGCCCAAGCCTGTCACGGTTGCCTCCACTACTTCTAATAGATTCCAGTGCCTCAGGCAACGATCAATCAATTTTTGGCTCCTTCCCTGAAATTAATTAGAAATCTCCTTTCCTTTTAAATCAGGTTCTGCCCAGATTCCCCTCCAAATCCAGGCCTACTTTAACGCCAAACCCTTAGCAGGCACATCCACTGCCAAGAAGAGGTGAAAGAACAAGAACAGAAATGATTTATGGGGGGAAATTTGAACATTCACACTATACAAAGAGAACAGTGGGCAATTTACTTCACCCAGCTCAGTTTTCCGATCTGTGAAATAGGAACACCAACACCTTACTTCACAAGGTTTTAAGGAGCAATAGTAATATTCCTACTTCCGCCTGCTTCTTGGGAGAAAAGCAATGACAAACCTAGACAGAATCTTAAAAAGCAGAGACATCACCTTGCCAACAAAGGTCCGTATAGTTAAAGCTATGGTTTTCCCAGTAGTGATGTATGGAAGTGAGAGCTGGACCATAAAGAAGGCTGATCGCCAAAGAATTGATGCTTTTGAATTATGGTGTTGGAGGAGACTCATGGACTGCAAGAAGATCAAACCTCTCCATTCTTAAGGAAATCAGCCCTGAGTGCTCACTGGAAGGACAGATCCTGAAGCTGAGGCTCCAATACTTTGGCCACCTCATGAGAAGAGAAGACTCCCTGGAAAAGACCCTGATGTTGGGAAAGATGGAGGGCACAAGGAGAAGGGGACGACAGAGGACGAGATGGCTGGACAGTGTTCTCGAAGCTACCAGCATGAGTTTGACCAAACTGCGGGAGGCAGTGGAAGACAGGAGTGCCTGGCGTGCTCTGGTCCATGGGGTCATGAAGAGTCGGGCACGACTAAACGACTAAACAACAACAGTAATATTCCTCCTGTGGCAAATAGAAGCTTCAGGTGGGGGGGACAATTTGCATCAGGACCATGGTGCTGCAAGGAGGATTCAAACCTGCATGCTCATGGGTCCCAGGTCCGATCACACACACACTCCACCTCTGCAGCTATTTACAGTTTTAAAAAGATACAAGCAATGCCAATGCACTCGTTTAACATCACTTGTGGTTCAAACCCTAAGGAGCCCAGGGTGGTGAATGTACCCTCCCCTTGAAATTTATCCCCACAACAACAACCCTGTGAGGGAGGCTATGCGGTAAGAAAGAACGGATGTCCCAAGGTCACCCGGTGAGCTTTGCCACACAATAGGGATTTGAGGCACTCTAACCACTACAACATGCCAGTATTGGGCAACCTTCCTTACCCGTGAGGTGTAATGAGAGGGCAGAACAGCTCTGTAAGTAACAGCGCTCTGCACACTCTCAGGAACCCCGTTATACCACATGTTCCATGTTCCTGCAGCGATCACAATCAGGAAAGCGGGAAGGAGGCGCAGTGAGGAAAGACATCCCCACCAGCGCAAAAGGGCAACGGCGCAAACTTTCCAAAGCTGCGCTCGCTGCGCCTCTGGCTACTCTGAAAAGAACCGGAGCTCCGGCTTCCTACTGGAGCGGGCGACTTCTAGAGCGTGGGCGGCCCAATGGGAGGGAGGTCCTGCATTCTATGGAACGGACAGGATGTTCTGGGCTCCGGGGCTGCGCTCTGGACTCGGGTCCCCGGCCAGTTGGACAGATCCCTGGCAAGCTTCTCCAGCACTGACGAATCCTCAAGAGTTGCCAGCTGTCTCGAGTCCCGGAACATCCCCGGAGCCTCCTGACCCTCTTTCTTGCTCCGAGAGTCGATCGTTGCCCGCAGAGTCCAGTGGAGACACCTGGGGACGCACGGAGGCGCAACAGGCTGCGCCTGCTTACACTCGCCCAACTCCAGGACTAGGGCACGAATCCCGCCTGTGGACCTTTCTGCGGATCCCCTGACGGATCGGGCCGGCGAGTAACGGGGCTTCCTTTCTCAAACCCCCAACGCGCCCCTGTTCAAATCACTCCCGTTCGCCCCCCCCTCCCCAACCTTTCCCCCTGGGTCCCAAGATTTCAGCGGGTTGCCCTCTGCACGTGCCCAGAGGGCGCTCCCGCTGGCGAGGAGCGCTTGCCGAGGAGGGTTCCGGGGCTGCGCCTCCGCCGGGCTTACCTTGGGGTTGGCGAGCAGCTCGTGCTCGTCCTGGTGCAGCAGCGCCCGGGCGTCGGACTCGGAGTTGTTGACGTAGATCTGGAGGCAGGGGTAGAGCGCGGTGCCCTTGCAGTCGGCGCCGCACGTGAAAGTGCACTCGAAGAGCTCGCCGACCTGCTGCACCGACACCACCGTGCAGTTGGCCGCTTTGCCCTGCAGGTCCTGCAGGGCCGGGTTGAGCCAGCAGAAGCCCAGGATGAAGAGAGACACGATGCCCGTGGCGATAAGGAACAAGCCCAGCCGGATGCTCTTGTCCTCGGCTTCGGTGTACTCGTAAGACACCCGGATCTTCGCCATCGGGATCGCGGGAGGCGGCGAGCGAACCAAACGGAAAGGCGGGCAGAGGAGGAGAGGGGCGGGAAGAGGAAAAGCAGCAGAATCGGCGAGGGGTTTGGGTTTTGCTTCTGGCTCCTTCGCGTCCAAAGCGGGGAAGCCCCGCAAGACCCGCTCCGTCCCGCCGCCGCCCGTTCGATCCCAGCTGCGGGACTAGCCCTGGCCGGGCTCCAGCCCAGGGGGAGGCGCCTGGGGCCGGCGAGCAGGCAGGGAGGCTCCCCTCGCGGCGCGCCAAACAGGCCTTGCAAGGCGGGAAAAAGACCCGGGCGCGCTGCGCTGCGCTTCCCTACTCCCGAGGACAGGGGGCTTCCCCGGAGTCTGGCGGCTCGCGGCTCGCCTCCCACCGACTGGATCCGAGCTGGCTGGGAGCCTGGCGACATCTGCCACGAGGTAAGCGCCTTACGGCGGAGGAGGGAGCCGGAGCAGCCGCGCTGCCCTTGCTCAATCTCTTCCCTCCCTCCTCCCCCCCCCCAAGCCGCTCCAGGGGGAGTGTAGGGCGGGGAGGGGGGCTCGCCATTGACAATCGGAGAGAGGGACCCAGGCAGGCAGGCGGCCCCACCTCCTCCTCCTCCTTTTCCCTCCCCCGCCCCACCCCCCGCTCCCTCATCTCCAGTGAAAGCGGACAGGGACAGCTCGGCCCAGGATTATCTCTTGTTTTAAATCCCGGAAGTGGAGCTTGATTACTCGCCCCGATTAAGGGCGTCCGCAGGGATGCAAGTCTTGAATGGGGGCAGCGCCACGTGCAGCTCATTCAAGCGCCTCCAAGCGTGGAGCGCGGGGAGGGACGCGCGGGAGTCGCGCTGGAACGGGAGCGAGCACGTGGCTCGCAGCAGGCGCTCGCCGCCCCCTCCAGGCCGGCTTGCTCCTCTCTCCTTTTTTTTATGAAGGGGTTTTAGCCGTTTTAATCTCTTGGAAGAGACCGAGAAATCTCATTCAGTTATTTCTCGTTCTCCTCCCCCACCCACCCTTCGTGCCCTCCACGCCCGGCCGGCCCAGCTGGCCAACCATCAAGCTCGCAGCAGCAGCAGCAGCGACGGAAGCCACATGCGCATCCCACTTGATCTCTTGCCCCCGCGTAAAAGTTTCCAAATCGGAGCCGATGCTTTACATGTGCACTGGAATGATTTGAAATAAAGGCATGCCCGTTATAAAATATGATGGTGGTGATTTCCTGGCAAGAAAACTTTGGTATTACTATTATTTCAAAGTGTCGCCGTCTCTTGGAATAAGGGTTTGCCTACAGGGCAGCTGGACGGGGCACCGTGCATATTCCGCGCTCTTCTTCCGATCGTTCAAATGGCAAATCGGGTTCCCGGGCAAGATCAGCTCAAACTACACAGTCCACCTGGGCAGCGGCGGGGGAACCTCGTTTTTTCTCCCCTGCGCAATGGATAGTATCTCTCTCGAGAACGTCCCCCTATCCACGCCCTGGGCTTTAGGGTTACAGAACAACAACAGGCAGCCATGGGATAAAACAACCAAAATATCCTTACAATGAAGGGAATCTAAAGCAACTCCAACAAACAAACACAGCAGTACCATCCCAAGAGTCTGCTCAAAAACAAAAAGCCGAATATACAAAAACCCAGTGGCAGGAATTGCTACTAGCAGTAATGAAACAGAGGGAAAAGAGATTCTGGGAACTGGTGGCCTGGGTTTAATGGAAGAGAGTTCATCACAGGACGCCTCAACTCCTGCCTCTGATTGGGTTAAATATTTCTCCAATCCAAGCCAGGGCCAGCCCAAGATGTTTTGCTGCCTGAGGCAAACCAGAAAATGACACACATTGGTTGGTTCACAGGCATGCCCATGCCTCTCTGGTGACTGCTTTTTCCTTTTTCTTTCCTGAGGGATAGGGCTGCCATATTTCAAAAAGTGAAAATCTGGACAGAAAAGTTGTTGGGCTTTTTTTGCAAAATCTCAAAAAAAGGAGGAAGCTTTTGAGCTATTTTTAAGGAAAATTGCCAAAAAAGACACTGCTGACATGGCTTTTCCTGGACTTTTCAGCAATTTCTGCCAGGACACTGCTCCTGAAGGCCAATTGCCAGCTATGTCCAGGAAATTCCAGGCATATGGCAACCCTACTGTGGGAGATAGACCCAGCAAAGGGGCTTGGTTTACAGCAGCTGAATCTATCTCCCTCAGGTGTGGATCTGCCAGCCTTCCCAACTGTCCAGAGTCTGCCACCCAAGGCAGTCACCGCCATTCGCCTCATCAGGCCTACAACAGGAGAGGGAACAGTAGAGGGGTCAGGCAAACTCCCTGTGGCAAGATAAGGGAACTGCAACAGCAGCAGCCACAACACATTCCCCACCAAGTGCTCAGTGGGGAGAGGGTCTTCCCTGTGGTGGCACCCCCAGATTTGGGATCCAGATTTCCTGGCAGCAGTGGGAGGGCATCGAGTTAAGCAGTGCTTTGAACTGTAGACGACTGCATACAAACCGTACATTTAAAGCACGCCCCTCGCCCGAGAAACCTGGAAATTTATAGTTAAGGGTGCTAGGAATTGCAACTGTGGAGGGTAAACTATAGTTCCTAGTCTAGCACTCCAACCCACTCCTCCACACTGGAGATCATGGGCTCTGAAAAAGTCCACCATGCTTTTATTGGGCAGTGGGAGCGGGGAGACCAGAGGCATAATCTGGATGGGCACTGCTAATCCAGTAGATGTTCCTATTTGCACACAAGCCTGAGCTAAATCCAACTTGCGTCTCTTAAGAAGATCTGATGGATGGAGAAGCAGAGGTAGAGCTGGACCAGCCTTGGTACGTAACTTACACACACACACACACACTGCTGCATGGTACAGAACGCTGCTTCCCGCTCAGCAGCCCATCAGCATTCTTCATCCTTAACAACAGAAGCCATGACACTTAATTTCTCACCACGAGAGCCCAGCAGTACACCACAGGCAGTCAATAACCACTTTATCACTTGAGCTGGCCGCTATATTATAGATTCCCCCTTTCTGTGAACTCAGCTGACTACTGCAGTTCCTTCAGAATGCAACTTCGCTTCCTGGACTTTTGTTCAAGAACACATGTGCGGGTTTTGTTTTAAATCTAAAAGTCAACAGTGTCAGGAATCAACGTGGACCGACCAGGTCATAAGGAAGCATGAGTTCAGAGTGGATTTTTACAGGCCGCAGTTCAGCACTGGATGTGGAGTGTGGAAGTTTTCAAAGAAAAGCATATAACTAGGCCTGCAACCCAAAACTAAGGACCAAAGGAGATGTCTTTGCATTGAAGATGCAACACAGATTGCAGACACTGGAGGCTCAGCCATGTAGAGGGAATTTAACCCTTCCCCTCCTCTGAATCTGCTCTTTGTCAGGGTGGGGGAAGAGATGTGATGAGGCAATCTCCCAGACATTTAATAAGTTTCATATAAAGATATATGGCAGAAAATGTCAAGGTATTGTAACCTACAGCATGGAAGTTTCCTTCTTTTCCCCAGTGCTCCATTTTTAGGTTTTGCTTAATGATTTGCTTTTCATGCCACCCCCAAAAAGTCAATAAATGAACCCACGATTCTCCCTTTCACCTGCTATTCACACAAGCAACTGCGTAACAAATTTATTATAGCCTGAGATTTCATCTTATGGCCATATTAAATAACATTTCTCACCTTTAAGATGCCACAAGGCTCCGATGTTTCCAGAGAAAAGTAATATTTCTATCTGTACATGATATGTGCACCCCTACAACTTGTGCAATGCAGTACAGGAAGCATATACAGTACATAGTATTATGAGGAAGGTTCATAATTCAAGAAAATTGTCTTCAGAACATGACAATATGCAGTTACTGGAAGCTTGCAAAGATAAGCTCATTGAGACAATCTCTCTCTCAAAACCTTCTGAATGAATCTGTAGAGATTTGCACTAACATCTGGTTAAGGCAAGATTTAGCCATTTTTGCAGTTCTTGTTCAAAAGAACTGTTTTAGTACAGTATAAAACAAACTGGCATAGCTAAACTTTTGCAAAAGGAGCAGCTCTCCTGTAGAACCATTGCTAGAAAGCTGGGCAAGGCAGCCCCATGGTCATATTAAAGACCACCACATCAACCTTGGATCTTTACATCAATGGAGCTAGCTAGCATCCTATGCTTCCTCTGTAGCATCAGAAGAACTGAAGAAAATAGCTCAAGAAGGGGGGAAAGAGGGATCAGTCAAATGAACTCATTCATGTACCTGCTGGTTATTTACCCAGCACACCTCTTCATAAATCACCCCCAACCTCCCTCATAGCAATGCAAGGCTAATCACATCAACAGTAAATTGGTGCTGACCTTTAAAGCCCTAAACGGCCTCGGTCCAGTATACCTGAAGGAGCGTCTCCACCCCCATCATTCTGCCCGGACGCTGAGGTCCAGCGCCGAGGGCCTTCTGGCGGTTCCCTCATTGCGAGAAGCAAAGCTACAGGGAACCAGGCAGAGGGCCTTCTCGGTAGTGGCGCCTGCCCTGTGGAACGCCCTTCCAGCAGATGTCAAAGCGATAAACAACTACCTGACATTAAGGAGACATCTTAAGGCAGCCCTGTTCAGGGAAGTTTTTAACGTGTGATATTTTATTGTATTTTTGGTTTTTATGGAAGCCGCCCAGAGTGGCTGGGGGGCCCAGCCAGATGGGCGGGGTATAAATAATAAATTATTATTATTATTATTATAAATGGGGCAAGGAGAAGAGATAATGATAGACATTAAGCTGCAAGGACTTTCAAGCTTTCTCCTTGCTAGTGCTCCAATGGCAAAGCCACAGCTTGAGTGAAAATCCAGATGGCGGTCCCATCCTGAAGACTTTCGAAGAGAATGAGAGTCAGGAATGGTGAAGTTCCCTATCTGCTAAACATTGGAAAAGAGAGGCAGCTGAAAAAACAACCACAAGTTTTAATAGAGTGAGTTTGGAGGCAGAGTAATACTGCCATGTCCCTTGGGATGGGCATAGGAACCTTGCTACTTGTCTATCTTAACTCAGTATGGCCAACTCTTGACTGGGTTGGCTCTCAGCTGCCTCTTTTAAATGGAAGATGAAACTGGGATCACTAAGCTATGGCTGGAGCTCCTGTATTCTGGTGATGAATCACGACTGGCAAAATAGTTTGGGCCCTACATTTTAAGGGCAGCAACACTGGGGATTTAGCAGGAATCCTCATCACCCAGCTAGTGTTTAACTTCAGATGTTTTCAAATATGTAAAGCAGGGGTAGATATAGTGCTCTCCAGATGCTGAACTACAATTCACATCAACTCTTTTGACTGTTGGCCATGCTGGCTGTGACTGATGAAAGTCTGGAGGGCACCATGTCAGCTACTCCAAATGTAGAGCAACTCTTAAGCATGTGTACTCAGAAGTTACACTGTATTCAGTGGGGGTTTGCTTCTCTGTATGTTTAGGATTCCAACCTGTGTCTGTACTAATGAACTGCTATTGAAAGGACGAATCTTAAGCTGGCTAGATGGCATTCACATTGAACATCTCAAGCTTTTCAACGATGTAACATACCACATTTTTCGCCCTATATGACACACTTTTCCCCCTCCAAAAATGAAGGGGAAATGTGTGTGTGTCCTATGGGGCGAATGCAGGCTTTCGCTGAAGCCTGGAGAGTGAGAGGGGTCGGTGCGCTAATTATATCAGTTTTCTCAGTGGTTTGCTAGGGTTAGCACCGTGTTAAATCCTGTGTGATAAGAGGTAATATTTTAAAAATGAAAACACAAAACAAAACCCATAGGCTAACATTTGCTTTATGAATATGTCTAGTTTAGGGAACTTTTAAGATGATGCCTAAAATTTCTCAAACAAAAAATTCAGGGCTTTCAAGCTCATGGAAAACACACCTGTGTTCGAAGAGGTAAATCATGAGTGGAATCAAGAGAAGGAAGGGAAGCAATGCTGTTATGCCCCCAGATAATTTAAAGCAATCTAAACAAATCTGAGAGTGGGGAATGCAGTACAGTTAAATATCATGCATGGCACATGCACATTTCTTTATTTCAATATAAAGAAATTTGCATAAACTACAAAATGGGAAGTAATGAGTTGGCGATGGCAACAATACATAAATGGTGCCTGTCAAAGCTGACCTGATTATAGTCTGATAGCGATTATAAAGGAACTTGAAGAAAAACCAAAATCTGTGTGATAGATGATGGCGTATGTCCAACAGGGAGGAAAAGATAATCTTTGTATGTTGAGAACCATAGAAAGATAAATGAGTTTAAAGGAATGTAGAAGCCTGCAGCTAAAGAGATAGTTCTGACTAGCATTTGCCTCAGTTTCGTATATCTTCTCATTGTTTTGATTACTAAACGCCATAAGTTATGTAAAAAAACCTTATCTGGAATGCAGCCTCACGCCAAATGATTTTAGCATCTCTCCCAAATAGGTGGCTCAGTGGAGTTCTTCCTAATACTACATTTTAATCACTTTCTACATTTTAATCACTTGCTTCATTTAAAAGTTTTACAATGTATTTATATATGTTTTCAGCCCCAGTGCTGGTTACAATATAATATACACCTATTAACACAGAATAGCTACAATGATAAAGAAAAGGAAAACCCACCAACTACTTTATAGGAGTGGGTAAAAATGAAGTAATGGGACAGGAGCTAATTGGAGAAAACATTACCTTGTTTTTCTTTTTTCCCATCAGCTCGCATTAATATCCAAATGTACCTTGCAGATAGGTATGAGAGTTCCTTGTTTTACTATACCTGGACACGGCAAGTAATCAAACGTGAAGATTCTCAGCACTCTGTTGACACACAGCGTCTTCCTTCCTTCCAAACCAATTACAAGTGTTGCTTTTGGTTACAATCCAGAGAAATCGCAGGGACTTGCATCAAATTAATTCCAGAGGGACTTGGTGTATGCAGTTTCCATAAAAGCAGTCCAGGCACAATTTACATTATTAAGGCCTTTTAATAATTTGAAAACAAAATCCCCTTGAAATGAAGGTTTAAAGCCAGGATACCGTGTCCCATGTTTCATTTTAGCCACAGTCGTAATATTTAGTTTGAAGAATTAATGGATAAAGGAAGGCTGCTAGTCAAATTTACGTTTAAATTTTAGTCCATGTAAATATACATTAAACGGTACGTAGGTCAGCTTATGGGAACAGTACCAAAGCTAATTTAAACACTGGTTCTCGGCTTACATCTTTTTAGTATTTTTTTTATTTAGAAATCGGCTCCAACCTCAGCAAATTAAACAGACTTTTAGGAAGAAGAAAATACTAAAAATGCTGAAAGCTATCTGCTGAGATCAGGAGGATGTGGTCGCCAAACCAGAACATTTAAGAGTATAGTTACTAAAATAAATGGAATTGCTTGCTTCAGAACTGGCCGTTTTCATTTAAAGTTAGTGCCTTCTAGAAGCGAAAAATACTGCGAATAAATCACTGTACACAAAGGACACACGAGTAGCATATAAACATTTGAAACGACTGCTGGTCCCACATGCATATGACCCACTCTCAAAAGCATTACCATGTTTAAAATACACAAAAATGAAGGATTTTTTCCTCACTAAGATTTTTCCTATGGGGGTGGATGGGAGATAAAGATAATTTGAATCAAGAAGCCATAGGGATAATCCGTTAGAATGGGCTCAAACTTTCCAATTTATCTAATCCATGGGTCCCTAATTCATCTGGGCCAGTGGGTACATGTGAAGTTTTCAAAAGGTTTTAGTAGCCCCACTGGGAAATGGCTTAAGGGGCTTTGCCAGTCACAAAATGGCTGCCGGGGCCTTGAGAAGGCACACCTAGCCACGGATGGTTGGGGGTGTCCCCTTGCTAGCTTGTACGTGTGCATTTCTTCGGTGTTGGGAGACAGGTTGGCCGGCCGGAAGAAGGGGAAGCCAAATGGAAGACTTCCCCCAAAGATTCCAAAGGGTTGGCGAACCAAGAGTTACAGAACACCAAATGGGAAGGAAAAACAAGTGGAACGGCTCCCCAAGAAGAGGGAAACAAGCCTACAGGTGCCCAGAGCACAGGGACAGCTTTGAACACAGACACCCCCAGAGGGAGGACGATAATATGCAAGACGTCTCCCCAGCGAGGGTGGAAACCCAAAATTCAAAAACAGACCCCCCTGGGGGGGGCACACACCCTCAACTTCAGGAAAAGGAAAAAACAAAACACACAAATTCTGTTCCTTTTCCTTATCCTTGGTACCCAGTTAGGCCTCTCCTTCCCACCTTACTTTCTTACACAACTACTTCCAAAATGCTATCTCACCTTCCATTCTGGTGGCTGCGATCAGGAATAGAGGAAGCTTCCTTCCTCTCAGGTGGCATTCTCAGCTTAGAACCACAGAGAACCAGAAGAGGAACTAGGGAGGAGCAACACTCTTCGAACTTCCTCTCCCAACCCTCTACAGTGCTCCAGGCAAAAATGGTAACTCTTGGCAAAGACAGCCCTGAGCATAGCTGTCAACCTTCTCTTTTTTTGCAGGAAATTCCCTTATTCCAGCGCAGTTTCCTGCGGCTTCCCCCACTGCTATCCTGGATTGTTAGATATTCCGTAGATTGTCCCTGGAACAGGTGAGGCTGCTGATCCCTTATTTTCAAATCTGAAAATTGACAGCTATGGCCCTGAGGGAAGGGGAGGAATGTAGACTTCACATGTGGGCTTCACATCGGGAACATCCGATCTAGTCCAATGCCTGCTCCATAACACAAGAACATCCACTCAGCAGGTTCATCTAGAAAGCAGCAAGTTACAAAAGCAGAGCAAATGTGTTATGGGAAGACTTTACGAGAGCAACTGACGAGAGCAGAGTCCCACAATGCACGGCAGCCAACCCCTTCCCTAAACTATTCTTTCAACCTAAGCAGAAATGCCTTCCTGACTGCACAGAACTTGTCCAGAGAGAGGCAGTCAGTCATTATTATCCCATTAAAATCAAGGACACCAGTAAAAGCTAACAAGTGCCCTTGTTTTTGATGGGACTTAAGCAGAACCGTTTGTGCTCTTGCCGTGGTGTCAAACACCAGGACAAGCAATCACTCAGAAAATCAGGTGCCCCTCCAAGCTATCCAATGTTCTATGCAGTACTTTGACCCATTATCAAAGCTTACGAGGCCACATAGAAAACTAGACATGGCTGAGGCAGAACTCTCCCCCCCCAAAAAAAGGGGAAAATGATGTTATTCATTTCTTCCTTTTTGCCCTCAATTTCATTCCCTTGTTTTCATTCATTCTGCTTACTTCCTGCAAATCAATTTTGTTATTAACTTATTCCTTCCAGATTTGGTTTTTGCCTCCATGAATTCCATTTCTGCTCCTTCTTCCGTCCTCCAACTTCATTTTCATTTGCTCACCAATATATTCAAGAGGTGCTACTTACTGCCTATTCGGTTTTTTCCAGCTGTGGTGAATTGGGCAGCAGGCAGGGCAGATCGTCAAGTCTTCAGCTGCCGATGGTATAGCAAAACAATGGGCCAGTGGATCTGGCTGTTAACCAGAAGGTTGGTGGTCCAAGCCTACCCAGGGATGGCTGTGGGCAGGATCCTGCTTTTCAGGGGGTGGGACTAGATGACGCCTGCGGCCCCTTCCAACTCTACAATTCTTTGAGTGGGGCTATTGATGTCACATCCAAAAACTGAAGCATCCTCAGACAGAGATCATACAACAGACTTTAAAATAAGCCCCCCAGAAATGGAAGTCACTCCCAATATAACAAAGGGCACATGAGCAAACCCAATGGAACTAAACAGCTGTGTAAAACAGAAAAAGGGGGTAAATCGGAAAAGTATTTTTTAAAGCTACTGAATTGTTGGAAGGTTCCCCATAGGCCACTTAAAACCTCCTGGTGGACCATATAGCCCACAGGTTAGTCACCCCTGACTTAAATACCATGCAAAACTATATTCTGCAATTTTTTAGCTGTTAATAGAATATTTGTGAATTCAACCTAAATTCGCTCATGGCCACTTCAGACCATTCTTTGGGTGATGAGCACACATCATAAAAGTTGTACTACTGAAACTAAGCTGGTCTAACACTTGATTAGAAACTGCCTGGGAACTATTTGCAAGTTGTTCCAAGTTCCTTATTTACTATAAATAAATGTACCCAGCCCCTTCTTTAACCTAATTAGCTCTGCTCCCTCTATTGCGGTGTCAGCATCTTTTCTTTTTTAAAAAATGAAACACAATTTGGTAGTGCCCATTTATGTATTCTGCGGGATAGGGATATGATGGTCATTAAGTAAAAAGCAGCATTCTAAAATATAAAAAATCTGTACCCTGCCAATAAATGAGGTTTACATATAGAAAGGAAAGTAAGTGCATATAGGACTAATTTGGAAACAATTAAACCTTCCCACCATTGAGAAAGATATGTTGTTTTTCAACTTACCTTGTGAATTGTAATGCAAGCGAAATTTCACCATCAAAACTGGCCAACAGTAGTATTTATAGGACTGCACAAATCACTATGGAATTGCTGTCGTTTATCTGTCAATATGAACTTGATGTAGGCAGGAGTTCAGCAACTCACTGACTTCAGTTCAAGTCCTGCTATTATTACTGGGACTGTTCTGGAGCAAATAGATAATGCCCAGTTTCACCCTTCTGTAACCAGAACGATGACATGAGAGCTATATTTAAAAACACAGCAATGTGTCCATTTAGGTTTATCTAATAGGGAATACTTGACTTATACCTAGTTGTTCCTCAATTTCGCATAAAGGATCATTAAAATAGCATTAAATTACAGCTCTCTTTCAAAAGAAATTAAGAGGCAGATATTTAATCCTGTGGCAGTCTTCTATTTTTCTCGTGCACAAGCATTTTGTTCATAATATTAAATTCAATGTTAAATAGATCAAATGTGTGAATGTGAAGGGCACAATGGTTTTATAAACCACTACTACCTATTCTCAGCTCCGTAACAATGATAGTCTAAAGTAGAATTCTGTTCTTGGCAGCATGTAATGCTTTATTATATTAGCATCCAGCATCAACATCCTGTTCTTGCTTTATTCATTTCCAAGTTTTGATCATGTACAATACTGTGAATTAGGCCACAATAAAGTGCATCTAAAGTTATACTTAGAAGTATTTTAAAACAGGCCCTTTGAAACAGCAACATTATTTATTAGGGCACATTGCAGGAGAGTAGTTCATGCCTAGCAATCATCCCAAACTATAATGCAACAGGAACATTTGAACGCATGGGGTCCAGCATAAAGTGAGAGAGATCATTTTGACACCACAAAATGTGCCAGTGCTGACGTTACATTTGTGTGTGTGTGTGTGTGTGTGTGTGTGTGTTGTGGAGACTTCTATGGTAATGCTCTATGTTTCACAAATTAATAGAATGTGGAGAATATTTCCAATCCCATCCCTTTTAAAGGTCTTTGTAAATAACACAAATGTATTGAATAACTGAGAAACAAAACCAAGCAACTAAGCAGTATTTGTCACGGTGTAAGTTACCAGCATTAACTGGCTGAGGAAGCACTTTGTTTTAAATAAGAAGAAGATGATAAGTTGTCATTTTATATTTTTATGTCTGTCATTAACCCAAAATACATATAAAAATGTAGAATTTATATTTGCTGTACACCTGATACAGAAAACATAGCAATGTTACTAGCAGCTGATTTCCCAAAGTCGCTTGAGAAAAGAGCTAACAAATTTATTTTGCGCTATATAGAAAAAAGTTTTAAACTAAACATTTCTCTCGACATTATTTTGCTGTCTTTTCCCACTTTGGTAACTTCAGATAAGTTGTAACAACTTATAATATCCGATTGCAATATAATTCACAGTTGACTGAATTATGTGTTAAGAAAAAAGGATACACACTATCCCCTTTTTCCCTTTGCCTAGAGAATAGTTACAGTGCCTTTCACAAATTAAATGCTTTTCATGTTGGTTTATTTAGATTTGAACCTCCAGGGGAAAAAATAGCCATTAAACGAAATGTACCTTCTCTGCTCAAAAAGTTTAAACAACATACTCATGACAAAAAGAAAGTTATTTCAATGTGAATTTTTGGACCATCTTCCATGATTGCCCATCTTACCCCATTGCTAAAAATACATTGTTCTATTATTACGTCAGCCTGTTCTGACATTAACAAGGTTTGATCACGAATTCAGACCTACAGTGGAAACGTATGCGACTCTTATTCAATGAAGCTCCAGCAGCGAAAAGACTCTTCCTTTTAAGTGCCACAAACACTTTATAGCTTAGTATGTTTTAATACTTCAACTTTTTTTTCCATATTTTTCTCATCGTTGAAGAAGTGATATCACAATCTCAAATCAAAGTCAACACTGCAGTGAGGAGAGCTTTTCTACTTTATTACAAAGAGAAGAAGCCTTTATGTGGTCAGAAAATACAAGATTGATCTTTTTTTTTTCTCTTCCTATGAAACGCTGCTGTTCAAACAGCCAGAGTGAATTGTCTCAGTTCACTTCGTTAAGTCCCATCACATTCACTTGGGTATGGATGTCCTTGGCTGCTGAAATCTGGCCCTTTAGTGCACAGGGCGACAAAGACGTCCCCTGACCAGCAGTTCCAGAATGTCCCGTTTTCATATATTGCATCCATGCACACCTCCTAAAAATGAGGTACAGCAGGGCAAACATTTTCCAAAATAGATGTCATATATATAATATATACACATTCGTACATACATACCTTTATTCATGTGATGTCCAAAAATTTAAAAAAAATGTACACATTTATTACAAAATCGTAACAAAGACTGGACAGTGTTTTGCTCATTCTGGAAAGATGAAGCTCAGTAACACACAACCCTGGAAATGAACCAAAGGTTGTGGCAATATCTTTCTTCTAAACAGTCGGATATTCTTGCATTAAGTTGGCGAAAACTGCCTTTTCAAAAACTGAAGGGGAAGTAAAATGAAGGAAGCAGACCTTGCTCATCTTTCCAAATGAAATACGAGAAGGATCTTCACATAAAAATGCACAAACATTTTTTTTTTTATTACCAAGAGTGCTACAATGAACAATGCAAATTTTATTGTCTATTTCTTGTTTCTTTTTTTCCTTTTTTTACAATTTGGAAACTAAGTGGTAAACTTTTGTCAGTGTACTTGCTTGTCTTTACAGACCCAAGCTTGTCTGCTGGCAAAAAAAAATAATAATAAGTAAAAAAAAAATATTTAAATCCGACCCTGCTCAAACTAAAGAAAAACAAATTATAAATTTAGTTGTTGGGCAGCACATAATTAGTAAGGCAGGACTTCAAATGGTGACCCTTTTGCATGAGCCAATTGCCAGATCCTCATAAGGAATTAAAACCAGGATGCCTGAGCCACATCAGTTTTGCAGTTATGTTGAGTATTGTGCTGAGACAGCCATACCCCAAGACAAGGGAAGTCTTTAGAAGGCTTGCTGAGCAGGGTTGTAGTTGAAGGTGGATGGCAGATGAGGCCTTTCTTCTAGCTTGTCATATTCCAGATGAAACTCCTAGAAACCAAATAAAAAAGACAATCACTTCATTATCAGCAGATGGCCCACTAAATTCTCTAAGGTCATGTGTAACCCAAAGAAAAATGTTGCTTCTAAATAAAATCTGCTAGATTTTCTCTTGACCAAAGAAGCTAATCTTCTCTTGGCCTTGTCTCCTTTTATATTACGATGGTGAGGGGGAAATAAATATTCTGCAGCAGCAGCCTTCACTTTTGAAATTGGCTATACAAAAACTCTCCAGTAGCTACTTTAAAACATACGGCAGAACCCAACATAATGCCAATGAACTTCCACTCATGCAGAAAGACTCCTTGCAACCTCAAAATCTGCTCTGGAGGATCATGGTAAAATGCTACATACAAACTTTAAAGTGTTTTCCCAAAATTGTCCATCTACTATTCCCCCCATTTTACTTTTTTTCTTCTTTGCCACATTCTGCAGATGTGCAGAATGCATAACATATTCTAAATTTTGGGAGGTGTGGGACTATAAATTACATTTCCCCTACAAGCTCTTTTATAAGGAGGCAGGGGAAGGCATTCTTGACGATGAAGAAGCAGCAACTTGTGAAGTGAAAATGATGTACTGTAGTTTTAAATTCTACTAAAGGATATATCTGGAATGTAAAGCCAGTCTGTCACCTGGTCACCTGTAGCTGGTAAGAACTACCTCCAGATGATAGGCAGACATCTATTTATTTTCATTTCTCTATATATTCTGCCCCTTTCCACTTCAGTGATCTCAGGGCAGATTATAAATAACGAAAGAAAAATTTGCCAGCAATATCGCCTTGCAGCTCCACCGCAGTGGCGTGTGTGGGAGCTCCAAACTGGCTCCAAATGGATTGGCTTCAAATTGTCCCATGTGTGAGCAGAAGGCACTTTTGCTCACATGCAGGAATTTCCCATTTCTCCCGAGATGCAATGCACTGACCCTCAGGAGCATCTTTCTGGGGGCTGTGATGGACTGCAGCTGAGAGATGGGAGGGAAATCCATGTACAGAAAGATCTGGATGCTTAAAACATAAATAACACAGGCCCATGAGGAATAAAGCAAGGGAGTACTATTCATAGTCAGAGGGTTGCCAAATAAAAGGTTTTGTTCTTCATGGCCGCTTAACTTACCTATGAAAGGATGGGAACAAAGAGCAAGACTTCTGCAGAAGATCTTACAAGGGGGGAATATGAGAGCAGGAAGGCCTTTACTTTTGCCTCAACACGTTCAGAGCTTTATAAGTAAAACACACATGTTGAAGTGTGTACTCAGTGTAGATTTTTAAGCTCTGGCAGTTCTTTGGATCAGAGTTCTCTGAATGAAAGAGCTTTCCTGTCCATCTCAGTATCAGATCTGCATGTTATGTGTACTAACAGTAGCAATCAAATGCAGGTTTGCGCTTGCCAGCATGTTTAGGAATACCCATTAAGCTTAAGATTTTAAAGGCAAGACGGCATCCAAACACACCATTCGTCTTTCTGTGATGAAGGCTAACAAGAAAAAGTCTAATGTTTCCTGGTGATCTGAAATAGCTATACAGTATTTTCTCATCCATTTCTTTTAAACAATGGTTTATTTACCTACAATTTGTATCGCAGCACACGTTCAGGATAGATAACATTCAGTTCAATTCAAAATTACTGATAGATAACATTCAGTTCAGTTCAAAATTACAAAAACAACATTTTTCAAAGATACAAAGTCACACTCAAATTCCTTCTCGTGTCCACAGGGAGCAAGACCAACTCCTAGCCATTCAAGCTTCCTGCTATGTTGGCTAGGACATGCCTCTCTCTCCCATCTTGTGTAAGCAATTATTCCAAGATTTAAGTTGTTTCTTCTCCTGTCTTTAGACTGTGAGCTGTCTGGAGAGAAATGTCCTCATTTATACAAAATATCTATTACTGATTCTGTACTCAGTCAACAAATACTACATGTAAGGTAATCCACATGTGATTTCCTTCCTCCTTTCGCAGGTATGGCTTGATTTTAAGATGCACCTCCTAAGAATTCCCCCCCCCCTTTGCAGCCCAATTTGAATAGCTGCAGTTGAGAAAGAAAAATGCTCCTTTGCAACCCAAGCTTAACTTCAAGCCGGGTATACAGAAAAAGGGAAGTAGGATATGAGTCACAGTGCCCAGTGTGTCCCTGGTTACCTCTTAGCAACAGATTCTGGATGCTGCAGATGATACCCTGCTTGAGCCTAAGCAGTGGTTCCCCACGCCCGATATATAGATTTGTGACAAAATAAACTGCATTTTACCACTCCATTTACATTTCAACCAAGATTCACAGAAAGGTACAAATCAGACCTCCTCCTAAGGTGAACGAACTATTGCTTTAAGAGCCATTTCTAGAATGTGAAATCAAAACCCCACAGGCTTTCTACGAAGCTGGTTGATGGATGTCATCCTTACGTAATTATCCCCATGACAATAGTCTTAATATGTTTCAATCACTTACGCAACGAGGGGACAATCAAAGGCTGAAGCAAGTTGAAAAGAAGGAACACAGTTCCAACTTAACTAGGAGATCTCGATATACTTCTGGGTTCATCTTCTGATAAGCGTTTGTGTAAATATATATATACAGCCATTATCTGAGGCATTCCGAAGATGGGCAACAGTCAGCGAACTGAGAGGGAACCAAGGTAATGAACGCTGGTATGCTACTGCCTCTGTCCCAACAGAGTCTCCTTCCACATAATCAGAATTTCTGGTGTAGAACAACCCACCCTAAATGTGCACGGCCTTGAATGCCCCCCCCCTTTACAAATACTAGTGAGAATGTGCACAAATTAAACATTTTACGTACAACTTTTAAATGTTTCTCTGAAGAAGAAAAATACCTTAGCTACTTTTCTCCAGTTAAGACAGTCAAAGAAGTAGTATGTTCCCCTCTCATATGTATTGGTTTTCATTGTTGGCTCCATGCCTGGTGCCCTGGTAATCCATACTCTTTCTTCTTTGTGGTATCTCCAATCTCGGTTGAATCTATTATTATCCAATCAGGAAGGAAGAGATTCTGTTAGCTTGGCTAATTTCCACTGATTTAATCTTCTTTAAAACTCAAAATATATCTCTACGCCAACATGGCTGCTCAACATCTTTAACATGCTACAATAATCTAGCCACTATCAAAGTTAGTACCTCAAGCAAAAAATTGAACATACTGTCCTATATGCAATGGTAATATTAGGAAGTATTAATGAAATATTTTTGCCTAGCGTGAAGCAGGCAATACAAGATAACTAAATTGCAAGACAATTTATGAGAGCTTAGATTACGGTTTAGTTAATGGCTTCAATCTAGAGGATAAAGCTGTGCACACACACATCCCCCCCCCCCCACACACTAAGAACTCCCAGTATTCTCCTTCTAATGAGTGATGGCTGTCTGTCATCTGGCAGAGATTAGAGAATAGGTTCTCCACCATCCAAGCACAAGTGCGAGAAATATATAAGCAGAAATCTGTTTCCTTTCAAGTGTCATTCTTGCTAGCATGGAATTCCCTAACATGTGGCATATAAAGTAACTTGCATTTGAAACAGCAATTTAAATTTTTTTAAATAACCAGAATAATTGTCTCCTTTGTATCCTAATACAAAATTCACTGAAATCTGAACATACAGCTCTACTGCTGCTAATAGCTGTAATACATCTCCTCCATTCATGTAATAGAGATAAAACAGTAGATCTTCCCCATAGCGGCCAAGCTTTATTGCAGCCAACTGTAAAGGAAAAAAAAAGATGAACACTTTTTAAAGAAAGGAGTTTGCATAAAGGCACTAAATCCAATCAAACTTTTATTGACCTATAGTTAAGGGTGCTATTATGAGACAAATTACTCTGGTAGAATTCCAGCTGGCTTCAACGAAGCAGGAAGAGTGTAACTAGATTGTGAACCTATCTCCAAGCATGTTGCCAACACTTTTTCTAGCATGTATAATAAAACAATCCATTTCCCCCTCTAGCGTCTATTTCAATTTACCTATTTAGCAGTTGTAGAGCTAATGTTGTAGAAAATATCTGGTCTTATAATTTTCTTGTCCTTCACATATTCATAGTCCTTACTACTAATTTGTTTACGTAACAAGTATCTGTTAAAATAGTTTTCCTGAACTGTATTATCCTGGGAGAAGTAAAGAATTTAATCTGTCTAGAAATCAAGTTTTTTTGCTGAAATTATAGACAATTCAAAGAAACTTGCATTATGCATTTCAACAGGCAAACTTTTTGTTTATATAAAGGGACAAGACGGTATTGCTTACCTTATCCCTAATGTGAATGTTCGTTAAATATTCAGATGGAACATGGAAGTCTAGATAAAGGAATGAAAAGCGATTTAATTCTGATCCCATGACACTGACTCTCACTTAGGAATTTTAACCATACACACACCAAACACCACACACCCACGAACATCCACCCTACCTATATCTTGAGGTCGACAAGGTGAAGAAGCCCAAGGTGATGCAAATTTGGGATAAAGATTTCTGCACAGAAAAAAAAGTGACTGAATTGGTAACAAGATCCACCTTTCTCCCAACATTTGTGTTATTTTTTCACAAAACTACTTTATGCACACACACAGGCTAAAATTCATACATTATCTAGACAACACAGTAGCCATTGAAACCCTGATTTGGTATGGCTTGGCTCCACTGCGCAACGGTGATGTATGAAATCGCAAAACATGTAGGCTGCTTGATCTTCCTGGGTACTTCCCATACCAATACTTCATCTCAGGCCTGAGAAGGAGCATACCACTGCTTCTCTTCTCTTGCTGAAGGAACTACACCATTCCTCAGGTTTCTCATACTCCACAGAGTGGGAAACAACCGTTCAGATACCAGCAGAGCTATGATCTTTCTTTTGAGGTCACAGCTTACCCTGTTTTCTGGTGGAATGGAGGGAATGTAGACGAAGGAAATTTTCCAGCTGAAACTGTCAATAGGTTCTAAAATTCACCACGTACAGCCTTAAAACCATTACAATTTAACTACCTTCAAGCTTACTCAATTACCTTTCTGCTCTGAACATGGGATGTGGAGAAAGAGCGCACTAGGGAACTTTGCATACACTCACACACAGCAAAGGAACTGGAAGCAGCAGAGCCCTCACATGCCATTACCAAACATTTTTTATTTTTTGCAAAAGCCCAACACACAACACAAAACCAGAGTCCTGATCAAAGTAGAGGCACAGGTCCAATAAAGAGGGGCATAGCATGAGATTGTGTCGGGGTACCATATCTTTCTGTTCTCCCACCCCTACCCCAGTCAATCACATGACGCCGTGATGTATTCCCCACCCATCGGTGACGTTTTCAAAAGAGGGTGCTGTAGCCACTGATTAGCTGGCTATCAGCAACCTCCTTTGAAAATGTGCTTTCAGCGCCTTCAGCTGATTGGTGCAGGGACTTTGCAGAGACTCCATGTAACTGACCACCAGCTGATTGTCAGTTAAGAGAGCTCCTCAAGTCTCTGTAAAGGGGGAAAATGTTCCTAAAAATGTAGTGCCAGGGGGTGGGGTGGAGATGTCTATCATGCTCCCTGGGGCAGTCACCCTCCAAAAAAATTAAACATACATTTAATAAACACTTTCAGCCATTCTCATGAGCCTACTCTACTGATATCACATGTACATCCTCAGTTGCACACTTTTCTATGGAAAGCTCGATAAATAAAATCCATGGCTATTCCTCACCTAGCAATAAGGGCAGCAAACTATGGTAATGCAAGTAGTCTGGCACATTGTCTGCCGCTCAGACAACAAATAACTCAAGAAAAGCAGGAATTACATAGTCAGTGAAAACAAAGGCTTTCTAGGGTGTGTGTGTATTAGAAATGGTAATGATTGTGGCTGTACACCTAATATGACCTATTATATTCTCTTATTAATATTGGTTGGTGCAGTTGGTTGGTTACTGCAGATATTAGAAATTATATTATTAGGCTTTATTGTTTTATTATTATTATCAAGGGTTTTTTCCGATCAAGCTGTAGATAAATTGTATGGCTTAAATAAATAATCATTATTATTAATTGTATGCCTTTTCCTTTTGGATACTGCTTTGATATTCTCAAATAAGTGTTATGTAAGTGTTTTAAACTAAAAAATGTGCACAAGAACATACACTATTCACAAATGCAAATCAATATCTTGTTTTGTTTTAATTGATTTGATATGAAGCATTTTTCCAATTCACACTCTTGAAAACAGAAGGAAATGAAAAGAGGATCTTGATTTATTGGAAGCTTGCAGAGCTGAACGCAACATCTTGAAACAAACTGTATTTTTTTATTTTTTTTGCTTTCCAGTATTACATTTTCAGTTAGCAAAATATATTTAAAGTTTTGATTTTTCAAGGTGGCTAGCTGAAGTCATTAGTTTGAACAACAAATGGTATGGAAACAGAGAACAACTTACTCAGGAGAGTTGAGATTGAGACCTAGAGTTGTCAAGTCACTTCCTAATGCGAGATGTACCATGCCGGGGTCTGTCTCTGCTGCCCTGATGAATGTTAACAAACCAATCATTCCAAACTGGTCTGTTACCATCCCTTGAGGAATGTTGGTAACCCGACCTAGGCAAACACACCACGAGATTAATCCCAAAATGTCCAGAACTAAAAAACATTTAAAAGCTTTTGTGAGAAAATTTAATGGAAAACAGGGGCAGGAGGAGAGAAAGAGATTGAGCATACCATCAGGTAACACCTGGATCCCTTTTTTCTGCTGGTTATTGTTTTGCGTTGTTGAACTTTTATCTCCAGGAAATTTAGGTCCATCTGCACTAGAAGATGTCTTGCCTGATGTATTCAAATTCTATTCAGAGAAAATGTAGCAAGAAATTTAACATGAGAAAAGACATAGAAGGGCGAGTATACATAAACTGTAACCCACAGAATCCCTTTAGAGGTGTACAGAGATACGTGCTTGTGTACCATTTTTTCTTCCCAATGACAACTGTTTCCTTGTGTTGGAGGTGGATCCTGAACCTCCCACGAGCTTTGAGTGCAGCACTGTAAGGGAGGACAACAGCCTTAAAACCATGGGCTCAGAAGACTGGCTGTGTGCATATTCAAGGCGTCCACAGACCAAGCCTTTGGAATAGGGCCTTAAATTAAAGCTGCAGATTCTTTTCCTTTTTTAAGTATTTGTCCAGCTGATTTCACCAGGTGTCATTTTTTTGCTATGAGGTCTTTGCAGGTCTCCTTTTCGTCCCCCATGTTTTAGAGCATCTATATCGGGGCGGAGAACACGAGCAGGAGCTCCTCAATCCCTGCTGGCCACTTTGCTGGCTGGGTGAGGATGCCAACATGTCAATCACCTGGGGTTCTAAGTGCGCTCCCGATTCTTTGAACTCATGGCAGGCTGCGAAGTCGCATGACTGGGAATGCCACGGTGCAACCTATCATGGAAAAGGTTTTCTAGTTACCGCTGATTAGCACCGACTGCAAGCTTTGCTTGCCATGGAACAGTCAGGAGTGTACTTGAAGGCTGAATCTTTGCCTGCCCAGCATAACAAAAGATTTAAGGTGTAGGGCAGGTGGGCATAGTTGGGGGAAATGGCTGGCTTTGCAGGCCAAATTAAGAGCTGTGCTGGTCCTAATCTGGCTTGCAGGCTCCCCACCGCTGATCTGTATAAAGCCGTTCAGTGCCATGAACTGGGAAATTTGAATAGGGCATCATCAATGTGCTCACACCACCCAACTCTATTTCTCCTTTACATAAAATTTAGGAAAGTAGTGGGATGCAAAATTAGTACCACTGTAAATTAGTAGACTCTGAGGGTCCATAAACTGATGCTCAACACTAACAATACAGAAGTTCTGTCAAAGTTCAACCTGTTCTGGATGAGGCTAATTCTTCCTAGATCTATGGGTTCAAAATAATTGTTTCTCTTTTTTTAAAACCAGGAGACACTTACGGATTTACTGTCATCATTACTCGATGTTGGATCTTTGTAGTTAGAGCCTGGTAAAGCTGGGAAATCTTCATTGTGTATTGAGAAGTCCTGGGTTTGCTCACTTGCTGGTTTTGTTACCATTCCAACTGTGTTGAAGATAAGTGTACCAAATTAGATATTATATTTCTGTGCTGCTATTGATTTTTCTCACTTCCATCAGCAAAATTTTCTACCTCAACAGATAATGAAAGAAGAAATTAAAAAACAGGGAAAAATATGTTCTTTCAATGCAGCAGTTTGCAGAAACTATTATAAATGTAGGTCTATTGAACCAATTCTTCATAAAAGATTTGATTGTCATTTTTAAGTTAACATTCTTACAATTAACAATGTCAAGGTATGGGAGGGGGGCTACAGGGTGCTTTAAAAAATAAAACAAACAGCATTTAACACAGTATTATTAAAGAAAACAGTTCTAAATTGCTTGGGCACATTTCCTCATCTTATATCTTCTAACATACTAAGATAATTGGTAACTCAACACGTCATTGCAATGGTTTATGGTGACTAAGTGCAGGAGAAAAACTGCAAGCACTTAGACTGGTAGATCTGCAGATACCCTCTAGACACAATCCTTCAAGCCTTATTCACACACAAAAAAAATAGGCCAAGCTATTCAAGATGGGAATGTGAAACTGGGCTAAAGAGATGAATTCTTGGCTACAACAATGGAAAGTACATAAGAAATAACTGTTTGACTCACATATAGATAAAAAAATACGAAGTAGCAGTTGAAAGTAGAATGGGGAGGCAGTAAGTGAAAACAAGAAAATTTATAGCACAAACGATCTGGCAATTCTCTTGCTTCCCTTAATTATTCTCAGATTAGGAAATCAAAGTTCTCTCTTGATTTTAGGAACTCTGCCTCTTTTGGGCTTCTGGGTGAGTTGGTATAGGATTGCAGCCTAAATATGTTTTAATTATGTTTCTATTGGAATCTTGCAATTTCCTTTTGCCCAAGAAATGACATTAACTATAGAACAGTGTCAAGTATCAATTTCAACAAACCTGTTTTCAAATATCCATTGTGCCTTGTGATAAAAGCAAACTAGGCTGCCAAAGTGCCAGTTTTAAGTGACACACACTCACCATAGGGTGCCCTTCCAGCTAGAGGGTTTATTAGTGGAGTTGGATTCCCACTTCCTTCCCTTCTGTTTCTGTCTGCTAGCGCCGGAAAATCTGAAAGGTCCAGTCCCGTCACATTTTCACTGCCATCTAAAAGTAAATGCAGGCAACTTAAAATTCTTCTCAAAAATTGTCTCCCATAAAAACGACACTGCAGAGTGAATAATTACTAACTCTCAAGCACCAGGGTGATATTTATATCACTTTCTTGCCCCTACAACAAAAGGAAAGAAATATCCCAAAATGGGGAGATCAAGTTAGAGAGGGGCTCGCACTGAAAATATGACCAGGAGCTTAACGCAAGCTAGTAAAAATAAAATGCTAATTCTTGAATGGACAGAGAAAACAATTAAAAGCAAAATTAACAGTCCTAAAACCATGTTGTGGCTACAGCTACCTAGCAAAAAAAGATGAAAAAAACAACATTACCAACAACATACTGGAACAGGTTCAATATAACAGTGGTTTACCACTGGGACTACAGATGATGCAGCTCTGGCATCACTATATAATTTTAATTTAACTAGTAGTTGTCTAGTGTTAAATTACCCAGTTAATGATCCAACAGTAGTTCAAAACATCCTACATGATAGAGGGTTTAAAGAGGGGAATTATGCCTGATGTCTAGCCAGCAGCATAAGCAGCTGAGTCCCAGGAAAACCAATGGATAGTTGTGTGTCAAATACTACCATCACAATTTATGACATTCCCACTGCAGTGAGAAAGTCCAGTGTCTGGGAATGGGGAGAAGGCCGTCGTTTCAGCATTGTGGTATCTGCTTCCCCTGAGATCCCCAGGGCTCAGCTGGAAGAAGGTTGCAAACCCAGAATAGAAATTTGGTGGAGCTGGGCTATGATTACATGCAAGACATTTAACACACATTATTTAAGTGTCTTTGTAAATAAAATAATTTAGTTTGCCTTTTAATTTATGTGACTCAGAACTTAAGTCATTTATAATTTAAGAACTCTGAACATTTATTGAAAAACATCATGAATGTCTACACAAATGTTGTAATTTTGGGGGGAACCCTAAAATTGTATAAAAAATGTGCTTCCAGCAAAGTCTCTCTAGTGTGCAATTTTAAGTGGGCTTACCTGTTCCATTAAAAATGTTACTTGATAAAGAATTATTCATTCCAAACGCCTGATTCCTGTTCATTCCAAATCCAGACATACTATAAAAAACAAACAAATAAAAGTAGAGTAATGGAACAGAATTAAAATCATCTGGTGGATGAGAGAAAATGATACATGACTAACACCTAACTAACTGTTCTTATGTGTTCTTATATGACTCCCCAACACACACAGCTCTGCAAAACAAACATTAATTTGAACACAATATAATGTTGAGTTTAAAAAGAAAGCTCAAAATTTAAAACAAAAATCATTATTATACTGCTTCAATCTCAAAAATGCTTTGGTCGTCTTTCAGATCTGGATGACTTCATTGGCTAAAATAGGTAAAGAGCTAACTGGGTCCTGCTGGAAACCTAAATAGATCCTTAGAGGTGTTTTTTAAAGGATCAGGGATTTTAAGTTGACAGCCCTTTGAGCTCTTAAAAGAAGCAATCCTCAGTACAGCTAGGATCCCATGGAATGCTGATAAAGGTCATCCATGTGAAGAGGAACAAAAAACCTAAACCCGCTGATAGAATATAATGGCACACCATTGTATTCAATGCTGGTCAAAATGTTAGAATGAGATTGTTTAAACTTTTCAATGAATATTTAACTTAATAAAAACGTAAGTGGAACCTTGCACCAAAAGAGGTCAAAAAATGAGCATTTTAGCGGGTTCAACGAAGCATCTTTATGCATATCCTACATTTGCTTAAGCAGGGTGTGCATTCCAAGGTTACTTTGTCTTCAACAAATCCTTTCATGGAAAATGTTAGGACAAGGTGTAAAGTGCAGCTCTGAGGAAATGCAGAAGTAAGCATCCGAGCAAGCTCTCAAAACAACAGAGGAAATTCAAAACCTCCCCAGGAAGTAGAGATCACGTATAATACTGAAAACAATCAGTATATGGTAAAAAGAGAAAGAAAAAAAGGGCTCTTAGTTGTTTCAGATTTGAAACATACTCATAAAAGTATAAAACTATTTTAATACTCAGTCTCTCTTCCTGTTTCTCCCTTTCACCAGCTGTTTGGTGTTTTTTTTCTATTTAGCCACTTCTTCATTTATACTTCAAGCGGTCGGTCCACCTGACTTTGGGGGTGAGTGCAGAGAAAGAACAGCCATGAGTATAAGATGAAGGCTATTAATGTGTTCTCCGTAATTTATTAATGCAACAATAAGCTTGTTTTAGTATGTTATTTGGAAATGGGTATCTGACGGTCAGATTCAAGATTCTTCAAGTGATAAGAATGGAACTGCTAATGAATTATCAGTCGCATTCTAACTGACACACCTGCCTTCCATTTTTAAAAATGCATTGTTTGGCATAATTGGTATTGTTCACTGTCAGAAAACTGGAATGATAGTTGAACAGGTTTCTGTTTTAACAGTTCTTATTTAAAATAAACACGCTGCAGGTACATATACAGTTCTTTGTTAGCTATTGCCCTAGTAGTTTATGCCTTGGTACAATTTATGTCTAACACTCATATTCTTAAAGCACAGTAATACCAATATTGCACCTTTTCCAGGCTAAAAATGTTCAAAAAATGGATATTACATTGACCAACACACCCAGCGAGTGAAAAGATTTCTCTATGAAACAACTGCACAAACACAGAAGTCTTCACTGTACAAAAATTGTTGAGAACTGAAGCCAGTTAATAATTTAAGAGGTTTTAAAAGAAACCTTGGCTAAATTTGATAAAGTACTGATATGACCTCCCTTAGATATGGGAACTTGCTTATTAGCAATTGTATTTATTTCCTTATATGAAGATCTACATTACCTATACTGCAACTTAAATACTAAATATATAACATTATTTTACTTCCTATTACCACTTTCGAGTTATTCGGTCTGGAATTATAAATACATGATACCAGTGTACTAAATGTTATTTTTGGTCTACAAGCATCCAAGACTGAATCTCAGCAGGTTAAAATGACTAGAAGGTGTTCCGTTTCAAGTTTGCTTTCTTTTTCTAGTCCTTTTACAAAAGCTTGGATCAGGAAGAGTAGATGATAAGCACTATCTCAGGCACAGGCAAACTTGGCCCTCCAGATGTTTTGGGATTACAGTTCCCATCATCCCTGACCACTGGTCCTGTTAGCTAGGGATGATGGGAGTTGTAGTCCCAAAACATCTGGAGGGCTGAGTTTGCCTATGCCTGCACTATCTTATCCAGAGAAGCCAGTTATATTTATGTAAGGGCTTGATCTGTTTCAGAGGTGCTGTTCTGGATGGAAGGAAGGGCAGCTTGTGGGACATGGGTTTATGCCAGAAGAAGAGAAGCTCCATTACATACATGAAGTTCATGTATTCATATCGCTCCTTGAGCTGGGAAAGTTGACACATTTAACACAAAGCTTGGCAATACGAGCTAACTAATCCTAATGCATCGCAAGTCAGCTTTGGCTGCTGTTCCACTTGACCAGTAAGACACCCCTGCTCACAATGGCTCTTCCTCATCCTCTCTTGTCCCTCATGCACCCTCAACCTCAGCTGGAGGGTGGGGAGTTGGCAACACACTGGAGCTGATCTTGGCTGGGGTGGGGGAAAGTCCTGCTGTGCCAATGGAACACCACTGGTGTAGCATTCAATACAATCCTAAATAATTATGTTTTGATACATTTGATTAAAAAAAGTTTTGATTTTAGTTTGCAGGGCTGCAAAAACTGGTGAAAGCATTTCAAAAAAAACCCAGCCAGATGGGCGGGGTATAAAAATATTATTATTATTATTATTAATAATAATAATAATACCCATTCACTTTCCCACAAAAATTGACCTAATTTAACTCATAACCCAGCTTTGAAAATTCAGATCATTTGCTTAGCTCATAGCAGTAAATTGGTTCCTAATACTGAATCTGCCTTACCTGTTCACAGTAAAAGGTTGTCGAGAGGGTTGTTGCTTTGGCATACAGATTATGCTGGGTGAGCTTCGATTAGGGCTGCCTAATCCCGAACTACTCATGCTGTTTGTCCTGCTGGGAATTCCGATGCCCTGACCGACCTGGGAGTGGTTCAGCATATTCCTAGGATTCATAGGCAATATACCCCTGGAAAAGAAGATCCAACAGATACAATGATGTTCAGCAGAATATCGTTATTTTGAAGCAGTCAAAGCAAACCATTCTTTTCAGAATTGCATCTAAACAAACTGGCTATTAGAAACATACGCATATAAAGAGCTGCCTGTATTGTCTACCTTGACTGGCAGTGGCTCCCAAAGTTTTTCCCTAGCTCGGTTAGTTTCAGATTTTTTAAAAAGGGTGAGCAAGTTTAGGACATTTCATATATATATATATAGTGTCTTATTTTAACAAGCTGCACAGCAGAATGTGAGTATTATTTTCCAAAGACTGGGATCAATATTGCATTACAAGCTTTCCTCCAGTACCCTCAAAACACAAGCCGTAATCTAGAAAATTAAAACATTGTTCTTTTTAATGTATGTGCACTGCAAAATAATTTAAAGTAAAAACATATGCTACATATTTTAGGAACCCCTGCAGAAATAAGTGCTGTCAATAAATACCTGCTTGGAGATGGAGGCGTGTGAAGTGACATTGTTGGTACCCCTGTTGTTGGCGTTACGTGGCTCGGTAACTGAGTGCCTTGCGATAAGCTGCGATTTAACTGAGGGGTATTGTTGCTCATTCCCCTCATTGGAAGGCCTAGTGCACCTATTGGAAAAAAGTCAGAGGAGTGGCAATGTAGAAAATTAAGGAAGACAAGTATGGTTTTCGCAAAAATGGGTATTCATTCTGATTTGACAGCCAAATGTGCTGGGTAGTTTTTTAAAAAACAAAAATGCACACAATAGGCTATCTTTTTATGAAATCAGTTCTAAATTCAGTGGGTGCAGTTTCCAAACTCTTTTTTTTTTTAGTTGGGTAAAGGGAATTTCATTTTGGAGATAAATTACTTACATATATATTAATATAAAGTTTCGTCTGAAATGTTAATGTGTTTGATTGACAGAACTTTTTTTTAAAAGTGAGATTTTCAAGCAGCAGCTATGTTTTTAGAACTTATTTTTAATTTGAAGGGCACCATAAGCCTCCTAAGCAAATATTGGCTCCAAACAAATTTCACTAACAGAAACTCTTCCATTTGCTTTAAAACATCCAGATTTTTAAAAAGTGTATACCAGAAGTCTTCATTTCCAGTATTTCTTGGTGGACTGTAATGTCACTTACACTGATTTTAATTATGACAGGAACAAACCTAGTCTCTCCCCAGACTTGTATGTTTCCTCTCCCACTGCAGCGCCATGAAATCAAAAGCTGTTGCTTCCCATTTAGATTAAGGAGATTAGCATTTCATCTGAATCCTAAAAAACAGTTAATCTTAACTATGATTTATTGGGGGCGGGGACTCAGCTTCATAAACTACTGTTTGAAGTTACCCACAGTCTGTTTGAAACAAAGCAAGATTAACCAGAATTTGCTGGGTTCAGGTGACAAGTGGCAGTTAATCAAAAAGAGACCTGACCACTTCACAGCTATGCAAGAAGAATGAATGCCAAAGGAAACTAGGCATCGAAACAGAGTCACTAAGTGCCTATGATTGAAATCCTTCACCAGCTCACTAGACAATGGCTGGTTTTCACATTATAGTTATAGAACCACAGAACTGTGCAGGCTTCTGGAAAGGAGCTCAAAGCGTCTTCGCTCCTCCCTGTTGTTTTCATTCTCTCTTCCTTCCTTTTAAAAAACCCTTATGCCAAATTAAATCAAGGTTTGGCTTATTGTGTCATTCGAACCCAAGGTCATGTATAAGCTCTCTCCTTGCTAACTACAAACTGCAGTCAAGGTTCATTCTCCTCTTTTGCAACACATCTGTGAATATGGACACAATGAGTATGTTATGAAGTTTTATTTGAGGTCTAGACCGTCTGAAGTATCACAAACTTCTGCAGAGAAGTTTCTATATTCCGAAAACCAAGCCACCTAAAGGTATAACAAAAAAGACTATATACCTATATGTTAAACAGGGATATATATAGGCTTTTGTTTTACCCAACTTTGTTGATATACAAGCCCCCACCTTTAAACTCATTTGTCCTTGTTAAAGGTAATGTATTAAATATTCAAGTGGCAAACCTACTGATTTGCCATTGATCCATTGCATGTGACACATTTGTTTGAAAATATAGAAACATTTTTTCATGTGCAGTATGCAAACTGGGACTACTCAAATTAAAAAAGAGCAAGAAGGAAGATCAGAATGGAAAAAATATGTACTGTCATCAGTTTTACAACACTCTATGTGTTGTGAAAGAAGCTGTTAATATTGGTTTGCCTAAGAGCAATCAACAGTTCTTTTACATGCATCAGTTGGTATGTATTTATTTTGGAGTGGCTTATAAGTTGTTTTAATCTTCATCGTCATAAAATATATTTAACTGATTCCTAAGTGTCTGCATAACTTGGAATTTTGAATATGGTAAGTACTGTTTATCTCAACATGCTGTGGCTCTTTTTAGGGTCTGCTGCTGGGTTTGATTTCATTTTGGGCTATTGCTGTAAATCACGGTTTCAGAGATAGATCTGCATAATATTAAAAAGCACTTGGAAAAGGAGAAGGCATGCCCTTGGTACAACTTTTCACTTTCCATTTTCAGTCAACAAAGAAATAGGCTTCTTAAAGAGTAGACTATATTTACATTGCAATACCTTCTATATTATTAGTTTAAAAAATAAGTGGAAAATCAAAGTGAAAACCACACCCTGGAACATTCATTATGCCCAAGAAATAATGTTTAAGTCATTACTTTCAAAACTCTGCACTATTTATATTAATGTTGAAAATGCTGATTAATTGGTACAATATTAAAGTCAATTAAAAAGGAGTGCATATGTGTCTTTTGTTTTGCCACGGGGAGCTCTAGCAAAGATCTTAAAAGGTTTGCACCTAGCCATTTCCCTGAATGAGCATTGCCAATATCCCTGACAGCAGAGACCCATTCATCCATGTGAGTCTGGCTCCTCAGGCCTCCAACAGTTTGAGCTAGGGCTGTGATTAGCCTTTGTTCTGCACTGGGAGCTGTGGCTTCATGTGCCAAAACCAACATTACCACCTGAATTGTCTAGCCAGGCTTCCTACTGTTTGCTACTCCTGCTTGCTCTTCACAGGGAAAATTTGTGCCACAAATACCACCATGCCTTCCTGCTCATGAATATGGGTATGGAGAGAAACAAAACATCAGGCTATCAACATGATTGGGTTTTTTTAAAAAAAAATGTGGAATCCTAAAACACTTAAGTTGTGAGGAATTAGATGTTATTAATCATGAGAGCAATTCTGTCTATATTATATCTTAACTGGCTAATATGAAGCGGGGAAGTATTAGCACATTGTTGCACCACGGGGAGAATTTCTTGTGGGCAGTTAAGAGATTTTTACATTTGCCTGCTGAAATGAAGATAAATTCCTAGACAGTCTTGTAAGGCAAAGGAGTTGCATTTGTCTACTTTCACTTTTAATTCCTGTTGGCAGTTTATCCAGACTTGGAAATAATCCTGACCTACTGAATTATTTCCAGATATCCGCTAAACTAATAAATTCAGCCCAGCTGTTTTTCATTTTAGAGTCAAGGAGAGGTTGCCCACCCCAAAAGTCATGAAAAATCAGCTGTACTTAATAGCTATATAACCTGATTTGCACTTCACATCAAACCATAGTTAAAACAGACTATTGTTTAATGTGATCGAGCAATGTGCTTGTTGTACAGTGCTGAAATTGCAAGCACTTCCTTCTTCTCTCACTCTTGCCACTGCCAGGAAGCAAGTTGTAGTATGGTCCTGTATGTTTCTGAAACAAACCACATGATTCTGTTTCCTCCCAACAAACCACAAGTGGTAAGCCAAGCTGGTTTCTGATCATGGTTTGTTCACAGAGAAATAAACCACGAGGCCAGATTCAGATAATACAAGCTAAATGCCCTATTTCCAGGCAAGACAGCAGCAACAAGAATGGAAAAGATGCAATTTCAGCAGCATGAACCAGGACTATGCTTGTTCACATTGAACCATAGTTTATTTTAACTATGGTTTAATGTGGTGTGTGAACTAGGCCTATGAGAGAAAAAATCCACTGCCCCATTGAGGATATTCATCCTCTTGTAACCTAGGAAAACCTCCCTATTAGACAGAAGGCAGGCCACTAGAAATGTATTTTGCACTCCGTTGACTTTTCAGGGGTAGGTTAAAAAAAACAATATTCTAAAGATAGACTGAAATCACAGTGGTAGGCAAAGAAAAGGCAACATTAAGCCAGCATGTTTGCAAAACAACTTATACAAGCCTGTACATTCACATATAACTTAGAATAGAATACTTACTTTGATGCCCGTATAAACTTGCCCCAAACTGAGACAGCTGACCTGATGTTGAAGGTGATGCCAGCATCTAAAATGGTAAACAAAGAGTCGGTCAAGGATAGGATAATAAACAATATTAAACTCTTTAAGAAAATTAATGAAGGCAGTTGTGAAATCATCTACTGCAGGCACGTTTTAACTGCAATTCATGTGTTTGGGGCAAGCATGTGAAGGGAGCTAAAGGGCAGTGTGGGACGCAGGTGGCGCTGTGGGTTAAACCACAGAGCCTAGGGCTTGCTGATCAGAAGGTCGGTGGTTCGAATCCCTGTGACGGGGTGAGCTCCCATTGCCCGGTCCCTGCTCCTGCCAATCTAGCAGTTTGAAAGCACGTCAAAGTGCAAGAAGATAAATAGGTACCACTCCGGCGGGAAGGTAAACGCGTTTTCGTGCGCTGCTCTGGTTCGCCAGAAGCGGCTTAGTCATGCTGGCCACATAACCCGGAAGCTGTACGCCGGCTCCCTCGGCCAATAAAGCGAGATGAGCACCACAACCTCAGAGTACGCCATGTCTGGACCTAATGGTCAGGGGTCCCTTTACCTTTACTAAAGGCAGTATGCAGAGAAGGCCCTGCTCCCAACCTCCCAGTGAACTCTGGCACCTTTCGAACTTTCTTTGTGTGTTGGGTGCATAGGTCTGGAGTTCTAAGCGTGCTCATATGAAGATGTGTAAAAGTAATAACGCAGGGTTCTTGGCTAAGAAGAGGCTTCTAAGCATGTTCATCTTAGAAGCGCCCTTCTTTGAATCTTGCATTAAACACCATAAGTTTGGAAACAGAACCAGCAGTCACTGGGAGTGCAGCCCTGTGTGCATGTGCCCTCCCCACTTTATATCCACAAGTTTTGCCTAAATAGGACTATTGTTAGTGACATTTTGCTATACGGAGCTGCGTACAAGGACTCAGTTTTAGTAAACTGAGATTAGGAAGGTTCTCTAAGCTAGTGAACACCACTAACAGAACAGATAATGGAACGTGCAGGAAGTATCTGAAGTTGTGAAGGCAGCACTTCTGCTTCTGCACAGCAGCTCCCAAGTGCCCCTCTCCTACAAAATATGCTCTAAAAGATGGAGGTTGAGAAAGACTGAGAAGCTCCCAAGGCACCAACGGGAGTTGCAGGAGGAAGGGGGAGGTTGGAAAGCTCCAAAAACACAGATGGAAATAGGAATAGTTAGATGAGAAATAGTACCAAAAGAGGAAAAAATACTAATAAACTATTCAGGCTCTAATTCAAACTCATCACATTTAATAAAACAATTTGACATTAAAGGGGGGAAATTTCTCAATGTGACACTCAGAATGCAAGGCTACCCATGATTTATTAATACTCTTGATTCACCATAAATTTCTAACATCCAAAATTATTATTCAAAACTCACAGAGAAAGATGGTTCTATTACATATGTGCAGTAATATGAACATTTTCTGCATGCACACATTTTGACTTGTTATCAGCACAATAAACCTAACAGAGATTATCTGACTCACTAAGTATCATTGACCTAGTTCTCAGTCTGAGCTGTTTCACTCCTGTACATAAAGCATCTCTCTACATAGATAACTGTATGGCAGGGTGTTCTAGTTTAGCTTTCCAGATTTATTTATTTTTTCAAAACAGAGGGGTATTTCAGTCATATGAACTTTCTTCCACCTGTAGTCTGAAGTGGCTTGCCACCTCACTGAAAACTAGCCCACTGAGAACTTTGTCACCAGTCGGCAGGTCACCACAAAGTAATTAAGCAGAAAAGCTTTTTGGAAATTGGAAAAGTGATTTTATTTTTCCTCTCTCAGGCCACTGATGTAAAAGAAATGCCTCAAGAATGTTTGAAGCATGGGGAATAGGACAAAGAACCCGGGGGGGGGGGGAGAGATTGGATGGACTTCTTATCAAGGATGATCAACCACACAGCCATATGCCAATGAAAAGCTCCATGAGCATAAATAGCATTTCTATCTCTCTGAAAAACTGAACACTGGAATGTTTGGAGTGATCCCTAGTTAGCATTTAGTGCAAAAGAGCCACTGGACTATGAATAGGTGCATTATAAAAGCTTTCAGGAATGACTGGAGGCAAAATGGGGCCTCCATATTTACAGGCAGCAGAGCAATAAACTTCATATTCTGAATAACTGGAGAAGATCATTTCCTTCATGTCCTGTGTGATAGCTTCACAAGGCACTCAGGTCTGGCACAAGAACAACCTACCCATTTTATATTTCCTAGTTAGCTGAAGGGCATGCATTGCCACAGATCTGTGTGGCACAAACGTGGAGCTTGCAAACACTCAAGTACCATGTGTGCACCTAAACATGATATCAAATATTTTCCAGTTGTTTATTCAAGAGATTTTGCCTACTGTACCTGCTTTTGTTGTGTTTTCTTTCATATTACTATTTTATTGTGAATTTTAATCTGCAAAAGCTCCCTTGAGTAATACATACATATTGGAAAGTTGGAGCAAAAATGCTTACATAAATAAATAAGGTGGTGCCTAGAAATGTGATTATAGCACTAAATATGTTAAATGCTAGCCACGAATGCCAATTTTTCCAGTTAATGGTTAGATCTACACTTGAGGACTTGAGCTTTCCAATCTATCGCAAGTGTGAACACTTATGCACATTCTGTGCAGCATGTATGGTAATTCAAGCCAATTAACTCTGGTATCCCTGATTACAAAATCATGTAGTTTTAACCAGTTTAAAAAATGGAAAAAAATAAGTTAATGTTAATAAAAACTTACATCTTTTTCTGATCGATGTGGGAACATCGAAGGCTGGCCGTAGTACATGTTTTCATCGTGGTAGTCACTGTCGACTCCCTCTACAAACTTCTTTCTTGAAGCACCAAACATGCTGTTTGTCACCTGCATTATAAGAATATGGCATTAATCTCTGGAACAAAAGTAAAGCAATTCCTGAATTTAATGATGCTTAAAAACACACATACATACTCCAGTTCTAACAATTTGCTAAACTATGGTTTACTGTAATACACCTCTACCACAGGCAAGAGGAAGCATTTGCTTCTATTTGTTTGTTGAAAACCAAAGTTACTCATTATATTTGAATCTCTCATTTGGGGAATGAACCGAACTTAAACCAGGATTTGTTTCCCTAAACCACAGTTGAAGTTAACCACATTTCTGGTTTTGGCTAAAATGATCACCAGTTAGCTGAAAACAGAAATGAATGTTCCCAATCTTCTTGTGGCTGTGACAAAGAAGGGAGCAGAAGCATAGAAACCATAGTTTAGTGTTACATATCTGAACCTAATCATACTCATTCTTATGTAGCACCTCCAGCTCCACAAAACGTGTTAAACCCAGCACAATGTATGGCTTCTCTCAAACCAAAATTCTACAGTGCCAAACAGCAAACCAGTTCCCTAGCTATTGATAGTTAACAGTTTGATCTATACATGCCTACTCAGAAGTTCAATGGGAGTTACTCCCAAGTGGATACAGTATAGGACTGCAGTCTACACCACTCATTTGTACACACTACTATTAAATAATCAATTGCCTTGTGTTCCTAAAAATGCACAAATTAATTTACTACTTGTATGTCCTCACAATAACACCATGAAGTAGGCAACTATTATACCTACTTTGGGCAGTGGACGCTAAGAAATGCATACAATACAAATCTCTGCTTAGTCGTAACATTCTTAATTCTTTACCAACAGGGATGTGTGTTTGGAGTACTGTAGCAATGAAGGGCCCAGACAGTGATAAAACAAAGTCATATATGATTATGTCCTCCTTAGGTCAGCTTCTTTTATATCCAGCCACTAATGTTCAGTGAAAGTTATTGCGCTCTCTCTCTCTCTCTCTCTCTCTCTCTCTCTCACCCTTTACAGATTAAAAGCAATTTCCATACGTTAGGAACACAGACTGTATTATTTATATCTTGGTATATATGTTTGGTATATTAAAAGAACAGTTTAGTCAGACAATAATACGAAATTGAAGTTACTTTTTATTTTGTTTGTTACAAACTGAGCTACAAACTGCTGAACTGTAAGGAACCTGAGCTATAAGGAACCTCTTTGGTTCTGCTAGTTTATGAGGAGCAGGCAAAAACCGATAAAAACAGAAGAAACAAAACAACATTAGTAAAACAAAGAAAATTATTATGTATCCTACAGTACTTCACAGTGTCAAGCAGACATAAAACACTTATTTCCATAAAAACAGCAGAGAAAAAGTGGGGACTAGGCAACAAAGACTCAATAAATATACCGTACAGGTAAGTTAAGTACACTTTCAGCTCTTTTTTGTTGCCCTGTACTATGCTCCAGTCCTTTGAGGCCTAGTGAAGGACAGAAACAGATGCACCAACTATGCCAACAAGAGGAAGCCCACAAGCAAAGAAGGCACTGAAACCTTCCTTCCTCCTGTGCCAATGGCAGTGCCCCTAGAGGCACAAATGCATCTTGCTCTTAAGGTTGATAGTAGTAGTCTCTGTTTACAACTCAGGGCTTGTTTGTCCTCCGTGCACAGGAGCTGCAATGATCTGACACTATACATAGTCTTACAGAAAGCCTTTGTGTAACATAGCTTTTAGAAATCATTTCAGGGGAATAAATATATGAACACCTTGGCTTAAACATTTTTTCCCCATCATTCTAAAAGAAAATATTCCATAATCCATCCCCCCCCCCCCGAAAACAAACAAGAAAGCCTTTTTGGGGGTGAGTAGGATGGAATCCACAGTTCCCCCTTCACTCCTCTAATTTTTATTTCACACAAAAGTAAATTCCAGGTTTTCCCAATACACTTAGGTAGCTCTCTCACTTCACAACTGGCTCACAAATCACCTACAAAATGGAATGCAGTATTTAACAGGCTAAGGGGATTATCTCCTCTTTTACTCTAGCTGAGCAAAGTGATGATGAGCTGAGAAATTGTTGGTGGCAGCTGCTGCTCCTAGCAAGGGTGAAGAAGAGTAGAGTCAACCAAGGTAATCTTGCATGCTGTGAAGCCAGAAAGAATGTTATTTGCCAACTTACTCCCTTCTCATTATAACACTACCCTACCCTACTATTACTACCATTGCATTGCCCTCACTAAAGAAAAAGGCGGGAAGGCAGAATTGCTTTGTAGTTATCAACACTTGCACTTAAAGTTACAAACTGCCAGCAGAAAGACATAAATCAGTACCCATTGCAGATTTAAGTTTGATCTTGTTCCTCAGAAAAGTTTGCGCTGTACCTTTGGTGCAGGGAGTAAGGAGGCCCAAGCAAGCCTCACCTGCAATATATTGCCAGGTGAAGGCACCATCATGCTCTGCCCCTCAAACCGGTTCTAGGCGACGTATCGATACATCACCCAGGCCTGGATAGCTCAGTTGGTTAGAGTGTGGTGCTAATAATGCCAAGACTGCAGGTTTGATTCCCATATGGGGCAGCTGCATAGTCCTGCATTGCAAGGGGTTGGACTAAGATGATCCTCAGGGTTCCGGTCCAACTCTATGATCCGATAATGCCAAGGTGGCCTAGTAAACATAAGGAACTTTCATGGAATGTTTCCCCATTTGCACATCAACTATAGAGACAATGATAGTCCACCCATCTCCTGAGCAGAGTTGCCATATTTAGCCAAAGGAAAATATAATTTCCTCCTTTTTGGAGCAGGGAGTGGAGCAATAATAGCATTGTCATTTCACACATGTTACGCTAATGCTTGCTCTCTTTGAAGAATCTTCCATTAGGCATGAATTTTACCTTCCTAGTCTCAGTCTCAAAGATCAAAGTACTTTCTTCATCCAGTGATAATTAGTTCTGGCCTCCTAGTTTTCCTATACTGTATTCTTCTATGGCTGTTTTTAAAGGATTTAAATTGTAAGATTTTCTTAAATTCAAAGAACTATAAATCTTTACTCATTCCACCAAAACTAAGAAATTGTGTTAATTCCTCACCCATACTCCATCTACCGATGGCTACTTCTTAACAAGCACAGCTTTTGAAATAGGTATTATTAGCAATAACTTATACTGGAGTCTATTCACAAGTATAAACGAGATATATGAACCTACTTCTGGAATTCTTGGAAAAACTAGGTCTGTCCCACAAGCCAGTGTGGTTTAGGCACTCTCATCATTTTTATTTTCATCACGAGAATTGCCTCCATGTGCACTCCCACAAGGGAAGAAAGAGTGAAACCTGAAGCATCTCTAAGTGGCAAGGGAAAACATTAACTTGAGTACCCCTCCCCAGCCAAGACAAGGGATTTGCATTCCCAAGTATAGGCATACAAATAGCCACATGGCTGTGGTAACAGCAGCTAAGAGAAAGATGCTGTCATAATGGGGTAGTTAGTATATGATCTGTTCAACACTAGTTTACATCTTGTCTGAGAAGTAATAAAAGGGCAGAACAGATTTTGTAAGAATAACAAGCTCTTTAAGGGAAGGCAAAAATCATATTCAGATTTTAGATATCTAGTGTTTAAGGTTACAAACTGTAAGACTCCTCTTTGAAGATATTTAATTCAAATCATGTCTGATTAATTATAGATTGGAGCTGGGAGGGCGGGCGGGAATTCTGTACATTTCCTCCAAACAGCTTAACATTTGCTTCTGACACCAAACAATTTGGCATTCTTGGTCTCCCTCAAGTTTGCTCAGGGTACTGTCCTTAGTACATGATGCAGACGCTTAGGAATTTGAAATATTTTTCCTCCGAGGGAGAGTCTTCTCATCAAAACTTTTCTCTCTTATGCTTATAAAAGGGAGGTCTACCACCTACAACTCTCTGAAGACATTTTCCTGAATAACTCTTTAATCAAAGATATTAGGACATAGCTTTAAAATATTCCAATAGTGGTGGCATACGGTGTACCACTTCCGAAAGAGATCAAAGGAGACATGCAGGTACATATGGAAGCGATTTCCCTCAAGTATGCAGAACTCATGAGGTTTTGAACTTGTTGGGATTCAATGCAGCTCTGTGGCAATCATTCCAGCACAACAAGCTTTTCAACTTGCCAGATGGAACATCTCCCCCCCCCTCCTGTTTGCATATTGTCCTTCTGGTTCTCCCAGCCCCACCAGAGCCCAATTTGGGTAATACACAGGGGACGGGGAAGGGAGAAATCCCTGCTGCCCTAGCAAAAGTCTTCACTGAATCCTGCTCTAAGTCTTCAATCCTATGCATGCTTATCAGGAAGTAAGCAAGCACAGTGGGATTTACTCCTGTGTAAACAATACATAGGACTGTTAAGGTCAAGAGGGTTCTTAAGGCTGAACAGGTTTTCCATTACAATATGTTAGCACAAATACCAGACAGTTATCCCAATCTCAAAGAAGGAACACATGTGCATCAACCAGAGCTTCGTGTGGAAAGCCCCTTCCAAAAATCTTAAAATCCAGCTGTTCAACTGCTTGGCTGGAACAGGATGGAAAAGCAAGGAACTGAAAACAATTGCCTACTCCTACTTCCAAACAGCTGAGCAGTGCTTTTCCCTGAAGAGTTATGTGAATGCAGTCTCAAATGTTGTATCAGTGAGAGGAACTGAATAAACACTTTAATATTAAGGTTCAAATAAATACATTGAATAAACATACCTTTTAACAAATGGCCCAATGGGCACTCAAGGTGGCTTTAAAAATGCCAATGACAAAACCACTAAAATAATGTACAAAAATGTACACAGAGTACACTTCAGTTATGACTAAGTAAAACGGTAATTCAACCACAACAAAGTGTTACCAACTCAGTTTAAAAGCAGCAATTTGCCTTATTAGAACTATAATATTGGAAGCAAACTTCCCATTTGGGCATTTCCCCCCTCCCAAGTATTCCAAAATGTTTTCTCAAGAAAAACACTCACCTTACAAACCCTCCACAATACTGAATTGCCATTATATGCAAAGTTCAACAAAAAATAAATTAAAATAAAAGATTGCAAAATTGCCTACAAACATCCAGGTTACTTTTCCATCCGGGACTGGATCAAATATTTATCAGTGAAAAACTTTATTTATTATCTATTTACAAACATTACTAGAAAATCTTTCCTAGAAAACCTAACACACACTAAGAAAATATCTACCTACCTAAAAACTGTACTTTTGCCCATTAACTTTTTTGTGTCTGTTGAAGCAAGCAAGCTTTGATGGACACTTCCTGTAAATGAAGTAGATTAAGTTATTAGAAAAGTTGAGGGAATCAACAACTTTAGCAAACACAACAGGTTTTATTTCACTATAAAATGAAAAATCATATTGTAAAGTCAAAGGCTAATTTATATGTTACTTACAGAACTGAAAGGATCTTCAAAAGCATTGACCTTGCCATTATGAAATGTGGTAAAACATAAACAATATATGAATTATTTAACGGCAAGGTATTATTGCCAATGTTAATTAATGTTTTACAGGATTAAAAAAGGGATATCAAAAATTAGCTTCAAGTCTTCTACTTATATGCTTCTTATTTACTTACTGGGAACATACCAAATACATTGACCAGGTCAAGGGTCCACCGAGTCCAGAACACTGTCTCCAACAGTATCCCACCAAGTGCCAATACAAATCTCAAGCATGGGCATGGATGGAGGTGGTATTCTGGGTTTGTTTTTGTTTTTTAGTGGGCCAGATGGTAACCAAAACAACAACCACCCAGCCACTGAAATATTGCCAGTTAATATGGGCATCATTGTTAGCAACTGAGATATGAAAGCTAGGAACTAAATGACACCTTAAACCTAGGTTATAGGTGCCACAAAGTACTGTCTAGGCACACTTTTTTATAACAAGAATACAAAGTTGAAAATGAATAAACTGCAGCCTGCTCCTCATAAACTGGTAAAATCACATAGTCCAGTCCTCATCTGAAGGCTGCAAAAAAAGTATTAAAAAAATACTTCCCCTGCCCGCCCCCCTAATATTCTTATGAGGGTCCCTTCTTCAGTCTTCAGAATGGCTGGCAGTGGGGAGGCAGAAAAAGGTTCCTTCCAGCAGTGGCAGTTTTAATCTGAAATCTTAGACGCAGACTGAGCCCAGAGCTCAGAAGCTGCTCGCATTAATGAAATTCCCTGTTGCAAAATGCGCCTAAAACAATGAATTTGTCTCATCTTAGTATGTTCAGAAGTGTAAGTTAGAACTAGAATTAATGGGAGGAGTAGAGAAAGACTGGGAAAACGAAGAAAAAGTGAGAGGAAGTGGAATATACAAGAAACCAAGAAAGGAGAGGAAGGGAAGTCCGTCAATGATTGTATTTTTTAATGTAATATATTATGTAATATGTAATTCTTTTTCCTTTTCTTTTTTACTTTCAGGTTTTTTTCTTCTGTTGAAATGAATCAGAAACACAACAACAACAACAACAACAACAACAACAACAACAACAACAACAACAACAACAACAACAACAACAACAGTCTAATCTCCTTTTAAAGCCATCCAAGTTGGTCACCATCACTACCTCCCATGGAAGCAAATTCCATGGCATAGTTTAACTATGCGCTGTGTGGAGTAGTACTTTCTTTTGTCTCCTTCACACAGCACATAAATAGTGGAACTCATTCCCACAGTAGTCACTTCTGTTTATAAATCAACTAAAAGGCACGCAGATACTGTCAAGTTGCTTTTTGTGAACTGGAAAGTACTACGTTGATATAGATGTAAATGTTACTGAAACACATTAAAATGTTATGCAGTATTTTACAGTTATAATTTAGTTTCCCACTGGTTGTTTTTTCCTTTGCCTCCCTAAATTTTGAAGACTGTGGATACAGAAGAGTGTTCCATGACCGCTTGTTTGCCTCACAAGCTTCTCCTCGATAGGGCCAGTCCATAAGAATAAAATGTTAAGGTGAAATGTACTCTTAATGCAGCAATTCAAGGGAATTACTACTTTCTCTAGCACAGTGTTTCCCAAACGTTTTTGGGCAACGGCACACCTGTTTACCGGAAAAAAATCTCGCGGCACACCACCATTAAAGCCCCGCCCCCGTGACGTCATTAGGGGAGCCGGCGGCCCGGGCCTGAGCTGGAAGGAGAGGCGGTGCTTTTCGGCACAAGGCAATCGGCCTGGAATTGTTTCCCGCGCGCTGCGAAAGGGAACAGCTGCGGTCGCGCGAACCCTCCGGCGCTGGGAGGGGAAAGGGCGGAGTCGCAGAGCACCAGCTGGCCGAGCGGTTGCGCGCAGCGTTGCGCTTTTGGAGAGCGTGCGGCTGCTGCTAGGGGATCCGGGGACGTGAGCAGGCCTGGCCCGACCCGGGTTGAAGGAGGACAAGCCGGCAGCGCGCCAAGTGAGTTCGGTTGCGCGCGACGGCCCCCGCTCCCCCCACCCCCGCCGGATCCTCGCCGCCGCCACCTCTCGCCCGCCTCCCTCCCACGGCACACCAGCCGATGTCTCACGGCACAGTAGTGTGCCGCGGAACACCGGTTGGGAAACACTGATCTAGCACATGAAAAGAACTCTGACTCAGTACAGTTGCTAAAGGGCTGAGCCTTCCTTTATGATAAGCAAGTGACCCAGATTCACTTCCTTTAATCTGTCCTTCTCTAACAGCATACAGAGGGCATAACACATCATAGGCAGCCCAGGAATATGGATCTTAACAGGATACAGAGAGAAGCCACAAACAATGTGTAAAATCTAACTGAAAAAAGGGCATGCTTTGATGCTATGCATGCATCTTCACTTAGACGGATGCCCCATTAAATTCAAAGGGCCTTATTCTCTGTTAAGTGCGCATAGGGATTGAGGCCTCAATAGCAGTTACTTTATACACTAAAGTGTATAAGCTTTAAACTAAAAAAGTTGTTAAGCTGCAGTCTTTCATTTCAAGCCGCTTGTGCAGAACTGGTCAAGGGTGCTAAAGGAGTTTCATCAATGTAGCTATCCTTAAAGGCCAAGAGCAGCTCCATCCTCAGTCCCCTTCTTCTTGCAATACAGTCATACCTCGGGTTGAAGTAGCTTCAGCATAAGTGTTTTCGGGCTGCATGCTGCGGCGACCCAGAAGTAACATCGAGCACATTACTTCTGGGTTTCGCTGCTCGCGCATGCGCAGATGGTCAAAATGACGTCACACGCATACGCAGAAGCGGTGAATCGCAACCCATGCAAGCACAGACGCGGGTTACGTTCGCTTCTGGATGCGAGCAGGGCTCTGGAACAGATCCCGTTCACATCCAGAGGTACCAGCTCCATATATAGCCCCAGTACAATACTACAAAAATAAGAAATACAAAAAAGGGCGGGGGGGGGGGGAGAATTCAAACCATCTCTTACATTTAAGAACTCTTTGTTCTTTCTATGGCTACTGCAGAAACAAAAACTGCCATTCATTATATGGCTTCCTTAACCCCCCTGTTTAAGGACAGGAAACGAGAAGTGGGGTTGTTCATTAATTTAGCAGCACCTGCATTTCCAAGGGGAAGGAGAAAGAGTGAGACATTGGCACCGCATGGATTTGCCCCCACATCATTTTTTCCCCACCATACCCATGCAGGAGGTAACTGCTGGGAATGATGGGCTATGACAGTCAGAGCAGCCAGCTACAGAAAGAATGACAAACAAACCATGGGTTGCAAACTACAGATTGTGCCCAAGCCAGATAAAAACTAATGAAATAAGGAAACAAAAGACTTGACTCCATTACAGTTTAATGACTGCATTTTCAATTAATTAGAAACTTTTATTATTGAAGACTGTTTTTATGTTGTACCGTTTGTAAACGGCCTTTTAAGACCGCATACTGAGATAAAGAATAAATTATAGAGAAATATTACAGTAACTCAAGTTTATTTTTAAAACCTCTCTTTAGCTTGATAGTACATCTCTCAAAAAAGTCAAAAGGTACACAAACCACACTACAAAATACAGCAAAGCTATAACGTTACATAAGTTCTGTTCTATCATTGCTTATTTTCTCTAATGAGTTCTGGTAACTATTAAAACTGAGCCACCTACACAACAGACAACGGTTCCATCACTTATTTCTTATTATTTTCCCACACCCAGGAATTATAGATGGTGTATATTTGCATTTATAAACACAGAATATGCTATAAAATGGGGATATTAAAATATAGCAAAACAAGTATTAGAAATTGAGATATGAAAACTAGGAGCTAAATCGCACCTTAAACAGAGGTTATGGGCACAACAACATAATGTCTAGTCTCGCTTTTTATAACAAGAATACACAGCTGAAAATGAATGAACTGCAGCTAAAATATTATGTTCATTTTCCACATAGTCTAGTCCTGCCCCTGCCCACTCCCCTAATATTCCTAACAGGATCTCTTCTCCAGTCTTCAAAGAGTAGCAGCTGGAAGTGGGAAGGCAGAAAAATGTCCTGCTTTCCTACCACTCTGCAGTTTTAATCTGAAATCTTAGGTGCAGTATTGTACCCAGAGCTCAGAAGCTGCTTGCACTAATGAAATTCCCTGTCACAAAGTGCACCTAAAACAATGGGAGTTTTGAACACTGAGCAAAACACTGCCGAGCATGGCTACCGAGGAAATTTTTATTCTGAAACCCAGGAATATGAAAGATTTTAATCCCAGTGCAGGGCTCAAATAAGAAAGTGAAATATTTTTCCAACGCTGGAAATACAAAACTGAGCAATATGAAAATACAATTCAGAGTTCGGCTTTAGTAGAAATGCTTTAAGGAATTACGTATAAATAAGTTTTAAGTTTTAAGCTTTAGGGCTTTTTATGGTAAGATAAGGTTAAAATAAATTAAGGTAAATTAATGACAGAATATAGTGAAAGATGGAAAGGATTTGCTGAGATAATTAATAACTAGAATACAAAAAAGGGAGGCGTGAGGAGGTCAATGAAACAAGTTAATGAAAGATAAAGATTTGGGAATATTGGATTTGGTTTTTAAATTTTTTGTCTGCTTTTGTTTTTGGTTTTGTTGTATTGTGTGTTTTGTTTTTTCCCTTTTTTACTTTTTATTGACTTATATTGTTGGATTCCTTTTTTTTACTCTGTTTTTTTATTTTTTGGATGTATTGTAACTTTTTATTGTCTCTTCCCCCCCCCCCCGCTTTTTTTGTAATTGTTAAACTTTTAATAAATATCATTTAAAAAAAAAATACAATTCAGAGTTCAATGACAACATATTTTCCTATCTTTAAACTCTGGATATCTCGTGTCCCTCATCCATCAGGAATGAAATAATCTCTATATTCAAGACCATAGCCTTCTCTCAGCAAAATTACCTATGTGATCTAACATCAGCATTTGTTTTTGTGAACCAACTGTCTTTTAAATTGCTCCCTCCTGGATCCAGCATCCTGCATCCCATTTCCCACAGTTGCCAGGCAGATGCTTTTGGCAAACTCCCAAGCAGGACATAAAGACCACAGTCCTCTCAATTAACACAGAAGAATGCACTAATGGATGGGGATAGGATGATAACGCACCATTTTTAGCCAGCTAGGAAAAGCCTGGGCCATGAGCTTACACAGCTCCAACTCTTGTCTCTCTCTACTTCCATGCAGGCAGGGGTGAAAGAATTGAAACTAGTATGGACATGCCACATACAGAAATGAAGCACTGCTCAACACAAGAAGATGCCTTAAGTCTCTCACATATAACTAAACACTTGATTGAACACATACAATTTTTGTACACAACATTGGGCTTTTTTTAGAAAAGTTGTTGAGTTTTGTTGAGCCCCCACTCAATGAAGCTTTTGAGCTTTTTTTATATAATGAAAATCACCAAAAAAATCAACACTTACGATATAGACTGCCATACACCCGGGTTTTTAATCGGCCATAGGAAATTCTGCCTGGACGAATTTCGACAGACTGGCTGTTTTTGACAGACGGATCCCAGATATGTCCAGGAAATTCCGGACGTATGGCAGCCCTATGTGGCTTATACTGAGCAAAGGAAAGCAGGGGCACCCTGCCACGCTCCACCCCCTCCAGCGCATCACTTTCCCCCTTCCAAGATTATAGGACACTCCTTGTTTCAGAACGTGACCACCCAACACATGGAGGGCAGAAAAGAATAAAAAAGTGTTGCACTGGAGTGGGATGGAGTTTGGCAGCATGCCCCTCCTCTTCCTTGCACAATGACAAAAACCTGAAATACAGTGGTACCTCGGGTTAAGTACTTAATTCGTTCCGGAGGTCCGTTCTTAACCTGAAACTGTTCTTAATCTGAAGCACCACTTTAGCTAATGGGGCCTCCCACTGCTGCCACACCGCTGCTGAACGATTTCTGCTCTCATCCTAAAGCAAAGTTCTTAACCTGAAACACTATTTCTGGGTTAGCAGAGTCTGTAACCTGAAGCGGCTGTAACCCGAGGTACCACTGTATATGGTGTTTGCAGAAATCTATGCAACTTGTTCACATACAAACCCCCTTTAAAAAAAAAAAAAGTATTTAGACCCAGAATACAATATGGCAAAATATTCTATGCTAGAGATGGTATTTGAATGTGTTATTTTGACAACTTTTTATTATGTTAGGCTGCATCAAGTGGAAATGGAAGGATCAGACAATTATTTCATTTATTTGAAAATGAACTTTTCACACCCAGGTAACTTTCTGAATTGGCTTTTCACATCCATGATAGCAACAAGAGGAAATCAATTACATTCCAGAAGAAGGCATTTACTCCTGCCTGAGCAGGTTAGAATATGTGAACCAAATCAAATAAATGAAATAAAGAAAGGAGTAATATTTACTCAAGTCACATGCAGCACATATGAAAAACAAAATTCAATATTTTTCTTTTTTAATTTTCCACCCTGAGATGATCCAAGGTGGCTTAAGTATGTTGGAAAGTTTTTGGTTAGAATAGGTGATCTGTGAGGAAGAATTTTAACACGGATTTCTGATCAGCTTTTGGAATAGCTAAACTCATTTGAAAAGCTGCCTATCTGGCTAGAATCAGCAAGCAAGCTTAAAATAATCAGCCTAGGAGTATTTGTGGCTTTCCATTGCCTTTGCTGTCAACTTGCCACTCAGGGGGCCAATGGGAAGACAAACTAGAGAAAATTGTATTGCTGCAAGTTATTCTGACACAATTAATAATGTAATGTAATATAGCAATGCCAACAGAACATTAGGACATCAAAATGTGTTAAATTGTATGGTTTATTATTATAAGAAGGGATGGATGGGAAACTGCTTTCTGGATTTCTCTCCCGTTACTACAAAATCTGGATGAATCAATTTGTGCTGATACTAAATTAAATAAAAATATTATAGCAGATTTCAGAATAGACATTTTAACTGATGCTGGAGCAAAGCTATGAAACAATTTCTACCATGGCTCCCTACAGCAATAAAAGAAATGAAGTGAAGTACAACTAACAGTCAATTCAAATTCTGATGAAAATAGAATTTTAGGACTGCCATTTAAGAACAGAATAGTCTGCATCAACAACAATTTTGTCTAGTTCATTAGCAAGAGATATTCTTTCCTTGTTAAACATGCCAAAGATTCATCCTAACACTGCTTTTTAAATTCCTTTTTGCATGACTGTCTTATCACATGTACATTCCCCAAAGAGAGTAACCTACAGAAGACTCTTAAGGAGGGTCTTCAAAACACAGCACAAAGTGAGTTCTTCACTTACCGTACCTTTGCAGGCAGAAACACCTGCAAATCCCAGTGCAAGTTCAGAAGTGGACCTGAGCTCTCCTAAAGTCATCTGTGAATGCCAGAGGATGTGGGCTGGGGCAGGGTACACAATGTTAGTTATGGCCCCCTTCACTTTTTTTCTCTAAACTAAAAAAACCCAAATGCTGCAGCTCTTTCCTTAGAAGATAGTTGCTCCACATCCCCCCTAATAATTCTGGTGGCCCTTCTGTGCACCTTTTCTACCTCTATAATATTCTTTTCAAGATGCAGCAACTAGACCTATTTACAGTATCCCAACTGTGGTTGCACCATATATTTTTATAAAGGAATTGCAATATTGCCAGTTTTATTTTCCACCCCTTTCCTAATGATCCTCAGCCATAGACTTTGTCTTTCTCACAAATGCTGAAAAAGAGGGCCAACTGTTTCCTTGAGCTATCTATGACAAGATCAGGATCCCTTTCACTGTGAGTGAAAGCCCCAACACTTACACTTTACACTTATTTGACTGAACCACAATTACCATTTAAATACCAATTCACCCAGTTTAGAGTGAACCTTTTGGAATGCCTTGAAATCCCTTTTATTTTATCACCCCAAATGACTTGGTGTCACCAGCAAAGCTGTCTACCTCCCTGCTCACCTCCAGGTAATTTATCAACAAGTTAAAGGGGTCCCAATACAAATCCTTGAGGACATCACTTTTTACATCTCTCCATTGTGATAATTGTCCATTTCTCCTTCCTCTCTGCTTGCTGTTCTTTGGCCATTTGTCAATCCCTAAAGAGGCCTGTTAAAATAATTTTCACCCCACTTTATATATTGTATTAACCTCACGTAGATAATTTATATATAAGATCAAAGCAAGGATGCATATACAGAAAGGATCCAGGCATTTCCACGAAAAGGCACATTCACTATAGAGTACTAATATTCAAAAGAAATACCGTTAACTCAGTAATGTGTTCACTGAACACCTGGCGTTTCTACCAGTGGCTTCTCAAATTACAATTAAACAAGCTATATTGTGTCCGTTCCTTTTGACTACAACATAATGGGTCACAGAAGGTACAGTAGACATCTGAGGAAATAGATGTGGCAATAGATTCAATGAAACAGTGTCACCTTTCCTTCCCCCTCTCTCTCCACTGAGATATATTAATAAAAGTATGAGATTTCTATTAATAAGGCCACAAAAGTTGCTGGCCTTCAAAAAAAGGTCTGCCAGCTCTCAGCAGGCTGAGAACTCTGTCCTGCAGCCTAATCCATTTTAATGCCGGACACAGAGGAGGCGACTTCTCTCCTCTAGTTCAGTGTTTCCCAACCGGTGTTCCGCGGCACACTAGTGTGCCGCCGAACGTTGCCTTGTGTTCCGTGGGAGGGAGACGGGCGAGTCGGGCGGCGAGAGGCGGGGCGGCGGCAGCGAGCACACGCGGGGCGGCGAGCGAGCGAGCTCCCACATCCCATCGCCGCTCGCTTCGGCCAGCCTACTGGAGGAAGGCGCGAAAACCTCGCGCATGCGCAGGCCTTCCGCCTGCGACAGCCCAGTAGGCCGGCCGAAGCGAGCGGCAATGGGATGTGGGAGGGAGCTCGCTCGCCGCCCCGCATGTGCTCGCCGCCCGACTCGCCCGCCTCCCTCCCACGGCACACCAGCCTACCTCCGTGGGAGGGAGGCGGGCGAGTCGGGCGGCGAGAGGCGGGGCGGCGGCGGCGAGCGCCTCGGGTGAGTCAGTCCGGCCTTAAGCCCTCCTGCAGTTTATTATATGGAGTTTCCTTCTTTCTGATGAAACGATATGCTTTTTTGCAGCAGCTCCGGGTGCTTCCTCTCCCCTCCCTCCCTCCTCGCTCGTGATGCAATTCCCGCAGCAATTTACACGGCTGGGAACCCGGGAGGCGCTAGGACCCAGCCGAGCTCGCCGTGTAAGTTCTGGCTGCGGCTGGACTGCTCGGCTCGAATTACGGAGCTCCCCGACGTGCCGAGCTCGCCGTCTCACCGACCGGCCTCCTCCTCCTCTACCCGAGGAATTGCAACAAAACCCGCCCTTATCAGCTCCGCGGCGGTCAGTCGATAGCGCGGCCCTGCGCGCACCAGCGCCCAGACATGAGCTGACGTCAATGCAGGCGCAATAATAATAATAATAAAACCCGTGTTATTTTTTGCCGATCCAAAGTGCTGGCAGGGTGGCCAACACTTAACGTGTGAACCCGAGTCCGACACGGGCCCCGACCCGCTTTTACATCACTCCTCTTGTTGTGCATTGCAAGGAAAAGCCCGATGAAAATGCGCCTAATACCAAGTACTTTTGCGGGGAGTGGGGGTGTCCTGATCTTTGCAGCAACAAAACACGCACACATCCCTCTACAGGCCGCTTTGTGGAAGATTCACTTCTTCGGCTGCTTGTCAAAATAATGTAACCTGACTGCTAATGCAACTGTTACTTTTCGTGGCCATATACCTACACGGTTAAGGTCTTTGGGAGAGCACACTGTAAATAGAAACTTACACTTTCGTGCGTCCCTCCCGGCGCGACGCTGCGCGCTGACGTCACGGGGCTGTAATGGTGGTGTGCCTCGAGATTTTTTTCATCAAACAAGTGTGCCTTTGCCCAAAAAAGGTTGGGAAACACTAGTTCACTCTAGTTCACTACTTTCTGAGCTGAGCATGATGGAGGGACCAGGCACTTCTTCCCTCCTCCACCAATCTGCTCACTCAGCTGAATGGATTCCTGGTTACCTATGGCTTCCAAGTTAGTGATTAAAGACAAGTCTGAGCTAGTGGACTGCAAAGTTATAAAGCAAAACAAGCTCTAGGAGGGATTCTCTCTAAAATAAAATGAAAAGGGAGCACTGAATGCTAGCAAGCAATGCATTCTGAGCTACGATGGAACCTTATGTTATAGGGGACAGAAATCACATTACAGTGGTACCTCGGGTTACATATGCTTCAGGTTACATACACTTCAGGTTACAGACTCCGCTAACCCAAAAATAGTGCTTCAGGTTAATAACTTTGCTTCAGGATGAGAACAGAAATCGTGCTCTGGCGGCGTGGCGGCAGCAGAAGGCCCCATTAGCTAAAGTGGTGCTTCAGGTTAAGAACAGTTTCAGGTTAAGTATGGACCTCCGGAACGAATTAAGTACTTAACCCGAGGTACCACTGCATTAACCAGTCAGGAAAATAGTTCATCTGGTTAGTACAGATGTTGGTTGATGACAGACACCTCCATCTTCAGCTTTCTTAAGCAGGTCAGCAGAAAAGCTTATTTACTGCATTTATCTCCTTCCTATTGCTCTAAGGACATTGTTCACACACACCCTCATCAGTTAATGCCTACGACGACCCTGCAAGGCAGGTGAAGAGGTTGCGATCAACTCCAAGGTCACCTTGTGAGCTTCATGACTGAGTAGGGATTTGAACCCTGATCTCCCAGGTCCTAGTCCAACACTCCAACCACTAAACCACCCTGGCTTCCTACTGTCCTTCTGCTATGGGGCAGTTCTATAAATTGAATTGGTTAATCAATATGGGGAAAGCAAAATGTACCTTAGAGAAGGATCTGAAATCTTTTCCTTGAAGCTTGGATATATTTTATTCTGGAAGTTGTCAACTGCTGTGAGATTTAAAATATGAAGCGGCATAGAAATAAAAATGAAAATAAATTCTATGGGGGGGGTGCCTAGACATTACATGACGGTGACAGTAACTGAGGTTTAAGCTGGCATTTGGCGATTAGCTTACACATCTGAGTTTCTAAGACTGATAGAAACATGGGAAGCTGCCTTACACCATATGAGATCACTGTCCCATCCAGCCCAGTATTGTCTATGCCTGGTTTTAGGCAGGAATCTTTAGTAGCCCTACTTGGAGAAGCTGGGGATTGAATCTGTATCATTCTGCATGCAAACCTGATGCTCTACAATTGAACCCTGCCCAAAGTTCAAAGAAATCAGCATCTGAAGACACACTTAAATCCTGGTTTCCCTGAACAAACCAGTTAGAATTAATTGTCGCTTGCAAAGTTCAGACATAATGGGAAGCTGCAGGTTATTTGAAACAGAAAGTGGAAGCTCTTTATCTCTACGCTCACATGCAAAGGAAGGGAAATGGGAAGGGAGAGAAGCTGAGGCTTACCAAAGTTTATTCTCATAATCCAAAATCATTGCTTACTATTGTATGAGCTATTTGGTAAACCTCACTGATAAGCAATTGCCCTCAACATGTTTGCTTTTCCAAAGATACTCAATAAAGCTACTTACTTGGCATAGTTTTTATGTATCTTAAGATACTTTTTTCTTGCTTTAAAGCATGTTTACCTTACTCTTCTGCTGAAGAGGCTCCTTGAGGGGCCCACATAAGATCAAACCAAATAGCAAGGTAGCCCCTGCCTGCAGACTCACAATCATTCTAAAACATGTGACACAAAAGGAAAAAGTGATGAGGAAAGAGGAAAAACAAGCTAACTTGGGTACAAATAGTTTTTCATAGTTCTTCTAATGATCAACTGAAATCGGAGTTCAGGGAGAGAAGCTAATGGAGTGCTCCTCCTTTCCATCACTTCCTCTGCTGCAAGCAGATTTGTCCTCATCAATGATAAAATACTTTGCACTGTTCTGCTAAGAAGTTGAGAGTTGTACCACAAAGCCTGCAGTCCTATACCTAATTATTTAATAGCAAGCTCAAATGAACTCCACAAGTTTTACTTCTGAGTAGACATTTACCAGACTGCAAAATCGATTGAATGGGAAACACATTTTAGCTTTCAGCATATATCTATTTTCTGATAACACTATCTATGTTCATGTAAACAGTTACTTCAGTCTAAAGAATGAACTGTAGGGTTTAATATTAACTTCAATATTATTCACTTAGAAAAGATGGGCAATAATAAGTCCTTAACTTCTGTCCCAAGGATGAGTGATTACTCAATAGTAAGCCTAGCTGTGTTAAGTGGGACGTGCTTCCAGGTAGTGGGACCAGATTCCAGCATCAGTTATGCTACTATGAACAATATCTCAGATTTTAGCAGGATAGTTGATCCAGTAGAAGTTTTCATTGATGGAAAGGAGGTGATTTCACTTCCCTATGCAGTGCCCTTTGTTTTCTAAATCTGCTCCAGAGGCTTGGATGACTTTTTCGAACAGTGTGATACACAGCAGTTTTCAGAAAATGGATTTATATACCCTCAGCTATACACAGAACGACAGACTAGAATTATAAATTGTAGAGTTGGAAGGACCATGAGGGTCATCTACACCACCACCCTGCAATTCAGGAATCATGAAATACTTTCTTGGAAGTTTTTTTGTTCTTTAATGTCAATATAACTCTTGCAATTCTATTTCGGAAGCTAAGCTATGGCTAAATTATCACCTATATGTGCTTTTTACAGAAATGCAGTGAGTTACTTGGAAGTACTTATCTGTGTTAACTGCAACCAAAAAACAAGCAGGTGTCACTTTAAGCTACATAATGCTGCCAGGCAATTTTAACCCTTCAACACTTTTATTTTTTAACGGTAACAATCTGATATTGGGGTCCAAAGATCCCATTAAAGTTCAGGCTAGAAATAAAGGTTATAACTGATTTCATTATGAGAGTGTTAATGCTTACGTCCAGAAAAGGCCAACTAGGAGTAGGATTAGTCCCAAAGGGCAGAAGAGGGGAAACCTTTTCGGCCCAAGTGCCACATTCCCTTCATAACAACCTTCTGAGAGTCACATGCAAGTGGTAGGTGGAGCCAGGGGCAAAAGTGGACAGAGCAATAAAAGTAAAATATACCTCCGTACAGTAAGTTAGTTTCTATATACGCTCGCATACACTTCTCTATCCTCCATCCAGGCAAGCAACAGGCAGTAACAAGAGTTCAGGGAAGCATTCCAACTAGGCAAAAACATTCAAGGGGTGTGTGAAGCATGGCTGTTGAGAGATGTGCATGGGAAGTGAGGGTGTGTTTCCTAGGGAAGAGTTCCAAGCACAGGGAGGCCTGAGATTCAACACCACTGCCCTAGGCAAAATTTACTCCTGGAGTTCAACAGACTCCTGCAATGCTTTGTATTGGGGTTTCTCTGTTTTCTGATACAGGACTGTACAGATCTAATTCCCTCCACCACCAGCAGCCCCCCAAAAACCCTCCAGTATCCATTAAGTGGTATTACAAAAAAGGGGGGGAATTTATTATACAGCTGGAATGCTGTTGTTTTCTCTATCCTATTTTGAGAAGTTGATGGGAATAGAACAGACCCCAGTTACCTTTGGCATTACCTTTGGCACTTCCCTTTCCCATTCGTTTCAAAAGCAGTAAAGCAGCTTAGTAAGTTAATGTAAATTATAAGAAATTGTAAATGGCGGTGGGAGGTGAAACACCGCAGGACAATTGGTCCCACAATTGTGAAGAGAACGTGGAATATATGATGGTTCATGTTTGCTCAAAAGTATTTCCAAAAGCCGCTGGAGTGCACAACACCACCAGTAAGGTAGCTAGGGTTCATAACAACCCACACTAAGGTAAGAGGTTTAAGAGTTATTTATCGTTGTAATTAACAATAATTTTGTTCTTTGCTTTTCATTGTTAAAATTTAATTAAAAATTGTTAATAAAAAAGTAGAGCTTATTTGTCATAATCTGGCACACACTTAACTCAAACTTGTCTTATCAGTGGAAATTAATGAGTGTAGCAGTGCTATTTGAAAGCCATTTTAAAATACGTATTTTTGAAAGATTAATTATAATTAAATTATTTTGTAGTTTTCAAGTTTAAGTCACTGCTTACAATTATAACACTAGTTTACCTTCAGATATTTCAAAGTGTTTTCAAGAGTTTTGGGTATTTTCCTTAGAAATCTTAACAATCATGAAACATTGCAGCTAAACAATACGTGCACTTATGACAATTAAAGTAAAATGGGGTTTCAAAAACATGCAACTGTTTTAAACTGATGGGGCTAACTGATTCCATTTTGAATAGATGTCTGGAACAAGACAATGGAAAAAAGAGAAATGTCCCTACTGTCCACACAACAAAGAATTAAAATGTAATTTACTTTCCTAATAAAGTAAATAGAAGACAACAATACAGAAAATTCAACCTAGGATAAATTCTTCTCCAAGCCATCCTGTCAACAGGAGTTTTGCAGAAGCTAATTACCAGTAATTAATCTTTGTCTCTTAACATTTAGAAATAAGGGAAACCCTTGCCAATAGTAAACAGAAGACAACTTTTTTAAAACAACATTTTATTTGATATGTATCTCAAGTTATGGACACTTTACAAATTTGTGTGTATTTTTTATAAACAAAACTATAAGCATACATTTTAGAAAGATAACTTTCCAATAAAGCTAGACCTTTCAAAAAGGAAGCCAACTTCAATACACGTACCTAAATTTATCAGCACTTCCAGTATAAAATCTACTTCTGTGTTTTTAAGTGGTTACCTCCCAGTTTCATTTTCTATAATCTCACGGACATTCGAGTGCCGCCTCATTCTCATCCAAACCAATTTTCTGGAGAGTCAACTTTTAACCTCCAAACTAACCAAACTTTTTTAAAAAAGCAAAAACATTAGTGCTGATACACAAGTGCAGCAGGATTAATATCTTATGAATTTCTCTTGCTGTCAGAAGGTGTTTGATATATTCTGTTAGTATCTAAACTCCTTACTTCCTCCTAGATGAATGAGAATGGAACAGTATCACTGTAATGGGGAAAAATATGAATGACTTCAGAAGACGAGATAGAATACATACAGACATCATCTTAGATTCCAAAGAATATAGAAACTATATTTGTGATATTCCATGAAGCAGTTCTACATTACCGTAGTTCTACATTCTATTTTTTATATATATTTTAAAAAGTTTGTGTCATTTCAGTGATCTACACAATAGCTCAGAGACCAAGTACCGGTACTCAATGTTGTACTTCTAGCTCAGTGTTTCCCAACCTTTTTTGAGCAAAGGCACACTTGTTTGATGAAAAAAATCTCGAGGCACACCACCATTACAGCCCCGTGACGTCAGCGCGCAGCGTCGCGCCGGGAGGGACGCACAAAAGTGTAAGTTTCAATTTTTTTCCCTCCCCTCCTGTGTAAAGGGGAATGCACTCTGCTAAGTAAAGGCACTTGCCACAGCAGCGTCAACGTCACAGCACCCACCGGCACCCAAGAGAGAAGGGGTCTCAGCAGCCCTTTTGCCAGGAAGAGGAGCAAGAACGAGAGGAGGAGGAAGAGAGTCCCCCCAAAAAAACATTCTCCTTTTGATCTTCCTTATTTGCAATTCCTCATTGCAAAACAGCGGTTGATATACAGCTGATTTTTTTGTTATTACAGTCCCCACCCCCTCACCTAGAAAAACACCACCTGTCAATTTTTTATTATTATTATTATTATTATTATTATTATTATTATTATTATTATTATTATTATTATTCCCCGCCACTCTGGGAGGCTGAAGCCCTTTAAGGCTTCCTTCTGTCCACTCTCTGTGAATTACCTGCCCGGAGCGGGTTTCGGGGGGGGGGCGCTGCTGCCGGTGTCCTCCCCGTCGAGTCTCGCCTTGCCCAGCGCGTGGCGGCCGCCCTTTCCCACACTCTGCCGGCTGCGCTGCCAAGCCCCGCGGCTCGGCCTGTCAGCGTTACCGGGCTCGGCGTGCGGTAATTCCCAAAGAAAGCCGGCGGTGCTTGAAGAGCTGGCAAGCCCCCATTTGCATGTCTGTTTTCCGCAGCCCTTGGAGAGGATTAAGTTCCCTCCTTCCTGCCGGGGAACCTCCAAGCTTTGGGGGTGGGGGGGGAGGAAGCAGCAAAGCGAGGCAGGAAGGAGAGCGCGGCTGGGTGAGCTTTGGCAGGGGCAGGGAATGAGAGCCGCGAGGCGGGCGCTGTGGACGGAAGCGCTGCCCGCCGAGCTCGCAGGCAGCCAGGCAGGCAGACGGCGAGAGCCCCGCGCTGGGCGGCCTCCGCCGCCCCGCCTCTCGCCGCCCGACTCGCCCGCCTCCCTCCCACGGAGGTAGGCTGGTGTGCCGTGGGAGGGAGGCGGGCGAGTCGGGCGGCGAGCACACGCGGGGCAGCGAGCGAGCTCCCTCCCGCATCCCGTCGCCGCTCGCTTCGGCCGGCCTACTGGGCTGTCGCAGGCGGAAGGCCTGCGCATGCGCGAGGTTTTCGCGCCTTCCTCCAGTAGGCCGGCCGAAGCGAGCGGCGATGGGATGTGGGAGGGAGCTCGCTCGCCGCCCCGCGTGTGCTCGCCGCCGCCGCCCCGCCTCTCGCCGCCCGACTCGCCCGCCTCCCTCCCACGGAACACAAGGCAACGTTCCGCGGCACACTAGTGTGCCGCGGAACACCGGTTGGAAAACACTGTTCTAGCTATCTTTTAAGACAATTGCAATATAGAGAGAATACCCGAAGAGCCAAAGGTTTCTTAAAACTTTGTTCTAAAGATGGAAACTCCTTATCTATTTCAACTTTTAAAATTTAACCTTAAAGCAGTCTGCCTCTTTTTAGCAGTGCAAACAGCTGCAATAGATATATCAAAGAGTGGAAAGATGTTGAACAGAAGCAAGGGAAGAAAATCAGCTTCCATGCCGAAAAGCAATGATCTGGCACAAAAGACCAGGAAGTCGGTTGCATGAACTCTTTAAGAGCATCCTCTCTTTTTCTGCAGTGTGGTTGGGAGCAGACTTCTTACAACATTGTTTTGAAAAACAATAACAACAGGAGTGATTTTAACATACAGTTGTGACACAAGACCATCTATTCCACTCCACTCTAAGCATCCTCAACTTTGGAGACTAGAATGTGGCTCAGGAATAAATTTTTAATGGATGAAGAAAGGGCAAGGAGGAAAACTAAATTTACTTTATTGACACATTCTAAAAAGCAGCAGCATTCTTGTGAGTTTGGCATTGTCTGCTTCGATGGTAGCTTTGGTGCTCTACTATTGCTAAACTATAAAATAGAAATGCTTTACAGAGGTTCAATAACCGGGTGAGCGCTCCTTCATTAGAATAATTACAAACCTGAGTAAGTTTCATGTTGGTACTCTCTCAGAGGGTCTCAGCCTGGTGTTGGGCAGACTGGGAGTACTGGTGGTCTATCAAGCCCCCTGTTGCCCAAATGCACCCCTGACTAAGCTGGCCAAAATTGTATCTCACATGGTGTTGGAGGACTTCAGTATCCATGCAGAAACTGATGTTAGGCCTGCTCAGCACTTTATAGTCTTCATGACAACCATGGGGCTGTCTCAGTCATCGGTCCAACAAAATGAGCAGTGCACACCCTCAATGTAGTCTTTACTCCAAGTGATGAACAGTGAAACAAAGTTGTGACAGGGCGCAATGCAGTTCCTTGTTCTAGTTGGATCATTACCTGGTGAAGATTAGACTAATTACTGCTATTCCCCCGAAAGGTCATGGGCCTTTTTGAATGGTCTATCCTCGGGGATTGATGGAATGTGAGGGGTTCCTGAATCTGAACTGGGGATCTTTCAGAAGAGAAAGCTGATCATCTTGTCAATGCCCCAGTTTCACTATGAAATAGTGAGCTGAAATGAGTGATTGACATGATCACTACTAAGTGTCCTCACTGCCGTTGTGGAGCCCCAGTGGCTCTTTTGTATTCTGAAGAGCTTCGTACCATGAAGCAAACTAGATGAAGACTAAAGCGCAAATGCTGCAAGTCTGACTCTGAAGCAGATTGAACGCTTGTCAGTGGGCATAATCTTGTCTACCATGGTGCAGTACAGGCTGCAAAGAAGGCTCATATCACAGCTTGGATTGCTTCTTCTAATAGCAAGCTGGCAAAATTATTTCACAGTCTGGAGGTTACTGGCTCCCACTCTAGGGGTGGGAACTTTGGTGCATTCAAGGACCTGCTGTGACCAACTGGCTACACAATTTGAGGATAGGGTTGCTTGACTTCCGAGTGACCTTGACTCTTCAATTATTGTAGTTCCAGATGAAGTATCCAAAACCAGAGTTGGTGGTGTGCTGTGGGATTGGTTTCAGCTTGTACAGGCAACTGATGTGGACAAAGTGCTGGCGGTAATACATCCAACCATATGCCCTCCTAACCCTGTCCCCAACTGGCTTATTAAATCTAAGGCTTGACTGCTTAGCTCCAAAGCACGGTTAACACTTCCCATGGTGCAGCCTCTCCTTAAAAACCCCAGCTCTGGACCCCTTGGAGTGGAATAATTACAGTGGCACCTCAAGTTACAAGCGCCTCAGGTTACAAACACCACTAACCTGGAAGAGTTACCTCGAGTTGAGAACTTTGCCCCAGGATGAGAACGGAAATCGTGTGCCGGCGGCGCAGCAGCAGTAAGAGGCTCCATTAGCGAAAGCATGCCTCTAGTTAAGAACAGTTTCAGGTTAAGAACGTACCTCTGGAATGAATTAAGTTCGTAACTAGAGGTACCACTGTACTAAATATCCCTTCTTGGGGGAGGTGGCAGACAGGATTGTAGTGGGACAGCTGCAGGCATTCTTGGATGACACAAATTCAGTTCCAATCTGGGTTCAGGCCAAGCCATGGGATTGAGTCTGTCTTGGTCGCCCTGACAGATTACCCTTCCAGAGAGTGGAACAAGGGGAATGTGACCTTACTCCTGCATTGGTACTACATCATTAGATTACTGCAATGCACTCTATGTAGGGCTTCCCTGTGGCAACACTCACAGTTTGGAACCAGTGTTAGAAAGTGAGATATAAAAGCTAGGAGCCAAATTGCTAGAAAAATAAGCCATATTCAAGTTACTGATGTGGATGATTTCCACATTATTATGATGTGGTTAAATGCTTCTTCGTGAGCAATGTGGACTCATGGAACTAGAATGGTGTGTTCAACCTGGAGTAGAATCGGAAGGTGTAGCAAACCTTGCAGCAGAAGGCTGACACTATGATTGTTCTATGCAACTCCATAAGCTGTCCCTTAATGGCACTGGACTTAAAAGGAAGCAGCTGTAAATGTTATCAAGACTAGGAATAGAAGAGGAATGGATTCCAAGGCAGACTCACTTGATCAATCTGGGCTGATCATAAGTGTACGTGTAGTTCAGCCTCATTTACCTTATATACAATCAACTACCAAAAGCTTTCAACGTAACTGTAGGGGAAGATATAAAAGTGATCTTGAGCTGTAATCATGAGAGGGGAGATGCTCAGGTGGTGTTTCATACATTTCTTGCTGGTGGTGCAGTCAATATCAAGTCAAATGATACAGACACACTCATAATGATGGTCTATGACCTCACTTGAACCGTCAAAAAGCAGATTGGTTCAAGCAGATATTCAACAGGTTCATCAGCATAAGGAAGATCATGCACAAAATTTGAATTCCAGCCTCTCTCAAACGTGTTCTAACAAGTACTGCAAACACACGCTACTTTACAGAGCCTCAAAACTAGTTCTCTTCAGGAAAGTTCTTAGGATTGATATGCTCGACCTATTTTCAACTCTTGGAAATAACAAAACCTTGAATTCTGATACAGAAAGGGATGCTACAACTTTCATCCAACCCATGGTGCACTCTGGAAAGAACATAACTGTAGACAGTCATGTAAGGCTCTACAATCAGCTTGCCACCAAAACAACTCAGATCATCTGAATCCTTATGGCCGAAGTCTTCAACTTTTTTCAAACCCAGGCTCCACCTTTACCCAGACATCCATCTGAGGATCCATTTCTTAATTTCTTTATCATTTATAGTAGTGCTGCTGTTGTAACCTACCTTTGATCAGACTATGTCCAGCAATGAGTCCCAAGCCACCAGCTGAATACTACATGTCTAAACTGTCTGATCAAAGGAGTAATTTTTGCTGCATATGATTTGAGCCGTCTGAAACAAAACAAAAAGAAAATGTGTACAGTCCACCATTTGTACACTCCACTGGCCCACTGATAAACTCTTCCAGACTAGTTTTCATGGTAAAAAACCCTGTAAGCTACTATTTTATACAGGCAGAACAAATAACCTAGCAGTACAGCCCTTAGTCCATTGTAAAGATCAGGGACACAAAGAATGAAATAACCCAGTACATCTATACACTACTTCTCAATGCTTGTTTCCTTTCCTCTTTATTCTGCACATGTATTTTCTTGGCTGAAAAATGGTACAACTGTACAAAAGCAGGTAAATTTTAGTTTTTATTCTATAAAAGCACCCTCTCACACCACATGGGGAGAGAAGCTAAGAAATGTGGTAGATTGCAAAGACCAAACCACTTTAAGTTATTGGGGTAAGGAGTAATGAGCAAAACAGTGGTTTTTATATTTTGCACTATTTTCAATACAGCATACGAACAACTGTTGTACAAACTGCTCTAATAACTTATTTCCAGGTAAACACTCTGCTCATAAAATTTAAACTCAAAAGTTTAGCATCTCCCAAAGGTATATGTACTAGATGGTATTTCCTTCTTTGACACAATCCGCCCAAAAAATTCAGTGGGAATGTGGCCAGCTTCACCTTTAAAGTGTGCCTGTTCCAACTAGAGTTGTAGCTAAGTTTCTTCTGGTACTTCAAGAACATGAAATATATTGGGTGATATCCACTGTTAGTCATACTCAGAACTGACTCACCAAAAATCAATCCTACTGATTTCAGTGGAACTCCTGAGCATTCTAGTTTGGTATCACCTATTACGTATAACAGCTGATAAAAGTGGTTAAGTATGGTAAATTTGTGAAAATATAACTCGCCTTTGTTTTATTGAAACAACAACTACCCAAAGAAGAAGATGTAAGTTGTTACAACCCCTGGTACATATATATATTTGACAATTAGGAAACTAAAAAAGAAAAGATAATAGAAAAGATCAACATTGTAACAAACAAAAAGTAAGTTATGTTATCTGAGCTTAGAAGCATTTTCACACATAAACATAAAAAAATAATTTCTGGAGAAAAGGCTCAAAGATATAAACACCACCACAATGTAATTAAGAAGTTGCAATAAATTTGAATATCAAATACACTTTATAATTCTATCCAGTGTTACTTCACATAGCAAGCATCAACGTAACTGAGTAAATGATGATTAATTCTATTCCAATCCCAGTAAATGTATTTTTTCTTAAAACAACAATATAACTTCTTCTATTTATCTAAACAGTATTTGTGTCTGAAAGACCAATTGCTTCCTATTCTGAATTTTTATGGCAAGCCTCAAGGTCTTCAGAAAATGGAAGGTCTGAATGAAATGAAAGCAGCTTCTCAACTCTTTTCACATATTTATGAATCTAGTCTAGTCCAGCGCTCTGCAATGTAGGAATCTCATCTAAAGCATCCATCACAGATGGCCATCCAAACTCTGCTTTAAAACTTCCACCTTCCAAGGGGCTCCCAATCCACCGTCAAGCAGCTCTTACTGTCAGAAGGTTCTTTTTGATGCTTAGTCTGAATCTCCTCTCTTGTAGCTTCTTGTCAACATCCTTCTTAAATTCTGGTGGCCAAAACTGGACACAGTACTACAGATGTGGGCTGGCCAAGGCAGAATACAGCGAGACCATTACTTCCCTTGAACAGGCAGGACACTAGACTTCTGTTGGTACAGCCTAGACTAGCATTAGCTGTTTTTGCTGCTGCATCACACTCACGTTTAGCTCTTGTTTAGCTTGTGGCCTATCTAAAATTCCTCAATCCTTTTCACACGTACTACTGGCCAGCCAAGTTTCCCCCATCTTATATTTGTACAGCTGGTTCTTCCTGCCTAAGTGTAGAATCATGCATTTATCCCTACTGAAATTCATTTTGTTAGTTTTGGTCCAGTTCTCCAATCTATTAAGGTCATCTTGAATCCTTGATTATGTACAGTGGTGCCCCGCAAGACGAATGCCTCGCAAGACGAAAAACTCGCTAGACGAAAGGATTTTGCGGTTTTTTAGCTGCTTCGCAAGACGAATTTCACTATGGGCTTGCTTCGCAAGACGAAAACGTCTTGCAAGTTTGTTTCCTTTTTCTTAACACCGTTAATACAGTTGCGACTTGACTTCGAGGAGCAACTCATAGAACACGGTGTGGTAGCCTTTTTCGAGGTTTTTGGTGATTTTTGAAGCTTTTCCAAAACTTTTCCGACACCATGTTTCGCAAGACGAAAAAACCGCAAGACGAAAAAACTCACGGAACGAATTAATTTCGTCTTGTGAGGCACCACTGTATTCTACACCCTCCCAGAATGGTGTCTTCTGCAAATTTGCTGAGCATCCCCTCAATTCCTTCATCCAAGTAATTTATAAAGATGTTGAACAATGGGCCCAGGACAAAACCCTGCAGTACCCCACTTTTCACTTTTATCCAGGATGACACGAAACCATTAGTGAGCACTCTTTGGGTTTGGTCAGTCAACCAGCTACCAATCCACCTAACAGTAACTTTGTCCAGCCCCCATTTTACCAGCTTCTCTGCAGGAATATCATGGAGGACTCTGTCATGACTTGTTTCTGAGAAACCCATGCTTGCGTCTTAGTAATCACAACTTTCCTAAGTGCTCATAGACCATTTAATTATCTGTTCTAGGACCTTGCCTAGTGCAGATGTCAAACTGACCAGTCAGTAGTTACATAGGTCTACTTTTTCCCCCTTTATGGAGATGCAGACAACATTTGCCTGCCTCCAATCTGCAGGGACCTCACCTGTCTCCAAGAATTCTCAACGATTATAGACAGGCTCTGAGATTACATCCACAAGCTGCTTTAGTACCCTTGGATGCAGCTCATCACGTCCTGGAGATTTGAATTCATTTAAAGTAGTTAGGTGTTCCCTTACCACCTCTTTTCCTATATTGGGTTGAAGCTCTCTCCTTGCATCATTTATTATGTTATCACCAGGTTGGGCACTGCTTTCCTTTTAAGGGAAGACAAAGGTAAAGTACATGTTGAGTAGTTCCACCTTCTCTCTGCCACCGAAGAGTATTTCTCCATGCAGAAGACCTAATACATTCTTTCTTTCTTTCTTTCTTTCTTTTGCTTTTTCAAACATGGTTGAGGAAAGCTTTAAAAATTATTTTTAACCTCTCTTGAAGGCCTGAGCTAATTTCTGAGCTCTGGTCTGCTTGACCTTCTCCCGACATTTGTTGGCTGCTCATGTATAGTCTTACTTTGTGATTTCCCTTTTCTTCCATTTCTTATACATGCCGTTGTTAAATCTCAGCTCATCTGTAGCCACACTAGTTTCTTTAGATGCCTCCCACTTTCCTTTCTTGTTGGAACTGTCTGCATTTGGGCCTTCAATATTTCTCCTTTAAGTAACTCCCATTCCTCTTGGACTCCCTTCTCTTCGAATGTTTCTGACCATGGGATCTCACCCAGAAGTTACTTAAGCATTTTGAAATCTGCCTTCTTAAAGTCCAGGGTGCATGTCCAACTACACTCAGCTTTCCCTTACCTCTATCATGAAACCCAGGAGGACATGATCACTTCCTCTCAAGGTTCCCTGTACTTCCACTTTGTCAACCAGTTCCTCCATTAGGTTCAAGACACATGATCCCCTTATTGCTTCTTCAAGCTTCTGGGAAATGAAATTATTGTCAGCGAAGAAAGTGAGGAATTTGTTGGACTTTACATTCTTGGCTGAGATTGAGTTCCAACAGATTTCAGGGTAGCTGAAGTATCCCATGATTACTTTATCTCTCCTTTTTGAATGTTCGGTAATGTGCTCTAGGAAGGCAATGTTCATATTTTAAGTTCCAATATCATCTTTATACTATTATTCTAGGAAGATGAAAGTGTTTTCATATCAGATTGATTTCATTAATGAAATCCAAATACACATTCCTAATTAATTTATTTCAAATAAGAACAAATATATTTCAAATCCTAATGGGCTTGAACAGTGTTAGAAAGTGGGATAGAAAAGCTAGGAGTCAAATGGCTTTTGGGACCTAGCTTGTGAGAGTCAAAACAGAATGTCTAGTCACCATTGGGGGGGGGGGTGTCGGCAACCCTATTTATTTTGATAAGCATGAACTAATACACCATTCACATAAGTGACATATTGTTAATATCAGTTTTTAGCAGAAATTGTTAATACATGTTTAATTTGGTGTTTACCATAAAAATATTGGTACCATACTTCATTTTTTCCAAACACTCTACTCTTTATTGTTAAACTCTTTGACATATTGTCTAGCCTTAACATATACTTTGAGGTTTAAAGCACATGCATTTCAGTAATCCTTGAATGTCAGCCAGGTGCAAAAAATAGCACCCAGACTTTTTTAGGTTCTCGCAAATGGGAGAATCTTTAGATGCAAAATTCACCTGGTGCCCTCCTAACTTTGAACCCTGGACTTAAAGCTTTCCAAGATACTAAAAACTAATGTCTCTTGTTAAATTTTACTTTACACACTCTGCACTACTCTCTCCCTGGTACCTAGAGAGTCCATTCCTTTTATTCTTGTGCAACTTAACAATGCCAACCAATTTCAAGGTCACATGAAATATAAAAACCTGCCATCTTCAAAATTACCTTTTAATGTACAGTGATAACACAGGGCTGTCCATTTTCTGTACCTCTAACAGAAACTGGATGTGCAGGCATGAGCAGGTGACAACATCTACCTCTATACTATGAAAAGGTGTATCTGCATATTGCATACCAAAAGCACACTAGTAGGCCAGGCAGAGGTTCATTTGGCTACCTGGCAGCATTATAAACAGATTCTGTTTTTACATACTTTAGTTCAAAAGAGCCTCCTAGCATTTGTATACTTCATAACCCAAATAACTGTTTTAAAAATCATTAATTACAGTCCCTCTGCCAAGACAAGGAAATTGTATGAGCTATGGACAGAGGCTCACCAACTCACGTTGCATTCAAGGCCTACAGATTTATTTAGTTTGAGGATGAATATTTTTTAAAATGAAAACAGAATTCTAATATACAATTTTATCCAGAGAAGAGGTCCAACCCTTAAATCAACTCCTCACAACCCACAACTGTTTGAAGGAAGCATGTAGCTTACCTGGCAGAACACAGTCAGATATTTTCTGATCAGAAAGTCTGTCCTGTTATTTGTAACAACCAAACAGCACACAATTTCCATAGAAAGATGGGATATAAATTATTGTAATAAATAAAATCACAGGAAGCCCCAAAGTTGATTTTAGAACCAAGGGTGGTATCCAAACAAGTGTGGCTTAACCACACCCATTCAAAACTATGGCTACCTTAAGCTCATTTATTTCAGTGGATCTAGTCAGAGTATGGCTTAGTTAGATACAACCCTGAATACATAAAGTTAAACGGGATGTTCTGTAATGTTTTTAAATCTAAATGAATAAATTTACTAGTTTAGCTTTTCAATAACCTAATTTGAAGTACTTAATATACAAAAGTATTACCAGTCAAATGTAAACAAGTTTTTAACGGTATGTGTATGCTAAAAGGGCAAGTTTAAATGGCAGGCATATCTGAGTCCCAACACACAAGACTACTACTTGTGGACGTCAGAGCTTTGCATTGTCCACTACTCGGAAATAAATAGGAGAAGCTTTTTATCACAAGGAACCTGCAGGGAGGCCAAATCCTATGCAAAATATGGAATTAGGTTGCAAATCTTTCTATTACCTGTAAAAGTACAATTTTGACTTTTAAAGCTAGTTCAAATGTGCCAAGAAGTTTAATGATGTCACAGGCTACTTGTTAAGCATTTCAATTTTATCACTAAAACTGTTCAATAACAGTATCAACTATGATCGATACCCGAGGCTGCAAGTCTATATCCACTCACCTGGGAGTAACACCACTGAACTCAATGGGGTTCATTTCTGAGCAGGCATATATAGTGTATTTCACACATAATTGCTAAAAACAGAAGCAAGCAACTAGCTAAAGTGATAAATTAAAAATGCTCAGGTGAACATACATATAGAAATGGGTAGAATCTCCATAATATATTGACTTGACTATTCACTACCCTCTTTGACATTCTAATACTATTTCTTCATTCTATGAAGACATCTCATTATACAAACAACTGTTATCGCCTTCACCCTCATGAAATTTCACGTCTAGTGTGTCACAACGTGTGCTGAGATACCTTAACAAACCAAGAAGTGCAGGAGAGTTTCAGAGGACAAAGACTGCCTCAAGTATTATATACTGTCTACACAGAAAGCAACTCCATGTGAAAGTAACATGTAAACAACACGTTACTTAAGTAGTACATAAATAATATTTGATTATTGTGAAAGCATCTACTGTTCTGGGAAACTGCAGCCAATCAGTACATGGAATTTTATTGCCTGTAAATATTACATAATTAGACCAAATTATCTAATATATTAATTTCATCATAAGTTGCCTTAAATAGCCTTTTAAAAGAGAGAAAGAAACTCACACTTGCATTACTCTGAAACTACTGCAAACAATTTTACGAAGGACTTAAGAAATAAAGAAACAGTGATGGTCACAGTGTGGTAACTTTGTGAATATCTATTTTGAATCCTTGAAAGAAACTTGATTTTATATCATTAATTTTTGTATTTCAGATACTCTAGTGAACATGGAATGCACTTCTCTGCATGTTTACTCAGAAATAAGTGTAACTGAATTAAAGTGGGTTTACTTCCAGGTACATGTACACAGAATTGCAGTTTTAATAAGCAAAGAGGAAAGTATCTCCATGGCAAATTGTAGAACATGGTAATGTGCCACTTTAAGTGGCACACTTACATGGAAGTAAGCACCACTGAAACAGTGGAACTAGTTTTGAGTAAACATGCACAGGACTGCTCTGCAAATGAAGTAACTGCCACAACTTATGATTTCCAAGTAATTTATAATTGGATCCAGAGTTCCTTTGAGTGGAACAGGGCTCACAGGATGCCCTCTTGCTTTCTGTGAATTCTATCCTTCTCCTGGAAAGTCTGTTCCAGAAGCCTGAGAGACCCTTCTGAACAGTGGGTGAAGTGGTGTGGGAGTCTGCACTGAGAATCAGCCTCCTCCCACCCGCCTGCTCCCCAGTTCCATCAGCAGGAGCCTCCAATGGATTGCAGTCCCTTCCATTTATAGAAAGGCCAGCTCTGAATCCAACTCTACGAATAACGATGGACAATATCAATCATTATGTTATATATTAGTAATTCCAGAAAATGTCACCTACTCCATGCAACTTTTAGTTACTCGAGTTTAACAGGTAAGTTGTTTGTACTCAAGGTTACAGTCTTTAAACAGTTCAAAATTTTGTGCAGTGAATCCATACACAAGCCATACACCCATTCCTTCATCACCATGGAAAGCCTAACTTTACGGTATAAAAATATCCGCCAGAGACATCAGAAGACCTCTGCTTCAGTTACATGAGCATCTGACAACTTTTCAGGGAGCATCATTGAAGTACAACTTTTTGAGCTTAAGAACTACTCCTGATAATTACTAACCATTTTCTGCAGTTACTTTAGTACATAAATCTAGACATCATGTCTTGCTTAAAATGAGAAGAAACCTCGAAGGCAGTGGTTTTCAACTAGTGTGCCATGGCTCCCCTGAGGTGCCTTGAATGATAGTCAGGGGTGCTGTAGGCAACACTGGCCTCTGTCCCTCTTTCCTTTCTTCCCTCCTCTGATGCCCTCTTGCGCCTCTGCCTCCAAAAGACTTACATAACTGTTTGTTACAGCACCCCTGGCTACAAGCTCCTCAGGTGAATGGTGCCTCTGGGGCTGGCCAGGGGGTGCTTCCCAAGTCCTGCAGGGCAGTGTGAGAAGGCACCTCTCTTTGGGGCGGAGGGGCAGCTCAGAGAATGGGGGCGGCAGCTGCAGCTGCCCAGGACTCCCAAGGAGAGGGGATAAGAGGCAGAGGGAACACTCCACAAGGGAGCATGTTTGAAAAGGGGTTTGGGGCTGCTGACTCTGCAGGCAAAGGGTGACATAACTGGGCTCCTAAGACCCACAGAAAGAATGTAGCTGGGTCAAAGGAGCTGTGGACTCAAAAAGGTTGAAAACCTTTACTCTAAGGCATAACTAATGGTGATGGATGAAAAAATGTCCAGTGCTTTGTTTTTCTGTGGAAAATTTCCCATTTAAGAAGTCCATCAGCAACAATATATGGATCCCAGTTGCAAAAAATATTAGGCAACTTTTTAGCTTTTCTCACTAAATACAAGTAAAATAAACAGTCTGTAATTAGATCAAACTTTATGACATCAGAAAAATTACTGATGAAATTATCCCCATTTGCACACATAAAAATTCCAGAAAAAATATTCTATTCAATTTCTTTCTGAAAAAGCCACACCACTAATATTTTATCAACAGGAAGAAGAAAGTCATGATCTGTAACCATTTTCTGAAGTCACTGAAGTAGAAGTTCACCCTCACAAACAACTATCAGAGTAGCTTTTAGAACTTACACTACATGGACTTTGGTAGAATCTATGCATTTCTCATTAAGAGCTGAATACCCATTTCTGATTTTTTTAAAAAAAGGTATAACCTGCTTGACATTTTACGTCAAACTGTATTAGAAATCTATTGCTGGGCATTAGTTATACAATTTTCATTATCCAGCCTTATCAGTAACATTTGCTCTTTATTAACTTTCCCTTAAAAATGATTTTTCTTAAACAATGGTATGTAAAAGATTTCCCTGCACACATTCATGACATCTTTAAGATCAAAGCTGAAAGTTTCTATTTCAGGAACACCAATGTTTGTTGTTGTCTTTCACCAAATAGTAAACGAATTGAACATTGTTTTTAGAAATGATTTGTGCTTTACGATCAGATGTATTATTTTGTGTATCATATCAAAACAGCTTCTATGTAGTCTTTTAATGTTGATTACTGTGTGTGTGTGTGTGTGTGTGTGTACAGGTTAAATTAATTACCAGCAGCAAAAGAAGACTGACTTTCCACTCCCCTCCCCAAATATTTCACAAGTAATTAATGCTCAGTATTACTCCCACCATAAGTTTTTTTGAAAAACAAACTGTAAATTAGGGATTGAAACAATACACAAATTCCAAGTAGAAAGCTCAGCAGACTCACAAAACTGTTTCTGAATCTTACAGCCTATGCCTAAAATCTAGATGCCAGCAGGCCACACAGGACCAAAACAACCAGCTGCCTGGGATGCTTACAACTCCTCTATAAACTTTACAAGAGCATGTTAAGGTCTACAGTATGGTACTCTGGAATGCCACAAAACATATATTACTTCAAGAACCACCATGCAATTGTAAGAATCACCATGATATTTGCTTAAAAAGCAGGGGCTAGGCAGAAGCTTCAATGCACCCACTGTGCTCTAACATGATCAGTTTTGCAAGTTGCAGTTTGCCAGGGCTGAAAGATGTGCTACATACAAGGCCTCAACTGCGAACTTAAAAGAAAAAAAAAGCAGCCAGGTATCAAAACTCCTTAATGGCCCAAACCATCTCAGTCTCATCAAAAACCTCACTCCTGCTCACTAAACGTTGACAGGATCGGCCACATTATTACACACAGCTTCAACGCGAACAAAGGACAGCCTTGCCACTTCCTCCAGGGAGCTGCTTTTCCACACACACCCCCCCAATGCAATGTTACTATTTACACACACACACACAAACAAACACGTTATCAGTTTACCGCGGGGGAACTGCAGTGCACGCTTCCGAGCGAGCAAAACAAAAACAAGCCCTTCCACGCAAGAAAAACCTCGTCCTGGAAGAGAGAGCGCAACCGCTCACTCGCAAGTTTGTTCTGCAAACCTCGTCGGGGGCCGGAAGGAGGCTCTTCGCAACCGCTGGGTCGTACGGCTGCGGCGAAACACCCCCCATATCCCCCCCAGGCAAATGCAAAGGGACCCCCCCTTCTCCATCCCGGGCCTTCCATCCTAATAAACAGGCCGCCGAGGCCGCTTGGGAGGCGAGAAAGACGCGAGGCGGCGGGAAGGGGCAGAGAGCTCTGCTTTGTCGCTTCCTTACCCGGAGCCTCAGGCATCGGGGGGGACGCGGCGCTTGCACTCGGGTGGCCTAAAGGGCAGCAGCAGGGCGGGAAAGAGGGAGAAGAGCGGAGGCGGCCGCGACTAGGCCGAGCGGCGGCTGGGCGGGAGGCGCAGGCAGGACCCGAGTCGGCCGGCGGCGGCGGCGGGAACGGAAGCAGCGGGCCCAGGGGAGGAGCGGCCGGGCAGAAGCAGGACGCGGCCCTGACGGGCCTCCGCGGTGCCGCCTCCCGCGGCGGGGCTTCCCACCCACCCCCTCCTTGCTCCGGGCCGGGCCTCGGGGCTGCCTGCTCAGAGCCTGCGCGTCGCCTCGCTCGCCCTCCTCCTCCTCTTCCCCTCACGCATCTCTTCTCACCCCCCTCCCTGCTCCTCTCCCTCAGAGAGAGAGAGAGAGAGAGAGAGAGAGAGAGAGAGAGAGACAAAAGCAAACGGAAACCGAGCGGGATGAAGCGGGCCTCGGCCAGCCCGAAGAGGGCCGGAGCCGTCGGGAAGGCCTCCCCCGACGCCCGCCAGCTCCCCCGGGAGCTGCCGAGCTGGGCCGCGGCGGGGGGGAGAGGCGGCGGGGGGAAGGAGAATCGGGCCGAACTCACCGCATGAATTTTCTTGTCCCGAGGATCCAAGATGGCTGAGCACCCTGCACGGAGGATGCTGGGGGAGCGACCTTTACCCTCTGACCCCGCCGCTGCCGTCGTGACCTCGCCGTCGCCGTCGCCGCCGCCCGGCAGTAACCGCGGGACCAGCGCTCGGTGCCGGCCTGCAGGCGCCTGTCCTCCGCCAGAGCCTCTGAGGGGGGAGAAACGCGGCCTGGCTTCTTCGGGCGGGCGCGGAGGAGTCTCGCGGAGCCCGGTCGGCGGGAGGCGCTTGCGGGCCTGAGGAGGAGGAGGAGGATGGCGGCGACGCCAGGCCCGGCTGCGGAGAGAGCGGCCTTGTGGGAGAAGAAGAGCTCCCGAGACATCCGGGGGAAGCGGGGCGGGCGGGCGGGGGAGCCGTTATTTACACGCTGGGAGGGAGGGAACCTTTTACACACGTCCTTGGGAGAGCGAGTTGTGGCGCGGGGGGTCGCCAGAGCCCCTTCATCTGAGCCTGGAGGGGAGGAAGAGGCTCTTTTCTCCTCCCCACCACTGAGGCCAGGATAGTCCCCGGTTTATTCCTATTCCAAAAGCTACGATCAGCCCCCCACCCACCCACCCCAGATGATGAAATTCCTATACGAAACTAGGGATTTGAATGCGCCTTGTCACGCGTGTTCTGTGTGGCACGTAGACAGGGCTTCCCCGTGTGTGGTGTCTTTTGGGTAAGGATTTGACCACTTGGGAAGCAGGCCTAAGAGTAGTACCCATTTCTTCATTGAGGAACGCCTCAGAAGTTTCTAGGAAAGGGATAAGACACTTCTCTTAATGGTTTAAAGACAGGGTTTCTCAAATTAGCGTCTCCAGCTGTTTTTGGACTACAACTCCCATTATTATTATTATTAAAATTTGTAGACCGCCCTTCATCCATAGATCTCAGGGCAGTTCACAATTTAAAGTATTAGCACAAACATGGTACAAAAGCAGAACCAGTGGTCAGGGATGATGGGAATTGCTGTCCGAAAACAGCTGAAGACCCAAGTTTGGGAAACCCTGGTCTAAGATATAAGTCCTAGGATAACTTGTGACACAGAAAAGCGAGTGGTGAGCAGTGGCTACATGGGAGAAGGGGTAAGGACAAAGTGGGGTTAGAATCAACATTTTTCAACTACCATAGCCCCACCCCACCCCCGAAATAGTTTATGGCCCGTTTCCACATGATACTATAAAAACCAAAAGCAGTGTGCCTATGAGGCATTGTACTCCCCTGCCATTGTTATGTCCTTTGCCCCTGTGCATAAAGTGATAGCATTTGAGTGCAGCACCGCCTGGTCTGTTGAACTGGTGTGCTAGCACCTGGTGCCCCAGGTTATATGAGGCACCAGATACATGTAACACCGGATGGGTAAGTTCTTGGTCATCTACCAACATGTTTAAATTGACATACACACACCCTTGTTCCCCCTTACAGAGAAAAGGTGGAGCAAAGAACGGTAGCCAGTAACAGACCATGACACCTCTTAGAGGATAAAGTTCTCTCATTTTCCCATGTGGGAAAATATGTAGGAAAGTTCCAATAACAAAATTTTGAAATGGAGACATTAACAAATCATCTTTTCCCACAAACCTGGCTGAAAGTTCGTGTGTGCAGCACTTTGGAGCCAGTATGAAGGTAAATCTTAGCCACTGAAAAAGATTGGGGCAGAGGTAATCTTTTGTAATCCCGAGTTTGTTGCCCTGAACTACCATTTATAGTATTTTCCATCTCTTGTTCTGTATAAACTTTTAAAGAGTAATATATAAAAAATAGTCTCAAGGGTTTGTTTTTTAAAAAAACAAAATGATTACGTGAAATCCATATTTATAAAGAAAGAACAGGAGCATATTTAATTTTCACATTTCAGGGCATAAATTAACTACTGAAGGATCTAATACAGGTGACAAGGTGCAAAATACAAAACTTAAATCTGTTCATGCAGAAGATCTAAACATACTTTGAAAGAAGTCCTGTTGAGTTCAGTGAGATCGTGTACCCTCTAAAAAGTGTGTTTAGGTTTGTGTCTAGATTTGTGATTTATTTGAGTTTGAGTGGTATAATTATGTTTACATCAGAACCTTTGTATCTGATTAAAAGCCATGTCAAACATACAGATAGCACCTGCATGTAGGAAATTCCCTGCAGGCCTCAGCCAGGTGCTGAATTGCAGCTTCATCTTCTCTTGCTGTGGAATACATGATCTGCCAATAAATGCTATTAATATTTCCACTATGCATATATGGTAATTTGTAGTAGCCCAGTATGAGCTGTCAGGTTGAAGGGTGCCATGGCAACACTTAATTGATTTTATTTTTCAGTAGGGTGTAATGGGATGGTTTGTGTAGGATTTGGAAATTTGGCAATAACAGTTTCACTATTTAAAGAACCCAGAAATAGCAGAGTGTCTTAATGTAACTAGCTCAGCACATTTTCTGCATTTAAGTAGGATTTACCTACGCCATTGGAAATATTTTTGTTTACTTCCTTCCAAACATGTAGAACTGAGAGGTTGTAGTTCAGTGGCATGCTTTGCATGGAGAAGGTCCTAGGTTCAATCTCTGACATCTCCAACTTTTGTAGAATAGGTAAGGTGATTTATTAATGTTTTAAAATAATACTTTATTCCCATTGAATAGAGCAGGATTTATTTAAAGCGTTTTTCATTGCTCTTCAGCTGAATGGGCTCCCAAAAGAGACTTACACAGGATAACAAAATGGTGGCAGTGATGACCACAAACCTGGAAGGCTTTAAAAGAGGGATAGACAAATTTATGAAGGATATTCATATTGATGACTACTAGACATGGTGGTCATGTTCTACCACCACTGTTGGAGGCAGCATACTTCTGAACATCAGGTGCTAGAAACCACAACAGAGAAGAAGGCTGTTGCACTAAGATCCTGCTTGCATAGGCATCTGGTTGGCTGCTGTAAGAACAGGATGCTGGACTAGGTGAACTACTGGCCAGATGCAGTAGTGCTATTCTTACAATCTTACTAATAACAAAGAAAACAGTTGGTAGGCTTGCACTCTGTTGTTGTTGTTTAGTCATTTAGTCATGTCTGACTCTTCGTGACCCCCTGGACCAGAGCATGCCAGGCACTCCTGTCTTCCACTGCCTCCCGCAGTTTGGTCAAACTCATGCTGGTAGCTTCGAGAACACTGTCCAACCGTCTCGTCCTCTGTCGTCCCCTTCTCCTTGTGCCCTCCATCTTTCCCAACATCAGGGTCTTTTCCAGGGAGTCTTCTCTTCTCATGAGGTGGCCAAAGTATTGGAGCCTCAGCTTCAGGATCTGTCCTTCCAGTGAGCACTCAGGGCTGATTTCCTTCAGAATAGATAGGTTTGATCTTCTTGCAGTCCATGGGACTCTCAAGAGTCTCCTCCAGCTCCATAATTCAAAAGCATCAATTCTTTGGCGATCAGCCTTCTTTATGGTCCAGCTCTCACTTCCATACATCACTACTGGGAAAACCATAGCTTTGACTATACGGGCCTTTGTTGGCAAGGTGATGTCTCTGCTCTACAAGACACGATACAAAAGGGGGATGGGGAGAGAAGAGGGTAAAAGCAAACTGAGGCATCAGGTCTTAGAGTCTTACAGTGACTAGCTTGAATAGAAGCTGGTCAGAGATGTGAAGAGTAGCTGAACCTTGTGCAAGAATTTGACCTGAATTATACAACTTTCGTCCTCTTTTCTGGGCCAGTCCATACAGTAGAACCTGGGGAGAATCTCCTTTCTTTTCCCAAGGACCGAGGCCTTAATAGTTCCCAGTAGGTTCCTGCCCCAGAAGTTATGTGGCTCCTCAGATGTGATGAAATTCCTAGATGAATTTCTACCGTCCCTGCAGGGATTTGAATGCACATCGTCACGTTTGATGCCCTTTCACACTTGTCATATGTCACACAGACCTGGCTTCCCAGTGTGTGGCACACATGCCTTTTGTGTAAGAATTTGGCTACTTGTGAAGCAGACCGAAGAGTAGTACCTCTGTTTGTGCTTTGCAGAGCAAATGTTTGTGGCTCAAAAGTTTCTAGGAAAGGGGCATCAACAGGTCTGTTGGAATTGGACTTTTAGTGTGCTCTTAGGGACTCTGTCTTGTTACATATCAGACAGGTGCAGTCAGTATTATCTTTTCAGTGCCTGATGAAGACCTTCCCACAAGCCTTTTAAATAAGTACAGGTTTTTATCCTGGTTTTTAACTGCAATCGACTTGAGATTGAATTTATATATGTTTTTTTATTGTTAAGCACTTCAGGATATTTCCCAGGAAGCTATTCATAAGTGAAAATCAGTCATACTGTAATCAGTGGGATTATGAAACCTACTGCATTTATTTATTTATTTATTTATTTATTTATTTATTTATTTATTTATTTATTTATTTATTTAGGAATTATCAAGACTAGTCTTTTAAGGTGCCACAAGAGTCTCTGATTGTTGTTGGTGCAAGAAACTTACACAGCTAGCCCTCTGGAAATAGTTATTAGAGTTTTCCTGTTCTTTTTAAACCATCTTTGCACTTGTAGAAAGCATCTGGAACTCTGCTTATTTTATATCACCTTATTACATTAAATAATCATAATAATATTTATTATTGTTATATTCTTATCTATACCCTGCCTTTTTCCCTGTTGGGACTCAAGGCATCTTCCAGATAAAACCTAGAATTAGTAAAAACACAGAAAAAACAATCATTAAAAACAATTAAATATTGATGAAATTAAAACTATATACATATATAAAATCAGTTTAAAATATACAAATAAATACAATAAAAATAGCATGGCACCAGCCATCAAAATAAGTAATTTGACCAGAATATAATGTGAGATTAACTGAATAATGAGAAAATCATTAACATCTCTAGTATGTTTGACAAGTACAAAAAATAAATACAGTTTTACAAAACAACTGCTATTCAATGCTGTAACTATGTAGCAGAATGTATAAAATAGTTCCTGTTCAAAATCAAGCCATCAGTACTCCGCTTGTTGACATGAGTAGAAATTTGATATAAAATATTGAGAGAAACTGACTAAATTTGAAACACTGTTACCTCAATTCAGTGAAGCACATATTCCTGTAACTACGCAGACAGTATGAACAACCTTGACAAACATGAAATAGTTCACCAGCTGTTCAGCCCAGAAACAACTATATGTGATTGACAGTTATGCTTCCCAAGTCCTGACCCACTACAGTTCAGAGGAAGAAGCTACAAAACGTATTATAACTTCACAACAACTGGCAGATGGTACCAGCTGCAGTGGGCTGCTGCTCACCGTAATATGTTGCCCTCTGGGGTGGTCTTGGTCTACTTCAGGAATAGCTAACCATTGGCCCTCTGGATGGTGTTGGAATCCAGCTCCCACCAGCATGTCCAGTAGTCACAGATAATGGGAGTCTTAGACCAGCAACATCAGTATTTTTCAAACTTGGGTCTCCAGATGTTTTTGGACTACAATTCCCATCATCTCTAGCTAGCAATACCAGTGGTCAAGGATGATGAGAATTGTAGTCTGAAAACAGCTGGAGATCCAAGATTGGGAAACACTGATCTAGAGATTGCTGGTTAGTCACACCGGTCTACTTCTTTCTTGTCTCTTTATGACATTGGATCAAATGTCCTTCATCCCTTGTGTTCCTGGAGCTCTATACTGAAGTCACAAGTAAACTCCATTCAGCTTAGTGAGACCTTATTTTGAGTCAACATGTATAGGATTAGTGCTGCCAGTCTCCTGCTGAAAGCAAAAGTGCTTCCTGCTCTGAAGTGTAACCTGAGGTAGGTGTCAAGTAAAGAAGATATGGAAAGATTCACATAATTAATTCCATGCGCAAGAACAAAGTACTGAGATGCATAGAAACTCAAAGAAGAATGAGGAAATGACATACCGTATGATGATGTCTCCTGGGAAAAGGGTAGGTGAACCAGAAGTAATTTACAAATGTTGAAAAGAGCACAAGGATCCAGTGTAAGGTCAAATTGTTTACTAAACTGGGTGTAGCATTTGAGATTAATTCACAAGAGACTATCGTTTTAACTGAGCCCCACTCATCTCTTGCCATGCTCCAAATTCCGCCAGATTTCCCCACACACAAGGAGTGATGAACCTTAGGCCTAGGGTCAAATGCAGTCCTCTAGACTATTCTTTCAAGAGATGGCTGGCTGCACTTCAGAGGGCAATGTATTCCACAATCTGGGTGCAACTACTTGGAAGTCCCTTTCATCCCAACCAGGAGATCTATGGGAGTACGTGTACCAGAATTTTTTGTTTATATAGGTCACAGGACTAGTGGAATCTACCTTCAGTATTTTCCTCAAACCTATCAGGAACTAGATCCCATCACACTCCTAAACTGTGTTCCATTGCTGCACTGCTCTTTTTAAATTTTAAATGATAATTTAAACTGCTCTTAAAGTCCCCAAAGGTCTTCTTACCTGTAATTTAAACTAGCCTACCTGCCACACAGGTGGCGCTGTGGGTTAAACCACAGAGCCTAGGACTTGCCAATCAGAAGGTCGGCGGTTCGAATCCCTGCGACACGGTGAGCTCCCATTGCTCGGCCCCTGCTCCTGCCAACCTAGTAGTTTGAAAGCATGTCAAAGTGCAAGTAGATAAATAGGTACCGCTCCAGCGGGAAGGTAAACTGTGTTTCTGTGCGCTGCTCTAGTTTACCAGAAGCGGCTCAGTCATGCTGGCCACATGACCCGGAAGCTGTATCCCTTGGCCAGTAAAGTGTGATGAGTGCTGCAACCCCAGAGTCGTCTGTGACTGGACCTAATGGTCAGGGATACCTTTACCTTTACCTGCCTTAAACCATTCCTTGTCTCATTCCTTGTGATCAGGTTAAATTAACCAGTGTTTCCTCCCTCTTCTTCCTGGGATCCTTTTAAAAAATTCATTATTTCAAATCCTGAAATATTGGCCCGCATATTCTGCCCATGCCCCTCATTCCACCATCAGCCCTAAAGCACACATTCTCTTTTCTCTAGGCAAAACACATTCAGTTCCTTTAGCCTGGAAATCCTATTGGATTTTTCCTTTAGCCACGTGATTATTTGGGTAGAAGAAACTATTTTCAGCTTGTCAATGGCTTTTAACAAGGTTTTCCAATTTTACTAGTGACAAGAAAATAGCTTGAGCACTGCTCCTTTTGATAATTTGAAAATGCTGCTTCTCGGGCAGTTATCATCACCTAAAACATACATGCTTTTATTTTTGTATACAACAAGTCGGAGTTCGCTTGGACATTTCATTTTGCTGCTAGCTGCCCAGCTCACCCATTTACTGAAATCATTTAACAGTGTTTAGCTCTGATCTCAGTCTGTTTTAAGCATCTCTTTATTTTGCAACACCAAAGTTTTATGGCAAGTGCAATCTAAATCGCTGATTTAAAAAAACCAAACCACTGAACAAAAGCAATCCTAGCACTGACTCAGACGGGCCTAGTGGAATGTAATTGGATAACACTTTCTAATTTGATTTCAAGCCATTTACCTTTCCCACCAATGGGCCACAAATCTTATAGCAGTTTCTTGAAATCAACGATTCGAAAGCATTATAATAATGTGGATGAGCATGGTGGAAAACCCAAGATATAATGCAAGAAGACAACATCTTTACTAAGCCAATTAGTTTGTCAGAGATTAAGCATGTCTGGTATGATCTGCTTTTGTTCTGTCAAGGACCACCACGGTGTAAGCAGTGGCTTTGCTTATACACTGGCTGCGATTTTAAGTGGGGTTGAGCAGATATTAACAACAGCACAAGCCTTACAAACCGACACAAGCAACATCAAAGCTACAGTGTATAAACAAGACCTCGGCCATTGCCTTCTATGGTGAATTATCGCTTATACTTTTTGCCCAGAATAAAAGCATGCAATATTAGAGGAGGGCAACGATCTTGCTTTGAAATCTTTTCTTTCTTTCCGTTGACCAGGAGTGAATGTTTTCATCAGTATATTTTTCAGTAAAGATTAAACGTTCTTCCCCAGTGTATTCACATGCACACACAGACCATAAACAAATCTTAAACCCAGCGATGTCATTCTAATCTAAGGTAACAAAGTCTGCAACTGTCTGTGGCTTTTGTATACAGTATTCGAAATCAGGCACCATCAACAGGTTCATAAGGATTGCCATCAATAAAAATTAAAAGTTGTGTTTAGAGGCACCCTAGGAAGATGTTTAAATTGTTAGGGCATCTGCTAATTCGTTTATTTAGTTGCTTGCATATTTTTTTCAGAGGAGAGATAAGCTGATGAGCGATGTGGAGAATTATCTGAGAGAAAAGACACTGTACACAACATACCTGAGGATGTTGGAAACCAGGGAGCCTAGATATAAGGCTTAGCTAACCAGAGAAAAAGAAACAATGCAATATGATGCATGCTTACTCGGAAGTAAAGTCTCACTTCATTCAGCAGATCTTACCGCAGAAAAAGGTGCATAAAATCACAGCCTAGCAGTGCAGTGCTCTGCGTGTTCAGTCCCCCACTGTGTTCTGTTACTTCTGAGTAATGTGCTTAGGGATTGCAACTCAAGAAATTTTAAGGAAGGGCTGAGGCTAAGAATCTAGAAATGCATCGAAAAACACACTTTTGTGGCACCAGCTCGATCCATAGCATTTAATGGTTAACTTTGACTTTAAGTTTCACTTTATTGAGGTCAATGGGATTTGTAACTATGGGGCAGCTATTAAACCACACCACAGCTGTTCCAAGTCCACAGAGTGCTAAAGCTCACATGCCTTAAACATTCAGAGAAGCAAAGCCTGAGTAAGCTGTCCAGTTAATATAGAGTGAAGGTTGAGAAAGGAGAATGGTGGTTCTATATGACTACTATAAAATGTTCACTGCAGCTATTAATGGTGATGTCTAATGCTGTACTCTTTTTTTTGTAAATATATTTACCGTAGTCACAAATTCTGAACTGCTTGCTGATTTAATGCCTGTGTTTTAATATAGGTCTGTATAGGCTTAGATTAAAATCAAAGCAAAAGAGCTTTGCCAATTGCATGCTGAAAAGAGTATCAGATTATTTCAACTGTTTAATCTCTCCTCCACTGATCTGCACTGGGCTTGCTTCAAATAAAAATAACTTTATACCACTGGCTAAATTCAAGGTGAAATACTGTATAGCACTAACTTCTTTTGCAAATAAAGATCAATTGTGGAAGGATATTTTTTCCTGCTGGCATTCAAAACTCCAGTGTGACTTCAATAATCCTACATCAGGGGTAAGCAAACTTTTTCAGCAGGGGGCCGGTCCACTGTCCCTCAGACCTTGTGGGGGGCTGGACTATATTTTTTGAGGGGAAATGAACCAATTCCTATGCCCCACAAATAACCCAGAGATGCATTTTAAGTAAAAGCACACATTCTACTCATGTAAAAACACGCTGATTCCTGGACTGTCCATGGGCTGGATTTAGAAGGCGATTGGACCGGATCAGGCCCCCGGGCCTTAGTTTGCCTACCCATGTCCTACATCATCACAAAGGCTGAGTGGAACATCATGAGATGTAGACCTCCATCTTGGTGCCATGTCACGTGTTGGCCTTGTCCTTCACCCCAGCAAATGTAAAGGCCAGACTGGAGGGCATGTCTACAAAAGATGTCCTCAAGATGAGCCATAAACACGTTGAGACAATGTAAGGAGGAACATCTAAGGGGGAGGGAAAGGGGGTTTCCCTTTCTGCTGCCACCATGCACTGTGCAGGAGATTTGCACTATCTTGTAACACCTGCTGCAGGCTGTATACTGAGAATTGGGTGGGGTAGTGCAGACATATGACCAAGCATGAAAATACAAAGGTGCTTCTGAGCCAGCCAATTGGTGCACCTTCCAGAGTGATACCTGCTTCATAGGTGGGCAACTTGAGTTCTGAAGGCCACATAGGGCCCACAAGCTGTCCCAGAAACTCCAGCGGGTGCAGAATGCAGCAGCGAGGCTCCTCACGGGATCTCTGCCATGGGAGCATATTCACCCAGTGCTTTTCCAGCTGCACTGGCTCCCGGTGGAGTACAGGGTCAGATTTAAGGTGCTGGTTTTGACCTTTAAAGCCTAGGACCCTCGTACCTACGGGACCGCCTCTCCCGGTATGCCCCACGGAGAGCCTCAAGGTCCATAAATAGCAACACCCTAGTGGTCCCGGGCCCTAAGGAAGTTAGATTAGCTTCAACCAGAGCCAGGGCCTTTTCAACACTGGCCTGGTGGAACGCTCTGCCTCATGAGACCAGGGCCCTGCAGGATCTGATTTCTTTCCGCAGGGCCTGTAAGACAGAGTTGTTCCGCCTGGCCTTTGGCTTGGAGCCAATTTGATTCCCTCCCCCCCCCTTTTCTTTTTTCTTTTTCCTTTCTCCTGTGATGAGGCTGCATTTTAATATTTTAATGTTTCAATATTTTAATGTTGTATTTTAATCTTGTTTTTAAGTTGCCCTAAGCCTGGCATTGGCTGGGGAGGGTGGGGTATAAATAAAAATTATTATAATATTATTATTAGTAGTAGTAGTATGCCACTCCTTATGCCTCCTTATGAAGCCCCATTTCCCCATCCTATCAGAGTCCCTTCCTGCTTGTTTCTCCACCTCATTATTATTGTTTTAGTTTTTCTCCCTACTTCAGTGCAGTTTCAAAATAACCGAAAGGGACAATATTTTATTTGATTTAAAATAAATTGATGTTTTTAAAAAAAAAAAACATTTTCCTAGGTTTGAGGTTCAAGCATTTCCTACAGCTGTAGGAGCACAAATTGTTACACTTCTCTTTCTCTCTGGCATGCTACAGTCAGAAAGAAATTGTTTTCACTTGCTTTCCAAAATGGTGTCTGTATTGGTATGTTGCACTTTTTAAAAACAACACCACCACTGTGTATTTATTTGAGAGCAGCCCTGTCAATCCCAGTGGGGGTTCTGAGAATTCTAATCTCAGAAGCCATGGTGAAAATGGCAGTAGAGTAGTCTTTATGCCTCTTTGGTTAATTCAGAACACTTTCGTCTCTGGCTCTGCCTACCTGGTACCAAATGACAACATTAGTGCCAGGTGGGCCTCCCTGGGAAAAGCATTTCAAAAGTGAAGTGCCACAGCCCCAAACTCTCTCTCTAGGATTACTAGCAGACTTAATTTAGAAGGTGGAGGCACCTGGATGAAAGCCTCACATGATGATCTTTGGCCAAACAGACTGATGCAGGTGAAAATCATCCCAGAGGCATTCAGGGATCCAAGACATGGTAAGATCAGCACAGTAGTTTGAATTGAAAACAGACTGGGAGCTAATAAAACTGATTCAGCACAGGTGAAATATGATCCTGACAACAGCCTGACAGTCATATTTTGAACTAAGTGCAGGTTAGTGAACAGTCTGTAATAGCAGGCCCACATATGACATCTCAGTAATCCAACTCAGCCTGGAGGAACAAGAGATCTTCTCTCAGATTTCTATACCATCTCTTCCCTTTTATACTAGAGACACTTCATGGACACTCAGTTTAGATGGCAAATATGTTTGCAGTGTCCTTGCCAAACCACAGATATGGTGGCAATATTCAAAGGGGAGAGACGTTAATTCACATCAGAAACTGGACTGTGTTTTACAGGTGTATATTTCCTATTCAAGAGTATGCTATTCGTATCTTAATACAAGTATATTTATAGATGCACATGGGCCTTTTGAAAGTTACAGTGTTCATTGTGCTCATATGCAGAAAACACATTGGCAGCAGAAAAGCTATTTGGAAGTAATTCCTATTGAGTTCTATGAGGCTTGCTCCCAGGTAAACGTGCATAGAATTGCAGCTTTATTGATGTAGCCAACCAGGTGGGTGGGGGACATGTGGATTTTAGTATCTGACACCACTCCAGTTTCCAAGTGATATGAGATTCCAGAGTTCATGATCCATTTTGGAATGAGGCACAGCAGAGACTGTGGTGTCTTTATGATATATGGCTTATTTACACACATATAAAACCTGAGCCTACGATGGAGGGGTTCACAAACATCAACACCCCAAATGCATCTTATTTCTCCCATAGCTGCAGCCTTGGATTCAAACAGACATCAAACATTGCTCTGTCTCTCCGCCTTCTCCCAGCTTGCTGTTTTACATCTGTCCTACATCACTGCAACTCTTTTCTCCAACTTTAGAGAAAACAGACTTTGTCTGTTAAGGGAGGGGCCCCCACCCATTCTTCATCTCACACAGAGCCCCTTAATTCCCCATTACCTCACCGGTAAACTAGCTTGGCTATTCCAGGAATTAGAAGTCTTGATTAGCTGTTAACACTTGCTGGATCCAGGGATTAGAGGCGTCTGGCATACTACTTAACGCTCCCTCCTCAAAACTCTAACTGTGTAACCAAAAAGCCACTGAATTAAAGATTCATACTTAGCCATACTTTTCTACACAGATCACATTCATGCCTGATCTTTACTTTCACCAGCATAAGTCAAATAACATGTAGAGTCACACCTTAGTTGTCAAACGCCTTGGTACTTATCCGTTTTGGCTCCTGAACGCCACAAACCTGGAATTGAGTGTTCCGCTTTGTGAATGTTCTTTGGAAGCCAAACGTCTGACACAGTTTCCGTGGCTTCCGATTGAGTGCCTGAAGCTCCTGGAGCCAATCGGAAGCCTTGCCTTGGTTTCTGAACGTTTTCAGAAGTTGAACAGATTCTGGAATGGATTCCGTTCAACAACCAAGGTACGACTGTACAGCCAATACGGGCCATTTCATGCACACACACCCTTTTCTTTCTGAGATAATCTCTATTGTAAGAAGAAGTGTGAGTTTCATTTCTTCCAAAGCATAGTTTGGGCAGCTGCTTGATGGTGCTCTTTGAAACCAGGGGCGTTTTTACATAATTTTAGACTATACCTCATGTTCTTACAGCTTCCACTTATTTCAAAATGTAGTACGCCACCCCAATGCATTGGGGGGGGCACCTTCCTGCTCATTCTAGTCAGCTTGTGCACCAGAATCCTACACCTGATGGCACCACTGCAGGAAACTGTTTCATGTTTTACAGCACCTTCTTAGTTGAACGAAGTCATATTTTGAATAATAGGCCGTCTGCACCAGATTTGTCGACTGTGCATTCTACAGATAACAGCATTAATCACCAAAGAATAAATTCCCCACCCCAATTTGATATATGTATAATCACGCAGTAGCATGTATCCTAGTTACACACGTAAGAGCCTTTCATGGCACCAGACGAGGCTTGGATCCCCAGCCCTTAATTAGGACAGGATAAAACAAAAAGGTGAAATTTATACTTCTCATATACCTTCAATCCTCTTCCTCGCCTTTGATCCTTCAAGAGTTGCAGATGTCTCTGTTTTTCTTCTGCTCTAAATGGGGACGCTAAAGGGAGGGGGGGAGGGAAACAGCAGTAGCCTCAGCTGAGCGAGGAGGTTTTGTTTCTTATGAGCGATCTTGTACCACAGCAATGTCAAAAGAACAAAAAAAAGCAATTACTACATGATTTTACACAGTCATTATCAAACCAAACAGCTGCTCAGTGTCTTAAAACACAGCATGTGCACAGAACATGGTGTGTACAATGGATGGGGGTGGGGGAGAGACGGCTTGAAATGGTACTTCCTGGTCCTGTCTCTGATGTCCACACAGAGGCTGTGCATCCCCAGGATACAGATTATGGTCCAGTTTCAACTAACCCACCATGCTAGTGGAAGCCAGTGCAACGGCTCCCGCTAATGCCATTGGGCTTTCTCTCCTCCCCTCATGTGTCCCCCTTCCCTTAAATCCACTCTGGAGTGTCGGAAGAACCCCCAGAACAGTGAGCAAGAGGAGGAGAAGGGGAACTGGCTAGCAGAAATGCTTGCACTCAGCGAATGATCAGAAGGGCGCAACCTTGAGTCCCTCCCCCACTGCACAGTTTGGACATAACGTATGCCTTTCTCAGGCATGTCAGTTATTGTGTGGAGGTCCTGGAGGACAGCAGCAGGCACAATCCTTTCTCAACCACAGTCATGTCAATGGGGCTGGATTTTGCCAAGTGCACAAGGAACCATGGATTGCTTAAAACAGGGGCCACATTCCCTTAGGGACCATATGCCAGTAGTGGATGGGGCCTGCGGCAAAACTGAGCACAGCAATGGTTGTAGTTCCTCCCCCTTTTTACACCCTCTCTGTCCCCCATTCAGGCAAGCAAGAGGCATTATCAGAATTCAAGGATACATTCCAGCCAGGCCAAAAGAAATCAAGGAGGCTATGTCTCCTTTTTCTTTGGCGATCCCTCATAGCCGAGTAAGATTTTCTTCCATGAACACGGTTTTAACAGTGAGTCCATAAGTAACTGTGGAGGCCAATTCTGGATCCACATGTCCTTCCACAGTGGGGACATAGGTTTCTGGGCGGGAATGGATCATGGTGAGGGTTTTAAGTTTGGAATAAGTAGTTGCTTTGGAAGACGATAATCAGGCATCATGACCAGTCCAACAAAGTTGATGTTGAAGAATCATTGCTTCGACACTGGTGATCTTTGCTTCTTCCAGAACACTAACATTAGTTCACCTGTCTTCCCAAGTGATGTGTCACATTTTTCAGAGACATCGTTGATGGAATCATAGGAGGCTGTGAAGAAGGCCTGGTGTGGCCTGGACAAAGTGGTGTGGCTACAGAGGGTCCCATGGACCAGAAAGAGAGGACTGGAGGGTTGCGGTTGTTGGGAAAAAGCACCAATGCAAAAGCCAGCTCCAGATGGCTGGAATGCAAAACAGGATGTTGTGGTTTGCAGATGTACTGTTGGAGAAAAGGAGGAGTCCTTTCTCTCTACTGAGCACCGGATGTTAGCTCAGAGTGTCATCTGACCTGTGCTGGAAGTACAGGGGAGGAGTTGAGTCTCTTCTGATGGAGTCTGAAGGGAGCAGTCGCGTTTCTATATACTGCTGAATGACAGGAATAAAAGACATGTAAAAGGACTCCTGTCTGTCTCATTTCCCCTCCCTGGGGAGAATGCAGGGAGGGAGAGAAGCAGAGAAGCAGAGGGTGTGTTCTCTTCACGTCTAATGAGGAGAATCGCCGGTTTACGACCACGTCTGCCGGGAGACGCAGACGGAATGTAAACGAAGTATCTCACTCAATTGCCCGGGGGAGGCCAGTTTACCTCTGACTGTGAGCTGAGATACTGACAGCGGTCAGTCCTTGAGCCCGAAGCTCTCCAACTCTAGTATAAAACTCATCTCCATCCAGACTCTTCTCTATTTCCAACCTTTTTGTGAAGGCGGCCAGTTGGTTCCACCAATCAGAAAAGCATTTATCAGCAAAGTCCTCCCGATGTTAATGTATGGGGTTGAAATCTGGGGGTGGAATTTAAAAACACTTCAACGGCTGGAGATTCTACAAAACTCTTTTGCACGAAAGATACTGGGTCTCCCCAAGGGCTCGGTTGCTGCACAGTTAAGAACAGAACTGGGCCTCCCCTCCATTGTTGCAAGAGCCCACATTAGAATTATTAGTTTTTATTGCAAATTAATCAATGCCCCAGGTTCCCTACTAGCCAGGCAAGCCTTTTTAACTTGTTCTCATACCAACAAATGGTCCAAGGCCATGGAGACTATTACTGCACGCTACTCCCTCCCAGATCTCGACACGCTGTCATCTTGGGACCAACATAAAATCCGGGCCTGGATTCTTACAAGAGATGAGGCCATGGACCGAGCACAGTCCACCTCAGCTCGCCTTTCCATGTGGCTCCCTAAAGTGAAAGTGGTAAGATCACTTGCCAACTACTTGATAGAACTGACGGAGCCCAACTTGAGAAGAGCGTTTATTATGGCCCGTTTCCATTCTATGCCCACGGCCTTCCTCCAGGGGATTTACTCTAAGACCCCTATTACTCAGCGTCTATGTCCATGCACAATGAATGAAGCAGAGGACTTCATACATTTCTTTTTCTACTGCCCTATTTATGACCCAATAAGACCTAAGCTCCTCCTCTTGATCCCGTCCTCCATTACATCTAAGGAAGACTGTTTGAAAGCACTTCTTGTGGACGCAAATCCCCAAATTTCACGTGGGGTGGCAATCTTCATAGTGCAGGCTCTGAAACTCAGGGCTACTCTGACAGGGTAGTGTGTCCTAGTCCTGGACCTGTTTTAATTCTTTTATTACCTTTTTTTTTTTTTTTACTCAATGTGCTGAGCCTATTTTGGGGCCATTTTATGCTTTATTTATATCCGCATATTAGATTTTTTGGCGCTGGCAACTAAATCTCTGTATTATTGTCTTAAAGTATTTTAAATGTCATTAAGCCAGCAATATCGCCTTGAATTTTGCTTGGTTGCTTGTCTCCAACATTTTTGTATTATCTTATTTTGCTATGGCTGTATGCTAATGCAATTAAATTAAATGAATGAATGAATGAACCTTTTTGTGATGATCCTTCTGAACTCAGACATAAGACAGGCATGGCTACAAACTTTTAGACTATATACACAAGGAGTAGGGAATCTTTTTCAGTTCAAAGGCTGCATTGCCTTCTGCACATCCTTCTGGGATGCCAGAGGCAGGCAGAGCTACAAATGTGTATTTTCCCTTTGTGTGGTAGACTAGTTTCTACACACTCTCGCCTCCCCGTCTCTGTCCTCCATCCAGGCAAGCAAGGGGCGTTATCAGAGTCCATTATCAGGCATATTCCAGGCAGGCAAAAGTACTCAAGGAAAATGCGAGAATGCAGCCAGGAGAGAGAAGATTGCATTTGCCCCTGGGACATGAGTTCCCCACCCCTGACCTACTCCATGCATGGCCCACCATAGATCACAAGCATTGCAATTCAGGCTTGTAAGGAATTGCGCTGCTCCTGTTTGCTCCTTCAGCTTCATGCTTTGGGATGGTGAAAGTCCACCTTCAGTTCTCATCATTGAGGCCAAGGGATTAAATTTAATTCAGCTCATAATATGTGAGGGATCTTTAGAATCATGGAATTGTAGAGTAGGAAGTGACCCTGATGATCATCTAGTCCAACCCCCTGCAATAGAGGACTGTGCAGCTTTCCCATATGGGAATTGAACTTGCAACCTTGGCATTATCAGCACCATGCTCTAACCAGCTGAGCTATCCAGGCTGAAGATGCAAAATTGGGCTGTTTCTGGCTTATTGAAATAATCATTGGATGTCTGTGTAGAGCAGGTGAGCAGGTGTGTTCATTTCATTCTTACTTTGGAATGATCATGCTACATTTTACAGAACAAAACTTTTTGTAAAAATCTGGAGTTCTACCCTCAACCCAGTCCTTTAATTTCTAAAAAAAATTATGATGTTATAACTCGTAATCAGTGAAGTGAGCAACAACTTCCTGTCTCTCTCTGGCTTATTGCAGAAATTGTTTGACATTGCAAGCGGCTCTAATTAGCACTTTGGGGAGCCAGCTTCTGCAGATACCCAATAGCTTGTATGAATAGTTCCAACATGTCCTGTTGAAAACAACTATATTTATCCATTGTATTATGTGACAAGATGGGTCATGATGCCATCTCTTCTTGAGAGGCAAATACCTTTGCAGATACATTGGTTTATGCATAGTTGTCAACCCACCAACCCACCATTGTCCTATCTTCCTAGCTCCTACTGAAACCCAAGGGTGTCACAGTGGCATCACTGGTCTACAGAACTGTTTTATTGACCAAGACTTTTCAATTTACCACACCATAGATACCAGTAATGGCATGTTTGGTGCATTTAGAGTAGAGCCCCAGAGCACCTTCTCAACACCAACAACACTACTGCTTCCCTAGACGAGGCAGCACCAATGTTTGGGGAGCACAGGAACACCTGTAGGACTGCCTGATGAGCAGCTCAACAGTCCCACTGGTGAAACTGCACAGCCCCAAACTGGTTGCAACATGGCACCCATGGGAAGAGATGCGACCACAAAAGCCTTCCCCAATGCCCCTAGGAAAGAAGAAGAGGAGGAGGAGGAGTTTGGACTTGATATCCTGCCTTTCACTCCCCTTAAGAAGTCTCAAAGCGGCTAACATCTCCTTTCCCTTCCTCCCCCACAATAAACACTCTGAGGTGAGTGAGGCTGAGACTTCAGAGATGTGTGACTGGCCCAAGGTCACCCAGCAGCTGCATGTGGAGGAGCGGAGATGCAAACCCGGTTCCCCAGATTACGAGTCCACCCCTCTTAACCACTACACCACGCTGGCTCTCTGGATGGTTACCTTGCCTCTGTTTCCTTGCTTCAACTTAAACAAAGCCTTCCACTGCAGCCAACAGAAAGCTTTATTCCAAGCCTAAAAGCTGGCAAGGGGAGAGTGAGTGTTGTGGTCGCAGTGTGTTCTTGGTGCCCACAACAGTTTCTCCCATTTGCAAATGTACCCACGAGCCTAGAAAGGTTGGGGACCCCTGCAAAAACCAACTAACTATGGCACTCCCTCCCATTAACAATCAGGCAGTGAAAACCACCCTTTTCACTCTACCTCTCTACTGAAAATTTTCAATAAAATATAATTAAAACCAAAACAAAACCAGACAGGCACTGCCCCTGCTGAGCTTCAGACACCCGGTTAAAACTGTTTCACTTCAGGAGACCTTTGCGCCACTAATGCTGTTCTATTGCTTTGGTTCATTAATATCCGAGGCCCTGTTTTCAATCTTGTAATTTTATTTTGTAAGATGCATTGACTCACCAATGTGGTGAAATGCAGGGTATGCGGGTTTTTTTAGAGAGAAATAAAAGATCCACAGCTGGAGGTAGTTTTAGCTGTAAACATGCCAAACTTTCTGCACAAAATAGACAGTGTACATTTTAGGCCTTAAGGTCTCGTAGTCATAGCAGCATCTGTTGGGGCAATCACAGCTTCATTCATACCGTCAGATTAATCGATAGAACGGAATCTTAGGAGAAGACACTGGAATCCTTCTGAAAAATGTGTTTCCCCCTCTTTATCCTAGAAGCTTTTAAGGTCCGTTGCCAGTTATAAAGAGCCAATAAAGCTTGCTATTACCTCCTTAAGTTACCTTTCTCGTTTTATCATCTTTCATGCCCACCACAGGGCTTCCTCATTAAGTGCATGCAAGATAGTTTAGCAGCCACATTAAATATTTTGAATTTTTTAAAAAAGGATATAAATGGTACCATAGCTGGGCAAGGCTAGTGCACAGGGGCATCACAAATGGATATTTTGGCCCATTGCCTGTTTTATCTCCATCTTCAAATTACCGTCAGGTTTCAAACAAGGCAGTGGAATAGTTTAGTCTTTGTCCGTTCATGAAATCAGTGGCTGCTGTCATCATCACTCAGCTGCTGTTGGAGTGAGGAAGTGTTGCTGATTCATTACTGGGGAAGGGGAGATATTAATCAAAGTATATGTTCAGCATTTAATGCTTTTACATTTAAGAGTCCCCCTACCTTTACTGGAGCTGGGTGTCTTTCTCCCAATACCTCCTGCAGTCATTTGTATCGAGTTGATGGGGGGTTGGACGCTTGAACTCGTTCCAGATGAAGGAGGTCAGCTGCAAGCGCTTCCTACCCCAATACATTCTTAGAGATCCTAAGGCAAATTTGAAGTCCTGGCTGCAAAAGCAGCAGATAGAAATAGCCACAATGGCATTGGCATGAATAGAGCAATGGCTACCACTACCATCTGGGAGCCAGTGTGGTGTAGAGGTTAGAATGTCAGACTAGGACCTGGGAGACCAGAGTTTGAATCCTCACTCAGACTTAGTGAATGACCTTGGGTCAGTCTCTGTCTCTCAGCCTAAACGACCTCACAGGATTGTTGAGGATAAAATGGGGAGGGTGGAGAGCCAGGTATGCCCCATTGAGCCCCTTGGAAGGAACGTGGGACATCGAGACAATAAATAAAGAGCAGTGCTATGGATTTGGGGAGAAAAAAGGGAGCATGGGCAGCTGGCTTCTAGCTCTATCTGCAAAAGTGTTGCCAAGTTTTTAAAGGTCTTGGGGGACAGGCCTATGCCACAAATTTGCATGTGATGATTGATATGCATAGTATGAGCAAATCCAGAGTGGGATCTCGCCAGTAATGCACTTGGCACTTGGCAGTGCACCTAGCCACCCTGCCACCAAAGTAAAACAAAAACATGTTTTTGAGAGAAGGGTAAAAATTAAACTACGTCACTAGCTCAACCCACCTAGGCAGGAGATCGGGGGTCTGGAGTGGGACAGGACTTGGACTTCCTGGGCCACCCCTCTCACAATTATTATTAATATTTATTAAATTGGTTTACCACCCTTCATCTGAAGATCACAAAGCTGTTCACAACAGAAAAATACAAAATAAGAACACAAAATACAGTGCTACACTGGAAGTCGAATGGAATCCGTTCTGGAACTCTGTTCGACTTCCAAAATGTTCAGGAACTAAGGTGTGGCTTCTAATTGGCTGCAGGAAACTCCTGCAGCCAATCGGAATCTGCAGAATCCACGTCAGACGTTCAGGTTCCTAAAACGTTCACAAACCGGAACACTCACCTCCAGGTTTGCGGTGTTAGGGAGCCAAAATCTTTGACTCGCACAGCGTTCGGGATCCAAGGTACGACTGTACATAATAAAAACAGAAACAAATCAATACATATTGAAAAGGTCATAGACTGTTAATCAGTCAAATGCCTGATTAAAGAGAAATGTTTTTGCCTGACACCTAAAGGTGCACGATGAAGGCATCAGGCGAGCCTCCCTGGGGAGAGCATTTCCATACACGGGAAGCCACCACAGCAAAGAACTGTTCTTGTGTTGCCACTCTCCGGACCTCTTCTGGAGGAGGCACACGAAACAGGGCCTCCAATGATGACCACAGGGTCCAGGTTGGTTCATAAGGGGCGAGGCAGTCCTTGGGGTATTGCAGTCCTGAGCCATTTAAGGCACCATTTCAGCCAACCAGCATTGTCTTGCTATTATAATACTCTCGATTTCTTTAAGCCACAGCTTCACTGTCAGGTCTCAGGAGCCTCTCATCATAGAAAGTATCAGGAGTGTTGCTGTCTGAAGCTCAAAGCAGCATTTGATAATTTACTGCCCTTTAATTTAATCAAATGTTCTCATGTCCTTGTGTTGTGCACTGATGAACAAAGCAACCAATTATGATTATGTCCCATTACAATCAGGCATTTGCCAAAGCAACTCCCGCTCAGAATAAATAATCTAGAATGTCTGGAGTTTTCTCTTGATTGCAAATGTAGTTACATCCCTACATCTTGCAGTTTTAGAAGACACCTTTTCAGCCAACAATAGAAAACAATAAAACAGGTTTCACTTTTAAATAGTTATTGTAATAATGGTATAATGCCAAAATGATTCCTGCCTTGGTGGGTTTAAGCGTAGATACAGGTCAAGTGTGGTGTCTAGGGCTTGCGTAAAGAAACCAGAATTGACACATTCACCCATCTCTAGTCAGGGATAATGGCAGTTGCAGGATCTGGCCTGCTGTGTGAAGAGACTGCAGCAAAAGGAGAGTGAAGGTGCTTCTAGCCTCAATGCCAATAGCTTTGTGTGACTTATTTTGCCACAATGCCGTTTGCCTTTATTGCCTCAGGACTGCAATCTACTCTGCTGTAAAAGCACCTCCAGATATATGAAATCTATAAAATGTAATGTTTATAGTTGTGTTAAACAACAGGGGGGCAGCGGCTTGGGTTCATATCTTCAGAAATTAATGAGAAGTGTATGATTTAGCCAAATCCCTAAATGTCAACCCTAAAGCACCATAAGGAATCTTACCAGGGCTGGGTGCGTGCTTTGGGGCTCTAGAAATTATCATTCAACCTCTGGGGTTTGTTTTGATTAGGAATTAAAAAAAAAAATTGGAAGAAGCCATGTTTCCAGTGTATCCTGGTAATGCTAAGCACATCGGGAGCCTAATAATAAATGACACAGCCACCCCGCCAATATGTTTTGCAACCCGAGAGAAGAATCAGGAATTATCTACAGTTAAGATATACATGCATACATGCATATCACCATTGTCCTGAGAATTTTTAGCATGGCAAAGCATTTCAGAATCTGGAAGGATTGCCTAGTTCTGCCATAAGCATGTTCGCTTAAATTTAGAAATTAAGCCCTTTGACAAAACCCATTACAACGGGGGAAACAACAATAGCAGTGGTTGCAATAGCCCAACTTGCATGCCCATAAAAGGCCCCCTGATGATGCTATTGTGATGGGACATTAAAACAGCTAAGCAGAGTCATTGCAAATTACTGAAACCTCAACCTATAAACAGGGAATGGGGAGAAGCGCCATGCAGAATATATATGTTTCAAAGCTGACAGAGTTCCAGAAGAAATCTCTCCACCATTTAATATTTTGCTATCTTACAGTGCAATCCTATAAACGTCTGCTCAACGTGGCCAATTGTCAGGGGTGACGGAAGCTGAAATCCAGCAACATCTGGAACTTCACAGATGTTTCCATCCCTGCTGTACAGTCTGCCCTTCCTCTGAGGAACTCCAGGGGGCTGTTGCTGTAGTAACCTCACTCCCTTTATCCTCATAACGCACTTGTGTGAGAGTGTGATTGACCAAGAAACTCATCCAGTTATCCAATCCCTGAGTCATCTGAAGGCAGCCCTGTATAGGGAAGTTTTGATTATGGGATACAAATTGTTGAGGGTTTTTTCGAAGACCCCCAAATCATTGATTTTTCAATTGACTTGCCTAACATCAAGGACAAAGTGCTGCCTTTCGGCAATTCCCCCCGGACGTCAGTTCCACCTTTGAAATCCCAGTGATGTCCAGGAAAATCTGAACGTATGGCAGCCCTAGAAATAGTAATATGATGATGTATGTAATAGGATGAAATGTTGGAAAGTACGAAGTGAATTTTGCAACTGAGTGAAGATTTCAATCTTTATCCCCCACCCCGTGGGCCTAGTAGGGCAGGTGGGTGGGGCTGCCAAACTGTTGATATCACAGTGACACCCATTTTGTCTCCATGGCACTTTGAAGCCCCAACAACCAGCTGATCATTGGGGCTTCATAGTGCCACACATGGATGTCTGCAAGCACCAGTGGTTAGCTGATTGTAGGGACTTGCAGAGGGCACAGGGTGTTGCAGTTTCCTACAAACCACTTTTTGTCCCAGTCATGTCTTTACCTGCCCGACACCTGTCATATATGGGTCTAGTCAGCACCACGGACTGGAGGTTCCTCACCAATGTTCTAGCCCAACTCTCTAACCACTACACAGCACCACACCAGCAACCTTAAAAAAATATTCAATTCACTAAGTTTACCTTATATTTTGCATCAAAGGTCATACCAAAGCTCTTCCTGAAGCCGTCTGAAGTCACAGTACGGAAAATGTGAACATTATAGAGCATCTTTTAAGCTGGCATCCAACCATTTTTCATTTTAATGAAGGCACATCCTTTGCCTAAGCAGCGATGCCTCTCCTGTGTGTATAAATGGGTTTCCTTAAGTTGCTGGCTTAAAAACAGCTCTTATTAGCAGGCCGTGGGGTAAATGTATCTATCTGTCTGGAGCAGGATGCATTAACCAATTTTATTTGCAAATAACATTTGGCAGAACAGAGCAATAAAAGGGGGAGCCCTAATAATCAGAAGATCAATTTTATACTGCTGCAAAAGCTTTTGGCTGTGTATTAACATATAAATTAGCTCGCTAAGGACACAAGAATGGTTTATGAGCTAAAGATGTAGGTAAAACAATATATTCAAGGACTGAGTTAAAGAAGTAACTTTTTTTGCTGAATTGTGGAAGGGGGAGGAGTCTGTAAACTTGGGGAAATCATCCCAAGGAAGGCTGGTCTTTCTCTCATGGACTGTATGGGGAAAACCTTTCTTCTTAGAAAGGCTTTGCAATGAAATATTTGCCGGACTTGTTTTAATCTCTTTTGCCAATGCTTCTGCATTTATAACATAGCCCTGCTGTTGATTTATTGAGGATGCTGTAAGCATTCTATGCTTTTTACATCCTAAAGATGAGGTTTTATTTAGCTGCTGGTGTTTTTGTATTGCTTTACCGTCCCCCGTGCCCCTGCAAAAATGATCTAAATATGTTTTTAGTGACTCTGTTAGCAGCTCTGAAACTTCAAAGAAAGCTGAGGAAATAAATAAAGAAATTTGGGCTGCGATCCAATATTCACTTTCCCGGGACTTAGTTCTGAGCAGACATGCAGAGGATTTGCTGCAAAATAAGTTTGTCACCTGTTGTATAAGTCGTAGAAAATCATACCTCTCTCTCTCCCTGCACTGCAATTTCATCTTCCAGTTCCATACCTTCCAACATTTCTCCGATGAAAATAGGGGCATTGTATTTAATAGTAGTAGTGGTGGACTTGTGATATAGTGAAAACGTATTGGGAAAATATATATAATGAATTAAAGAAGATTTTTAGGTATACGTTTTTGAAAAAACCAGAGTCCTTCCTGTTGGGAATGGTGGGAGAAGACATTGACAAGAATGACCAGAAACTGTTCTTATACGCAACAACGGCAGCGAGGTTATTGCTGGCTCAGGTATGGAAACAGCAAAAATTGCCTACAATAGAAGAATGGCAGTACAAGGTTATGGAGTTTGCAGAAATAGCCAAATTAACAGTAAAAATTCGACATCAGGGGGATGAAACATATCAAAAAGAATGGGGGAAAATTATTTTATATAGAGAGAAGATGATGTGAAATAGGGAACCAGTAGAATTAAAATAATATCTCATAACGGGAAAATACAAGAAATTTACTGGATAATAATATCAAAATGAATTAAAAATGTATATTAGGACTATTATTGAACAATATTTGTAAATGAATATAGACAGACAAGAACTTGTATATATAGAAAGGTTTATTTGTTTACAGACATTTAATGGGAAAAATGAAGAAGAACAATCTTATTGAAAATGGACAAAGACAATGTGAAAAGTCAAAGAGGACATAAAAAAGCCAGAAGAAGGAAGGAGGGAAGTCAGCTCGAGAGAGCAAGAACAAATGTGAAATATAATGTATGTGTATGTACAGTATGTAACTAAAAATTTAATAAAGATCATCTGAAAAAATAATTATAATAGTAGCAGTAATAATAATAATAATAATAATAATAATAATAATAATAATAATAAATAATAATAATAATAATACCACACCCAACTTTTTGGTTGACCCAGCCACTCCAGGCAGCTTCCAACATATAAAAATAATAACAAAACATTAAACATTAAAAGACTTACCTATACAGGGCTGCCTTCAGATGACTTAGGGTTTAGATAACTCCATACCCTCCTCCCACTCAGTTGCCCTACAGCTGAGGGGGAGGTGGTGGGCAGACCATTTGGGGCACGCCTGCGGGCGCCCAAGCCACCGTGTCACTCCCAGGACAGATGCATGGCTCGGGCAGGCTGCAGGCCCCGTAGTGAGTGCCACCTGGCATTTTGTCACCCCTTCTTTAGTGGTGACACCTGGGGCGGACCGCCCCCCCTCCTTCCTCTGCCCCGGGTGCTCATTGTTGCATACGAAGATCTCTGAACTGTGCCAGATCAGGCTAAAGATCTATATAGTGCAGTCTGGTGCTTCCCATTGTTGTCAGCTGCATGCCTTGAAAAATCTCACACAATAATTACTGTCATCATATCTTTAAAGTTTGCTTTTTTTAAAAAAATGAGCACAGATAAAATCTGAAAAAGACACTGAAACATATCATGCAGCTGTCTTGAGAATCAGTTTATAGTCTTCCCAGAAGAAGTCGCAGAGAACAGGACAGTTCTACCAATGCCAATGAAGTATTATTACATCTTTCACTATTAACAGCTTATTTTTCATTTTCACCACTTCCCACATATCTGTTCTGTATTAGTCGGGACATTGGATTTCTGCAAGGACACGGATACAATTCCAAAGTGAACATCAAAAGAGAAACACAGACTTCAGAGAGAAATCCCTTGCAACGTATTAAGCGATCCCCAAAGAGCAAATAAACAATTGGATTAAATCCCAGAAACTGGCGGGCTTCTGAACTATACTTTGTAACAAGAAATTTTGCATGATGCATAGCAAAATGAAATATTGCTGCCGCTCGAACATAAAGGACAGCAACCTTCAAAATGAGACAAAGCTCAGGTGTACTAATTTAAACTTTGCAAAATCAGGAAGAAAGGGAAAACTTTAAAAACCAAATAGAGTGAAGCACAGAGTCCTATTTACTGTGGGGCTCTTTGGACATATGGTAGGTAGTCAGTGCATACAGGGGGTCACCAATCTTTTGAGGCCTGTGGGTAAATCTGCAAACTGGACAAACTGTTGTGGGCACGCACACCCCCCTCAACCAAACACTTGGTACACTCTGCTCTATTGGCTACAGCTGAAGGCTTCTTTCAAGCCTAATTTCAGAAAGAAGTGGGGCAGAGAAGAATCTATGGCAGGGGTCAGCAATCTTTTTCAGCAGGGGGCCGGTCCACTGTCCCTCAGACTTCGTGGGGGGCCGGACTATATTTAGGTGGGGGGGAAATGAACCAATTCCTATGCCCCACAAATAACCCAGAGATGCATTTTAAATAAAAGGACACATTCGACTCATGTAAAAACACGCTGATTCCCGGGGCATCTTCGGGCCGGATTTAGAAGGCAATTGGGCCAGATTTGGCCCCCGGGCCTTAGTTTGACTCCCCATGATCTATGGGCTCCTGGGAAGGCCTCTGCATGCACCATGTTGTCAACCCCTGAGAGGTTTGTTTGTTTTATTGCATCTATACCTCTTCCTTCAAGAAAGCTAAGTGGTTCTCCCCCTCCTCATTTAATTCCCACAACAAACTTGTGAGTTGGTTCCATATTTTTGGGGGGGGGGATTCTTGGGCAGATCACCCTCAGCGGTTCCATCTCTTCACTGCTGCCATTTTTATTTCCTCCTCAGCATTGCAGCCACCTCACTTCCCAGTAGGGCTGGACCCAGGGGAGAAAATGGGGCACTTCTCCACCAAACTCTATCTGCCCATAGCCAGCCCCCACCCACCTGCCTCCTTACTTCCAAGAGGTGGCACTGCCTGTAAAGCTCCCTCCTCCTTAGCCTCAGTGTTGCCTCTTACAGAGCGGGAGGAGGTTGGGAACAAAACTCCAATGAGCTGGCTCTGCCTCCTAATGGTTCTGGCTCCCCCTACTGTTGGCCTCCCAGCCTTCCATTCCACCAGCACCAATGGGCAACAGCCACCACTGGCCGGACCAAGACATTTTGCTGCCCAAGGCAATTGTTTATATACATAAGTATCCAAGGCCAGCAGGCAAATGAAAAATCAGCATTTCATTCAAGGTGTCCTTTAGAGCATCCCTTGTGTGTGTGGATTATTATCGCCAAATCCTCCAATTCTGTAGTCCTTGTTCTTTGATCTCTTATCCATATATCCTTCTCTTGGCAGCAGAAACAATAGCGTAGGCTGGATTGTAGCCAGAAGTGCTTCTATATATGCAATGCCTAGCAGGGAAATCTATGTCAGTCATCTGAGCTGAAAAGATCATATAGGATTAATTTCAAAACGAACAAAGCGAGATTATTCCTAGCAGGATTCCTAGTAAATTGGTGCAAGTCGTTTTCAAGACAGGGTCGTATAATTGAATGTCTAGCAAGAAAGATTACATAAAAGTGGAAATGCAGCTTTTCCTTCTGGAGAGCAAAAATAACCTGGGAAGAAATTGGTGTGAAATTATTCGGGGGGGGGGGGTGTTTGAAAAAGTTGGTGAAATAATAAGATGCTGTATTGTTTATGGAAGCCATCCAGATGCTGAATTTATTTTATCAGCACATGCCTAATCCAGTTCCAAACAGAACTAATCCTTGACTAAAAAATCCTGGCATAGCAAATCCTCCTCTTTTTTTGGCAATAAGTACTTATTCACAAATAGCCTTCAGGACTTCAAACAAAAATAAATGGAGAGTTGCGAGGAAAAGAGTATTACTCGGTTCGGTGCAGAGAGTATTACTTTAAAGAAGAGTTCACATTCAAACATAATCCTTTCATCACATGCACCACACATGGAAAGTCATTACACCTAGTGAGGGTGTAAGAGGCAAAATCTGCCTGGCAACAACGTTCTTCCCTTCTATCAATGATTTCCATCTGTGCTTGCTGGTCACTCTCCTAAATCAGTGTTAAGGCTTAGTACCAGACTTGCAATTACTTCGCTGGAAGCAGATACCTTTGTGATAGTTCAAGCAGAAGGATACACCGAGAAACTCTATTTCTTTATATTTCAATTCCGTCACATCACCTAGGTTGTGAGGATCATGCCGGTTGAAAAACCGAAGACACGTAATTCTTCTTACTGCAGAATCTTCATATTAAATCCCCCCTCCAGCTCTAAAAAAGATTAATCTTCCCAACTCTTCACCCCATCAAACAGCAGTTTAATCTCACCATTTTTAAATTGCATTAAGGCTCTTTAATTGTGGGGTTTTCAAATGGATAGGCTACCATTTCTGTGGGGCAGAACTCTACAGTTACAAGCTTGAGTTACTAGAGAAATCCCACCAGAAGAGGGTGGGCAGAAGGTAATTTGCTTCTCCCTTCGGCAACACTCTGAGTTAGCTCCACCCAATTTTCAGGGAGCCTCTTTTCCCCTCAGCCCATCATACTACAGCTCACCCTGTTCAGGATGGTCCTCCTTGGGACGGACTTTTTCAGAGAGGGGGAAGGAGGACTGGGGAAATCACTTTCTGCCCAAACCTTTCTGCTTCTCTAGATCTAAATGGTGCAAAGAAGAAATAAACAGGATAATATACTTGGTTTATTTCAAATCATCATGGAACAATGAAAGGAAGGTGGTGATATTTCAAATATGCAAAGCCGGTGGTGTTTTTCATTTCCTAGGCCAATAACTTGCCTACTGCTGATGTCTCTCCAAGTCACCCATGGCATCCAACATGTAGGAGCAGGTTGTCATTTTGGATATAGTCCACAGGGGAGATTCCTATGCATAGCAATGAGCACAGAGTCTTCAATAATATACATATACATGTCTCTGAAATTGGATCTATGAGCTAAAAAAGATGCGTTCTTCTAATACCTGATTCCAGGAATAGTTTGGAGTTAGATACCTTGATAGTCAAGTAATCGATCCCATTGAGGTCAGGTGTAGCCTTGGGAAATATTGGGAAATGCCACAAGAACCATAAGAAAGAAAGGTTATTAAAGACACGGGAAACTGTAAAATGTAATTAAATTTTAACTGCTTTGTCGAGAATGAAATCAAAACTTCTCTGGTGGCCAGTAATTCAGTATGTACATTTCCTTATTAATGGTATTTTTATATCATCCTTCAATCATATTCCTAGTGCTTTGTATTCCAAAGAAATATGAATTAAGATATATACATTTTAAAGATAATCATTTTATTGGCTCCTGGGACAATGGCTTTGTCAAATGTTTCTATTTTTCTGATAATTGTGTGTGCATGTGTGTGAAGTTTCTTTGGTTTTGTCACTTGTGTTTTTGTAAGAATTTTATAATAATCAAATGCTTACACATTCCTAACACCATCTGAAGCTGTTAAAATAAAATCCCAGTAAAATGTGTCATTTTGCCTGTTTCGTACAATAGTAGTCTGGACTGAGCTTCAGACTCTTGGCCGCCATTCAATCCTCTACAAAGCCTACATCCCACCTATGAGAATTTAATAGAAAATTTCTCTCCCATTTTATAACATTAAAATGCAATTTTTTTTCCTCATGTATTGATGGAGTACAGTTGGGATGGATCTCGAACCCTCAGTGAGTTAGGAACTTCCCCTGCATGTGAAGACAGGCTCCGGCAGGTTGAGAGGACAAGACCAATAGTAGGTCCCATGATCAATATGGCAGTTAGTGTAAATTGCTGGAGTCCCCCTTCTTTAAGATTTAGCTTCCTCCCCAGGGTCTCTAGAAGCTAGATCTCAGATGGTGGAGAGGGCTGATCTTACTTCCAAGTGTGCATGCATATGCATGTGTAAAAAAAGGTAGGGTAAAGGGTAAAGGACTCCTGGATGGTTATGTCCAGTCAAAGGCGACAATGGGGTTGCAGCGCTCATCTTGCTTTCAGGCCAAGGGAGCCGGTGTATGTCCACAGACAGCTTTCCAGTTCATGTGGCCAGCATGACTAAACCGCTTCTGGTGCAATGGAAACCAGAGTGCATGGAAACACCGTTTACCTTCCCGCCACACCTGTACTTATTTATCTACTTGCACTGGTATGCTTTCGAACTGCTAGGTTGGCAGAAGCTGGGACAGAGCAACGGGAGCTCACCCCGTCACAGGGATTTGAACCGCTGACCTTCCGATTGGCAAGCCCAAGAGACTCAGTGGTTTAAACCATAGCACCACCCACGTCCAATTCTATAGATGTCTCAGATAGCTCCAAGGGAAGTTGGTATAGGATCAGGGGTGTCCCTAGGTGGCTGGCCAAGAGGCCACAAAAATCACATCTCTCCAATCTGGCTCAGAGTGGCTAGGAACCCACCTGTGCAGTCCCTAGACCATTCTTCCAACGCTCAGAGTGGCCCATATCTCCTTGCCAAGGGCACAAGGAAGCCTAGGCACGCCTCTGAATAGGATTGCAGCCTACGGCGACATATGGCGCACAGCCAGCCACTTCGAAAACTGCAGCTGCTGTCCTATATTTTGAACTGTCAATAAAGTAACTATATGATAACCACCCCCCCCCCCGAGCACATCTTCGGTGGTTGAACTTTAACCCAAAAGAGGAATGAATTGTTTGAGCATTTAAATCAGTGGCCGGCAGGGCCATATTTGAGCCACCAATGAATACAGCAGGCAGTGGCAAATCTTCAACAACCTATCTCAATAATAATGGAAATGATAGATATAGGGTTGCCATATGTCCAGGAATTCCCAGACATGTCCTCTTTTGGTGGGTTTTTTTAAGTGCCCGGACGGCTCTTGTTCAGGCTCTGATGTGGGCAGCTCAGGCGGCACTTTTTGTGTCTGGATTTTTACCTCTTGAAATTTGACAACCCTGCGGTAGAACTCTTGATGTGATCCTTGGCATTGGAGTGTTGAAAGCACAACTCTCATTTGTGAAACACTGGAGAGCATGAATTAACAGAGAAAATAACAGAGTACAAAAATGCATATTATGCCCAGACTGCAAGCTCTTCTCGCTATTGCGTGTGTAGCATTCAACCGACAGAGGCTTTGTGAAGCTTCAGTGGTACTGTTGCGTCATACATAATGTGGCACTACAACAGCCACCACTTAACGTTTGTAATTGCTGTGCTCTTTCACTCCTGCACAACTGCTGCTTAGGTTCCATCAGCTTGAAATATTTATGCATTTAACTGTGCATGACCTACTCTTCATGCAAGCACTTTTTAAAGAAAAAGGCTCCCGGAGTCTGGTTAAGTGGTTCTTGAGAAAAATGGTTTTAGTTCAGGAACAGGACAGCAGGCACACCCAACCCAACCTAGTAAAAAATAAATGCCGGTAATGAAGCACAGTGGCAGATTTATGGCAAAATAATCAAAAGAAATTCAATGTGCCTATTAGAATTGAGTCATAGAATTGCAGAGTTGGAAGGAACCACAGAGGTCATCTAGCCCAACCCCTGCAATGCAGGAATCTGTTGCTCAACACGGGGCTTGAACCCATGAACTTGAGATTAAGAGTCTCGTGTTTTACCAGCTGAGCTATTCCAATCTCTTCTGCACTCGTGGCAGAGGCAAGATTTGAGCCAGGCACCTCCTGATTTGTAGCTCAGTCTCTTTTAGACAAATTGTGAGGCAGCTACACAAATATGGGGGTGTAATATGGGGCTTTTTCTTTCTTTCTTCTTTTTAGAAAAAAAGGCAAGTAAGGGAGAGTACGATAGAGGTGACTCAAAGTATACATGGTATAGAGAAAGTGGATAGGGAGATGTTCTCCTGCTCTCATAATATTAGAACTTGTTGCTGTTTAGTCGTTTAGTCGTGTCCGACTCTTCGTGACCCCATGGACCAGAGCACGCCAGGCATTCCTGTCTTCCACTGCCTCCCGCAGCTTGGTCAAACTTATGTTGGTAGCTTTGAGAGCACCGTCCAACCATCTCGCCCTCTGTCGTCCCCTTCTCCTTGTGCCCTCAATCTTTCCCAACATCAGGGTCTTTTCCGGAGAGTCTTATCTTCTCATGAGGTGGCCAAAGTAGTGGAGCCTCAGCTTCAGGATCTGTCCTTCCAGTGAGCACTCAGGGCTGATTTCCTTCAGAATGGATAGGTTTGATCTTCTTACAGTCCATGGGACTCTCAAGAGTCTACTCCACCACCATAATTCAAAGCATCAATTCTTCGGCGATCAGCCTTCTTTATGGTCCAGCTCTCACTTCCATACATCACTACTAGGAAAACCATAGCTTTAACTATACGGACCTTTGTTGGCAAGGTGATGTCTCTGCTTTTTAAGATGCTGTCTAGGTTTGTCATTGCTTTTCTCCCAAGAAGCACTTGGAAGAATTTAGAACCACCCAATAAAGCTGAACGTTAGAAGATTCAGGATAGACAAAGGAAAGCACTTCTTTACTCAACACATAGTCAAACTCTTGTCTAATATAAGATGTAGATCCACCAACTTGGATGACCCAGTCCATGGAAGATAAAGCCCACAAGGGCTACCAGCAGGGGTATATCTATGTTCTACATCCACTGCTAAAAGCAGACTGCATCTGAACGCCAGTTGCTGGCAATCACAAGCAGAGAGAGTGCTGCTTGCAGGGCTCTTATGTTCTTACCTGCATCACCATCCTGTACCATATATTTTAGAACGGAGTCCTCTGAGAAGCCTTCATTCCACCAATAACCCTGGACAAAGCTCCGAACCTTAGTTGCCTGCCTGTAAAAAGGATATGACTTAAACATGCATCACAGATTTGTTGAGAACGAATGTGGAAAGTTTATCCTAAATTAAACGCTACCCTAGGGACACAGGTGGCACTGTGGGTTAAACCACAGAGCCTAGGGTTTGCTGATCAGAAGGTCAGCGGTTCAAATCCCTGCAACGGGGTGAGCTCCCGTTGCTCGGTCCCTGATCCTGCCAACCTAGCAGTTTGAAAGCCCATCAAAGTGCAAGTAGATAAATAGGTACTGCTCTGGCGGGAAGGTAAACAGTGTTTCCGTGCGCTGCTCTGGTTCACCAGAAGCGGCTTAGTCATGCTGGCCACATGACCCAGAAGCTGTACGCCGGCTCCCTCGGCCAATAAAGCGAGATGAGCGCCACAACCCCAGAGTCGGCCATGACTGGACCTAATGGTCAGGGGTCCCTTTACCTTTACCTTAAACCTACCCTGAAGTTTAAATATAGATAAATACATGTTTAATATTTATTCTTACAGGGGGGATTTTAAAAGAAAGAAATGGGAAACATGTGTTCCTGCATCTGTCTTCTTTTATCTCTGTCCCCGCCACCTCCAGACTACCAAGAACAAGTTTTTCAATAGTTAGAAGCTCCATAATGAGACCATCTAGATCCGCTGGTGATCTCTTTGTGAGCTTCCCCATCCAGCTCACATTCCCTGTTTATAGGGCGCATGGTGAGAACATGTGCAGGATGACAGACAGCTCATGTACTGACAGCTTTTGGCAAAGCTGCATTATTTCACAGAGGACTCTCCATCTGTCGCTACATTCAGCAACACAAACTGACCTCGCCGGCCCTGGCAGATTAACATTTAATGATGCTTTCAGTTGAGCCCTTATAATTTTTCATCTTCCAGGGGGCAAACAGAGAGCAGGAAACAGAATTCATGTGGTCTAGAGCACACTAGGGACAGGTTGGTGGTGGGTCCTTGCCAACAGGATCAGAAATGCTGTTTGCTTGTTTGGGCATCAAAGGTTTTGTCACAATCAAGTAGTATGTGGATTTTGCAAAGCACATTTAAAGCACATAGCTACCCCCTCCCTCAATAATCCTAGGAACTGTAATTCACACATCACAGAGCTATAATTACCAGCTCCCTTAAAAACTACAGTTCCCTGGATTCTTTGCAGGAGGCCTTATGTTTTAAATGTGCATTAAATGTGCTTTACATGTATGGTGTGAATTCGCTATGTAAAATACAAAGATGACCTTGCGAAAGTGAATGCAATTTCATTGCTGCTCCTTCTCAGCAAATGGAAACTATAGCCAACTGTCAGGAGATGCGCATGCTCTCTGGATTTAAGCCAGAGAGAAATAAAACGCTGCAATTTTTACCCCACATTGATTTACTTTGTGTGTGCGTTTGTGAGTGTGGATGTACATATATATAAATACACGTTTCTGCAATTCTGTCAATTCTCTAGTAACTAGTAACTGGAATAAAGTGGGTCAGGATTGTGTTTTATTCATACAGAGTGAATTAACTGCACGCTGTCCCCTCAAGCATAATCCATCTTTCCCTGGCCTAGAAAGAAACCTAGCTGCAGGCCTGCACTAAGACCCCGACAGCAAGGTGTGTAGAACCCCCATAGTCACAAACCGCTAAAATTGCCAAAACCTGTGCAGAGCTCCAATTCTGTTTCCACAGAGGACACAACACAAAACAGTGCCCTTTCACCCAATACTGTACTATCAAATGTTTGTTTTGTAGATATAAGATTAGGCTTTTCAGCACCCACAAAAAATATGGGGTGTTGTTTTTTAACTTGGGCTGTACATGCATCATTTGCGCTCCCATGGCCTGGTTGTCCATGTAAAATTACTCTGGCCTATCTAAACATTCATATTTAGACACCAGTATTGTGACATGGGTGGCGCTGTGGGTTAAACCACAGAGCCTAGGACTTGCCGATCAGGTCAACGGTTCGAATCCCCGCAACGGGGTGAGCTCCCGTTGCTCAGTCCCTGCTCCTGCCAACCTAGCAGTTCGAAAGCACGTCAAAGTGCAAGTAGATAAATAAGTACCGCTCCAGCGGGAAGGTAAACGGCGTTTCCGTGTGCTGCTCTGGTTCGCCAGAAGCAGCTTAGTCATGCTGGCCACATGACCTGGAAGCTGTACGCCGGCTCCCTCAGCCAATAAAGCAAGATGAGCGCCGCAACCCCAGAGTTGGCCACAACTGGACCCAATGGGCAGGGGTTCCTTTACCTTTACCTTTATTGTGATTGGACAGGCATCCCCCCTCTCCACTTACGCGGAAGTTACGCTCTGGGTCCCCGTGCACATAGGCGAAAATCACGTAAATGGGGAGCTTCCTCTAAACACCCTCTCTGCTGTTGTCTCTCTAATCTAGACCAAAAACACTGTACAGTATCCAACAATTGAAGATGTGGAATTGAAGCTCTGGGGCTGGCTGGAGGAGGCGTGGGGAAATGACTGCAGCTGCCATGCTGCCCCGCACATCAGCTGTTAGGTGGGGAGGCTGAGCAGCCTAAACAAAGCCCCGCTGTGCCTCCAGTCTCTTCAGGGGTTGCTCCACCCTCAATGACATTCTCTTCAGGCTCCAGGGAGGGTCTCCTTGCAAGCCATGAGGGCTCACCAGCTCTCTCCTGCCATTTCCAAGTTTGAATTGAATTCTTTCTTTCTTTCCCGGCACCACATGTCCGTGTGCAGTCACGCATGTAAGGGGAGGGGTGCCTATACTATTGGGAGAGGCCTGTAACAGCGTCAGCTCAAGATACATTCCTACAAAGCACATTTATAGGTGACACAAGAAAAAGTCATTTGGTTAACATGGTAGGTTTCCCCGTTGCCCTCCAATTGATTAGCGCGGGTTGCAAGAGCACAATATTGTGTATGGGGCACAAATCCCATTAGAAATCCAATTGTTTTTTCCCTTTGGTTAGGGGGCCAGTTAAACATGCCGAGAGGCTCTGCAAAATCAGATTGTTTCCGTCCAATTACTCTGTTACTCTATTGCACCATTAAAATGAATGATTACAGCCCAGTCCACAAACTAGATCAGACAGATAGTTGGATTTAAGCCAATTGTGTCTTACTGCGGGAAATCAGCTTAAACTGAAGTCGGCTCATGCGCTCGCCTTTGAATCATCAGCAATCACACAGTTTTACTAGCAGCTTCTATGAATACCTCACAAAACAACAAAATGCTTCAGTTTTATTTACTCCCATTTGATATTCCCAAAACAAGGGCATAAAACAGAAGTTCATTAAGTGTTTGCCAGGAAGAATTAATGTGGCAAACGAGCTTTCAGCAGCACTAAAGATTTCCCCCTCCCCATTCTTTTCAGGGAGAGTTAAAGCCATCCTTTCAGATGCAGTTCCGATAGAAATAGAAGAAATAATCAGTGAAAAATATCCCAGCGTAGTTAGGATCCGTTGAACAGTCTGCAAGATCCTGGTGGGATAAAGTAAATAAAGTAAGATTAAGACAGATCCAATAATCATAGCTAAATGTTTTGTTCTTTTTTAGTCTTTCTTTTTTTAAAATAATAATAATAAGACTTACTGGAGCAGCAACACGAAAATGGTAAGCACTGTCATGGAACGAGCTTACAGGGAGATACCAAATATGATGGAATCCCTATATAACCAAATGAGAGAGAGAGAGAGAGAGAGAGAGAGAGAGAGAGAGAGAGAGAGAGAGAGAGATATGATAGGGAATGAAACTTGCATGTATGTCTATTGCTGGAAATGCACATTAGGGAAGTAAGCTACATAAGTTATGCTTAGCTCACATAACTTAGGTAGCAATTTACATAACTTACATTCATTTCAATGTAACGAAAACATCACCACCACGTAAAAAAAGCCATTAATTACACATCATCTGTGCACATCAAGAACAACAGCAACGTGAATGAATACCAGTTGCATTCATTTCATTGATCACAGACAAATACGCAAACTGCAGTAATTTCCGCTTCCTTTCCCATTTTCGTCAGAATTCTCTGACATTCCTATTACACATGTGGGAAAGCTAGAGTTTCTAAAGCTATGGCCATTCTGGGGTTTGCCAAGGTCAGAATGAGAATTAGTACTTTATCCTAACTCAAGGGAAATACATCTTGCTTGTTTACAAGCTTTTGTTGTATTATTTCCAAGAGCTGGAGCCTCCCTAGGTCCCAGAAAATATAACAGCAGTGGGCAGTGCTTCCTTCTAGTTGTTTTTTAAGTGACAGATGAAGTAAATAAAACTTCTTGTATGGAAGAGACAGGATGCGGGTGGTGCTGTGGGTTAATCCACAGAGCTTAGGACTTGCGGATCAGAAGGTTGGTGGTTCGAATCCCCGCGACGGGGTGAGCTCCCGTTGCTCGGTCCCTGCTCCTGCCAACCTAGCAGTTCGAAAGCACATCAAAGTGCAAGTAGATAAATAGGTACCGCTCCGGCGGGAAGGCAAACGGCGTTTCCATGCACTGCTCTGGTTCGCCAGAAGCAGCTTAGTCATGCTGGCCACATAACCCAGAAGCTGTACGCCAGCTCCCTCGGCCAATAAAGCGAGATGAGCGCCGCAACCCCAGAGTCGGCCATGACTGGACCTAATGGTCAGGGGTCACTTTACTTTTACCTTTATGGAAGAGACAACAGAACTAAGTACCTGTGTAGTTTCTGGAAAGGGTTCCCTCTTATGACGGGTTTGTTGTGGAAGACGAAAGCAAGACTTTCCAAAGGTGATTTTGCATTGAAAGATGATGAGTGGTTCTGTTGTACTTCAAGGAACAAGGATAATATTAAAAGCTGCAAGATTCTATAGTACTGCTTAAAAAAAATATACGAAATAAGACCTTGGGTGCTTTAACAAGCAAAGCACCCAAGACAGAATTCCACTGAAAATCAATGCTAATTCTAACAATACAACTGCTCAAAAGAGTGTATAGACATGGAAATGGGATCATAGCAATTTGGAAATGTTGAGTATAAATTCTGTGGGCCAGTTCATATATGACTGCTTGCATTCCCATTTCGCAGATCAAGTGAATGATCTACTTCCAGGAGTACCATAGCATAGCAGGGGGTAACTCATATCAATAGTGCAAATCAAATTTTGCGAATGTTTGAATGATGGACTTTCAGGGCCAGTTCCACTATTAGACAGAGTGAAGCAGCTGCCTAGGCTGGTGGATTGCTGGAGGATAGGGAGAAGAGGGGAGATGTTGGAGGACCTCCTATATTAGTCAGCTGCTTGCAGGTTCAGTGGAAGATGCTGTCCCATCATCAGTGATGAGCTGAAGTTAGATTCAACGGCCAGTACACTCAACGTCTGCACTCACAGGGGGTCTCTACTGTAAACATCAGCAGCCAAGCACAACACATGAATTGGCTCTAAGGATGCAACCCAGCTCCATTAAGGCCAACTGAGGTTTCCAGCAGAATGTGAACCATTAAGGGACATTCGTAAATTTCGATTTAGGCTTTCTCATCCTTGCTGTTTCATTAGGATCTGTTAAGATCTGGGCACAATCTTCATTCATACCATATACATAATAACAGATAAGGTTAAAAAAAAAAGTTTATCTACAGCAAAATCTGTCTGTGTACTTACTTGATTTCCAGAGAGATTTTCACTATGACAGGTGTGTGTTTGTTAATGGGAACAATGTAACTATAATTTCCAGACCTAAAATAATAAATAGTGACAATGGCATTCAATATTTTGAAATTCTAGGCAAATATCAAAAAGTCAAATGCTGAGCCAATCAGCTATATGAACTGGAGACTGCAAAGTACAGCCTTAAGCAACCATATTAACTATTCTAATGGGAAACAGCAATAGCATAGCTGGGCAACAATTTCAGTGGGAGGCACTTTGAGACAGTCACCAGCACTGCACAGAATAGCAAAGTAGCCTGTTTTTTAAATGGAGAACAGCAGTGAGCAACAGGTAAAATAATTCAGCCATCCTTTTGCAAATTATGATCCAACCTTCAGCAGCAGGTCCCGGGGTGGGTTACAACACTTTAAAATTCAGTATTAAGAACAGCTGAAATAAATGACAGTCGTATGAATGAGCTAGGATGTGAACTAAAAGCAAAAACAAAATTTAGAAAATCTTGCCTTTCTGAAGATTCTTCATCCCCATGTGCAGATGGTGATGATTATCATAATTATTTATTAAATTTGTATACTTCATCCAAAGATCACACTGTGATTTCACAATATCAGTTTCCTGAGCATGCAGTATCACTTTTCTTGTTCTTAGATTAAAATATTTGCACCATTAATTGTGGAGGCATGACACAATCACCTTACATATGTCTACTCAGAAGTAAGTCTCATTGAATTCAATGGCACTTTACTCCCAGGTATAGAATTGCCCTCTCCAAATAGCTAATCCCTGTTGAGTTAACTATAAATTAGCGTAAGACCAACTGACAGCTAGGGATTCAAAGATCCGTTTTCTCAATTTCGTTTTTTTGAATCTGAACTTCAGTTTTCCACATTTCACAGCAACTTAGCAATTTTTTAAAATCCTCATAAAAACTCATCTGCATTCTAGTGCAAATTTCTCTTAATAAATACATTTTTATATGTAGTTTTGATCAATGTACCAATTTTTACAAGCAATTTCCCCTAATCTATGAAATTCCGCAAACACTGGCTGCCTTGAGAACTTCATTGCAAAATTCAGATTAAGTGCAATTGCTGAAGGATAGCTGTGTTTCAGTCTGCATATTGTTTCAGAAATTTGTCGGATTTGGCTTTAAGTGCATGCTGAATAAAATTTCCCCTCCATCCCTACTGATTTTTCGCAGCAAAATCCTTAGCTCAACTTAACATATTGAGGCTCTGTGCTGCATTAGACAAAGAGATGTAAGGAAACAAATTTACCCACCCACACTGCAGGTTTTTGCGACAATAACGGCGATCTATTTTTTGTTGCGTCTCTAATATCTGCATAGAGATGATTGATGTGTCAGTCCCTGAAAGGAAGAAGAATTGTTTTTGTGAGCATAGACACTTGGCATGAAGAACCTTTTTTTAAAAAATGCACACACAATAATAATGAAAAGTTTATATGAAAACTTTTTGTTATAACCGGCTCCCCATTCCATTAGTTGCCTTTGCCCTCTGCCCTCACCCTGGCACTCCTGGTGAAAGGCCCTATATCTTGGAGTCCTGCAGTGATTTCATGCTCTTTATTGCAGCTTGTAAAACAATTACTGAATTTCCCCCCAAACCCCAGGCTTTTATATACATTATTTACACACTGAGTCCCGTCTGATTGGCTGATTCTGCTTCCCTCCTGGAGCCTGATTGGTCTTCTCCTGCAGGCCAATCAGTTGTTGCATGCTAGCATCCTACCAGCTGATTAACTTCCTCCTAGAACCTGATTGGTCTTCTCCTGTATGCCAATCAGTTGTTGCATTCTAGGACCCTACCTCCTTATTGTTCTAGGATCCAAGCTTAGTACATAACACCCTATTAATGGTAGTGACTTCGCCTTATGGTTTTTGCATGAAGCAAAAGTCAAGCTTTCAGAAGACATATTAACTTTGAAGAGTCCTCTGGAATTGTAACTCTGATACACACATAGTTTCATCCAAATCACACCACGTGTGAAAACAACAACGTGGTACCATTTCAAAAACACATGTACAAATCATGTCAGAAACAAAGGATGGGACTTAGGGGAGCAATGGGTCAGTGTGTCTGGCTGTTAACCAGATGGTTGGTGGTTCAAGCCCATCCAGGGATGGCTGTGGGCAGGATTCCTGCATTTGAGAGGGTTGGACTAGATGACCCCCAAGGTCCCTTCCAACCCTACAATTCTATGCTTCTATATGAAGGAGCCCCAAGGATTGTTTCAAAAAGTGCAGATTAGGCAGGTTTACCTTTAAATGCAAACAGATTCAAATTTCTCCCCGTTCCTGCTGGTAACGGGAGGCAAAAGGAAGAGGTGGAGGAGAACACGACCCATTGAGCCAAGTTGTGGGTGACATCCCCAGAATAATTATTCACAAAGTGGGTCTAATACATTCCCTCAAAACTATTGACAGGAGGAAATCGTAATGGACCACAGAGACTAAGATGTGCCAGCTGTCCGGCAATGATCTACAGTGGTACCGTGGTACAGTGGTTACAGACGCTTTAGGTTACAGACTCTGCTAACCCAGAAATAGTACCTCGGGTTAAGAACTTTGCTTCAGGATGAGAACAGAAATCGGGCGGCAGCGACATGGCGGCAGTGGGAGGCCCCATTGGCTAAAGTGGTACCTCAGGTTAAGAACAGTTTCAGGTTAAGAACGGACCTCCAGAACAAATTAAGTTCTTAACCCGAGGTTCCACTGTATATGTATAACTTCTCTAAACTAGATCAACATTTTAAAGTAACCAAAGGGGTTTTGAGGAACTTTATTTTTCAAAGGAAATAAAAATATACTTTACAGTCATTTCCAAGGTCAGGCTTCTCAAACCAGTTGTTTCCTGGCAGTACTTTCCTTTTCGTTCCTGAGGAAAGAATAGTGGGCCTTCACAAACTGAAACAATTATATGACAAAAACAATTACAGCAAAATGAGCTTCTGCATGAGTTTCCCAAGCACAGGTTTGAAGGACGCTTCCAGATGCTCTATTTTGAAGACAGTTCATTTTATGAAAGGGGACTTTTTTCACACTCTAGAGGTCATATTCAGTTTCTCAAGGACCATTCCATTTGGAGAAGAGAATAAGCAAAGGGAATACTATATACAGTTTGCATTGTAATACTCTGTTTTATTTACAAAAGTATAAAGCGAATTAGGTGTTGGGGGGTGCAGCAGAAAGTCCAGGGATGAGCCAGGGTCAGCTCCACTGTTAAGTAGAGTGAGATGGTGGCCTCAGACCTTATATGGTGGGGAGGTGCTGGAGAGAACGGAGCTGTGTGTGTCATGTGACCTGCAGTGTGCTCCGTAGGCCAGTGTCCTTCAACCTTGGGTCCCCAGGTGTTGTGGGAACTACAACTCCCATCATCCTCCGTTAGTTTAGCCAATAGTCAGGGGTCATGGGAGTTATAGCCCCACAACATCTGGAGATCCATAGTTGAAGAATACTGTCCTAGGCTAGCCTGCTGCTCTCAGCTACAGCGGGGGAGCAGACCGTCCCTTTGTCAGTCTTGAAGTAAGTTTTAGCTACCAGTCTGGCCACTTTCCAGGATATAGAATGAGATGTGGTTCACCACATTTGCCTCAGATTGCAAAATATATTCAGCCAGCCCCTGGTGCTGGTCTGAAAGCATTATCTGTTCTGGTCACCAGCACATCAGTGAAAGCTCAGAAAAAGATAACATGAGTAACTCCGCTTGTGGCCTGTTTTGTTTTGTTTTTCAGATGGGCCAGCCAGAGAGGCTGCAGAAAGAAAAACACATAATCCACGTTTGAACACCTTGCAACAGCAAGGTAAGCTGCATACCCCCACCCCCTGAAATTCTCAAGGAATCCTCATCTTCCCTGAGAAAGAGACAGAAAAACTGAAAAATAATCTTTCACAGAGAAATAAAACTTCTGAGAAACTGAGAACAGATTTCAGCAAAGAGCTAATTTTGTCTCCACATTATCGTCATTGGGCAAGTGTAGGAACACAGCTACATGGAGAGATCTATCCTCAGCAACCATTTTCACAATCACTACAATCACAGAAATTGCCTTCTCGTAAGTAGTAGCAACATCCATTCATGATTTAACTTACTATGTTCCTTTGCCTTCACCTTCTGATAATTTAGGTCTTTTCTTACTGTTTGATGACTTGGACAGCAGTAAGTTTCCTGACAAGGTAAAATGCCACAAAAATTCACTTCAGGAATGACGCCAGTAGGTTTGGGGCTTGAAGACAGTGTGCTGTATCTGGTCACTACAGTAGAAGAAATCCATGAGTGACACACAGATCACCTTCACCAGTTTTAACATAGCGAAATTTGGGTGTGTCAATACATTCTAATTTTTCAGTTCAAACAGATTTGCTTCTTTTCAACAGTTAATTCATTCTACTTCTGCTCTCCACATTGAGTAGCAATGCACACCACGACAACGGGAAATTTTGACCCACATACCTGCCTTCAGAAATAGGCATGCCACTTATGTGAGGGTTCAGTTCTGGGGGGAATCCATGCTCAAAGACAATATCATGCAATGTCAGGAACTCCCAGAAGCCCCTGGGGGTTTATTGTTTCATTTGTTACTATGTTCAATATTTTTGTGGCTTTTATTGTAAGTGATGTGCCATCTTCCTTACCACCCTTGGGATGCTTCCAGAGCCCTCATACCTCCTTCCCAGAGGCTGGTAAGGAAGGAAAACCTGCTGGGATTGTGGAAAATAAATAAGTGGAAAATAAATAAATGGAAAATAAATAAAGGGAGAGCAGGGAAACGTTTCTCCCAATCTCCCTTTTTTTTCCTGCCCACTGCATAAGGTTGCATATGTAAAGTGAGCATAAGTTGTGAGTCTAATGTATAGTGCTGCCCATATATTTCTAAGTGTACTTCTTCAGCCTTATAGCCTAGAAATATGGAGCAACGTCCAATGACGCCTGCTTGTTCGCACTGTAGAGTTCCATTTGCACTTCCGGTTTCTCTTACTCACCCCCCAAGATCCCTGCAAACACACCCCAAACATCTGCTCTGAGGGCATCTTCCAACCCCCTGGAGCAGATTTAGGAGGAATGGAAGGCTTTTCAGGACTGAAGAGAGGAGGATAAATCCTGTTGTATGAGTGGATGTCCACTCATGCTATGCTGGCTCTACCTCATGGGCTTTTTAAAAAAACAGCACAATGAAGTTTATGGTTCTGAGGATGCAGAATTCTGTGTCACCTGCCAAATTCCATCAATGCAGGGTAAAGTTTTTAGATTTACTCTATTAACATTTTTTCAGCCTCAAATAACAGCTTAAAGCACAGTACCTGTCAAAGTGGTGGGTGGAGGGAGTGTTATCAGACTTGTTGAATTGCTGGGAAAGGTTGATAAAATCACATTAGCATATTAAAAAAAAACCATGCAGATATTACTCTAACACAGCAGCAACAAGGGTATATAAGCATATTCAAGTATGCTTTGCTAGCACCAAGTGGGAAATAGGCATATAAAAGTGGCTGCTCCCAAAGAGTGCAATTGCATCTCCATGGAGGCTTGCCAATCCTTTTCATTTAATGCTTATACACTTTAAATAGGCTGCTATCTTCCCAACCCCAGAGCATTACAAAGAGGAAACAATGAAAGTTCAAATGAGCGACAAATCAGTTACTTGCCTGCTTGTAGAACTGGCCGTGACTGGGTCGGGAATGCTAAGGACATAAATGGTGGCTATCGACAGAACGCTGTAACGAGACATTTATTCCATAGATTGACATCTATAATCATATACCAAAAAAAAAAAGAGTACAGAAGAAGCAAAATCTTCGAAATATCTCCTCCCCATTGTTGAAGTTCTCTTATGAGTCTCAGTTATCATTTATTTCACTAAACCAGTACTTAATATTAGAATCAAAGAAATGAAGTCTGATGGTGTTGATGATTATCACCGCCACTTAAATGTGGATGTATGTGTGTGTGTTCTTCCCTATAGCAAGAAACCATGTTTCATTATTATTTTTTTACAAAAAGCTTTTATGAATGAACTGATGAAGAAAACAACCAAGTGGTCGTATCCAGTGCTGCTGTTCCACTTGCACAATGGAGCTTCCTCTTCTTTCTTTCTTGCAGCCTTCAAAATCCAGTCCAGAGGGTTGAGGGACCCTCCAGGACAAATCTGATAACACGTAGAGGGTCAGAAAGCAAAAGTAAGTCCCATTGCACTAGTAGAACTTTGCTTGTGCAATGCTGAAATTACATCCCAACATCTCATTAATAATATGCTTTTCTTTACCAGACTGCCATAACTGCAACCAAGGCAATCACAGTTATCTGGAAGATCCTGGAGCTGGACCATGACTGATTTTTCTCTGGAGAACACATCTGAGGAAGAAGGAAGGAAGGAGCATGGGTTTAATCCATAATGCCTATGTGGAGCAGGCAGTGTGCATCATTGGAATATCTTTGTGCGAGTACAGCTCAGAGTCAACACTGAAAACTATTCAACTCCTGTTAAAGTTCCTTTGGCACCTCTAGGCAGAAGATCCCACAAGCACTTCTCCCTGGGAATAAAAATGCAAGGGCTTGGACCCAGGCTTAAGAGTCAACCCACTGAAATCAATGGGTCACAAGTCTAATTTCAGTGGATTTCAGTGGAACTAAGTCTTGACCCAAGCTGGGGGGCAGGGGCGGGGATTGAATAACAAACCATATGCTGCCCTTTCCTTACATCCAAAATTAGCTGCCTGAGACAACCAATTGCTGAGTTGAGGTGTCTGCAAAAAAAATTGCTCTTTTTAAAAATTATTTGTCCTTCCGCCACAGCGTGCAGTTTAGCTCACTTGCTTTAGCAACCTAAAATGCATTCTTTTATACACCTGTTCAGAAGTAAGCTGCAGTTTGAAGGTTCCAGGACTGTAGCCCCAGATTATATTGCCCTACCTAGAAGAGCCAGGATTGGCTCCCAGTACGCTTCCGAGCACAATTCAAAGTGTTGGTGCTGACCTTTAAAGCCCTAAACGGCCTCGGTCCAGTATACCTGAAGGAGCGTCTCCACCCCCATCACTCAGCCCGGACACTGAGATCCAGCGCTGAGGGCCTTCTGGCGGTTCCCTCATTGCAAGAAGCAAAGCTACAGGGAACCAGGCAGAGGGCCTTCTCGGTAGTGGCGCCCGCCCTGTGGAACGCCCTTCCAGCAGATGTCAAAGCAATAAACAACTACCTGACATTCAGAAGACATCTTAAGGCAGCCGTGTTCAGGGAAGTTTTTAACGTGTGATATTTTAGTGTATTTTTGGTTTCTATGGAAGCCGCCCAGAGTGGCTGGGGAGGCCCAGCCAGATGGGCGGGGCATAAATAAATTATATTATTATTATTATTATTATTATTATTATTATTATTATTATTATTATACCTTTTGCGTGCAGAGCATGTAGCCTTTCCCCAACTTTCCCATGCTTGTTCCTACCTGGAAGCAAGGTGATTTCCATGTGTGCCCCCCCCCTTCCTTTTTAAGAGATTATAACCAATTCAACAGGTTTTCTGTTTAAATCGATAGTCTTTTTATCTACACATCGGAGAGTTATTCGCAATCTGTGTTCCTACTTTTACTCACCTTTATGGGAGCTGATTTTCTTGATGGTAAACGAGAAGTAGCTTGGCTAAAAATCCTGGAATACATATTTTTAAAAAAATGCTTTACTTTGTGAATTCATCGTAGGAAGTGATAAAAAAAAGAACATTAGAAGGGAAAATCAGCAAGGAGGGGAATCCTGTTGTTAGCTTGCTCAGATGAATGCCATCAAAGTTTGTTTTTCATGTTGAAACATTGGTTAGAATGACAAACCCCAGTACACCTGAAGGAGCATCTCCACCCCCATCATTCTGCCCAGACACTGAGGTCCAGCTCTGAGGGCCTTCTGGCGGTTCCCTCATGGCGAGAAGTGAGGTTACAGGGAACCAGGCAGAGGGCCTTCTCGGTTGTGGCACCCGCCCTGTGGAACACCCTCCCATCAGATGTCAAGGAAACAAACAACTATCTGACTTTTAGAAGACATCTGAAGGCAGCCCTGTTTAGGGAAGTTTTTAATATTTGATGTTTTATTCTGTTTTTAATTTTGTGTTGGAAGCCACCCAGAGTGGTTGGGGAAACCCAGCCAGATGGGCAGGGTATAAATTATTATTATTATTATTATTATTATTATTATTATTATTATTATTATTATTATTATTATTATTATTTCTTCCATGGAAACTGCAATGGACATTTGGAGTGCATTCCATTTACATGAAAATAGTATGTAACTAGAAACAGTTTTGCCAAAACAATAAACTCTTCAGAAATCATGAGTATCAAAGGGCAAATCTGACCATGGCAATAGCAGTGCACGGAAACGCCGTTTATCTTCCCGCCTATTTATCTACTTGCACTTTGACGTGGTTTTGAACTGCTAGGTTGGCAGGGGCAGGGACCGAATAACGGGAGCTCACCCGTCGTGGGGATTCGAACCGCCGACCTTCTGATCGGCAAATCCTAGGCTCCGTGGTTTAACCCACAGTGCCACCCGCGTCCCTGGCAATAGCTATGGGTGAGTACTAATCCCTGATGCACACTGCTGGAAAAGGGTAAGATGCTGCAGAGGTGTCCACTGGACTCCACCACTGATGATATGGCAGAGTGCCTGCAGCTGCCAGTGGGTAGAAGAAGAAGAAGAAGAGTTTGGATTTGATATCCCGCCTTTCACTCCCTTTCAGGAGTCTCAAAGCGGCTAACATTCTCCTTTCCCTTCCTCCCCCACAACAAACACTCTGTGAGGTGAGTGGGGCTGAGAGACTTCACAGAAGTGTGACTGGCCCAAGGTCACCCAGCAGCTGCATGTGGAGGAGCGGGGACGCGAACCCGGTTTCCCAGATTACGTGACTACCGCTCTTAACCACTACACCACACTGTAGCTCTCAAAAATGGGGCTTATTGAGCTCAAGCAAGGCTGATAAGGAACCAAAGCCCCAGTCTATTTCCTGTGCCAGGCTCAGTTGGAGTTGCTCCCTCAACTGCCTTACTTTTTTTTTTTTAAGTGCTCTGAAACAAGTTGCAGTCTAAACAAGAAAACACAAAAATGTTCCTGAAGTATCCAGAAACTGCTGTCCTATTAATTCAGCTCTACCTTTAGATATACAGGTTATGTCTGACATGTTAAGGAAGCTGGTGAATTTGGCTGTGCCCCCTGAGGAGAAATGCAGATACCTTCTTGCGTTCTTTTCACTGGATGTTGTTGACTTCAAGCTGTTTATCTGTTTCAGTCTGGCTAGTTTTTTATTCCACGCTTCCAACTCTTCTATCCGGACTTCAAGATTGTTTGTTAATTTGCAAAGCTGCTTCACTGCACCCACATTCTCCATGAAAATTTGATCCTTGAAAGAAACACAGACAAAGAATCCCATCAATAAATAAGATGTGAAGAAAGGAATTACCTTAGCTGAGCATCCTAGATGGCTCCCTGAAGGTATTATTTCTGCTTTTTTAAACCACAAAACTCACTCCCCTTCCATTATATCGTGACTAATGATGTGCCAAAGTTTTCCCTAATCTTTTTTTTTTCCCTCTGAAAATGTGACAGAAAAACGGAAGCTTCTATTGCAGGGGAAGAAAACTTTTGAGAATTTGGAGAGCAGAGTTTGGCACCACACTAACCAAATCACAATTTGCTTTTAAGACTCTTGTCGATTTCAAAAGCTCTTCACCATGCACCAGACGAGATTGCTGTTCAGGAAACACAAGTGTAACCTTTACAATTCTTTGGATACTACCCTTGACATGTGATTTCTCAGTTCTACCCTAAAGAGAGTTCAAGTGCATGCAACACCAACACCTTTATTCAAAATAAAAAGTCCACAAAAATCCCCCCCACAACCCCCAAACTGCTGGATAAGTTATGTATGTAAATAATAAATTATGTGCCATCTGCACTCAATTGCCGGTGAGCACTTGTGCAGGAAAGGCAGTGACTAACAAGACGACATGATGCAGCACCACACTAAAACATTTGTTTTAAATTAGTGTTGTGCCTAAACACTAAATAGATCGTGACAGGCATTCGAGGTTTCTGAATGTTTTCCTCCACAAACTGTTTCCCATGGACAGATTCAGAATTCCCTGTCACACGGTACGTTCTGTGCAGATCAGATGGTGCAAACAGACTCAGCTGAACCATTTATCTTGCAACTCCAACACAACTTCCCCAGGGAGAGAAAGACAGATGGAAGAAGAGAGTCCCCTTATGCTATTTCTGAAATGGGAGCTTGGGAAGTATTTGTTTATTTTTTTTGCTAAGCAAGATAACAGACACTGAATCAGCTAACACCAGGTCCTCTTTGTGGGCCTTCTAGGAGGTGTCCTTGTTTCTTATGTATGAACTGGTCAATTTATATAAACCTGAAAAAGAACTGAGGGAATACGGTTTGAATTTGAATGCATGAAGAAGTGGCCATGCGGCTACATTGCGGAACAAGTTCCAAACATGTTCCAGAGTGCACCAAAGTGAGATAGAAAGGAGGGGAGTGAGGGACTGGTAAATCTGCTATTTCTACTCTATGACACTTTCTCATGAATTCACCTGAAACTCCATTCTGTCCCATTTCCTTGTTGATCTGTTGTTTTTTAATGTGCTTATTGATTTTATTGCATTTATATCCCATCTCTCTTCCAAGGAGCTCAAGTTTGCATACAATTCTCCCCATTTTATCCCCACAACAACCCTGTGGGATAGGCTAGGCTGTGAGAGCATGACTGGAGCCCAAGGCCACACAGCAAACTTCCTAAGTGGCCCAACACACTGCGCTACTATATCATGCTGGCTCTTCCAGACACATTTAAAGATGTAGTTGTTACTCTGAAAGTAAGCACTTGAGAAATCTTTCAATACATCTCTTGAGCTGAGAACTGCCTTGGAATATTTAGGAAGTGCACCGAGTCATTGGTCTTCCAATCTATGCATTTGCCTGGCTAGGGTAAGGTCACTAAGCATAGGCACCTCTTCGGCTTTGCAACTGGAAACAGTGTGTGTCTCCTGGAGGTCCTCTCCACCATGAGAGCCTTCCATGGTACAAAGCCTGGACTGATGCCTCCATGACATCATGTATGGGTTGGTGTGAGTGGGGTTCTCCTCCACAGCTCACCTCATCTTCACAGTCCTTAAAGCCTTGTACAGTGGTACCTCGGGTTAAGTACTTAATTCGTTCCGGAGGTCCGTACTTAACCTGAAACTCTTCTTAACCTGAAGCACCACTTTAGCTAATGGGGCCTCCTGCTGCTGCCGCGCCGCCGGAGCACTTCTGTTCTCATCCTGAAGCAAAGTTCTTAACCTGAAGCACTATTTCTGGGTTAGCGGAGTCTGTAACCTGAAGCGTATGTAACCCGAGGTACCACTGTACTTTCTATGTGTATACATTCTCAAAGTAGTCACAGGTAGGCTAATTTCTGGAGGAACGAGTTCAAAGTGCCTGTTCCTCCTAGCCCCACAACAGCTGAAATGGGTTAAGGGGTAGCATACCAGGTACTTGGGACCAGCAGCAGCAGGTGTGTCTCTCTCTGGTGTGATGTACACCGCAGTCCTAAGCACTTAGCACTTACTGTGCCCATGGAAGGTCCCTGGTCCAATCTTTGATGGTCATATCAGAATTCACAAAGACTGGATTTCTCAAGCTTCCCTAGAAGGAGCCACACCATTGGCTCAAGCCACATCGTTCCTCTTCACAAATGCAACCACGGGAGTGTGAAAGCAGCTCACACATGACATAAGAATGCTCCCTCAGGATCCTGGCTTTCTTCCTAGATGTTTACAGGGTTGTGATGCCTCGGCAAGCTGCCCTTTCATTCCCATTTTTCTTACTCATCACACAAACAAACACATTTCTGTACAGAGGTGCAGCCACTCCTATGGTTGAGGGAAGTTGTCTACGCAAGGCCCCCAGAATGCTATACTATTTATATCGCTGTATTTCGGCAAACTGCTTTCCCACACTATAACGTGCAAATTGAAAGCTGCCATTCAGCCTTTGAATAAAGCAGTTATTGTTCCATATGTTATTAAGCTGCCACAGTACGTTTAAGCCATACAAAACACCATTGTAAACACCACACAGAGATGGTCTGGGTTTTTTTATGGTGCCCAAATTGTACTGCCGCATATGATATGTAGCCTAAACAAAACCTACACAGTTGGGAAAGCCCACACAATCAACAGAGACAAGACATTCCACAATTGGTTCGCTGAAGGGTATCTTCAAAACACTCATGGTCTTGAAGCCATTACATCGATGACATGCCCTGCACAGGAGATATGAATCTGATGCCTTCCCAACCGGTCATGCCCAGATCTCCACAAAAGTATAGTTTGTATGAGGAGAGGGAAACAGACTGGAGTTTTATTAAGTCACAAGGTCCCGCAGAGTGCCAGAGCTTGCAGCCATTTAAGTGAAACTGTGCAAGTTTATAGTGAAATCCACAAGAGGGGAGGGGCCTGCTAAAACAAAAAGTTGCAGTGTAGACCATTCCTCTTCTTTTGTACACCCCTCCAGGCTGCTGATGCCTGCTCTTTTGTGGAGGTGGATAGTGCTCTTTTGGCAACATAAGGACTGGCACTCAGATAATTTACATCAATATTAGTATGGGGTACCCAATGTAATGCCCTGTTGTTGGACTACAACTCCCATCATCCCTGACCATTGGCCTTGCTGACTGAGGCTGATGGAAGCTGGAGTCCAGAATCTGTAGTGCACCACATTGGCAACCTCAGGTATATACTATTAATATTTTCAGAAACAATCAAATTCGGCACATTTTTTCTGAACGGATGCAAGTATGGTTAACCTATTCCCCTTTGTGAAAATGCTCTTCTCCCATCAGGACCCAGTGATAAGAAAAATACAGGTCTACTTTATCTTGAGCAGCCTGAAGATCTGAAAGATCCAAATGATGAGGCCTAACATTTAATTCATGTTTTCCCTTGGTCCCATTTCATGCCAATGGTACAGGACTGAGAGTCTTGGAAGTTAATTCAGCTGGCAACATTGCCATAACACGTTGGCCAAAGGGAGATCCTTATGAAAGGAAGGAAGAGCTTGTTATTACTACTTTTTTATTTCCAATGTATATTCCGCTTTTCCTCAAGGAAGCTCAAAGTGGCATACATGAATCTCTCCCCCCCCCCCACTCCCATTTTATCTTAACCACAATCCTTTGAGGTAGGCCAAGTCAATAGAGTGTGGCTGGCCTAAGGTCTTCTTGTGCACAAGGCCGAGTTGGGATTTGACCCTGGGTCTCCCCAGTTCAACATTCTGAGGTTGCCCTCTCCCTTTCCTTGCTAGGATGGGACACCTGTTTCTAATCACTGCTGTATTAAAACACAGAACCATCAAAGAGTAGACTATTACTTCTCTAGAAGGTGACTCTCAAAAACGATGTGACTAATCATGAACACTAATTACAGTGAACTTACAACTTCTCTTTTTCAAAGCAAGATGGTTTACTGCACTGTAGGAAAACAGAATTACCTTATCAACCATGAGGAAATGATCCACTTTTTCTCCATTTTCACATGTTAAGTCTCCAGTGTCTCTCACAGCTCTTGGCAGAAGTTCCTGAACTTCCTGGGCAATTACTCCTGCTCACAAAAAAATAAGAGAAGGGGTGCAACTGAAAGCAGAACATTTCTCACAGGGGGTTCCTTCTGTAAGCACTCATTGTTGCTTTACCTAGAAGCTAGAAGTTTTATTTTATTCTTAAGCACTGTAAATATTAATAAACAATGGATTACTGACTGCTATGGAAAACAGGGAGGACCTCCCTCCAAACGGAATGGAGTATCCTGAAAAAAGGACATGGCTTATTGATTTGAATCCCGAACAGAAGCATTCCACACTGCAATATTTTGTTGCAGATTCCACTTGTCTAGGTGCAATGCCTGTATGTAGTCCCTGGTATAACCCAGGGGACTATTCCTCCCAGTTCAGACCCTTGGCCCACCTGCACATTTTGTACCTTATTATTTACTGGAAGACAGAGGCACCCCAATTTTGGAGCGCCCTCTCTAAAAAGGTTGACCAGGTACCTACTATGAGGTGTTTCCTGTGCTAGGCAACTCCCTTTTTATTTCCCCCAATATTCCAGACACTTTTCTGAACTTGGGGCCTTGTGTAAAGGTTTGCTGTTGTGTTCGCATTTGCATTTTAGGTGTTTTGTTCTTTTGCCCATTGCCCTGGGGATGTGATTGAAGGGCAGTCTAAAAAACACAATACAATGCAATTGATACATTCATTAATTGGATTACTGCGTTACGTTTGACTGCCAAGGCAAACACTGCAATATTATAAAGGAAGATGATGCTGGGGTGTATTCAAGATTATTATGCCTGAAGACCTGAAAACAACAGATGATTTGATGGAATACCTGTTTCATGGATCTGGTTAATCCCCATAACAGATGCAAACTCGGGCTTGTAGTCGTATTCAACCAGCCGCATCTGTGCTATTCTTCTCAGCTGCTCATGCGTATCAACCTAATTGACCAAAGACAAGGCTTAGCGTGTTCAAATATTTAACACAGTCAAGTCATGTCAAAGGGCTTTCATGTGCACGTGCTTTTGAAGTCTGAGGTGGCTGCAGTTAATATGCCTAGTTGTTATTAAGCAGCTTTAATGCCCCCATATTCCAATTCGTATTTTGAGGCAAATGGAGAGGCAGTGCTATTTATCTAGAAAAAGAGGTGCAGGAACTCACCACAAACACCTCCCTCGTTCTCTTATAATGGCAATGGCACCCACCTGGGATGGGGGGAGCCGTAGGGAGAGGGTTTCCACAAGGTGGGGTACCCCATTTTTGCCAATTTCAGCTTACCTACTGAAATAATCTGTGACATATCCCACACCATTCCAGAGGCTTCCTCAACCCTCAGGAGTAGCTTTCTGAGGATCACAGGGGGCTGAAACTGATAGGGCAGGTTGTTGAAAATTGAGTGCCATGTTTTGTACAAGTACAGAAGTGCTTTCCACTAGTGCAAAACCACCACTGGATGCAACCCAGATACAGTCGTACCTTGGTTCTCAAACGCCTGGTGACTCAAACGTTTTGGCTCCCGAATGCCGCAAACCCGGAAGTGAGTGTTCTGGTTTGCGAACATTTTTTGGAAGCCGAACGTCCGACACAGTTTCCGAGTGAGTGCAGGAAGTTCCTGCAGCCAATCAGAAGCCGCGCCTTAGATTTCTAACGTTTTTGGAAGTAAAAGGGACTTCTGGAATGGATTCCATTTGAGAACTAAGGTGCGACTGTACAGACTTCAAAACGTAGTCAGGATAGGTTCCTTTAAAAATAGTTCAATGACCAGCATCTCCAGGTGGGCTGGGGGAGATTCCGGCCTTAAACCCTGGAGAGTCGCTGCCAGTCAGTGTAGACAATACTGAGTGAGATGGACCAATAGTCTGACTCCGTATAAGGCCGCTTCTTATGTTCCTCACTTCCCACTTAATGGAAATGATGGGGACAACCCCTTCCCCATATAACTACTGCCAGCCTGAGTTGGCAATACTGGCCTAGATGGACAAAATACTTTTATGCCGTATAAGGCAGCTTCTTATTTTTTCCTTCCTCCACATCCCTTCTGGCACCCTGCTTTCAAAAGTTTTTAAGCTATGAGGCAAAAGCTATGAAACATCTGGTTACTTCGCAACGCAATGCCTGCCTCTCAGTTGCCGCCTCCATGCGAACATGCGCTGCTGTGTTGGGAAATTACTTCCCTGACTCACTCACCTCCTGGATATTCTGTTTGGCTCGCCTGTCAGATGGATGCATGACTGCTCCCATAACTTTCATGTTTCCACAGACAACCAGGGCTTCATCTGGTGCGTCTGTGTTAATTCCCACTCGACCGTGGCAAACGGCGGTTTCAGGAACATGTCCTCGCTGCCAGAGCGTATCGCTGTCATTCTCAAACTGTCCAGGGTTAGAGGCCTGAAAACATTTTCAGGTCAGTAGCGTACAAACACAGAACTCGTTTTCTAAGGGGGGGGGATTAGTACCATGCAAAATCCTTCCAGAGAAATGCACCCTCATGCTTCTTTGTGACACAGCAAAATTAACAGCTGGGTAAAAACAACCTCACCCAAAAGGAGTCGGTGTGTGTTGAAATACTTTAAAGATGCAACAGGGGGCAAGGAAGGGAAGACCTGAAGCAAACATCTGGTCCAAAATCACCTCACTGAATCTTATCAGAGAGGGAAGGGGGGCAGGATGGAGGATGGGATTGGGAGCATCTACTAAAGCAAAGTGACTTTCAAAAGTGCACAACTGATATTAGACAAATCTGGCTAGATAACAAGAAAAGAATCTGCAATGGCATAAATCCCCCAAAGGGGTGTTCTGGCGCATGGCCTGAGCAGGACAGGGCAAGTGTCCCAAAAAACCTGGGACATCCCATTTTTTCCTCTGAAGAGGATGGTGGCCATTTTGGGTGCCATGATCTCAGGCAATTTTCCCCTTTAAAAAGCAGCTTTACTGGGCCACGATATTGTGCAGCTCCCCCAAACGCACGTTTTTGGGCGCCGTGCCCAAAAAAGCACTTTCAGAGGGGATAATCGCGGTGTGAAATAGCACAAGGTCATGGCGTCCAAAATGGCCGCCATCCTTTCACAAGAAAAAGATGGCATCCCAGAAGATGGCGTCCTGGTTTTTGTCTTTGGTGTACCGGAAGGTCTGAGAAGAGACTTGCACCTATTCCCAACCCTGTTCAGCTCAGTCATGTCCTCAAAACTCAGGCCCACCCTCCATGCAGTTTCAGCCAGCAATAATCCCTTGCCAGAGAGTCCTGAAGGAAGCTTGGAACAAGGGTAAGAGCATAAATTACACTGGCCTAAATTATGCCCGCTTCCTGTTATTAGGATTGCTCTGTCACCTGGCAATAAATTTCACTCAACTCAGCCGGACGTAATTCTGAGTAGACATGCCTAGGATTGTGCTGTAAACACTATAACATTTCACTGGAACATCTTACCATTCAGGGAAGTGGGAAGAGAATGCAAAATTAGGGCAGGTGTTCAAAATACGACGAAGCTGAGATTCTAGTGATTTATTAGCGTTTATTTTAAAAAAGAACAGACAAATGGGAATTCAAGGATTCCCATTTGTATCCAAGCAAAACAGCACCGGGGGAAGCTTCCTTTCTTTTTAACCGTTCTCTGCCATCTGTAAGTATGTGGAGCCAAGCACCTCACAATTAGAGCATGATCTGATATGCCTGTTAACCACAACTCGGTGAGTAGATGGCTGAGTTTTCCCAGTATTGCAGGAAAAGCAGAGCAGAGCTTCTCTCTTACGGGCCTTTGCTGCACATACCAAGTTAAGCAGAGATTTCAGATGCATGAGATCTTATTACAATTTTATTCCTCTTCAGGCATTCTTAATTTGTATCTGGGGTGGCAGGACTCTGCATGACACCCCAGCCCCCTCCACCCTGACCTTCCCACATTGAGTGGCACAATCTGGAGATGGGGGATGGAACCAAGATCAGCTGTGTGCCGTTAGAATTCCCTCTCAGACCATCTCAATCAACGCAGGAAGGTTGTGGTGGGTTGGTAAAGGGGTCAGGCTGAGATATGTGGTCTTGTGCCTCTCCTTGGATGCAAACCAAGAAGGCCTGAAAAGAGCTTTTGTTTACATGGCAGTCGTGGAATTTTTGGATGCTTGTTTTTAATTGTTTTGCTTTTAGTTTGTTTTTAAATTTTTTTAAAAATGATTTTACTGCATGGTTTTATATAGTTGCAAACGGATGTGATGTATTTCTAGAATGCAGCGGTATATAATATATTTTTTTACAAATAGATTTTTAAAATGCCAACTTTTGAATGAACATTTGCAACCCACGCTTTCGTGGTGATCGAAATAGTAAACATGGGTTATCCCGCTTTTATTCTCACAGACGTCATGTGAGTTAGCCCAGGCTATGAGACCATTCCAGTTCCAAGCGCTGGATGCACTTGGCAGCCCCTTGCAATTGCAAGGACTTTTTAGCATCCCAACTTTCACAGGAATAAAATGGAAGATAAGACATGCTTCCCACTGCAAGCACAAAGGTGGGGGAAGGGAGGAAGAGGTGGGGCAAAGAGTGCGAAACCATTACTGCAGCAGCAAAGCCACCCCATAAATCTCAATAGTCATACTGCGCAGCTGAGGTGAAGAGCAGTAACAAAACACAGAGGGACGTATCCGGCAGTGGACCTACCCTGACAATGATCCTTTCCGAAACATGAGCAGCCACCAAATAAGGCTGGTCTTGACTGACGGCGTACAACCCAGCAACTAACATGAAGTACCTAAACAGAATGTTGTTTTTTAAATTAGAAAATCATTTCAAGCATTAAAAAAATCACAGACATGGCCAAGAATTCCGGAAACAAAGGGGTGTACGCCTCAAAAACAGAGAAGCTTCCTGTAGTCTGTCCAAGACTTACATTACAAGGATGCTAATGCTGTCCAAACCACACCCAAAGTTGAGATTTCCCTTTGAGTAAGGTTGCAAGCCGAAACCCACTTATCTGGAAGTCAATGCTATTGAGTCAATGGCACTTACTTCTGAGTAGACATGCTTAAGAGCTTGCCTGACAAAGTTTCTCTCTCTCTCTCTCTCTCTCTCTCTCTCTCTCTCTCTCTCTCCCCAGCCCCCAGGGGATCCCACACCTGAAGCTGGGATTTACTTTTGAGTAAACATACTGTGACACTCCACCCCAACCTCTGAGTGGTGTGAGATTCCAGGGTCTTGTGTCCTTACCAGAGTCTGTGTTTCTGTTTGGACAATGAGGCACAACAGAGATTGCAATGTCTATATGATATATGGTTTATTTACACATATGTACATCCCAGGCAGTGGAAGACAGGAGTGCCTGGTGTGCTCTGGTCCATGGGGTCACAAAGAGTCGGACACGACTAAATGACTAAACTAAACAACAACAACATGAGCCTAGATAGTGAGAGTGCAGAGCATTCAGAACCCAACAGGGTCCTGTCCTTCTACTGCTGTAGCCTCGGATTCCAAGAGACCCCCAAACATTGTGTCTGACCTTCTCTGCAGCATGAAACAGACAGCCTACCTCATGCTCCTCCCCTGTCCAGCTTGCAAAACTGGCACCTTTTCCTGTTTGCTTACCTCTTTTTCCACTGCATTCTGTCTCCCACCTTCCTGAAACTCTGGCCTTTTGTCTCTGTTAATTATCTCCCACCTCAGAGAGGGGCTTTCACCATTTGCCACCAGGGCCAGAGACTCTCTGCTAATGGCCTTCCTTGTGCTCTTTTCATGGTTCATCTCTCCAGGCAATGACTTCATCAGGAAGCCAGCCTGGCTAATGTTTTAACATGACTTATATTTTAACATGCTAAATTCAGGCACCCCGGAATTAGAAGTGGGGTCCAGGATTAGAAGGAGACACCAGGCACCCCACAAACTTATAACAATACATACACTAAGGTTGCAATCCTAAATCCACTTACCTCAGAGTAAGGCCCATTATTTCAATGGAATTTGCTTTAAGTAGACATGTTTCGGATTGTGCTGTAAGGTTGCACATGCCGTATACATTAATTAGACAATAGATATTCGCTGTTCTGAACAGTGGGACTACATGTGCAAAGGCTTACCTGGACATAAACCCCTCTGCATTGAATGGGACGACTGAGAAGTGTGTATACACACACACACACACACACACAAATCTATATGAGAGATTTTCATGGACCAGAAAAATGTGAGATAACAGAGGAGCTGAAGAGTAATGAGCCTTAAAACATAATCACATGGTGAAATGTGTGAAATGCTTGCTGTCAAATGCAATACCTTTGGTCAGGGTTAGGTTTTCCTTTCTTCCTCATATTATTGGCTGTTGTTTCACTAAAGTGCAATCGTGCCAAGGTTACTTTGGTCACCTGGTCTCCTGGCAGATCAACTCTATAGCACAAAAGGGGGAAAGCACACAGATATCAGTTTAACTGTTAATTCACAGCAAATTTTCCACAAGGTGCCTAATAAGTTAAACTCTCAGTCCTTAACAGAGGTGAGCATTCGCCATCTATGTTATTTTTTTAAATAACTTGTAACACACATGCACTTCAAAGAGAGCAACCCCTAATTTGAGGTGGCAGTGATAATAGGTGACTTTGCTCCCCACTTCCTGCACCCCAATTTAATTGCCTCTCTCAAGTATTCACCTATTTACATTTGTGAAAAGATGTATATTGCGTGGTATCACCAGATTATTGACAGATAATTGGCAAGACAACTTGTGAAGACTCATTTTTGGCTAATGCTCTGCTGAATCTTCTTACAGCCAGATGCTCCCAGATCTCAACAGTTTTGGATTCCTTCCCTGGTGCTTTCCATCTCCCAAATGACATATCCCTCACCTCAAATACTCCTGAAGTGTAGGTGGGTTCCCATGATGCAAGACGCAGTGATAACAGCAAGAACCTTTATCTAACTACATAACTGGGAAACAGGGGCAAAGCAACTGCTTATATACATTCCTGAAAGCCTGGGCCACTCCCACTCCCAACATGATTGGCTGTCTAAACTTCCAAGCTGCGAATCACGACTCAGAATTCAAGGGCCAATGGCAGAGGCCCAAATCCTGAAATGTTCTGTGTGATTGGACATCATGTATTGAATCAGAACACAAGAGCTCAGAATCCTTAGTCCAGACTCAAGCTCAGGCAAACACAGACCACTGAATACATAACACCTCCCAGGAAAAAGATATGTCTTTGGCCTTCTCATCAGCAAAACAATGATGTAGGCAGAGGAACATGGAAACAGGACTGGAGCTCCTCAACAAGCATCAATTGCAAAAGAGCCCAACTAAACATGACAGCATCCGCAAGATTAGCAATTGCATGAATGGCTTGCTAAACTAAACAGTGGGTCTGGTGGGTCCAGTTTGGACCCTGGCAGATTGCAATGGTGGAAGGGGGTCTTCAATGCCTACTGAAGTCCCAATTGAGATTGGGCCTGAGGAACACCCATACTATCCACTTTTTAAAAATCACTTATGCAGTTACTAATTGTGGTGAATGATGTCACATCTAATTTGGTCCCCAGGCTGTGCATGCAGGATCTCAGCCTACCCACAGGGAGGAAGTTGCCCTAAGGTGTCTTTCTATGGAAAAGTAAAAGGATGGAGCTCATTGGTACTCACACTTCCTAATCCTAAAGGTAGTACTGCCACGATCCATGGATTATTGACAAATGCAGACAGGCAGCACCTAAAGATGCTAAATTTAAGAATACAGTGATACCTCGGGTTAAGTACTTAATTCGTTCCGGAGGTCTGTTCTTAACCTGAAACTGTTCTTAACCTGAGGTACCACTTTAGCTAATGGGGCCGCCTGCTGCCGCCGGAGCACGATTTCTGTTCTCATCCTGAAGCAAAGTTCTTAACCCGAGGTACTATTTCTGGGTTAGAGACTTAACCATCCAGGGGTCCTTTACCTTTACCTTACCTTTACTAAATTTAGAGTTAGTAAAAAAGTTTTTCTGACTCAGTAGTGCACAGCTTAAACAGTTTAGTGGCTTTAGCAAATGAATAGTTAGGGTGTCCACACTTCCCCTTGTGCCATGCCTAGAAAACATGGGTCTGAGCAGTTCTCCACTTGACCTGCCCTTTTTAGGCAGGGGTGGCTGGGTGGGTGGGGGTCTGGAATGGAAAGGTGCCTAGACTGGAAATCAAAAGGAGCCACTGTGATATTTCTGACCAGAAGAGTGGGATATGCCCAATGAATAACTGAATGGATACATATACTTACTTGTTAAGTACAGTGTTTTATTATGCTTTTATATTTGTAGGAAGCCGCTAAGAGTGACTGGGGCAACCCAGTCCGATGGGCAGGGTACTACTACTACTACTACTACTACTAATAATAATAATAATAATAATAATAATAATAATAATGTGTGGGTTTTGGTGTTTTGTGCTTTGTATGTTTGTTTTTACTTACTGAACAGGGTGGAAAGGTTTTTTGCTTCGATCAGGTTGAGATTGCTCAATGATGATTACTTGATTGGGAGCTTCCATCTAAATATGGAATAACAAGCAAAGGAGGTTTGAGACTCTCTCTCTCTCTCTCTCTCTCTCTCTCTCTCTCTCTCTCTCTCTCTCTCTCTTTTAAATACCAGAAGGTTTCTGTACATTAAGCTTATCTGGGAAAATACCTGACCTCCATCCAGGCAAGCAAGAGTGAGGATCAGAGTTCAAGGGCATATTCCAGCCACACAAAAACATTCAAGGAAGGTGTGAAGCAGGGCAAGTGAGGGGGGGGAGGCTGGGAAGAGTCCCAAGGGTTTGGAGGGCTGTATTTGCTTCCCCATACCTGCCCTAAAAGGTAGCATAGAAGCATCTGAAATAAATTAATAATGAAAATGAGAAAGAAAGAAAGAAAGAAAGAAAGAAAGAAAGAAAGAAAGAAAGAAAGAAAACACACTTGCCTTAATACCAAAAGTTTTCAAGTAAAACGTTTCTACTGGCTTCAGCCCCAAATGGGTTTTGACGAATTTTGGGTGTCCAACCACTCGAATGTAGACTGTGATCTGGAAATGGTTTTTCTTCTGACAAACAAAAGCGCTATCTACTGTTGAAAAATTAAATCCTTTGTTTGTAACAATGTAATATCCCACATCTGGGCTGGAAAAAAACACACACAAGAGGAATCTGTAAGTGGAATAATATTTCAGCAAGTCACGTCACCCAGACAATATCATAGATGTGGATACTCCAGTAACAAATTATTCATGTCTTTTTGGAGGGGGATCTCTGAAGTAATAATGGATTCTTAAATTGGCTTTTAATGCCGTACAGGAAATAGGTAGAGATACTTAAACACCTCAAGTACTTCCTTTTTAAGAGAGTGATTGGCTCCTTCCAGGGCTGACAGGAAGCAGAAAGGAGCACTGTTGCTCACAATGCCTCTCTGACGCAGTGAGCGAAAAGGCTACTCATTTTTCTCATGTAACCCTCATTTTAAAACATCCAGTCAGATATTTATGACAGTCAACCAACCAATAAGTCAAAATACAAATATGAAATGCAAAAGCACAGCCTCAGCAAAAAAAAACCCATTTATTTTAAAAAATGCCTAGCTAAGAACTAACAGCCACATCAGGTCTAAGAGACATGCTGATGTTTTGCAGCTGCTCATTAATAAATGTAGTAGCACCCTCAAGGAAGATACTCTTTATGTATACTCTTTAAGATTGAGGATATATTGTGTGCCATCAAACCCCCTGATGTAAACGACAGTAAAAAAATACATGGAAGATTGTTTCAACCTCCTGCAGTATTATCCAGTAGAATTTTTCTGGGTAATAAAAAATTTCCTACATTTGTAGTCTCACGGAGATTAACACCCACTTCAACTGATCTCCAGTTTAGTTAATATAAGTATGTTTCTTTCTACTTCCTTGTGTCTGTTTCACTTAATGCTAGCAACAGATCTGGAAAATGTATGCCCCTGGGGTTTCCAAATTGCTTCTTTGTCCTAAAATCATAGGCATAACCTGAGACCTGCAGCAGGCTCTAGCAGGGACATATCCAACCAAGTCTACAATCTCCCATCTTGAGACAGCAACAACATCAAGCCCATTTTTGTTCCTCATTTGCTTATTTGTTTCCCTCCTCAGCCTCCATCCCAGTCCACAGCTTTGTGTTACATCTCAGCCTGGAGAAGAATTCTGGAGAGCATTGAACCTACGTACATCCTATTTTGTGACATTTTGTTTTGGTCCTAATAAATATACTGTGCAACGTGGATTAGGAGGTGATCACTATGCAGAGTCACTATGAGGATGGCTGCTATCATGTGCTGTTTAAACGTGTGTTTCTACCAAATGTGAGACCCTTCTTTTCTGCTATCGTGTATGGAGCAAAGGTCTCAAAGGCCGTCTAGAAAGAAGCAGTGAATTAGCTATCTAGGACAATTGTGCCTCTCTGTCTGCATCTCTGTAATACATCACTTGAAAGCTACAGCCCAAGACTCAAAGTCTCCATTATATAGAGTCACTTTGTTCATTAAAGGAAGGCTGAACAATGATCCCTTGTCACATGGTACTGTGGAAACCCACTTTCCTCCCAGCAAATGAAAGGTAGCTCTTTGGGATTCCTCCTTTCACTCGGCCATTAGAGGTTAGAATGTATAGACTTTTGCAAAAGATTTATTTCAACTTTATGGTCTCTCGGGATGGTGAAGAAAGAGCAAATGGTCCCTTTTGAGACCTGTCACTTTCTTCATGAGATTTTAATCTATGGCAGAGAAGAGAACCAGCTCATAAATAGTCCACTCACTTCTGGATTTGTAAAGCATGTAATAAAGAGGATATCAAGTTTCAAAGATACAAATGTCTGAAAATCAGGCTTTATCTGTATTTTTAAATCTTTCTTCTACATTGGAGAGTAAACATTTGGTAGTCCCAATATTACCCTGCTGGTGAAAGAATAGATATGCCCAGTTTTGGACAATGAAGACAAAAAAATATATAGACTGAGAAGATATTCACTACTTCTCTTTTGTATTGCGGACACCTCCACCCCAGCCCAGTCTCATATCCCTGCTCATATTATGGGACTACTTCTAAAAAGATGATAAAGCAAGAAATGTGTGATGGGATGATTAGCTGCTTGTGCGTAAAATCGTGGTCCCTCTGAGTTTGTGCAACTCCACAAACCTCTGTGTGTGATAGAGCTCCTCAAACATGTCTGCCCTAGTCACTTGTAGATTCCGACAGTGGTTTTTTTCGGAATCGTCTCCAGCATAAGAGCTCCTTAACGGAAACCCGCCTTCTGGACTCACGGCGTGACAGTTTCCGGCGAGGCGTGGGTCTCCCTATGGGAGCTTCAGATACCTCCCCACTGTTCTCGCTGGAAGCGTCTCTGAGCCCTCCCTCCTGCTCGCATTCCCTCAGAGATCCACTCCTCCCCCTGCTGGTTCCTGCTTCGGCTGTTGAGTCTCTTCCTTCCTCCCTGAGCCCCTCCACCACCTGTTCCTCCGATGGCAGTTCCCTGACATCCACCTCCCCTCCAGGGCCCCCCTCACCCCCTCCCATTTCCTCTCCTCTGGGAGGTGAAGAGGTAAAACCCCGAAAAGAATCTTCTTCATCTTCAGACGTCTCAAACAATTCCCTCCATCGATCGCCGTCCTGGCTCGCTGAATCCTCCTCCTCCTCGGAATCTGTGAACCCCTCCAACTCCTCTTCTTCGTCGGTGGTGGCAAAGTATTCCCTCCGGAACCTCGCTACAGGCTGAGGTTTACGTGGGAACCTCTGATGAAAAGTTTCTATTAAAACTTCGTCATTGACATCCTCTGCCCTAACCCAGGTGTTTTCCGACTCCGGTTCCCCTTCCCACATTACCAAATACTCTACTTGATCTCCCTTCCACCTGGAATCGAGGATCTCCGCTACATTGTAGCTTTGTTCCCTTTCCTCCATTGCTGGTCCCCGAGTGACCCTCCCTTCTCTGTCCCCTTTATACAGTGACAGCAATGACCTGTGGAAAACTGGGTGCAGCTTCATGTGGTTCGGTAACCGGAGTCTGAAAGCCACTGGATTGACCTGTTGTGTGATTTCAAATGGGCCCAGTCTTTTGGGTCTTAACTTCTTACAACCCCCTTTGAAGGGTAACCCTTGGGTTGACAGCTACACTTGGTCCCCCACCCTAATGGTTTCACCTTCTCTCCTGTGTTTGTTTGCCTGCCTCTTATATTCCTCCTTGGCCCTGTCTAAGTTAAGTTGGAGCTGGTGATGGATAGCTTCCATTTCTTCTACGAACTGTTCGGCAGCTGGAACGCTCCATCTCTCCCCTTCCCCCCCTGGGAAAGCCCTGGGATGGCACCCGTAATTTGCCAAAAAGGGGCTCATCCCCGTGGACACGTTCTCCGCATTGTTGTAGGCAAATTCCGCCAATGCCAACTTCTCCACCCAATCATTCTCTCTGTCATTGACGTAACACCTCAAATATTGTTGGAGGATGCCATTGGCTCTTTCCGCCTGCCCATTGGTTTCAGGATGCCGGGCAGTCGAGAAATTTACCTCTACATGCAGTAAGCTCATGAGCTTCCTCCAGAACCTGGAAGTAAATTGTTTCCCCCGGTCTGAAACCACCCTCAAGGGGGCGCCATGCAACCTAAACACATTTTCTACAAACAATTTAGCGGTTTCTTCTGCCGTGACCGCATGCGAGCAGGCTATAAAGTGTGCCATTTTGGTTAACAGGTCTACCACAACCATGATGGCTGTTTTCCCTCTGGACCTTGGCAGATCAGTCATGAAATCTATAGCCACTGCTTCCCATGGTCTTTCTGGTGTGGGTAGCGGTTCTAATAACCCTGCCGGCGCCCGCCTTTCCCCTTTGGCTCGCTGGCATTGGTCACAACTCCTCACATACTCCCGCACGTCTTCCCTGACCTTAGGCCACCAAAATTCCCTGGTCACCAGCCACATGGTTCTGTGTTGCCCAAAATGCCCCGCTGTGGGGCTATCGTGCAGCTGCTTGAGTACCTTCCCCCTCAACTCTCCTTCAGGTATATATAACGCTCCCTTGTAGTACAACGCCCCGTTTCTCTCCTCAAAACCTCCGGGTTTATCTCCCTCCCTCCTGAGTCCCCTGAGTTTGTCCTGTGCGTATTCATCGTTCTCCGTTCCCTCTACCAGTTCTCTTTGCCCCACCAATGCCGCCCCACACACCCAGCGGTCCTCTGGAATGACATGTCTCTCTTCGGGTGCTCCCTCCCCTTCCAAATATTCAGGTTTACGTGAGAGAGCGTCCGCCCTAACGTTCTCTGGGCCTGGCACATAACAAATCTCAAAGTTAAATCTGGAGAACTCCTGGGCCCATCTCAACTGCCGTTGGTTGAGCACTCGTGCCGTTCTCCAATACTCTAGGTTCTTGTGGTCAGTGCACACTTGCACCTTATGTTGTGCACCAATTAGCAGGTGCCTCCATCTCCGAAAAGCCTCATGGATAGCAAGAAGTTCTCGATCGTACACCGTGTAGTTCCTCTCGGATTTGTTCAGTTTTCGTGGAAAAAAAGCACACGGTCTCCACTCTGACTCCTCCCCCCCTGGCTGCAGGAGAAGCACCGCCCCAATGGCTCTGTCTGATGCGTCTGTTTCGACTCTCATCTTTTTTTGTAAATCCACATGCAGAAGTTGTTCTTCAGAGGCGAAGGCCCTTTTTAGCTCCTCAAAAGCTCGCTCCGCCTCCTCAGTCCAAACAAATTTCTTCTTACTGCTGAGACAGTCCGTTATGGGCGCCGTCAGGTGGGCAAAGTTTCGGATGAACTTACGGTAAAAGTTCCCAAACCCTAGGAACCTCTGCACATCCTTCTTTGTTTTGGGAGTTTTCCCTTCCAGCACTGCCTGGACCTTGCCGGGATCCATAGCCAATCCCTTGTCTGACAGGCGGTACCCCAGGAACTCTACCTCCTTGGTATGAAACTGACACTTCTCCAGTTTCACCCACAGCCGGTTGTCTAGCAGCCTGCGCAACACTTCTCTGACGTCCCTCACATGCTGCTCCTCATTCTCAGAATACACCAACACGTCATCCAGGAAGGCCACGCAATTCTTGTAAAGCAAAGGCCCTAGTACGTGGTTCATCAGCGATTGAAAGCACGCTGAGCCTGCTTGTAATCCAAATGGCATAACGAGATATTCAAATGCCCCCAAAGGGGTGAACATGGTGGTTTTCCATTCATCCCCTTTCCTTATACGTATCAGATTGTACGCCCCCCTTAGGTCCAGCTTGGTAAAAATCTTTCCCTTCCGCACCCTGTTCAAAATGTCATCTATTCTAGGCATGGGAAAGGCCAATGGTTCTGACACTGCGTTTAAGGCCCTAAAGTCACACACAAGTCTCGGCTTGTCCGTGTTTTTTTTATCCACAAAAAACACTGGGCTACCTCCCACTGCCCTTGACTCTCTGATGAAACCCCTCTTCAGGTTCTTGTCAATGAATTCTCGTAACTCCTGCATTTCTCTGTCTGACATGGCATACAACTTGCCTGCGGGGAGCTGCGCCCCAGGCAGTAAATTGATTTGACAATCAAAGGGTCTATGCGGGGGTAGTTGGTCAGCTTCCCTTTCGCTGAACACATCGCTGAGATCTGCGTATTGTCGTGGTACCTTCACCTTCTCCGTTACTTCTGTCCCTGCTAGGGTAGCTTGGGCTCCTGCTGAACCCTTTCCCTCCCTGCAGTGTTCTAAGCAATGTGCGGAACCAAAGGAAACCACTCTCTGATGCCAGCCCACCAGTGGATCATGTAACGCCAGCCAGCTCATCCCCAAAATAATGGGAGCCCCTCCCAAGGTGGCCACATTAAACGCTATCAGTTCTGTGTGCCTTGCCACCTTCATTATCATTGGGACGGTCTGCAAGCTGACTTCCCCTCCCAACAGCTCCCTGCCATCGATCGTGGTCACCTGTAGGGGATTGCTTAAAGGGATCGTCTGTATCTGGTGCTCAGCTGCAAACTCTTTGCTCATGAAATTGCAGGAGCTGCCTGAGTCCAACAGCGCCTTAATCTTCAGAGGGTATCCGTTTTGCAACTCTAGTGACACTTCTATCACTAGGGCAGGTTTGGGAGGTTCTGGCATGGGCACTTTCACTGCTCTTTGGCCTGGCTGCTGTGCCCCGACGGTGGCAGCCAGGCGTTGGCTTTTACTTGCTCCGATATCTCTTCCACTCCTCCCTCAACAGCTCCCACCATTCCTTGCCATTCCTTCCTCTGGGGGCAGACTCTGGCAAAGTGACCTGGCTGTTGGCAGAGATAGCATTTCCGGGCGCCTTTTCCCTCCTTCCTACCCCCTTCGCTGGGCTTTGAAACTGCGCGCGCGCGCGCTGTTCCGATTTCCATCGGCTCTGCCGGCGGGAAAGCTGGCTCAGGAATGTCTGGAATGCGGAACTCCTTCCAACGTTCCCCTTTACCTTCCCGCCTCTCCAAGGCTCTCGCCTCCTGGCGCGCTCCTATGGTCAGCGCAGATTTGGTCAGCTGATCCATAGACACCGCCCTGGGGCTCCGGGACAGTTCGTCTTTCACAGCCGAAGAAAGACCTTCTTCAAATAGCATCTGAATGGGTGCCGCCGATAAGTCCCACCCCAATCTGTGAACCAGCATGGTGAACTCAGTCCAGTACTCACGGACAGATCGGCTTCCCTGCTTGCAAGCCATTAGCTGTCTGCGCACCACTCCCTCCTCAATATCGCTGGAAAACATGAGATCCATTGCACGAAAGAACTTCATGGTGTCCTTTAGGACGTCATTGTGCGTTGCCATCAGGGGTCGAACCCAGTCCCTCGCCCCCCTCTCAAGATGCCCAATCACGAAAGCAACTCGCGATTCCTCGTCAGGGAATTCATCAAACTGCACATTGAGGGCATATTGCATCTCTGTCCTAAAGGCATGGTAGTCCTTGGGGTCCCCCCCAAACTTCTGCACCAATCCTGGTACCTTTCTGGTGAACTGGGTGGCTCTCCCCTTCTTGTCTGCATCCTGAGCCCTTCTCTCCTCCAGCCTAGCCGTCTGCAGCGCCAATTGGATTTCCAACGCTCGGTACCTTTCTTCCAAGCTTGGACCAGCTCCAACCCCTGCTCCTTCGGTTCCGGCTGGGTCGCTCATGATGCCTTCTCCTGCACAGGCAGCGTACAGAGTCTGTCGGAATGCTGTGATGGGATGATTAGCTGCTTGTGCGTAAAATCGTGGTCCCTCTGAGTTTGTGCAACTCCACAAACCTCTGTGTGTGATAGAGCTCCTCAAACATGTCTGCCCTAGTCACTTGTAGATTCCGACAGTGGTTTTTTTCGGAATCGTCTCCAGCATAAGAGCTCCTTAACGGAAACCCGCCTTCTGGACTCACGGCGTGACAGTTTCCGGCGAGGCGTGGGTCTCCCTATGGGAGCTTCAGATACCTCCCCACTGTTCTCGCTGGAAGCGTCTCTGAGCCCTCCCTCCTGCTCGCATTCCCTCAGAGATCCACTCCTCCCCCTGCTGGTTCCTGCTTCGGCTGTTGAGTCTCTTCCTTCCTCCCTGAGCCCCTCCACCACCTGTTCCTCCGATGGCAGTTCCCTGACAAAATGGTTCTAACAATTGTGCATTTCCAAGAAATAAAATAAGGCATTCATAGATATGAAAGACTTTGGACTACTGCACATTTCCAAGAAGTAAAATAATGTATTCATAAAGGAAGACTATATTAAGTTTTAAGCAGTAACACTTAACCATAAGTACATTGACAGTCACTTGATTTCTAACAGGATGCAAGAGCGTCAGAGAGATCCCATGGTGCCTTGTTTTTATGACCCCAGCAAACCCCCGGGTGCTTATTACCCCTGATTAGGTACCCCTGACCATTAGGTCCAGTCGTGGCCGACTCTGGGGTCGCTTTATTGGCCGAGGGAGCTGGCATACAGCTTCTGGGTCATGTGGACAGCATGACTAAGCCGCTTTCTGGCGAACCAAAGCAGCGCACGGAAACGCCATTTACCTTCCTGCCGGAGCGGTACCTATTTATCTACTTGATTTACACAATATTAAAAATGCAGCTCAAGACACCAATCGGTTTCAGGTGAAAAATGTCTCTTATTTTCAAAGAATAAGAAGAGCTGCATTGCTGGATCATACCAGAGGTTCGTTTCGTCCAGCATCCTGCTTTCTGCAGATGCTTCTAGGAAGTCCACAAGGAAGCATGAAGGCAATAGCTCTCCTCATCTGTTCCTCCCCAACAAACAATATTCAGAGGCAGCCTCCATGCTGAATGCCTGGAACTAACAGACGCAGGGTGTCCATGTCGGACATGAGGGCAGAAATTTGAAATGCCATCTTGAAGGTGGCTCACCAAGTGGACACACAGTCAAGGTGAACAGTTTAACAGGGTGAGCCACCAGCTTGGCCTTCCTAATGTCATCTGCATGTCTGACATGGACACCCAGCACCCATTAGTTCCCCTTAATCCTTCCCTCTCCAGCTGTGTGCACTCCCCAAGAGTGCCTCCTGTGTAGCAAGGTCCCAGGTATAATTCTCACCTCTCTTAAGTGGGGCTGGGGGTAACTCCAGTGTTTGAAATCCAGGAGAGCTTCTGCCAGTCAGCAGAAACCGTATGAGCCAGACGGACTGTGTTCTGACTTGGGACAAGGCAACCTACAACCTAACATCCCAGTCATGATGTTTTATTCTGTTTTTAATCTTTTGGGAGCCACCCAGAGTGGCTGTGGAATCCCAGCCAGATGGGTGGGGTATGAATAAATTTATCATCATCATCATCATCAAACCCATTTAAATTTGTAGTTCAAACATCAATTCAGTCTCTTCCTCAAGAGAAGCCTGTGGTGTCTATTTCTTTCCAATCGGAGCATCACAATGAAAAAAGAATGGAATGTGATAAGCACTTACAGCTTTTCATAATTATGGTTGAACAGACTGCTCCAGGGAGATATCCGATATGGTTGCCAGGCGAGGGACGGATAGGATTTTTCAACAGACGCTATGTTCTCCACACCACTGTCATACTCTTGCATGTCAGGAGAAGAATCCTTTACAGTCACTGGAAGGAGATCAGACCGTCAGATGATCTGTCATATTGTTGTTTCTGGGATTCTGCCAGGCTAGAAGAAGCATGCCTTGGCCCTGTATACCCGAAGGAGCATCTCCACCCGCATTGTCCAGCTCTGAGGGCCTTCTGGCAGTTCCCTCACTACGAGACGTGAAGCTACAGGGAGCCAGGCAGAGGGCCTTCTTGGTAGTGGCACCTGCCCTGTGGAATGCGCTCCCTTCAGATGTCAAACAGATAAACTATTTGACTTTTAGAAGACGTCTGAAGGCAGCCCTGCTCAGGGAAGTTTTTAATGGTTCATATTTTATTGTGTTTTTAATATTTTGCTGCGAGCCGCCCAGAGTGGCTGGGGCAACCCAGTCAGATGGGAGGCATATAAACAATAAATGATGGTGATGGCATCTTGAGCCATCGAGACGCTCTTGTACCATCTCTTGCTTGTTGTTCTTGGATAGCAGTTTTACAGGATTAGAATTGCAGAATCTTGGGGCCAAAGAAGATGATACATTGTGTGTGCAATTGCATGCGGAGCGCAGCACCCCCCCTAAACAATTGTGCAAGAACAAGCACTTTTGGCTGTACAACTGAAGTTCCTTTCCCTGTGTACTCCCCACACATTCCTAAAAGATGTCCTGGGTTTCCTCCCAACCCTCCAGAGCAGATTTAGGGAGTGCCAGGGTTTGTGGTGGGAGGAGAGGGAGGGGAAGTTCTGCTGCACAGTCAAAAGTGCTTGCACTAGCAGAACTACTGAACTGAATACCATCCAAGGTGCCCAGGTCTTTCCGTTCAAACAGCAGTGGTGCAGAGGCAGGGGGTGGACTGATTGGCACATTGGATCAATGACAGCTCCCCTCCTGGTGCAAATTCATTGGCATTACACATGAGACATGTGAGTTGCATTGATCTCCAGCCCACAGAACACAGCAAACCAAAAAACAAAATTAAGGAAATAACTAAGTCCAAGCCTCCTCATACAGGTCCCTGAGGAATGTCAGCGATCAGTTTGATAGTAGATAGACAGATCTTGCCTCAAGGCTGGGTGTTTCATGCTTTCCATCTTCCAACCCCACTATTATATTACTTTAAAGTCTCAGGTGTATGGAGGTGGACATATCTGTGCTGAAGGATGATCCCCACCCCTATCCACAAAAGATACATTTCCACTTACTTTGTCCAACATTGCCAGACCATGTTTGACATTCTAAAGGGTCCTCCAACATCTCAGAGTGCTTTCTCTTTTTAGATACCAAGGAAAGACTAGAAGGAACATGAACGTTGATACCGATTGATTAAAATATTAATGCAATGTTTCAAAGAAGGATCATGTGACAAATGCAATCCTAAATTCGACTGAACACAATGTAACTTAGGTAAAGGTAAAGGGACCCCTGACCGTTAGGTCCAGCCGCAACTCTGGAGTTGCAGCGCTCATCTTGCTTTAGTGGCCAAGGGACCTAGTATGTGTCCGCAGACAGCTTCCAGGTCATGTGGCTAGCATGACTAAGCCACTTCTGGCGAACCAGAGCAGCGCACGGAAACACTATTTACCTTCCCGCCAGAGTGGTACCTATTTATCTACTTGCACTTTGACGTGCTTTCAAACTGCTAGGTTGGCAGGAGCAGAGACTGAACAACGGGAGCTCACCCTGTTGCGGGGATTCGAACTGCCGATCTTCTGATCGGCAAGTCCTAGGCTCTGTGGTTTAACCCACAATGCCACCCACGTCCCTTACAATGTAACTTACTTCTGAGTAAAACTTGCACAAGACTGAGCTGTTCAACATTTAAATGCTGCCACCTTGTGGAGAGATTGAAATCTTATTTTGTGCGCCTTAACAACATGAATTTGCTGACAGCAGCTCTTTCTTACAGAAGGAAATGCCTCTAAAATATGACGAGCCTCTAAAAGATGCAGCAGAATTCTTTTCTTTCTTTTTGCAGGTGAAATTTAAATCAGAGTCATTTTTTTCTCCACACTTTTTCTTGCTAACCCATGAGGGGAAAAGCACTGGTTACAGTAATATATATTTTAAATTACCTGGGGTTCTGATAGGGTCTTAAGGCGGAGCCATTTAAAGCATGATTATTTGATGGCATGGAGTTATTCCAGGGAGTTGGCGCATTGCCTGTCTTCAGACTGAAGTCATGGTGTGCACCACACGCTTGTCCGATAGCATTTGTCTTACAAGAAGTCTCAAAAAAGTTGCAAGGGAACTTATTGGTGGGTCCCACGGAAGGGAGAGATGCTGAAGGTCGCAACCCGGTAGGGTATGAAATGTCATAATATGTGACTGTGGAGAGAGAGAGAGAGAGAGAGAGAGAGAGAGAGAGAGAGAAGCATTGCATCATCCGGCGTCACCACTTCAGATGAACACTGAACACCCAATCCAGAATGCCAACCAATCAGGACTCACACAACCAACCTTTGGTCTGTGGTGGAGAGCAGGGCTCCGATCCTGAATCTGGCGGGGAGTCTGGGAGCGTGTTTTGCCTAGAATTGGAGTCGAGAGGGGCAGGGCAAAAAAAAAAAAGCCATTATACAGATAACAAAAATGTATCTTCCAACTTTTATTCTTTTTTTTTTCTCTTTATTTTTCTTCTTCTTTTTTTCTCTTTTGTTCCTTCCTTCATGTATATGTGCTTATTTGAAATATATATTTATTTGCAATATTTTGTAACAATGTTAAATAAACAATAAAATTATAAATTTTTAAAAAAATTATAAATAAAAGAATGTAGTTTCTATGTGTTTACAAAACCCCCCACAAACCTATTTGTTAGCTATGCCAAGGCCATGTGGATAGCTTTTAATGCAGATCTACATGTTACGTGAGCTATTAAAGTCTTGTTCTGTGAGGAGTCCTGATAGGCCCAATAAATGTGTGGGCTAGCCCAACCCCCACGGATGGCATTATAACAAGTACAGTGGTACCTCAGGTTACATATGCTTCAGGTTACAGACTCCGCTAACCCAGAAATAGTGCATCAGGTTAAGAACTTTGCTTCAGGATGAGAACACAAATCGTGCTCTGGCAGCGTGGCGGCAGCAGGAGGCCCCATTAGCTAAAGTGGTGCTTCAGGTTTCAGGTTAAGTACAGACCTCCAGAACGAATTAAGTACTTAACCTGAGGTACCACTGTACTGAAGAGAAACTGTGGTTATTGAGATCTGCAATTGATTCTTGGGAAATTATGATAGCAGCGTTTGTACTCTTTCCTTCTCCTTCCAAAGTGAGTCTGCTATTCTAATGACCGCTGACACTTGTCTTACCACACATTCACATGGAAGAGGAAGCAGCACAATCCAGAACTGATAATATTGCCACCTTCTCGGCATTGGCATGGCTCCATTAAACAGAAGCTTGGGGCACATTTGCTGTTCTCTCCCTCCCATTCCACAGGATATTTCTAAGTATCAATTGAGCCGTTGAAGATATTGGCTCAGGTCCTAAGTTCACAGCGGAAAGTTTCCCATTCCTTGCTTTCCCTTACAACCTCTCCCCGTCCCAAGCCTATTCAGAAGGTATGGGGCTCTCTTGAATGTGGGGTGGAAGACACAGGAGCAGGGATAAAATAAATCTCATTGCTGTTTAGCAGCCATTCATTTGTCATTTGTCCTTGAAAAACCTATTTTGAATAAAGTATGGATCTTCACCCTGTTTCAGGAATGGCACGTCATCCCTGCCATTATTTGTGTGCAATTTTAAGAAATTGGTGGAGGAGGGAAATGATGAGGAAAACAGTGTACTTTTCATACTTACAGGCTTCCAAACGATTCAAAGTCACTGTCTATGAATTCTTCCAGCATCCGTGTATCCACCAATGCATTCTCCAATGCTCTGTGCACATCTTGCCCTTAAGATTAAACATGGAGAATTCGGGCTATGGTTTTCGGCTGAAAAATGCTGCTATATATTCATTTTTTTTCAGTGACCACATAATTCTCCACCCTCATCGTTCAGCCCAGACACTGAGGTCCAGCGCCGAGGGCCTTCTGGCGGTTCCCTCACTGTGAGAAGTGAAGTTACAGGAAACCAGGTAGAGGGCCTTCTTGGTTGTGGTGCCTGCCCTGTGGAACGCCCTCTCGTCAGATGTCAAGGAAATAAACAACTATCCGACTTTTAGGAGACATCTGAAGGCAGCCCTGTTTAGGGAAGTTTTTAAATGTTTGATGTTTTATTCTGTTTTTAATATTCTGTTAGGAGCCGCCCAGAGTGGCTGGGAAACCCAGCAGATGGGCAGGGTATAAATAATAAATTATTATTATTATTATTATTCTGACTTCAAAGATTCCAAGCACAATAGTATCATAATGTCTAGGGTTTTCTGAAAAAGATGACTACGAAGTTCATTCTCTTATCATTGTTCATTTTAATATTTCTAAATGTACAGTCGTACCTTGGCTCCCGAACGCCTTGGAAGTTGAACGTTCCGGCTCCCAAACGATTGAAAACGGGAAGTGAGTGTTCTGATGTTCTAATTTTTTTTGGAAGCTGAATGTCCGGCCCGGCTTTCGCTATTGTTTCCGGCACACCTGCGCAATCGGGAACCGATTGGAAGCCGCACCTTGGTTTCCAAACTTTTCGGAAGTCGAATGGACTTCCGGAATGGATTCTCTTCGACTTCCAGGGTACGTCCATACTAAGATTTTTAAAATTAAAACCCCACACGCATGCAGTGCGGGATAAGATCACAGCTTGAAGCTGCATACAGTATGGTGAACATTCATGTGTGTTAAAACCTCAGGTTCAAATCTCTACTCAGCCATGAAGTTTACTGGATGGGCTCATGCCAGTGATCATCTTTCAACCTAAACTTCCTCACAGGGTTGTTGTGTTGTAGTCATGCATGGCACTAGACCTAGACTACCTGGCACCCACACTACCATTCTTTAGGCACCAGGAAAACACGAAAATATTAGCCATTTTAATGGCTTTATGTCTGCTCTGAGGTCTGTTTACATTTTCTCTGTATTGAGCTACAGTGGTACCTCGTGTTACAGACGCTTCAGGTTACACACTCCGCTAACCCAGAAACAGTACCTTGGGTTAAGAACTTTACTTCAGGATGAGAACAGAAATCGCATGGTGGCAGTGGGAGGCCCCATTAGCTAAAGTGGTACCTCAGGTTAAGAACAATTTCAGGTTAAGAACAAACCTCCAGAACGAATTATTAACCAGAGCTAGCACTGTATTTGATTTTATGCTTCATATACTCTGTAATCCCTGTAGTCCAAATATGAAGTATAATATATAAATATCATAAATGAATCAATCTCAAGTTCCTGGGAGGTAAGGCAGGATATAAATATATTAAAATATGTTCTTTTCTACTCATTCACATGGCCCTACCCACTCAATACATGTGCTCTCTTTGGAAATGAAATTGGGAGAATAGCCCAGCAAAAAGTCAGAGTCGTCTTTTGGTGTATATGAATAAGGAGTTATCAGAAGAGGCAATGAAAATACAACACACTCCCTTAGCGCGGACAAAACCATCTTTTACTTTAGCCGCTGGCCACCTACCTTCAAAGAACTGTTGAAGAGCCTCATTTTCACCCACAACATCCATGGGCAAGTAGGGGGAGGTGGCAGTTTGCACCCCCAAACCACTTTGCGAGCGTTCAGACTTGCTCAGCTAGTTACGGAGAGCTGGCAATTTTTCAGAGGGCTGCCAACATGTCCAAAAAAGATCTCCTTCATTCTTGTCAAAACACACAGTCTACGCGTGCCAGAGAATATCCAGGACTTTTGCAAATGAGCTCCTGGTCAGATTTGAGGGTTTCAGCACCAAATAAAGATCCTGCCACAACTTTAGGACCAAAACATGTACAGTATTTTCCCCTTATGTAATGCTGATCCCAGTAAGAGTTTCCTTCCTTAAGGACCTTTACCCTTTAATTCCCTCGGCTATGCAGCATGTGTGCAATTAAGAAGGCAACAAAGGTTGCTTATCTCTTGCCTGTCCTTCCCCTGCATGTGTTTATGTATAGCTAAGGTAAATGCTATAAATGGAGGCATGATCTGATTTTTTGCTTTTGCTTTTCTTTTTAAAAAGCTAGTCTGAAGATGCAGCGATTTCTTGATGATCAGTCACGGTCCGAGATGGCGCTTGTTACACCACTGTGCTACAATGGTTAGACTGCTGAGCTAGGATCTGGGAGACCCGAGTTCAAGTCTCCACTCAGCAATGAACTTGGCTGGGTGAACTTGGGCCAGTCCCTCTCTCTCCACCTAACCAACAGAGTTTATTGTGAGGGGGAGAAATATGTAAGCGACCTTGATATCCTTGGAGAAAAGTTGGGGTATGAATGTTACGATACATTCATTCATAAATCTGTTTTGTCCCATTTCTGCATTAATCTGATTAAACAACAACAAAATCTGTATAAAAGTTAAAAATGCTCATTTTTATCTCTATATACATTTCCAGACATATTTTATCTTAAAATACAGTTGACATTTGGGTTGTTGTTGTTTTCAAAGCCAACACCTGTATAGCAAAGCAAGTGTAAAACCTGAAGGATAATTATATTCCAGTCTGCATGTTTAAAGTCCAGGGAGTGAAATGCAGAACAAACTTCATTCTTCTCCACCCACAGTTGCACTTCTTATGTACTTTATGTATAGTACCAGAAACCTCCAATATATTTGCCATGTGTGTGACAGACCAACCTGTATTTGGTAAAATAGTTAATGAAGTTTCAGGCAGCTTTAATTCCTGTGCACTTTTTTGCAAAATGAGCATAACTTTTAACTTTGCCATTTACCATGGACAAATTCAATATTTGGAATCCATTCTTACGAATACTAATAGGTCAACGTCTGGTAAAGTACAATAACCACCTTGTAAAATATAGTTTGGGGGTTTTCCCCCCTCCCCCCTTTATTTTCCCTTCTACACATGTCTCACCATGTTTAGTGCACATATAATTATGTACTTTTTGAACTTTCAATAAATATGTTTTTTAAAAAAGAAAAACAAACAAATAAAACTTTGCAATTGTCTTTTTCCATTTTCCCTCATGGCAGGAAAACAGCAAAACTTTTTCTGTTGAGGAAGGGAACTCCAAGGAATCAAGTCCAGCTTACAGCCATGAAACACACCTAGAGGAACCATGGGGAACTGCAAACCAGGGAGCCAAATGCAGCCCTCCTGGCTGCTTCTCTAGCTGGTCCCAGGAACTCTCCCCAGACCACACTCCATACCAGCCCTGTTTTTTACCCTCCTTTTGTCCTGGCAGGAATGTGCCGCCAAAACTCTGGTCCTACTTTTTGCTTACCTAGCTGGAGGACAGAGAAGACTGTACAAATGTTCATATGAACTAGCCTACTATAAGATAGTAAGACTCACATTCATTTCTCTGCCTGCTTTTGCGCCTGGCCCTGCCCACCATTAGCATGCGGCCCCCAAACTCCTTGTTGCTGGCATCTGTCTGTCTCGGGAGACAATGGAGGAGTCCATCTTTGACACCCCGACTTCTTACAGTTATGCTTAATACACTATCATGGGATGGAGTTGTATTCTAGTCCTACTCAAGAGTAGACCCATTAAAATCAGTAACTGTAACTCAGGATCATCCATTTCAATGAGTCTACTCTGAGTAGGGCTTTGGTGATTTTTTTTGTAGATCAACTTGGATGATGGACATTACCAAAAAGGCTTGCCCATCATAAGGATATTTGCAGGGTACCATAAATAAAGATGGAATAGATCTGCAAAATACGCAGATTGCCTGTTTAGTTACACGATCCAAATTGAATGAAAAGCAGCATCTGGCCACTAGCAGCGTGGTTATGTGACTAAGCCTCTGGGGTATTTTAAACACGTTTATGGCCATACCCTGGTAAGTCATATCCCAAAAGCTCAGATGCCATGAAAAGATGGCACAGAAGGCAAGGAAAAATGGTCCTCTAGTATTTGTCAGAGTTATTTTCTTTTTAAAACGCTGAATGGTTGGGATATGTACACTTTGCATTAAGTGCACAAGCATTTTATTTAGGTTCTGGAAGGAAATAGAACTGGTGCGTAAATTGTCACTCCTTGGAAGCTCATATGGGAAAAGGGGTGGAACACAGAATGGCGTAAGATAAGAAAACATACAAGATAAACCAAGAAAGTAAAAGATTCAATACAGAAAAAGAGGTCGGGGGGGGGGTAGGATGACTTGAAGATAGCTGCTGGGAGCCACAAGTGGACAGGGGGGCTGTTGTACCGAGTCCTTGCTTGCAGGCTTCCTATAGGCGTCCGATTGGCTACTGTGAGAACAGGATGTTGGACTAAATGTCCAGAAGGGATTTCTCATGTTCTCCACTCAGAGGTAAAAGGCAAAGGACGTGGGTGGCGCTGTGATTTAAACCACTGAGCCTCTTGAGCTTGCCGATCAGAAGGTTGGCGGTTCAAATCCCCACGATGGAGTGAGTTCCCGTTGCTCTGTCCCAGCTCCTGCCAACCTAGCAGTTTGAAAGCACACCAGTTCAAGTAGATAAATAGGTACTGCTACAGCGGGAAGGTAAATGGCGTTTCCATGCGCTCTGGCTTCCGTCACAGTGGTCCGTTGAACCAGAGGTGGTTTAGTCATGCTGGCCACATGACCTGGAAAGCTGTCTGTGGACCAACGCCGGCTCCCTCGGTCTAAAAGCATGATGAGCGCCGCAACCCCATTGTTGCCTTTGACTAGACTTAACCATCCAGGAGTCCTTTACCTTTACCTTTTTACTCCAGAGGTAAACCCCTATAAAGATATTTCCAACCCCATAGACACCAGGTGGGTAATTTGGGTAGTTTTACTATTTCAAAGCCCTAGTTTTTGGTTGGTATTGCCATATATATTTACCCCAAGCTATTAACACCAAGTTCCCTATAGTAATGGGAATATCTGTGCAGAAACATGCCCCTCACAATTTGCAGAATGCGCACTTCTCCTTTTAAAGTTCGACACCACAGGACTCAAGTTTGAGTTAACTTTTATTAAGTCGAAATCCTACATTATAAACTCTCCAGAACACAAAAATGAACACAATATTTGAACAGCATCAAACCTGCGTTTCTCAACTGTTAAAGTTACAATCGCTATAGTACACCTGAAAATCCTCTTGCCTTCATTTCAAACGAAACAATAATGTCCATCCTTAAATAAAATCATCTTGCTGAACTCCAAGAGTATGTGGCGCAATTTGCACAGGAGGAGAAGCCTTGGACCCTTTTCAAAATAAATATCAATGTTGTGACAAGGATTTTGAACCACTCCGAAGATATGTACATATATGGAAGTGCATGCAAGCACCAGAAAAGTGTAGCAGTTACAGCTCTTCCTTGTAATATCCGAGTTTTGCCAGCGACATCTCTTTCCTCAGCTGCATAACCTCCCAAAACATCTGATCCACTGCACAAGAAAAAAAGAAAAAACCCAAGACATTGTAGTTGCAGCTAGACTGGTTGTAAAAAGGGAAATGGAAGCATGTGTTTACTATGGTGAACCGTTGGTGTAAGAAAGCTTTGTTCTTAGGCGTCTCAGAAAAATTAACTCATTATCTTAAGGCTCAACCAGTGGGCTTTGCTGCCACTTGGAGGACTTTTGCCATACACATAAACAAACATATGAAGCTACCTATCCCAGTGAAGCATGACTTTATTGGGCAACACCTCTGACATCTGACTTTGTTAGACTGTGTGGTCCAAATCATGCCCCCTTTCACCCAACCCTACTTAGCAACATTCTCTTTTTTTCATTTGCTGTCTTATGGCTCCCTCTCTGCTTTGTACTTACCTTGGTTTTCCACGAAGTGATTGTTTTCGTTTTTCCTTTACAGTGGTACCTCGGGTTACATACGTTTCAGGTTACATACGCTTCAGGTTACAGACTCCGCTAACCCAGAAATATTACCTCAGGTTAAGAACTTTGCTTCAGGATGAGAACAGAAATCGCACAGTGGCGGTGTGGTGGAAGCGGGAGGCCCCATTAGCTAAAGTGGTACCTCAGGTTAAGAACAGTTTCAGGTTAAGTACGGACCTCCGGAACGAATTAAGTACTTAACCCGAGGTACCACTGTAGTATGTTTAGCGTTATTTTAGTAAGATTTACTAGTGCTGCTTTCCTTTTAAAGTTTTAACAAAAGGTAAAACAAAGAAAACAGACATGTTGGGGAAACGCGTTTCGTTAAAAGCTCCCAGCTTTGCATACTTATCTACTTTTGTATACTTTCATGTTATTCCGTCCCTTTTACAGAATGCAAACTGGTTGCAGAAGTCGTATGAGTCAGACAAAGACGTTCCAAAACATTAACAAACTAACATTAAGTATCATCCACTGCGCCAGGAACAGGGGCTTTTTTCTTTTCTTTTCTTTTTTGAACAGATTCCGTTCGACCTTCAAGGTACGACTGCATATGGTATATGCATAGCCCTAGAGGTTGAAAAGCAGGGATGGGGAAGCTCTGGTCCTTTCTGATGTCGTATGACTCCAACTCCCATCAGCTCAGTCAATGTTGATGGAATGATGGGAGTTGTAGTCCCAAACATCTAGAAGGCAATGTTTTGGGAAAGGCTGCTGTAGAAGTCTTTGCTCAGTTAATGGAGACTCAAGTAGGCAATCTTTAGGGTCAGAAAAGTCTCAACTACAGATAGACACAGAGCCTTCCTACAGTAAGTTCACCAGTAAGTAATTTTTGGTATTTGCATTAGACATAGATCTTTACTTACCATCTTGCTGCTTCACAAGCCCCTGTTGTATATACCGAATGTACGTGAAGAAGTTACATACAGATGTAATCTGCACAAGAGAGACGCAAGAGTTATAATTTAATATACTTAATTGTGCGCATTACACAACTGTCTGCTCCATGAGCAGAGTCAAAGCACAGGGAACCCCAATACTTACCCTATATCTACAGAAAGGAGAAATATAGTAATAGTTGCTTGAGTCCCCCAACTTGATTCTATGCTTGCATGTTTTACTTTGTCCGCTTAGAGCACATTTCCTGTATGGATGGAACGGAAAAGAAGTTTGTTTGTTGTTGTTTTGAAACCTATCTAAACTACATGAAAACTGAGTTCTGGTATAGTTGCATACAATTAAACAAGAAATCTGCAATCTGATTTTACACCATGATTTTCAGACACCACTTGACATCATGAACAATAGTTGTGCACAGTGGTCATGCAGCTTTCATGCTCTCTTCCTCAATCGTGCTCATTGAGTCCCAAAATCTCCTTGAGAGAACATCCACCATAAATTCTCGGTCACTTAATGTGCCTCAGGTGGACAGCAGAGGTAAGGATATCCAGTAAGCCACTCTCAACTGTGGACTATATTGCTAGCTATCAAAGTCAAGACACAACAAATATTTAAAGACAACTGAAAGGACTGTGCTTATGACTACTTTCAGCTATTATGTGGCAATATAAATAAGCACTTGAAGTATTTACAGAGAGAGAGAAAACTATGTTATGCTAACTTTATAGTACACTGTCAAGTTGCGAGAATCACACTAATAAAGCCCAGGTCCCTTCCAATTCCATGATTCTATGGCAATGACATGGCAATGTTTACATTATACCAAAATGAATCAGGTTTGAGTGATCAGTTCCAAAATTTAAGTGCAGATTGAAGTCATTTCTGTCAAAAAGGGCCACAGCTGGCGAACCAACTGTTGCTGGAAAAAGGGACTCCTAGCCACCAGGGCCACTTGAGCCTCCAAGACAGGTGAGGAGCACCCCCAAAGTACAGACCTGCTCCTTCCTAAGGAGAGCAACCCCACCCAGGCACAGCTGCCTCCCCAACTCCTGAGCCTGAGAACTCAGAATACATAACACCAACTTTCCTCAAAGGAACTCAGGATAAGGCCTGCCCCACTGTTCACACAGCAGCTGCCATTTATGTTACTATGCCTGAATGCACATGCACATTGTGATTCTTTGGCACAAAACAGCTCACATGGAAAAGAAACTCAGATGGAAAAGAAACCCTATGGCCCTTTTCTGCAGCACCCTATGACATTTCTGGCCTTTAGCAAACCTATGCCAGTCATTTATAGGCAGGCAGGCGGATATTGTTTTGAAATAGCATCTTAATGTCTCTTGCACGATCCGATTCCACCAGTTTGAACATACTTTGGTCCTCCACATTCAACCGCAGAAGCTTTCACAAATCGAACAGGTTGCAAGCCAACTGGTTCAATGCTTAAGGTATTGTTTTCCACAGCTTCCAAGACGGCAGATGCCAGCTGAAAATGGAGCACGGAGTTTAGATCTGTTGAAATTTCCTAAAGAAATTAAATATACAGCATGCTACCCTGAAAAAACTGCACACTTAGGCTGGATCTAGGCACATCAAAAACGTGTTTCGGAAAACACGCTGTAAACTTCATAATGGGAAATCCCGTTGATGAAAGACGGGACATTACAGCGCCATCTGGTGCCACAGTGTTATAACCCATATAAAATACTTTTTCCTTACTAAGGTAGCTGAACCCTGAGTCTCTGGGACAGCAAGCAACCGGATGCCTGTGAAAAACCCGCAAAGCAGGTCTCTAGCAATTGGCATTCAGAAGCATTCTGCTCTGACCAAAGAGGCAGAAAATAGCAGCCATCATTGTTAGTGGCCATTGATAGCTACAAATTTGTCCAACCCACTTCTGAAAGCCATCCAAGCTGGTAGCCATCACCACCTCCTAAGGAAGCGAGTTCCTGTATATGGTTCCAAAACGTTACCTCACTTTTTGAGAAGGTCAAACACGGAAAGATATCTTCCTGGTAGATTTTATCCAGGAAAGGGCATGCCCTGTCCATAGTGGGATCATCCTTCCAGGATCTGAATTCGTTATACAGAGCTAAGTCAGCCTATCATTAAAAAAAACAAAATGAAAAAAGAATCCAAAATTCATAGTAAAGTCATATATTGCAGATGACACCCACACCACCTTGAATACAGAATCTACATGACTATACAAACAGTGATAAGAACCCCTAAGTTCCACTAATTTACACATATCTAACATGGGTAGATTACACCCTAATACCACAGCTATAGGCGTCAAGTTGCACAAAGGTTATATTTCCCTCCCTGTTCAATCACTAACTAGGGCATTGGTTACCTGCCAACGTCTGCCTTTGTTTCTTAACCTCAGCTCGTGCTCTTGAGACTAACTCACATAAGGGTGCAGGTATTTTAAATTTGCACGCCTTATTTTATTTGAGTGCACAAAGGAAATATGGAACACCTGATATAAGCCAGTTTTATGAAGTTCACAACGATAAGAAATATTCTCTTTGCGGGTCATTCTAAAGACCTGTTTAACGGGGTAAGGGAGCTGAATTTAAAAAACAATTGAATCAAAAGACAGTGCTCAAAGGCAATCTTTTAGGCAAAATGTACACATCTTTTTTGAGGGGAAACAGAGTGATCTGGCCACAGCTAGGCAGCCGAATTAACAAACTGTTCTTTGGAAGAGAAATGCAAATGCTTCGTTCCATTGCCTCAATGGATGGTACTGCCTTATGGCAGCTTCCAAGTGCCATTGTTTTCTACCAGTTCATTGCAGGTGTTTTGATGCAGACCTACAATACAGACAAACGTGAAATACCTCTTTGCAGTCTTTCACAATTGGCTGCATCATGGCGACATCCTGGTTGCTGACACCCATCGCACTGCTCGTACTCTTGTTCCTCGCATGGCCTTTTTTGAAGGGTGTCTTTCCGCTAGATTGAAGCTCTTTCGTGGGCGACGTTGGCGAAGTGGACAGCACTAATGTTTTCAGGGCTGCTACTTCGGCCTGAAGGACATCAATCTGAACACGTATGAAAGAAAAGGAGAGACCAAATAATTGATTGGAAAGCAAGCAAAAGCTGCTTCTACTACAGTCACTCATTTGTGACAAAATCCTTCATGGAATAAAGTATTTTGTAGCCAAAATGACCTGAAGTAACCAAGGGACCTAGCCCTGGAGACCTAGGATTTCACTCGCCAGTAAGACGCCAGAAGAAAGCTTATCCATTCAGAACTCTGCATTAGCAGACTTCGTATATTTGAATTAGTTTGGGGTTTGCTTTTGGATAATTCGACAAGAACACTCTGGGGCATTTCTGAATATGAGTAACTTGTGCGATGCCTTACTAGCAGAGTTGAAGGTGAAATCTCAGCAATGGACTAGCTACAGAGGTTAGGGGTCACAAGGTAAGTGACCTTTAACAGCAACGCTGCATGGCCACAGCTATCAGTGTCATTCTCTGCCCTTTCACCTGCTTGAAAGATCTGTTTTGTTAAAAACCAGGAGAAAGGAAGACACCTGTGTGCCCCAGAGTCACAACATAAAGTCATTTTCACAAAAGCAAGAGAGCAACCGACTTTATATCCTCTTGTTCAAAAGATCTTTCAGTTTACCATTCATGGTCATTCTTGCATTTCCCTCACATTGCCATACAGTGGAAACAGACTAAACACGAAAGTCCACTGGGGAGGAAATTATTCATCTCTAAGTACGCTACAAATGGAGTCCATCACCTCAGCTCACTGTTGAACTAGAAAAACAGAACTCTGGTGACTGAAGGGGCAAGGAATGTTCCAGCTGAAGTTTGTAACATACTGCAGAATAGTTACAAAGGGAAATAATGACACAACTCCAAGTGGGTAGTGTAAATTAGACCTCTGGCAAGAACTAGCTCATATATTTGTTCAATTTGTCGTACAAATATTTCTAAAGGTTACATAAATGAGAATCACTGAGGCCAAACAATCACCAAATAGTGTTGGATGGAGACAGAGCTTGACACCACCAGCTCACAATTACTAACGTCATTTTCTACTGGATATCTAATCCCCCTCTGGAAATTACTAAAAAAAATATATTACAAAATGTCACAGCATTTTCCTTGTGGCAAAGAATTCAATATACAGTGGAACTTCGGGTTACATACCGTCCTCCTTACGAACACTTTGGGTAATGAGCTCCGCTAACCTGGAAGTAGATGTTCCTTGTTGTGGACTTTGCCCAGGATGCAAGCAGAAGTCGTGTGCCGGTGGCGAGCCAGCAGCAGAAAACCCCATTAGCGAAAGCACACCTCATGTTAAGAACGGTTTCAGGTTAAGAACGGACCTCCAGAATGAATTAAGTTTGTAACCAGAGGTACCACTGTATAAGCTTTCCTCAAGCTAGAGTGACTCAGCCTTCCCACTTGGGGCAGAATTTGCTGATCTAGAGGGCTCTATATGGAAAATATTTTTCTTTCATATTCTCCCCTTCCCACCCCCATTTGCCTCTGAAAGTCTTTTTGCCCAATTCCTGTAATTTCTTCCCCTGTTCTTCTTTCACACTCAGCTTGTACTTTGTATTCCTCCCTCCCTTCAAGTTTCCCTCCCCCTCCGCCTCCTCCTCCTCTGTTGTCCTTTCACGTTCACTTCTTCCTAACTGCAACAGCTTTCCGCTATTATCAATTTTCCTTTATATTCCCAATTTTATTTTTATTTATAATATTAACCTTTCACCTCACTTTCTAATTGCCTTCAGCATGCCCTCTGGCCCTTTATCTTTAGAAAGGAAACTTTCCTTCCTGTGTCATCCAAAACATCTGTCTCCTGCCTACTTTTACTCAGCACAAGTTGCTGGTACTGGCACTGGGTCCAACCACAAAGCTAAGGCACAACAAGGATGTACAAGGCAGGCTCTGGTACCAAGGCCCACCTGAAACTAGCCCAAAGCCCACTTGTAGGTCCCAACCCACCTTAGTCTGTTTTTACACATCTAACCTCCTCGTTTGACTCCACTAGTGGGGTTTTTTTAACACCTAGAGTTCAAAGGTCAGTTGGCAACTTGAGGAGGCTGTTTTGTGAGTGAAAAGCTGGGGAAAGGAATGCATACGCACAAAAACAAATCCCTCTGGGTCACAGGGATATCATTTACTCACTTTTCCTTGTGCTTCTTTCAGTTGTTTTTCAGCTGTCGCCTGCTTTATGTTTGCTTCCCTCACCATTTTGTGTGCTTCCTACAAGAACAAACATTTGCATGGTATATAAACACTTTTGCATGGGTTTTCCTGCCACATGAAAACAGTAAGCTATTAAATGTGGCTCTTTTTTGTCTTTATAAAGAATAGATAGCAGGGATAAGATTTTGAAGTCACCCAATCACACAGCTGCTTTTCACATTGCTTTTGAAAGTCTCAAGTGACAGACAGGCAAATCGCCCATACCTTAAAGATAAGCGACGGAAAGTGCTGGAAACAATGTTTGAGTCCGAGGTCCAATCAGGAGAGACAGCTACTTTGCGGTTTGATTGCCATTCAAAAGGCAACAATATAGCTATTCCACCCAGGGAACCCGCCATTTATTTGGAGAAGCATGGCTTGGACAATTTTGACTACACAACCACATTTACAGGCATGAGCACACACACCCTGGTGAATCTGCTGTCAGTCACCCCAACTGGTGAAGAAATTTGCTTCATTTTTAGTAGATGAGCTCACAAGAATAAACTACTTCCCAAACTTCCCATTTTTGAAGGTGGGATGGGGGAAGACATTCAAGCACATCCTGAAATGGCAACCTCAATCCGAAGCGTGTTATCACAGAAAAGTATCCAAACAAACCTCAAAGAGGCTGGCAGTAAGTTCTTCCAATTCCTGTCCGAGTTGGTCGCGCACTTTAGAAAGCCTCTCGCATTCTTCATCTTTCAGTTTCAGCTCCTAAGAAAAAGAAATGGGTGACTTTGAGAGTTATAATTTATGACTTTTCCAACCCTGGGCAGAAGAGAGATGTTTGGACCAAACCAGACACGATATAGCAGCCATGTGCCTTTTACTCACGTGTCTGCTTTCTTCAGGTGTAAAGGGCAGTGGCGTTACATGAAATGGAATATGCAGGCAAGAATGGGAGACTGAGTTCCTTTCTGCTCTTTTCTCCTGATGGTGGTCTCATACCAGAAGCAAGTTGTGCTGGAGACAAAAGTGCTTGAAGCAATGGGGCACAGCAAGGAAAGAGAGGAGAAGCTATCACTGTCCTTCTGCTCTTGTGCTCTACATTTTCAAAAGAAACAGGGTCCACAGCTTCTTATGGGTTGCCTTGTTGCCCCTTGCTTGTCTTTTGCTGGAACAGAAACCTTGCTCCATACAAGCTCTTCATGGGAATTGCTACTGGTGCATAGCCAGTAGTTTCAGCTTGATGATATACTTTCAGGCAAAGTAGGAATCGCAGCAAAACAACCCTTGCCTCTCCCCCCAAAGACATCAAGAATGAACCAAAATGGAAACAATCCCTTCACCTTTTCATCTGCCAGTGTTAGTAAGTATACAGCACTAGGGGGCAGCCAATATTTAGAAGACATTCGTGACAAGCTCACACAGAACAGAAAACAAAGAGTTATATCTCCAGGAGGGTAACAGGATACTTTCGGGATGATGGATAAGATTTGCAAAGGTTTGCAAAGCTCACTCACAAGCAACTCGGCAAAATTGCAAAGTAGCAAAGGGTTTCATTTTGAAGGCAAGGCGAGCTGAAAAGGCAGTTCCAAGGCCCGTTCCTTAGAAAGAGCCCTGTTTACGTGAATAGGGCTACTCTGGACTAAGCAGCTTGAAGATTGGGAGGTGAGAAGTCTTGGCTTAAAGCAATGCTGACCTGGCCAAAACAAGAAAACAGAAACCAAGCAGAAGGATAATTCCTTCTCTTTCATGACATCAATGCCTACATTGTACAGCATCTCCACAGGCTATGGCCATATGTGATTTATATGAGTGAAGGGAAAACCCAAGACTTGCATCACTTTTCCAACGAAAATCAGTCAACCGAAGTTCATTTTATAGATACAGAACTGAAGCCCTGAGATGTACGGATGAAGGACAATATACACATTTAACAACATCAACATCCTCACCATCAGGATACTGAAGTGAAAATAATATTCATTTTAAAAGAGATTGAATGATTAAGCTTGGCTAAATAAGCCTATGTGATTAGCAAGAAAATTGGGGGGGGGGGACGACTTTTAACAGCACGTTCTTAGAGGCCTGTTAGAAAATAAGAAAAAGAGTAATGATAGCTTTAGCAAAATGCCCTTTTGGCTATTCATAACTACCGTATTTTTCGCCCCATAAGACGCACTTTTTCCCCTCCAAAAATGAAGGGGAAATGTGCCTGCGTCTTATGGGGCGAATGCAGGCTTTCGCTGAAGCCTGGAGAGCGAGGGGGGTCGGTGCGCACCGACCCCTCTCGCTCTCCAGGCTTCAGGAAGCTCTGCGCAACCCTCGGGAGACCGGCTCCGAGGGTTGTGCAGAGCTGCCTGCAATCCCGGGTCTACGCCGCCATCCCGAGCGGTGCGCTAAGTCCTGCCCCGCTCGGGATGGCGGCACAGAGCTGCCTGCCCTCGCGGGACTGCAGGCGGGTCTACGCCGCCATCCCGAGCGATGCGCTAAGTCCTGCCCCGCTCGGGATGGCGGCACAGAGCTGCCTGCCCTCGCGGGACTGCAGGCGGGTCTACGCCGCCATCCCGAGCGATGCGCTAAGTCCTGCCCCGCTCGGGATGGCGGCACAGAGCTGCCTGCCGTCGCGGGACTGCAGGCGGGTCTACACCGCCATCCCGAGCGGTGCGCTAAGTCCCGCCCCGCTCGGGATGGCGGCACAGAGCTGCCTGCCGTCGCGGGACTGCAGGCGGGTCTACGCCGCCATCCCGAGCGGTGCGCTAAGTCCTGCCCCGCTCGGGATGGCGGCACAGAGCTGCCTGCCGTCGCGGGACTGCAGGCGGGTCTACGCCGCCATCCCGAGCGGTGCGCTAAGTCCTGCCCCGCTCGGGATGGCGGCACAGAGCTGCCTGCCCTCGCGGGACTGCAGCCGGGTCTACGCCGCCATCCCGAGCGATGCGCTAAGTCCTGCCCCGCTCGGGATGGCGGCACAGAGCTGCCTGCCCTCGCGGGACTGCAGGCGGGTCTACGCCGCCATCCCGAGCGATGCGCTAAGTCCTGCCCCGCTCGGGATGGCGGCACAGAGCTGCCTGCCCTCGCGGGACTGCAGGCGGGTCTACGCCGCCATCCCGAGCGATGCGCTAAGTCCTGCCCCGCTCGGGATGGCGGCACAGAGCTGCCTGCCGTCGCGGGACTGCAGGCGGGTCTACGCCGCCATCCCGAGCGGTGCGCTAAGTCCCGCCCCGCTCGGGATGGCGGCACAGAGCTGCCTGCCGTCGCGGGACTGCAGGCGGGTCTACGCCGCCATCCCGAGCGGTGCGCTAAGTCCCGCCCCGCTCGGGATGGCGGCACAGAGCTGCCTGCCCTCGCGGGACTGCAGGCGGGTCTACGCCGCCATCCCGAGCGATGCGCTAAGTCCCGCCCCGCTCGGGATGGCGGCACAGAGCTGCCTGCCCTCGCGGGACTGCAGGCGGGTCTACGCCGCCATCCCGAGCGATGCGCTAAGTCCTGCCCCGCTCGGGATGGCGGCACAGAGCTGCCTGCCCTCGCGGGACTGCAGGCGGGTCTACGCCGCCATCCCGAGCGATGCGCTAAGTCCTGCCCCGCTCGGGATGGCGGCACAGAGCTGCCTGCCCTCGCGGGACTGCAGGCGGGTCTACGCCGCCATCCCGAGCGATGCGCTAAGTCCTGCCCCGCTCGGGATGGCGGCACAGAGCTGCCTGCCCTCGCGGGACTGCAGGCGGGTCTACGCCGCCATCCCGAGCGATGCGCTAAGTCCTGCCCCGCTCGGGATGGCGGCACAGAGCTGCCTGCCCTCGCGGGACTGCAGGCGGGTCTACGCCGCCATCCCGAGCGATGCGCTAAGTCCTGCCCCGCTCGGGATGGCGGCACAGAGCTGCCTGCCGTCGGGGGACTGCAGGCGGGTCTACGCCGCCATCCCGAGCGGTGCGCTAAGTCCCGCCCCGCTCGGGATGGCGGCACAGAGCTGCCTGCCGTCGCGGGACTGCAGGCGGGTCTACGCCGCCATCCTGAGCGGTGCGCTAAGTCCTGCCCCGCTCGGGATGGCGGCACAGAGCTGCCTGCCTTCGCGGGACTGCAGGCGGGTCTACGCCGCCATCCCGAGCGGTGCGCTAAGTCCCGCCCCGCTCGGGATGGCGGCACAGAGCTGCCTGCCGTCGCGGGACTGCAGGCGGGTCTACGCCGCCATCCTGAGCGGTGCGCTAAGTCCTGCCCCGCTCGGGATGGCGGCACAGAGCTGCCTGCTCTCCCAGGACTGCAGGCGGGTCTACGCCGCCATCCCGAGCGGTGCGCTAAGTCCTGCCCCGCTCGGGATGGCGGCACAGAGCTGCCTGCCTTCGCGGGACTGCAGGCGGGTCTACGCCGCCATCCCGAGCGGTGCGCTAAGTCCTGCCCCGCTCGGGATGGCGGCACAGAGCTGCCTGCCTTCGCGGGACTGCAGGCGGGTCTACGCCGCCATCCCGAGCGGTGCGCTAAGTCCTGCCCCGCTCGGGATGGCGGCACAGAGCTGCCTGCCTTCGCGGGACTGCAGGCGGGTCTACGCCGCCATCCCGAGCGGTGCGCTAAGTCCTGCCCCGCTCGGGATGGCGGCACAGAGCTGCCTGCCCTCCCGGGACTGCAGGCGGGTCTACGCCGCCATCCCGAGCGGTGCGCTAAGTCCTGCCCCGCTCGGGATGGCGGGGCAGAGCTGCCTGCCCTCCCGGGACTGGTGCACTTCTCCCCATCGCCAGCCCCACAAGCTCGGGGGACAGCGGGGAGGCAGAGCGTGCCTTCCCTCTGTTCCCCGACCTGGTTCTTCCAGCCCCGCACCTGGGGGGGGGAAATAAATTTTTTTTCTTTATTTCCCCCCCAAAAAACTAGGTGCGTCTTATGGGCCGGAGCGTCTTATGGGGCGCAAAATACGGTATGTATTTTAACACTTAAAGTATGCTGTACCTGAAGGATAGTACTGTTAGAACCTGTATAAATCACTGAATTGACAAATATTTGTAGTTTAAATTGCTTTACTATTCATAGGGAGGGGGTACAGGGCAATGAAACACTCTCCCTTGAACGACTGAAATTCATACTGACAATTTATCTCACAACCTTTGAAATTCCATCAAACGTTGCCCATGCAGCTTGAAGCCAGTCTTCATCATCACAGAGATATGCCACTGTCATCCATGCACTTTCCACACTAAATTACTGCAATGAACTTTATGGGGTCATATTACACCTATCTTACACCGATTTTACAGCATCTCTGTTACTTACTAGACTCTTTCCAGGCCCTGTTAAAGGTACTTTAACATAAAGCCTTAAGTGGGTCCAGGTCATGGAAAGTCTTCTATAAGAAGTCCTAACTCTCCCCCACCATATACACATGTTTTGTTCAGATGCAAGATTAGATTCTGCAATCAACCCAATGAGAGGCTATTCCATATAGGCCTTGTTATTTGCCTCCTTTTCAGAGACAATCAATCACATTTTTATTCTTCTGGAATGTTAGAGTGCAAAACCTCTTGATCAAGACTGAAATTTGAAGATCTGTCTGCTTCTATTTTAAATCTTTTACCCTTGGGGTGCCTTCCAACTGATTTTACAAGTTTTATTTTTATTAAGTGCCTCGTGAACAATTTTCAATATACCAATGACGTTAAGAGAATAAATAAAGGAAGTCTGGAAGTTTGCACAAACTCCAAGATTTTCAGGATGCTGAATTCTGCGCTCAACAGTAAACTGCACTTACACAGAACTGAAAAAACATACCATATACATTAATCTTACCCTCTGAGCTTTAGCAAGTTCCTCTTTTAATCTTTCATAGCCCTTTTCTCTGACTTCCAAAACCGATGGGCTCCGTAGGCGAGACAGACTGTCTGTGCTCAGTCCCAAAACATCATCACTTCCTTCAGAGGAGTCCGTTATGGTTGCTCCCTGCAAAAATTCTCTCTCGGCATTGCTACTTGCCTTTCTGGAATTATCATATTTGGACGAAGCACCTTGGAGTCCCGAGGTAGAACAAGGAATGGTTTCTGTAACATTGATGCTGAAAGAAAAAGGCATACATATTTTAGCAAGGTATACTGCTGCACATAAAGGATTATTATTAAAAAACAAAACACAGACGAACACATACACCAGAAAGCGACTTACAACAGAGCTTGCTTAGATCATCAAGAGAAGATTTTCACAACCAACCTGATACCTGATGCTTCTGCACAATTGAGGTGCCTAGGAGATGAATAGACGGGTTGTGTAGGAAGATCAGAGACGTTCAGGGCAGTCGGCTGAATTGGCGTGGAGCACACAGCTGAGGCATGAAGCCGGTAGATGACCGTGGGTGAGGTAGTTTGTTCAGAAGCACTAGATTCATACACTCCTAGAAGATCTGGAGTGGTGGGCGAGGCTAGATTCACTTCATGAAAACCTTCCAGGGTGTCGTTGGCCATAATAAAAGATTCATCATACGAAGTCCTAAAATGAGAATAATTTTTTGAATTATTACACTACATCAGCTGTATTGCTTGTTTACCTGAGATGACCCTTAGGAAACGGAGAGGCAAACAGTGTGGCCAGATATGGCGACATTGGATGACAGCTAAGTCATACTTAGTAGTTCCATTGACATAAATCTCTTAAGCCATTGGGTGGTACCCAACTAAACAATTCCACTAGTGCAAGTGCTTTTAGCAACAGAATCCCCTCCCAGCACAACCCCTAAATCTGCTCTAGAGCACTGTTTCCCAAACTTGGGTCTCCAGCTGTTTTTGGACTACAAGTCCCATCATCCCTCACCAATGGTCTTGCTAGCTAGGGATGATGGGAGTTGTGGTCCCAAAAAACAGCTGGAGACCTAATGTATCGGTGTGGGGAATCAGCATGGGGCAGGGGCTGAAGCAATGCAGATGGGAAACCCAGCTTCACATTCCCATTCAGATGTAAAGTCTAATGGTGCCTCCCTTTCAAGGGTACTATGATGTTATGCTGCTGCTCTGAGATGCTTAGAAAAAGGAGAGGATAACAACACATATAGGATACCATGGGATGATGGTAGGTTTAAACCAAAAATAGGAGAACCGCTGAATGATAGCTATGAGCTTTCAGATAATTTTATGCAGGACAAATGGAGAAAGCTCCAACTATGGAAAAGATGTGTTTGCCGGGGTGTGTGGGTGGGAGGAAAGAGATTCTGCTGCTTACTAACATGAAGGTAAAAGCTTAATATCTATTTCAGTCATTTAATCCTTTTTTTTCCACAAGTATATTGCAGCTTAGTTCTATTCAAAATGTTATTTTTGCTCCTATTGCATACTGCGCGCAGACGTGGCGTGCGATAAATTGCTACCCTGACAACTGTACTCCAGCTTTTGACTGTCGAAGAAAATAACCCAAGAAACAGCCACACAAAAGAAACACTGTAATTTTCTGTGGAATGCGGCTTCATCTCCCAACTGCCAAAGTGTTCTGCCAAGAAACCCCCCACTAAGTCTGCGCAGTAAACAGGGACTTCCTGGTATTCCTACTGGTTTTCTAGAGGCACACACTCTGTCCAGTCTCCCTCCCATCTCATCTCAAATGGTTGCTTTGTAAGGAAGAAGAAAGCCTGAATATACAGCTTGCACAAACTTGCATAATATCTCCTTTTAAAAACGTAGTCTTCTACGGTTGTGCTTAACTAAACGCTCAGTTTCTATACGACAGTAATAAAACTTAAGCCAGGCATCCCCAGCCTTCGGCCCTCCAGATGTTTTGGACTACAGTTCCCATCATCCTTCACCAATGGTCCTGTTAGCTAGGGATCATGGGAGTTGTAGGCCAAAGCATCTGGAGGGCCGCAGGTTGGGGATGCCTGACTTAAGCACACAAGGAGAAAAGTGTAGCTACACTTTCAGTTCTTGCCTACAGTGGATACGGTGCTCTCCTTTTTTCTTACAGCCTACATAAATGAGAATTAAAGCTTCTTTTAATGTTCACAGGCACACAAATTACTTTTTGTAACCAAGTCTGAACCTTGTGGTTTTCTATATTGCCTACCCGAAAAGACCAATTTCCATGGATCACAAGTCAAATATACAGAACTGATATAAGCTGGAAACTGCAGGACAATTCCTCACCCTGAAAGTATGGTTGGCAAGGCAAAACTACTGCAAACCCAACAGCTCAGAAATCACTATGTTTCTGCAAGTACCGTGCATGTTGTTGTTTAGAGGGAAATATTCAAAAGAGTTCTCCATCTCGTAATAAATTTTCAATTCATTCCTCTGTCATGAATGGCATGAGCCTTGCTGAAATGTAGGGATAGCAAATGTAGGTCCCCCTCCAGATGTTGCAGAGCCCCAACACCCATCACCCCTACCATTGGTAATGCTGGCTGGGGCTGGTGAAATATAAACCAACAACATCTGTTGTTGGCTAGCCAAATTGGCTAACTCTGCTCTAATGATTGAATCTTTATTTGCGGCAGCCATCGGCCATAGCAATAAAACAAGAAATAAAAAGTCAATTATATAAAATACATTTTAGGGTTTTGAATCAATAGTCAAATAGTGGATCTTATTCTAAAACCTTGCAAACTTTGCTGTCACCTGCTCATCTTGATCTGCCAAGAGAAAGGACACGGTGGCAGTGGTTGGGCGACCCGGAATGGACAATAAAAGAGGGATGATATTCTCATTCCTCAAGTCTTTATAAAGAGTGCAAGCCAGAAGGGCATGGCCACTGATTCGGTACTGCCATCTCCACAGGGATATAAGCATTTTTCGTGTGGAATCTGTTGGAATCATCCCTCAAGTACAGCTGAGGGCAATATATGCAATCTTGCAAGAGCAAAAGCATGTCTATATTTTAGAATTGCTAGTTATGCAGATAGGGTGCCAGAGATTCGAAATGGGAAGGTGTAATCAAATCAGTAGTGTGGGTCAGAAAAATTTTCAGTGCTTTTATTTTCCCAAAAATACATAGAGAGAAGATAGATATTCATTTCATAAGCTCATTAGTAGCAATGACTGGATGACAATTACAAATATGGTCTTTGGGAGGTTTGACAGTATCAAATTTTTAGCTTTGTTTATTAAATACAAGTGAAACAAATATTCTAAGTTAGATCATTCTCTAGGGCAGAGCTTTCCACACTTTTCAGGTTGGTGAAACACTTTTTAGACGTACATCACTTTGCGGCACAGTAATTCAGTTTTACTTAGCAAACCACAGAGGTTAAACTAATCCCTTTCCGCCCCGGGAGGAGAGCAGGGAGTGTTTGTGTCACACACCTACACAGTGCAGCCGACACACTAACGTGTCGCGACACACAGCTCGGAAAGCTCTGTTCTAGGGCATCTGAACATTTTCCAAAGCAAAGCACCCCAATTTGGATAGGAAGATTTTCCAGAATTATTTTCAGAATGTCCACAGCTAACCAGAAGACATAACTTGACCATACCGTGCCTTTCTTCAATACTCAATATTTACAGTAGAATCTGATGTCCTTTGACTCAGTGTGTTTGACCAGGCTTAATCCCTAAAAATCGTCTTATGAACATCTTTAAAAATAACAACTATATAAAAATCATGAGGGTCAAAGCTTCCCAAGGCACTGCATTGCTAAAGCTTTGTTTTATACAGTCAGTAATCCAAACCCCCAAGGGAGCTGGTTGTTACCTGATGCAACTCCTGAATTCCCTTCCCCCACCAAGGACATCTTGAGGCTTGAGGGTTTTTAGCAAGACAGGCAGCTGCATTCAGACAAAGGATGTGGAATGCACGTAATTGACACTGAAGAGGATGTAAACAAATTACAGTAAATAATTTAATGTTTCTAGAGACAACAATGCACAAAAACCTCTATTCGTATTTTACAGCTAAGCACTGTCTTAGAATTCAACTGTTAGCAAAAAGAAATGGCGAGGAAAGAGATTACTCCAGAAACTATTGTAGCAGGATGGTTCAAGTAGTGCAGATATAGCTCAATTCCAGGAACAGGCATCTTAAGATATTCATTTTACCTCCAGAAGCAAAAATGAAAAAAGCAGCATGCTATCATTAAGAGCAATGACAAACCTAGACAGCATCTTAAAAAGCAGAGACATCACCTTGCCGACAAAGGTCCGTATAGTTAAAGCTATGGTTTTCCCAGTAGTGATGTATGGAAGTGAGAGCTGGATCATAAAGAAGGCTGATCGCCAAAGAATTGATGCTTTTGAATTATGGTGCTGGAAGAGACTCTTGAGAGTCCCATGGACTGCAAGAAGATCAAACCTATCCATTCTGAAGGAAACCAACCCTGAGTGTTCACTAGAAGGACAGATTCTGAAGCTGAGGCTCCAATACTTTGGCCACCTCATGAGAAGAGAAGACTCCCTGGAAAAGACCCTGATGTTGCGAAAGATGGAGGGCACAAGGAGAAGGGGACGATAGAGGACGAGATGGTTGGACAGTGTTCTCGAAGCTACTAGCATGAGTTTGACCAAACTGCAGGAGGCAGTGGAAGACAGGAGTGCCTGGCGTGCTCTGGTCCATGGGGTCACGAAGAGTCGGACACGACTAAACGACTAAACAACAACAACAAATGGGTAACAAAAAATGGACACTTTTGATCACCTCCTCATAGTCATGCCAGAGACAGATAAGGGAGGGGGGGCATGCAAGCCCCCAAGTCTTGTTCCTGCCATGATCAACTATGGTTGAGCATGACTTCCCAACTGGCCAATTTACACACAATTTGATCCTAGCATTCGGCATTGCTCTAGTCTGGAAGTGTCCTTGTCTTCATTGTGAAAAGATGAATTAGTCAAGTACTGTACAAATAAGAGTAGCAACAAACTCCTGCTCAGACAAGTAACGCCCTCTTCCAGGATACTCCAATCCATTCAATGCCACCCCCTTTTCTATTTGTACCTTTCAAGTCCACTCAGCATGCTCAGCTTTAGCCAGGCTGGGTTTTTTTGGGTGGGGGGCAGCTCTTAGGCTATTTCTTCTCAAATATGTCCTGTACTTCTGGGAACCAAGCCAATCATTCTCTCTTGCTTCAGTGGCCTCATTTTGGCTAAGATCCTGTCAGCACTCACCAGCCAAACCAGCTATTAGAGGGAGTGAGTTACACTTTCAGGTAACAAAGAAATGAATACAAGAACCAGTTTTGTGCTCATTCGGATGTAAAACAGACAAAACAACTTTGTGTTCTTACCAAGCATTGCATGGTGATGGAAACGCCAATTTCAGAAGTAAAAAGGACCTTAGAACTTCTATTGAGATAGTTATGCCATGTTTTGTCACCATTATGATATGGCAAATGAGTCATTTTATGTAAATTACTGCCAGAGTAGTTCTACGCTCTCAAAGTCAGCTTAAGCCTCATGTGTAAAGACAATCTAAGAAACAAGGAAGTTCCAATATTTAAATCTCTAGTGAAACAGTGACGGAAAGTTGTAAAAACACTTTAAAAAACAAACCACCATTTAAAGCTTATTTATGTTTTAGTTCTATAAACAGGGTGAAAGTGATATGGTTTAATCAGCACTCAAGGCTTGCTTACACAATGCATTAGCCTCTGAAGAGACCTTAAAACATGTTTCGGTGTCACATGTGTCAAACGTTGCAAGCTAACTAAAGGAAAGAGGCTTTGAATACAAAAGGCTTTGGACTGGCCTCTGTACAATTTCTGGGTAAGTGGCTAATAAATTATATTATGGACTTTAGCTTGGTAAGCACCAGACATTGGAGTCATGGACACAGTTCTCCAAAGATAACACCACACAACACGCAAGCACAGGGTCAATCCACATTTTCTGAAAGCACATGTGACACAGAGCTAATTAAGAGGGTACAGTGGTACCTCAGGTTAAGTACTTAACCTGAAACTGTTCTTAACCTTGTGATAGGAATTTTATGGTTTTAGATATATAGTAATGTTCATAACTGCACATACATAGATCAGTACAGGAAGGCCAACCTGGAACCATTTTGATTCCTAAACTGACCAAATCCTTTCTCTGCAAGGTTAAAAATGGAAAAGCCTCCCCATTGTCTCTTCCTTTAATCTGTGTTTGAATAAGGTGTGAGCCTGTGACCTGGCCCAGGAAATAAGTATTTTAGCATTACAAAAGAATGGCCAGGCTCCCCAGAAAATCCAATCAAGTAACCTGCTAGACAGGAGATAAACAAGGAGAAGAGAAAAACAACATTTAAATTTCTGTGATGTAGGTGGGATGTATCTGAGGGGTGGTCTTAGGTTACACCCCTTCTGTGATGTATGCATAATGTTTCTGGGGGTGGTCCTGATCTAGAGAAGGGGAATTTCAAAAGTCTTTATAAGGCCTTGCAGGCCATTGTTCTGGGTTCTCTTCCTCTCCTGCGTGTGAGGGGAGTACCCTGTTGCAACAGATCAATAAAGATCAAGCTTACTGGCTGCTTTGCTTCTCAATATTCTCTGGTTGGCCTCTGTTATTTTCTCCTACCAATAGGGAACCTATGTAAGGACTCTATATGGGCTCTTGGATACCCCATAAGGGAAAAGGGCATATTTTTTATTTACAACAACCTGAAGCACCACTTTAGCTAATGGGGCCTCCTGCTGCCGTCACGCCGCCAGAACCCGATTTCTGTTCTCATCCTGAAGCAAAGTTCTTAACCTGAAGCACTATTTCTGGGTTAGTGGAGTCTGTAACCTGAAGTGTATGTAACCTGAAGCGTATGTAACCTGAGGTACCACTGTACTTCAGTAAGGTATGAGATAGAAACTCTGTTCAGTTTCCCAGCTACATCCTAAAGTCATAAAACTTACAAAGTTTTAAGTTCTTAAAATATAAATCATTTTAAACATGCATAATAGAAAGAGTCTATGACCACATCATACCTTACATAATATATTCATTGGAATTTTAATGTAGATAATGACCATTTCAGATACCATTTCAGTTTTCCAGTCCATTAGAATGCTAACTTACATATCAGAAATGAGTGTATCAAAAATGGGAAGGGAAACAGATTTTAAAATATTTTTTCCACTTCTAATAAAAACATAATCTTGCCATTCTTTCCAGTAATGGTCTTCCCTTCAGGGGAAGACATCAGCACTCAGTGCCCATGGGCAGCTGTCGAGACCCCAAATCCCTGGCAAGGTCCAGTGCTAATGTCTGTCTAGCCCCCCACTTTAGGTTTCCCCCCACCTCACTTAGTGCTCTGATCGGCACTGGCTGGCTGTTCTAGGTGCCACACAATTTCCCACAATTCCCCCAATGAAGTGGCACTCTGGGGCATTAAGGGAAATTTAAATAGTGCCCACCCAGGGCTGCAACTGACTGCTGCTAAAGTTGGGTAAGCCAGGGCCAAAAGAGATGAGGATTCGCCAGGAAGGCCCTTTCTCCAGAGAACCCACAGAACCTGCTCATCTTCCAACTTTCTGCCCACCACCAGATTTATAAGGATTTGTGCTTTTCCTGTGTGTGTAGGACAACAGACTGAGAGGTTCCTCAATTCACTTACACAACAGCATTGAAGGGAAAGCTAACTCAAGATATCGCACATTTATATATATATGAAGGATTAATTCTCCGCTAAGTACACAGCATGAACTGATAAACACATGTGACTCGCCAGCAGGCTTTTGCAATTTAGGGCTATTTTTGGCATTTTGAGATTCACAGACGTCTTACACCCACTCTGTGTAGCTGCCCACAAATGCAGAATGCCACATTTAGATTCGGCCTCTGCATGAAAACCCTTAATGAACAGCCTGCAAGACAACCTCATTTATCCCAATCAAGCAAGACATAATCAAATCAGTAGACTTTTAAAAAAAGGAAAAATGTCGGAGGCAAGGGAATAGTTACATCTTTGATGAGGATTCTGGAAGTTTCCCCAGATTCCTGCCATCACTACCTTTGCAACCAATCACCAGAGACTACCTTCATCAACAATAACAACATAAGACAGAAAGCTGCTTTGTGACTTCTCTTGCTGTTTACTATGAGATTCTTTTCTTTTAAAAAAATAATCTAGTTTCAACTGCAGATTTGCACCAGGTTACTACATATTTTAAGAAACATTGTATAAATACAAGTGAGCATTTTAATTTTTTAAAAAATGAGAACTGTTTGAGTGGAAATTTATATGCATTACTAGTGAATTTGCATTAATCCCAATTCAGTGTTCTTCCATTAAGGAATGAGGTTTCTAATCCTGTTTGAAACCCTAATGCCCATTTCTGTCAGATGCAATTTTTTTTATAATAAAAAAGGAAGAAAGAGCAATAACATGTAATTGAATATTTTGAAAAAAGTGTGAATTCAATCACTTTTGTTGTAAGGAAGATAACAGAAATGTAAAGTGAGCCCCTGGTGCGTGAGGAGGAACCGACTATTTCCGGATAGAAGTACAAATGTTAACGGTTGGTTTACTATGGAGTTGAGCTGGTTAAAGATCCTAAGCTTAGAGCTTTACCTATCTTAAATTCCAAAGAATGTGTCTTTCGTTAAATATTTTAAATGTAATCTTCCTAGCAAAATTCTTTCAATCTTTGCCATCTCTGCACAACACAAAGCTATGGGTATTTTTTACTCTGACCAAAGAACGCGACTCCCTTGAGTTAATGTTTATTTGGCAGGAAATGTTCCACTTCTTCTGCTACTCTTATCCTCTACACTTTTAGCGTTAAATCTCAAAGTTTCCATTAAAGCCAAACATTTAAAGAGAAAGTGGTATAGCAGTTAGAATGTTGGACTAGAGCTTTGGAAAATCTATACCCAGCTGTGAAGTTAACTGGACAATCTTGGGCCAGGCTCTCAGCCTATCCTGCCACTCAAGGTTGTTGTGAGGAGAAGAATGCACAACATCTTCAGCACTCTTGAGGCAAGAGGGACATCGGTGTGATAATAAAATAAATCTCCTGCACCTCTGTATTAGGCAAAAAGCAGCAAGACTGTATAGAATTAAACCCTACATGAAGAGGTCATTATTCAGTGATAGATGCTATGTTTTGCATGCAGAAAGTTGTGGATTCAGTCCATGAGACAGTCTGATAAAAGTTCTCTGATAGAAGGTGGCTAGCAGAGACACTGGAGAGCTGCTATCAGTCAGAGTAGATAGTAAAAAAAGTTAAAGGGCCGCTGGACGGTTAAGTCCAGTCAAAGGTGACTCTGAGGTTGCAGTGCTCATCTCACTTTCAGGCCGAGGGAGCCGGCAGTTGTCCACAGACAGCTTTCCAGGTCATGTGGCCAGCATGACTAAACTGCTTCTGGCGCAACAGAACACCGTGACGGAAACCAGAGCGCATGGAAATGCCATTTACCTTCCTGCCACAGCAGTACCTATTTATCTACTTGCACTGGTATGCTTTCAAACTGCTAGGTTGGCAGGAGCTGGGACAGAGCAATGGGAGCTCACCCCGTCATGGGGATTCAAACCGCCGACCTTCTGATCAGCAAGCACAAGAGGCTCAGTGGTTTACAAATGGCAGTTTGTGTATTCAATAGTAGGTTTGTGAGGTTATTATGAAGGATGGCTTGCTTGTTTCTTTTCATAGTATCATGGACATGTAAACACTACAAACATGTATTTGGTGCATGTTACAAATCAAGTTGCTCAGTGGCTCTGCTAGGTCACTGAGCCACTTCTCGATAAGCACCTAATCCACTGAGCCAATGGCTCAGCGGGGCTATATCACTAACTAAGAACAACTTGCTAGATCACATGAAACAGGCAGTGCAATGAACCAAGGTGATCTTGGAAACAGAGTGAGGGCTAACGGAAGTGCAGGACTTATATCAGGCAAGCAAAACACAACTTTGTGGCTGCATAATGTTACCTACTAACTCAAACCCTAAGGCCAGAAATACTGTTAAATCAATTAGGCCCAAACTCCAAATGACAGCTATAATGTCCCCTCCCCCTTTTTCCAGATTACAGTCATACCTTGGGTTACAGACACTTCAGGTTGCGCATTTTCGGGTTGTGCACTGCACCGAACCTGGAAGTAGTGGAACGGGTTACTTCTGGGTTTCGGTGCTTTGCGCATGCGCAAAAGCGCCAAATTGCGACCCGCGTGTGCGCAGGCGCGGTGCTGCGCTGCAGGTTGTGAACGCTGTGGGTTGCGAACATGCCTCCCACACGGATCACATTCGCAACCCGAGCATCCCCTGTATTACATTGCCCCCTAAATCTCTCTTCCTCCCCAATCATTATCAGCTGCTCAGTCTGACTAGTGGTACTGCTCCTGAGACCAACCAGTTCTCAGACAGTATGAAGAACTGCTGCTGCAGGTAAACAAATGAGACAGTAGCCTATGTATCCAAGGAGCATGGCAACCAGTGAGAAACAGCAGTTGACAGAGAATGTGCATGGCAATGAGGCTATGAATCAGGACTAGATTCCTAGGCAAGCTAGGGGTAATACTGTTTACTACTTGCATTGGGCAAATTAAATTTGCATACCTGTGCCATAGCAATCTGTGCAGAGTACAAGGCTACTTTTCAATGTGCACTATTAGAATATCCATTAACTTGCTTCTAGGTCATTTTAAAAATCTTCAAAATATATTTGTTTTCAGAGTGCTAAGGAGATGTCATGATACTCAAAATATGTTTTGCTCTAACGAAAATGACAATTCTAAGGTACACTTGAATATTCTCCACTAAATATGGCCCTTCTAAAATGAGATTTGAGTATTAAGTGTCAGCTGCAAGTTGCATGGACATTAGTTATTTATTAAAAGCATAATGACTAGGATAAATTATTTATCCCTCTTTATTCTCAAGGTAATGTTAACCTAGCGTAACAGAACTCTAGCACTACTAAATGGCCTTGGGGGGTGGAATAGACAAAGGACTTAAGGGGGGGGCAGATAAAGGGTGATGTGACCATGCACAGAAAACAAGAAACATATATAAACTGCCAGAAACATAAAAAGCACACAATTTTGTTTTAATTTCTGCATACCAACCCCCTTGTTTCATGTATAATAGATTAAACTTATGCAGTAATGACATTCATATGCATGCATTATCAACCTTTCATCTATGTTAGAAGCAATTGTCAAAGAACCATACATTATTTCTTTTTTTATTTTTAATGCCCTAGCATTTATGAACCAAGCAGACAAGGAAGAACTTGTACAAATGAGAGACACAAGACCTATCAAAATAAAAGTTGCTTTCACAACTTTTTCAAACCAAACACTGCTTCAGAAAATAGTTGTTTTGTTCCCCACAAGCCACCATCCAGAACTTTTAACATTAACTGTGAAGGAACAGAGACTCCATTTATCCTTCCTTCAACTTAACCTCAATTTCATAATACTGTTACCTTAAATCTGTAGTACTTACAGTATTGGTAATCTCCAGTTACAAGGTATTAGCATGCTATTGAAAGTAGGTCTCCTATTGATAAATTGTTCTAGACATCACAATGGACACTTTAATTTTAAGAACAACGGACACATTCTGCTTTACATCCAGCAGAACTGTCAAGTTCGTATCAAAACTTTAAAGATGATGTTTTAATGAAAAACCAACAATGTTTATCTCTAGGAACAAAGTTTTACTGTCAACTCTTCATGAAGAGTAATTCCAATCTGTTCTCCATGTTGATTTTTAAAGAAATAGTTACCAGCACCTTCCCATTCCCTTCATGAAATTTGCCTCTTAAATTCATTTGACTTCGTTTCTTATGCAAAGCCTTCTTTAACATCCTCCCAAATTCTAGTCCCCCTTCAGTCAAGATCAAGTTCAGAATAAGTTGTGCTAATTAAACTTGCATATATTGCCCTTGTATAATTTATTCTGCTTTCAAGATGGAATATAGGGGAAGACAGCTGGGAACAGCATTAAATTATGTAGCCGGCAGAGCCGGGGAAGCAGGGCATAGAAACAACAAACGCTCTTGGAGAATACAGCAGACGACTGGCTGGCCAGACATCATTATGGCTGCCACAGGGTTGCAAACATTACTCTGCACGTTTGCAGGCTTTCCAACTTGCAAGGGCTGGCTTTCTGAAAAACAACAGAAAGACTGACTGTGCAAAATGTGGCCGTCTGCAGATGGCCGGGCCACAGGCGGTGAGTGCTGGGAACCTCATAGGGTGTTTAGAATGAATGCAAAGTCACTTAAAAGAGTGTCAAGGGTTTAAAAACCATAGATCCTGGGTGTCCAACCCTCTCTTAAGAAACACCGTTAAATGCAGTGCTATCTAGGGAGCTGCATCAGGTTACCCCCCCTCCATCAAATACTATCTTCATTCACCCCTTCTAGCATCTAAATTGGTGCCATCGGTATAGGGTTGTTAGACACCCTCCTTGATGAATGCACTAAGGTGGGGGAGGAGAGAAAGAGCCGCGCCTGAGCATATTTGGGCAAGGTGACTCCGTCGAGTTTGAGGAACGGCCACCCAGATGGGCTTGGAAGTGATCTTGGAGGCAGAAGGGCGCCTCTCCTCCATGGGTGCCTAGCAAAACACAGCAGGGACGGAGGCGGCGGCGGGGAAGGGAAGGGCCTCCCCTCCAGGCGTCCCGGCTGCTCGGGAGCTGCGTGTTTCGGGTGCCCCGCGGAGAGGAGGAGCCCCCGACGGGGTGGGAGGCAAGAAGGTGCCACAGGTGGGGCTGGGGCGCCCCGGAGAGCCAGAGTTGCAGAGAAGGACAGAAAAGGCTTACCTGCCTAGCCGAGTGAGACGCTTCCCTGCCAAAGGCGGCGGCGGCGGCGGCTCCCTGCGCTGCTCCTTCTTCCTTCGGCGGCTGCAGCCAGTCTCTGATAACAAGAGGGCAAGCGGAGAGGCGGGGAGCCGCCGCGCATGCGCCCAAGGGGACGCGGCGCCCTCGGGCCGGGCGGAACTCCAGTAATCAGATGCCAGGTAAGAAGCCGCGGCCCGCTGGGTAGGAGGAGGAGGAGGTCCAGGTAGGCGGCGCCAGAGGGCCCCGCGGGCTCCCCCTGGAGGCTGCGTCCCGTCACTTAAACGCCTGTCCGGGCCCCAATAATGGGGAAGAAGAAGAGAGGCGCAGAAACTCTGCAAAGCTCTCCCTTTGCACTCAGCCGGACAGCTTGCAAATTGTTGTAGCTTAAGCGGTCTGGTTTCTAGCACTTATAAAGGGATAAGCTGATAAGCTACGCAAGCAGGATAAAACATTGTTTTTATATGCAACAACTGCGGAAAGAATGTTACTAGCCCAAAGATGGAAGCAAGAAGATTTACGAATGAAAGAGTGGCAGATGAAATTAATGGACTATGCAGAATTGGCAAAACTGACGGGAAGAATTTGGAACCAGCAGGATCAGGTTTTTCAGAAAGACTGGAATAAATTTATGTTATATTTGAAAGACAACTGTAAACAATTAACATTGCTAGCAGGGTTATAGGAAGTTTTGTAAGGAGAAATTAATCACATTACTTATTGTAGTTAAGTAATTATATAAGGATAAGATTTAGCAGGAATAAGAAAATGCAATATATAGAGATTTGATTTGATTTGAAAACCATCAGTCGGTTAGGAGGGAAATCACAGGCTCTTGGAGCCAGATGTTCTACTTTTGTAAAAAGGTTGCTATGATGTCATGCAAGAAAGTATTCGTAAAAACCAATAAATTTTTTTTAAAAAAAATTAAAAATCACAGTTCTGTGAAAGACAGTTTAAATGCCGCAAAAGTACAGCTTTAAAATCAGATAGCTTTAAAGTCAAATAGATCACTTAGAACAAGCAGATAAAACACCACAGCATCATAACAATTAAAGTAGAGAGCAAAGAAGTAAAACCTATCAGAGAACTAAATCACAACATAATAAAAATTTAAGCGGTGTTAGAAAATAAAGAGAAATTTACATGGCACTGAAAGGACATTAGTGCATTCAGAATTGCAGACTAGAGCTTCCTTTGAGGTAAGACTTCACTTAGAAATCAACCCAAGATAGAAAAACTCCCTTATTCTCAAGACTTGTTAAAACTCAAATATTGCTGTGGCTGTGTTTATTTATATTTTTATATTTATATCAGTATGAGAGTAGTATAATTCTTGGAAATTGACAGTTCAATCCTGTGTATCAGAAATAATAAACTCTACTAAGGTATATGGTGCAGATTCTCTAAAAGTCAGTTTTAAGATTGTAGTTTGAATGTTCGCAGCATACCTGAAGTACTGCCGTGTCAACGAACTACTGGAATAAGTGGTTGATAACAATGTCTGGAGAGGATCCTAAACACATATACATCTAAGTAAATCCTCTCCCCATTTGCTCACACATTTCTGGCAGGCTTTTGTTCTGTCTGGGAAGGGAAATGTCTGCTCTTGCAGCCAGCGTTTTCCTAGACACTGCCAAGAATTGAGCAAGCAGCTGGTGCCCCTGAGCAAAAAGGCCATGGCCCCAATCCAGCAGAGGATCGGGGTACCTACTGCTGCACTCACTGAATACCCATTAGCATCTAAAATGTTAGCAGTGCTAGCAGTTGTAAAAGTGCTGATCTCTTGATGGCTGGCAAAGATGGAGCGTCTCGATTCCCTGTTCTTCCCTCCTAACAGCTACTGTCAGTGCAGAGTGGAGCTTTGCAAATTCATCCCAGGTACTAAACAAGGCAGGCTTGGGGAACCCGTTGCCCTCCAAATGCTGTTGGATTCCAATGCCTGTCAGCGTAGATAGTGACCATGGATGATGGGAGTTGTAGTCCAACAAGAACTGGAGGACCATAGGTTCTCCACCCCTGAGTGCAAGGTACAATTGTCCCCTCTATAGCAGTCCTTTGTACACAGCCAATCTACACACACGAGATCACTCACACAGACTGAAATGCCAGAGTACAGTCATACCTTGGTTTTCGAACAGCCTTGTTCTCGAACGTTTTGGCTCACAAACACATGAGTGTTCTGGTTTGCGAACTACTTTTGGAAGCCGAATGTCTGACAGGGCTTCTGGAACACATTCTGTTCGACTTCCAAGGTATGACTGTACAAAGGTTCTTACTTGGGATAGAGGTGAAATTCAGTTTTGTTTGCATGATCAATGAGAAACTGCCTGTTTCGCATTTCTTGAACCAACACTCAGACTGAAACCCAGCTAGCCTTTGAAATTCACACTTGATGCAGTTCTGCCACCCAACAATGTGTACAAAAATGCATGAACATGGAGAAAGTGAATATGGAGAAAGAAATGCATGTATTAGTGAAACTACTATACAAATATGCATATATTAAAGGAAATTGCCTGTAACGTGTTTAGGTGCATACAACAATTTTCTCATCAGGGGACATACACACTGAAATGCTGGTGAATTTTCATTAAGTTTTGGGGTTTTTTAATTGGATAGTACTGCAAAAATGTGGAGAACTGAATCTAAGAGTAGGAAAATAAGAAACGGGGCAAATTGGCAGATTCATCCATCCCTAGCTCTTGCTGATGGCCTATATGTTTATTAAGTGGAAAACCTGAATGAACTACTGAATTGATGTATCAGAATAAACTACGGTATCTCTGAATACTGGAAAAATAGTCAAGAACAATGTCACTAGCAAAGCCTAAAAAACCCAGTCAATAATGCAACCATTTCATCACATGTCAGACTTAAGTCCTGATTCATTCATCTCGCATATTTACCATGTCATATTATTTATGTTAACTAATTCTACTCTGCATTCCAGACATTGGTCCCTTCAAGCCCCAAATAAATTCCCTGAGCCACGACTTCTCACTAGTTCCACTTGTTTCCAAGGAATGAGCAAGCCTCCTGCCCCACCAGTCAGACCCCTAACCTTCCTCATCTTGTAGGCTTTGGAGGAGAGAGAAAATGCATCACAGAATTCCTAATTCTTCCACCAGGAACCCTGGGCCACCAAAACAAAGCATATCCACATCATGAGTCAGGTTACAGAAAACACACACACAAATGACATGTTCAATGTGCATAATTTATTCTAATTGACTTTTTTTGGGGGGGGTTGTTTTTGTTTTTTGTTTTTGCTATTTTCTGTTAACAGGATTTAGGTTTTTTTTAAAGCCCAGAATCCCAGACCTCACACATCTTCCTATTATACAGTCTTCAGATTAATCACATTATTTTTGTAATGTATTTTCTCCTGATCTCAGCAAGCACTGGAGACAGGCACAGACAGATTGCCTTCAGAAAAAATAAATCAGGCAAAGCAATACCTATTTATTGATCCAATTCCCCTTCACCAAATTGCACAAGTTTTTGAACTTTGCAGAGCAGTTAAGGGTTGCAACCCAAAAAAGGGGGGGGGGTCTCATTTGTTTTTGACACAGGTTGCTCTGTAGCACTTTAAAAGAAGCAGGCTCCTGTTTTTTGAAGTGGTTCTTTACTTCTTCTGCACTAGGCAGATGGCAGAAAGGGGGGGGGGAATCCAAGCTGAAAAAACATCATGGCAAATCATGCCCACGGTTGGTTCTGCATTCAGACCAAAGGGGGTCCTCCTTTGGATAACAAGTGGAGTGATAATTATAGATTAGAAAAGAGCCAGATCAGCAGCTGCTGCTGCTTGCGTTTGTTCCCTGTTGTAGCTGGCAGCAGTAGAGAACTTGGCAAAAACAGGCTTCCAGAAGTGGAAAGACACGTTAACCCCTGTGCTTGTCAGTCCGCTATGGTGAGGACTCCAGGGAGCAATTAAAGCCCTGATAGGCTGTGTGCCTAAGGTGGAGAGGGAAACAAAGTGACCTGAACCCTCCCACGCTTGGGGAGCGCAGAAGGCCTCAGATCATCATCTCCGTGTTTGAGTGATCTCATCAGGAGAGCAGGTTAGTCAATTTTTATTTTGATATCCCTCCGTGCTTGAGTTAACCTAAGTTAACACTTGAACAAATATTTTTGGGGGGGAATTTTTAAACATGCAGCAAAGCCCCATTTACCTCGACCAGTCATGCTATAGCCTTTCTGTGCCTGCATGTGATTGACGTTCTTACGGTGTTTTATTTACACTTGCAATTCTAGGATACACAGTTACTGTACAACACACACAGCAGTTATTTATGGTTGCATTAAAAGTACTGACTGTAGAGGCATTCGGTGGTTGCTTTTCACGATGGGGAGATTATTGTCTGTCTGTGATTATTTAATACTTTTTTTAAAGCTTGCGTGATCAATTTATATGAGCTCGTTTCTTGGGAGGGTGTCATGGAAGGGCCTCAAAGGGGAAATGATGAATAGAGGTGGAATTAATACTCCTTTCCAATATGAGTTTTTAAAATCTATTATTATTATTTTATTATTTTTTTGAAAAGTTTGAGTTATAAATTGAATAAATAATATGGTTTGGAGGCTAATGTACAATCCCATTATCCATTATGTGTGGCTAATAAAACCATGCAAGTCTGCATGCAAGTAAATCCTCTTGAATTTCGTGGGGCTTGCTCCCAGGTTAAGTGTTTAGGGGATTACAGCCTAAATTCCACCATTTTCAGTAAAGCCAGATTGAAGCTCATGTCTTTGTTAGGTGGTTTCTTAAACATGGCCAATGCATACTGCATTACTGCAACTAATGGCTTTTTGCTACTTTTTGCTATCCCAACTGGCTTAATCAGTGCTTTGAAAATGTTTCAGCTAGAGATTTCACTAATGCAGGCATGTCCAACAGGTAGGTCACTGGCTCTCCCCAAAGAAGCTGAACAACTGTGGCTCCCCTAAAAAAAGCTTAACAACTTTGACCTGAACCCCAAGAAAGGGGGTAGATCACTGCCAATTTTTAACTCTGTGAGTAGATGGCAGTCTCTTGAGAGTTGGTCGCCCCTGCACTAATGGAACATTTGCCTTAGTTGGGAAACACGTCTCCTACTGCTGAGTCTACCCGGTGGATGGAAAGCTGCATTCTGAGCAGCATGTTGAAACCCCAGTAAAAGTCCAGAGGGTCTATTGGTATTTCTATGCTCGTTGCTGCATCATTGCTAATGACATGTTAGATTGGCGTTAGAACAGCTTGAGTTACATAGAATATATTCTGTCTATTAGCAGGGTTGCCACACAATTGCAGGATCCGGTGTCTCTTACAGAATTCATAATTTACAGCATATTGTTATCCCTTGGAGCTACGTAGCTTGGGAAAATGTAGGCTATGTCTGTGGAAATCACAGCAGGCATCCGGATTGTACATGCTGTGGATACTCTGGTAACACTGTTCCTTGTGGTGGCTGCTGTGATGCTGTATGTCCAAGTTGATATTCTACGTAAAAAAACCTGAGCTTAAATCCTGGAAAGAGGGGCCTGGTGGATGAGTAGTTCCCAGATCCAGGAGACAGCTGGATTTCCTGTTCTGGGTGGGGTTGCACTTTCTCTGAAGGAGCAGGGACGCAGTCTGTGGGTACACCTTGAGCCACCTCTGTCACCAGAGGCCCAAGTGACCTCCATGACCAGGAGTGCTTTTTACCAGTTCCTGCTGGTATGCCAGCTGCAACTATTTATGGACCACAGAAGCCTGACCACAATGGCCCAGGCATTGGTAACCTCAAGGCTTCATTACTGTAACACGCTTTACGTGGGTCTGCCCCTGTATCCCTTCTAAAAGTTTCAACTAGGGCAAAATGCAGCTGCCAGACTGTTCACAGGAGTGGCTTACTGGCAACAAGTTACTGCGCTCAGTAACTCTGCTGAGAGAGATGCGCTGGTCGCTGATTTGCTACCCAACCAGGTTCAAGGTGTTTGTGTTAATTCACAAAACCCTAGTCAGCTTAGGCCCAGATTACTCTAAGAATCATCTGATCCCTTCAACGCTACCACATGTACTGAGATCTTCCGATGGGGCAAGTGTGGTAGTCCCCCACACCCCTGAGTTTCAATTGTCCTTCACTAGGGAGTGGAAGGAGGCATTAGTGTGGCCTGTGGAACACCTTACCAGTAGAGGTTTGGTGGGACCCACTCCTATCTTCTTTCAGACCCCTTTTTTAACCACTGATGCTTTCTCGATCTTATAATAGCATTTTTATGGATGTTTTTTCTGATTGCATTCTTATATGTAGTATACCGCCTTGGTGTATATTTTTTAATGAAAGTGTGGATTATCAATACGCAAATAAATAAATAAAAATTATACGGGTTACCTGTTGTGTTTTGTCTTTCCATTTTCCCAGGAGCAACCAGCAGAGGCGATGACAGTCACATACTCTAGTAAAGTAGCAAATGCCACTTTCTTTGGGTTCCACAGATTGCTTCTCAAGTGGAAAGGGAGCATCTACAAACTGCTTTACAGAGAATTTTTGCTCTTTGCTTTTCTCTACACGGCAATAAGTCTATTATACAGGTACTGGGTTTTTTTTCCCCACCTCGTGAAAAACTTTGTATTGCAATCTTTCCTTGGATAATGATGGAGGGATCTGCAACAAAACGTTTCAGTATGTTGTTTTCTGTTCAGGATGCAGTTGTAGCCAATCCTGCCCTTTCTCAGGATACTCTGTTCCAGGGATGTGTAGCCCTCCAAATGTTGTTGGGAGTCCTATCAGCTCAAGCCAACATGGCCAACCATGCTGAAGGATGATGGGAGTTGTCATCAAGCAACATCTGGAGGGTGAAAGATTAGCCACACCTCCCAGTTTTATGGCTCCCATCCCCCTCACCAACACTCAAGTGATCTGTGGCCTGAACTATTCCCCCGCTGCAAATGCATGGGTTTGTTCTCCTCCACAAGGAATTTATTTACTTCTCCAAACCTGAATTTCCCCCAGGTCTGCTTGTATCTTCTTGTAGAAGGATGGTGCTATCTAGGCCACATAAAGATTGGTACTCAAAGACTTGAAGAAACATGACTATGTGGGACACAATCCACTAGGATGTTCTCCTGCACAAGCTCTACTGAAGGAGCTATGCAATATCACTATTTATGTAATCTTCTTAAATGTATATCCTACTTTTCTCATGGAACCCGAGACAGCGTACAAGAGGTTTCCCAGGGTCTACCCATCCAGGCACTGACCAGACTCAGACCCGCTTGGCTTCAGCAAGAGCATACATGGTCCAGGATCTCTTGTGCAGCCCCCATGCCTCCTGTTCCAAAAAGGAAGCTGATTGCCTTGCAGTTATCTTGGGAGTCACTCCTACACCGACTGACAATGAAATGGAAAAGTCTCTGATATTCAACAGCAAAAGTGTTGTGAAAACAAAGCTACATGCCTTTATGAAGACAAATATTCAATTATAATAATATGTCAATAGGAGAGCTATAGTTTCCCCTCCCCCACAGTTAGTAATATATTCTAGCAAAAACAGGCCCATTTATGTCTTGCGATGGTTTTTCCTATCAAATTTCTGCAAGTAGAGCTTTGAGGGTGGGTTGCTTCCTGAGGTGTCCTTGGCCAGAGCTTTGGGTTTCTTCAGAGTTGGATCACATGACAGCTTCTCCAGGGACATTAGACTGGCCCCATCTCTGATGACAGTTAGACAGGCAGCAAAAATGTTTTATAATGCTGCATGCTTACAATGGTTTTTTATTTATTGTGCTCTTGTTTGATCTGTAATTTTCTGTTTTAATTTTGTTGTTGAATTTTAATTTTGTTATCGTCTTCTTGTTCACTCCTACAGGGGGCCCTAGTTAGGACTGAAAGGTGGTGTAAAACTGTTTTTTTATAAATGAATAAAAAGGGGGGTGCAATCTAGCCAATTTTGTCTTGTTATAGATCTTTTGTGGAATGTCCTAAATATTAATGAGAGTCGTTTAGATGCAATCTGCATAGTTTGATCTGGGTGCTGATGTGGATTTAGAGTTTGCATCTTTCACAACCTCCAAGATTCACAACCTGCATAAGCTGTTATGGCCATTGTTTGATTGATTCCCCCTTTCCCACCATGGATTATATAATCAGATCTCTATTTTTAATGGGCTGTATTATTACCGTTATACGGAATTGTGTTGTTATAGAAATATTGTCATAATGCACTGAATATTTCTCATTTTCACCCACGTTGCTAAGCAGGGACAAGCCTATACATGTCTGCTGAGAAGCATGCCCCAATGAGTTATATGCCCGGAATAATAGTTGTATAATGCATTTCATTCTGCATATCTGAGATTTTTCCATTCACTTGTCAGTCTCGGAGCAGTGGCTTTTGTCATAATTGTGAAACACACAGACGAGCTTCCTTATCACCTCCTATGCAGTAAATGACTATTAATACTAGTATTCCTACTTGCCCATATTATATTCTTAAGAGGGAATTAACCTGCTCTTTATACAAAACTAATTTGAAAAACTAATATCTTTCTCCCCCCCCCCCCTTTTCTTTTGTCCTTGCAGATTTTTTCTTACTGGTAGCCAGAAACGATACTTTGAAAAACTGGCCATTTATTGTGACAAGTATGCAGAACAAATCCCAGTTACTTTTGTGCTTGGTGAGTATATACATATATATATATCCCATAATTACCATGTCTTCGTTTAGGACTTCACCACTAACCTTGAAGCAGGGATGAGCAGGAAGACGTTTGGGATCTACTGGATAGATCTCTGGGTGAGTCATGGTAGATTGGCCCAGATTTCTTACTCCCAAATTGTTTAATATTAACTGCACATCATATGCACCAGGGTTGTACAGCCAGTAGGCAGCTCAGTTCACAAGCTGCTCTGATGCTGGTACGATCACAATGTCAGTACCAGTCTGAGGATGGGAGACATGCTAGCACTAGCTTCTGCCCATTTACCAGGGCTGGCAAAGTGTAGCATCCGCTTCAGGCAGAGCGGATATCATGAAAAGGCAGTGAGTTGTTACTTATTTAAATTATTAGGATTGTATTTTTACTGCTTGGGAGGAGAAGGAGGGGAAGTTCTTGTGGAATTTTCTGCCTCTTGTTGCCAAAATAATGTGGCAGGTCTTGGGTGCTGTGCACCTTGAATTGTGGCGTGGGAGTAGGAATCCACTTGCTGCTCTGTCGTGATATTTTCCTGTTGAATACTCCTGTCAAGAAATCTGACTTCACAAAAGAGCTACAGCAGTGGTGGAAAACCTCCTTTGGCCCTCCACACATAGGAGCCAACTCCTAGGGGCTGAGGTGCTTTCCATCCCCCCAATAAAATATTTGAAGGGCCCGCCCCCCCTAAGTTGATGGACATTACCATTCAAATGGTGTGTGTGCGCCACATCTTGTGATCAATTATGCATGGCAGGGCTTCTCCCCCCCCCCCATATTTTATTCAAGTTGGCATCCCTGCCTCCAGATGTTACTAGACTGCAACTCCCATCAGCCCTAACCATTGTGCTTCCTGACTAGGATGGGTGGGAGTCCAGAAGCAACTGGAGAGCCACAGGTTCCCCACTACTGAGTTATAGGCCCCAGCGCTTTCCATGACGGAGTTGTTGTAAGCCTAGGTGTATATTTTAACTGTGCACATTTTTTAGAAGAGCCAGAGCTATGTGATGATTTGCAGCGACGAATGTGAATCGGGATCTTTCAAAATCTCCAGGCTTCTATGTTACTTTGGTGGTGAACCGTTGGTGGAACCAGTTTGTAAATCTGCCGTGGCCAGACAGACTTATGTTATTGATCTCCAGTACTATCCAGGGGAGAGACGAGCACGGCCGCTTGCTCAGAAGAACTCTAATACGTTACGTGAATTTAACGTCCGTCCTCATCTTCCGTTCAGTGAGCACAGCCGTCTATAAGCGATTTCCAACAATGGACCACGTGGTAGAAGGAGGTATTTGTCCATTTCTTTTCTTCTCCATCTCAGCCATGTCACATGTGGTCATAACTGAGCAGGGGCAGAATCTTTTGACGTATCAAAAGCATATATATAGACAAGGCACAGGGCCACATCATCAGAAAGAGAAGCATCACTTCCGTCCTTATCCTGGGAGTTGCTTTTCCAGTTAGTAAGTACTTAGGGTGATGCATGAACCATGACAATCATGCTAAATGTAGCATTATAGGAAATGGGATTCCACAAGCAGGTGCAGTTTGACTTTAAGAGCTTAGATTCAAAATGGTAGAAACCCATCGTTAAGAGTTTCTGTCAGAGGCCAGGCACCTCCTTCCCAAAGCCAAGGAAGCTTCTGCCCAACTTATGGAGGAAGGCGTGATGCTCACACGCACAACAACCCCCCCCCCAAAAAAAAAATTGTCCTCAGAAGCTGATATCTCTGGCTCTAACTGTTCCCCTACAAAAAAAATTCACCGCATGTCACTGCTATCCTCCACATTCTGCACCAACGGCTGCCTCCAGACCAACCCCAAAGGTGGCTTGGGACCACCATATATATGCAGTACACAGCATGAGCTGTTGCTTCTCTTTCTTTCAGGTGAAACTGACAGTTTTTTGTTTTTTTAAATACACCTTGGCTACAGTTTGGTTGGGCCATTGAACGTCATATAAAACTGCTCCAAGAGCCGATTTGTCACCCTTGTTTTAGACATAACGTTTGATTGTACGAAGGGGTTTATAGTCATCCTTTTAATAATACATGAGTACAAGCAGAAATGAGTAAGGTTGTTTGGGGTCACGTGCTTCAGAGGATGCGCTTTCTGAACATATATAGGAGATCCAAAGCCAACTCTATTTCTTTATAAACAGGTTTTATGACACCAGAGGAAAGGAAAATATTTGATGAACTTAAATCTCCCCACCTTAAATACTGGGTCCCCTTTGTCTGGTTTGGAAATTTGGCAGCGAAAGCGCGACAGGACGGAAGGATCAGAGACAGTGTAGACTTGCAGACCCTTTTGATCGTAAGTAAGCCAACACAGCTTAACGCCATAGGGGGTGAGATGTGCTCTTTCTTAAACATTCCTGTTTTACATATATAAACCATAGTCCTGTCTCTTTCCTTTCCATTATATCATAGTGACTGGGTTTCATCCTACACTACAGTACACTAGGGCCAGCCCTAGATCAGATGACACCCCAGGCAAGACATCTTCACATCCTACACTTCCACTGGTTCGCATTTCGAATGCCTTATTTTCATTGCATTTGTAGCCTGTTGCAGGGCTGCTGTCAGGCTTGAGTGTGGGGCAGACAAAATGCCCACTAGTGATTCCTCTCCTATGCTGGCAAGTCTCCTCTGGCTTACCTAACAGCAGTACTAGGCAATTGGGTCTGGGAGCCGCCATTTTAATTTCCCACAATGCCCTCATAGTAGTGTCATTCTAGGACTTTGTAAGACATTAAAATTGCTGTTCCTGGCCCCAGGAAACATGAAAGGTGTGTTCCAAAAATACAGTGTTATATTGTCTCCTGTCATGCACAAGTGACCTCCTCTTGCCTGTAGCAATGATATGATTTAAAGTTCAACTGAAAAATCCAGGATATAATTGCATAGTTTAGGCTGCAATCCTATCCACAGATACCTGGATGGAGCAAGCCTCATTGAATTCAAGGGGACTTACTTCTGAGTAGACATGTATAGATTGCACTGTCAATTTCATGAAATGTTACTATTTGGCTTTAAGGTTCCAGCCTTAGAGTTCTAGCTCTAAGATCTGCCATCCCCCTAGGCAATCCACTGCCTAAACCAATCCTGCTCTGCTACGCTGTGACATCACATCAGTTAAACCAATTGCAGCCAGAGAGTCTGTTACATCACTATTACTACCAAGCTCCACCATGCTAATAATAATAAGAATGAAGTCACATTCTCTTCAGTGACCACATCAACTTTGTGTTCGTGTTTGTTTGTTTTCCACTTAGGAGATGAATCGTTATCGATCATGGTGTAGCCTGCTATTTGGTTATGACTGGGTTGGAATTCCCCTAGTGTACACACAGGTATCTAAGTGAAACCTTTTGCCAATATATAGAAACAATGTTGAATGGTGGATAGAGATGGATCTTGGGATGCCGAAAAGTTTAAACTTAAATGTAGTGTATATTCAAAGCCTGAAAGGTTTGTGTTTCTCCCTCCACCTCCTCCTGCTTTCACAGATAGTTGATTCCATGAATGGGGATCCTGTGGCCTTATAGATGTTGCTGGACTCCAACTCCCAGAAGCCCCAGCCAGACTGGCCAATAGCCAAGGATGGTGGTAGTTGGAGTCCTCTGGAGGGCCTCAGGTTCCCCATCCCGGTTTATTCACTTCTTAGGGCTGAGGTGGAATTGGAGACTCAATAAAGACCAAACCTAACAGCCCAACTTGGAGCTGCTCTCCCTCTGCCATGTCACATTTGTATCATCTTGCATGAGAATGTATTGCACTGTAGGTGGCCAACAGAACTTTGCACGTTCACTGTGTAGGTCTAGAGATAGAGACAGAGATAGATAGATAGATAGATAGATAGATAGATAGATAGAGAGAGAGAGAGATGGATATGGCACACTTCTTATACAGTAATTATATCCATAATAGGGACGCAGGTGGTGCTGTGGTCTAAACCACTGAGCCTCTTGGGCTTGCTGATTTGAAAGTTGGCGGTTCAAATCCATGCGACAGGGTGAGCTCCTGTTGCTCTGTTCCAGCTCCTGCCAACCTAGCAGTTCGAAAGCAGTACAAGTAGATAAATAGGTACCACTGCGATGGGAAGGTAAACAGCATTTCCATGTGCTCTAGCTTCCGCCATGGTGTTTTGTTGCACCAGAAGCGGTTTAGTCATGCTGGCCACGTGACCCAGAAAGCTGTCTGTGGACAAATGCCAGCTCCCTCGGCCTGAAAGCAAGATGAGCACTGCACCCCATAGTCTCCTTTGCCCGGACTTAACCATTCAGGGGTCCTTTACCTTTTACCTTTGCCTTATTATATCCTTAGCAGTAGCTTAATGTGGCCTTAATTCATTTCAGGTTGTAACACTTGCTGTCTACACCTTCTTCTTCACGTGCCTGATAGGACGTCAGTTTTTGGACCCTGAACAGAACTATCCAGGTCATGATTTAGATCTTTACATTCCTATCTTCACATTGTTACAGTTTTTCTTCTATGCAGGATGGCTAAAGGTAAATCGCTACTATAGTTTTCCAGTGTGTTCAGAATTTTCTTGTGATTTTTTTGTTCAGATTCAGTGAGTAAGATTTCTTCCAGCCAAGTCAATGGAAGTATAGGGCCCCTTCAAAAAGCTATCTGTACTTTTATTGCTCCTCTCCTTCCCTCCCCCTCCCCCATTCCCCTCTCCCATTCCCTTGCAAATCTGCTCTGGAAAATCTGCTCTGGAAAGTCTGTCCTGTCACTCAGATAGAAGCCCATTGTAGTCACACAAGGTCACCACTGGACACAGCCCACTGTGAGCTTCATGAAGCTCAGCCAACAGCATCATATCTGACATCCATGTCTCATAGTTCAAGCCAGGCTAAGATAAAGTAACAATGATATTCAGACTGCTTTTTTCTATTTAAAAAATATCCTATAAAGCTTAAAAGCACACCGGCTATGCTTCTCAGGCTTGCAATCTGAATAGACGCAATTACAAAGTAAAGGGGATAGAGAGGGACACTTAGCAATTATTCAGCATACAACATCACATAGTGATTTAGGCAGTGCTTTTTTCTGGGGGGATGCAGGGGTTTACATACCCTGAAACATTTTGTGAATCTAAGTTTGGCCTCATTGAGGGGCAGTATTTCAATATGAGTAGGAAAATGAGAGTACCCCTAAACATTTTTTTTTAGGGAAAAAAGCACTGGATTTAGGTAATACCAAAAATATATAGCTATCCAATGTGCTATGTGTTTTACAATGATCTGAACACATTCGTACTGCTGATAGTGCATACTGCAGAAGGTTTGGCATTTACGACGACACTGCGAGCTGCATTTCTGGATCACAGGCTTCTTGCAAACTCCAAGTATTATGCACAGCACCCTGCCCAGTATCAGCCACACCAATGTGTCGAGCCCCTTGTAGCTCAACTTTGCAAACAGCCCTACTATCAGCAATGCAGGTTTTGGCAGTTTTATACATAGCCTACTATAAATTGCTGCAAGTGTTATTCTGTCTCTTGAAATCCCACTGAGAAGGCTATGTACGTGGTGTATAGAGGAATCTGCCAGCCTTGGATTTCACAGACCACTTCATCAACTGTATTAGTGGAGTGGGGGGGCTTTGAGGCTGCCTTTAAAGGGCAGGAGCCCACTCAATGGTGTTTTGTAAAAAGAAAATAGTACAGAGACAGTGACAGAGAGATATGAGTGAGTAGCCAGAGCTTCCTGCTTCTACCATAGTGGATATCACAGATGAAGAGGGAAGTTGCTCTCCAATCATTGTCCTACAGTGTACAGTGGTACCTTGGTTCTCAAACTTAATCCGTTCTGGAAGTCCGTTCCAAAACCAAAGCGCACTTTCCCATAGAAAGTAATGCAAAACGGATTAATCCGTTCCAGACTTTTAAAAGCAACCCCTAAAACAGCAATTTAACATGAATTTTACTACCTAACAAGACCATTGATCCAGAAAATGAAAGCAATAATCAATGTACTGTATTATAAAATAAATAAGACAGTATTGCAGATGATAAAAATAAAATAAAAATTATTTCTTACTTGCACTAATGATAGTCATTGTTTGGATGGGGGGCTTTTATCCATTTCCACAGTCACACAATCAATCAATTAATAGCTGAACTGGGTTCCACACAGTCACAAAAACAATTTAACCAAAAAATCCTCAAAAACAAAAACACAAAATAAACAGCAAAAACAAAAGCCCCAAATACAGTGGTACCTTGGTTCTCAAACGTAATCCCTTCCAGAAGTCTGTTTGACTTCCAAGGCATGGCTTCTGATTGGTGCAGGAGCCTCGGAAACAATAGCCAACAGCCAAATTGAACGTTCGGCTTCCGAAAAACATTCAAAAACCAGAACACTTACTTCTGGGTTTTCGGTGTTTGGGAACTAAGGCGTTTGGGAACCAAGGTACCGTTGTATATGCATCTCCCCACTCTTACCAGAGCTCCATAATGCCAAGTACACCTCATTGCAACAGACCATCCTTGGAAAGACAAAAGCATACATGGCTGTGGAAGAGCTCATGTCTCCCCGAAAGGGTACAGCCACTGTATCAGATGAAACCTTGCCATTGCACAGGGGAGGGGAATGTGCGCCACTCCCTGATGTTAGTCTCCAACTCCCATCAGCTCCAGCCAGCATGGCCAATAATGAAAGGCAATGGGAGTCATTTAGAGGGCCTCAGGCTCAGCATCCCTGCCAGAGTAGATTCCTGGCCAGGAGCAATAGGAGCAATCAATGCTGAACATACACAGGGCCTCCGTGATCTGTAGGGCTGTGACGGCCCTTTCAGAAGCCATTGCACACGGAAACACTGGTGCAAACAAATAGTTCGTATGCATGCCTGTCTCCCAGGAGTCTGGTGAGAGTTGTTAGCTAGTATGGGCCTGCCCACAGAGTTGTGAAGACATACCTGGGGACGAGTAACATACTTGCTTTTCCTCAGTGCCTCGATAATATCTGCTTAACCTGTACATTAGCAAATAAACTGATTGCCGCAACAAAACAGTAACCCTCTGCTACTATCCTCCTCCAGAGAAAATTGATCCTCTAATGGTGCCTATTTAGGAACATCAAACCATATGTTTTAATCTGATTTTACCATATGAAGTAATAATAATTTTATTATTTATACCCCGCCCATCTGGTTGGGTTTCCCCAGCCACACACACTGGGTTTCCCTAGTATGTTATGTTTACATTGTGATTCTCACACATCTTAAATCCTAGATATGGGGCAGGTTATACATTTTAATCAGACATAGAATCATAGAATTGTAGAGTTGGAAGGGGCTACAAGAGTCACCTAGTCCAACCCCCTGCAATGCAGGAATATTTTCCCCCAGTGTGGGGGAAGTAATAAAAAATCACAGCCCAGTCCAATTTCATCATAAGAACTTCCTAATGTCACAATGCAACTAAAAAGTAGCAGCACTTCCAATCTCCCAAAGTCCCGAAGCAGCTCCATCACAAGTCCTTCTTGCAAGTACGGTCATACCTTGGAAGTCAAACGGAATCCATTCGACTTCCATAACGTTCAATAACCAAGGTGCAGCTTCTGATTGGTTGCAGGAGCTTCCTGCAGCCAATCGAAAGCTGTGACGGATGTTTGGCTTCAGAACACTCACTTCCGGTTTTCGATTGTTCAGGAGCCAAAACGTTCAGCAACTAAGCTGTTTCAGATCCGAGGTATGACTGTGCTCACTGGGTCAAACTCTCCCCTCACTCTCTGACAATATCTACAAAGCAGACCATGTCATAGTGAAATCGCAAGTAGGAATACACCCTCTGCTGCATTTTTAATCAAAAGGTTTGTTGCGGTTATGCTGCTGGCCCCGGGAATGATGTTAAAACACAAGTTACTGCCTGATACGACAATGTGAAGAACGCAAAAGAATATTATGTTGATTTGTTAACCAAAGAGAAGTGCAAAAATAAATAACAATGTACACCATAAAGCATTACAGCCTGGAAGGAGAAGTTACAGCACAGCTCCAAAGGTATTATGCAAAGGTTCCCTCTACAAATAACAAAGATACAGTAATAAAAATAAAAGCATTCTCCTCCTGTGAGTTCTATCCTCACTGAAAATAAAGGTTCTATGAAGTCTTAGATGAAAGGGACATTTGCATCAACTGATGGCACCGAATACAAGTTAGTTTGCAAAACAGGTTATTTGAAATCATTGTCTGGCTGCCAGTCATTGCTGTTATGTATAGGACAACAGTCCCCCTCACATGAGGCCCTTTTAATCCTACTTTGTGTTGTCCTGGATTAGTCACTAATCTGTTCAGTTCTCATATCCAGGAATCCTAAAATAGCATTTAATTGTCCTGGTTTGCATTTCTTTTCAGACTGTGATATCATGTGCCGCATTGCCCGTGGCAGATGAGCCAACGCAATGTTTCCGCTTGTAGTCACTCTCCTTTATATCTTCCACATTCATTTAAGGATGCCCTGCAATGTGATTTCTTGTTCACAGATATCTGCCTAGCTAGGTAGTCTAGCAAGTCTCATTGTCCTACTTCTGTAGCATCTAGATACATAATTGTTCGTAAAATCGTAATTAATCTTGAATCCACTGGGTTCGTGCTGGGAACCACTGCACCTTTGAGCCAATACTTCTGCCATCACAGGATGGTAAGATAGGCCCAATATAGACCTTTTCGTCATGTTAGCCCAGGAAGTGACATAATGAAGTAACACTTTCCTTCCTGAACCACCCATCTTCTGCTTTCGCCGTCATGAGCAACTGGGCTTTCAGGGTGATATTGGTCATGCAGCTACTAGTATGCCATAAGATCTACTGTCCTGTAATATCACATATGAGCTTTAAGTACTGATGAAGCCCAGGATGGCAAAACAAGGCCAATATTCTGGAAATCCTTGTGTAGTCTCTGTGTAAGGATTTTGTGGAACTGTAACAAAGCCACTTCCGGCTTGCCCAGGAGGTGGGGTTGCGGGCTTCATGCCCACCCCACGTGAGCGGGGGCTGGTCGCAGCCCCCGCGAGTGCAGGGGAATCGCGGCCGGGCCTGCCCCCCCCAGCCAGCCAATCGGCTGGCTGGGGGGGCATGGCCTGTCCTATTTAGGGCCGGCGCGGAGGGGGCTCGCCCTCTTTTCGCCGGCTAGCCCTCACGTTTTTCCCACCCTCCCTCCCTTTAAGTGGGCGTTAGGTAGGTCTTTGACTTTGCTATGGACTTCGGTCTGTCGCCGCAAGGGGCATGGTAGGAATTTTTCCCAATTGGCAATTTCTAGCCTTTTGGTTTTTCGCCTACCTCGTAGCAACTCGTCACAACTTCTCAGCATTGGCGGTAGGCATTGGTAAGAGTGGGTTAGCGGTAGGCACTGGTAAGAAGGGGTTAAGAGGATGTGGGGGGGGGAGGAACGCCATCACCTCCCCCCAGTGACCGAAGGGTGGTCCGTTAAAGGATTCCGGGGGGCGTGGCCCTGTCCGAAGCCTATGGAGGTGAGGGCCAAAGGCACGCCCCAGAGCGGTGACCCGGGGGAGCTCCTAGTCGACGTGCCTCGGCAGGAGACTCCCCCGATATAGTGTTAACCCTTCCCCGTGTCTCCAGCAAATGAGCTGGAGCCGGATAGACGTTAGGACCAATGCCTAAGCCAATGCCTCTCATTCCTGAATTCAATAAAGTTGTGGCCTAGTTCGCCCAATTAACCTTAAATTATGGTGTCTTGCGTCTTTATTTATCCTGGTGGGGGGCGGGAACTCGCCACGCAACCTTTCATGTGGATTTTTTGGACTTTACGAACAGATAGATGGAATAGACACCATTACACAGATGGACCTTATGCATGAACTGACTAAAGTATGATCTGATCCACTGGGTCTTCTACTTTGTTCGTTTGTTGAACTTTTTAAGTTACTTCTGCTGCAATTTATAATTTGATACTATGAACGGTATACCTTATTTATCTAAGAACACAGCCGGTTACGTCTCGCGTGCTTATTGGGTCTGTTAAGCCCCAGCACGACTGACGAGGGATTTGGATTCTTCCTCTTTGTAGCTGGCAGAATCTGTCAGATTTATCAAAGAAAACCCAGCCTCTTTGTATACTTTACCTCCCCTACTCCAACAGATTTCTCAGTCCAGTAGATCAGGTGCCACATGCTGCAAAATCCACTTGGGAAAATGTGGAGATTGCATAATCACCTATCAAAAGCATTGGCCTTACCCTCTAGGGGACTGTGCATTAGTACAAATCTGTAGCATAAATATCTTTTGATATTTCAGTTTTTTGTGATGTTGTTATATATACGTGCAATTCTAATAACAGGTTGCTGAGCAGCTCATCAACCCATTTGGTGAAGACGACGATGATTTTGAAACAAATTGGTGCATCGATAGGAATCTGCAGGTGTGACTTTTCTTGCTGCCACTGACAATTATTTTCTTCAGCTCTGCAGCAATGTAATTTTTTAAAATTTTCTGCCATGGATAGTATTGCGTGATGCCCTCCTCCCACATTTCACAGATTAGACTACAGACATATTTCGAACACTTATTCGCAAGCTCCACTTCAACACATTGCTGAAGGCTCTTCACTGCTGCCATGTTCATTTATTTTGCTGTGACTGATTTCGGAGCTAAGAGGCTGATTGTTCTCTTGGCAAAAGTACAGGAGAAACACATCATTACCCTACAATATGCTATCATCAAGAGTTCCAAATATTTTTTTGCTGCAGTATCTGAAATGTCTCTTTAGTGTTCATATGCATGCATTTTCGCTACAGCAGGTACTCTAGACCCTAGCAAGCACTCTGGCCAATGGTGGCATTTTCTCCTCTGAGGTTGTCTCACTTTCCTCTGGTTTTGGCCATTGGCTAGTCTGGACAGATTGTAGCTTAAAGCTACCAGAAGGGAGCTCTTTTATGCATGTTCAAAGCCCTGTGGGAGCAGATCCGCCCTACTCCAAACAGCAACCACTTCACATATTGCTTCTGAAATGCCCACCTTTCAATATAATTTTGTCATATGGTGCAAGGAACTGCTGCTTGGGAAAAATTAATGACAAGGTCATGTTGGGTGTTCTGGGTATGAATAGTGCAGTTCTCTCTATTCTCTAGATTGTGGTCAGAGTTTATTGCGCCTAAAACTGCATTGCAAGCTTTCTAATTCACAGCCATTGTTCCAGGTTTCACTTCTGGCTGTTGATGAAATGCACATGAATTTACCCAGAATGAAAAAAGACATTTACTGGGATGATTCCTCCGCCCTCCCGCCCTACACATTAGCAGCTGCAGACTCCTGCATTCCATCTTTCCTTGGATCCACCATCGAAATGCGGTACGCAAGTCTGCGGTCTCCTACCATAGTTAAGATAGGGTCAAAATGGTTCCTCATGGGCCCAGTTTGTTTCATCGTTAACAGCCCAGTCCTAAAAGAATTCAGGCTTAGACATACCTAATTCTTGATAGAAGATACCAGACTGATAAGAACATAGCTCTTTTGTCTGATCCAGTAGAGCTCCTGCTATCTCATGCAGTCTCTTGTTTCCAGTCACCAGGCAAGCACATGAGGGCAGCAGCACTCTCTCACTTGCTTCCAGCAAGTGGTATTCTGGAGAACATTGCCTCCTATCCAGTGTAGGCAACCTTTAGCACCACAACTAGTAGGCAAATTCATGTTAGAGGAAGCTATCGGTGACTACTAGTCAGAATAAACGACAAGATATTGTAGTTTATTACAAGATGAAAACACATGTAAATAACTAAAACAAATCAGCGGAACAATAACACACCCTTCCCACAGACACATATTAAAAGCCTGCAGAATATTAATCCGCCCGAGGCCTGGTTGAAGAAGAACGTTTTTGTCTGATGCCTAAAGATGTATCATGAAGGCACCAGGCGAACCTCCCTGGGGGAGAGCATTCCACAAATGGGGAGCCACCACAGAGAAGGCCTGTTGTCGTGTTGCCACCCTCAGGACTTCACATGGAGGAGGCACACCAAGATGGGCCTCAGATGATGAGCATAGAGTCTGGGGTGGTTTATATGGGGAGAGGCAGTCCTTGAGGTTGGGCTGTGTTTTTTTATGTTTCCCTCATAGAGTTACCCTCCCAAAGGTTTTGTTGTACTTCTGGAAATCCGGGGGGGGGGGGGGTTTGCAGAAGTTGCCTCCCTTTTCTTCATGGATGATGCCTCCATGTGTGGATGGGGCCCCATAAGGATCCACACGCTAAGAATTGAGTTCATTGTTAGCAATAGGGATAATAACTGCTTTCATGTTTCAACTTGCAGCCTGACTGATAGCCAGTTCCTCCATGGAGAAAACTGGCCCCGGAATAACGATAAACCCAGAAGGCAGCATTCGATGCTGAGAAAAGTGAAACGGTTCCTGAGTGTCCGTGAAGGCTCTCCTGCCCCAACAAGACGGTCCTACCAAAGGCAGTCAAGTGAGAACTCTGTTTTCTTCCCCTCTCACGAAATGCATCACATTGGCAAGTTGCTAGAAATGCACTCCAGGGGGAGACATTTCTCCTCAAACAGCATGAAAAGCCATGAGAGGGGGCACGGGAGCATGGATCTTGGAGTCATTAGAGAAAGCAGCAGGAATGAAGGTCTGGAGACAGGCTACCAGTCCGGTGCGGAAGAAAGCCTAGCTAAAATGGACTCGGCAGTCGTTGAAAAGATGGTTGTTGAAAATGAAGGCAGATTGAATTCACAAATAAACAGGAACATTAACATCCTGACAGAAGAAGATTTTGACAATCAAAGTGAGTCAGAGACTGATTCCGAAGAACCTGTGATGATCCACTGTGCCCCGCTGCACAGCTCTCCCACAGATTTGCTCATATCTCCTTCAAAAATTGCACCACCTCATATGGGATCCGGGCAACAGGATTCATCCACTAGTGCAAAACAGGAAAAGGAACCTCACACCCATCAAAGCACCACATCCAGCACCCTGCCAAATGATCAAATGTGGCAATACCCAGATGTTTTTACTCACCATGCGGCACCTAGGACAAAACCTGAACCTCTTTCAACAGAGTCTGGGACAATGCATGGAGAAGGCAGCTTAAGTACTGAGAGCACTCCCACTTCTTCTCCTGCTGCTGCTGCTACTAATACATTTGACATAAGCCACTTACCGGAACAAGTGGATGCTAGAGAAACTGATATCCTTTATATCGTTGAGTGTAGCAATGAGAAAAATAAAGGACACCTCTGACAAATTGGAGAGCACCAAGATCTTGTGCTGCTGACTCATGACATGCAGGGCATCTATTTTTTAAAAGCTCACCTCAGGACAGGCAACAGCTTGCAGACAACATTATGCTTCGCAAAAGCCTCAACATTGATAATACAATTTGAAAATATTTAATCCTATCTTGGTTTAATTATTCTGGGTAATTTAGCACAAACTGAACAGGTAAATATGAGATACAGGTGGGGGGTGTATGTGTGGGTGTACACAATAAGATGACCATACAGGTAAGCACGCCATTTATGCACGTTCAATATGTGTGCGACTGTGTATACAACCATTGCACCGAACCCAGAAGTGACCCAGAAACGTCATAAAGACGTCATTGAAATGTCACTAAAAGGGCAGAATGGGGGTGGGGTGGGGTGGAGTGTTTGCAGGCTTTTTTCAATGGGTTTCAGTTATACACAATTTCACCGATGTGTGTGTTGCCTTGGAACGTAACCCTCGCATAAACAGGGGGCTGCCTGTATCTCAACTGGTGTTGGAGCTTCTTTAAGAGCCACAGATAAGAAGGCAGCGGCAACATTCAGCAGGCATATTTCTGCCCATTACTGAGACATTGTAACTTGAGAAGGGTGAAGAGTCCACCTCTGAGCCCTGTCCATTCTGGCAACTGGTTGACATTTTACTGGTGCATTTCATTCCATATCATTTCTAGCCTGTTTTGCTACTTAATAGGTAGAAAAGAAATAAGCTCCTAGAACTTCCCATCAGTCACTATGTCACAGTCTGGTTCACGGGCGATCGAAGTCCCGGCAGGGGACGTCAGGACTGGGGGCAAGATGGTGGGATGGGAGCAGGAATGGGGGTCCACAAGCCAGGAGTCAAGAAGTCAAGGGTCTGAGGATCAAGAAGCGGGGAGTCAAGAAGCCGAGGTTCAAGTATCAGGAAGCAAGAAGCCAAACGCAGCAAGGCAGGAAGCTATGGCAAAGAGCTGAAGCGAAATGCTGACCTTACTGTATATCCCTTCCCAGTTCTTGCCACCAGGTGCTGTGAGTTACCAATCGGCCTCACCTGTGGGTCTTGCCTCTTCAGAACAAACTTAGGAAGGCCCCAGTCCTGCAAAGTCCTATTGGTCGCAAGGCCTGGCTCCTGCACACACACCTGACACACTAGCCTTATCCTCCGTGGTTAATTGTTGCTTAATCACATAGAGCTACTAGCCATGGTGGTCTCACTCTCCTTCCACAGTTAAGAGCCAGTACTGCTTCTGAATACCAGCTGCTGGAAACTGCAGGAGCAGATGGAGCTCTTGCGTTTGGGTCCTGCTAGCGGGTTTCCCATTGGGGTATCTGCTTGGCCACTGTAGAACAGGACGCTGAGCTGGATGACCCATCGCCCTGATCTAGCAGGCTCTTGTGAAGATTGCATGGAGAGGGCGTGGCATTGCTTCCCATTGGCCCTGCCCCACCACCGAGACCACTGCCAGCTCCACCTCCATGCCATGTTGGAGAAATTTCTGCAATGGGGAAGCCTGGTGAATGTGTGCATAGCCTTTCCCTTGATCTCCATTTGCCTGTGGCAGTGATGGAAATGGATAATCTCCTCTTTCTATGTGATCTTTCCCCTGCCGTAATAAATTTGTTCTTGCTACTGTAACATGGGATCCAGACACACTCCTTCACTCAGTTGCAGAGATTATTACAGTTCCACCCCTTCCCGCTTTATTTATTCCGCACTGACTATATTGTGTGGATGGGATATTGCACTACAGTCACTCAAAGGCAGCGCTGTTCACAAAAGGTAAAATGTGGCATGCTTTGAAACAACCCTGTTGCCTTAAGATCCATCCTTCCCCCTTCAAACTGTGAACAAATAAATATGAGTTGTCTTTGTTCGCTAACACTCTGGCAGGTTTGGCATTTTGCAAAATAAGCCTCTCACAGTTCTGTCACCAGCATCGGATCATCAGTTTCTATCAGCCTTCTTAATTAGTGTGACATTTCTGGTGATGTTTTCAATTAGAAAGTGCCACAGAACTATTTCAGCGGCCTTCTTCAACGGAAAAGAAAACCGGTTCGAAAACACATGCAGGAAGCCTTGAAAAACAGCATACGCTTGTGCAAATATTATGAGCGTTATTTGCTTGAAGTGGGATATCATTACAATGACTTCGTTTCTCTTGAATTGTCCTTTTAATAACTAACGCTTTTCAAAACTTTTCTTTCTTGTTGTTAGTAAAATTGTACTCAGATTTTTAATAGCTAGCTCAACAATTATAGAAAATTTAGGAACCAATTGACTGGAAAGCTCAGGAACCAAGAAGACCAAAAGAATGGGGGGAAATGACCTAGGAGACCACTGTAAGCAGATGAAAACATTAGCAGGATTCTAATAACACTTGTATGTAGCAAATACTAAGGTTGATATGGAGAGATATAAAATGTGGACTATGAAATAATATGCAGTTGAGAAGGTGGTCAATAGGACCCATGAAGGAGAAGGTGGGAAGTCTAGAGATTTGGGAAATATCTCTAAAAATGGATATGTAATTTGAATTGTTATAGTTCTATACTTGTAAAATCAAATAAGAATTATTATTATTATTAAAGAAAATTTAGGAGCCAAAAATAGTCCTAATGATTAGCACTACGAGAATTACATGATCTTATTTTGGAGCAAATAAAGAAAGTTGCCTATCAACACAGTTGCATATATCAAGAGGTTCCAAAACTGGCTCATGGATCACCAGTGGCCTGAGAGCTCCATGCTGGTGGTCCACAATGTGAAGAACAGCGGAAACAGCAGCTGGTCCATCATAATCTAAGCCTAAGCTTTGCGGTGTAGCTTGCCCCCCCCCCCAATGCATGTCGCGTGGATAGCAAAACAGCCAGCATTCCCCTTATCTCTTTTTCCCAGCTCTAGCTGCAGTGGCTGTGGAAAACAGGTAAGCGGCATTCTCCTCAGGATGTACACCAGTTCTAGACCACATTCACTTTATAATATGTTTAAAGCCCTCTGATACCACTTTAAATGCTTTCCCCAAAGAATTCTGGGAGCTGTAGTTTGTTATGGGTGCTCTGTTGCTAGGAGACACTCAGTATTCCCCTCAGATAGCTACATTCCCCAGAATGGGTTAACGATAAAACCCCTCATGACAGGGAACTGTATGTATGAAGTGAATATGGCCGCTGTGGCCACTTCCACACTATCTCTGTGCGTGTGCATCAAGCGACTTTTCAGGCACACAGTCAGTCAGAGAAATTAGGGCTTGACAAATAGTGTCACAACTATTGTCCTTCCCCTCTTATGCCCCTCAGATGTCCTTCCGTCCTCCCCCATTTTGCAGCTCCCTTTGATCCCCCCCCCCCGTCTCACTGTTTGAAGCAGAAGTCTAATTTTCCCCTCAACAGCCTGAGCACTCTTAATATGGCTGGTGCCATAGAGAGACACAGGGAAGCTTTTAAAGTCTGAGGTTTCTCCCCCCCCCTCCACACCCTCTTTCTTCCCCTCTGTATTTTTGTTAGAAGTCGCCCAGAGTGGCTGGGGCAACCCAGTCAGATGAGTGGGGGTATAAGTATTATTAATATTATTATTATTATTATTATTATTATTATTATTATTATTATTAAAACCAACCATGGAAATCAAGTCCCTTCAAGCCTCAATTCCACTCAGCATATGACCTTGCCTTCTTGCTGCTCCACAGCATCCCATGGCTGGGCGATTACCTCCTTCCGTCTGCCATGTGTTCCACCTGAGGGTTGAACGTCACAGCAGTTGCCAACTGCGTTCTGGTAGGAAGAAGGGGATGGACCTCCTTTGTATCCACCCAGGAGCATTACTGCTTTTGTGACATCACAGGCAGTCCACTGCCAATGGCAGTAGCTGTGGAAACATCATCGTGACCTCAGCAAGACCTCATAATGGTGGATGCGGGTCAGCAGCCTTTATCTGCACTGGTACCAGAGAAGACATTTTGATACCCAAGGCAGAATCCAGCCCAATGGCTGCATCCCCTTGTAGTGACTATTCCAGGGGCTGAGTGCCAAGAGTGGATGAAATAATGGTTTTTTTAAATGAAAAATAAACAATAAAATTGAAGTGAAAAATAACCAGTGTAGATGATAAACCAACAGGGTACAAATTAACAAACTGACAGGAATGAAACATTGGGAAAGGCCTGGTGTCATGAACAGGTTAGAGAGTCCAAAGTGCGGGCAAAGGAGGCAGGAAGATGATCCAGAAGAAAGGACCGGTGATTTGTGGGGTTCTGTGCCATCCATGAGGCAGGGGGAAGAGGAAGAGGCTGGGCAGTCAGAGACAGGAGAAAAAGCTGCAGGGATGCACAGAGGTGGAAGAGACAGTCCCAAAGAGAGTTGGGCCGTTAAAATCTCCTTGGTCCTTCTCCCACTGTCTGTAATATAAGTAAAGGTAAAGGACTTCTGGACGGTTAAGTCCAGTCAAAAGCGACTATGGGGTTGTGGTGCTCATCTTGCTTTCAGGCCGAGGGAGCTGGCATGTGTCCACAGTTAGCTTTCTGGGTCATGTGGCCAGCATGACTAAACCACTTCTGGAGCAACGGGACACCGTGATGGAAACCAGAGCTCACGGAAACGCCATCTACCTTCCCGCTGCAGCGGTACCTATTTATCTACTTCCACTGGTGTGCTTTCGAACTGCTAGGTTGGTAGGAGCTGGGCAGAGCAACAGCAACTCACCCTGTCATAGGGATTCGAACCACCAACCTTCCGATCAGCAAGCCCAAGAGACTCAGTGGTTTAGACCACAGTACCACCTGCATCTGTATCTGAATGCAAACGGTATGTGGGGGTAGTGGGGCAGATGAAACAATGATGTTAGAATCTGCACACGGGAATATCAACTAAAAGAGGAGTTCTCTCAGGATCCATGAAGCTACATTTAGGGTGCTTATCCTTCTGGCTGAAGTAAGAACTGTCCTGTTTATAATAACATGATTCCTTCAGATTTAAATATGCTGTTTGTCTCCACCAAATATCTCCAGTCAAATTAGGAGAATGCAATGAAAGGAAGAGGTGTAAATCAAAGTTGGCAGCAAACACTTTAGTGATTTCCACTCCATTACATTTGGATTTTCCCCCTTTTATGCCTCACAACAATAGAGACATTTCTTTGTATGACAGAGTTAATGTCCTCCATTCCCTTTTCCCACAGCATAAATCCGCAAGAGGACACAAACAGAGTGAATTCATTTGCAAATGAAAACAAAATGGTCAAATAAAGTGAAAAAAGGACAACCCCAAAGGGCATTTTCTTGATCAACTTTAATTCATCCATACATCTGATTCTAAAACCAGATTTAACAAATCTAGCCCTGTGGGCATTAGTGAAAAATGCAGCCTTTTAAAGTATCTGTTTAAACACCATTTGATTAGTATTCAGCCTTTGTAAAAAATTTTTGTGTAGGAGAGATGGCCAAAGCAGGATCTAAAATGTGACATGTTGACACAGTTGCCAGAAGTAAAGTTTAAATTGCTTTAAGCGATTTCAGCATCTGTAGTTGAGATTTAAAAACCAAATTGCCTGGAGTTCTCCCCTTTCCACTGTGCAAGTGACAAATTCCAGACTTACAGCGCAGCTCTGCATAAGTTTAACCTGTAAATCCCATTCATTGGACCATGCACACTTACATGGCAATAAGCCCCACTGGAATTTGTTGACTTCTGATTAGGGACGGAGGAGAACTTTGATTCAGTACACATTTAAAGCCTTATCTACTAAATTTGCCGTTGCCAAAGCAATACGAGAACCAAAACACATATATTCAACAAAATTCAGACTCGGCCAAACTTTGCAGTGCAGTTCTCCAACCAAATAATGTTTACACAATAATGAACGTGTTATGGAAAAGTGTGGATACAATAGCGAAAATACCGTATGAAAACACCTATATTTAGGGGGAATGCTTGCAAAAATGTGTACATTAGTTAGAACACACAAAATCATGTTTATTTGGAAAAACCTGCACTAAAAATGCAGATGAATTTTCATGAGGATTTTTTAGAAAAGATTCACAAATTGCCGCAGAAATGGGAAGAACTTAATTTAAGGTTGGAAAACTGAGAAACTGGGAGAACTGAAAAGGACAGATCCTTCCATCCTTACTTCTGAGTAAACCATGCATAGGATTGCACAGTCAAAGGAATTTTTTATTATTATCACTGCCTACCTATAACGCAACACAAACTCTGAGAAGCCAAGACTCCTCTTTCCATAACTACTGCTCAGAAGAAGGGGAAATCCAGTTTGCAGTGAATAATTTGGGTTCTTCCCTTTCGTATTCGTCTGGTATCCTATTCCCTCCACTAAGAAATGTGCCATTGGAAGAGCACTATAGGTGAGAACAATGATGCACATACCATTCTTAGAAAAGGGGGGGGCTGCTCCGGGAGGGCCACTATCCCTGAGACAGCTTCGCCTCCTGCTTCGCCTTCAGCTCCTTGAGAAAAATTCTAGTCCAGAGATTTAAAATACAATTCCATGCATTTTTAGCCCCAAGTTTAATGGGGTTTATTTGCAAGTACAGTGGTATCTTGGTTCTCAAACTTAATCCGTTACGGAAGTCCATTCGACTCCTGAAACAGTTCAAAAACCAAGGCACGCCTTCCAATTGGCTGCAGGAGCTTCCTGCACTCAAGCAGAAGCTGCGTCAGACGTTCAGCATTTGAAAAACATTTGCCGATTTGTTTGACAACTAAGCCATTCAAGAACCAAGGTACCACTGTAAGTGGCTACAGGGTTGCAACCTACGACTGCTTTCCTATGCCCACATAGAGATAAACACTGGTTCACTTCCAAGTTGATCAAAGAATTTCCAAGTCTTCTTTAACACTGCCTCTTCCCCCCTCCCCTCCTCGTCCAAATCAGTTGGACTCATTGCACCTAGGCCAGGTTTACTGGCGGGATGCAAACCGCTGCCAAAGCATTTCCCATTACTTGTGCTATTTTGCTTTGTGTGCAAATCCAACTCTGTTATTCCCGCGATCAAAGACGCAATAGAAAGCTGACATAAATACGTCTCCCAGAATCCACATCGGTTTGTTGCGGGGGCCGAGATCCAGAGCCTGAAAGCCACTGAGGCAAAAAGCTTCTCCTCCACTGGTTTGCTGTCACAGAAAAACAAACACTTCTGTTTGGGTGATGCTTTTCCACTAGCGTTTGAACCAGCTGTTTGAACCAGAGCTATTAGGCAGGGTGAGGCTGCTGCCTTGGGCGGCAGAAGCCACCCACGCAGAGAGTGCAAGATCTCACGTGATTTTGGGCGATATGTCACCCAAAATCAGTGCAATCTTGCCCAAAATCAATGCTGGTGGGGGCGCCACTTCTCCACCAGCTGCAGATACAGCACGACATGTGGCGGTGGGAGCATCAGCAGGGTAAAGCTGGTATTTCCCATTTCACCTTAAGTGGTGAAATGAGCCATGCCGTCCCTGGATTGAACCAAAACTGACATGCTTTCATTTCATGAGCCTTTTGGCCTCTTCAAAACACATGCCCTCCCTCTGACAATTTTCCACACCCTTTGGCCAAAGGCTACAGGGATGTTTGTACAGGGGAAAGTGGCGAGAAGGCAGTGGGCACCCACTGTTAAAGGCAGTGCTCCTTTGAATACCAGCTGCTAGGGAGGCTCTTGAGAGACTTCTTACGCCCATCAGCTAGAAACCCACATTCCATATCAACACTCAGCCCACAAACACTCAACACAGCTCTTGCATCAGAAGACAGCAACCGTGAGAATTCAGATACATACCTTGATTATATACTGCTTTGAAGTTATTGTGTATTCTCTCTGCCCAATGGTAAAGGTTATCGGAGGCAGGCTGGAGAGTCTTCTGCAGTCTACAATAAACTGTAACAGAAATGAATTCCTCCACTTGAACTGGGGTTCTTATTGTCATTCACATAAACAGCGAAAGCGACCTATTGGTGTTGGTATGTTGGTGGGGAGAGCTGGCAGCTAGGAGACCTTTGACAAACTACAGTTCTCAGAATTCTTTGGGGGAAGCCACAACTCTTAAAGTGGTAGAAGACTGCTTGAAATGTATGGTGTGGATGAGACAAGGTAACACCAGAATCTTTGTTGCCCTTGCCTATAACATGAGAGTAGACAAACGTAACTTCCTATTTCTCTCAAATTTCAGCAAAGTATATTGCTAGCCTTGCCCAAAACTTTCCCCTTATTTTGACCTTTGATTCTTTTTTCCCCACAACTCAAAACAATATGTCCTGGACCACCATCATATCAACAGCTCTGGATTTTCTTTGAGGCTCTGCTGCCCCAAACATTCTGTTTACCTCGCCATGCGGTGCTGGATGGGCTCCGATTTTTTGTTGCAGTCGTATTATTTGTGAGGGTGGGCCAGTAATGAGAGAAGTACCCGAGTCTACAATGGCTGCACAGCCATCTTTGCATGCTGCTATCTGTCCCTGGATTTTCACGCTGTATTTTTATGGGGAGAAAAGAACAAAGATGAATACTCTTGATTGAATCAGGTTGCAAGTATGCAGGGGCATAGAGATGAGGAAAGCAAGCAAAGGTTGGCAATCAGTTAAAACATAACCTTTTAGAATCATTTCAGCAAAATTATCTTCTGAAAGATATTAAAATTTGCCTCTATATTATTCAACTAGTTCTAATTTTGAATATCTTAAAACAGTGCTGGGGGAACTGCGGCGTCTAGATTTTGCTGGGCTCCTAATATCAGGAGCTCCAAAGAGATTTTCTGGGCCTGGTATATGGCATGTGGGTTGGGTCATCCCCACACCCTGCAAAGACTGGCACAATATTTGCATAAAATTAGCAGTAAAATATATTTGTATTCAGACTGTTTTGCAAGGGGGTGGAGGAAACTCTCACAAAAATAATCAGGAGCCACACACAAGTAATACGTTTGCCCGACAGGCAAAATGTCCTCAGGTGAACTTTCCATCATAATTGTATTTCCATAATGGCCAAGGCTTAACCTGCTGAACAGCTGCCAGCCATTGTCTGGAGAAGGAACTTCCTGGTTCGTTTTAAAGGTCCTCTCTAGGACATGCATGATTCTACTATTTCTCTATAGTACCCAACAATCAAAGCTGTGAGTTGGCTCATTGGTTAAAAACACTGAAAGGTGAGAGCAAGCGCTTTTCTCCCAAAACAATTGCTTAAAATGGAGTCTGCACATTTTTTGCTCCATAAATCACATTCTACAAGGGCTTTGGTCCAAATACAACAAAACACACACACACAAACCCTGTACCTCACTCTTTTGTGTTATTTGATCCAGAGGTGCTTTCCTTTCTACATTCCCAGTCCAAAGGTTTCTGGTTAATTTATTTTTCAAACTTACTTGTCCATATGAATTTTCCAATACTTTTGCTCAGTGACTGGAACCCAGTGAATGGACCCTTTGTAGAGAGAATGGTCAATGCCTCCAAATATCAACTCACCCCCATTCTCAGTGTTGCCTCCTCTAAAAGAAAAAAGAAAAACTATTACGTATTGGATAGGCAAGCATAAACACAGTTGTGGTTTGACATGAAGTTGAATGAGGGTGTAAACCAGTTCAGCCTTCTCAGATATTTGTGTTTGTCTTGAAAGCTGCAAGTGTCCTAGGCTACTAACATACCATACATTCAAAGCATATTTAAAGCACATGACTTTCCTCAAATAAGCCTGGGAACAGGAATTAGATAAGGGTGGTGAAGATTGTAGCTCTGTGAGGAGTAACCTGCCGTTCCCATAATTCTCTGGGGAAAGCCATGGTTTAAATGTATGGTATGTGTGCAGCCATAGTCAAACCATGACGAGAGAATAGCCAGAATACAAAAACAGTATTTAATACTTCAGAACCATCAAGTCCAAATCTGAAAAGCAACTCAAATGGAGTTAAATGACATCAACAGAAACAACGAGCAGCCTCATATATCATATTTTTTTTTTAAAGATTGGCTTTGGTTGAACTTATTGACATCCAACACCCTTTTAGAATGTGGCTTGGTGGTTTTTTGGGGGGGGTATTGTGTTTGGTTTGATTTTATATGTTGTGGTTTTGTTTGTGAACTGCCCTGAGACCTCCGGGTATAGGGCAGTGTATAAATCGATTAAATAATAAAAATAGAAGTTCATTAGAAATTACAGCCCTGACTGGAGTCCTTTAAAAGCTCACATATGAATATGTTCATTTTCTAACAAAAAGATGAAACAGAAATCTGCTACTAGGCCAGGTTCAAGGTTTCAGTACTAACATATACAGAACCAGGTTACTTGAGGGATAGCCTTATCCATTACATATCCAGAAGATTTGTGTGGTCTGCAGGAAACTTTCTCATGCAAGTTCCAAAGATCTCAGAAGCCAGCTCTGCAGCAACTCCCAGCAGGAATTTCAGTGTGGTTTCCCTGGTTCTGCAGAATAGCATTCCTGCTGAGATATGATAAGTGCCCACTATCTGCACTTTCTAGAAACAATTGGAGATATTTTTGTTCCAACAGGCTTTCCCAGCTGGATAAATAGACCTTTGTCATGAGTGTCTATTTTGTATTGTTTCCGTTTTGTTTTAAATATATCAGCTGTTCTTTGTGTTTTTAACTGCTTTTGGATTTTTTAAATTTCCATTTACTTGAGACGATGGTGTAGAAGGTGATTAATAAATTAACGTTCACAATTTTGATGATTATGATTATACTATAAGTAGGCCTCCTTACTGGATAATTGGCACCTTGTCTGAGGGCCCCCTAAAACTTGTGGCTGTCCCTGCCTTTCTCAGCTCACTGAAATCAAGCAGCAAGTAGATAAAATTTGTGAACCAGATTCCACTCCTGATGAATTGTGTGGAAAACATGTAGTACAGTGGTAGCTCGGGTTACAGACGCTTCAGGTTACAGACTCCTCTCACTCAGAAATAGTACCTCGGGTTAAGAACTTTACCTCAGGATGAGAACAGAAATCGCGCAGCAACAGATCTCCAGAACAAATTAAGTTCTTAACCCAAGGTACCATTGTACCAGAAATCTCACAATAACTGCAAAAATAAATATATATACTCAGAGCTTTTTTCTGGGGGTAGCAAGGGTACACATACCCCTAAACATTTTGTGAATCTTTGTACTTTTGTCCATTTACTGTATTTATTTTCCCCAGTTTGAACTATAAAATGGTAGTTTTCTTGAGTCAAAATAAGAATACTTCAACATGTATTTTAGGGGGGGGGAGCACCAAGTAAACCCTCCACAAATCTGAAGTCCCTAAGATGATTGGATGGCACCTTGTGCTCCCCTTTCTGGCAATTCCTGCAACCAAGCTGGTGCCAAGTGTGTTGCTCTGCTTTCCTTTGGACCACATCAGCGAGGCCAGAGGGATGGTGGTCTTGTCTAGGCAGCCCAGGACTCTCATACACAAAGCCCAGGCTTATGCCCCAGGGAAGTTACTTTGGTGTTGCTATCACAGTGGTTTGATTTACCCCAGAAGGCACACTCTATTGTCTCTCGAGACAGATGGATGACAACAACAACAACATGAATATTTCACCAGAAACCATTTTGTGGAAAGGCTGGTTTGTGCCATCCTATCTTTTCACTCTCAAACACTGACCTGTTCAAGATGAAGGAAAATACAGGTTCCTCTATCAATTGTTGCCTCAGCATATTGTCGAATACTGGAAGTCCATGCAGCACTGACAACGATGGATATCCCAAGCCCAGCACCCCATCGAAGTGTGCAAAGGTAAAGGTCAGGTCAGGCTCATAGACGGACTCTCCAAAGTCTTGAGCCTCAATGGAAAGGTTGCTGAACTGGTTCATTGATTTGCCAAAGAGAAACAATATGAAAAACATGTAACCACATTATAGTTCAGGTTATTCAGTTCAAAGCAATTTCCTTCCTGAACCTTTTCAGGTTTGGTTTATGTCACAAAATTCTATAGTTTGGGCCTAAGTTTCCCTACTTCTGATGGAAAAAGCTTATCACACAACCTGATATTGAACCATATATGCCAGTAACTTTTTCCAGTTCCAGCAAAGATGAGAAAGAATGATAGTATTAATGCTATATCATCTGCATATAAGTTACTTTATAAGATAGTTGTGTGGTTTGTGTTCCCTTATCTTCAAAGAGACCTTGGTGAACTGGAACACATAAAACATGGACTGGATTTCCTTAACAATGCATTTTGAACTGAATTATTATAAAAGACATGTCCCAAATTATCCATGCCCTCATGTGTACTGCCAAGAACCCAACGAAATACAGAACGCTCGAAGGCAACCCTAGTAAGAGCTTCTCTCACCTGTACGGTGTCTTTGGCAGTGACGCCGATCAAACTCCCAGTCCCATATTGTAAATAAAACGGCTCCCCTACTTGCGCATAGGAGTATGACATAAATGACTCAAATCTCTTATGCATGCCTGTAAAAACAAGGGCCATTAGTAACCTCAGCAATAAACATGATTTCCCCCAAGTTTAGGCCTAATTTTGATTAAATAATGAAAGCAAAGCATTGCATTAATTAAAAGCAAAGCACTTCATTTTCTGTATGGATCTTCTATGTCATGGAAATGTGAAACGTGCATCCTAGGGCCGGAGTCCTTTGAGTTGCAATAGGTGAATAGGCTTCACTTTCACTCTGATAAGTGGGGAAGATGCAGGCAGGCATCCTTTCCATTGTGACTAAAGCAAATGGGGAAGCCAACACAGAAGCAGCTCTTTGCATGCATTGGAACCTCCATGCCTGCAAGAGATCACTCAGATACCGAATTTGGCTGTTCCTTCTACTGGCATTGTGTGGTGTTACGGAAATTACGGGGGGGGGGGCATATATTTGAAGTTGTTAAATGTTACAAATATTATGCCTGAATGTATCCTTTCGACTTGACAGCTCAAGGAAGATACCTAGCTTTATGAATCATATAAAATCAACCCCTTTGCCAAGTTTTCTCCATTCCAACGCCATTTTGCCCATGGAAAAAGGACTCTTTCCCCTGCCACCTCCCCAAGCTTGAAGACATGTTTACACACCTCCTACCCCAGGGAAATTCCCAGAGGTGACAATTGCTGGGCTCATTGTTCTCCAAGGGAAGCCAAATCTCATCACTAGACTTGCTTCAGGCTCCAGACGTGCAAAGGAAGTTGTATCGTACTTTTGGGTGGTGGGTACCTAAGATATGTTTGCCTATGCTAATCTTATACTTGGGTGTTGCCCTGATATATCTGTCTATGCTAATCTTGTGTAACCCTCCCCTTTTGTGACATGTTAGTGATGTAGCAATGATGTATTGATGATGCTGTGCGAACTGTATTCTGGGATATGGTGGGAAAGTCAATGTCGCCCCCTGCTCTGGGTTCACTTGCTGCTGTTGAACCTGTTGCACAACAATAAAGGATCTAAGTCTATTGACTGATTTGCTCCAAATTGCTTGGCTGGAATTTACTTCTTTTACTGACCGCATGGACCCGCGGGGGACTTATACCCCAATGAGCTGGGCTGTTGAGTAGGCTCTCAACCCGGAATTTTCCTTAACAGTGGGCAATGTCTGGTGAAAGCTCAGGAACTCACAGGGGGTAGAAAAGATGGAAATGGATTACATCAGTGCCCTGCATACCTTTTTATGGCCCTCCCTGACTAAAATTCTGTGCTGCTTCCATCCCAATCAGCCATCTAAAATCTCCCTTTCCCTGTCTCCAATCCATTATTTCTCTCTATTATTTGTACCCTGCCCATTTTTGGGGGGTGTGGGGCCGAAACAAACCTTAAATTATTTTCGTATGGGTCTGGAGAATTCTGTGGTACACAAGGTTGAATATGTTTGAGATTGCTGCTGCTTTAAACCCGCTAAATGTCAAAATATTTCTTACTGCAAGCTTTACTGTAGCAACGAGCGGATGGGACCCAAAAATCGCTGGAGCCGGTGTCAAACACCACGGTGAATCGCTGAGGTGGAGTGCCAACACTCACCTCTCCATAGTACTGGGCCTAGGGGAAAAACAACCCATCAGTCCAATATTCAGTCACCTGACAGACAAGGTTAGGGGAGCTTCAGGTGGGTGATGGTGCCCATCAGGTGAACACAACGTTGGGTAGGTAGTTCCATTTTAGAAGCAGAGGTAACAACCCTCCAAGCCTAAACACTGAAAATAGAGGTGGGTCTGAAAACTATACACCCCAAAAGCCAAGGTAAAGAGGTATGTCTTCAGTATTCACCAGAAGCTATCTAATCAAGGTGCCAGGCACAGCTCTTTTGAGAGGGATTACACATGTTACATTAGTCACAAACCTGCCAATTTGGTGTTTGTCTTTTAAAGGAATTGCCAGCATTGGGTCCCAATCTGGACTGGATTTTAGTGTGGTGCCAGAGGGCTTTAATCTTGTTTTCCTGCCATGGTCCCAATCCCCACACCAACAATAGGAGCTTTTTCTCTCTCTATACAAATTGGAGAAATGCTAGGATTCCCGTTTGTATTAGGGAACCCACCATGGCAATTTTGCTTTTAAAAACAAAACCCTGCACTTAAAGGCACAGCTATATTTCTAAATGACTTACTGCACAGAACTCTGAGCCATACCTTGCATAGGATGTTGTTCAAATTGGGGGAGGGAATTGTTTATTCAGAAATTCTTAACAAGCCCGATTAAGCTTTGCTTTCTTAAACATCCAAGTGAATTTAGAGACCAGGCAAAGAATCCTGGATGCCAAGACAGGATCAGCCCACTGATGAACTCCACAAGCTTATCAGTCTTCCACTTCCATATCATCCCCTGGCAGCAGCACAGCCTCGTCTCACGTTCTATTTTTAGTATTTTAAAAAAACAACCCATTCCTGGCATCTGCTGCAGAAGGTGAAGTGATCTTGTATTCCCAGAACAGGCTTTAACTGTTAATTTATATTTTCATTGCTTTAATTGGAAATGCATATTTTGCATATTTGTTTGACCCGGCAAATTTTAAAGAACAGAATAGGAGAAGCTACCATGGTGCTGTTCCTGGAGCAATTTCACTCTTTCCTGAGCAAACCAAGAGCCTTGTTTACAGCAGGGCTGGGGAACCTGTCATACCCTAGACATGGTTGGGTTCCAATTTCCATCAGCCTCACCCAGCACAGCCAATGGGCAGGGATGATGGGAGCTATAGTCCAGGGATGTCTGAAGCAGGTGGTGCTGTGGTCTAAACCACTGAGCCTCTTGGACTTGCCAATCAGAAGGTCGGCGGTTCGAATCCCTGTAACGGGGTGAGCTCCCATTGCTCTGTCCCAGCTTCTGCCAAACTAGAAGTTCGAAAGCATACCAGTGCAAGTAGATAAATAAGTACAGGTGTGGTGGGAAGGTAAACGGTGTTTCCATGCACTCTGGTTTCCATTGCACCAGAGGCTGTTTAGTCATGCTGGCTGCATGACCCAGAAAGGTGTCTGTGGACAAACGCTGGCTCCCTTGGCCTGAAAGTGAGATGAGCGCTGCAACCCCATAGTCGCCTTTGACTGGACTTAAACGTCCAGGGGTCCTTTACCTTTACCTTTTTATTTCTGGAATGTTTGAAGGGCCACAGGTTCCCCAGCTCTCGTTGACACATTTGAAGCAACATGGGTCAGCAACTGCAAGGGAGCAAGTCCCTCTATTGCTATTGACAATTAACAATTTTATATGCATATACAGTGGTACCTCAGTTAACAGACGCTTCAGGTTACAGACTCTGCTAACCCAGAAATAGTACCTTGAGTTAAGAACTTTGCTTCAGGATGAGAACAGAAATTGTGCAGCAGTGGCGCAGCAGCAGTGGGAGGCCCCATTAGCTAAAGTGGTGCTTCAGGTTAAGAACAGTTTCAAGTTAAGAACGGACCTCCAGAATGAATTAAGTTCTTAACCCGAGGTACGACTGTACATACACACACATATGCCTGTATATATAATGGTGGGGCCACGAGACTCCTGGTTGTTTTTGCTTTAACAGACCTTCATGGCCAGGCGTGCCAACTCTAAGGGGTGGAGGTGTCATCAGCACCCTCAATATTTATTAGCAGGGGCCTCAGCGCCCCCAATATTGAGGGGGTGGAGGAGGCCAAACCACCAAGCCGTGTGGCACAGCATCAAAGGCAGCCTCCTCCTGAGTGTGAGAGAGGAGCAGCTGTGGTGTTGGGCAAGGCCTCCTCCCAACGATGCACACACAACACATGACACAACACGCGTTGCAAAATTCACTGGCATGTCACACATGGACCGCATCGCAGCACTGCTGGCCCCCCAGTCTTTGGCTCAAGGCAGCGCCTTTGTTGACAGATACCTCAAAACATAGTTAAAACAAAATGAAAACATTTGTGGCCTCACAAGGAAACTGTTAAAGGAAACTGTTTTCCATCTCGTCGTGTTCCTTTTCTACAGCAGTTTGAGGAAAGAGTTGCTTTTACTATACCTCTCATCAAGTGGATTTACCTCACGATCCCTTTCTCCTCATTTTCTTGCACAGTCCCTTTTGAAGGACCTGCTCTAAGTCCAGCCACCTCCTCAAGTAAACAGGATCAGAATTAAAACAAAAACCACTCACAAATCCTTAGACAAGAAGCCTGATAGCTATTCTGCTCAAATGGTTAGCACAGAGGGAGTCAACATGGTGCCCCCCCAGATTTTGGAGGAATACAGCTCCCACCAGCCCCAGGCAGTGTGGTCAACAGTCAGGGATGATGGAAGTAGTAGTCTAGCAACATCTGGATGGCACCACATTGCCAATGGTACGTTAAATGATAAAACCAACCTTTCTTCTCTTTGCAGTTTATGAGGAATAAATGTTTCCTAGAATTAGGAATTTACATATGGAGCCTCTATTATATCTTAAGAAAACATAAAGAGTCAATTGTTGCTTATTTGAGGCATGTGCTTTAATTCCTAATTGTCCTGGGAGTGAACAGGTGGTTTAAATTTGGAATCTGATTTAGGTTTACTTTACAATACAACAATAATGTTTCTGGTATGGTCTGTGCTACTAACAGCTCTATAAATATTGGCTTAATAGGTTCCAAGTGCAGCGATTTTACTAAGAGACAGATGGACATATACTTTGAGCAATGGATGTTTGCTGACATTTTTTAGTTACTTCTTTTATAGACATTTACAGACTATTTTATATGTTGCAATCTGCCTTGTTATTTTATGAAGGAGCCTTGTTATTTCATGAAAGAGCAGGTTATCAGTCTTCAAATAAATCAATCAACGAGCAACATCTGTCCTATGAGCTTTCATCCCATTATTATGCAGTGACATACTCACATTCATGTAATCATAGAGCCTTTCTGTTGCAAGTCCCTGTGACAAATTAATATCTGAAGGGAGACAGTGCGGGTACCTCTGAACAAAAATGTCAGGTTGGCGGTCTTCAAGAAGCTTATGCAGCTCTCCTCTTTTACGGAGTTTTCCTCTGATAGATTCAAATCGCGTTAGAGGGATCCTGGGTGGATGACATGAATGCATGTTTGGTGTGGCATGCAATGGACAATGAAATCCCAGAAAAACCAAAACTAGGACTAGGACTAGTATGTTTTTTCTAGGGTGGTTTCACCAATATTTTTGCTCTGGTACATACCATGTTAACTTTGCCTAGTTTAGGATAGAAATCAACATAGTGCTAATAAGATAATTCTTCAAGCATTTCTGCCTGCCAGATGGAACAACCGTCCTTCTCCTCCCCACATGTGTTGTTCTGGGGTTTCCCCGACCCTCCAAAATGAATTGAGGAAGTGCAGGGGGAGAAGAGGAGGGAAAGCTCTTCTGAGCTATCGCAAGTCCTTGCACTGGCTTCCGCTAGTGCACCAGTTGAGTTGAATCCGGCCCTTAGAGTGTTATAAAATTACTTGGTAGATGTTGAGGCCTGGAATGGGCGAGCATGTTCATTTTGGGTTTCTCTCAGTTTTCTAATCTTAAATTCCACATTTCTGCATCAGTTTGCGATTTTAAAAAAAAATCCTCATGAAAATTTGCCAACATTTTAGCGAAAATCTCTCCTGTGTACATTTTTAGATGCACATACCAATATACACATGTTTATATGTTATTTTCACTAATATATGCACCCTTTACCACTGTATAGGCACTTTTATGTACATTACTTGACTGGAGAACTGCACTGAAAAAGCTGGCTGAGAATATTGGAGGATAGCTGTTCTTCGGTTCGCATCTTGTTTCAGAAAACACAAAGTTGGTTAGCTCACTTTTAAGTGCCAATGGAATCAAGTTTCTCCGCCTTTCCTATTTGAGGTACATGAGCCACTGCTAGTCTGTGTAGTACTGGACTAGATAAATAGCCTGAATTTGTATAAAACATCGTCCTAAGAACTGAAATGAACATAAATTGTGAATGTGGTATTATGCCTTCCTATCACTGGGATTTGCTGCAGGGGAAATGTTTCCATGAATTTTGCCCCGGGTTTGAGTCTAGTGCCATCTTGTAGCAAATACCTTTCTATAACATGCCAACACCAAAAGTTTCTTTTTTATATATAAAAAAAGCTTCTAAAGTAATTAACAAGACTCCTTTTTACAGAAACATGGGCCCACTGCTAAGAACACACTGAAAATATATGAAATACTTCCTTACCTTACTACAGCTGTGATGCACGGAATATAAACCAGAGCTGCTAAGAGAACCCTCATGGCTTCAGCTGGAAGTGGAAATAAAGCTGGCTTTTCTTCTCTCTATCTCTTTTATATACTTTGCTGGATCACAACCAGCTGTTTGCGGGGTCAGTCAACGACTGCAGGTCAGTTGCTTGGCAGGACATTTGTAATGTGCTGGACAAGGACCCACCAATTTGTGTAAATACTGCAATCTGTTACAACATGGATGGGGAACCGGTGGCCCTCAGGATGCTGTTGGACTCCAACTCTCATCAACCCCAGCCAGCATTGCCAATAGCCAGGGATGCTGGGAGTTGGAGTTCAGGGACATCTAGGGGACCACACGTTCCCCACCCCTGCATTAAAACACTCAAACAAGGGAGTGATGGAGGCAGGTAGAAGCAGAGCATGTGATAGAGCTTGATGCTGGTGTGGTTGCTTACCTGAATGGGGCTGAGGTGCCAATAAGGGCAAGACTGTGCAGTTGCACTGACAGGAGTGCTGGACCGGCAGGGATGCTCCCACTGGTGCAACCAACCTACCCCCAACCTTGCCACTATTGCCCTGCCCCAGTGCTCTCCAAATAAGGAGCAGTGACAGAGGTGGATTTAGGGAAGCGTGACTGGTTCACCCACACTAGTGAGAGGGTGCTGCAGGGGACTGAAACAATGACTTATAATGAAAGTCGAGAGATGTGGAAGGAGGTGCTAAATTTTGTTGTGTTGCGCAGGGCGCCATTGAAATTTGAAAATCTGCCTCTAGTAGACTCCGTTGTAAGGAGGTTGGCTGTGTCTCACCACACATGCCTTAAGAATAATGAGTCTTTTTCAGTGTGGACTAAGTAATTATAAGCCAGGTCTTACCATGACCCAGGTCTTCATAGGTGAACCTATGCAATTCAAAGCACTATAGGAAAATGGTAAATGGGCTCATCTGAAAGATTCAGCACCATAACAAGCAATTTGACCTTTCCTTATGTCACCTGATTTTTCTCATTAGCTGTTACTGAATTAGTTTCATTTAACCTCTCCCCAGGGTCTCGGGTGGCGCTGTGGGTTAAACCACAGAGCCTAGGACTTGCCAATCAGAAGGTTGGCGGTTCGAATCCTGCGACGGGGTGAGCTCCCGTTGCTCGGTCCCTGCTCCTGCCAACCTAGCAGTTTGAAAGCAGGTCAAAGTGCAAGTAGATAAATAGGTACCGCTCTGGCAGGAAGGTAAACAGCGTTTCCGTGCGCTGCTCTGGTTTACCAGAAGCGGCTTAGTCATGCTGGCCACATGACCCGGAAGCTGTACGCCGGCTCCCTCAGCCAATAAAGCGAGATGAGCACCACGACCCCAGAGTTGGTCATGACGGGACCTAATGGTCAGGGGTCCCTTTACCTTTACCTTTTAACCTCTCCCCAAGGCAGCAGGTGCAAAGCTTGCACTCTAAGGCTGTGTAGGCACTATATACCTTTAAACCCCACTTGAAGCACATTCTTTCCCTCGAAGGATTCTGGTTGCTGTAGTTTACCCCTCATGGAGCTATAATTCCCAGCACCTCATAAACAAACGACAGGGTCCAGAATTCATGGAGAGAAAGAATGTGCTTCAAAGGTACAGGGTGTCTGCAATCCAATTCATCAGTTCAAGTTATTCCTACAAAATATATTGGAGATGGGGAACCTCATTCCTGGGGGCCACATCCATCCCTCCAGATAGGCTGTCTCCAGTTTGCACCTCCTCCTCCTCCTCCTCAGCCACACAGCCTCTCCCCACGCCATGCCTCTCACTAGCCCTCTTTTGCACCCTCCTGGAGCTCAAGTGCGTCCTTGAACTCTGGCAATGCATCTTCCTTACCTCTGGCCCTCCCCATCATTGGCATGTGGCCCCCAGAAGGCTGCCTGGAAAGGAATGTGGCCCTCTGAAAAAGCTTCCCTACTCCTGACATATATAACATGGAGTTGAGTAATCCTTGTGTCAAAAACTGTTGCTCAATGGCTCTGGCCTTTGGCTTGCACATCTTACGCAAGCAGATTTGCAAAGACTTCAGGACAAGCCCAGTGAGTAATGGAGACTATACAGGTTCGTCCCTTAGGGAAAGTGGCTCACTGCCCCACCAAACCCAAACCTGGCTGGCTGCTTGCTTACAACTATAGCCCAAGGGGTAGCATTGCCTATCGCTTCCCTCCTCCTCCCCAGTTTCTCTCTTCCCATTGTAAAACTCAGCAGGACATGGATGGGGTCAAAATGAATTTAGTTGGCTCTGTTTGTCATTGGCTGTGGCTCCACTTCCTGTTGGCCTCCCTGCCTTGCACTCCAGCAGTCCCAATGGGCACCAGTGGATGGAGTCACTGCATGACCATTTGGGGACACAACCCAAGTTGAATCAGGATTCAGTCAACACTCACATCTGATCATATGCAGAGGGCTACGTGAATCAGTTCTTGTTCTCTTGCAGACAAAGGTGCAACTACTGTCTGTCTCAAGACTTTCACCTCTGAGAGGCAGAGCATCCTACATTAACTGGTCTTCACCCCCCATCACTCATTAAGGTCCTCAAAGTCCAGACTCGAGGCTATTTTTTCATTGCCTTGATCTCATTAGGCCACTGCAAGGAGACTTTGGCTTGCCAACATAGTCACAAGGTGCAGCAATCTAAGGTCATTGTGATCTGCATTGATAAGGCTAGATTAATAGTTAAACTGTGAACCAGAGTTTTTACCCCATAATATATTTAAGTAAGCCCTAAATATGTACCTTAAAACAAATAAATGTAAATAAGCATTCTGCATCCAGAAATAGCAAAATGTCATATAAATCAATGTTCAAGTTAAGCAGTAGGATTTTCCTAATTGTGCCATGAAATTTGAAACCATCCATTTGGGGTCAAATTAGATGTTAAAGGTGTCTTTGAATCCCATGCTTAAGACTCCCACATATTTTTTAACCAAAAGCAGCCAATGGAGTCCAATTCAGTTCAGGTTTGTGGTACAGGTGTAGGGTGGTTTACATCAGGTATACTAAAGCAGTAGCACCTATCCGGAACGGGAACCTGTCACAGTTTCGGGCCAACAAGAATTGTTTGGCTGATGGTTGAACCCTGACTGAGCCCTTCAGCTTGTGCCAGAGGGCATAATATGTTACTTGCAATGAATAAACACTTACAGTAGGTGACATTTACATAAATGAGTACTGAACATGCCTCTTTCTCATGTTACTAGCAAGTGACTATAGCATAAAGCACCATTAGAGCAGAGCCTTTAGAGTAGAGAGCATGCTAAGGGGAACATTGGGACTGTTTTGGAAAATATGTCTGATTAAGCACTGTGCAATCTCAGAACTTCACCTCGGTGTTTTCTGCTGCTTTTGCGCACGAGAGCTATTCCAAGGCAATGCCTGTATTTCTCATCAGCAGACACTCATTCAGTTATCAGGAACATTTCAGGGCTCTTGAGATTCATGATTGTTGCTATGTGGACCATATATATTACAACAAGGAGGAGGGAACAGCACACAATATAGAAGCCAGGCAGCTTCCCTGCTCCATAAGCCTGATTCACTGGGTAGCGAAGAACCAATGTAACTTTCCAAAGTTGTTAGGATGGGCAACGCTTTCCGAACAGTCATTGCTTTCTTCCCATCAGATGCCTGCCAGAAATACATCCTGGGAGACCTTGAAGAGATGCCAATTGATAAAATGTTGGATCTGAGCAGCAGGCAGGTGAGGAGGTTCCCGCTGCACGTTTGTTCTTTCAGGGAACTGGTCAAATTGTACCTGAGCGACAACAATCTGAATCATCTGCCCTCTGAGCTAGAACAGCTGCAGAACCTACAGATCTTGGCACTGGATTTCAACAATTTCCAAACGCTTCCCCCGGTGGTGTGCACCTTGAAGCAGCTGTGTATCCTTTACCTGGGCAACAACAGACTCGGAGACCTGCCTGTGGAGCTGCGCCAGCTGCAGAACCTGAAGACGCTCTGGATCGAGTCCAACTGTTTGTATCACCTGCCCAACGTGGTGTGCGAGTTGAAGCAACTCAAGACGCTGCACGCCGGCTCCAATGCGCTGCACTCCCTCCCTGCGCAGCTGTGGTATCTGAAGGACCTGCGCAGCATCTGGCTCTCGGGCAACCTGCTGCCTGAATTCCCCCCTGTGTTGCTTCACATGCCATTCCTGGAAATTATCGACGTCGACCGCAACGTCATCACTTACTTCCCCAGCCTCGTGCACCTGAGCAGCTTGAAGCTGGTGATCTATGACCACAACCCCTGCAGAAACGCACCCAAGGTAGCCAAGGGGGTGCATAGGGTTGGGAGGTGGTCTGAGGAAAGCCCCGAACCTAGGAAACGATCTGGTATGGATAGGGACAAAGGATCTGAAGACATCGACTCCATTCTCCCTCCTCCAGGCCATCTCAGTCTAGCCGAGTGACAAAAATTTCCACTAGAGTGCAGAACTTGTAAGTTTGCCACAGGAGCCTTCTCAGCCAGGGTGTTCCATCTCCAGATAAAGATGAGAATATCTGGACTGTTTTCACAGGCTGTATAATCCAGTGTAAAGCTGCATGTGCTTGATTTCACTTGATTTCTACGGTATTGTGTGCATGTCCAGCTTGGTGAGTAATTTAAATACCTAGAATTAGCAAGATAAACTCTGAACTGTGACAGCCAGCTAACATACCCCTTCTGATACCTGCAGCTCTTCTACAGAATTCAGATGGAATAAAACCTAGTACACATTATAATCAAATCTTTGAGAAGGGGGAAAGGAATCAATTTAAAGATAAAAATGCAGGTGCCTTGCCTTCTGTAAAATTAAAACTAATGCTATAGCACTAGCTCTGTGGTATTAAAGAAATTGTATGTATTTTGAAGGCACTTTGAAGATATTTCATCCTGCAAATGTATCTAGTACAGCCAAACAGGGAAAATCTTTGCATTTATCCTGGTTTTGTGTGTAAATGAGAACTTTTAAGTTGGGGTTCACCAGTTACAAATCCAACTGCATGGAGTCTATCTGCATACCAGCTTGAGCGCTGCTCAGGGAAATGTAGCGTGTAGATAGATAGGAGAGATAGGACCCCTAGCATAGTGTTCAGCACCATCAGTCTCTGGGGAAGCCATGACTGATAGAAATGCAAGATTTATAGATATGCCATTAGAATAGTTTGTTTCCATTTAACTATTTAACCCGGTGTTATCCAATTAACGAAGTACTGCAGACCCCATTTTTCAATAGTCAAGCTAATGACCCTCCTACTTTTGAAAATGTAGATATCTCTGCAGTACTTTTTGCTATGTGAATGGTACCACGGACCACCAATTGGGAACCACCGCTTTAGCCTATTATACATGCCTAACAAGTTAGAGGAACTATGCAGTTAGTTGTTTTACCTTTTAAATTAAAAGACATGCAATATGTTGGATGTAATCCTAAGTAAAGCTTTTTATTATTTCATTGCGAACTATTTCTCCTCCAACTTTCCAAGCTATTTCAGAACTCTGAAAGTAGACTACAGCCTACAAAAGCTCATGCCACAAGACATGCGTTCACAGTTACAGTACCACAGCAATCTTTCATTTGCTGCAGTCACCAATACGGTTACTTCTTCCAGATTATTTTTTTTAACATGCCAGCTAGAAATTAACTTTTATTGTCTTGAGGAAGTCATGTAGTTGAACCTCCAATTCCAGCAAAAACAGTGAGGGTTCAGATTACTTCCTCCTTGCCGAGATGTGATAAGCACACAACTAGCTAAGGTTTAGTGGCCTGTATTATCTTCATGCAGTGTTTAATAAAAGAATCACACAGGATGACATTTTAAAATACTAGCAATAAACTTTGCTTTCATGATCAGCCACTTGCATATTATCTGAATTGTGCTCATTGTTTCACAAGGTCTTTCCAATAAAAAGCGCACACTCCGGTACTATACCGAGGTAAATGGAAAGTCAAAACAGATTTGAAACTTTTATTATGGGGAACTACAAAGAGGATGGTGGGGAAGTATAGATGTTATACAGTAAGAATGAATTGGTCTTTTTGAAACAATATAAGTTAAACCAACAAAAGAATGATCACATGCCAAAGCTCGATATTCCATCCCTTTATTCTTCAAATCGGTCTGAAGCGCACAACGTTTTTTGCAAACTTCTGGTCCACGTGTTTTTACTGACCACGGAATACTCAACACGGATAACGATCTGGTACTCTTTTCCTGAAAGAAGAATCAGAATTCAGTACACGCAAACGTTGGGAGGAAAGAAGAGTTTCCAAGTTCATTGCAAGCCTAGAATGTAAGATCCTAAAACTGTTTGTACATGTTTGTTATTTAGTTCATCAGCAACAGCCTTCTCAGTCCACTCTTAATTGCCCAGGTAATTCCAGAGTAGGTTACAATGATATTTCAATTCGTAACAGTAGCAGGCAGAGATAACTACAAGTCAAGAGGGTAAGATCACCGTTCGGCCCACTACCACAGACGCCTACAAGAGAGTTGGCACCAGCTATATCTGAGGGGGAGGGAATTCGACAGACAACCAACACCAAGAAAGCCCTCCCTCCTGAACTGTTTATCAGTCAATTAATTGCAGCTCCATCAAAAGGACCTCCCCACAGATCTTCATGTACGAGCTCCCCACATGTTGGATCCCTCTGGCCAAGCCCTTCTGATTATTTTGAATCAGCCAAAAAAGGCAAGTGCCGAGAGGGTATGTTTTCAGTCCCGCTGCTTCAACTCCCTTGGCCACATCCTCAGGCCTCAAAACCTGGAACAGATCCTACTAGACCAGATAGGACACTGATGGTGCCTTGATGGAGTTTATCTTGTATTAGCCGGTAGTATCAAATGTAAAACAAAATTTAATAAACGTAGAAGCATACCTATTATAAAGAAATTATAGTTCAAATCAATTGTTTTTCTGATAAAGATTGATTATGGCATTGTCTCGCAAGAACTGGAAAAGCTTTGGGTTTTACCTTGGAGCTGCTTTGATAATATCATCGACACGGAGAATCACCTCTGCAGCTTCAGCAGCACTCAGCAAAACTTGCCGTTTCACTTGAAAGCTTTCCACCACTCCCAGAGTTGCCATGTCTGCAATGGTAGCGTCCTTCATGTCTTCAAGAGATTTTTTAAAAAAAAGGTTTCTCAGAGTTACTAAGGCAAGCATCCCATTTCCATAGTTGTTTTCCATTTTCTATCTTGGCACTATTAAAATGATACTGATTTTAATTAAAGGTCTACACATTTTCTAGTGGAATTTGCATTTAGTGAAATTCAGTCTTACACTTGATTTTAATTTTCACTGCTGCTGTTGAATGTAAAGCACCCCAAAGCAGCTTCTATTCCCACTGCCAAGTGTTTATTAGTCTTAGTAACACAAAGGTGTATTTTTTAAAAATAAAACATACAAACTATATATAAAAATCCTTACCAAGTCCATACGTGGTTTTCCCTTCAATATGAGCAGCTCGAAGCTGGGAAACCAAATCTGCACTGTCATAGCCAGCGTTATCAGCGATGATAGTTGGGAGCTAACAAAATCAAGCAGGCTTGTTAGATCATTTGGCAAAGAACAAACCTGCAAACTACATGCCAGTTGCAAAAATAAATAACAATAATGCACAGCACACATGTAAGCGCTATGAGTTACTATTGTACTATTGCACTATCCTTACTTAAAATATGTGTATCCTTGATGCAGAATCTGAATTTGTCAATACTGACAATCTTTGCCAATCCCTCCCATTCATTGAAGAGAAACAAGTTTACAAGAGAATCCCAGATCTCTGCTTAGGTCAGGGCTAGGGAACCATTATCCCTGACCACTGGCCACACTGGACGGTGCCGATGGAAGGTGGAGTCCACCAACATCTGGAGGGCCACAGTCCTCCATTCCTGGTTCAAGGGAATCCTGCTACAATTGGTTTGGAGAGAGAGAAAGCCAACCAACCCATGTTTTAAAAGCGCTTAGAAATAACGCTATGTAAAGCCAGCCAAGTCAAAGAAACATGGGAAAGGGCCTAGAGGAAGATAGGCAATGTTACTGTTCCTTGGTTAACAAGGGCACAAGTTGGTTGCATGAGCCACAAACCTGAAAACTACCATCTCAAAAGACTTTGCAATGACCAACAACCAGTAAATGTCGTTTGGGTGCTCAACCTCCTCCTCATAATTACTAGCTTTCCAGAGCACTGTGCTTCGTTATACTGGTAGTAAAAAGAACCAAACACTAGTTTACCGTGCTCAAGGCCTTAGCGAATGACTCCATTGCTACGGATTCCTTGCCTGGTGTTCTCTTTGCAAGCTCCCAGACAGCATTAGCCATTAACATCTCTGAGCAGCCTATGAGTTAGGAAACAAACAGACACCTTGTAACCAACCTGAGAAAGTATTAAAGTTAAATTTTCAATTGCTGGAGTTAAAATAAGAACACTATATTTACCTCCACCATACACCGTTCTAGTATCTTTTACAGTCTGGGCAAGAACACACAGTGCATCATGCAGAGATCTTTCCGCTTCATCTATGATCTGTTGTGTTGCACCACGCAGCACTACGGTGCATGCTTCACCTAAAAGGTATAAAAAGGTAAGGTAAAGCAAAAAAATATTTCCAACAAAATCCTGTCTCCTACATAGCAATATATAAAAGGACATTGAACCTGCTGCCCTGCTGTCTATCAAGCCAAATCCTAAAGCCGCATAGTGGTGACTGGTTGTTGTTGTTGTTATTTATTGTTAAAATATGTGTACCACCCTTCATCTGCAGATCCCAGGGCAGTTCACAACATAAAAACACAATATAAAAGCATAAAAACAAGAAACAACAACAAACCAATAACCCCCCTCCCCCCACTAGATGAACTAAGCTACTAGAGATGGTTGCTCTGTAGCTGTTCTTGTTGCATATTCAGGCATTTCCCTTTGCATACTTGCAAAAGGTGTTATTCTGTCTCAAGGTGGTAGAGGTGCTAGGGTCATTGCTCTTTCCATGTGTGGGTAACATATGAGCATTGCTACTACCCACCATCCCCGATAATTTCCAGGGACGTGCCTGTTTTTAAAATTTTCAGACTGTGGGTATCTTCTCCTCCCTTCCTTGGGTAAAGCATGAATGCAAGGTGGCAGCTGCTCCACAGACACAGCAGTGGACGGTAGCTGGTGCATATGATTGTTCTGTCCAACACTGAGCAGCAAAACCTACCCATGGCAACTCCAGAGAAATGAAGAAGTTTATCTTCCCCAATCATGACTTCTTCAATCAGCTTGCAGCTTCCTAGCTTTACCAATTCTGGATGGTCAAAAGTTGAAGCAATTTCACCACCTGAGAATGAATGCAACTTTGTGTTAGCCTTTTCCTCCCACAAGTGTAAAATAGTTTTAGAAGTATGAGCAGGTGTTCATCAGTCAGTCTCTCTCTCTCTGTGTGTGTTTTGTTTTAAAGAAACTACTATGCTGATATGCCACTTTTCACCTTAAATCATGGAGACATCCTCACTACCATTGTGCGAAAAATGTTAAAAAATGTATTGGTAGCCAATTTCAGCTCTCATAGTTGGCCCACAAGCAGCACAGAAGCTGGGTTCTGTGTAACTTTCCCGAATAGCTAAGAAAGAAATCAGATTTACAGTATGTTGTAAAAAAAATGAAGTGTAGGAGTACGAGTTCAGATCCTTTGTTCAATGGATGGTACTTTGCCGTCAAGGTAAGGTATTTACTATGTGATTCTTGGTTATTAGTGGCATGTTTTATCTGGTGTTGCTTATTTACTTTTATTATGCAGTGGTGTTTTTTTACTGTACCACATTCTGGGATCCCTTGTGTAACAAAAGGCAGGTTAAAAATAATTCTGTACCTGTAACAAGAGCTAGACGTTCAACTCCAGCAAAATCTGCATGTTCAATAGCCATAACACCAGCAGCAGCAAACATCTGTTCTGGGTAGTTATAGATCAATTGCCTGTAATAAGAAAAGGTGCTCATAATAATGTGGCAGGAAACATAACTTAATTTATCTCAGCAAAAACTTCCATAGTGCTTAACAGTACAATGATTTTTAAACATTGTGTATGACTTTAACTGTTAATGACTAGTAACCAAGGTTTTGTTCTTGGGTTCAACATGCCAGGCTCTAGCTTTCATCCATGGTATGGCATGGCAGCAGCAGTAGGTATGAGGAAGGAGTGATGTGGGAATTTCTGTGCACCTTGAACCAGCATGCTGTTTGTTCACACTAAAGTACAGTTCGTTTTAAGCTGTAGTTTAAGGTGATGTGTGAACAGACAGACTTGTCAGCAGAGGCTCTGAAGGGTCAATCAGCATGCTCCAAACATCCCTCAGCATAATACATACCTGTTGATAAAGCAGTTTATTCCATGCTTCAGAATACGTTCAACCTTCTCCTTCATTTTCTCTTTTTCTGCTTGTTCAATTTCTGCCACCTTTGCCGTGGAATCCACTCTTACACGGGAGCCAAATATCTAAGAAATAAATATGGCAATATTCAGCAATAACTCAACTGCTTTGACTACACTAGGATTTGCACCACAAAAATTACGTACCTTAATTTTATCAGTATCCATGCCAGTATTTGCGATAAGGATTTTTGCATTTTCAATCCTTTTTGGCTGGTTGACTCCAATTTTTTTATCCAACAGAAAACCTAAAATGAAGAAGAATCAGACTTTTGTTACAGCAGCAAGGATTATCCGGCATATTTTATGAAACTGAACAGGTTGCCTGGGTCTCTTTTCACTCATAGGAATAGATTCAAACACTTAGCTGAATAAAACAAAGCAGTATTCCCCCCAAATCATATGAAGCATCAAGGAACACATAAGGCAGACTAAAATGAAACAGTAATAAAATCAGAAAATACTTAGCTTCTTAAATGTAGATAATTTGAGGCTACTTCAGATGCTTAATTCGTACAACACATTATGAAGTGACCCAAGTGCATAAATATGAAAAGGTTTCTCTCAGAATGGGCGAACATTCAGTTTACATAGGTAATCCTGTGATTTAGAACCATTCAGGAAGCAATGTAAACATGATCCACTTAGGTTTCACATCTATGGAAATAGCTTTCAGAGGCCCTTCTCTGCATGCAAAATATTACATTGGAACTTGCCTTCAAAATTTTACCAAGGCTAATAGAAATATACAAATACTGGCTGCACTAATATATCACAGTAAGCCATAACCCATCTTGTTCCTTCCATTTTCAGCACTATATCTGAACCAGTGATTGTGTTTGTTTCGCTCCTACAAACCATGAGCAGTAAGCAAAGAAGAAAATTTGGTTACAGATCAGTTTATTTAGAGTGAAACAAACTATGATCCCTGGTTTGGGCATAACACTAAGACAAGACTTGTGAGCTAGTTTTCTCCCAGTGCTAGCCTGTAGGAATAAAGCAGACACTATTTTATTTGTTATGGCTTACATGACAGCAAACAATGTTTTTTAAACTGGCTTAGTGGAAAGCCTGCTATTTTATCTTCATAGTAAGCAATGATAAGGCTCCTTGCTCTGACATAATTTACTGAATTGTTACCAGTAAGCAAAATTATACCTTCATCCAAGTAGGAGTCTATTAGACTTCCTCCTAGTTTCTTGATGATATGAATAGCTTCCAGATTACCAGATCCCTTCAGCCTAAGGACAGCATCTACTGCAAGTTTTGCAAAGTGATCTTTATGATGAGTAAGCAATTTTGAAGAGAGTGTGGTTTCTGCAATATTCATTAAGTCTTTGTGAAATGAAGCTTCATTTCCCCTGAAAAGCAGAAAAAACAAACTTAAAAGCACATCTTGGATCATCACTAAAATATATGGCCTTGATCCAGAGAATCACACAGCAAAGTTCTGCATAATTGCAAGTCTTCTGACACTCCACTTTCGAACAACAACCACCCACCTACACCAACCTAACAAGCCGCTACCCAAACTTGGAAGACGTTATCTTCAAATGTTAAGAACAAAAATACTGTGAGCCCATGCAGATGCCTAATAGCATGTGCTGCACTATTTGTATTTTAGAAGAATGTAAAACTGTATTTTCAAAGAAAGATGTCCAATGTTTCATCTGCATACTGATGAGACTAAATTAATCCATGAATCATGGATTTTATTTTTTCAAATGCAGAACCTTCTCAGCATTTAACATCCATGAATCAACAGCAGTACAATAGGGTTTTGCCTCATTAATGTGCCATAGACCCAGTCCTTCCTTTCCCTCTGTATCTAGCACATTTTTGAACTCTGGTATAAATCAAAAGTTTTGCAACACAGGTCATTTTTTTCTAATACAAGACAATTTTATTCAAAATATAGAATAATGTCCTAGAACACTGTCCTATCCAGGTGTGAAGAAGTCTTGTTCACTAGGACAAAAGAATCTAGAACAGGGAGGCTATTCTTTCCATAATAGCCACTGTAAAATATTTAAAGTAGTTGGAAAAATAAAAAACTAAGGAGGGAAGAAGCCATTTGCATCAGACACCATTGTCTTTAAAACATGCTTTTCACAAATAAATACAGCAATATCTAAAATAATATACTGCAGAATTCAGAATGTTTTTAATCTGTTGTGAGCCGCCCAGAGTGGCTGGGGAAACCCAGCCGGGTGGGCAGGGTATAAATAAATTAGTAGTAGTAGTAATATGTTCAGGATAAATTTCAAGACTATTTTGCTTATTGGTAGAATATTACAACGAAGTTGTGTGTTTCAAATAGCAGGAAACACTTCTTTAAGTGCAAGCACCATTCAGCTCTTAATGCTACTTTCCTTTTTTGTTTGGCTGCACACACCTGTCATTAGTTACATGATACTGGACCATAACAATCTGAGAGACAAATGCCTGTTGTCTGTGACTAGAACTAACCCATGATCCACAGCAGATTTCACCAAGGCTTCTCTTGCTGCTTTCGTGGCTTCTCTCCAACCTGCAATAATGGTCTGAGGGTGGATTTTTCTGGCAATCAATAATTCTGCCTCCTAGAAAAATAAAAGCACTTAGTTTATCTTAATGCAGTTGCAAGTAAAACGTGCCACTTTCTTGTTCCTTTTTTCAGTTGTCTCAATGATGCAACGGCTTAAATAAGATTACCTGGAATCTTCAACAAATAAAAGCTCCCTAATTTTTTTTTTATCAGTATACCTTATACATATTCTATAAAGTTAGCTATATTAGTTTGTTGCAGCAAAAAAACTTCAACTTAGCATTTCGGCATACCTTTTCAGTGTTTTAAAAAATGGAACTATTTATTACCCTTAGCAATTCAGCTGCCAGAACAGTTACTGAAGTAGTTCCATCTCCAACTTCGTCATCTTGAACCTTGGACATATCTGTGAGGAGAACGTTACCGCATAAGCTTTAATATTGAAGTATCACGTTAGAATTCTATACGGCTATACAGAAATCAGAGATAAAAACAGGATCTCTCTAACTGCACTGTCATACTAAAGGCAAGGCTGTATGTGCCCAGGATAGGGCACTATGTCATGAGAAGCAAATACAGCATTATGCAATGATTAAGCAGCACCATCCAGCTTTTTCTTTACGTCTAAGTTTGACTGCTTTGGTTCAAGAACCAGCATGATGTGGTGAATAATGTCAGACTGGGAACACAGCATAGTTTTCACAGGAAGCAGACAATCTACAATCTTTTAACTTAGCAAAATAAAATATCCCCGTAATATATTTAGTCAAACATACCAACCAAAACCTTGGCTGCAGGGTTGTCCACTCCAATAGCTTTTAAGATAGTTGCCCCATCATTGGTTACTGTCACTGTGCCTTCTCTTCCAGTACTAAGGAGAATCTTGTCCTGAAGGTCCATATTTGAAGATATTTAATATTTGACTCAAAAGTGGTAATAGTGACAAAAACAACATATTTCAGAAATTACAAATAACTTACCATGCCCTTAGGTCCCAAAGTGCTTTTAACTAGATCTCCAATGGCAATAGCACCAACAAAAGATGACTGGAATAAAAAAGGGGAAATTATAAATATGCCCCAAGCAGAATAAGCTCAAGCTTTCTTCTATAGCGAAACATATACAGGTGCAACTACAGTTCTAGATATCAAGTATCAATGAATATTAGACTTGCCAAACGGGCTGTCTCTGCTCTCTCTTCATCAGCACCAGCCTTGAAGATATTCACAGGTGCTAGGGATAAGGATGCCTGAAATAATAGGAAACAAAATGCCACTTAGCATATAGTAAAGACTTAATTTTCAAATAACAATTTTACACCTTGCCATCCACTTACTATGAGTGTTATGTAATTTCTGAATTGCTCACATTGTGACTATTGCTCCTTTCAGGCATGATGTTCACTTATAAATCCTACATACTAACAGGTACAAGAGCACTAAGTTCTGCCTCCCAGATCACCACTGTCATCACCCTTCATGAGTCTGAAGTGGACAGCATTTTCTATTTGGGGGTTAGGGTGGAGGCTAACAGTGTGATTTAAAGTATGAACCAACCCAGACCCTGCAATCATCATCTGAGGTGCTTCTCTGAGTGCCTCCGCAAGAGGTCTGGAGGGTGGCAGCACAATATCAGGTCTTTTCTGCAGTGGCTTCCCATTTGTGGAATGCTCTTCACAATGAGTCCACCTGGCACTTTCATCACACATCTTTAGGTGCCCAGCAAAAATGATACTCTGTAACCAGGTCTTGGGCTGATTTAACATTCTAGGGCCTTTTAAATGTGTTTGCAGGAGAGAAGCAATTGGTTTGTTTTTGTTTTATTGTGTAATTTGTGTTCTCATTTTGTTTTGTTTTTTAATGTCATCAACTGCCCTGTGGTCGTCAGGTAAAGGGCAACATACAAATTTAGTAAATAATAATAATAATAAATCTTACAAAAACAGGGTTCTAGATCACATGTGGAGCCTCCATGTGGAGCCATCCTCCAATTCGTGGAGGGCAACAAGGATGGTGACGGTTGGGGAATGAGGTGTAAAATGTACACACAAATCGAACAACCAAACAAGAGCTTACAGCTGCAGAACAGCGGTGAGGAATATCTGGACTGCAGGCCAAATAACACCCACATGGCCATTTTGGTCAAGCCGCACGAGCCTGTCTTGTACCTGCTATTGTCAAGCGTGGGGCAGCTTAAGACACACTTTCCACAAAGCTTCCCAAGCTCTGATCATCAGGTCTTGCAAAGTGCTGTGCATGGGACTTTGCAAGACCCGCCGATCAGATAGATGCTAGTTCTTGCAGAACGCCACACACATGGCGTCGACAGGCTCCATGATCAGACGACGCTCAGCACCTTACGTGCCTCTCTGCCTGTGCTGCTTGGTTTCAAGCAACAAGGGCAAATACGGGTAGCCTCGCCCACCTGTCAAACTTGGGGAAGGAAACAAGGATGTGGTCCACCCACCAGATCCAGGCCCCCCACCCCTGCTGCAGGATGCAACGTGAACTGCGGTGCAAATCACTACAGTGGTACCTCAGGTTAAGTACTTAATTCGTTCCAGAGGTCTGTTCTTAACCTGAAACTGTTCTTAACCTGAAGCACCACTTTAGCTAACGGGGCCGCCTGCTGCTGCCGTGCTGCCGGAGCACGATTTCTGTTCTCATCCTGAATCCAAGTTCTTAACCTGAAGCACTATTTCTGGGTTAGCGGAGTCTGTAACCTGAAGCGTATGTAACCTGAAGCGTATGTAACCCGAGGTACCACTGTACATCGAAATTTAAGAAAAAGGGTGGTGTGTGTGTGTGATATGCGACGCCGTAGGCATGGCAGCAGCCAGGCTCCCGTGAAAGGAGTCTTCACACGGATCCCCAATGAACTCGGGAGGCGACGGGACTCTCCTTCCTTGGGAGATTTTGAATCATAAAAGGAAGCTCTACGCGAGATTCCTGCCTTGCAGGGGGTTGGGCTAGATGACCCTCGAGGTCCCTTCCAGCCTATGAAGTGAGTGCATGGAACTACAACCAAGAGGCCTCTCCGGAGTCCCGTTCCCCCCCCCCAGCTGCGGCTTCCTTTGTCTCTGGCGCTGGCTGCCTGCGCACCGAAGGGAGAGGGAGGCGACCCTTCCTCCTCGGGCCGAGGAAAGGCGACGGGGACGGCCTGAAGGCCCCAGCATCCTATCCACCGTGAACGGCGCCGCCCAAGGAGAGAGCGGGGCCCAGGGGCCTCTCCATCCCCGGCCGTTGCCGCCAGGGCGTCACCGGCTCCCCTCCCCCTTTCCGGTAATTCTGGAACCTTCGGTTCCCTTCCCCCCCTCAGACACGCCGGGCTCCGGCTGCCCCTCAGCGAAGAGGGACGGAGGGGATGGGATTATCAGACTCGAGGCTCACCATGTTGACGGCGCAGTGGGGCTTCCAGGCCGCTACTCGAATCTTCCCAGCCGCCTCGTGCCCGGAGCCGCAGCTGCGCGTTCGAGCGGATTCAACGAACACCGGAAATGACGTTCGCCGCGGGAGAAAGGAAGGGCAGAGCTGACTCGTTGCATGCCGGGAAGTGTAGTTTTCTTTCCCCCTACCGGCGGGTCCTTTATGCCTCTGCGTAGCGGGTTGGAGCCTAGCCAGGGATCGGCACGAGCTTGTAATGTAACGGGTGGAGATGGGTTTTCAGATCTAGCTGCTACAGCGGCAAGAATGTTACTCGCCCCAAAATGGAAAAAAGTAGAATTCCCAGCAAAGGAAGAATTGGGTACAAAAACTTATGGAGTATGTAGAAAGATTTCTTCCAGCCACAGGCCTACTTTAAATTGCAGCTGTTAGTTCTGGGTATAGCAGTCCCACACAGTGGTATTTATATATATTTTTAATTAGGCAAAACCGAAGGTTCTAAATACTGTACTGGCTCGCCACAAATGTCAGAGACCTGGACTTCAAGATGGGAAATAATGGTCTGATCTGGCCCAATTTAAACTCTTAGCAAAAATAATAGCCAGAAGCTATTAACAGACTCCACCATTTAAAGGTGGAGAAGGAAAACTTGCATTTTTGAACGGTACTACACAAAACCACTCTCTCTACAGAAACGACAAAGGGAGTTCACCATAGTTTTAACCCAGCCTTCAAGTTTCTCTGCTCAAGCACTAACTAGGTTTGGTGGCTTTCAATCCAACAGGAGAGACTATTGAATAGCAAATTAATGTGATGTGTACTTAAAAGCAGATTATCTTTACAGTTGACTTGACTGTAAGAAAAAGTACAAAATACAAACACCTGAAAAAACCCATCTCCCATCCACCCAAGAAGCACTGAACACTTACATAGTAAAAATCATTATTTTATTGCCATGCTACAATTCGTATGAAGCTGGCACTGGTGAGGGGATGTTTTCAATATTACATAATACATTTTGAAACTGACATCATCTGGTAAGCTGAATGACAAAGCACGCCAAAATTAAATGGTAGTATATGAATCTTGAAAAACAAAACATACTATGTGTAGTATAAATGTCATTTTTGCTTAAAAGGAAGCATGGAATGTTTGAAACAAACCACAGTGGGAGAGGGGTGGTTTGAAACAAGTTTGTGAATTTTTCAGAAGGATTTTGGCAACTCTTTAGAATTTTTTATTTTTATAAAATAAACTCTAGAAAGCTACTTTTATACAAAGTCGCTATGTAGGATGTCTTTATGTAGGAAAAAAATTATAATGCAAAATTAGAACAAATAACAACAACAAATTTACAGTATTTTACAATGTAATGACAAAAAAGTAACATACAAATACAATTTTGGCTTTCATAGAAATGTATATTTATGCATTTAATAAATGCATTTGTGGCACACTGGTGATTACAGGACTGTTATTGTCTGTTTTCATGCTAAGATTTTAGCTGGGCTGTACCATAACTTCGGAACCACAGTGCAGGGTTAGAGAAGCAATGTTTCAGAAGACATAGCTGAAGGTGATGCTACAATGAAATGACATGTTTATGTTAAAAAAAAGAAAGGCACCATACTTGCTGGTTGGGACATGCCATAATATGGTATACCATACAAACACTATTTCCTTTTACAAAATGGAAGCATTTCCTATACATTCAGTAGCAATCAATGCCTTACAAACAAGACAACTGCCTGCATTCAAGGTTTGGCAAATATCAGGGGAAATATAGAATTAGTACCATATATGTATCTTTATATAATATTATATATTTATATATATGTATATATTGCATTGGAAATTAACAGGGAGTTCAGGTTGTTGACATCCGTTGCTAAACAAAAAGTATAGAAATTCCTGAGTGAAGGACCTTCTCCATTTTTAAGATAATTTGTTTCACATACAATACCTCAAAAAATCAAAGCACTAAGGAACATGAAATTCAGAAAGTAACCTCAGATCTGACCATAAACGGGAATAAAACTTTTTCAGTTACATTTTCAGGTCATTTGCGAATATATCAAAAAGCAACATCAACCTGTTTGATGATGATACCTCATGTTCTCAGCTAAGACAATGTGGACATAAAAGCTCTGCATGAGAAGACTTTAATTCCTAACTCTGCCCCCCTTTTTTCACTGCAAAGAGATTCTGGAACAGAGGGATGTTACTACCAATGCAAACTTGTGGCTAATTTTACAATACTATGTTAATTTGTTTGAACAAGCACAAAGTTGTCAGACATGCCTCATGTCTCATATATATTATGGCCTTAATCAGATTTATATTGATTTGCTCCAGCCCCTAGCCGCAGATCAAGGTTCTGGCCCCATTCACGGACACTTCTGTGGTAGATTTCAAAGGAACTGTTCATGAAGAAAGAAGTCATTCTATGGTAGGGCCTTTGTGAACACACAGGAAGACTGCCCTGTGCCACAGGAACCAACGATTTCGTTCTTAATGACAGTCATACTTTTTTTACATAAAAGTACAACGGAACAGATATAGCAGAAGACATGTACTTCAGATATACGTTACCAGCCTTAAAAATGATGAGAGTATTTCAACTGTGCTTTGTAAATTCAGTTCAAAAAGTAGCTTTGTTTTTAATTAACATTTCAGGGACTTCATCAGATATTAATTTCTACTTTCCTTATTTCACACACAAGTCTATGTTAAACTGGAGTAAACTTTGGGCTGGATCCAGAGAATTGTGAGGAGGAAGCTTGCAGAAGTGAATATTCCCATACACTCTTCCCTGTTCCACATCTCCTTTAGTCATAAAGGCAGTGCTTTTTTTTCTGGGGGGACGTAGGTGTACGCATACCCCTAAATATTTTGTGAATCTAAGTTTGGCCTCATTGAGGGACAGTATTTCAATATGAGTAGGAAAATGAGAGTACTCCTAAACATTTTTTAAGAAAAAAAGCACTGCATAAAGGTGATTCTCTTAGTGCTGCAGGTGGTTGTTGGGGGAGATTGGAAACTGCATAATAAACAGAGGCAGCCACTTGCACAAGGTGCCTCTCCTAGGAGGGTCCTCAAGTATGGCTTTTCAGGCGGTGGAGGCAGAAGGAAAGTCCTGTTTCATGTGCTTCTTCCCACTCACCGTTCCCTGTACCCAGTTTAGTATACTGTCATAATAGCCCGGCAAAACTATTGACAAATATTTGAGAAAAATCTTGACCATACCTGAAGATCAAGAAATGAAAACCAAAGTCATTCCACTCACTAAATTTACACTGGTATGCATCATCTAAAAGAAGTAATTTCAGACTGGACAATAATGCAAGTTCAAGTTACGCTTTCTTTTTTTACCTTGAAACAAGCATCAGAAACATTCATTTAGCATATTTTAAATTAAAAGAACTGTAAAAAAATTAATTGGGGGACGGAATGTGAAATAAGGTGAACAGTTGCACAGAAGGATAGCATTTTATATGACTGTTAAAGGTGTGGAAACTCTTATGGTTTTTATCAAGTCATGCTACTGTGAAGAGAGAGCAAAAGGTAAATACAGTCACTGATCATTTTACTGTGAGTATTATTATTACTTTTTAAGAGATGGGTTTTAGGTTCCTTGTGTTTTTGGATTTTAAGAGGTGGGTATCTGCTTCAACTTTTACTTGGTAAAATTAAAAGGGATCAACCTTCAAGAAATGGGGGGAAAAGGATTTATGAATCCAACACCGTAACCAAATTCACAAATGTGTCCTTTTAAAGGGAGATCACACACAATACTGCTTAGGTCTAGCCCAATATAAATCTGTGTATCATCAAATGCTGTTAAATAGTACCACTGACAACTGAAATTTCAAGCAAAGTATTTCTATCTTGTCTGTTTAATAAATGAACTTTGTGCAATCTATGCACGCTACATGTGTCAGCACCAACACTTTCTCACATTGACTTTATTTCCTTGGCCCACAAATAAAATCTGGGGAAGGAAGTATCCTGTGCATATGTGCTCCCCACGTCCAGATTGCATGCAATTGCACCCATATACTGTACTTTCTAACTTAATTCCAGGGTGAAGAAAACCCCCAGTAAGCATTAAATAGGAGGAAAGAGAGAACAGGATACAAGACAACTGTGAAACGTGGTTGTACATAGCTGGTGCCTGGGACTGCAGAGTGCTCAGGTGTTCTGCCAGGATCATGCAGTACTCAGATGCTCTGTTTCTATTTTAAGCCTTCCTAATTGTCAGGGGAAGGGACGTGGGTGGCGCTGTGGGTAAAACCTCAGCGCCTAGAACTTGCCGATCGCATGGTCGGCGGTTCGAATCCCCGTGGCGGGGTGCGCTCCCGTCGCTCGGTCCCAGCGTCTGCCAACCTAGCAGTTCGAAAGCACCCCCAGGTGCAAGTAGATAAATAGGGACCGCTTACCAGCGGGAAGGTAAACGGCGTTCCGTGTGCTGCGCTGGCTCGCCAGATGCAGCTTGTCACACTGGCCACGTGACCCGGAAGTGTCTCCGGACAGTGCTGGCTCCCGGCCTATAGAGTGAGATGAGCGCACAACCCTAGAGTCTGGCAAGACTGGCCCGTACGGGCAGGGGTACCTTTACCTTTACCTTTAATTGTCAGGGACTGCTTGGATACTGAGGAATGGGCACCAGAAGGGAGGTTGGAGACTGACTTGGAAAGAGATAAGTGATCTGGGACAGCCTGTAATAGCCAGATCGAGAGTCAGAGGCAGGAGAAGCTGCAGGGTTGGAGAGGAAAGAACGGGTGCAGGAGGAAGACAGGTCAGGCTGGTGTAGGGGAAAGGACTTCCACACCTTCTCCTTCTGCCCTCACCTCTCCTGCTCCACTGTCTCCCAGAACCAGCAGAGGATTGAAGCAGGAGGAGCAGAAACAGGTTACATGAAGGTAGAGTCATTGCCTCTTTGCACACAGGTCGGGAGCAACAACTGCCTCATCCAGTGCAGGCCTAGGAGTAGCTGAGAGATGCAGGACTGATGGGCATGCCTTTTCCTAACTTTTATGTGTACATTTGACAATACAGAGAATTCATCACTCTGGACATTGCTTGCCTGACAGGCCCATGACGCTGATTTTGTCAGAGAAGTGAATGGGTGCAACAGTGCAGGTTTGCTGAAAAATCGTAATAAAAGTGAATGGAGAATGAGAGAGAGGTGAAGCAGCAGTCACAAAGAGAGGAGAACACAAGATTCAATCGGCACCAACCAAGCAATATGCTGATACCTCCTTAACACACAATGTTGTGCAAGAAAATTGAGCACCACCATAGAATTCATGGGACGTTGTTTACTGTGCCCACTTTTGCACGAGTATCAGGTACAGTGGTATCTCGGGTTAAGAACTTAATTTGTTCCGGAGGTCCGTTCTTAACCTGAAACTGTTCTTAACCTGAGGTACCACTTTAGCTAATGGGGCCTCCCGCTGCTGCTGCACCACCAGAGCACGATTTCTGTTCTCATCCTGAAGCAAAGTTCTTAACCCGAGGTACTATTTCTGGGTTAGTGGAGTCTGTAACCTGAAACATCTGTAACCTAAAGCATCTGTAACCCGAGGTACCACTGTACTACGTTGTACAAAAAAACCCCAATACAGCAATTAAGCAAACGCCTGTAAAGAGTTTTCCCTACACTGATACTTTCTCCACTTATCTGCATTAGGCGTGGCAATTTTTTGCCTTTAGTATAAATAAAGCACTTTACTGAAAAATGGGTAGACTTAAAAAGGTGGTTGGCAATATTATTCTCTTAAATCACATTTTACTAGACTGCTACTCAACTTGGGCTCATCTACTGATCAATTCAGCAGAGTATCCTGTCCAGGTGATAGGTGCTTAAGGCTGAATATGTGTTCAGTATCTCTGCGTGACTGCTGCACGAGCACAATTGGACACAGAAATCTGACACCCTAGGAATCAATACCAGCTTCTTTTATTCTTTTCAAAGAATCTGGTAGCTGAAAAAAAGCTTGGAAATATGTGATTGAAGTCTTGTGAAATCTATGTTATCTAAGGAGAGTCAGGACTTCCTGTGACCTAGGAACCTCCTTTTAGTGCCTGCCACAGCTCTTTGCTCCTATTTCTCGACACCTGCATCTACAAACCTAAATAGCCTCCATCCAATTAGCCCTCCCATTCTATTCTGTTACGGTCTTCCAAAATACAGTTCTCTTAGGAAAGCATGCAAAATCAGCATATGCACATCTGACTAGTGTAACAACAGAATTTGGATTTTGCTGACACACACAAAGAACCCTGGAGATGGAAAATTCAGAGAGTGAGATTTATGATTTTAAAGGAATTAATTGAGGAGTTTCCAGAATATGCACATGTTCATTAGCACCTCTGGTAAAACCTTGTTTTTGCAAGTATGTCAACCTATAACATCGTATCTTGTACTTTTCACAACAAAAATTATTACATTGTAAAGACTTCAAAATGAAGCAGTAGGCGCACCTACGCTGTGCCCTTCTGTGATATCGAAATGACTGGATGATTTACAGCTAATGTTATAACATAGACAGCACAGAAATGGTGTCTTGTGTACTTTTCAGGCAAAAAAAAAATGTGAATAGTATTACTGAAAGGTTATTGCCACTTTTTGCAGGATATTGTGAAGGAAATGTCAACATCATGCAAGTTATTTCTCCAAAAAGTATGTGTTCAGTGCTCTCCTACTAAGCACATTGCAGATCCAATGCAAACATTAATACTGATGACAAACAGAGACTCAAATCTGCTAATGATGACTGCATCCCAACTTTGATGAGTCTCCAATAAAGTGCATATCTTGTCATTTGATAGCAGCTAATTAGACACACTGTCTCCCTGAAGAGACAGAGACAAAACAATGACAGCTATTTCAGATGTCAGAAAAGGATAAAGAGCTAGCCTAGTTTCTTTCAAACATACATGCAAGGAGATAGTGTTCAGGTACATAAGACACAAAAGATGATTAAGGGGAACGATGCAAGACAATTGATCAAATCTAAGCTTTTCTCAAAAATAAATTATGATCGTATCCTCTTTCCTTTTACATTCTACTGTATATTTCATAATACCTATTTTCCTCAAGCAAAATTATAGAGCTTAACACCATGCAGTCCTGCCAATCAGGATCCAGTTAGCTGAAATATATTTAACAGGATTTCAGATTATCCTGACACATTCAATGTACAGTTGCTTTCAGAGGGTATCTATAGTCCCCTAACTTCTCAAGTACCAGGTTATTTACTTCCAAGCACCATTCATTGATGGACAGAGAAAAAGAAATGATTTGTTTCCAAAAGAATTCACAACGTCCCATTCCTTCTGTCATTTCCATCATGAAGGATTCTAGCTGTATATCTGACTACATTCTCATATAAATATGAGCAGGAAGGTATTTTTAGGCAGCTGAGTTCTTAAAATGTCAGTTCTTAAAATGTCATTGAAATGAAGGCAACTTTATAACTGAACAGAAAAGCAGCTTTGCCAGAGTCTTTTTTATATACCAAGCCAAAACAAGAGTTTAAGTGATTTTTTGGAGGGTTTGTGTATGGAACTCAACTTTTTTTGGAAGACACTTAGCTTTTTTTCTAAAAAAATTGATCTGTTAAATTGATCTGTTTTGTTCAATTTGAAGGGCATGTATATAGAGATGTGATGGCCCAAAAGGAAAAAAAAAACTGAATTATATGTATTTTTCCTGTACTGAGATATGTTAGTTTCCCATCTACAAGAAAGTTTTGGGAAACATAGAAAAAAAATATGCAGCATTTTCTTTCAGAATGAGGAAAATACTTTTTAAAAACCAGTTTTAAAGTAAAATCACTATGCAGTCAGTTCACAGTGTTGAAAATCTCTCAGACCAAGGTAGTAAATGTTAGTGATAAAAGCACTGCTGCTATGATCGGAAAAGCAACACACTAGGACTTAATTCAAAATTCACAGGAAATTGGTCCTTGTTTGAAGTCCATGAAGTTCCAATTGAAAGTTTATAGATTCAGAACCTATGGATCTTTCAGAGCAAAAAAAAACACAAGTTATGCTACTATCTGCAATTATATTTACTGAGATCATATGGGATATAAATAAAACAAGTAACTGTTCAGGAGAGATAATTTTCTCTGCCGTTCCAGTGAATGCTCCAGCTGTTCCTATGTATGTTTACTCAAAAGCAAATTGCACTGAATTCAGTGACGCTCAAGCCAATGAACAGAGAAATCTTAACCCTGCTCAGGTAGGAACAGGGCATGGCACAGAATTGACCAGAGTGGAAGACAGGATTTTAATTTTTAAGCTACTTTGCTAGCTGTGCCTCCCCCTTCCCTCTAGCAATATCCTGGTTTGGGCATCCTACCCTTGGTATCACCAGCAGAAACACCACTAGCATTAACTACTCAATCATCACCATTTCAGCAGCTAGGCCCATGCACTGGTGGAGCCTGGGCAGATGGGATACCTCCACCATATCATAATCCCTCTTACAGCACAGATCAGGGCTGTTAGAGCTGGTCTGTAACTTTGCATGGGTCTGGATTCCAAGTATAGTAACTGTTTAAGTATAATAACCCTATAATATATTATTAGCAGACTATCCAAATGTAAAACCGCTATTATATTATAGGAACGTGTACTTTCAGAGCTTCTCTCTTAAAATATAGCATATTCTGTTTCCGCATGAAAATATTTAAGTTTACAATACTATTTTAAGCCCATGCTTTCCTTTGTTTACTACAATATTGATGGCTTCAATACTGTATTTCATTTCATTTTTTCCTTATTTTTCCAAGTGAACATTGGCAAGGTACCTTCGACATGGAATTTTAAACTGCTGCACTCTAACCCTGGATAGATTTGCAATTATTGTTTAAATAAAATAAAGATGTTTATAACTTTAAATTTCATAAATAAACTAAACAGTACCAATATGTTCTAAAACATACTACATTTTGTGTTTTTAAAGAAGGAAAGTTTATGTTTGATAAGATAGTATGCTTATATATATATATATTTCCATTTTTTACATAATTTCTGGAATTCTTTTTCTGGTGAGGAAAACACACCAAAATTCCACCCCTGCCCCCAGGATCCTTTAAAATGTCTTGAAATTGTTAGATCTCTCCATGGTCTCACACCAGTTTTTAACAGCTATTTTTTCCTTTGCAATTGCAGGCTCAGCTACTCTGTGTTGCTGTGATGTTGCTTTGCAAGCTTCTTTTACTGTGAACCGAGGGACGACTGGATAAATTTACCAGGGAAGATCAGCAGATGCCAGATATACTGGGAATATTCAGTGATAGTTAAACTAGCAAACAAAACGGGTTACATTTATATATCCAGAGATATTACTTCCAGATATTCTCTACATATTCAGTAGCTCCTCCATTCAAAGACTTGCTCTCCTGGCAACACACTGATGTCAATAACAGAACCGTATCACAAAAAGCACATTATGGCAGCACTGAAAGGATTTCATGCTTAGAATCCTAGGCAGATACCCCATTGCAGATGTTTAGGACTGGGGTCTCCGTTTCACAGAACCCAGATGCAGACAAGAACATAGGAACTGCCTTATACCAAAAGTCACATTATTGGTCCATCCAGCTCAGCACTGACAGCACGAACTGGAGCGGCTATGCAGGGTTTCAGACAAGACCTATTTGGAAATGTTAGGGATTGAACCTGGCACCTTCTGCAAGCAAAGCATGTGTTCTACCACTGAGCTGTGGCCCTTATCCAACTCAAGCAAACTATTACTTGTACAACCACTTTACCGGCTTGTTTTGGTAAAGCATAGGATATAGTCAAGCCCAGCATTCTGACTGCTACATTGACCTGCAAATGTTATCTGGAAGAAGCCAATACATGCTCACATCTCTATACGCCCCTCTCTAAGGTGCCAGGGAACTGTTTGTACTCAAACATCTATAATGCACCATTCCATTTGTGCAAGTAAAGAAAGCCTTTCTGAAAAGGGACAATATTATACGTGGGCCTCCCCAAAAGCTTTCCCATAACAACATGGAAATTGAACAAAAGGAAACATATAAAATACAATGAACAAGAGCTATGTACAGAATTAACAGTATGCAACTTAAAGGCTGTACAGGAGAGATGGCGACGCAAAATGAAAAGCAAGAAAGAGCAAAGACATTTTACAGAATGGAAAGATCTGACCATACATTAAATGTAATTGCGAATTACTTCACAAATATCTGTACAACTGTACAGGAAAAACCTGAAGCTGCCACTTGGAAGTCTGTAGTGGATCTAAGCCAAGGCCAATTTTCAGACTGTGATGAAAGGGAACACTGACGTGAAAGGGAACACTGAACCTCTCACATGCGACAGTGGCAAGTCAATCCTGAAGCTCTTTTCTCAGGATGGTCTGAAGAAACAAATCTAAGTTGGAATCCAAAGAGCTCTATGCAACCGCAGCAGATAGTGATTCTGCATCTACATGGAACGGTTGCTGATTTTTTTTCTTTCAGCTGCATGGGATGTTGCTCTCAATAAGTTTCTGGGAGCAGCCCTTTGTGGGGTGGGGGGCATAATGGGACAAAGAGGGCTCCAGCAGTAAGGAAAGTCAGGAATGCCACCCACTGCATCCTGGCCAAAAACAATTTATAGCTCTTTATCAATACAGTACCATACCATATTCCTTATGCCACCTTTACACACAAAAAAGTGTGAGTTTATCTTACTTCCATGCTAAATGGTACACTTTCTTCAGATTAGTCACTGCTACTTTTGATTTGACAAAGCAAAAAGCAAAAAACAAAACCTTGAACTGCAACACAGTGTCTTTCTGAAGTGCAAATGAATATGTGACAAAACAGCATTTTAAAAAAATTACTACCTGCTGGATTTATGGTCAGTGGTTTTAAAGTGCATCTGGTCATTATTTCAAGGACTGAAACCAAGTGCTAAATGATACTCTAATATATTTATGAAACTGCTGATTTCATCCCTCCCAAGTCAGCCACTCGTAAGTAATGGCACTCTACTCAGTATTAAAATTTCAAATTTAGTAATTGACTTTATTAATAGACTTACACAGTGCAGGACCGTCACAAGCTGCTCCTACTGGAAGGGCTTTAGAGGATGACAGCTGCCTGTCATCCTCTTCCATCAACTAAGCACTGATTTATGTGCCAGACCATCATTAAGCCCACACATGCTAGATAAAAGAAATTTGTACCCTGTTATGGCTCAACCCAAACTGACCAGAATCTCTCTCGTTGATGCCACATGATGCCATAAATTCAACTGGAATATGTGAATCTATGGGCCTACGCTATGAGAGAAAATACTGACCTGCTTGTTAATACGAAGTTTCAGGAGGCATTAAAAAAAGTGTCATAATGCCTTCAGTGACTTTAGGCACATGGCCAAGTCTGTCAGAACTGGCATGTTATCCAACTTTCAGCCAATGCAATAGGCACTATAAGAAGATGGCAACACTGTCTGAAAGCTGTTAACTACCATTGTAAAATGAAACAGTGTTATTCAATACTCTTTCTATCTTAAAATTCCCTTTAAATAAGCACATGACATGAAGCATTCAGAAAAAATCTATCGATCTATAACATGTGGTGTAGCATTTAAAAATCAAAACAGAGCATTCATTTAAAAAAAAAAAACTTCAAAAAGGTGCAAATGATTTAACTAATGCTTTCCAGGCTCACATAGGCAGGTCAGTACTATTATGTCTAGTTTTTCTAGAAGTACCGTCGTCACGTGGCAGTGCTTTCTGCAAGCTTGACATAGCAGCTGTTCTTTCAATGTCTATCACAGCATACAGCTCTGTGCGCCTGGTTGGAGTCTGTGGAAGTGGCGTGGTAGGAGTTTTTGGAGTCTGAGGGTTGTCAGAGTCACTGCCACCTTCCAAATCAACCTGTATATAATTGAGCTGCCTGTGTTCTGAACTTGGTCGCCTAATATCAAAGTTAAAGACCGTTGGGGTACAGTCCCGGCGTCTTGCATATTCCACTTTGTGAGCACTTGATGGCACCGTCACATTCTCTGTATTGACATAATTATGCATGGGGTCTAAATTATTGTGATAGCCATTCAGAGACGGTGTCTTTGGTCCTAAACTGTCATCCTCCTCTTTACTTAGCTTGTGGGCTTCCCAAACTGGAGGCAAAGATGGCAGGTTTTCATAATTTAGCAATGCAGTTCTCCTCTGAGCGGAATTGTTGATATTCTGGGTATCAGAGGTACTGGATGATATCAGACGACCTCTCCTGAGTCCTGGGGCACCAGGGATAGACAACCTATTTACATTTTCATACGCTATTTTGTTACCAGAGGAAACTTCTTTGCGTTCGTCACTGTCGTACCCAGTGTCCCATTCATTGTTACTACTTGCGCTAGCTTGAGTACTGTTGGCACTAGTTTCAGTACTGTTTCCACCACCTTGAGTACTGTTCCCACTGGATTCAGTTTTTTCTTTTTCCATTAACTGCCTCTGGACAGGCGTTGGACCCAAAACAAATTTGACTCCTTCAGGTTCCAGTACAACCTGGGCATCTCTGTCATCTGGACAAGTTTCATCTTCCCTTGCCTTGCTTGTTTCTGCATTAGAAACCCTTCGCTCCAGAGGTGTACGCACACTTGGCCTGTTTTTTCTTTCCTCCTGTACACCTGTTGTATTCACATATGTATGGACCTGCAAAAGACAGAATAGCATGTCAGCTGTGGGGTCACATGGCTGCTTCACACATTGTCCAACTCCATTTTTCCTTATGACCACATTTTTCGGTCATATCCCAAAGGGGTAGGTACAAGGGAACATGAACTCAGTCCAGAAACCTGCTTCAGAGCAATTCTACCATAGAGAACAAGACTGGCAACGATTTCAATAGAGATTTATACTATCACAGCAATCATGAGAAAGCGGAAGAGAATTAAGACTGGGATATGACAACTGTGAAGTCAAACCCCAAATCACTTACTTGCTCCTCTGCTACAAGCAAGGGATGTGTTGACTCTTCGCCTACTGAAGGAAGACGGGCACTCCCTACGGAAGGGTGTCTGCTGGAGGGATGTGATGAAGCATCTCCATAGGAAGGATACCTTGGATACCCGTTGGGTAGACTCTGCCCACTCAACCCAGGTGCTGATTAAAAAGAAAATCCAGTTACCCTATTGTATTGAATGACAGTCTTTTATTATTTGCTGTAACAACCAATTAGCATGCATGGATGCTTGCGAAATAACAGCAGATGTGGGTGAATTCACCTGCAATATTCATCACCTGAAATCGATGAGGTCTAAATCTTATGATGACTTTTAAGACCTTCAAATGAGAACATGGTAAATGAGCTCAAGTGTCATATTCAACACGCAGAAAAAATAAACTTACTGGTAGGTGTGCGGGGTGTTCTTGGAACGTCCATCTCTGTTTGATGTGGATTCCTTTCTACTACAGGCTCCTCAACCACATTTATACTATTATTCTGCATGATCTCTTGCAACATATTAAATAATTCTTCAGCACGAGCACACTTGAAGGCAAATATTCCTACAACAACACAGAATCTGTTAGATACCTTTAATGAATAGAGTAAGCTTCCAATAACAGGTGTTGTACAGTCCATTTAAGCACATACCTGTTAATAAAAAAAAACCTATCAAACTAAATTATGTTAAACCCCTTTTATATATATATATATATTGAAAAGTTTTAAATTCCTCATGATCACAGATTTAAACAAAAGGTAAAGTAGATAAAGCAGCAATAACCAGAGAGAGAAAATTCAGGAAACAAAACTTTATTGGTAAGCAGTAGCCCCTGAAAGAACACGGTTTTGCTGAGCAAAATTGTATTTCAGATTTTCTGCTCGATATTTGTAACAAAATCAATATAAAATTCCTATACAAAGAGGTAAGAAGGATCTGACAAAGGGTACAAGTTTATGTGAAGGTTAAGGGAAGAAGGAATATAAAACAGATTTGGGTGATACAGACAAAGCCAATTTGGTTTTGGTCTCAAGGATAGACACAGAAACAAAGTAGACAATACCATGGATTTTCCTCTAGTATTGTTCCACTTTGTCTTTTGACAGCAGAGGGAGCCCAACTTACCATCATCAGCAAAGAGAACCAGTGCAGTTGGCAGCTTTGGATTATTCTTCCATTGAAAGCATTAAGTTAAAGTTGACATTCTTGTTAACAAGTATGTGTTTTTGCTACTGCTGAGCTTTAGCTTATCTAACATATCAAAACTATTGTCCACTACTCTGTTTCAGCCAACACAATTAGGTGTGGTAGCAGATTGTAAAACCTGAAAATTTTAGTAAATTGGTTGTGTGTTAAGAGCAGGAGTACCTTGAGCAAATTTCAAATATAGTAACAAAAAAGTTCTAGACAGTATCTAATTGTGTCATGCACTCTCTCAAATATTCATGTACTTAGTCATCAACTAAATTTGGCATTATCTCCACAGTTGTCTACCACTTGCGCTCAACAACTCATTTATGCTATAAAACCTATTCAGAGAATGCTTCAGACTAAATGGACTGTGATCCACAGTGCTACAAAAAGTCCATATTTTTCCAAAGTACCGTATTTTTCGTCCCATAGGACGCTCCGTCCCATAGGACGCAGCTAGTTTTTTTTGGGGGGGGGGGAATAAAGGGGAAAAAAATTCCCTTTATTTCCCCCCCAAAACCAGGTCGGGGAAACCGAAACAGGTTGAGGAACAGCGGGATGGCAGCGCTGCGCCTCCCTGCTGTCCCCCAAGCTTGTGGGGTGGCCGATGTCTGCCCGGCGCGCGGGGCGCTCTGCTTCAGGGTGTCCGTCGCGCCGGGCGGCAGGCTGCTATCCGCAGCGTGGGGAGCCCTGCGGGGAACTCCTGCAGGGCTCCCCACGCTGCGGATGTCTGCCCAGCGCGAGGGGCGCTCTGCTTCAGGGCGCCCCTCGCGCCGGGCGGCAGGCTGCTATCCGCAGCCTAGACAGCCCTGCAGGACCTCCCGCAGGGTTGCCTAGGCTGCGGATGTGTTCCCGAAGCGCCGGGTGCTCTGCTTTCAGCGCGCCCAGCGCTCCGGGAAGCAGGCTGCTATCCGCAGCCTAGACAGCCCTGCGGAACCTCCCGCAGGGCTGCCTAGGCTGCAGGTGTCTTCCTGAAGCCTGGAGAGCAAGAGGGGTCGGTGCGCACAGACCCCTCTCGCTCTCCAAGCTTCAGCGAAAGCCTGCATTCGCCCCATAGGACGCACCCAGATTTCCCCTTCATTTTTGGAGGGGAAAAAGTGCGTCCTATAGGGCGAAAAATACGGTATCTGCTAAATAAAATAATGAATACACCAAAATTTGTCCACAACAGAAATGGAATCCTTTTCTTAATGGGCTTTGAGTACAATTAGTGGTTCACGGTCAATGTTAGCCATACTTAGAGTAGACCAGTGTTTCCAAAACTTGTGTCTCCAGCTGTTTTTGGACTACAACTCCCATCATCCCTAGCTAGCAGGACCTAGGTCAGGGACATAGTCAGAAAACAGCTGGAGACCCAAGTCTGGGAAACACTGGAGCAGACCTACCAACATCAATAAAATTACTCAAGTCCATTTCAATGGTTCTGCTCTAAGAAACACTGGAAGCTCTTGTATTTTATTACAACAGCTTATGAACTTTCTGTCTTCAGACAACTGACAATTCTTTCCCAACTGAACGTCTACTGACGAACCCTAAGCACTTGCCCTGAACATCTGCAGAGGCATGAACTAAACACAAGCCCTATAACTCATCCAACATTCTTCTGTGGTATAACTGGTACACAGTACACTCATCTAATTATATCCTTTAACATCTGTGAAACTGTGGGTTGTATCCAACCCAGTTGTCCAACTAACATAAGGACTTCCACCTGGCAATGCAACTTTCTTTCCTTTTCCTCTGCCAAATCTGCTCCTGAGGGTTGGGGCAACCCCCAAACAGATTTGGAGCACACATGAGAAAAGGAGCTGGAGCTCCATTGCAAAATGCAGAAGCCCTGGCACTAAAAGGTAAACTTCAGTGGATACAAAGAATTGTTTTGAATATTGACTTTTGCATTTAGAAACATTTTTTAAAAATCAAATTCCTCTTTGTCCCTGCATTTTAGGAAATGACTGGCAAGTTATTGTATAAGAAAGCCTACCCACCATTACTGATGCTCTCACTGAGGGACACCCAAAACACAGGTTTTATAGCAATGCTTTTGGTTAACTAACATATTAGCCTGTTATATAGAAACAAGTTCCATCAATGCAACTTTCATCACAATCCTAAATATGCTTTATGGAACACAATACTACTTTGACGGGGGGGGGGGAGTGTGACTTTTCCCAGTAGCAACCAGTAGTGTCATCTGAACCTCATTAGGAATCAGGGGGCACATAAGAAAACAGCCATAACTGAACTGATTGAGAAGATGCTCATTCCCCACAGCAATTCTTTATGCCTGCTTCAAGAGAAGTTGATCTAAAAGTTGAATCTATGTACTTGTGACCATTTTCTGAATAGAATATAATTGTAAGATTTGTGGCATTCCACTGTTATTTGGTAGATATCTTCTTTTTTATGGAGGTCTGCTTTGCATTTTAAGAATTATGGTTCATCTGATACGACCTCTGAAAATGCTTTCATGGTCCACCAACTAGAGATGACACTGTGAAGCTGTAGCTCATAATGTTTGGGTACCTTAAATATACAGTACACTGTTGGGAAATTAAATTGTTTTCCTTATGATTGCTATTAAATCGAGCAACACTTAACACCACAAATAAACACAGTCCCTCACACAAGTCGCAACACTGATGCTCACACAACAGGCTGGAGAGAAAAGGGATAATTTTTGGTAGTTACAGAAGACAAACCATATAAACACACTTCATTCTGCCACATTTAGTAATACTTAATGAGGATTAAGTGGGGAATCTAAAGCACTGTTAAACAGTTGTCTCCAAATACATGTACTTGCTTTCAAACATTAACCGAGATACAACTGGGAGCTAATAGAATGGTTGAAGATTCTTCTGCTATGATAACTTTTAGTAAAAACAAACAAACCCATCATGATCAATAAAAATGGCACTGCACTTTTGAGGATTTACAAATGTTTCCAATTTATATCCATACCAAAGTTTTAGGTGAGAGGTTAGAGCTGAGATATGATTTACAAAAGGCAATTTATGTGAGTTCCAAAAATCAATCAAACCCACAAACAAGGCATGAAAGTAGCAACCCTTTCCTATTTCTCCCCAACAACTGAGCGTCTTTCAGTGTGGTGAAGAATAGCCAATGACACATCTAGCATCCATGAAGTGTTCTTAAAAGTAATGCAAAACAATAGCCATCACCAAATATTATAGTACATGATTGTTGCTAGGATAAATGGGGAGGAAGAGAATCATGAGCATCTTGGAGGAAAGGTGGGATATAAATGTAAGATATAAAAAGTTAAGCACCTTCGAAGAGGGATATTGTAAAGAGCTTTTTGGAATTCCCAAGGATACCATGTCAACTGTATTATCTACATATTTGCCAAAGCACAACAAAGCTTTGAGAACACTTCCTTTTTCAGAAGCCATACAATACTGATTCTTCCTCAAATATGTTCTTCTATGGATTGCATCCAATGGTGCCCATGCATGGACTTCTGTTCACAAAACGAGCCTCCACGTTCCACTCCTCCCACCAGCATACTCCTATTTGCTTCAGAGACTTCCCCAACCCTCTGGAGCAGATTTGGGGGGCATGCAGGAGAGAGGAAATAAAAGTGAGGTCCTTTTGTGCAAAAATAAGTCTGCTTGTGCAATGCTGGCTTCCACCTAGCATGTTTAATAAGTCTAGGTTTAATTATGCCTTCAACCAATTTACTTGGGATAGAGGTTTGGCTAATAAGCCTGTAATTTCCTGGCTGTCCATTGGTTCCCTTTTTAAAATGTGTGGCATTGGCTTCCTTCCACTTCTCTAGCAGGGAGGCCCATTTTTAGTGACAAGTTCTCTGCATATTATTTTTAGATCATCAGTAATATCACATCTGACCTCTTTAAGAGGGTTGTTCATTTTTTGTCAAGTTTCCATATCTTATCACCTCTATTTCCCTTCTAATCCCCCTTCCCAAAAAACCCTGATTCAGGTGTGGATATGTACTAAATAACCAAGAATGATATCAAACATCCATTAGCTTCTCTGCAATCTTGTTATACTCCTTCAGTTAACCTTCTGTCCAACTGCTTTCCTGTATGTTGATATTCTATTATTGTAAGTAGTTTTGGAGGCCCTGAGGCACAAAGGTAGGCTATTAATATTTTAAAGTAAACAAGTAATCTATCCAAGTTTTTGGCATAAGCGCTGCAATATATTCAGTATGCAATTGACTGATCTCTGACATACATGATTGTAATCCAATATCTTCCACCACCAGTACCCCCCAAAAAACCCCAACAAAAACAACCCAGTTTCTGTGATTGCGTGCTACAGGGGAAGTTGATTTAGAAAGTGAGGGGTATTTCAGAAGTATGGCAAGATGGTCAGCAGGTCAAAGTAAACTACCAGGCTAGTGCAATTTCCCTGAGTGAACCAAGTAGCTCCATTTTATATGAGTCAGCATATTCTCATAGACAGGTAAGATATGGGTCACTGCAGAGGTCTTACTAGCATATTGAAGTATTAAGTGATGATTGATCATTTTAAGGTTCCTACTTGGTGATCTGAATAAATCCTTTTCTGATTTCAGAAAGGTAGGAAGTACTAACCTGGATTTCATTAAAATGCAGGGGAGGGTTTTTGTCTGTTTGTTTTAATTCACACCAACTGTTGTTCAAAATACAGGTGTTTAGTGACTACTCTCCCTTTCTCTTTTCTAGGTCTTCTATAGGAACAAGCAAAAAGCTATTATACATACCTGGTCCAGTTTGGCATCTTCGACCACTTTCAAATGAGAAGAGATTGGAATCGTAGCCATAACGGCGCAGACAGAGGTAATGCCATTTGACAGAATCCCGTTTACGGGTATACAAGATTAGTTCTGTGTCTGTAAGTTCCATTATACCAGAACCCAACTCATTACCGTCATCATCCACATTAATAACCTATAAAATAAAATGGATACTATATATTTAAAGCAAACATTAATTTATTAAGCCACTGTCATGTACCTTACCTAACTCTACTGAACAAATATTTGATACAAATATTTAAAACTATAAAATAAATCTATACAACTAACAAATAAATTTGGCTTCCTGATGTAATACAGTTCAAATGTATTTTATTTTCCTCTTAACATGGGGCCATGACTATTGAAGGCCACATATATTTCCACCCTCCCTCTAGGCATTTCAAGACTGGCTATTAGTGGTGGTTAACTATCTTTAGCTAATAATGCTAAGAGATGTGAAGACAGAAATCTAGGCTGTCTCTGTGGTAATTAGACAAGAGTCGGATACTATATGAAATACAAATACTATGGCTTAATTTATTTTTGAACAACCTATCTGCTTAAAAAGCAAGTCCACCAAGAGAGAAAGAAAAATCCAAACATTTCCAAATTGCCCTACTGATTTCACCTTTTCTGTCCCTAACCTGCCGCCACATAATCTGAATTCTGTGCCCATTAAAGGTGACAAAACCCTACCTTGAATTTGTTTCGATGGTTATCAGGGACTGCTTCTTTATCTGGACAGCTACAACAGCTACCCATGACTTCTTTAGAAGACCATGTGATTGCTAAAACCAAAGTAAAAGAGAATGCATTTCAAAAAGAGAAATGATAACAAACATGCAAATGGCATATAAATTGACCATATACCCAAAGCATTAAAGAAAATTGGCAGAAGAAAGACAATTGTACATTAATGGAGACAGACAGAATATAAGAATGTATTGTAGAAAACTACCGTATTTTTCGGCCCATAGGACGCACCTAGTTTTTGGGAGGGGGAAATAAAGAAAAACATTTTTATTTCCCCCCCAGGCGTGGGGCTGGGGCGGGGGAAGCCTGAGCTTCCCCCGATCCCAGCTCCCAGAACAGACAGCTCTCCACAAGCTGTGGGAGAGCTGTGCGAAGCCCAAAGCCTGGGGGGCGCTGAGCTCAGCGCGCCCCCAGGCTTCGGGGTGCAGGCAGCTCTCCCACGGCTTGCGGATAGCTTCCTGAAGCGCACCGACCCCTCTCGCTCTCCAGGCTTCAGCGAAAGCCTGCATTCGCCCCATAGGACGCACACACATTTCCCCTTCATTTTTGGAGGGGGAAAAGTGCGTCCTATAGGGCGAAAAACACGGTGCATAGGGTGAGCACCAACATGGCATGAGTGAGTACTTGCCCACTAGGGCAGTGGGATTCCCCTGTCCTCCTTCCCCCCTCCAGGCCCCACATCCCCCCAAATCTGCTCCAGGAGTAAACTGAAAGTCCTGTTGCATTAGTTCATTTTATGCATTTTATGAGTGGACATAACTGGATCTTACTCACAATAAGATCTTGGAAGTCCTGCTCCTTGCCTTGCTGTGGCTTGGGACCTCCAGCTACAAAAGTTGAGGCTCATGAACAGACTTTTGGCCTGGGGATTTGTTTAGTATTTGTTGCTGTTACTGATATTATTTTTTTGTATTTCTTTTTAGATCTTATTATGATTTATGTAAATTGTTTGATTTGGTTGTGAACTTTTCGATGTGTTTTCTTTACTACATTTGTAATTATGTATTTATTTTCATGTTGCAAGCCGTCTTGAGCATGGTTTTTAACTATTCAGGCAAGTTCAGAAGGTGGTGAAGAGAAACATCTGGCCAAAGGTACGTACACTCACCTAGATTTGGCCATTAATATTTCTAGCCTCTGGTACAGCATCAGTACTTCTGTCATACTTCAAAACATCATGTCGCCCTTCCACATAAATGAGTTACGACCTAAAAATCAAAGTTTTAAAAACAGTCTATTATAGAGGCTCAAGAAAGCTGTTTTGAATAAAAGTTGGTTCCGAAAGCAAAACAAATTAGATAAGTAATATTTGCAGAGAATACCGTAAGTGTGCACACATGTGCTGGCCATAACTCATTCTAAAAGGGGTAATTCATAAAAACACTATATGTTTTGCTGTTACAGTATTTTTAACACCATTCTGTTCTTTAACTGAAGATTGCTACTTAATCGAGAAACACAAATAACATAAAAGACAGCATAAGATATTGCAAAGATGTCTTCTGCTGGAGGGGTGTGTGGATCAATTATTACATTTACTTTTCAACAATTCCACCAGGTTTCTGGCTGACTGCTTGCAATGTCTACTAGAAAAGCATCCAAGTGGCTAACTGAAGCAGCCAAATTATATACGTAGCTAGCACTGCATTGAAGGGAAAGGGGAGGTCTTTTGACATCACATAAAGCTTCAGAACTGCTCCAAACATCTATCAACTCCTCTCTTCCAGTTTTGAGCTAGATTCGCATACATATTCTCTGAGTGTAATTGGGGACTGTTGCCTAGTCTTTTCCTGAAGCAAAGATCTTTCAGCTTCTTGCTTTCTCCCAGCATTTGTTCCCACTATCTTCTCAAAGTCAGCCTCTTACTATGCTTGTTCTGTATGTTGCTATCTTAGAAGAACTACGTCTTCAAAGAATATACTACACATTGGTGCAGTATTATGTAGAAGTTCTTGTTCAAATGTGCAACTAGAGAACATCTCAGATGAGTCTCACATATAGCACTTGCAGTCACCACGCTGCAAAAGCAAATCAGGTCTGGTAAATGACAGGAAACCATTGATATGCTATCTTGGGCTGCATGGTGGAAGAAATGTGAGGCATAAATGTAAGAAAATAAATATTTAACCCCCCCCCCCGGTAAAAGGTCCTAATATGTACATTCTTTCCCATTAACACAACACAAGGTGGTAATGATGTAACAGGTCTACTTCTCTCAGAAGCAGAATATAATGCGCACACTTTAAAAAGAACAAATGCACCGACTACACATTAACTACCGTTGCAATATTACAAATATTCATTCTGTCAACATTACATATTTGGGGTGGGGCAAAAATATGATTCCATTAAATGAAAGCCTTTTGATAACTAAAAAAAATGGGTTAACTGTGCAAATCCAGTGTAGGATCCAAAGCAATGGATTCAAATTTCAAGAAAGGAGATTCCAACTAAACATTTGGAAGAACTTTCTGACAGTAAGAACTGATCAAGCATAGAACGGGCTATCTCAGAAAGTGGTGGACTCTCGCTCTTTCAATATTTTAAAACAGAGGTTGGATGGCCATCTGTCAAATATTCTTTAGCTGTTATTCCTCCACTGCAATGACTGGGCTAGTATAGATGACCCTTGGAGTCCCTTCCAACTCTACAATTCTGGGATTCTCAGGTTCCTTTGATGCTATCCTCCAAAAGAGATGAAAATATGTGTTGTGGTCACCAACAGTGGTTTACCAAAGCTCCATTCAACATTTTTGTTTCTGCTTCAGTGTCAAGTACTAAGCCCCACCCTTCATTTGTGCAATCTAGTCTGTTTCTATTTAAACAGATACTTGGGTCAGTTCTTTTCACGTTACGTAAATTAAAATCAAGTACTTCTGCTAAGGCTGTAGTAAACATAAATTAATTCAGCACAGATGGACCAAATTATCAAGATCAGAACCTGGCTCTTATTATACAGCCACTGTTATAAGAAGATTTTTTTTCACTCAAAAAGCTGTTTAATTATGTGTATTAAATAAAGCATTACTGTTTTCTAAAGTAAACATTCCCACTGGGCATTCCTTTCATCTTGCATAATTATATTGCATTGGGAAGACTCCATTTGTGTTCTCTAAGTTTACACACAGCTATTATTGCTTTTTTTATACAGCTCACACATCTGATCCACAACTCTAGAGCAGTGTTTCCCAACTGGGGGCCATATGGCCCCTTGGGGGGGGGGAGCAGAATAATCCAAGGGGGCCACAGGTGAACATTATGTAAATGGGGGGGGGGCACAGCAGGAGGCTAGGAGGTCACAGAGGGAAGTGAGAAGAAAAGAATAGAAATATTTTTTAAAAAAGAAATCCTGATTAGCTGGCTATCTGCTTGGCCAATCACAAGCAGGTAAGGGAGCATCCCACCAGGAGGCAGCCTACCGTTTCTTTTTGCCACCTGCGTTTTCTTGGCACAGTCCTGGTTTGTTTCCAGCAAGAGAGGGTGATGGCTGAGGCTCCCATTTTGCCCACTGCTTGTAGCTGCCGCCAGCGCTGGGCCAGGTGGCCGCCTGGGCCTGACTCTGCAAGGCGCGGGGTGTAATCCACCCCAGCGCCTAGCAGATCAGGGCCTTCAGATGTTGCCAAGGGGAACAGCAAAGAACCTGCACAAGCAACGCTGACACCAAACCCTACATATAGTAAGTAAAATAGAAACATCGCCACCCAACCCCCCATCTCCCCCCCACACCTCTTTCTACGAGTAGGATGGGGTGGGGGGGGGCACAGGAAGGAAACATTTGGAAGAGAGCCATGGTCAGAAAAAAATGGGAAACACTGCTCTAGAGCACAGTCTTTCAAAACATCACAAACAGAAAAATATCTATGTCTCCTTTCTTTGTCTCCAGAGTCTTCTTAAGGGACTCACAAGAGGGTCCCATTTTCATTGCCAAACCTTACTTAAAGGTTTGGTGAAACAAAATGTTCAGCTTTATCTGTTGCAGAGCACACATAAATTATAGAGTAACAATATGGGCAATAGTTACCATGGATTTAAAAAGCAAATGTTGCTTAATGTGAGTCAACCATTCAAAGACTATGCCTATGAAGTTTATCCTACGATAGGGTGCAAATATATTAGTCTGATCCTTGGATAATCAAGTTCTTAACTTTGACTAATTCCTAGATTCATTGTTGCCTACTACAAATGCGGGCAACAATATTTATTGTAATTGAAGAATACTATAATTGAAGAAAAGGCTGTGATTATTTATTTTGATAAACCTAAGCACAGATGATGGTAGAGAGCTGGCAACTGAATGATTGGCTGCATTATACTGGTATAGGAAGGTATCAATTTTAAAATGCTGGACCCTGAATGGCAGTTCTGCAAACAAAACGCCTATTTTTTCTTTTAGAAATATATATGGAGTGCCGTCCTATTCACTCAGAACAAAAATAATTTGCATTGTTATTGGAGGAAACAAATATCCAGTGGCTAAAAAGGGAGAAACAAATCATGGGCATACTTCCTGGTTCTAGTCACTGAAACTAGGGATACCTAAACTAACAGAAGTGTGTCTGATTTAAAGAAACCTGCTGTCTTAAGCCAACTACATCTCACTAGATCAAAATCTAGCAGACAAGCAGTTAACCACCAATGCACTGAATACTGATTTTAAAGATTGTTTTGTTTCTCAGAGAGGGCCTGGCTCTTCAACCAAGACTTCCTCTTGTGGCTTATTTTGAGAGAAACAAGCCAGCATTCTGGCTTGTTTCATTCTGCCTTGGGAAAAGGAAGAGCAGGGCAAGAGCGATTTGTCCAGCAGCACCCTTGGTCATTCATGGCAAGCCATAGTTTGGCTTCCTGTAACATGTGAATCAAGCCACTTTTTTATTCAAAGGCTAAGAAGGAATGCAGGAATTGAAGAAACTTACAAAGATAGTATTAGATTTGCCAGTTTTTAAAGACCTTTTTTTAACTAGAAGAACTAGCAAAAACAAAAACACAAGCACACACCACTTTAATCAGTCTAAAGTTTTAATATACAATAAGTGACTGTTATAATTTTCTTGTACCAGAATATAAAAGATGCTTAAATGTACTGTATAATGAATAAACTGAGAAAAGTCAACAAAATAAAGTATTTACTAAGATTCAGACCAAAGTGCCAAAGCTGCCTGTTTTCAGAACATGAAAGAGAGACTACATTCAGTTTCAAACTTTATGAACACATTCCTCAAATACCAGTAATATTAAAGGTCTCAGAAGAGGCAAGACCTTTTCCCCCAACCTTAACATCACAGTTTAATCCTTGGAACAGCTGATTAAAAAATGCCTGTAGTTTAGTTGAACTTGTCAGTTTGAGGAGAAAATCCAACATTCTGAAGGAGAAAAGCTGAAATCGTAAAACAGCTTTTACACGATTGATAAGTCTGAAACTTTTAGAAATCTCACTTCATGTTTTCTCCTTCAAATTCTAACATTTCTGCTGCAACAACATACAGTAATTCTTAAAATGGTTATTAAACTCATTTTCACAAGGCCTGCACCATTTCATCATTTGAAATATTCCTTTGGTTAATATGGGTTACAAACTTTAGAATTAGAATCACAGAATTGTAGAGTTGGAAGGGGCCATAAGGATCATCTAGTCCAACCCCCCCAGTGTCCTTTCATATTGTCCAGCTTGAGTGCTAATATTTACAGGAGAACCCCTGTTAGGGTCTCCTACCCAATAAGATCGCTATGGTGGGGACTCATGGGTGGGCTTTATGGGTGTGATCCCACGCCTCCGCAATGACATTCCCTCTAAACCATGTCGTATCATGACATTGTTCTCATTTTATCATCGGGTGAATACACACATCGGCAGGGGGAGGGGGGCTTTGAGAGAAGGTTCGGCTATTGCCATTTGGTTTGTATGTAATTTATGTTGACTTGTTTTAATATAGTTGATTGATTTTAGTTTTAATTTTGTGTATTTCCACCCTTGGACCTGCAGGTGAAGGGTGGTCTATAAATATGATAGATGATAGATAGATAACTGCCTAGTCTATCTTTTTATCTCTATCTTTTGAATATACCATTTAGAAATAAAATAATTTAGGTAACAAAAAAGCCAGTAATATAAAAAATCCATATGACTGAATCTACCCTTTTGATTAAATCTAAACCTTTTGAGATAAGTGTTATCCGAAGATGGATTTGAATGTTCCTTGTCCCTGGGAAAGCAAAGTCATCAAAATCCAGGGGTTGGAGGTATCAATTATCTCTGCAGTTACAAACTGCGTGTCACATACAGCAGTGAGTCGCTCATCACTATTTCTCAAAATCACAAATGTACTGTTTTTCATAGTACACTCCAAGTGCTTTGGCTCCTACGAAAATGAAGTAATTGGAAGGCTCACACAAGCTTCAACAGAATTGTAAATTGCTACACACCGCCCACATAGCTTTGAGTGCTTGAGTGTGTGTGATTAGGAGGGCTGATGCATGATCACACCAAATTCCTTCCCTTAACTCACAGATCAAAAACTTGCCCTCTCAGTTACATTCTTCTTTAAACAGTCACTGTTACCCTGGTAACCCTATGCTGCTGACACAGGCAGCTGGTCCATTTAAAGTCAGCCCTAGCTGGCAACCAAAATGTTTGTTCAACCAGTTGGGAATAGTTTCTCTCAATTCCAGAGAAGTTGCTGCTTTGTACTTTTCAACGCCACCCCCATTTAAATGTTTTCATTTTGACACTTTTTTAAAAATATAAAAAAATAACTTAAACTACTCTGATTATTTATACACTTTTTTATTCTTAGAAATACAAACTTACTGCAAAGCTTTAAAAACATATGCTCAAATATAAGAGGGAAGGACAAGGGAACCCATTTTAATTTTTTGAAGTACACATTGCGAAAGCAATCAGATTCTTTTGTCTTCTGCATAAACCTATAGTACAGATTGTTGTATATATGAATGGAAGCCTTCTACAAAAAAAATCTGAGTTCAAACTCCATTTCATGAATTTCTGATAGCCAAAAAATGTATTTTTCCTGGATCAAGATTATAGAAACACATTTCAGTTACTTTGTGAGTTATCTCATAGAAAACAATTTGTCTGCTTTGACTTTTACTGGTAAAAAGGGGGAAATGCAGTCCAGATACTGCGGTCCTTTCTTAATAAAGATAGGAATGAAATTACAAATCCTCCAACTGTCCCTGCCAGACAAATACAGATAATGAGCCAACTTTATTTCAAGTGCTCAAAGATGTCCAGTTCTGCCCATTCACCCTCCCAGTTTTTACTGCACTCTAGGCTTTATTTGATTAGGTAAAAATAATTTATTTTCCTAACTACTTAATTTTATTGCTGAGATGAGACAAGGCCATAGCATGGGCTAACACTCCACAGCTCTGAAAAGAAGGATGGCCAACTTCTTAAGTCTGTGAAGATCTCTCCATTAACAGTGGTAGAAACACTGGAGAAGATTTTAACAGGATTTTATGAGGTTAATATCAACTAAGCACTTGTGCGCCGCCTGGAAAGCACACAATACAAATGCAAAGAACTTTACAACCTACAAGTAGGCATTGCCAAAGCATTCTGCTTTCTATTTACATGCTTTTTTGAATATGAAATGTCTTATGAGTATTTGAGGGGGGGGGGAACCTTCCCACACCTATCAAGAGGTAATCTTTATGCTGAGAGTTCTTATACTTTACAATGCTAGCATACTAATCTTGACTGTCAAAGAAACCAATAATGAAAGCAAACAAGCAATAATCTCTACTGGGTGTGACTGAAACATGTAAACATCAGTACTGAGTCAAACAGGGTTTATTACTATTGCAGTACACAGAAAGTAGTAGTAGTAGCAGACTTAAAATTGGGCCTTATGCCATTTACAATAATGCACATACAAAAGCCAGTCACCTGTTTTTTCTTGTCTCCTGTTCCTAAATCTGGCTGTACATCAGGGAGATCCTCTCCTTCCATTCTGGCAACCATGCCATATCCAATTCAAATCATTCTTACTTGCTTTTCTTATTAGTTTACTGGCAGTCAATACATTTTTCTGTATCAAAAAATTAAATCCACAAACTGTTCAGGAAAAAGTAATTGCAAGGACAGAATACGTGTCATTATGTTTCACTGTCCATTGCATTTCTCTTGCAATTGAAATTGCTTTCGTGCTGCATACAGAGTTGTCTTAGGACATTGACACCTCAAGATAAAAGTAGTTGTCTGGTGGGGAGGGGAATATTTCTTGTTTGGATACTTCTAGAATCCAAAGAGATATTTAAGCTTAGGCTCTGTTGAACTTGATAGGAGGACTAGTGTGTCATCTAACAACAGTGTAAGATTCACAGAATTGGAAGCAGTTCTTTATTTTCACTGCTGGTGCCAGAATCCTCTCCTTGACAGAAACAGCATGCCAAAAGTACTTATTAAGGAGTAAGATAATCCAAGTCAGTTCCCATGTAAATATTTTCTTGTAACCCCAAATTTTCTGGAAAGTATTGTTGGCCAAAAGCAGCCTCTACAGAAACTAGTAAGTTAACCTTGTTGGACTGTGATGACGCAAAAATAGCTCCAACATGCTATCCTACCGCTTGTCCAGCACCTAGTACTACTTGGGAGAGACAAGGGGACTCTTCAAATACCTTGTAGACCTCCAATAAGCTTTCTTTTCCCTGTCTAGCCACAAAAGCATGCCAATCTTTGTTGTTTACATACAAAGCAGAATCCTGCTGGAAATCCCTAGTTCTACAGAAAAAGGTGCATTCTAATATCCCATCTGTGAAATTTCAAATTCTTTAAACAGGACACTGTGAAGGTACACTCACAGACTTATGAACCCAGCTCCTGACAGTCATAAAATCATAGAGTTGTAAGGGACCCAAGGGTCATCTACTCCAACCCCCTGAAAAGCATCTTCCTCTATATACCGTATTTTTTGCCCTATAAGATGCACCGACCCATAGGACGCACCTAGATTTGGGGGGGGGGAATAAAGGGGAAAAAATTATTCCCCCCCCCGGCGTGGGGCTGGGGAAGCTCGGGCTTCCCCCACGCCAGCCCCCAGAACAGGACCCAGAGCGATGCCAGCTTGTGGGGCTGGGGGCGGGGAAACAGGACCCAGAGCGATGCCGAAGCTGCGTGCAGCTTTGGCATCGCTCTGGGAGCTTGCGGGGCTGGAGGAGGGGAAAGCGGAGCTTCCCTCTCCCCCAGCCCCCAGAACGGGACCCAGAGCCATGTGGAAGCTGCGTGCTGCTTTGGCATCGCTCTGGGAGCTTGCGGGGCTGGAGGAGGGGAAAGCCCTCCGCCAGCCTTCTAGCCAAGTCGGGGGACAGCGGGAAAGGCGCGCTGCGCCTCCCGCTGTCCCCCGAGTTTGCGGGGCTGGCGACGGGGAGGAGCAGGCTTCTCCCCCCCGCCAGGCTTCTAGCCAAGTCGGGGGACAGCGGGAAAGGCACACTGCGCCTCCCTCTGTCCCCCAAGTTTGCGGGGCTGGCGACGGGGAGGAGCAGGCTTCTCCCCCCGCCAGCCTTCTAGCCAAGTCGGGGGACAGCGGGAAAGGCATGCTGTGCCTCCCGCTGTCCCCCAAGTTTGTGGGGCTGGCGACGGGGCTCTCCTGAAGCCTGGAGAGCAAGAGGGGTCAGTGCGCACCGACCCCTCTCGCTCTCCAGGCTTCAGCGAAAGCCTGCATTCGCCCCATAGGACACACACACATTTCCCCTTCATTTTTGGAGGGGGAAAAGTGTGTCCTATAGGGCGAAAAATACGGTAGGTAAAGGTAAAGGGACCCCTGACCATTAGGTCCATTTGTGGCTGACTCTGGGGTTGCAGCGCTCATCTTGCCTTATTGGCCGAGGGAGCCGGCGTACAGCTTCCGGGTCATGTGGCCAGCATGACTAAGCCGCTTCTGGCGAACCAAAGCAGTGCACAGAAACGCCTTTTACCTTCCCGCCAGAGCAGTACCTATTTTATCTACTTGCACTTTGACGTGCTTTCGAACTGCTAGGTTGGCAGGAGCAGGGACCAAGCAACGGGAGCTCACCCCATTGCGGGGATTCAAACTGCCGACCTTCTGATCGGCAAGTCCTAGGCTCTGTGGTTTAACTCACAGCACCACCAGCGTCCTACTCCAATTAGAGATCAACAAAATTTGTGTTTGCCACCAGCTTTATGCCTCCCTGAAGGGAGAGACAGGGCACCTTCAGTGCCTCTGAAGTCCAGTGCGACTGAGTCTGAGCTGAAATGGGTAGACATGGAGGAACACTTGATATGACTGCAGCAAGCAACTTTTCTTTATTATCTCCACTCTATAGCTGCCTTTCTACATATAGCACCAAAGGTGGCTAATGGTAATAATAAAAATACAGTAAGTCCATTTTATAGTTAGTAGAGAACACAAATCAAAGCCACATCACACATAATAAGATGAGCTGTAGAACCTATTAAGGCAAGCTGCAAATTAAGAAGTCAAGTCAGCTGAACTGGCCTGTCTAGGTTGCTTTTTTAAGTCTTTGTCAAGACAGTGGAAGGGCACCTGAAATTGGCCTTCCTAGGGAAGGACTTCGAAGCTTTGGGCACAGCCACCAAAAAGGTACCAAGCCCTATTCACTAGGAGGTACTGTACATAATTACCAAAGACCTGGTTTTGCTCCCATGGTACAAAGATAGCTATTGCCGCCATAAATGTCTCAATCTGTAATGGTCAGGAAAAGTGGGAGGGTGGGAAAATTGATGTTCACACTTGCCATAACACTTGCCACATCTCTGAGAAAAAACAGCATCTAGGCTCCAAGGAGAATGGAGTGTGTAGTTAAAAGGTATGAAGTCTGCCTATCAGCTGAGTGAATTACTCACCAGCAAGCAGTGCTTAGCTCCAACACTGAGAATGGAATACGTTCTGGAGAGGTAGAAAACTAACTAGCAACTCCCCTAAGGCAAGTTCTCACCCAACTGTCTTAATAATGGTTCAATTTGCTTGTGGTTTCCAAGATTGCCACCTGGTGAATCTTTAGGAAGCCAATTTTCAAATTATTAATGCTAGTGCAACAAAGTGGAGAATATACCAATAATTCATCTGAAAGGCATCGCTTTTAACATTAAGATAAACTTGCTATACTTTTTAAAAAAATATTCACTTAGGGAATAGCAGCAATGCCATGAACTCAACATCAAATCAGCTATACTGTATATGGAAATGCTGATAAGTCTGCCTCTTACAGGTATTAAGGAAGCTGTTGTTCTGAATGTTTCATGAAACAATCATTTTATTCTTTCTTACTACTGATTTTTGTACACTGCTATGGGAGTCTTCTCTGCTAATGAGCAGGGTATAAATGCTTCAGATAAATACAATCTATTTTTATGCAATACAAAAGTTCACAAGAAAGAAAGAAAGAAAGAAAGAAAGAAAGAAAGAAAGAAAGAAAGAAAGAAAAGATGTTCATGTCTGAAAAATAACCAGAGTGGAGTACACAAGGTTTTAAACAGAACTTAAGATTGATCCCTTGCAATTTACTTTAGGTGAAAACTTTGCATCATTATTCCTAAACACATGACACAAAGTCAATCTGTTGAAACTAGTGGAACAAACTTCCACATACTGGGGGAGGTAGATTACAGTATTAGTAATTCCACACTGTACAAGCCTTTAGATCAGAGCTGGAAGAATGTTTCAGATTCTTAGACATGAGCCTCAGATTAAGGACTATTTCTGCACGTAAACACGTTTGAAGCTAACATTTATAAGGTATAATGTACTTTAAGAGTCTTACGAGGCTGTTCCTGGCCCAGAGCTAGCTAGGCTTTTGAATAGCCTTACTCTTTTTTTCTTCCAGCCACTAGTAATGTTCCACATATTGCAGAATGATACTTTGAAATTTCAACTCTTTCAAGGCAAGCAGGCAAAGGTGGAAAGAGGCCATTAAGTTGCTGATCCAGAAATGCTTCTAAACCCTCAGCCTAGTGTAGGGGTTCCCAAACTGTGGTCAGCAGGCCACCAGTGATCCATGGGCTTCATTCAGGTGGCCCACAACATCTCTGTTAATAATTTGATACAATAGAAGAAATTAAAGAAGCAAGAAAATACAATAAAAAGCATACAGCATCTAGCAAAATGCACCATAATTGCTACAGCAGGCAGAAATATCATTAAATGATCCACGAAAACCCTTAGCAATTTTCAAGTGGTCCATGGAGGGGAAGTTTGAGAACTACTAGTCTAGACTCTAGTATGTATAGCCTGCTGAGGAATCAGGCAACAGAACTAAAACAGTCATCATGTTATTGTGTGACACAAGAACATTAGAAAAAGTCTGCTGTTGGAGTTGTCTTAAAGCATTGCAATATCTAAACAGCAATTCTCTACACATGGCAGGGCAGTGGGCTTTTGCACCTCCAATATCCTACGCAATTGAGAAGTAAATGTAGTCACTATGCCCCACTGGGCATCATGTCACATCATGTCAAGTTAGAAAACTTATTCTCTTGTAGCTTGTTTGTTTTTAAACTTCCACCACTTTATTTTGAGTCAACTACGGTCCATCAGTCAACTAAGGCACAGTTCTTTTCCATATCAACAGTCCAAATTTCTTCTCACTCTGATCTTCTACATTTCATGAACACACACTTCATATACTGATTTCCTGCTTCCACCTATCCTTAAAGAGAAATACAGGGAAAAAATCCACCTTTGTCATTCATAGCTGACGCAGACTGATATGAGGCTGTTTGCAAACAATAATTAGGAGCAAAATCCCAAAACCTCCAACTCTGGCCCCAGCACATACTATCTTCCATGGAAATTCACTTTGCATCATTTCTAATTACTTATTCACTTGCTTTCTCAGTCACATTAACTATACAACTAGCGTATTAGGTACATCCACACCTCTATGGAGTACAGGGGTCTTTCTTTGGCTTATCTCTTTAAGCCACTGGTCATGCCAGGTGTGCCAAAGGTTAACTCTGTAACAGACATGCAAGAAACAATTTGTTTTGTACAAACAGTACTCTTAGGGTACATACAGTGAAGACAATTACGCACTATGCACTTTAAAAAAAATAGAATCTCCACACCAAGAAAAAAAATGAACTAGGCATTCACTCTTAATGTTACACTTCTCCTGCATGTGTGTAATTTGCTAAACTCCTATTCTGCATTACTTCTACAAATTTACGGTTTGGGATTTTTTTGTCTGCGCTACACATCTTTCATGATAAGGAGATGGTGTTAAGAGCAAGGGTGCAAACAACTGTGCAAAACAATAATAAGTAACTTTGCATGCTCACCCACCTAGCCCATTTAGGAGCAACGTAGCTTGTCACAAACAGCATCTGCAAGTGTTCAGATATCTCTAAAATCAGGAGGAGGAGGAGGAGTCTTTTTAAAGATGAGATTCTCAGAACTGTGAATACATTGACATGCAGAAGACAAAGAGCTGTGCAGTTACTGTGAAGGTTGATAAACTTCTCTCATTGAGATTTTTCATATTGATGTAATGTACGGTATCTGTTTTGTAGGAAACCATGGCAAAGTCAAAATCAGCATCCTCTGCAAACCCTTTTGAGAACATGCTATTCAAGCTAGCTTAGGCATTTACACATTAGGCTTGCCGATCAGAAGGTCGGCAGTTCGGATCCCTGCGACGGGGTGAGCTCCCATTGCTTAGTCCCTGCTCCTGCCAACCTAGCAGTTCGAAAGCACACAAAAAAATGCAAGTAGATAAATAGGTACTGCTCTGGTAGGATGGTAAACAGCATTTCCGTGTGCTGATCTGGTTTCGGTGTTCCGTTGCACCAGAAGCGGCTTAGTCATGCTGGCCACATGACCCGGAAAAACTGTCTGCGGACAAATGCTGGCTCCCTCGGCCTGAAAGCAAGATGAGCGCCACAACCCCAGAGTCGTCTGCGACTGGACTTAACTGTCAGGGGTCCTTTACCTTTTTACATATTATTCATTTTGAATTAAAAAACACAGTCCCTCTCCCCCGCAAGCTAAATTTGAATTGGTGGGGGTGTGGGGCTTAAAAGACAGAGGGCAGTATTCAAGTAGTTCTGTTACCACAATAACTTCCTTCCCCCTCCATCTCCCCATGTGCCTGCCACACTCTCCCCAAATCTGCTCCAGAGGTTTGGGAGAACCCTAATAACATATTTAGGGGATTTACAGGGAAAGGAAGTTCCACTGCATAGCCAGAAGTCCCTACACTAATGGAAGCATTTCATTGGATACTTCACATATCTTCTACTTGCTGAAATAAAAAGGTATTGTTGTGCTGCCTGAAATATATTCAGGGCCAATGATTAAGAGTTGCAGAATGGGCTGGAAAAGGGGATAATGGAACAGATTTGACCAAATGAAACTTAAGTAGAGAAGCTTAGAGGGCAAAGCCATCATCACTCAGTGCCAACCAGACTATTTGTTATGGTACTGCTGTCAAAATTGGAAATGGTTACATTAATTATTACTAGTTAATAATATTATTCTTTATATGATTTTTACTCACCCTTCACCATGATATGCCAGGGCAAGTTACAACAATTTAATTTAAGCAAACCTTACCCTTATTGAAATACAACACAATAAAGCCAATAAAGTTAGCTAAGGATCACCGGACTGTCAATATTTCAGTCCCGAGCTGGAAAAATATTGTTCTCTTGCAATATTGTTCTCTTCTCCCATTCCCACCACCACCACCAGAAATTTATTCAATGGGTTGGTATTTTTTTTCCTTCAAAATATTCTTTGAGAATGGCAAAATTCATTATCAAAAATTAACTACCCATCAGCTGACACAGAATACCAGAAAAAAACAAATAGCTCCGCAAGAGGTGTTCCAAGTTGCTCTGGGTTTCTGTTTGGAAAATAAAATGCAGAGTATAAATAAAAACTTAAAAACACTTTAAAGAAAAACTTTAAAAACAAAGCTTTTATTTTGTTACATAAAACTTCTGAAGTATTTAGCAGTGTAACCTCAGATGGACTTTGTCAAAATAAATAACTACATAAACAAACAGTATGGTCCCTTGAACAGCCCAATCTCAGCTAAGATTCCTCAAAACATGTTTGGAACTGACTCAAATAAGGACATTTAAACAGGCAATTAATGAAGTCCATACATATTATTCCAATAATATTCACACTGAGAGCAGGCTATTGTTCCCTACTCAGACCTTATTGTTTAGGTTTTTCCATGGTTTAGTTTTTTCTCCTCCTAGGAACAAGTCAAACAAACCTAAAACCACTTGCAGCTACATCTTTTTAATTGGTATAGTATACAACCTACTTTGGAAAAACATTTGGCACAGACGAACCTAAGTGCTTAGTTGCTCAAATACAGTCTCTTATTTATCCCTCCCCACTAGGAAAGCTTGATATTTTTCAGTGCATAAAAGCTAACACTATTTTCAGCTCTTGGGTTAAATCCAAGTTTTGACATTTTCAGTGACTAGCATTTGTACATATTTGTGATGGAAAAGCAAAACACAACCCTGATGAATCACACACATTTATTTAAGTAGTTGGTTAAAAGTGAAATATTTATTTTTTAAAAAGATTATATAATCCAAGGACTTCCATCCTAAAACATGCTTACTCAGAAGAGAACCCCATGTCTACATAGCGGGATCTACTAGAACAGGGATGTCCAACAGGTCAATCGGGATCGACTGGTCGATCCCTGGGAGGTTGCAGTCGATTGCTGTCGACTGCGGGCTCATTTTCCTTTGCTTTTGCCTAAGAGCACCTGGCTCAGATTTTTTTGTATGTTCTCTATTGTGTGTTTGTGAGTACTGGTATGATTATTTTTATCCTGACTTTCCATAGTTGTCCTCTCATCACCATTTTATTCCCACTACTATCCTAACATGTAACGAAACCGAGAGAAAGTAAGGCAGGTCAGTCACTCATTAAGTCTCTTGGTTAAGCAGGAATTTGAACTTGTGTCTTAATCATCTGAATTCCAGCAGTCTAAATATGCCACCACCCAGGCTGTGACTAGGTGAGTAATTCTCAGGTTAATCACAACAATAAGCCAACAAAGGCTTATTGTAACAAAGCTGTTACAGATGTTATTAAAAATAAACAATTAAGCTGAAGTCGCAGCAGGAAAAAGGGTAGTAAATAAATGTTATAATTCCATGAGAAAAGTGAGCAGTAATCATGACTATGGGCTTTGACTTTTGCAAGATAAATGCAGCTACCTGCCACTAAACTAAGGTTGTTGTTTTTATTTTTAAAAAATCACTGTAGCATGTTTTTAACTTGTTACAGATTAGCATGATCTAATCAGTAACTAACAGATCAGTTACCGTAATCTAAAGCATATTATATATGTCAATAATTAAGAAAACTGATTAAGAAAATAGCCCTTCTCTGTAATTATCCCATTTAAAAATGGGAAAGAGAAGAGTGAGTACAGTCCAAATTTCTACTCTAGCTTGGAGAAGTCCCTCAAAACAAGGATCTGAAAATCTTAGGTAGTAGGTATCGGCAAATTGTAAACATATACCTTGAAACATCCACTATGACTTCAAAAACTTTCACCTCACAAAAAACCTGAGCTAAGATCATTCTATGCAACAGGTTTCTGGATGTTACTTTTCAACTACATAACAGACATATAAGCAATACATTACAATTGAAACTTATTCGCAACCGCACATACTCTTCTGCTTCCATATTCCATCAAGAACGTTAACACAAAATCTATTGTCTACAACCGAGCTGCACGTATGATACAACTCCATCTGCTCAGATTCATGAGACAGACTGTGATAGCTTACAGTTTAGACCTATCAAATGAAGTGAGAAAGCAGATCTATAAGGCCAGATGGGACCCATCAATAATCTACTACTGCACAGCCATAGAAGAAGAAAAAGTACAGAACCTCAGTTGTTCTAACCTACTGCTCCCAGCTAAACCACTAAAATGTGTCAATGATCTACCGCCTATCCTGCAAAATGACACATCCCTCTCAAAGGTTTGGATGGCAGACCTGTACTTGATTACAGCCAGCCCACCAAGCCAGCCTAGAAAAACTACTTACCAGCAACAACAGTCCACATAAGAGACACACAAATAAACGGACCAAATTTGGCAACAAACTGAGATGCCAACTTTGTCCCCACATGTACTCAGGCAATGATAATGTCAATCACAACATTATGTTAATCACTGGTGTATCTTCCAATGCCCTGCTGCATTCCTTCTTTATGCAGAAAAATAAACAGACACAATCTGACATCAGAAATGGAAATATCCAAAAACCAGTAAGCGAACATTTTAACCCACCAAGACACTCTGAAACTGACCTTAAGGTGGCCATATTGAATTAAAAGAAAAAGGAAGACTGCAATGTGAAACCACCAAATTGCAACTCATCAATCAGGCAATTCAATTTCATCAGTTCCAGCTTGAACTGAGATTATGATTTGTTATCACGCTATATTTGTTAATAAACTTACCTACTCACCAGTAATGCCTGGTTAACTAGACAGGGTAACTATTTTTCCTTTGAGGACGTCACCATTTTCTATTCTCCCATATCCCATCATCCTCTGAATTCACTCCTCTATATCCACCTTCCCCCATTTATATGTGTGCTTGCCAATTTAGGGTTACACTTGGCTACCATTCTGGAATCAGACTAAGAAAAGCTCCAATGCAGACCCATACATTTCTACTTTCTATGCTCACCACTGATGATGCTATTTGGCCACCTTTCTCTCAACCTCGGAGTAGTAGTGGTGGGCAATGATCTCAGCCTGCTCAGAGCTTCAATATTAGGTGAAAGAACTGGAGCCAGAGCAACTCAGTCACACAGTGGCCAAAACATCAAGCTCCAGACCTTACAGAAAGGGAGGTAGAAAGGTTATTTGGCTGCTGTTGGCCAAACAACAGCAATTGAAGGATTTTACATTTTTTTGACTTTGCATCCGAAGCCAGCCAAAAACAGTGGAGCCCCGATAATATGAAATACAATTATATGACTAACATTTTCACAAGTAATAAAAACTGATGTTCCTTAAGCAGCTTTGAGAGGCTCACACACCACCTTCTCAAGGAATGACCCATCCAGCTGCCTAGGCATGCTTCCCCCCCCCCCCATTTGGCATCACTACTACTGATGCAGGAGCTTTTTCTCTCCCACCCACCAGCATATTTTTAAAATAAATAAATGAAAGCATTCAATGGATGGTAAAAAATGTTCGCTAGTTGCAAACACACAGTTCAGAGTGTTTGCAATTAGACAGGTATGAAAAATAAATTCTCTGCAATCCAATCTGTTTCACTTTCCTGTACCGCTAAACAAACAGCTTGCTACAGCTGCAAATGGCAGATATGGCCATTAAAGTAATGCGGCAAACACTAGATAATTTTTCTTTAAACATTTTTTACATAAAACTCAATTTGACATTTCTTAGAAAGAAGAGCCAATTTTTCTCTTGCCCTAATTTTTTCTACCCTCTGATATTTCTTCTTCCATCTCTGAAGTAGGCAAGAGATCACTGAATGACATCTCTGTCTTTACTGACTCAAAGTCAATAAATATTCCATGGCATTAGGTGCCCCATAGAAACAGGGGGGGAAATCCATTCCATTTGAAGTCTTTAGGCATTGTTAAAGAGAAGTAACAAGAATAATTCATGCACTTAATGTCACATGTGCAGAGTAATACTATTTTCACATTACACTGAGTGGGACCAAAGATATGACAACCTCTATGCTAGCAGAGCAGCTGACTTGTTCCCCCTCCCAGGAACAGAGGGGGAAATATGCGTCCAGGAAAAAAAACACCTTAAAGATGCAGAGTTCCTGTAAACAGCATCCACCACTCAGGGACTCTGCTGACAACACCAACATGCCACCCATAAAGGCAACCAATGAACTCACAATGAGGCATACACACCCTGCACCACCAAACGCAATATGACGTCATAGCACCAACAGCACACAGGAAGCATAGATCCTGCTATTGCAAGTTCCCAGGCAGCCCAAAAGATAGCTCAAATGGAGTTACCCTTCTCACAAGTACTAATTTATGACACTTAAAGGGAAGGAATAATAAATACAACACAGCACCCTCATAGCTCCCTGGAATAAGGGTTTAAGCTCCACCCAGGAAAAACAGGATTGTATCCAATGCAACACTGACTCAACGAAGCTCACACAAAGGGAATCCATCACTGCACTTCCACTGCAATCCATTGAAAAGCACCTATCAAATGTTGGGGCATTCTCAAGAAAAGACTGGGATGATGGCACAGAGGGCTGAAGCAGGGAGAATGAACGAGGACAATATGGTGGAGATACCCTACGCCACATCCTAGGTCTTACCTGAAGATCCACCGACCCTCAGGAGAAGCTTCTGATGGGTGAAGGGGTTGAAGGAGGGACAGGAGATGGGGAATTCCCCTTATGCTAGCATCCTTTACCAAATGCTGCACTGGATGCAACCCAATTGGTTGTGTCAAGTTCAGGGCAAAGACTTTCCCAGCAACAGAGCTAAGCAAAACACACATTTTTGAGTAATTAAAATTATGTACATAAAATATTATATTGACTATGAAGTAAAAATGCTTTAGATGAGAAAAATTTAAAACACAAATATATATCGATCATATTATTTCCCCCATGCTATCATTCATTAATTTTTATTAATGTAAACATGTAATTCCAAATGCACATGAGTATATTTATACCTTTACAACAACTAAAAACAAATAATACTATTACATATTTAAAAAGCTAATTGAGTCCAACTTAGGAAACTGAAGACTACATTAACATTGGATTAGCCTTCAACACAAACAATTTACAAGCTCTTACCTCTTTGATTAGTTAATCATACTACATATGAAAATAACCTTTCTACAGGTGTGTAATGTGTATCAGCATAAACTTGCATTGACCTGGTTGTACAAGTTGTACACTGCCAGATGTTCATTCAGCATTCCAAGATTTTAGTGACTATCACTTAGATTATGCCACACCCCTGGCCTTGCCTTTTAAAATAATAATAATAATAACGCTGTCATTCTCGAAACAGAAGTCATCTGAAAAACTTACTTTAAAAAATTGTAACCAGCCTGAAATTTTTTTAATCAACTTTAGAAAAAAGTGCGTATTTAAGTAACGCAGGCAGTTAATTAAAAATAAGATCAAGTTACTTTAGAAATAAGAGTTCAACAGTTAAGGAACATGGGTGCTTTCTGTACCCTCTGTACATAAGAACACAAGAGTCCCACAGGATCAGACCAAAGGCCCTAGCCCAGCATCTTGTCCTCAGACTGGCCAACCAATTGCCCATGGGACACCTGCAAGCAGAACCTGAGCTCAACAGCACTTTTTTCACTAGCAATTCCCAGGAACTGGCATTCTGAGGCACATTGCCTATAACAGTGGCGGCAGAACATAGCCATCATGGCTAACAGCCACTGATAGCCTTATCCTCCATGTATTAATCTAATCCTCTTTCAAAGCCATCCAAGTTGGTGGCCATCAGTATCCTTTTGTGGAAGCAAATTCCATAGTTTGACTAAGCACTGTGTGAAGAAGTACTTTCTTTTGTCTGTCCTGAATCTACCAACCTGAATCTTCATTGGATCTCCATGAGTTCTAATATTTTCTGTCTACTTTTCTCCACACAATGCATGATTTTCATAGAATCAGAGAGTTGTAGCGTTGGAAGAGACTTTGAGGGTATTTTGTCTAACCCCCTGCAATTAAATGTCTATCATGTCCCCTCTGACTCATCTTTTTTCTATACTAAAATTCCCGAAATATTGTAACCTATCCTCATATGGGAGTTGCTCCATCCCCTGGATCATTTTGGCTGCCCTCTTCTGAACCTTTTCCAGCTCTGTTATAGCTTTCCGAGATGAGGCAATCAGATCTGTACACAGTATGCAAAGTGTGACCACAAAGATATGTATAATGGCATCATGTTATCAATTTTCAATGCCCTTCCTAATGAACCCTAGCATGGAATTTGCACTTTCCACAGCTACTACTCATTAAGTCCACATACATCTGCATCCAGTCATCCACTACAATCCCAAGGTTAAGAACATTTGAGTTCTTTAAGAACTTACAGGTGGATGCCATCCAGACCCAGTGATTTGGAAGTTTTTATTTTTGTCGATAAGAACTTCGTCTCATTGCACTGCTATTTGCCACTGTTCCTCAGACTCCCTTTCTGTTACAGGGACCTGCCAAACTATCTTATGCTGTGAAGACAAGATACAAATAAAATTCATTCAGCTTCTCCACAACATCCTTATCTTCCTTTAGTGCACCTTTGAATCCTTTCTCATTAAAAGATCGAACCACCTCCATAGATGGTATCCTGCTACTACTGTATTTAGTGTTTAAGAGCATGCTATTTGACCGCATTTGAACTTGTGCCTGCTGCCTTAATGCCTTTATGGTGCTCATATGGCCACTACAATAAGGTTTCATATGATGACAGACTCTGCATATGTGACCAAGCACAGGTGGGAGACAATACTTGTCAATCTTTGTGCCTGTCTAGTTGGCCCTGCACATGGAATCAGCAGCATTTCACAAAAATCTACTTCGAAAGTCCTGGCTTTCAACACCCTACCTAGCAATCTAAATTTTATTTCCAGGAACTCTCAACCACATTTCTCCATGTCACTGGTGCCAACATGCACCGTGACAACTGACCCCCCCCCCATCCTATCTATCAGACTATCTAGGCAACAGACATCATCTGCAACCTTCATTCGAGACAGGCAAGTCACCTGTTGTCTGCACATCCACCACAAACCTAGCATGTCAGGCATCCCCAACCTTCGGCCCTCCAGATGTTTTGGACTACAATTTCCATCATCCCTGACCACTGGTCTTGTTAGCTAGGGATCATGGGAGTTGTAGGCCAAAACATCTGGAGGGCCGCAGGTTGGGGATGCCTGATCTATGTTCCCAATGATCGTCACCCACAACGAGGATCTTCCCCCCACTTGCAGATAAGTAGCTTCCTCAGAGAGACACCTGTCTTCCCCAAGATCCTCCCTGTCCATGACAGAAGGCAAGCTGTCATCCTAGGCATGCGACACACCTATCACATCCCCAAAGGGGACTCAACTAACACTGATGTGATTAAAGAATAAATTTATATTTCAAATATAAGAAAGAGTTTAACTTGTACCCGTCATTCCAATGTTCAGTATTGCATAGCTCCACTGAATTGTTATTGCATTCCTCCAAGTAAAAATAAATAAATAAATAAATAAATAAATAAATAAATAAATTCTACCCCAAATATATCTCAGTGTGTCCCCAAACATGTTCATGTGTGTGGTGCGGGGGGAAAAGGCACTTAAGTATGCTTCCCTGTATCAGTTGTTATAAAAAATTCTATGGGACACATTTTTTATCATAATACTTTCTATTTGCTGGTGCAGAACAAAATACTGCCAACACCAGGGATTATTTTTTGTCCTCATCTCCTTTTGGTTTTCAGAACGAAGTCTTTGTATGGGCACTTAAATCTGCTTCCCTAAATCCATGTTCTTCTCCTAACACTATACATTAGCTGAGATGAAAACAGGCCTTTATTCTCAAAAGAAAATTCAGATTCAATTGGTCCCACAAGTTTTTCATGCGGGGGGGGGCGGGGGGGGGACAACACCCACACCCAAAATCTTTAATGGTAACTAGCTAAAATGTGAAGGCATTGCTATATTTTATGCAAGTAACAACATTCTGGAAGAATGCAGTTCTACTTCTGCGTAAGTTTTGCCATGAAAAGGCAGGTTAAGATTTTCTTCCAGGTGAAAACAGTATACATGCACTCACTGCCTTTCTACAGCCAAAACACACATAAGCAACTTTAAGCACGGACAAACGGGAAGGAGTGAATGATCTATGGAGGTTATTCTCCACCCCTAACTAGGTAGGATCCAGGGACAAACTGCCTCTTAACCAAAAAAAACCAGGAGGAGAAAGACGCTAGACGACCCCTGAGACCTACACCTGGGAAAGAAACGCTTGGCGTCAACACACCTCGACGGTCGCAGCCTCCAAGGCAAATCACCCCGTGTGATTACAGGACCATCCGAGCCCCGGGAGGTGCCCAGCCTTAAACCGCAGTCAGGGCGGCAGACTGTTTACACCAGTCCGCCGCCGCCACTTACTCACCCCACCAGAAGCGCTTCACGTTCTGCACACCAAGCACTTTCTCTCACTCACTCACTCACTCACTCACTCACACACACACACACACATTCCCTCCCTCAGGCACCCGCCGCCCTTCCCACCCCTCTGCCCCCTCTCCCGAGCCTTGTCCCGGTGTCTGCAAGAACCGCCGCCGCCTTCCCGCTTCTCTCCCTCGGCTTCTCCTCCTAAACACTGAGGGGGAATGGGCGGGGTTTTTTTGGGGGGGGGAAGGAAAGACACACACACACACACACACACACACACACACACACACACACACAGCCCGCCTTCCCACCCTGCAGCCGAAAAAAGAAAGCGGCCCCCTCAGCCCGCCAAGCCAGGCCGAGGAAGCGAGCGGAGGGAGCACCCCGCAATGGAGGCGCCCGGCCCGGGGCAGGGGGGGGGTGAGCTGCCGCCGCCGCCGATTTCGGCGCTTACCTTCTTCATGAGGCCAAGGCACCTCCGGGTGGCCGAAGGGAGCAGCCCGGAGGAGTCTTTCGCTGCCTGGTCTCCAACCCCGAGAGCTGCCGTTTCCCGAGAGCGGCAGCCACAGGCCTCGCTCTGGGCCGGACTCTGCCCAGGACAACTTCCTAGGCCAAGCGGGCAACTCCTTCCGGAGCAAAGGAACAGAAGGGCTGAAGGGAGAAAGAGCGCGAGCGGAGGGGCGGGGGGAGAGCGCCGGTCTCCCTCGGTGTGGGGCTCCTCGCCCTGCCCAGCGGGAGAGGGAAGGGGGAAGAAGAGAGGAGGTTGGCGGCGGCAGCAGCAACCGCCACCCACAGACCGCCTAGGCCTCGCCTTCGAGGGCGCCACCTTTCGCCGTTGCTATGCAACGCCTGCTTTTTTGGGGGGGAGGCGTTTTGCAAGCTCCTGGAAATCACAGCACCAGGAAAGGGGGGCGCGTTTTCTTCAGGGCGGGGGGGGGGTCACTGTGAGCGCGACGGTTATCCCCTGATTTGCATGTCAACGGAATCGCCTCCTGATAAATACGCTCGGGCTGCATTCCTATGCAATTCTCTCTTTGCTGAGGGAATTCAGTCAAGAGTCCTGCGCGGCTCCTTAAAAAAAGCCTAGCTAGCGAGTTTTATTATATCGTGGTTTTGAGTCCACGGAAGCTTATGGCATAATAAATGCGTTGGTCTTCTTAGGTTCCACACGGCTCTCAGTTGGTTTTGCTGTTAAGACTTACTACCACCCTTGATTTCTTTTTTTTTCTTTTGAGCTGCCATGCATAGGGTTACACTGTTAAGGTCACAATTGATAAAACAGTTTACATACAAGTGTACTGGTTTCTGTGGTTGATCTTCGCATAATCCCTTCTCTCCAAGGGCATGGGGGTCAGTGCTTAGGAAGAAATGGGAGGCTGCATTTTTACCTTAGATTTTATTACAACAAGAATAATAAACAAAAAACACTGGAAACTCAAGAGATAATTTCAGCCACAGCAATAGACGTTATTTTGCATCTGATGAAATTGGTTCTAGGCAGGAAAAATAAAAAAAACACCAATAAGACTGCAAATCTTAAACTTCCAAGGGACAAAATTCCCTCCAACTCAGTGGGGCTTGCTTCCAATATAAGATTGTGCAGGAACATCTGTTAACCTTTGAGATGCTGCAATATACTCTTAACGCCAGATAAATGCTGGCGTGAGGTATTCTGATCATATTTCCTCCCTGCTGATTTAACACAGATTATCAATATGTTTACCCTAGTCTTACCTTTAACACCCTAGTGGTGTCCAAACTTTTTTCAAAGAGGGCCAGATTTGATGAAGTGAAGAGCCGACCAAAGGGCCAACCAAAGTTGTTGAGGTTTTTTTAGAACTGAAGTTGCTGAGGTGTTTTTTAGGATTTTACCCCAGGAAATAAACTGCCACAGGGGCCGGGATTAGGCACCTGAAACAGACTTTGGACATACCTGCCCTAAATGGTATACCTTAAAGGCTTCCTGCTGCCATACCTAGAGATAAATTTAGACATGTAGGAGCTCATCATCATTGTTCCCATAGCTACACACTCCAAAGATAACGTAAAGGTAATTACGTTGGTTCATGAACAAATGTGTACATACGGTGTGTATGATATTGTATCATACCACAGAGCATGGATAATACCCATTTAATCAATAATACCCATTGGATAGTACCCATTTTATTAGAATCAACTGGCAGTCATATAGTAGTGAATTGCCAATGACTGGTAGAGCAGTAAGCAGGCTGGACTTTGGTTAGGAAGTCCTGGATTCACATCTCTGATGAGCCATCAAGCTTGCTAGGTGACCTTGGGTCAGTCACTGCCTGAGCCTAGTCTAAGGGATCATGTGACAAGCTGGAGCAACCCCCCAGCCCCCCAAAGTTTACAACATTGGTAAATACCATGTCAGCAGATGGCTATCACTGCTGCTATGACATTGCTCTCCTATGTTCCTGCTTCACTGCTTCCATATGAACCTGTTCGGGCACTATGTCAAGCAACGGAGGCCCTGCTGATGCCACCTGCTCCTCTGAAGAAATAGTAGTGTCTAGGTGGCAACATGCTCACCCCAAAGAGGCTCCCTGCTCACTTTCCATGACTTTCAAATAATAGTTTGGGGCTTAATTTTTATCCGTTGTGGTTGATCTGTTACTCTGTGTTTTATATTTAATGCTAATTGATGGACTGATTTAAAGTCACGTAAATCACCTGGAGGTTCATTGATAGAAAGGCAGGATATAAATATTTAAATAAAACAGAATGACAGTTTTGAAAATAGTCATACTGGCACAACGTGCACAGTGAGTAAAACTAATCACAGTTAATACTGAATTTCACCAAAATTGATTATTAACTTATTATTCAAACTAATACTGAATTTCATCTGAATTACTATCCAAATTTATTTCCAGTTTTACCACTTGTGATGGCCTGGGACTCGGGCTCGGGCTCGGAACCAGAGGAATCTCAGTCCGCACTGGATCCTTTGCCTCAGGCAGTGTCTGAACCGAGTCTGGGGCCTGATTCTGAAGAGCCCCAGTCTGCACAGATTCCCCTGCAACAAGCATCAGCTGGGCCGAGTCAGAGGCCTGAGCCTGCCCTGGCTCCAGATGCGGGGATTTCCTCGTTGCCTTCACCTGGGCAATCACAGCTGCTCCACTACCAGTTGGGTCAGGAGAGGCTGAGGCGGTCTCTGGGTCTAGTAACCTACCAACATCTCCTGAGGTGCAGAGACTAAGGTGTGAGAAAAGGAGAGACCTGAGTCTCGCAGGAGGAGTGCTCACTTCGGGCGAGACAGGGAAGCGAGTCACCAGGGGAACAGGACCGCCGTTACCCCAACAAAGATAAAAGCCTGTCAGATCCCACCCTAGGTCCGAAGTATGCCCTACTGAATTTGATGGGGCCTGGTCCCAAGCAAGTGCACATAGGATTCCTACAGCTGTTACTTTATGCACACATTCATGGAAGAAAGTCCCCGAATTCAGTGGGACTTGCCGTTTTGTAAACATGCATTGGATATGGCTGCTGGTTTGTGCTTGTAATTATTATTTTGTATTATGTTATCTGTTCTATGCCTTCAAAGACTCCAGCAAAGCAATATTGGAGATGAAGAAATGTCCCACAATCTGGTTATGGAATTCTCTGGCACTCTCTTAATTTTGTCATATTGCTAGATCTCTGGTGCTTATATAACCTGAATCTTCCGAGAAAAGTCAAACCAATTAGTGTGTGAAAGCTAATTTGTGCTATTAGCACGCTTTTGTTCATTAAATGTTGTCTTGGTAGCTATATGCTTTCAACTGCCACATTGTTTTCCCCTACCCTATTTCATAAAGTGTATGAATAAAAACTACTGGGAAATAGTATTAATAATATGATCAGATTTGAGTTACAAGCTCTGAGTGAATCTGAACTTAGAATACAGTTTGTAGATCATGGCATAGGCATAAGATTGACATAACTATAATATGACACTATATCCTCCATGATACCATCAAACAAGCCTCTAGCCACCTGCTGAAAGGCATTCAGGAATATCCTGAGTTCACACACATCTGACTTAAGGATCACCACATGCAAATTTAGCTGTCAAGTGCAGGATACTCAAACTCCTCAATGAGATCCATCCCCTCAATGGAGGTGATTTGAAGGCAGGTTACAGACAGAGAGAGAGATGCCTAGGTTCAAATAATTGCTCCCTATCAAAGTTTTTCACCCTTTTGTTAAGCAGACAGGGTGGCCAGTTTTAACCATTTGTCACTATTCTGAAAGGAATTATGGAAATAATTGTTGTTGTTGTTTAGTCGATTAGTTGTGTCCGACTCTTCGTGACCCCGTGGACCAGAGCACCTTCCACTGTCTACGGGAGTTTTGTCAAATTCATGCTGGTCGCTTCTATAACACTGTCCAACCACTTAATTCACAACCACCTCCCCCTCCTCTGGCATGCCTTGGCAAAATGGTATTTAAAAGCCTAGATTCAAAGGCTAGTTGGCTCTCATAGCTCCAAAAGGGCAGCACTTACTCAGTGCTCCCCAGGACTCAGTATACTTAGGCTTCACTCTAAGGGCAGGTATATCCCTCCCCCCCCCCCCCGCTTTCGCCTTCTGTTGTTGTTTAGTCGTGTCCAACTCTTCGTGACCCCATGGACCAGAGCACGCCAGGCACTCCTGTCTTCCACTGCCTCCCGCAGTTTGGTCAAACTCATGCTGGTAGCTTCGGGAACACTGTCCAGCCATCTCGTCCTCAGTCGTCCCCTTCTCCTTGTGCCCTCCATCTTTCCCAGGATCAGGGTCTTTTCCAGGGAGTCTTCTCTTCTCATGAGGTGGCCAAAGTATTGGAGCCTCAGCTTCAGGATCTGTCCTTCCAGTGAGCACTCAGGGCTGATTTCCTTAAGAATGGATAGGTTTGATCTTCTTGCAGTCCATGGGACTCTCAAGAGTCTCCTCTAGCACCATAATTCAAAAGCATCCATTCTTCGGCGATCAGCCTTCTTTATGGTCCAGCTCTCACTTCCATACATCACTACTGGGAGAACCATAGCTTTAACAATACGGACCTTTGGTGGCAAGGTGATGTCTCTGCTTTTTAAGATGCTGTCTAGGTTTGTCATTGCTTTTCTCCCAAGAAGCAGGCGTCTTTTAATTTCGTGACTGCTGTCACCATCTGTAGCGATCATGGAACCAAGAAAGTAAAATCTCTCACTGCCTCCATTTCCCCCCCCCTTCTATTTGCCAGGAGGTGATGGGACCAGTGGTCATGATCTTCATTTTTTTAATGTTGCGCTTCAGACCATATTTTGCGCTCTCCTCTTTCAATTTCATTAAAAGTTTCTCCTCCTAGTGTGGGTTTATTATGGCAAAGGTGTCATACCCATGTTCCTGAAGGCCTTTAGAATAGTTAGGGAATCTTTTACTCTTTAATTAAGGTGTGTATGTATTGTAATTTGCTACCTGCTTAGACTGTAACTTTGCTGTCTAAAGCAGCATTTTCTGTCACTCCTATTTTCTATAATAAACCAAGCTTTCTTTATTTCTTTGTGGATGAGCTTCTTGTGGGCATAAGGGTAAGGGTTAGCACCCATCCATAACAAGTACACATCCTAACTCCAGCAAAAGATCCTAAAACCTCTCAGCAGTGTGTATACAAACATACATGAGCGCTGGCTGTGCACATGTGAGTCCAGGAACGCATGCGTAACAAAGCAACATATCGGATAAACGTTGCTCAGAGTTTTTATATTAGCACAATTTTTGTTATGCCAAAATTATTAAAATTAAATAGACATGTGAATTTATTATTTACCAAAATTATATATTTAGGAAACAATTAACTTCAGAATTTATTGATAGGAATGTATCTAGTCTACCCGCAAGATTCTTAATCATTTTTAGTACAACTGGAACCATTATTCTATTTCATTGCACAGTGTTGGATAACCAGGAATAAGCTGTTGTTAACAAATAAAAATCTGTATACCATTTATTTCTATCTTGCTGAAGAGTTAACTTTCTAGTAGTTTTGTTAAAAATAAAGAAAGCCACAGCCAAATATCCTGCAAGAGGGTAGCCTTCTTAGGTCTTTTGTTCTGCATCCTGATTGTAACCATGTTCTGGTCCGTACTTTTAAGTATGCCATGCATTGCAGCCTTAAATTGCTCACATATCATTGTCTGTGTGGTTGGGGCCTGCATCTGCATCTGCTTCCCTTTCTCCAAAGGCATCTCAATCTTGACCTGTCATGCCCCTATTATTCCAGTCCTTGCACTCTTAAAAGAAAGAACAGCTATTGTGTGGTGCTTTTGTGATGGAGATTAGACGGCATAGACGGCATATTTTCACCTGTGACCTATATTGTTTTAGAAAGTAGCCAGCCCTGCAGTCTAAAGAGCAGTCAAGCAGCATAACTTGTTTTTACACTGTGGAATACCGTATATCTGCTAAATAAATTGTTCCTTATTCTTTCCCATGTTCTCCTTTAGTTTGCAGGAGTGCCCCATTCCTCACCAGATGATTTCCCACAATTCCTTGTGGCGTGTATCTGAGAGATGCACTCCTGCGCATGAAAAACAGGGCTGCATTTAAAGTAGTATAAGCACCCTCTACATCTTTTTTGGACCCCACACAAAAATACATTTGATGGCAAAAATACACTCAAATAACTACTGTGAAAGCAGGCAACCTTCCATATCTGGCATGTACGGTAATTTACCATTTTTCTCCTATTACAAGCATTGTGGCTGGCGAAACCCAGCCAGATGGGCGGGGAATGGAAATAATAATAATAATAATAATAATAATAATAATAATAATAATAATAATAATAATAATAATAAAAAATTATTATTATTATTATTATTATTATTATTATTATTATTATTATTATTATTATTATTATTCTGTTCTTTAGAATACTTCCAGGCAGGTGGGAAGAGAGCCATTCCTTTTATGCCATATGATAAAAAGGTACCACATTCAGAGCTCTGATAAAGTTCTCAATTCAGGCAGCAGGGAAAGTCAACTCTGCAATTAAATACTCATAGATGATTATTACTCTGCTGCTGTCCTGTCCCTGTCCCCATCCCCGGCAAAGTACTACACTATCACTTACTGAGCACAATGGTTAATCGGTTCCTTGGGAAAGAATTTCCACATATTTTTAAACAATGTCCCTCTCATCTGAAAGTTGCTAACTAGCCAGCAATGTGATCTTAAGTATGGTTACTTCTCAATTCCACGGGATAAATGTAGTTACTCCATGGTAAATTTGTTTAGGATTGCCATCTAGGAATCCTGTGGAACCAAACCAACAGAGGTTATTCTATATAATAGATATATGCTGAAGCAGCAATATTTCCTATCATGAGAGAGAATGCTGTACTTTTATCCCTGCATGTACTATTCCGATATGGTGTATACAATGGTGCATGATGTCTCCTTGGCCCATATATATTTCTCCGCAACTATTTTTACACTTACAAAGGATGATAAGAGCTTTTATTACAATGTATTACCGGAACAGAAAATACAACTGGGAGATATCTATCAATGAATCTATAATAACCTCCTTACAGAGTTAATATCTACAAACATTTTCTCCTCTGTGAAATCTGGTAGTGAAGTTCTGTCAGCAGACCAAAGCTCTCACCTCCTTGTGTGCAGCTCCCAGATTTTCCCTCACAGTGCTTTATCATATTCTTTTAGGCTTGCTTTTAAGGTCCTTATTAAACTGCTGCTGGGAAGCATCCATTTTCTGCTGAACTTCCTATTGAGATACTTGGTTTTCAAAATCACATGATAGGCTTCATCTTGGCTCGCTCACCAGCTCACAGTTTCTCTCCAGGGAAACAAAAATCCTACACTTTTCACCAGTGTTGAGCATTCCCTACTTCCCTGTGAAAAGTCTGGTAGCAATGCTACGTTTGTTTTCTTCAGAGAATAGTGCACTTGACTAGAGACTTATAAACTATTTCTTGTTTTATTCAGCTATAAACATACAAATATTGGAAGCAACCGGAGTCCTAAAATCAAGCAGCAAAACTTTAGGTCCTGAATTGCTGGAAAATAACAATAAAGATTTTTTAAAAGAACACTTAGTTGGTCTCTAAGGTGCTACTGGAAGGATTTGTTTTTAAATTTTATTTTGTTTCGACCACCACACTGATAATTCTGCATAAAATTCCTGGACACCAGACCCTGCAGTTCTCCCTCACCCCAAGGCTATTCCCAATTCAGGCATAAATTCACAACTCAGAACTCTCAACTATCTCTGCCTCTGTGTTAAAATTGAAATTAAGATCCTATTAAAATAATTTATTCACGTAAGTATTAACATTTTGTCTTCTTTTTGTTTTGGTAATGCTAAATTAGCCAATTTCCTGGCAAGCCTCCATGTGATTTAAATGAAGAACTTTTTTTTTTAAGTTTGACCATTGCTTCTCCATCTTTAAAGAATGAATGGAGACATTTGCATCTCTTATTTTCCATTGTAGGAAAATGAAATGAACAGTGCATTAAATCCTCTATTTCTCTTTTTTATATATATAAATTTTATTGAACACAAGCACACAACACTAAGAATAAACTTAAAAAGAAAATACATATACAAATACGAACATAGATACAATTACTAAACAAATAATAAACATATAACAATATTTCACTTCTTGTTTTCTTCTAATTGACTTCCTTCGTCCTCAACACAGGTCTACTTTAATATTTAAGAAACTGTTTCCTTCTCATTTTGTTTTTTCCTACTTTTCTTTCTATTTTAGACTTTTACACCTTTATTTGTTTTGCAAAAGTTAATCAAAACAAGTCCAGGTATTAATTTGAGGGCACTGCTTTTAAAGATAATCTCTATATTTTCCCCATTCCTTTTGAAATTTTTGTTTAGACTGATCCCTAATTGCAACTGTCATTCTAGCCAACTCAAGGTAATCAAATAATTTTTCTTGCCATTCTTTTTTTTGTTGGTGCTGACTGGTTTTTCCAATTTTTGGCAACTAGGATTCTCGCCGCCAATATTGCATACAGGAATATTTTTGTGTTTTCCATAGCGATTTGATTCTATCTCCAGGGTCATTTTCAGAGAATAGCATTCATTGCTTTTTGGTCCTCTGGCAGTTGTGCCACAGGGTACCATCTTGTCTCCAGTGCTGTTTAACATCTATATATATATATATATATATATGCAGGTTTTGGTGTTTTCGGGTATCTTCCCGTGTAAGAGTTGGGGTGTCTAGGCGACGTTTCGACGAGGTCTCACTCGTCATCTTCAGGCTGGTGCTTTCGGCTTCTTGTTACTGGAACAGAGCAGGATCTCAGTGTTTGAGTTCCTATAAATACTGTTGAGGGGGTGTGGTGCAGAGAAGAAGTTCCCAGGTTATTGTGCCTTTTCTTCTTTTGTTCTTTAATTACTTGGGGGATATCTTGAGTGATATCTTGAGTGGTATTCTGAGTACCACTTAGGTGGGTCATTAAGTGTGGATTAGTTGCTATAGCTTTCGTGTCTTGACCTTTTGAGCTAGTGAAGAGATTTTTCTGAGAAGATGGCTGTACTGCACTTAGTTGTGCTCTGGCTTGGCTTCGTGTATAGGGGCGAGCTGTGGTTTTGTGCCCTGTGCCAGCCAGATCTGTGTAGGGATTGCAGGGGGGTGCAGCATCCGGAGGTGCCACTATGGTTTGGCTACCGGATGGAGTCTGTAATTTATCTGTGGAGAGGGTCTGGGTTTGGGTCTGGTGTGGTTGATAGGTGATGGCGTTCTGTGTGCCTCTGGTCCTGGTGTCGGTTTTTGTGGGGAGGGCTAATTTCCAGATGTCTGGCAGGCGGGACGTGTCGTCACGCTTGTTCATGTTGTGAGGGTGTTTCTCTATCTCGATGGCTTCCATGATTATTCTCTTGTGGTGATGTTCCATGTTAAAGAGCAATTTGGAATCTGCAAAATTAATTTCGTGTCCTGTTTCTTTCATGTGTTGGAAAAGAGAGGAGGTTTTTTCTTCTTTTTTGACGGCATTCTTGTGTTCTGCGATACGTGCATTTATTCGTCTGTTTGTTTGTCCAATGTACGTGGCTGGGCAGACTTTGCAGGGTATTTCATAGTCTATGAAATACCCTGCAAAGTCTGCCCAGCCACGTACATTGGACAAACAAACAGACGAATAAATGCACGTATCGCAGAACACAAGAATGCCGTCAAAAAAGAAGAAAAAACCTCCTCTCTTTTCCAACACATGAAAGAAACAGGACACGAAATTAATTTTGCAGATTCCAAATTGCTCTTTAACATGGAACATCACCACAAGAGAATAATCATGGAAGCCATCGAGATAGAGAAACACCCTCACAACATGAACAAGCGTGACGACACGTCCCGCCTGCCAGACATCTGGAAATTAGCCCTCCCCACAAAAACCGACACCAGGACCAGAGGCACACAGAACGCCATCACCTATCAACCACACCAGACCCAAACCCAGACCCTCTCCACAGATAAATTACAGACTCCATCCGGTAGCCAAACCATAGTGGCACCTCCGGATGCTGCACCCCCCTGCAATCCCTACACAGATCTGGCTGGCACAGGGCACAAAACCACAGCTCGCCCCTATACACGAAGCCAAGCCAGAGCACAACTAAGTGCAGTACAGCCATCTTCTCAGAAAAATCTCTTCACTAGCTCAAAAGGTCAAGACACGAAAGCTATAGCAACTAATCCACACTTAATGACCCACCTAAGTGGTACTCAGAATACCACTCAAGATATCACTCAAGATATCCCCCAAGTAATTAAAGAACAAAAGAAGAAAAGGCACAATAACCTGGGAACTTCTTCTCTGCACCACACCCCCTCAACAGTATTTATAGGAACTCAAACACTGAGATCCTGCTCTGTTCCAGTAACAAGAAGCCGAAAGCACCAGCCTGAAGATGACGAGTGAGACCTCGTCGAAACGTCGCCTAGACACCCCAACTCTTACACGGGAAGATACCCGAAAACACCAAAACCTGCATTCCTGTACCCGTGAAAATCTACGAAAGCATATATATATATATATATATATATATATATATATAGCCGTTGGGAGCAGTCATTAGGAGATTTGGGGTGAGGTGCCATTAGTACGCTGATGAAACTGTTATAATAATTTTAAGGTCTTATAATAAATGTTCATAAATGTACCAAGCAAACACATACATAAATATATAAACCAGATGTCTGAAGCAGCACAGGAAGACAGTCCTGAAACCATTTTAACTCCCAAACTGACCTAATGTTTCTCTGCAAGGAAGGAGGAAATGAACAAACCTTCCCATTGTCTCAGGAATTAAGTAATTACCATCTCAGAGGAATGGCCAGACTACCAGAAAAGGGAATCAGATAAGGCATTATCGGATAACCTGGCAGACAGGAAAAACAACAACATTCAAATTTCTGTTGTAGACCACCTTTTCTGTGATGTAGGTATGATGTTTGTGGAGGGTGGTCTTGGGCTACACCTTTTGTGATGTATGTATGATGTTTCTGGGGGTTGGTCTGGAGTTTGAGGGTGGGCAATTTGAAAATTCTACATAAGGACTGGCACACCTTTTTGGGGTTCTCCTCCCTCCTGCATGTAGGGGAGCACCCTGTTGCAACAGTTAATAAAGATCAGGCTTACTAGCTGCTTTGCTTCTCAATATTCTCTGGTTGGTCTCTGTTATTTTCTCCTACCAATAGAGAACCTACAAAAGGACTCTATATGGGCTCTTGGGTACCCCATAAGGGAAAAGGAGCAGGGTTTTTTTACTTACATAAAAACCCAGTTCTGTTTCTCCATAACATCCAAATGAGAAAGATGCCTTGTAAGCCCTGGACTGGTGCCTAGACTCAGTGGTGAGTTGGATGAAGGCCAACAAACTGAGTTTGAATCCTGGCAAGAGACACTGTGGGTGGGTGGTTCCTGTGTCCAGATAATTGGTCAATTATCTGCTTTGGATGGGTGTGGCCGAAAGTGGATGTCACTGTCCCACAATCTCAGGCATGAAGACAGGACACAAGGCAGGCACACAGTGCCACACAGCATCTCCTCAGCTGACTTATGCTGATCAGCTGAGAGGTGATTATTGTTCCCTTTCCATTCATTCAATGCTCAGTCTGATGATTGGGGAGAAGGCAACCCCCCATTAGGGCAATGGGTTTCACCCACCCCAACACAACACCTACAGTATTTTAAATATAATTTTTGGTACTTTTGCCAAATTTGGAGGCAAATTTGCCCCAGAACTGATAGTTAACCCTGGTTTATAAACCTCAGGATTAAATTGCATTGTGCATTCAATAATATTTAAACTCTGCCAACTTTTTTTAAACAACCGAACTCTGAAATGCCCAATTTTGTTGCTTGAGCTCTTTTTCTTTTATCAGCATTAAATAGAGGCCAAAATTCAGTATATCATCATTTTAAGAAATTTTTAAGGTACTAAGGTATCTGAATTGTAGAAGCCATTTTATTATGGGCCTTGAGCGAACTTTTGCCCCTTTACCAAAGGTTCCCATTAAAAACAGAACAGTGTGATTTTGTGCACAGCTGCCACCTACTGCACAATGTTGGAACAGTTGATCAAAACTAATGAAGGCGTTTGATGCATAAAAACAAGTTATTAGAGTAGAACAATGCGGTTAAAAACTGATTCAATAGTGGTGGGTGGGGCATAGCCATCAGCTTTGAGCCCAGCTGATGGCAAATATCACAAATCTGCATTTTGTATGAATTTCTTCTCATTTCTCAACTCTTCTAATTTGGCATCATCCAGATTGGCTCAAAACTCCCACTTTACTAAATAAATAGGTTCTCATACAACTGATTTTCTTAAGTACTGTTCTCCCACTTGAAAGTCTGCCTTTTGGCACAAAGCCATTTATCTTTTCCAATTAGAAAATAGTAGGTATGAAAAACACACACACCCCCTAAAAAACCCTACCTTCCTTAAGAAAACCCAGTAAATAGTGACACCAAATTAAATAGTATTAAAGAGAGGTTAAAGAGGACTTCTCTGGCTTTTTTCTGGTCCATGTAGGACCAGTCTGGATAGTTGGCCTTGGTGAAGATTTGATGTTTTCATCTCCAAAACATTTTTGAGTTTCTACTGAAACAAGGCTGCATTTTAATGTTGTACTTAATCTTGTTTTTAAGTTGTATTTTAATCAATTGTTTTTACCTGGTGTTAGCCGCCCTGAGCCCAGTCTTGGCTGGGGAGGGCGGGGTATAAATATTATTATTAGATGGTATGAAGAGATATTCAGTTCTAGAAACCCCAGATACATACCAATATATTTAAGGATGTTTTGTACCTTACACCCCCCCTTTTATGTTAAGAAATCCAAGGAGGTATACATGTGGTTCCCAGTAATCTTCCATCCAGGTATTAACCACCCAGAACCTGCATAGCTTCAGCATGGGAGTGGCCAGCCCTGAATATAGTAGAGCGCATTTTTAAAAAAAGTTTTCCCTTGGGTAAAATGTTCTAATGAACTGGGGGCAATGGCTGACTCCATAGCATTTGGCTTAAGTTAGCTGGAGCTTTCGTCATCAAACTTTTCCTGGCCTACCTACTCTCTCAGGTAATGCACTCTTTATTATTATGAATCTCTTAGGCGGCCACAGAGTTTGTGGGCATAGGTTTTACAGGAAAGAGCTTAAAATAATCTTGCCAACTTTCATTCATGGTAGACGACAGCATCAGGGAAGTTAACATGCTATGGACACTACAACCCAACTCGATTCTCTTATTCCTCATTTTAGATGCTTTATGTTATGCTGTGGTCTGAAATGGGAAAGAATGCAAAGCAGAAAGGGAAGTTTGACTTAAAATACTGCAAACCCAAGCACAAACTCTTGTTTTGATGGATCAATACAAGGTCCACCTAGTCCAGCAATCTTTGCAAGAATCCCAGCTGTCAGCAGACACTATAGCCATGTCCAGAAAGACACTTGAACACTTTAAAATGTGGGGATGGAACAGGCGCATGAGGCAAGTCTTAGCCGCAGTGCCCATTAGCCCTGAGAATCCCATGTTTGAGCACAGGTCTGCAGGCTTTTTTGTGTGCCTCTTTCAACACAGAGGCGTCTACTTGCATTCATACAAATGTGAATTTTAAAAAACCCCACATTGAAACATTTCATGTTCATGTCAGGTGGCATGATAAATCTTACAGATAATTTATGATAAAATAACTATCTGTCCATATCCGATTATATTTTCAAGTACTAAACAAAAAGTATACAAGATGCTTCCCATACAGTACTTTTATTCAGGAAACTCAAAGCAACAAACATTGTTATTGCCTCCAATACCCCATCAACAATAATCTGATTTATAGTTTGTCAACGTAAAACCCACCAGTAATTATTCTTTGTCCAACAGTAGTTTTATCAGATAATTCTGACTAGTCTGGAAGCAGAGGCAGACTTTATATATCAACAAAGCTAAGATTTTCCTCTTATATTCAGGTCAATGGAGTGTATCAAGCAGTCAAATGTTACTCTCATTAAACACCAATATTGTGAAAGGTTTTCATATAAAGCTCAGTAAACTACAATATGAACACACTTGAATGGGGTATAGTGTACCATAAAGGTAACTTGTTAAATAAAACTTAAATTTTACACCACCCTATTTAAAGAAAGATGGAAAGACAATTGCAATTTAAACTAGGAAAATAACATTTTATTATTAAATATTCAAGTAGTGAAATATAACACACCAAATTTCCCCCTTCCTCCCCCCCACCCAAAAACTCCCTGGAACTTATTTTGCCCTTACAAAATCTTAGAAGATACATTATTGGTTGCATGATAACAATAGGTTTCACTTTTAGTCCTTTAATATGTAGCTATTTGCTATATGTCTTTAGACTGATCATCATCCTCAAGTTTTCTGATTTCATTTTTCAAGCAGTTGATCGTTTCACGGCTTGCTTTTAATCTTTCTTTAAGTTCAGCAATCTCAAAACTGGTTTTCTTCTTGGCAGCTTCCAGCTTCTCCCTGGTTTTTACTTCTACATTGGCAACTGAGAGCAAGAAAGACATATGCAGCATTTTGCTAAGTCAGGAGAATTCCAAAGCACAGCTGAATAATTAGAAAACATAATGAACTCTGTTTGATCCATTGTATATTGTTTAGAATATAATAGATTAAAACAGGGTAGATGGGCATTCAAGTGTGAACTTCTTTGCATGTGTTTGACCAGCTTGATTTCCAAGACAAAATTTGCTCCAGAGAGTAGGACCTGAATCAATGAGACTTTCTGACAGTATTATAAATATATTAGAAATATTTCTAATTGCGTTGCATTTATATATAGAAAAGGGAAGTCTATAGCAATTAGGTATATTTTAATCTAGTCAACTATATAATAGACTTATGTTACAAAACGAATATGGATTTTGAATTTGATGTTTGTAATTCTTTTTCGGTTTTGGAATAAAGTTTTTTAAAAACAGAGAGAGAGAGACTTCCTGACAGTATGAACTGTTTGCCAATAGAGCGGACTGCCTTTGAAAATAGGGCACTCTCCTTCGTTAGAGGTTTTTAAGCAATGGCTGGGTAGCCTATCAGTGATGCTGCAGAGTGGCATTCTTGTATAGCAAGGGGTTGGACTAGATTACTTTTGAGGTCCTTTCCAACACTCTGAATTCCTACAAAACTATTGAGGTCAGCTGTTGTATATAATTCATATTTAAAGAATCTAGAATTTGTATACTTTTTTACTTGTGGGTAGAAAAAAACATGTGCTTTTTAAGTGCTGTAATTCTGATTTGAGGGCTTACTTTATTGCATTTCAAAATTCCTAGTATACAGAGCTAAGCCATTCACATTTACTGCTCTATATCTGGACTGATAGCAACAGTAGGAATCAGATTTCTTTTTCTAAGGGAACTGGTCAGTATGTACTATCCATCATAATAGATAAACATTTCTTTCAAAATATACTTCATGTAAAAGATATAGCCGACAGTTCACAAAAACACACTTTCAGGTAAAATTCACACCTATTAGCACTTACACTCTGTTTCATGCTTATAGGCACCAAGTGTTAACTGACGAGATGTAGTCAGCAGCTGTTGCATCATAGCAGTAGGATCCTGAAATATCTAATGAAAAAAAAATTAATAAATTTAATACATCAGCTACAATGGATAATTTCCCCACAATACTTTTATTTTCTTACCATCTCATCATAAAATTCAGAAACTACAGTTTTCTTCCCCAGGATTGCATTAGTGTCAGACTGAAACAGCTTCAGCAAGTGATACAGAGTTACCTGTGCAAGACAAAAATAATAAGAATAACCTGTACAACTGTTATTTAGTGTTTTAACTGTCTACATTCCAGGGTCATAGTGGCCAGCACAAAAGGAGCATTCATTCAGTGTAAGAATTTACCATACTGATTAAGATCTAATTAATTCAACTCATTTTTTAAAAACCCAACAGTACAGTGGTACCCCGCAAGACGAATGCCTCGCAAGACGGAAAACCCGCAAGACGAAAGGGTTTTCTGTTTTGGAGGCGCTTCGCAAGACGAATTTCCCTATGGGCTTGCATCGCAAGACGAAAGCCCATAGGGAAATGCTGGCGGTCGGGAGCAAAGACTTTCGCCCACAGCCGGCCTTCAGAAGAGGACCTCTTCTGAAGGCCGGCGGAGGGCAAAAGTCTTTGCTCCCCCCCCCGCCTGCCTTCCCCCCGCCTGCCCCCGGCGATCTTAAAATGCTGGCGGGCGGGAGCGAAGCGTTCGCTGCCGACCCCCAGCATTTTAAAATCTCCCCGGGACAGCAGAGAAGTCACTGCTGTCCCGGGGAGATTTTAAAATGCTGGGGGTCGGGAGCGAAGCGACCCCCAGCATTTTAAAATCTCCCCCTGTCCGGGGAGATTTTAAAATGCTGGGGGTCGGGAGCGAAGCGACCCCCAGCATTTTAAAATCTCCCCATGTCCCGGGGAGATTTTAAAATGCTGGGGGTCGGGAGCGAAGCTGGGGAAGCCGGGCGGGGGTGGTGGGAACACCTGCCCCAGCCACCCCGCTTCGGAACGCTGCTCCAAAGTGGGGGGGGGGCGGGAGCACCTGCCCCAGCCGCCGGGCTTCGTAGCGCTGCTGCGAAGCCGGGCGGGGGGTGGGAACACCTGCCCCAGCCACCCCGCTTCGGAACGCTGCTCCGAAGCGGGGGGGGGGGCGGGAGCACCTGCCCCAGCCGCCGGGCTTCGTAGCGCTGCTGCGAAGCCGGGCGGGGGGTGGGAACACCTGCCCCAGCCACCCCGCTTCGGAACGCTGCTCCGAAGCGGGGGGGGGGGGCGGGAGCACCTGCCCCAGCCGCCGGGCTTCGTAGCGCTGCTGCGAAGCCGGGCGGGGGGTGGGAACACCTGCCCCAGCCACCCCGCTTCGGAACGCTGCTCCGAAGCGGGGTAGGGGGGCGAGAGCACCTGCCCCAGCCGCCGGGCTTCGTAGCGCTGCTGCGAAGCCGGGTTGGGGGGTGGGAACACCTTCTGAAGGCGGGCGGGGGGCGAAAGTCTTTGTCCCCCCCTGCCTGCCTTCCCAGGGGCTTTTAAATCGCCCTGGACAGCGGAGAAGTCCTCCGCTGTCCCAGGGTTTTTTAAAATGCTGGGGGTGAGAAGAAAAGCCCTTGTCCCCCCCCCCCCCAGCCTTCAGAAGAGGTCCTGGTCTGAAGGCGGTTTCCCTAGGAACGCATTAATTGATTTTCAATGCATTCCTATGGGAAACCGTGCATCGCAAGACGAAAAAACCGCAAGACAAAGAGACTTGCGGAACGAATTAATTTCGTCTTGCGAGGCACCACTGTACTTTGAAAGTATTTTCCCCACATATAATGCTGTCTATGTCAGTTCTCAAAATATTTGCTGCTCTTACTCTGGCCTGGTATAAGCCACTGGATAGATAAAACAACAGTATTTAGAAAACTAGGGTTCTTTACAAACCAATTAAGTGTATAATTAAGTATACAGATACTGTTTAGCACACAAATTAGGGATGCCACTAATTTTTACACACTGGGCTCTTTTCCCTTTAACAGTGGCTTAAAATACAAAATTTCCATAGGTCTCATTTCTTTCATCATAGGTCAAACTGCATACACTATAAGCAACTTTTAAAAAACAAAGGAATCTTTCCCAATGGACTGCTAATCCCTAGTCAAACTGAAACAGAATTTGGCTTCTTCAGAATAACCGGATATTAAAAATAGGTCTTTGCAATTCATGCTAATATGAATACTCACAGGTCTTTCATTAGGATCAATAAAAAATATCTTGATGATGATTTCAAATTCACCCCAGCCTGTTTCAGTGATTTCGTAAGGTGGCTTAGTTACAACTAAGAGAGAGAAAAAAGTAACATAAGCCATTTCTTCTCTGAAAACTACTTCATATGTTGTATCAACTAAATTTTTAAAGTCATACCTCTTAATGGATTACCATAGCTTTCATGTAACTTAAACTGGATTTTCTTTACATATGCAGACATATCCTGGAACAAATAGTCAACCATTACTTACACATTCAATAATATATTTTACAATGTTTCATTGTGTTCTTCTAGCCCACTTACCACAGAAATACTTATGAGTATTAATAGTATATAAGCTGATGATTCTTGTAACATTTGTGTGACCTCTAATCTGATTTCCCCCAAGATGCTTTCTGAAACATGCCATAAGTCTATTTACTGAAAAGTTAAGCACATTCCACACACAATTCAGACAGCAGTCAAATACCCTATTTCTTTAGATGCAATCTTTCCAAAGGTATTCCTTATATTTGTTCCTATGTAGTAAAAAAAAAAAATTATTTTACTGTAGAGTTCCTTATATTGAAAGTTGCATACATAGTTATCCTAGTTTGATATCTAAAACATGAGCAGTGTTCAAGAGATCAGGATTGGACAGAAAACAATTAGAATTTGCACAGGTGTACGCATGTTATATACAGTTATCCAAGAACGATTCTGTTTACCTCATTTCTGTAAGGCTTAACATAAACTGTCCACTGATGTGTATGTCCATCTTCTTCTCGTTTCTTCCCAAAATAGCGTGCAACATTTCCATAAACAATAGGTTTCACAATAGTAACACCCTTCAAGTGAGAAAGAGGCATGACAATGTTTTTCAGAAATCTGCTTAACATAAAAACTTACTTTCTAGATAAACTAATCTTTCCTGCATTATCTACCAAAATATATACTCCGAGAGTGACAGTAATAATGTCACTAGTTTTTGTTCCGACAAATTCAATGTGCCTAAGTTTAAATATAAAATATCTATTTCTTTCTCTTAAATTTCTAACTAGAGTAACTTTCAAAACTTGCTTCATAGATACAATTTCCAAAATTCACTATAATGTTGAGGAACCAATTGGGTGGTGGGGCAAAAATTACTCCCCTCCCCTAAAATATACACCATGTTTTTGCTAAGCAGATCTGGCTTTGGCTCCCTTCAACACCTGGATGGAAGTCTGACTGGGAACATGAACACACACACACGAAAACTGCCTTGAGCATCATGATGAAAGAAAAGATAGACGTAAGCCAACAAACAATCGTGTTATGGATGAAGACTCAAAACATAACGTGTGTGGTCCAATCCTACAGACTTAGCCAATTAACTACACACTTAGCCAATTAACTGATTTACAGCCTTCTGAATGACTAAATAACTGCACCCAATTAATGACAAAAGAAAGATGAAGAAATTCACGTCTAGTTATTTAGGCAGCTATGTTGGGGCAGGGTTGTTTTTGATTGCTCAGAGATTCCACAGAAGAGGGGCAACTGGACCATGTGAATACAGGGAAGGAGGTTTCTAACATATTTACAGGAATTCCTGCATTGCAGGGGGTTCAACTAGATGACCCTCAGGGGTCCCTTCCAAATCTACAATTCTATGACTTGCTGGAGACTGAATTTGTGAGGCAGCTGAAGGAACTAGTGAGGAAGCCCTGGCCTGTGAGGGACCAACAACTGTTTGCTTCAATATATATATTAAAAAACAAACAAACAAACAACTGTTTGCTTCCATAATCCATTCTAGGTCAGGAGCTGCAGTGGAACCTATTGAAACATTAAGAGAACTAAGCGGAAAACTTAAGATACACACTTTTGTAAGCATCACATCAGTGTCTATTTTAGTATATTTTAAGAATATGCTGTAAGCCGCCTCAAGAACGTTGGATAGTAGGTAGAGTACCAATATTCAAAAATTTAAAAAGCCCCTTACAAACAACGCAGTATGTGCATGAGGCGCCTAAAAATGCGACTATTTCTTCAAATCAATTTGTTTTAAACTCATGCTGATTTACACCAGTTTGATCAATTGGTCCTAGTTGATGAAATTGGTCTGGAAGGGAGGGAAAGAAAGAAATGTTTGAAACGGTTTTGAGGACTCCTTACCTGCAGTATCTAGAAGCCTCTCTCTCTCTTTCCCTCATATATATATATATATATATATATATATATATATATATATATATATTTCAAATTAGAATTTTACAAAGATTTATCAAACATAAATAATAAAAAACAAGATTCCAAGGAATCTCCTGGACTTCCACCCTCCCCTTTGTGGGTCCTATCATTAATCCTTTCCTCCCACATCTTTTATGGTAATCCAAGTCCTTTACCTCTTCCAGAATTTAACCTTAAACTACAAATGATATTCCAATCCTACTAACAATTGTTTGCAATGGTCTTTAAGGTACGTTATAAATTTTCCCCTTAGAAGCCACAATTTAATGGGGGATCCATCTCCAAAAGCAGCCACTTCTAATGTTATTTTAACGACGCTAGTGGAGAGGAACAGGCAAGTGGGATGGATGGGAATACGCAACAAGAAGAGGCAAGCCCAGAAGCCCAGAAAAGCGGCGCTGCCTTGGACCAGTTCCCCTCTGCAGCCTCCTCTTGTCTATTGTGACGGACACGAAGAGAACCTCCGCATCACCTGAAATCTTTTTAATTGGCGGCACCGAATCGAACGCAAAGCAAGCGCTCTGCCCACGAACGACTCTCAGCTCCGCGCTCCGACGCACCCACAGGGCTTCGGAACCTCCCTGTCACTCAAAAGTAACCGTTAGGGAGGCGCAACGGTTTCGAATCCGAGCACGCCGAGCTGGCCACGCCTCAGCCTCCTCCCCGCTCCCGGCTCCTACCTTCACTCTGCCCCCGGAGTCAGGCCCGAACTCGGCCATTCTCTTGAACATATTGCACCGGGGGGAGGGGGAGTAAGGCTTCCTCACGCCGCTCTCGAGCAGCGAGGCCGAGCTAGTAGGGCTTGGCCACCGCCACCCGCCAGTTCGCCTCTGGCGACGGAAAGAAGAACGCGGGGAGCAATGGCTCGAAGCGCCCTCGAGCCGCCTCCGAGGCGCCCATTCACCTCCCCTCGGCGGCCGCTCCGCGCTCAACAACAACTTCCGGGTGAGGAGAGGAGCTCGAGGGGGGGCCGGGTGGTGGCGGCGGCGGCGGCGCCTTCCTGCCTGGGCCTCGTGACCCGGAAGTGAAACGCCGGGTAGGCGGGCGGGACTAAATCGCTGCTTTCTGAAACAGCAGCAAAAGTTTCTGGGTTTTTCTGGGTGTGTGGCCGTGCCGGAACAAAAGTGCAAATTAAAAAAATGTGTATGAATTGCTAAGCCTTGTGCTTATTGGGGCGGCTTGCTTCAAAGCGCGCTTCAGCCCAATGGATGTGGAAAACTTCTTTTTTGACTCCCACAAAACAATGCGGAGACACTCTTTTGTGGCTGCCCCCCCCTTTTTTTAACCAGAAACTTGCGACGAGCTGGGGCTGCCCGCATCGCTGTGTTAGGGAGCCAGAGATGTCCAGTCCTCAGCATGCTCATTCAGCAATAAAGCTCTATATAACGGTGCTTGCGCCGAGTTAAGTGCGTATCAGACGTGGGTGGGGAGAAGAGGTTCAAATGCTGTAATTAAATCAGTTTTCAGTGATGTTGGGCCTCGATGACTCTCAGCCTAACTTCCTTCAGAAGCATGTGATAAAATAGGGAGAACGGGAGAACCTTTTATATTGTCCTGAACGTCCTGGAGGAAGGATGTACAGTACAGTAACAGAAACACAACTAGCGTCGAGGCATACTGAAACTTTCCGACGGCTGCAGGATGTAGCGCTATGCTAAGTGAAGACGATTTCCTAAACCATGAGATTGCCTAGTAGTGCAAGGTTATCCTCCCTTACATGGTTTGTTTACCTTATTAATACCGTGCGCTTTCCTCAGGAGGCATGCTCAATTGATACTTGGCTGAATTGGTAGCTAAACAGCTTGACTTACTACTAAATTAAATTACTGGATTAAAGACTTTCTGATAGATCGGACACTAACAGTGAGGATTTGGACATGTAACATCTAATTCCTTAAAGATCAGCACTGGCACACCACAGGGATGTGTGCTAAGTCCCCACCTGTATTCATTGTATACATACGATTATGTGTCATCTGACCCATCTACTGCAATTATTAAGTTTGCAGATGACACCACCATAATGGGTTTAATAACAGGTGGAGACGAATCAGCTTATAGAGGGGAGGTCCAAAAAATACCTACATGGTGCCTAGGGAACAACTTGTACCTTATTATCAGCAAGACAAAGGAGATGGTGTTGGACTTTCGGAGAAAGAGAAGAACTAGCCCCGCTGTACATCGGGGAGGGCTGTGTGGAGAGAGTCTCTTCCTTTAAATTCCTGGGAGTTTATCTCAGTGAAGACCTTACTTGGAAAATAAATACAACCCAGGTGGTTAAGAAAGCCCAACAGAGACTCCATCTCCTCAGAGTCTTACAGAAGAACAATATCAATCAACATCTGATGACCTCCTTCTACCAGTCAACAATAGAAAGTGTCCTTTCATACTGCATCACGGTGTGGTATACTGGTTTGACATCATCTGATAGGAAGTGCCTACAGAGGGTGGTGAATACAGCACAAGATATTATGGGCTGTCCCATGAATCCACTGGATGAAATAGCAGAAGAACGTTGCCTCAGGAGAGTGAGGAAAATTCTCAGGGATGATTCACACCCTGGCCAGCACTTTCTTGATTTCCTGCCCTCAGGCAGAAGATATAGAAGCATGACTAGTCGCACCAACAGGGTAAAGAACAGCTTCTGTCCGTGGGCTGTTAGGCTGCTGAATGAAAAGATAACAACAGGGCAACTGACTTTTGGGTTTGGTGGGTGTGCGTCAGTAAGAGAGGGGAATTAAGACTAAGAGAGCTAAGTGGGGGGTGCTTGTGTAACCTCACTGTATACAAGTTGTACAAGTGACAATAAAGTATTTTAATTTAAATCTTGGCAGTGGAGGTTCTGGATGGTTGTCTTGCCTCAGTAATGGACTGGACAAGAGCCAACAAAATGAAGCTCAATCCAGAGAAGACTGAAGCACTGCCGGTGGGTGGTCCCCTAGACTGTATGGATGGGATATTGCTTGCTCTTTATGGGGTTACACTCCTTCTAAAGGAGCAGGTACACAGCTTGAGGGTACTTCTGGATTATTTGCTGTTGCTTGAGGCTCAGCTCCTTTCATCAGCTTCTGCTGGTGGCCCTATCTGAACAGGAATAGCCTAACTACTGTCATATACACTCTAGCAACCTCTAGGTTATAGTCCTACCTTGGAAGTAAAACAGCTTGACTCATGAACGTCGCAAACCCGGACGGGACGGTTCCGGTTTGCAAACCCTTTTTGGAAGCTGAACGTCCAATGGGGCTTCCTCAGTTTCCAATTGGCTGCTGTGAGATACACAGGAGTCAGGAATAAGTACTGCATTCAGGTTTCATAGAGCAGAAACATACTGCTGCTTTGGGATGGAAATCAAGAATTGTTGAATTGTAAGGGATCCCAAGGGTCATATAGCCCAACTTCCTAATTGTGGTGCTCAGTTGTGTATACCCAGCTTCCTCAGAAAGTTCAACTGGTACTACCCAGAGATGAAGACTCTATGACTAATTCTGCGAGTGCTCAGCTACTAACAGCATTTGACAGCTGCACATGGTAGCAGTAGGATTTATCTCATGCATTTTCCCTAAGTGCACTTTGGTTATCTAAATTTCCCCTATTAGATATATCAATGCTCTTAAAACCTAATGAGACGGCAAAGACTGCCTACCCCCACATTTGCTATGATACACATAGCTCAAGACGTTAACAAAAAAAACACCTTAAAAAACCACCTGTTTTTGTTTCCTAGCACTATCATTGCTGGTAGTTTGGAGGAAATTCTTCACCAAATTGTTATCTGCTCTTTGTTGCCTATATGCCTACCTAAAAAAAACCTTATTTGTAGTTTTACTAATATAATTCTATCCCTTTCATGTCTACAAATAAAGTCATTTTGTTATGCCATCTAGACCTATGTAATATTCCTCTCTTTCTATTGTTTTTAATGTCCTGTTAAATCTACAGGAGTGATGGAACACATTTACTACTCTGTTCACCTAGTGAAAGGTGAACATGTAATGCATGTCTTATTTTTATTTTGATAAATTTTCAATTGAAGGAATGGGTTTCCCAAAACCCAAAAACTGACTGTGCAGGCAGTTTTAAACTGCACCAAAATCCCTATTTTTTCTTAGCTAAAATGCATAAACTTGAGCCATTGAGCAAATCCATAACAAGAACAAAGCTCTCTCCCTTATCAGTCCATGGCGCCAATGAGTGACCTTGCCAAGTTCCAGAACAGCAGGGATGATGCGTGTGTGCCTTATGTGCTGACCACAAAGACTCGCAGACCCACGTCTGGGAATAACGCCAAAGCGAGTTCCCGGAGATGGTGACCTGCGTCCCAGATAAGAGTAGGAAGAGGAAGATCCTTTTATGGTCAGAGGTATGGGAAGGAAGATCCTTTTATAGTTGAGAGTACCATAAAATGCTCCCCCCTGTGGAAGTGCCATGGTCTGATCACTATGCTCTGAAAGTCAAGATTGACTTTCCGCTCCTCCCCTGCTCGGGTGGCGAACCTACTTGGGCTCGTCCGTGAAAACAGATGGATCCTGATAGATTCCGACAAGCCTTGCGGGACCCTGCTCCTCCTGGCGACTCATTAGATGACCTTGTTGAGGGCTGGTATAACTGGCTCTTGGCAGCCATTGATGAGATCACGCCTAAGCGCCCTCTGCGACCCCATCGAAACCGGGCCCCTTGGTTTACTGAGGAGCTCCGGAAAATGAAGCGGGATCTCAGACGGCTAGAGCGAGTATGGCGACGGACTCGTGACGGAGCCTCAAGAACATCTTATAGAATGCTTATGAAAGTCTATGAGATGGCTATGAAAGCTGCTAAGAAATCTTACTTCCATTGCATCCGCTAGCTCTCGCCTGGCACAACTTTTTAGAATAATTAGGTCAATAACGTCCTTAGGAGGACAACCAAATTTAAGCACAAATTCGACCCACAGCTGTGAGGCATTCGCGAGCTTTTTTGCGGCGAAAGTTCTGTTGCTCCGCCGTGACCTCCCTGCCAATTTAGATACAGTGACTGAACTGGAGGCCCCTCGACTGACTTCAGGTCCAGTGCTGGACCATTTCGATCAGATACTCCCTGCTGATGTGGATAGATTCCTCCAAGTTGGTAGGCCCACCACCTGCCTCCTTGATCCGTGCCCATCTTGGCTGATTAGGGAGTGTCCAGATGTTGCGCGGACCCCCCTGGTTGAAATTATCAATTTGTCCCTTGACACGAGGACATTCCCAGGGGAACTGAAGGAAGCAGTAGTGTGTCCACTCTTAAAGAAAACTTCATTAGATCCCTTAGACCTACCCAATTACCGCCCAGTTTCAAATCTTCCATATCTGGGTAAGGTAATTGAGAGAGCGGTTGCTGAACAGCTTGGTAGGTTTCTGGAGGAAACATCGGCTTTAGATCCATTTCAGTCCGGTTTCCGTCCTGGTTTTGGGACCGAGATGGCTCTGGTTGCCCTCACAGATGATCTCCGTAGACAACTGGATCGAGGCGGGTCAGGACTGCTGATCCTTTTAGATTTGTCAGCAGCCTTTGACATGGTTGATCATGATCTTCTGGACCACCGCCTCGCAGACGTGGGGATACAGAGCATAGCCCGTAACTGGCTGTGCTCTTTTATCTCTGGTTGGGGACACTAGGGAGGGAAATGTCGTCGCGCCATTCCTTGGTGTGTGGAGTGCCGCAGGGCACAATTCTCTCCCCGATGCTTTTAAACATCTTTATGCGCCCCCTTGCCCAGATTATCCGGAGCTTTGGGCTGGGCTGTCACCAATATGCTGATGACACTCAGCTCTATCTGCTGATGGATGGCCACACCGACTCAGCCCCGAACACACTGACCAGATGCTTGGAAGCTGTGGATGGATGGTTTTGTGGGAGCCGATTGAAACTAAATCCTTTGAAGACAGAGGTCCTATGGCTGGGTCGGGATGGCATGGGGATGAGGGACCAACTCCCTTCTCTTGCGGGGGCCCAATTAGTGCCATTGCCTTCCGTTAAGAGTTTGGGTGTAATCCTTGACGCCTCCCTTTCCATGGAGATGCAAGTTACAGCAACAGCCAAGGCGACATTTTTCCACCTTCGCCGCATCAAGCAGTTGGTCCCTTACCTCTCCCGCCCCGACCTGGCCACAGTGATCCATGCAATGGTCACAGTGATCCATGCAATGGTCATTGCCAGGCTTGACTACTGTAATTCGCTCTACGCGGGGCTGCCCTTGAAGCTGACCCAGAAACTCCAGAGGGTGCAGAATGCTGCAGCGAGGCTCCTCACGGGGTCTCTGCCACGGGAGCATATTCACCCAGTGCTTTTCAAACTGCACCGACAGGGTCAGATTTAAGGTGCTGCTTTTGACCTACGGGACCGCCTCTGCCGGTATGCCCCACGGAGAGCCTCAAGGTCCATAAATAGCAACACCCTAGTGGTCCCGGGCCCTAAGGAAGTTAGATTGGCTTCAACCAGAGCCAGGGCCATTTCAACTCTGGCTCCGACCTGGTGGAACGCTCTGCCTCATGAGACCAGGGCCCTGCAGGATCTGATTTCTTTCCACAGGGCCTGTAAGACAGAGTTGTTCCGCCTGGCCTTTGGCTTGGAGCCAATTTGATTCCCTCCCTCCCTTTCTTTCTTTTTTCCTTTCCTTCTCCTCCTGCGATGAGGCTACATTTTAATATTTTAATGTTTCCATATTTTAATGTTGTATTTTAATTTTGTTTTTAAGTTGTAATCATTCAATTTGTTTTTATTATTGCTTGTAAGCCGCTCTGAGCCCGGCCTTGGCTGGGGAGGGCGGGGTATAAATAAATATTATTATTATTATTATTATCAGAGCAGGAACATATGTGATGTCAACCTGCGTACGTAGGCCGACGTGGTTGGGCTCCTAGGGGAGGAGTGAGAGGGTGCCTGGAGGATATATAAATTGCATGAAACCTGTCATTTCTTTGGACTTGCTGTGGACTTGATCACGCAAGTGCCTTCTGCTATCCAGAGAGCAGAATAAACTCTTTCTTTGAACCAACTCGGTGTCATTTGACTTCCTTCCTCCTGTCCCAGAGCAACGCAGACCCAATCGGTGAACTCCAATAAGGCTACACAATCAACTTGTTCTTAGTGTTTGGTAAGTTGCTTAGGTCTTTGTTGATTTAGTATATATTACCAACAGCTGAGGCTTTCCCATTCCAGCAGTTAAATAGCAGTCAAGTTGGCTGTTTCTATACAGCAGCAGAAGCTGATGAAGACTAAAAACTGTCACTAATAGGTACCATAACTTGCGACTGTTTCCATTTTCTCTCTCAAGCTACTTTGTTCAACAGGTGTCATTTTTCATTCCTAGTAAGAACCGCTTCATATTTCACAACCACAATCTTATTAAATACTGTACACTTTAATTGTTTAAAACGCCATATACTTTGCATAAACATAATACACAAGGCAGACTTAAGCTTTCATAAAAATGCACTTTATTTTTCTTCAATACAAGGTAACTTCTTTTGCAGTTTAAAGACCAATAAATGGTTGGACAGCAAATTCCTAATAGTTGCCTAAAGACTGGAAGGAAAGGTAATTTAATTTAAAATATATGGAAGTGAAAAGAATTTTGACAAGCCAAAGTTTGAGATGGAGTTCGCATTTTTAAAAATAAAAAATCACATATGCTGATGTGAAAGGACACCCTCTTCTTACCTTCTGAAGACATTCGAGTGTCCAGAAACTCAACACTACCAAGATGTTCTTTGAGCCTTCAAGTATTAGAAAGGCATTGCCCATTTAAAAAAAGGTTTGTTTGCATACCAATAAACCTAAAACCTGTAATGTAAGCAACTGTTTACAAACTATAGCAAATGGTATTATTATTCTTTATTTGCGAGTACACATTTGGGCAAAACTTAATGTAGTGAAACCCAACCAAAATCATGTAAAAATCTTTAAGGGAACATAGTTGTTCCACAGGCACTCTGGAAAATAAAACACTGACAAAAATGAATTTTAAATGCAATACACTTGCAATGAATAAACATAAACCACTGTATTACATTTATAAAGTTAATCAGAAAAAACCTATTAATGTGAAATTCATTCCCAAAGAAGAGTGTACAACATGCTACTCTCAGTGGTGACTTGGGTTAGTATTTTAGCTGAAGGTTTTGAAAATGATGTTAGTATGTTCAAGTACTGAAGTGAGAAACTGTCCCTAATGTGGTGTCAGAAAACTCACCCATTTAATGCTACTTGTGTAAGATGAGATCACAGATGTGCCCAGATGTGCTTTAGTGCTAGATCCTCCTCCATTACAGCCAAATAGAATTTGGATGCTGAATAGGCTTTTGGATACAAGGGATGTCTCTAACACCAGTCATACTCAGAGAAGATTCATTGACATCAATGAACATTACTGATTTTTGGTCCATTAATTTGCAACGGGCCTACTCTTGAGTAGAGCTTTGGCTGGATACAACACAAAGTTTCTCAGCTGACAGAAACTAGATCACCAAAAGTTGACTAAACCTGGTTTTCAACTGGATATTGAGCCAAAAAGGCTTGAAAGCTAAGCTATTTAAATAGTACACAGTACATTATTATGGGCAGTGGCATTATTTTTGTTTCAAGTTAAAAGTTGACAACTACAGAGAGAGAGAGAGAGCAGCTTGAAATGAGATTCATGGATTCTAGGATATGTATGTGATTGCTCCTGTGTGTGTATAAAATTATAAGGAGCACTAAAGTCCAATATATAAAATACTCCTAACATGTTAAAGCATCTTGCTTGTTTCCTCCCTTCTAAAAATCAGGTTTTTAATAATTTTCTTATTTTCAAAAACTCCAGTCTATTCTACTAACATGTTTCTCAGATTACAATGGTGCCCCGCAAGACGAATGCCTCGCAAGACGGAAAACCCGCTAGACGAAAGGGTTTTCCGTTTTTGAGCAGCTTCGCAAGACGATTTTCCCTATGGGCTTGCTTTGCAGGACGAAAACGTCTTGCAGGTGTTCTGATTTTTTTCTGCTCTCCCCCTTTTTCTAAGCCGCTAATAGCCTTTTAGCCGCTAATCCGCTAAGCCTTTAATAGCCGCTAAGCCTTTAATAGCCGCTAAACCGCTAATAGCGCTAATCCGCTAAGAGGGTTGCTTCGCAAGACGAAAAAACCGCTAGACGAAGAGACTCAAGGAACGGATTAATTTCGTCTTGCGAGGCACCACTGTACTAAAAACTATGAATATTTCAAACATTAGAAAATTGTAAATTTTACAGAGGATGCTTAATCCTGTAACTTTTTAAAGCTGCATTTTAAGGCTATATGTTCTCTGCATCATTACATACCTACCACGTAAACAGTGTGACTAAGATCCTATATATAAAACTTGGAAAAGTTTGCTTAAACTGTACATGAGTGAAAAATGAAAGCTTGTCCAATATTTACATGGATTTTTTAACTGAAGTCAATCAATACACAGGACATTTAAAGCTTGCCTTTCATGTTATTGGAGAAAGCACTCAAATATACAACTAAATAGACAGTGAATAGTCAAAAGTTATTTTGGTTTGCAGTGCCAGTTGTAATTTCTAGTTAGTATCAGAAATAGTAACTTCTGCAACACTGCACAACATTGCAAACTTATATTACAATACCACTGTGGGCAGATGTCAGCACAACTATCCAGGAGGAGGCCACCAGTCAGATAATTTATTTTAAAATAGCCATTAATGCTATCATTTATCTATTAAAACCTATATACAGATTATTAAGTACTTCCTAAAGTTTATTTACATTTTCTTAACAGAAACAGATTTAATATAGCCACCAAAGCCCACTGCAGTAGCAACCAAGACACTACTCAGATTTTATTTTACTATCTGGTAGCTATTTACAATATTATTTCATCAGGAGCATTGTTTATCAGGCTGAAGATAAATGCACAAACTTCCTTCTAGAGATTATCACAAGTAAAATGCTTTCACTTTTTTTGTCTAAACATCTTTGGACTCCTTTTTAAAAAAATTACTGAGAAAACTGAGAAGAGTTCTTGAGAAAACAAGTTTTACTCACAAGACAACTACTATGACTCTTTACTACTTACACAAGTTAAATGTTCAGCCTACACATATCAAAAAGTTATTTCATGGTTTGATTTTTGGCAGCTCCATTGCCAGCAATGGAAATCGCTATAGGAGAAAATGTAAGACAATGAATACACAACAGTATCTCCGGGGTTCATACAGAAAGCTAAATTATGACTTTAAATTGTTTTAATTTTGGTTACTGAATATTTGAAATTACTACTCAAATAGCATTTGCACGCCTAACTTACCTGTTTTTCCCCCATCTTGAGCCATTTCCAGTACAATTTAATTCAGATTGTCTGCCCACATCCCAGCTAGTTAAAAGCAATGCTACATTGGATTTCTTAAGAGTTGGAACAACCACCCCAACATGGACATACAATAGCAAGGTACTGCAGCAACATCCAATTTCCTGATTATCTGGAGTTATCCATAGACAGAACTCACATTCATCCCTGCACAAAGCAAACAACCCAATGTATACATTATCAGGTTTTGTAGGACTAAAAATTCATGCAAATGAGAAATCCCTGATATTTTGCTTCACTTCACTTTGATTTCTGTGTATAATCAAACCCAGGAGTAAAATGAATTTAGGCGTTATTGTCAGATAAACAGTTGTGTAAAGCATTGTGGGTTCAAAATAATATTTCAAAGCAAGCCCAACATCTCACATAAGAAACGTGGCAAATTAGGAAATCTATTAACAAAGCATGAATGGACCATAAGAAAACTTTCAGCGTACAAAATGGCTAATAGTTAAAATAACCATCTACTCCAGTTATTAAACACAAGTCAAACAATATTGGCCAGGAAAGAGTAAATCAGCTGCATTGACCTGAGCTGTGCAAATGTCAGGCGGATTCTTTCAACTATATAAATTTTTAGTTGTATTGGGATACAGCCTTTGAGACGGTAACTTGAGTGCTTCTATGTTTAGTAAGACACAAACAGTGTGATTTTATACATGTCTCTAAGGTCTGACTGATACACTGTGTCTTTGTTATACAGTTAAAATATTTTATATGTACACCTAAATAAGGAAAGTGGGAATGTGACGAACGTTTGTAAACACATCTATTACACAAGTGCACTGGCTAGGAAGTTGGGATTGGTCACGGTTCTGTTAAGGGTATGCTTGATGGTAAACTTGAGTTTGATATTAAAACATGTTAAGTGGTCTTCATTTAATTTAATATCCAAGTATTCGTATACCACAAGTAATTTTACTGAGTATTACATGTCATAATGCTTCAAATATTTGATCAACAAACTTTTAAAACTATAATTGAAATAATTAGAAAGTAGGCAGGAACTAGCAAAATTTGGAAAAAGAAGTATTTTTAAAAGAAAACAGTCCACAATCAAGCAACATGTGCTAAACCTATGATTAAAATGTGCTCTCTTTAGTTTGTGGGGTGCATTAGATCACAAACTATTTGTTAGGGCAAATTATTACACTATTAGTTATACAAAGCATATGTATGCATTTTCTTTTTATGGACAGGAAATTTTGTTGCTCAAAAAGCTTGTTTGAAATCTTGATTATTATTTTTAAGGAGAAACATTTTCTTCAGTTCCTTAACTGGCATATATATCTAGGTACAGAATGACTAGTGCTCTAGAGGCAGGACACAGCATTAGCACAAAAAACTGTAAATTATTGCAGCATTATTTAAAAGTGGCCAATTGTATGCTTGAACAAAGTATTGAGTGTTGCATATTGCAACAGACAGGCTTCAGTAAACCAGAATTCAACTTCAGACTTCATATTCTTTAAAGAACGTTCAGTCTATTTGAATTATTACAGAATGTTAATCTACAGTTTTTACAGATTTGCGCACCTTTCAGCAAATTCACAAGCCATCTATGCAAAAAAGCTACAAATTAAAAAAAATGTAACCACTATTCTAGTATCAATATCAAGTGTTCGACAACTGCTAATCATTCAGCAAATACAACAAGTTGATGCATATGCAAAAAATATGCTATGTTTTGTTAGAGACATTGTTATAACACCATTAAATATTGCTGAACACAAGACGCTCCCTGAGGTGTAAACATCAAATAACTTGGAACAGCTTTACACATCAGCCCCATTAAACAGTTTATTACAACACTACATCTATTGTAATCAGATTGATGCTCTTTACAGACATTATCATTTGAACATTTAAACAAGAACTACTATAAAAACAAGCATTTACTAGACTTTTTTCAATTGCTTGCACATTTTAATTGTCAAATGTATATAACCAGTAATAAAGTTGCAAAAAGCTATACGTTTTAAATCACACAGGTTCCTTCAAATAAAACAGCTAAGCAACATAAAAAGGTAAGAGAGCTACTGGTTACCATGTATGCAGATTTGCCTTATTCAGATCTATTCCTGTTCATTTTATCCATGAATCTTTACAGGCTCTGTTCGATCACAAGAAGCAAACTGCTGGACAAGCCTCTTTCCGTGAAGTTAAGTTTCTTGTCTGGTGAGGTGTTCCTCTTCCTTCAGCTGTAATGTGTCAAAATTTGTGATGTAGATTTTGCTACGTCCCACAGCAAACAAAAAATGTTGGTTTAACTATACATACACCAATCGTGCACCAATTTCAGCATAATGGAAATGTAAATAATGAGACCGCTGCTACTGGCTCGAAAATAATCTAAACTACAGCTTTCAAGAAAGCAGTCCAAAGATTTACAGCAATGCAGAAAAAATTAATCATTGGCAGCATTCAGATGTCATACTAAATCATTAGTTCAGTATGACATGAAAGTGTCTAGGTAAGCCTTAGACATGCATTTCTCCACTGGGAATAATAGATCAGAAGAGTTCACTTCCACCTTTACTTAACCAGTTTTGCCATTTCACCCTAACACACTTAACTACAATTGTTTCAAAAAAGCCAATGGAAAACCATAATTTGTCAGTTTGGCTAGAATGGCAAAGTGTGCTAAGCAAAAGGGGAAACCTTTACATTTCCCCTTCTGAACGTGTGGTAGGGTTTGGGGGGGGGGGCGAGAGTGTGCATGGGCCTGAGGCTTGCCTAGATTTATTCACATCACACTGGTGTGGTTTAGTTTGGCACCCAAGTACAGCCATTGATAAATACAGAAAATGTTCCATTTTACAAAACTAGTAAAGAGGAACATTTCCTCTGCTCAAAAATAAGAAAAAACAAAGGATAATGCAGTAGCCAAATTGGTGTATTACATTAGTTTTAGCTGATTTGTAAGATCATAAATGAAGCTATGCAACAGCTAACTAGCACACAAAAAATGTAAGCCAGAACTTTATCACAAAAAAAAAATTGTTACAGTGATCTCACCCTTTTGTCCACATTCAGTATTGAATAACTAGTGGAAGCCAGAGAGGCAGCAAATAACAGATTCATATACGCAAATATAAATGTGAAAAAAACGAGGGAGATATGGTTTAGTTTGGTGCATGGCTGGAGGTAATGGGTGACTAGCTTTTACTTGGTTAGAATCTCCCTGAGGATGTTTATAGCCAACAGCCACATTAGTGATTGCCATTCTTTGGAATGTTTAGACCAGTTCAAATACTGTCACTCTTTTATAGCAAGAGATCTGTACAATTTCATCCTATAACTATTAGCGTCTTTCTGTGCTTTGGAAGAGACATTGATGAAGTTTTCATGGGATGCAAGCTACACTAAAATCAATGGCCAGGATCCAAAAAGCTATTTTAGGCAACCCCAAGGGCTTGTTTATACTTTTTAAAAAAAACCACTTTGAGCTGCAGATCTCATGCTATAACACAAACATTTTTGAAATCTCCCGGTTTCCAAAGAAACTTGCCCCACTGAACAGAGTGAAGGGATGGTGATGTGGGGGGCAGGAACCCAAGTTCAAAGCCACCTTTCAGAGTTCTTTGGATCCTGGCCAATGAGTTTAAAGGAAGCTCCACACTTTCTAAAATTGACATTACTGCTGCATATACTACCACCATTACTCTTAGGAAACAAAGTACAGTCATGCCTTGGTTTTTAAACAGAATGCGTTCCGTAAGTCCGTTCGACTTCTGAAATGTTTGGAAACCAAGGCGTGGCTTCCGATTGGCTGCAGGAGCATCCTGCAGCCAATCAGAAGTCGCGCCGGACATTCGGCTTCCGAGGCAAAGTTCACAAACTGGAACACCTACTTCCAGGTTTGCGATGTTTGAGTTCCAAGTTGTTTGTGAACTAAGCTGTTCAAAAACCAAGGTATGACTGTATGGATAACATACCTGCATCTCAGATTACCCATATCTGTGCATCAGGGTTTCTTTAGATGCAGGTTAATACATACATACTGGAAAGCAAGTAGTACCTACAGCAGTCATGCCTGCAGAGCCTTCCTTAAGAACATTATGCCAAAGATATGAGGAGGGGTAAACAGTTATGTATTAAAAACCATCGCGTTGAAGAATCAGAACTGCTTATATAAAAACCACAGTAAATAGATAATAGCTCGTATATGCACAAACATTACTCAGATAACTTTAAACATACATTTTCCATTCCCAACTTTATTTAGAAGCTAGCTCCACTAATTTCAATGGTGCTTACACCCAAGTAAGAGTGCAGCCTTAAACTCTACACACTCTTCCTCAGTAGTAAGCCATGCTGAACCCAATGGAACATACTTCCAGAAAGAAATGGGTTTAGGATAATGCAAAACTTTTAATAACTACAATGCAGTAAGTTATTTTTCAGTGGTTCACATCTACTTCCAAAAGCTTTTAAAATAGCTTAAAATCAAATTTGCAAAGAAGCACATCAATAAGTCATTTCAAATTCAGGCATATTAATATAGTCAGAACGCGTAGCAGTATGCAGCTGTCATAAGGTCACCCTTAGTAAAAACAAAACAAAACAATTTAGATTAGAAAACAAATTTATGATAATAATGAGAACTTCAGAAGTTTTCCTCTTCCCACATATTGTTTTTAATAAAGTCTAGGCTATATAACTAATCAATATGCAGGATTAAGATAATTTCTTTAGTTTCTCAAGTATTCAGTAATGACTAAGTATTCTGCTTTTTGACATCACCAAATCCTTAGTTCTTTTAAAGCTGCCTTTTAACAGTAAGGCAATATTGTTCTTTAGTAGCAGCCAACTGAAAAACAAGTTGCTAGTGAACTTCACTTTCAGAAGAGTGAAATGACAGCTGCAAAACTGCATATTAGGATTTCCCACTCTTGCAACAATCTTATATTCTGTTGGTATTAAGTGTCTTTACTGCTTCTAAAGGAATTCTGAACAGGAGAAAAGAATTTCATTGTTGTACCATAATGTGCTATGTGTCTGTAGCAGTTTTCATTTGAGACAGTAAATACATTTTTTAAATGACTGTCAATACAAGAAATTTTAGGTTTCATTATGTGGAAAGTATCTTAGGGATTATCATGAATTGATACACATTCTGTTCTTTTAAAGGATTTTAACATAAATAAGTTAGTGAAGACTCACTGAATTCCATTGCAGTAATCTATAATAGCTACACCCAAATGAATGGTATAATACAAAATAGGCTACAAGCACAAATTCTTTTTGCAGTGATTTAGGCAAGGAGTTAATAGCTTTACATGAATATTGCTATTCAGTGAAGTTGTTCTAATATGTAGGAAATTTGTAGGAAACCAGCCTCCTTTCTTCACAAAGTATAGTCCCTTATCTAAAATCAAATTATAAATTTGAATTATAGAACATTTTAATTTACATTTTAATTGGGTGAATGTGTTCACAGGGTAACTTTTTCTCTGCTGCGATATGCAGATAGAAGCTGTAAAAGCAATAACCTTTTTTGCTATTCAAAGGCATGTGCAATTAACATCACTAAACAGCAATAAAACCCTAGCTACTCCTTTGAGTACCCAAGCAATCATTATTACTAAATCACCTCAATGAAGATATAAAAATAAGCTTGGTTTAGGAACTGGAAGTAAGATCACATGCATCTCCTCACCCCTCCCAGCCAATTCCTTGTCTTACATCAATTCCCCCCCTCACTGTAATCTACGTTAGCAATGACCATTTGTAACACCAAACCTAGGTAAATGAATCATCCTTGTGCTCCAAAAGTCACCTGAGAACACTGATTAAATTAGGTTGTCAAAAATGAGTTGAAGAGTGTCCTCTGTACTGGCAACAATGTAGGCCTGTAGGCCAAATACAGAGAAGAGGCAGGGGAAAATTCATGCAAGGTGAAGGACACTGATGGCCCACACACAACCCCTAAACCTAGTTTATTTTTATATCTGCAGGAGAATGAATTTCCCTTTTACCTTATTCACTAAGTTCAAAGTCCATAGCTGTAAATCGAACTTCATACAAATGAGACTAACATTCATATTATAACTCAAGAACTTAGGCTTGTATCCAATGCTACACCAGCAGCGTTCTGCTGGCACAATGGAACTTCTACTTCTCCTCAACCCCCAATCTGCTCTGTGGGTCCCCTAACTCTCCAGATATGAGTTTGTGGGTGGGTGGGTATGGAGGGGACAAGTTAGAAAGAGAGACTTTGTTGTGTGACAGAAGTCCATTGCACCAGCAGAGCTGCAGCGCTGGACACAAATCTTATTTTTCAATCATACACTGATGCAACAACTTGAAATTGCAAGTCAATATTCTGTGACTCTTTAGGTTTGCACTTCTGTTTACAACAAGCTATTTTTCTGTCTTTCATATTTTGGCATCTCTCCCCCTGCAACTATTGTGCTTAATATGTGTATCAGTCTAACCTTAACACTCAACAGCATTTTAGGGGTGTGTGGGGAAATGCATTCAACCAATTCCCCAGGTGCTTAAGCTTTCATAAAACCATATCTTATTACTCAATTTATTAACTAGACACAGCAAAAAAATTATTAACTAGGCACAGTAAAAACTATCAATTTAGTGTGTTCCAAGTGAAAAACTCTGCTAATCTGCCTAATAAATTTGGATCACAGTTCTGAAGCTACTTCCACTTACTCTCGTAACAGGAATTTTGCAATTTGTAGCATTACAATACATTTAGTCAGAAATGCACATTATTTAAACCCTTAGTAGTGACAACCCAGTTCAATGCACAAAAATACCCTCATTAAGGGTTTGCTATAAAAGCCATTTTCCCTTTTGCACATGTCACAATTTAGTTATAGTCTACTTTATATATATATATGTTCACACTGAGGCATGACAAAGACTAGTATAACTCAGACTGCAACAAGTAAAATGGTGAATACACAAGTTTCTTTGTTAAAAAAAAACCACACAATTTGTTCTCAAACCACAATAAACAAGAGTTTCAGGCCAGGTCACTTCCCAAATAAGGTTTCCCAACAACTTCAATACCCTGCCATCACAAAAATTAAGCCACTTCAAACCAGAAAGGATTGAGGGTCTTCAATACAGCTTCTTGTACATCTACTGAACAAAGTAATTTGTACTAACTAACGATTATGAAAAACAGACAATGAGGAAACTGGATTTTCATGAAGCCCATAACACAAACTTAACAGCAAATTTTAACACGTTGGGGATTATGCACTATACCAGTAAGTACTTATTTATTTCACAATTAACACTAAAAATTTGTCAGAAATGGTAGATGGTTTTATCTGCATAATGAATTATTTACTGTGCAAATGCAATTTGTAACCTATAAGCTCCAAATAGCAGCAGTGCAATCAATACTGTAAATAAATGTGTTACAGCAAAAATGATGTTGAACCATATGGCCTCCTACAATGAGTTTCAAAAAACAATGTGAGTTTCAAATACAAATAGCAACATGTATTTTAGGAATGAAGATTTTTAAAACCAAGGAAAATATTATGGATTATAACAGGGAGAAAGAGAAACATAGCCCTTGCTGTTTTGTCACTTTGCAAATAAATCTTTCTAACCTTTTTAGAATAATCACTGCCTCTTTAAAAAGGGGTAGTAATACAGTGGTACTTCGGGTTAAGAACTTAATTCGTTCTGGAGGTCTGTATCGACTAGTCCAGCAGAGGTGCCCGTCTATATAAAAGTAGGACTTACTAGTCTCATGAACAGAAAGTAATTAACATCCTCATAATATTGTTGCATTCATTTGATACACAACATATAATTGCCCTACTTCAATGCCTTAATGTGTACAGAGTGTATGCACAGTGGAAAGTGGAACTGGAGTGGTGTGACCTTCACTGCTTGTTTTTGAGAGGCTGGGATCTCACAGATTTGACCTATGGGCTTAGATTTCATACCTGCATAATGTCCAATGAGTGGATGGAAGGCGGGCTCAGGAAGGGTAAACCATGTTCACAAACACTACATATTTTCAACACACATCACAGGGTGTGAACAGGAGCATTCACTCAATTACCTCTCATGAACACAGACTTGTAACAATATTTTTTTCAGTATTCTTACTACACATATAAAAGACAGCTTGTGAACACACTTAAAAAAGAACAACAAATCACTTTTTATACAAACTGGCCTCTTGGTTGGCACACTAAAACAACTCTTAGCATCTGAAGAGTTTTGCTTATGGTGGTTTGAGAACAGAATACAGAAAAGTGTTATGTCAAAAAAGGGGCTCAAACTCAACATACAGGTCAATCAACATTAGGGTGCTTCATTCTTTTTCAATTCCATACCAATCTACTTTGACTTTAAAAACTTTAATAACCACAAATTAACAAATAGTATGTAGCATTTAGACTTCTAAAAACTGACAGTTTAGCTGATGCATCATTTTATTCACATCAGAGCCTAAGATCAATCATTATGAATTCCCTACAGAAGAGCACTTGCTTAGGATAAAGCATGAGATCAGTAAGTACCTTATTGCATGTGATTATTTAGTTTTCATGTCTGAAGCAGTCCTAAGATTGTCACTGTTCTATCGCTACACATTCAACCTTTGCTTACGTTTGCTCTAAATATGACCCAACACAAACATGTTCATGATCTGCTTGTGGTTTGCACACATGTTGCCAAAATTTCTAGCAGATCAGTACAAGAAAATAGGTACATCTGAAAATATTCACAATTTTCTTGTACTTTTATATTGACATTATACAAAAGACGTAACAAAAAATGATAAGTTTCATGAACACGTTCAAAATAACCCAATAGCTAGAAATATGTTGTCAATTCACACATCATGAAGTATAAGCATATTAAAGGAAGAGAAACCCCACTATGGGATCGTTCAGTGCACCATTCAATAACCACCAAACAAGAAGGATGGAATGGTACATCTGATTTCAGAGACTCATCTCATCTCTATGAATTTACTAAGTGCGGGTGACAATGGATTGGATCCAAAATATTGTGAGGGAAAACAACATGCATTTGCACTGTTCCATGGACTTTCTTGCAAAAGAAGTAGTGCAAAACTTCACACAGTGCTCTGCCTCCATGTATGAGGGATTGTGATATAACATAAGAAACAGTAATAAAGAAAGAAGGCAGGCAGGAGAGCACTGAGCTCTAGGAGTTCTTCAGAGTGCTTGCACTAACGGAGAAGCTTCTCTAGATTTGGGCTCACTTCTCACAATCCTAAACAAACCCCTCTCTGTGCACAGGGAAGAGCATCAGATCCAACCCAATGTGACTGATCAAAATATCTGACTGTTCCACTACAGATTAAGTTTAGTGAATTGCTACAAATATTCAATAATAAATTCTACTTCGGGTTGGATTTGGAGAAATGTGTAAATAATGGGGCTGGTGGAAGATAACCTCTCCACCCTCTGCCACCCCCCACCCCAGGCTCCCCTGCCAGTTGTGGGATATTACGCAATGGAATAGGTTGCGGCGTGGGGGGCAGAGAGGAAAGAGGGAGCCCAGTAATCTGGGCAGAAGTAACCTTCATAAGCAAGAGCTCCCACTTACAAAGTCGTCTCTGCCTGTTTTTTGGACATTCCTTCTTTGGTCCCAGCTTGTCATGCTAGAACTCACCCCATTCAGTGATGACCCTTGACCCCTTCCCACAAGGGGTGGGGTGGAAGCTTCCACCAACTATGATACATGGACATTTCTCTGGATTCAACCCTTCATAAACTACCTTCACATCATTCACCAATTCAACAAATAATAGGGATAAAAGTTCTGTCATTCTGCTGCTGGAAGCACAGTATATCTACTTAAATCTTTAGTCACTAGAGAACACAAACAATAGTTCATAAGATTATAGCAATAAAGTGACTAGCTTGCACAACAGTGTCTAGTTTAAAAGGGGCATAGATGTGGGTAACAATCAAATTATGATTTGTAAATTCTCACCTTTACCCTTCCAATGTTATAAAAGTATAATCTTTAAGAAGTGTAATGGAATTTTAGATGAACATACAAATTGGAATGGAAAGTTGTATCTCTCACATAAGTAGTGAAAAATAAACCTTATAAGCTTAACTGTGTTTGTGTGTATCTATAAAAGTAAATTAAGCTAACTGTTCTATGGTCATCTCAGAATATGACTGTTTCCTCAACTTTCTTTATATTAATTTTGCACCATATAGCACAGATTGTACAAGTACAATAAGTACATGAAATTTAAAGCTTTGCCCAAAATAAACATCTACAAGAGAACACAGGTTTTACTTTACAGAAACAAAAGACCATTTTAAGGAACAGATTTTTTTTTTACAGTGATGTGATTAAAACACAACACTTCATTTAAATCCTATCTCCTTTTAGCAGACATTTAGCATCCCAATGTCTTTTCAAATCAAAATCAAATACTGCTTATTTTGTTATGGGACCAATTTGACTTATATCCATCTGTGTAGCATACAAGTACACAAACATGAAAATGTATCTATTCTAAAACAAAACCCAACACAGCTTTAGGGTTTTAACATTCCACGGTTCTTCAATCACCCTCACAATACCCTAAGTATTCATGCAAATTAATTCCTCCAGAGTTAAAAGATTGGGACATCAAATTTTATGCTTAGAAATTATGGTGTATACTGGTCTGTGACTGTGAAGTTAATTTCATATTTTTGGCACTGATTTCTAAACATGTAACACATTCTTTTGGTTTTAAGTGTCTGTAATAAGAACTCCCATCATCAAATTGAAGATTCCCATTGTTACCATATGTGCAATGTCATCACTGATTATAACCAAAGAAAATGTATTCTGTCTTAACAGTAACATCAAGAGTTAATGAGAAAAGCTTGGATGTGCTATAAATTGTGTAACTCAAAGGTTTATATAAAATAGTAATTTCAGCTTCATGCTAATTATAAAACTCAAAGGACACAAAATATTTTAGACCAATTATAAAACTTATTCTAAACTATTATGTTTTCCTTTTAAGTGACACCTAGGCCAGGACCCAAAGCTATACTTTAGAAGCCTAATGGAATGGGCAGGCCAGTGGGATTTTTGTTTTTCTTTTAAAAGCAAACCACCCATACCATAAAAAGGGCTTGCCATATCACATTAGGAGGCTACTGTAACAAGAAAGAAATTCAAAGCTACTCCCCCTTGGAAATGCATTAGTATTTTCCTTTGAATCTTGGTACTAGGCTTTCCAATAAAAAAAAATACAAAACAGCTAGAACTTCATTCAATATCTATTAATTTGAATATGCAACTGTATAACCTGCATTCTGGAAACTACAGTTAAGAGGAACAGGAAAACCTAGCGTAACAGCCACACACAAACCCATCAAATGTGGGTTTGATGTATATTGTGGGCAACTGAAAATGGGCTATGAGCCATGTGTTAAATAATCCATAAAGTTGAAATATACAGGAATTTAGGTACCGATTACACGATTTGTGTAATCTTATTTCCTCTTACTATGATTAATATAAAACAAAGGCCAAATGCTTGGATTAAAGCAATTTAAAATAGACTTGTGGGCTAACTATGTGATTCTGTTTCAAATAATACAGCACCTCATAGGATTATATACTAGACTCCACTATCAGTGCAATGTCACAACATGTTGCACTACAATAGTGGCGGCAATTTACCCCGGTCACTAGTGCCATCAAAAACCTTCCCAGTAGCCACCTTTGGCATGTTGTTACCATGCAAAGATATATGTAGGCAAGACCACTGTGCTAAATGACACCCCAAAGCCTGAAAGAAAGTTCATGTAAATTTGAACTGCTAAATTTAATGAGCACCAGGCTGCCATTAAAACAGCAAAATCACACAAACACATTTCACACACCAGAAGGTATTTCTTCAGTTAGCAAAGGGAGGGAGATAGAAGAGAAATGACAAGATATTAACACTTACCTGAATATAACATCAACATCAGGAAAGTGTTCAATATAACATACCATAAACCTTTATTCTATAAAACTGTAAAAAGTTTTTAAAAGCCTCATTAAGAGAGGAATATACCTACCTCTTAACGATGACGATACTCTCGTTCTCTATCGCGCTCTCTGTCGCGGTCTCTATCGCGATCACGATGTCTCTCACGTTCACGGCTTCTTTCCCGGTAATAATCATCATGACGATCTCTGCTACGAGATTTGTGGCGCCGGCTCTTCTCTCTTGATCTGCTGTGGTCTCTCTCTCTTGATCGCTCACGTCTTCTAAAAGGAATTACTTCATTAATTCTCTCAAATTGCAACATTTTGCTGCAATAAACACAACACACTGAATTTGTTTGCTTCCTTTGGTATGAAGAACCTTGTCTCGATACAAAGAAACTGTTTAGATGAACTTTGGCAATTAGGTTCACTGTGATATTATCATCAAGTAATAGTTCTGCTGCTAATGTGGTTTATATGATTTCATGACTTTTATTCTATTTTTGTCTTTTAAATCTCGAAGCTATGTTAGGAGCCTTTGCAAAGCCAAAAGGCAGGACAGGAAATTCCTTTAATGATAGTGTGGTACAGGTGTTTAGAATTGAAATTTATTCCATTCCAAGTCCAGCTGATGTTCAAGATAATGGAATTTCTATGCTTTTCCTACTCTTAACTTTCCTACCAGCTATTGTAATTTGAGTCCCTCATTGATAAAAGTCACTTTAAGAACTTACAATGGTTTTTTCAACAGTTTAATTAGGTTTTAAGATACTGTGAAGTTGTTCAACCGTGGTTTCATTAGACACTAACCTTCCAATTACATCTGCATTTTCCTAACCATGAAATTAAGCTTTACAAAAACTAGAGCTACATCAAGTTAATTATTTTAAGTGATATCCAAGTCACACACTGAATAGACCCACTAAAATCCATAGACTTAAGTACATTGCATGACTTAAATAGGTCCGTTCCCTAATATAACCCCACAACTCTTATCTGGAACTTTATTCAAAACTTTCCCCCATTTTTATACAAAAGGTTTACCTTGACCCAGAACCATAAGACTTGGACTCAATTCCATGGAGGCAATCTTGCAGAGAGCTAATAAGTACTTTGCAACGATCATCAGCAGATACTTTGGACTGTTTAATTAATGAAATTGCAGTCACCAAGGTTTCTATAGCACTTCCATACTCCGCTGAAAATTGATAAAACAATGTGAATGAACTGTTTAATTAATCCTTAACATCAGAATATCCCTTCCCATTGTCCAGCCTTCTTCAACTGTTCAAACATAGATTGTTCAACTTCATACTGACCTGGTCCGCACATTACAATAAGCCACAGTTTAAAAATAAACTACGGCTTAATGTGAATGAGTAGTGTGTGAGTTCGTGCCATTCAAAAGTTCCCATGACACCCTTCCCCTACTTCCCCGCCACAGACAAAACAAACTAGACTCTTTTGACTTGTCACATTGCCCAAACTTGGGCTCATGATTTGCTTCTCTCTGAATGAACCACAAGCAACATGACAAGCCAAACACTTGCTTGTTTCATCTGTGGTGGTGTAGTAGCAAAAGTGGAAAAGAGGAATGCCACAGGAACTTTTGAGCAGCGTGTACCAGCATGCTGCTTGTTCATATTAAACCAGTTTCAAACGATGGTTTAATGTGATGGGTGAGCTAGACTACTATAGCAGGAGGCTAATATGATGAAATAGTCCTCCATACAGTATGTGACCATCTACATTAGAAAAAATAGAATGGAAAAGTGTTCTTGCTCTAGCATTTTCATGATATACTACTTTTCTCTGTGTACTTCGCTTTTTTGTAGGGGAGAATTCAATTATGCAGGCCCCACATTCAGTCAGAAGTGGTATAAACCACACATTTACTGCTGTTTGAAGGATCTAGGCACATGCTCTATATTAGACCTTTCCAATTCCAAAAGGAAGTGCTCAGGTGGCATTCATAATTAAAGTTACAATAATGTCAATAATCAGCAAAAGAGAGCAAAGCTACAAAGCAGCTATAGAAAAATAGCCCATAAAGCTAAGAAAAGTATTATTTTAAGCAACAGATAGCTAAAAGTGTGCTGAAAGGGTAATCTTTTAGCTGATGGCAGAACACTAAGATAAGAGAGAGCAATTAACGTCCAATGGCAGTGAATTCACTTTCTGGGTGCCACAACAGAAAAAGGCCCGTCATGTGCTTCCAACACCTGTATTTTAGAAAGTGGAAACACACAGAAGGGCCTCATCAGATTATTTTAGTGGATAGGCATATGTATGTATGCAGACAGTCCTAGATATCACATCAGACAATCATGAAGAAAATATACGGACCAGCACTTGCATCTGATACAGCTCTTGAAATGGCACTGCTAGAGATAGCTCTGTTTCTATTCATGATTTCTTCAAATTCTGCTTCACTTAAAGGCGTCCTTGCAGCATCTATTTCTCTGCAAACACACACAAGTTCAAAACATTTACCTCCAGCGAGTTAGGGAAGTACAACTGTTTTAACAATTCTAGTATGCAATTTTAAGCAAAACAACAAATCAGAGGAAGCTTTTTCTAAACCAAGATATTTACAATGCAAAACCTGCAGGCTAGAGAGAAAAAGTACACTACCACAGCAGCAGCAACTCTGTTATTAGTGTGCAATGTCAGATAATCTACTTATGTTCTGCTTTCCATCTTCAGAAAGCTCCAACAGATAGTTACAAATCTGTCAAGCATGTATATGTATCACTGAGGCAGAGAGATCTGTAGCCTGCTGAAATCAGTAAATGAGTCTTTCAAAGAGTTCTGTCCTCAACATATACTCTAATCTGTCATAGTGAACATAATGAATAAATGTTGCCAAGCATTAAGAATGCTCTGTTCTCTAAAGATATTCATGCTTTTAACATAAGCATAATGTGCCAGTAGTTAACTATTTACTTAACTGAAGTTAGTGACAGAAATATACTTATTCTGCTTATGCCCCCTTGAGCTCTGCAACATCTGCCAGTCTCTGCTTTAAACAGAACATCTGGAGAATGACAACAAGACTAGAGAAGGCCTTTCTCCTCCTACAGGCACCTCTACTATGCCTCAGGATGTACCACCCAACTTCCTCCTCCAGTTTCTTTGTGGCACACACTAATCTAGATAATGTAATATATTTGACTGAAGCTAGAAAGGAAGTCATGCCTTAGGATGAGATTTTAATCCTTGCTGGTGGTAACCAGTTGCTGTTCACCTGCTGATGGAAGACATCTGCCAGATGAATGGGAAGGAAATTAATTATCAGCCAGTCTTCAATTCCCCAACCCTCTGGAGCAGATGGGGAGGCAGCAGCTCTAAGGAGTGAGGAGGAATTGGCAAAAGTTGCCTCTCTTCCTGTTCTGCTGATGGATACCTCCGATCAGCAGGGGAACACCAACTGGACTATGTTCTCCATATTCCTTCCAGCACTATAAAATTATATGGCTTTATGTGCTTTTAAGAAATTTTTTCTTGCGAGTGTTAGTTCTTTTGGTAGAAAGAAAATGCAGAATGATAAGCAATGCTATCCTCTTAAGAGCAAGAAGTGGATCAAGATCCTATAGCTGATTTAGCATAAGAGGAAATGTCTAAAAATTCATACCTCCCTGCGTTTTGAGTATTATTTTTCGTTTGTCTCCAATACAATGGCATATGTAATTGTTCTCTTATGGGCATGTTATTTCCAGTGAAACGCCTATGATATATAATTGACAATTTAAATATAGTTATGGACTGTAGTTGAGATCATCATGAAAATATTGGACATTATGTGCAGAGATTCTACTTCTGCTTTCAACCCCCTCAGCCCTCCCTTGTTTATTAGAGTATTATCTTGACATACAAAATATTAAAAAGCTTGTTTTATAAACTATGGGTTCTCAGCATAGTCTTCCAAGTTATTATGCCAAATGCTCTAAATTTCTAAAAAGCTGAATGATAACATTTTAAATTTTAGACAGTAATTCCATGAACCAATTAACAAAGCTAGAAACAATGTTCTCAAGTAAAAGACGAGGAAGGTTATTTGACAAAAAAATTATCCCAACAAAGCCTCTGTTATATGCCACAACATGCAAGTAGATTCTTATATATCACAATCTATAAACGTCTAAAAATGTGGTATAACATGAACATAAGACAAACAGCAGCAAAGGAAAATTAGCAGCAAAGGGTAAGCCAACAGGAGTTTATTATGTAAGTCTGGAAAAGAAAAGGTGGATGTAGACAACTGATACAGCAGCTGACATAAGGTCATCATGGGATTTCTAAGCATTTCACCCATAATGATAACTCGCAAGTTGAGTGAAGACACAGAATTTAACTATCTCCTGAATAAAACTTGATCAACAATCGGGGTTCCTCTTTCAGTTAAAAAACAACTCAATGATTCCTCATATTGTCTGCTATCTGATATGGTTGTCTGAATCCATCAGAGTAGTCATACAAAGATTACTCTAGGTCACTGGAGTTGCAAGGAAGATGTAGGATAAGCAGAAAGTAAAGCAGGACATCTCAAGCTGACGCACAGAGTGTTTTCTTATTAGAGACCAAATTTGTTCATTTAAAAGAACATACATTTATATTAATCTTTACTGTGATTTATTTTAAAGGAACTAAATTGCAACTTTCAGCTGGTGAAGAAAACTTAAGTAGCTGAACATTAAAAAGTTAATTATACACACACACACACAGACAGACACAGACACACACACACACACAGGTATGGGGAGCTTACAAATGTAGCATTTGTTTAAAGACATAAAAGAAGCCACCAATGAAAACAAAATAAAACAAATACTGTACATAGCTGATGGAAATGAGGACGGTCTAAGTACTGTTTTTAACACTCTGGTTCTCAAACTGTGCAGTCACCCACACCCCTTGGGAGTTCACAAAACACCTGAAGGGGAGAACATAGGATTTGATCTGAAGCCTCCTTTCCTTTGTCAGTCAAGATATTGGTAGGTTAAATATTCTTTAGCAAAGGATACATTCTGCCATGGATTTGTGGGCATGATTTGGCAAAAGCTGCTGCTATGTTCCAATGATGCTTTCTTGGGGTGTAGCTTTAGGATGTACAATCATATAGTCGTATCTTGGAAGCTGAACAGAATCCGTTCAACTTCCAAAATGTTCAGAAACCAAAGTGCAGCTTCTGATTGGCTGCAGGAAGCTCCTGCAGCCAATTGGAAGCCACAGAAGGCCTGTTGGATGTTCAGGTTCCAAAGAATGTTCACAAACTGGAACACTCACTTCCGGGTTTGTGGCGTTTGGGAGCCAAAATGTCTGAGTACCAAGGCGTTTGGGATCCAAGGTACGACTGTATATTGTTCTATTTTGTTTCCTAACGCCTGGGTTGGATCAGTTCTCCACTTCACAGATCTCTGCACACAGCAGCAAGCTATGTACACTGCAGCAATCAATCATCTCTATACGGTCTGTTGTGGAACTGATGGTTTTTGGGACCCTAGAAAGCATGCATTCATAAGAGGGGAGCCAAGCTCAAAACGTTTTAAGAAACACTGGTTTAATGTTATCCCCACATTTGAGAAACACTTTTCTGATGTAACCTTACTTCCTTGAAGGAAATCAAGCCTCCTTATTAAGACTCTTTAAAGAGGAATAAAGATGCTATCAATGAGGAAAGGAACTCACCTGCCTGGTGGACCATAATCACCTCTGTCATAAGGTGGAGGCCGGCCATATGGGTCTGAAGGTGGTGGACCACGGCTGTCTGATGTAGGTATGCCACTGTTGGCTGGCGGGGGGAAGAAAGCTGGATTCACGTGTGGAGCTGGTGGGGGAGCACCTGGTGGAGGCCCAGGTAAGTGAGGAGGAGGAGCCAATGTCAGGGGTGGCCCTAGCGGACCAGGTGGACGAGGGGGGAAAGGACCTGGAGGTGGAGGAGGGCCCTGTTGTGGGGGTGGAGGACCTGGTGGAGGACCATAGCCTGGAACTGGAGGTGGAGGGCCAGGGGGAAGTGGGCCCAGTGGAGGTTGACCAAAGGGTTGCCCTGGAAACAGAACTGGAGGAGGGGGACGGTCACCACGATTAGGGGGACCCGTTAGTGGAGGAGGTAGAACCTGGCCAGGTGGAGGAGGACCTGGAGGGCCGGGAGGACCTAGGGGTGGACGTGGAGGTGTCTGTCCAGCTAAATGGGAAGGAAGAAAGAAAGAATAATGCCTTCTACTACTTCTAGCAAAACCTTCTCCAAATTTACAGAAACATTTGTAAGGAGCATTGAGAAAGCTTACTGACATATGGATATGAATATTAAATATAACAAGAATCCACATGTTAACAAATAATCTGGCAATTCTCATGGTGGAAAGATAAGAGGTGTCATCTACCACAGCTACCTGCATTCCACAACACGCCAATGCTAAAAACTACCATAGGTTTCTAATGTTTTACAATAAAGCTTATAACTTTTGAGTATAGACTTAGAGGAGAGAGGGACTAATGAAAATGTCCAATATTGCAGCAACAATTATCAACAGAACCAACACTATACACTCGTGGTTCTGTTTTATTATAGTGATTTTTTATACTGTGTGTGTTTTAACTTGTTTTTTTTATTCAGTATAGAATGTATGTCAATATAAAATAATCCTACTGTCCAGAAACAAAGTGCAATAACTGGCAAGTCAGATTTCAGTATCTTCAACTATACATAAAGGCAGCAATGTATAATGCAAAACATTTTACCTGGAAAAGGTGGTGGGGGTCCTCCTGGTCCAGCTGGTCCAGGAAATCTATCTCCTCCTGGAAGGGCGCCTGGAAAACGACCCCTCCCTCTGTTACTTGGTGGAAATGTTGCCCGTGAACTGCCTCCAGGAGGACCAGCTTTGCCTTCACCAGACATCTGGCCTGACTGTGTAGCTGAAAGAAGAAAACAAAAGTGTTCAATATACAACACTTGGCTTATTTTTATGCTGTTCTTAAATTTTATTATATTTATGCTTTCGTTTGCTAGTTTGAATAGGTCCAGGATTCACCAGTTACATGATGCTTTATCAATGTGATGTTTCAAATGTATAGGAACTCAAATTAGCTGGCATCATTCATGTTTTTATCACCAAAAAAATAAGTAGTACTAGAGAAAGTAAGATCCATGTCTTTCTACAATATTCTTTAAAAGTCTACAGAACCTATAGTTTGAGCAGTGTTATTTCATTTCAGTAAACCAGGCCTTAGTCAGCAGATTCTCAGCACTTAATAACCAAATACAAACATATCCACAATTGCAAAATGGTAATTTTTTGTCCAAAACATGCTCTTTCACTTCACTATGAGTAGCTGGGAGCAACACTTACTTTTTCTGGACTGCAGCTCAAATTGACTCAGAAACTGCTTATTACAAGGAGTAACAACAGGATTTTGACCATGCAATTCTCGTTTAGGCAACAGATCCATTAGTTTTTTGGAAGATGCCTCAGATCCCACACCTACAAGAGCAAACCTGAAAAGAAATAGATGGGGGAATTATGTATGGTGGTGATGGGGCCCTGAGAAAGTGTCACTCAACTTAAATGTTTTACAATAATTTTAGAAGGAAGACTTAAGAGTCAGTTTTTTATTCAAGAATTACCTAATTCCCCCACCCCCATATAAGCAAACTGTAATAGGCTACCATACATTTCCTAATAATTTACTATTAGCAAGACACCCCAAACCTTCTAGCAGACCAGCTTTCATTTTTGTCTCTTAAGCCTGCTTTCATGCCATACTCAGAACCAGTTGCTTCGCCAATTCCTTTTCTTGACCAACACAGTCTCAGCTTCCTTTATGGTCTGTCCAGTTAAACTCACTACTCCTCCCTTAAATCTTGTTTTAGTCCTGTCCCATCTTCTTAAGCTACATTCTCTCAAGCAAAAAAACAGTCGCCTGTGCAGCCTGTCAAACTGTAGAACAGAAATGGGAATGATGTTGAATTTAAACAAAATTCTTACCCCTTAGATTGGCCATTAGCTCGGTTTTCAAAAAATTTTATCTCCAAAATATCATTTACACCAAGTGAATGAACTGCTTCAGTTAAATCTTCATCTGTGGTCCACTGGAAAATATTTGTAATTGAAATCTCATTTCTGAACATAATAGCAAAAACAAAATAGAAGCAAAGCCACATCCAAAAAACCATTCATTATCACTTTTCCACTGCACCATTCAAGGGAACAGATAATACAGCAGACGCTATTTGCATCTGATGCATACGATATAAAAGCTTTTTTTAAGCTAAGTTGGTTTGACTTTTTGTTTTCTAAAGTTATTGGAAAGATTCCTAATGCTCAGTGATATAATTCAGCAAATTATGTTTAAAATAAGCAAAGAATTTTCTAATTTACATAGACTTTAAGAAGCAATGATTACAAACTCAAAAGTCCACTTTACAGTCATTACCTATAGCAAAAGAGGAAGGGTCACAGCTCAGTGGTAGACAATATGCATGCAAAACTTTCAGGTAGGACTAGGAAACATGTCTGTCTGAAGCCTCTGAGGGCTGCACCTAGTCCAGACGATAGTGAACTAGATAGGTCAATGGTCTGAGTTAATGCAGTTTCTTACAATTCCTATTGCAGCAATAACTAGTGGAACACTTACCCAAGTAAGATTCCCAATGTACAATGCAATTCTCTTTCCTGTATACGTGTAGACAACATTTGGTGCTGATCCTTTGCCTACATCATCTCCAACAGATGGTGGGAGAGAGTCCATATAATCACGATCCTCTGGAGCATCGCCGTTATTGGCAGATGGAGAGATGACGTCGTCATACAGATCTATTTGATCATGCCCACCATACTCAGCCTCCTAGAAGACAAAGGTCATTGAATGTCATACTTTTAGTTCATTTTTTCTGGAGGCTTGAATAGAACTTTATTTATTTATTTATTTATTTATTTATTTATTTATTTAATGGTATTTATATACCATACCTTCATAATATTTATTCCAGAGTAGTATATATTACATTTTTTAAAAAAAGTAAAATATTCAACAATCAAAAATACCAATTAAGAAATAATACAAGTAAAATATTAATTAACAAAGAGTGAAAACTTCATTTCCAGTGTTTAAAAAACATAGCACCTTGAAGCTAGAGGTAACTGAAGTCAACAAAACAGTACTACACCAAAAGAATTAAATCTATTAATCCAATGAATCTCCTACTCATTGCAATAACCAAGATAGCCTAATAGAATTGCTCAAAAAATTACACAGAATTCTAGAGTTTATAGTTCATTACACATGTCAAAGAGGCCATTGCATTAAAAGGTGTTAATTACTAAAGCACCACTGTTGTCTTTTATTCATTTTTCACAGGCTCAATGTGGCTTACACCAATTTCATCAAAAATCTTTCTCTGGCCTCCAGAGGGCTCAATCTGAGAAACTTGTATCTAAGAGCCCAACTACACAGGATGATTTTTCCCTAAGTTTTCGGGGTTTTTACAAAGTAGCCAAAAGTAGCTTTAAACTTTGGTAGAAGACTTGAAGGGGTCATCCTCTGCCAATGGCTTGCTAACTCAGCGGAAAAGTACAGTGGACCCATTTTTTCTCCCAAATATATGAGGAAACAGCACGCACGCACCCATCTACACCCACGCACACACACCCTCCTCTTTCCATTATTGTCATGACTACTTTCTAATTTTTGGTGAACTGCAGTTTGCTAAGTGTGATGAGACAGATAACAAAGAGACCTATTATGTCTGCAATAGTGTAAATGAGAGGTGTAGATGCTGCAACAGATGCAAATGTGTGCAGTGAACTTCAAAAACAATGTTCAATTTGCATTTCAATTTAGACAGCCAGATTACCTGATGATGACACATGAATACAGTATAGCATCTCACTGAGCAACAAATACACATACACCTCCTGCACAGATTTTTTTGGGGGTGGGGGAACAATTTATATGTACTTCCACATTACCATATGTCCATAAAGAAAGCTATGTGACCCTTTCTTTACAGAATTAAAAACAGTGAGACCACAAAGTTGAGCTTTCTATGTGATGGCGCCTACATCATGAAATGCTTTCCACACAATTTTTTTTGCTCGTCTCTCCTTGCTATGGTCTTCTGCCACCAAGTAAAACTGGCTTTTTCAAAGTTCATTTCTTGGTGCCTGGACGGATTAATTTTCAACTACTATATTGCTTTTAGTTAGCCAATGAAGTTTTAGCTGGCTGAGTTTGTACAGTTTTATTAATATTTTATGCATAATAGTTATTCTGATTTAAATTGTGTACAACTTCAAGTGATTGACAGCACAGAATGTATTACCAAATTAAAAACAGAGAAATAGAATTGCAGTACTATACACTTCTAGAACTTCTAAAAGGGTGTTTCGTCTCCTCACATATAAACAGGTGTCATAAGTTTATAAATTTTAAGAAGAAGCAAAGCTATGTCCCCTCCAGCACATCATTTTTACATTTACTAAAGCGTTCCAGGAGTTTGAGAGCCAAGGTCAGGTATGAGGATCCAGAAGCCTTCACAAGTATTAGAAACTCCCCAATTCAGACATTTGCCCTCCAATTCACAAAGGACTTTAACCTGTGTACTGATGACACACTGGAGGAATCAGACTTTTCAGTGTCCTCTTGCTTCTCCTCACATTTGCTTCTACCTGAGGAGTCTGAACCCATAAGTAAGGCCAAGGACTCCAATCCAATGGAGTATGTCAGTTCCACAAGCTCAGAACACTAGTTCACCTACACTCCCTTCAGGTCGTCAGTACATATAGAAGGAGGGGGAAAGAACAGGTGCACTTGCTCTATGACCCACCACCTGGGTTGTATGTTTCCATCACCAACTCCATGAGTTGGATGGTGATTGACTGATGCAGGGAGCCTCCTGTCCCCACAGAGGCTTCTTGCACATTTTAGAACTCTGGATTTTCCAGGGTTCTAAATAACACAGGAATCCTCAAGGAGGACAGGGGGCTCCCCACTTTGAACAGAGCAACTGGAATGCAAATAGGGGGCAGACCTAGCATATTCATCCATGTAGTGCCCCTCCCTTTACTAAACACAACTACAATACCTGTAATAACACGAAAAGATCAGCCTTTGAATGCAGATACTCAAGTTACTTTTCCCCTTTAGTACAATTAGTTTCACCAGTTAACCTTTTAAATCCATCGCCACCAGAAACGAAAACTAAAGAGAGTTTGAAATATGGGAGAAAACAAAGAATATGCCTTTAAAAGAAGGCACAAGAACTACTCCAAAAGAAATAGCATAGAAATGAATTCTAGGAGCACTTCCTTGCTCAATGTGAGTCTTTTCAAAATCTCCACAATACTCTTTTGAGACTACATAAGAGAATAAGGACAAAAATGGGTGAACAGATGACAACGCAGAACGGTAGAAGCTAAACCAAACCTTCCAGCATCAAATAGCATACTCAGTGAACTGGATGCTTCTCTACACTGATTGACAAAACAGTTACGGGACAGAAACAATTCTCTACTTTTTTGTCTTGCTGCCCCATTACTCATATAGACTTCACAGGAATAAAAGCCTCTGCCATTTTCTAAGCTTGTAAAAAACATACCCATATAGCCTTCAACAACCTGTGCAAACCGAGCTATTAAATGTTGAAAACGCAATGTCTGCCGTCTCGTCACGCGTGTTGATCAGGAAACGGAAAAGAGGCGCGAAGGGAGGCTGTGCTGCGAAGCACCTTTCGAGGGAAATGCTTCTCCTCTCCCTCGGCGCCCTGGACTTCTCGTAAGCCTCGTCTCCGGCGCAGCCTTCCCGAAGGAGGCTAAACATCTTGTCACGCCTCCCCGTCGCAGCCTCCTCCTGGGGGAAGCGGCTGCTGCCTGTGTCGGAGCCGCTGGGCTCCAGGCTCCCCCTCCTCCTCCTCCTCCCGAGGGGGGAAAGTGGGCAACAACCACTTTCGTCTCCGGGCTCATTGTTTACCAGCGCCTGAGGCCTCGCAGGGGAGGGAGAGGAGGCGGCGGCGGCGCACTCAAAGCTAGGCCGCGCCCCCTCCCTCGGCCCTTCTCTTCTTCCACACGAGCTCCCCCCCCCCCCCAACGCGCGCGCCAGGCGGGAAAGCGGCAGAGGCCTCTCGGCGAGCGCCGCAGACAACAATGGCGGCGGCTTCCCTCCGCTGGGCCGAGGCCTGCAGCGAGCGCAGCCAGTCAGAGCCTCCCTCTCTCTCTCCCTCCCTCCCTCACAGCCCAGCCAGGCCTCCCCGCCGGCCTCCCCCTCGGCCCCCGGAGCTTCTCTACCTGGTTGAATTCCTCTCCCACATCGGCGTAGATATCTATGTGGTCCACGCCGTCCGCCATATTCCGCCTCCTCCTCCTCCCCGCCTCCCCGCCGCGGCCGAAAGCCCCGCCCGGCTCTACAGCTGCCGCAGCCTGCCGCCGCCGCCACAGAGGAGGGGGCTTAGCGCAGGGAGCGACGTGAGGCGTCACTTCCGGACGCGAACCCGCGGAAACTTCCGGCAGGTAAACTGCGCACTAGTAGCGCGTCCCCCCTCGCTGCCACGCCCACTGTGGGGGCGGGGCCTGCTTGGGTCGTGAAAACCCCCTCAGAGCAAACGAGGGGCTATATTTCTCCAGTCTTCTGATTCGTCAGCGGTTGGGAGGCAGGTTCCTTAAAAACAAAGCGGGGGGGGGTCTCCTATACCGTGCCCAGTCGTGGAGCTGGAGTTGCATATATGTGTGTGTGTGTGTATATATATATATGGTGTTGTATTATATATATATATATATATGAATTAAAAATTAGGCAGACAGAAAAGTACTTCGAGTCAGACCGTTATATATAAATAAAAATTAAAAATTATAAAAGTACTTCGAGTCAGACCGTTGGCTACCTTGCTCAGTAGACTCTGCAATGGCTTGCCGTTTGCAAACAGGAGTGTTTCGCAGACCTTACCTGGAATGAACCCGGGACCTTCTGCTTGCGGAGCATGTGCTCTAGCAGCGAGCTGTTGGCCCTTCCCTTATTTCCCAGCTGGAGATTTGCTGGAGCAAATCGGAGGCAGTGTTAAGAGCAGATCATGCAACGTTCGGAGGAGTCAGCTGCTGGATCAGACCTCCCTGTTGGCACACGGAAGCGAAAGAGAAGGCGCTTTTGCAGAAAACTCTTGCTTTCTTGTTCGAGAACTGCGGCTCCAGAGTGCCTTCGCTCCTGCTGCAAGTCCCATGCACAGGCAGCAGGAGGAACCAGGAGTGTGCGACAGGGACTGGCAGCAAGAGGGAGGGACAAACATAATGATGATCGGGGACATTTGAGATCCCACTGACAGAGGGAAGCCAGTGCTGCTGATAGGATTCAAAGGCCCACAAATACATATTAATGATATATTAAGCCTCTTGTCTCCGGAGGATATAGAAGAACAAACATTAGATCCCAGGGACTGTGTAAAGGGCATTTGTCCCATCCTTGTGTTACAATTCAATACATGCATGCATGTGTATGTACTGTATATACTTCAATGTCTGCTTATAAATATAAAGGAAGCTAAAGGACAATGATCCATCTTCCTGTTTCTGGAGAAGGAGTGGAAGGACCCTGTGTTGTAAGTCTGCATTGTACCCAGAGAAATGCTGCTGGGACCCTGGCTGGAGCAAACAGAAAAAAAGTACTTCAGCTTGTGCAACAAGATTTCCTCTCCTAGCATACCCTGTTTGGGGAGTTGCCCCATTACTCTGGAACAGATTGCAGGAGGCATGCAGAAAGAGGCAGTTCCATTGCACAAGTAGAAATCCCACTGCTAAAAGGATGACTTAATTGGGCACAACTCAGTGTGACATTACATGTTTACTTAGAGGTCCCATTCTCTGATAGGGCTTAAGGTAAAGGTAAAGGGACCCCTGACCATTAGGTCCATTTGTGGCCGACTCTGGGGTTGCGGCGCTCATCTCGCTTTATTGGCCGAGGGAGCCGGCATACAGCTTCCGGGTTATGTGGCCAGCATGACTAAGCCGCTTCTGGCGAACCAGAGCAGCACACGGAAACACTGTTTACCTTCCCGCTGGAGTGGTACCTATTTATCTACTTGCACTTTGACGTGCTTTCGAACTGCTAGGTTGGCAGGAACAGGGACCGAGCAACGGGAGCTCACCCCGTCACGGGGATTCTAACCGCCGACCTTCTGATCGGCAAGTCCTAGGCTCTGTTGTTTAACCCACAGCGCCACCCGCGTCCCTCTGATAGGGCTTACTCCCACATAAATGTGTGTAGGATTCCATAATGGTAGCCCAGTCCTCTATAGGCTTACTTGTAAAAAATAAGTCTCACCCCACCTGCCTGTCAAAGTGGAGCACTCTGGATCCAGCCCACCAGCTCCCCACCGCTACTTTACCTTGTGCAGTGCACCGCTTAAAATTAATCTCCATCTTTGCTAATATAAGGACTATAAAGCATACCTTTACTTGTGCTCTGTCCCTGAGGCAGCAATCCTAATCCCACTTCTTTGGGAGTAAATTCCTTTCAATTCAACATGAATTACTTCTGAGTAGATATGGTTAGGACTGTGCTGTTGCATACAGGACCTGCTTGTTATTAGAGATAGATTCAACCAGCCGTTGACTTTTTCATCCATAGAATCAGTAGTTTCTTTTTCCAAATAGTTTTTGGTACAACCTGAATTTGTGTGTGTGTTAAGTACAGCCTTGTCTATCATAAGTAAGAAGCAGGCTCTGTTAAGAATTATAACTGTGTCTCAGATGGATTGTAGAAAAATCCAGAGACCATACATAGTTTAAAGAAATTGAAGGGAATGATTTAAAAAAAGAAAAACTCTGTAAAATGGTCATACACTGTTGCCACAGTAGATGTCACTAAAGCTAAAGTAACATTAACCAACTTCAAAAGTAATACAGCATTACAATTCCTTCCTCCAGATCATAAAGTATAAAATCTCCATTTCTGCCAGATTAGACCAGATGTCCATCTAGTCAGCATTCTACTCTCACAGTGGCCAACTAGATGCCTTTGGGAAACCCACAAACAGGATTTGAGCACAACAACACTCTCCCTCCTTGTTTCCCCCCAGTAACTTGTATTATAGCAGGCTTCCTCAACCTCGGCCCTCCAGATGTTTTGAGACTACAATTCCCATCATCCCTGGCCACTGGTCCTGCTAGCTAGGGATCATGGGAGTTGTAGGCCAAAGACATCTGGCAGGCCAAGGTTGAGGAAGCCTGTATTATAGGCATACTGCTTCCTACACTTTCAGTAATAGCCATTAATAGCTTCATCCTCTATATATTTATCTAATCCGCTTTTAAAGCTATACAAATTGGTAGTCATCACTACGTATTTTCTTTGCCTGTGGAGCAGAGCCTGCAAACATCAAGATCTGCAGGTCCATAAAGGGCAAAACACCAAAACTGGACCTCCACAATGATTAAATTAGGCTGCAAAGTTAATTTTGAGCCCCTTTGCAAGTTGTGTCTCCATACAATTCCATGGAGTTTGAACTGCCAGAATGCTTCAGTTGTTACTTGTGTTAGCAACTTGGACAACCTGTCCCAAAGTTACCGTATTTTTCGTCCCATAGGACGCTCCGTCCCATAGGACGCACCCAGTTTTTTTTTGGGGGGGGGGAAATAAAGGGGAAAAAATTCCCTTTATTTCCCCCCCAAAAGCAGGTCGGGGAAACCGAACCAGGTCGAGGAACAGCGGGATGGCGGCACTGTGCCTCCCTGCTGTCCCCCGAGCTTGTGGGGCTGGCCGATGTCTGCCCAGCACGAGGGGTGCTCTGCTTCAGGGCGCCCTGCCCGCCGGGCGGCAGGCTGCTATCCGCAGCGTGGGGAGCCCTGCGGGGAACTCCCGCAGGGCTGCCTAGGTTGCGGAGGTGTTCCCGAAGCGCCAGGCGCTCTGCTTTCAGGGCGCTCTGCTTTCAGGGCGCCCGACGCTCCGGTAAGCAGGCTGCTATCCGCAGCCTAGACATCCCTGCGGGACCTCCCGCAGGGCTGCCTAGGCTCCGGATGTGTTCCCGTAGCGCCGGGAGCTCTGCTTTCAGCGCGCCCGGCGCTCCGGGAACCAGGTTACTATCTGCAGCCTAGACAGCCCTGCGGGAACTCCCGCAGGGCTGCCTAGGCTGCGGATGTCTTCCTGAAGCCTGGAGAGCGAGAGTGCGCCTGGTGCGCACTGACCCCTCTCGCTCTCCAAGCTTCAGCGAAAGCCTGCATTCGCCCCATAGGATGCACCCAGATTTCCCCTTCATTTTTGGAGGGGGAAAAGTGCGTCCTATAGGGCGAAAAATACGGTAATACAGAAGTTCATTTAAGGTTAGCAGTTTAACAGGTTACATTAATTTATTTGGGCAAATATAGAGGAGCTTTTTGCTCACTCCATATTCCCTTCTTGTGGTACAATTAGCTATAATGAGTTTGTGTTAAACCGTAAGACAATACTGTATTTCCAAGACTTGCTCAGTTTTCCAAAGGACAAAGAAAGACTCATTCCAAAACAGATGGCACTTAGGCCTCACCAAATGTATTGTTTTTAAGTTTGAATGCCAAGATGAAGTGTTCATGAAAACAACTGGCTGGTTTTGTGCATTGCTACATGGCAGTTGCTCTTCTTCTTGTTTCCAGCTTTTGGGATTTGTTATTTTGTACATAGGCCAAAATGAAATACTCTGAAATATGAAATATTCAGTTGAATGCACATACACTAATGGGGGGTGGAGGAAATTTGGACTGTCCCACACGCTGATTTATTTAAAACAAAAATAGCTTTAAAAAAGTTACAGATATATTACAAAAATGAGACAGATCAATATTAGACATGAATACACTTAGGCAAGAATAGCCACCTGCACAAATATAAGATGGAGAACACCTACTTGGCCATGGTTTTGCATTCAGGGTGAACAGCTTGGAGCATGCTATGCAGATGACAATGTACAATCTACAATGTACAATCTTGAAAGACCTACATTGGCTCCCAGTACGTTTCTGAGCACAATTCAAAGTGTTGGTGTTGACCTTTAAAGCCCTAAACGGCCTCGGCCCAGTATACCTGAAGGAGGTCCAGCGCCAAGGGCCTTATGGCGGTTCCCTCATTGCGAGAAGCAAAGCTACAGGGAACCAGGCAGAGGGCCTTCTCGGTAGTGGCGCCCGCCCTGTGGAACACCCTCCCATCAGATGTCAAAGAGATAAACAACTACCTGACATTCCCTGTTCAGGGAAGTTTTTAATGTCTGACATCTTAGTGTATTTTTGGTCTTTGTGGAAGCCGCCCAGAGTGGCTGGGGAAACCCAGCCAGATGGGGGGGTACAAATCATAAATTATTATTATTATTATATTATTATTACAATCTATTTCTGCCTGGCAGATATGAGGAATTACTAGCTGTGAATTAGTGTTGCCGTGGACAGATGGAAATGTGAGAGAGCACAATGAGAAGGCCTTATATCACATCCCTGGAATCTCTAGTGAAGGGATATCAAGTAAAAGGGCTGGGACCTGGGAGAACCTTTTTGCTTGACAGCTACTGTCACAACTCACTTTCTGTTGTTTTTTTACTGGGCCAAATGTTTAATATAATTCTATAAATCTGCTCTCCAGCAAGCAAAAACAAAATGATTAGAATGTAAAACTTTATGCTGGATTCACAGTTATTTCTCAGCTTAATTCTTACACAGACTACAGTAGGGAATAACTTCTGCATGAACCAGAACCAATTGGCTAACTACCATATTCACTCTATAAGACACACCAGACCACAAGACGCACCTAGTTTTTGGAGGAGGAAAACAAGAAAAAAAATATTCTGAATCTCAGAAGCCAGAACAGCAAGAGGGATCGCTGCGCAGTGAAAGCAGCAATCCCTCTTGCTGTTCTGGCTTCTGGAATAGCTGCGCAGCCTGCATTCGCTCCATAAGACATACACACATTTCCCCTTACTTTTTAGGAGGGAAAAAGTGAGTCTTATAGAGCAAAAAATACGGTAATTCTCGAAAGGAAATGCTAGTCTTGATATACCAGTAGGGATAAATCATCAGTGTGCCAGCCTTTCTTAAGCCAACAATTGAGAGGCTGTTGCAGAAGAACAGACATTTTTCACAAATATGATGGCTCTAAACTGTTTTGGCTCTAGTCCTGCAGTGTTTGCAAAGTGTATTGACAAGGTTGCTAGGAGAAAAATGAAGAAGCCATGAACTGTGAAACAGAAGGGAAGTTTCCCCTCCAGAAAGGGTAAGGAATAGTTCAAAAGGGTCCGGTTAAACAGTTAATGAAATGTAAGGGTAGGCAGTATGTCACCCCAACACAACAGAGTGCCTTTTATAAGTGAATCAGTGGGGCATTGTCTGATGGGGACGGTATCATTTCAGACCCTACTTTCCAAACCACCATGAATGGTCTTCCCCAAAAGATATGAGAAATATCGACACCCTGTGTTGGCATAATCATGGAGCATTATAATATAGTTTATCATAGTACAATCTAGCAGAGCAATTCTATACTTGCATTGCTCCAGGTCTGGAGATGTGCCACTACTACGCTAGTGGAACAGCCTGTGCACCCCGTGCATGATCAAGCCCACATGTTGTTGGGGCCCTCATCAGGTTGGTGGGACACTGTCCAAACCTCCTGGCCCTGATACAAAACTCCACAACCTCAAGGCTTGGAAAAAGAGAGACTACGACTGCTCTGTGGCCCAGCTCTCCTATCAGTGGGGGGGTCTAAGAAAACACTTCCTCTGTCACTACAGAAGCAGATCGAGGCTGGTGAAGAGGGCTAGACTGATGTGCTTCACCTGCATCCACCTGCCTGTATCCATCTGCTGCCCCACTGTTTATTTTGAAGCCCTGAAGTACGTAAACCAGCCCTCCTTAGATGCCTATACAGTGGTACCTCAGGTTAAGTACTTAATTCGTTCCGGAGGTCTGTTCTTAACCTGAAACTGTTCTTAACCTGAAGCACCACTTTCGCTAATGGGGCCTCCAGCTGCCGCCGCGCCGCCAGAGCACAATTTCTGTTCTCATCCTGAAGCAAAGTTCTTAACCTGAGGTAATATTTCTGGGTTAGCGGAGTCTGTGACCTGAAACGTATGTAACCCGAGGTACCACTGTATATGCAAGGTGAAAGCTGCAAAGCTGTGCCTAAACTGACACAAACATCACTCCTTGCTGTCATGGGAATGGTACAGTAGTTCAGTTATCATGTTAATTCAGCTCATGGATGTCCTAACCAGAAAGACCTGGGCCTCGGGCCTTTTTTGCAGTGGCTCCCCGTTTATGGAATGGCAAAATTTTCAAGGAGGGGGCCGGCCCCCTCAATATTCTGTGGCCTGCAGTGGGTCTTGCTGGGCCTCCCTCCACCTGCGACAGACTCTGTCCTGCCTCCCTGTGGCCATGGCAGGACTTGTGGCCGGCCACATGACACCACACACGTCGTGAATGTGACGACATGACACGGCACAAAGTTGGGCAGAACCCAGCACCTGTGCTCCCCAGGGAAGCTCACCTGACAAAAATGTTCGCAAACCAGGCCTTTGGCTGATTAACATTTTATATTCCTTTTAAATGTGTTTCTGGGAGGGGGCATTATTGTTTTGCTTTGTTTTTGTTTTTATTACGTCTCTTATGTTTTCATTTTTTTATTTTTATGCTGTGAACTGCCCTAAGACCTTCAGACGAAGAGTGGCATGCAAATTTAAATCATAAATAAATAAATAAATGCAGGATATAAATTGAGTAATAATTTTTAAAAACCAAGAAAAATGTTACATTTCTTAAGCAAAATAACTATATGTTTCAGTAGAGGGCACACAACCTAGGCCCCCTAAAAAAGAGGTCTGAGTGAGTAAATTATTTTGTCTTAATGGTTTGTTAGGACAACACAAACATCTATCATGAGAAAAAAACATTGTCAATAGACGCCATCTGTGTCATTCTTCCTGTACACATTGGTTCCGATAAGTAGATGTTTTTCAGCTTACTTTTCATGATTTCCATACTATCATTTTCCCAGGGGGATTTGTCTCCTATTTGCAAGATTAATTGTTTATGTGGACTTTCCCAGGGTCCCTTTCCCTTTATTCCTCTCCCACTCCATCCCCATATAATATGAATCTCTGAAGCCCAAGAGAACCTTAGCCAAATCAGCATTCCATCTCTGCCCCATTTCCTCCAAGCTGCAGAAATGGGAAAAGTTAAGCTAGAAATGGTTCTTGTAAAAAAAAAAGAATCAAGGCATTGTATCTTAAGAAAGACCTGTGACTTTAGGATAGTGTTTCCCCCCACTATATCACTATGAAATACTTGTGGTATTGTAGGCATTTAGCGCCCATCTATATTTTATGATCATTTATTTTTATAATACTCCAGTATCTTTATATGGTGCAGGCATTTATTTGGTGTAGACTATTATTTCAATAGCCTGTGAAGGTGCTGGGCCATAAGGAGCAATCAAACATCAGCATTAATCATAGCAGTGTTGGCTGTTTGCAGTTTAGTTGCGCTGCAGAGAGCTTGCTGGGGAGACCACGCATTACAAGGAACTCAAAAATAACTTTAACAAGGTTTTAATAACAAAAACAAAAACTCCTTTTACATTAAATATATCAACAAGCATGACCCAACCACCAACCCATCCCCCGGGGTACTGAGACAGCTAGGTGCTGCTCTTTATATGCTATACCCAATTGCTGACACAGCTTAATTAACACAACTTAACAGCACCTGCTATACTCCTTCACAGCTGTAAAACTGGGTCATATTATTTGCTCTGGCCCTTAAAGACATAGACATCTTGTGGAACAATAATGAACTTTCAAATTTAAAGAGACCATTCAACAAGCAGGTGGCACAGCAGTTAACTAAATAAATAGGATAGATAGACATTTGCAAATACACTACAGCACTGTCCTAACCATGCCTACTTGGAAGTAATTCCTATTTGGTTACAGCGGAGCAATGGAATAGGGTTAGTATTGCAGCCTGTGCATTTACCGTGGGCAGGATTCAGGTAATGTGCCCCACCAGCAGAAGCCCATGCAAGGGCTTCCTGCTAGTGCAATGTGGCTTTCCCATTCCTGCACCCACCTAAATTAACTCTGGGAGGGGTCAGATTATTCTGTCAGGCAAGCAGAATTGCTTGGGCTGACTGAGCGAGCTGCATAGTGCTATGTTGAATTCCTCCCCATCCATTTGAAGAAGTCCTGTATAGATACAACGCACAGAAACTAGAAGTGAGAAGGTATTTTGTAGGTAACTAAAGTTTGCACCAAGGGACGCAGGTGGCGCTGTGGGTTAAACCACAGAGCCTTGGACTTGCTGATCAGACGGTCGGTGGTTCGAATCCCCGCGACGGGGTGAGCTCCCGTTGCTCGGTCCCTGCTCCTGCCAACCTAGCAGTTCGAAAGCACGTCAAAGTGCAAGTAGATAAATAGGTACCGCTCCGGCGGGAATGTAAACGGCGTTTCCGTGCGCTGCTCTGGTTCACCAGAAGCAGCTTAGTCATGCTGGCCACATGACCCGGAAGTTATACGCCGGCTCCCTCGGCCAATAAAGCGAGATGAGCGCTGAAATCCCAGAGTCGGCCACGACTGGACCTAATGGTCAGGGGTCTCTTTACCTTTACCTAAAGTCTGCACCAGAGATGTCACACAATCTGTTTATAATTGGAGCACCATGTCCCATCAGCTATACGGACATATTAGTTTTGTTTTAGTTGGCGAGTGTAACCAGTGGAACATTCTCATGGATAGAATGTAAAAAAGAACGATTCTATCCTTAGTGTAGGCTCATTGCTGGGATAGGATTGTACCCAAACTTCCTTTTTCACAATGCTTGTATCCTCTTGCTTTGTTCTTTTCTGCTGAGCTATTAGCCAGGTCACAAGGCTGCTACTGATGAGTTCTTTTTTTAAAATACAGATTTTTAGAAGTATACTGAGCTTTTCACCACGGCTGGTGGCTTAAAACAAAGAATACACACAATTCTGAACATAAATTAAAACATTGGAGAATAAAACTTTAGAACACCATTCATGTCATGAGGGCCTGAAATAAAACCGTTTTAAACCTGATGTCAGAAATTTAGCAGTGAAACTTGCACTGCACACTTCCACGAGACCAGCCAGTAGTTGGGTCCGAAGAGGAAGTCAGGATCACAAGACAAATGAGGCTGTACAAAGGGCAAGCTAGGAAGCCAGAACACACCAGATCCTGTAAAGACCTCATTGCTTGAGCAATGCTCAGCAGGAATAATTTACTCCTGGTGTCCCCCCAAAGACATGCCTGTGGGCAAAATGGGAGGACTTCAAAGTACCGTGTGGGGTGTTTGAAAGGCCCATGCTGGTAGGAGACACAATCAGTTTCCACTGGATATATTCTTTTTCCATTTTAACAGCTGCTTCGATGGAAAGTGCTCCCCCCTCCTTGAGCAAGGGACACTTGGTAGGAGTGTGCTTTGCAAACTTTAAGCTCCTGGTTGTTCCTTTGAAGCCCCGTCCTTACCTGCCACACACCTGATATTACATAATCACGTCAGGTGTAGGGTGGGTGGACATGGTTTGGCCAAAATGTCCTTGCAGGTCAAATGAAGAGACCTGGCAGGCCAAATTTTGTCCACTGGTCTGAGGTTCTCCACCTCTGGGATAGATTATGAGACCTGCAGGTATCATATCCAGTAGCACTGCCCAGCGGACGAGATATCAGGTGTCCAATTGTTATTTATATGTGCAACAGGTACAAAAAGGAGTGCTAGTTTTTCATCAGAATTGCTGAAAGCACCAGAGTCTGACAAGATCAGAAGCCCCAAGATATCTCTTTCCCAACCTCTATCCTCCAGATGATGTCCTCGTCTTCCATAGGCCCACCCCACACATTTGTCTTTGCCCACACATAAAATGATACCCCACTTTTTAAACTCAGGCCCATGCACCTAAACTTACACTGCTCTGGGGACACCTGGCAATCATCTTCTGTTTATCAGGTGAGTGTGCTGGAATCATCATATGCAGTTATGTCCATGTGGTGTGGTAGATTACCTTATCTTCCCCATCCTGACCACAACATTAGTTAATCAGATGACCAGCTTCAAGCTGCTAGTTGAGACTTAGCAGCACTGCATTGTTTTTCTAGAACAAAATGTAGGAACCCCGCACATCTGTCCGACTGCTCTATGCATTCCTTGTAATTCGGCTAGAGTGTGATTGGTTAGGCTCTCTTTGTGTGTCATGCACCCAGCTCCAAGCATGTATGCTTGCCTTAACTCATCCCTGCATGGCATGATAGTGATCCATCATTCCAAACACTAGAAAAATATTTCAATACCAGATATTTTTAGCAGGAAGTCATTTTTAATTGCTAGCCTAGCTGCAGCAAAGGGTTGTGCAAAATACAAGTTGCTTTTTCACAGCTGGATTGAAACGAAGAGGTTCTACATCAATCAGAGGGCTCCCAGTATAATCCTTTCTGGTATTTTGAGTGGTATCGGGGTTTGCTCCTCATTGTCTTGCACTAATCTGTGTGCGTTTCTCCTAAGTATACGCTGCAATGGTATTTATGATAGCCTGATCCCTCCTATAAGTTCAGTTTAAGAGGAATGAATGGAAAAAACTGAACGGCGCCGCTTTTCATAGTATATCGAGGACATTTATTGAGTAAATGAAAAATTGGGTCTACACACCCTACCTTCTGTTGCTGTTTTCCAGCTGGCCATCCTCATGCAATAGTAGCACATTGGGAAGCAGAGTCCATGGACTGTGAATTCCGCCTGGTCAACCTATTCCTTAGGCAAGCTGATGAAATGGAGCTGAGTGACCTCTGAAAGAAAAGCAGAAGACTATGTAAAGTCAGAAGGAACTCCCAACAAGAAAGGTAATGGGTGATGGTGTAAGAGGTGCTCTTTACATGAAGGATGGTGACCAGTCTACTTTATTCAGAACAAACCCTTAGCACAGATAAGGCATAAAGAAAGCCCACCAGAAACCTCTCTCTTCAGTGGCCTCAGGGCACTGGTCTCTAGGGCTCCCGGGCTTATAAAACCTTAACTAGAACTGCTCCAGGCTCTGGTGAACTGGAACACATAATACATAGACTAGTATTACAGATGGGTTTGTAGTCCAACAACATCTGGAGGGCCACAAGTTCTCCAACTCTATCTTCACAATCTCAGGGGATCATATGCTTTGGAGCAGAGGATAAAGGAGGCCCAATGAGATTAAAATGTCACTGTAAGCATAGAATCTATTTAAAAGAACAAAACACTTGTACTGCACTATAAACAATCACCCAAAAATGCCAGTGCAAAGGAAAATAGAGTTTGCAGGCCGCCTCTGCTAAATGCCTACATGTTGAAGAGGTGCTGCTGAGTTAAGGGAGATGGGTGATGGGGTGTCAGTCTCTAGGTGTGTCCTAGAGACTGCTGGATCATCATTCCCAAGACCTAGAAGGTTCCTCCTTTCCAGAAGCAGTACTAGCTGTCAGTGGCACCCATTGGGAAAGATGATGCACGATTGGGATGTGCTGGGAAGGAAGGGAAGCAAAGCACATACCATGTGGAGTTTTCCAACAGCTGACAACGTGGGAGCACTGCTCCCACAGCTGGCCTCTGGCCTCCACCTGTGGGTTCTCCATTCATGCCCTCTACCAACTGAGCGAAGGGGTTTTCTCATTCCTTCTCCAGGCATCTGGCTGTATATGTTGGCCTGGTTCTTAGTGGGGCACTGCCTACATATTTAAGTGGGAACTAAGAACTAGTGGGTCTTTCCTTATTTAAGGTGGTTTCCTCCCCGGCTACCTGATTGTGCAGAGTTCGGTGTGTGTTCTAGGTTCTGTGACAACATGGGGGAATTCTCTGGTTGCTATGAGTTCACCAGTGTGTTCTCTGCCTGGGTGATATGATATGAAGGCATCATCAGTACACAGTGATATGAGTGGTAAGTGGTGCAGGACGTTACCATGGACGTTGCAAGCATGACCCATGTCGCTGCTACAGCACCTCTCATTTCTTCTGGTATGGTTTTGTTTTCTACTTTGCTGTTGGGTGTGCATAGGATTGTGTCTATGTTATGCAACAGAAGGCTGATCTAGATGTGTAATAGCAGCCAGGGACTGGCTGGATAAGGAAGAGTGGTGGGAACTGCCTGGCCAAGAGTCCCCCAGGGAGGATACAGAAGAAGACGACTTAGATCCTGGTGGTGGGACACTGGAGAGCAGTCTGCAGAAGGGATGAGCTGAGAGGTGCTAGAAGCAGGAGGTTTGAGCCATCAACGGGGGATCCAGAGAAGGAGGCCCTTCCAGGGCAGGGTTAGAGGCTGAGAGTCACAGTGTGAGCGCAGACTCAGATAGAGAGGAATCAGAGGTTACCCTTGCTACACAGCAGCAGAACAGTCTCAGTCTTGCTGGCTCTCCTCCCCATCTGATACTCTACTCAAGGAGAATCCTGCATGTTGCTGAGCAACGGGCTAGACAGGCCCAGAAGAGGAGCCCACTCCCTTGGCACAGCCTTCATCTGCTTTGGAGGGGTCCAGAGTGAGAGTCTAGAGGGGGCAAGGGCGGGGCTAGTGGTCAGTTTCAGCAATGTCTCAGCTGGGTTAAGATGAACCAGAGGACTCTACTGTGTTGTTATTTTCTGCTAATAAAAAGCTACTTGCGTCCTGTGTCTTCCGTGATTCCCTGCCTTGTGGTTGACCTGGGCTCGCTTGACAGCTCCTTGACACAGAGCAAGACTTTAGGTTAGCTCTGTATGTTCTGCAACTTCCCTCACTCGCAGCTACTCTCTTTTTCTGATTCATCACATGGGGACAGACATTCAACTTCAAACACAGAGATTTCTTTGGATAATAAAAGCACTTATTTTGCTAAATCCATACCTTGGCAACCTCTGCTTTGTTGGATATTTGCCTCATATTTCCAAGCCTTAGGGCTTAGAGTATTCATGGCAGGTATTAACAACAGTAGCATGCAATCTTATCTCAGTGTTCTAAATGCATTCTAATTCTCACATGTGTTCTAATCTACAACCTTAGAAAAAAATGAAAGGCACTCTCCATCTGATAACTCTTGTATAAAAAAATGAAGTAAGGGTTAACCTTCATGTTTCGTACGCAATGCATTGTGGACTAGATACTTCATACTGGGGAATATGAACATCTGAACATTTAGTATGCACCTTTTAAAAGTGCCTTGATATGTGTGTGACATGCAGATAAATTATTCATCCCACTCCTCTTTCTCAAGTATGAGTAATGGTTCGTTGACTTAGCAAACAATCAGTGAACCTTATTTTCTGCTAGGATGCCTATAGCAAATGCTGGCCCGCAAACAGCCGTCGGACAGAGGATGGAGCAAGCTTCTTTTCTCCTGCTCCAGAAGCTAGGACCTGAACCAATAAATTCAAGTTACAAGAAAAGACATTCTGACTAAGCATCAGGAAGAACTTTCTGACAGCAAATGTTGTTCACCAGTGGAGCATACTCACCCTGAGAGGTGATGGACTCTTCTTCCTTGAAGGTTCTTAAGCAGAGTTTGGATGGCCATTTGTCTTGTATAATTTGGTTGAGACTAGACGACCCTCAGCTCTACAGTTTCTAGGATTCTTCTCCAAGAGAGAAACCTTTATTGCATGGTGGATGAAATGAAAATGTCAACCCATTATAAGGCTGTTAGAATTTGCATTTTTTTTCATGTGTTGGGGATCATTTAAAATTAAACTACCGATATCAGAATGCCCTTATACAAATGGTGTGACCTCATTTAATAATTTGCAGAGTTCTGGTTTTTTGTTGTGCCTCAAAAAGGATACGGGAGAGCTGGAGAAAGCACAGAAAGGTGCAAACAAAACGATAAAGGGCTGGAGCAAAAGGGGCTGTGAAGGATATGCTGTTTGGGGCTGTTTTAGCCTAGAAAACGATTGAGTAAGGAGGGCAATGATAAGAGGTTGGTGGTGCAGGGAAAGTGGTAATATGGAAGTTTCTCTCTCTCTCAATACAAGAACCTGCAGTCAGCCAATGAAGCTGAACGGTTAGAGATTCAAGACAGGCAAAAGGAAGCCCTTGCAGCAAATAGTTAAAATGAGGAACTCACTGCCTCAAGATGCGGTGATGGCCTCCAACCTGGACAGCTTCCCAAGCTTGATAAAACAAATTCATTCATTGCTGTTTATGGCAAACTAGACAGCACGGCTCTGTTAGTGCCTCCTGCAACATCACAGCCTTGGAATGCCTGCTGCTGAGGAAGGCGATTGCGAGAGCACACCATCCCATGCATGTTCGGCTTGTAGGCATCTGACCAGCTTCTTTGGGAAATGGGGATGACGGACATTTTGATCCGGAGGGCCTTTCTTACGCTCTGTCATCTTTCATGTGAAAACTAATAGCAAGGTATCAATGGGGGAGAGGGGCGGCGACGACAATGACACGGATTTGGCCCTGTTTGGTTTTTGTCAAGAAACTAACGCAATCGGTGGTGGAATGTGTTTGTGACTTGTGGTGGAGCTGGGCAGCTCAGTTGGTTAGATCATAATAATAATAATTTATTATTTATACCCCGCCCATCTGGCTGGGTTTCCCCCCCCCCAGCCACTCTGGGCGGCTTCCAACAAAGTATTAAAATACAGTGGTCTGCTAATCATTAAAAGCTTCCCTAAACAGGGTCCACGGTCGCAGGTTCGATCCCTGCATGCAACAACTGCATGATATCCCTGCATTGCAGGGGGTTGGACTAGATGACCCGGAGGGTTCCCCCTTCCAATTCTATGATCCACATTAGTGAAGAAGCGCGCCAATCCCCGGCAGCGGGGCGTGATTCAACTCTGTCGCTTGGGAGTGTGCCGGGGTGGTCTCCCTGGAGGCCTTTCCGGCGCCTGCACACGTAGCAACTTGCCAGCCGCGATCCTTTCCGCTCCGAGGTTCCCTACTTGCCCGCCCGCCGGGCGCACAGGCTGGTCGGAGCTTGATAAAGACACGGTGGGAGTGAGGGGCGGGTCTCCTCTCACGCTTACTGGCTGCCTCCGGCGTCACTCAACGAGGGGTTGGCCCAGCGCCTCTTCAGGAGCGCCTGGAGCAGCGCCCGGGCTCAGATTGCGCTCAGGAGCGGCGCGAGCAGCAGCTGGGAGCGTGGGCGGCGGCAGCAGCAGCAAAGCGCGCGACGAGTGCCGTCGGACTTCCAAGGAGGGAAGCGCCTTTGCTGCTGCTTCTGAGGTAAAGGAGGCGCTGTGGGGAACTTGTGCCACTTTTGCCTCCGGCGCTGAGGAGGAGAAGGCAAGGAGCACCAGTGTCGCCTTAGGCTCTCTTATCTACCCTCTTCACCTCCCTCTCTTCGCACTGCCCTGACTTTCTCGCTCCTCTTGCTTCTTTTCCAGGAGATGGGCACCCTCAGCCTCGTGCTCCTGCTCCCTTTGGTGGCCGCGCTGGACTTCAACTACCACCACACGAAGGAGCTGGAAGCTTTCCTGAAGGCTGTGCAGAGGGACCACAGCAACATCGCTCACTTATATAGCATTGGCAAGTCGGTGCAAGGTACGGCTCCTGCTTCTCTCGCTCTCCTCCTCCCCCAAGGGTGCCAACTTGAATAATATTTTTTTTTTTGGGGGGGGGAGCATAGGCGCCGACTCCATGGGGCTTGAGGGGGCTCGAGCCCCCTCAAAAAAAATTTTGGGGGGGCTCAGCCCCCCCAATAATCTCGGGCGGGCGCCCTTCCAGCAGAGCGCCGCCGCCGTCCCCCGCCTCCTCCTCACCTGCTCCTTCGCCAGCCAGCCAGCTGCGCGCCCTAATCGGAGGCACTGCCGGAAATCCCGCGAGAACAGGGGAATCCCGACTGGCCACACCTCCCAGCCAGCCAATCGGCTGGCCGGGGGGCGTGGCTTGCCCTATTTAGGGCCAGAGCCACTTTATTTGCATATTCATGAGCTTATTTATTATTCATGAGCTTTCCCGGGCCCCCCCAATATTTTTTCTAAGTCCGCGTCCCTGGGGGGGAGCAGGTAATCCCCAACCTTGCATAGTCAGTAACACCCACACCATTTCAAAAGCAATGCCCACCAAATCGGTGTGTGTGTCTTGGACCAATTTCATTGGGGGGGGGGAATGAAGGGACGTTGGTCCCTAGGAGTTGGCTCCTATGCTCCCCCCATAATGCATTCGTGAACCAAAGGGGGAACTTAACTGGCCTGGGTAGGGAGAGAGGTCTTAGCTGCCAGTCATCTCCCCTAAAAGTACAGGTTCGTGGGCTGAAATGCCAATCGGACTTAGTGTGCCACATGTCAGTGGCTTCTTCCAACAGAGTGAGCCACGCCCAAACCCCCATGAAATCTCAGCAGTGGGGTTTTCGGCAGGACCTACCCAAGACCAACCTTTTCTAGTCAGAGTCACCAATTTGTTTAGGGCTGGGGTGTACATTTTCTGTACGCTCGAATGCAGTATATTTTAATTTCTCTGAATGAACCGTCTGGCATTCAAACTGTTTTGGATGGGTTGGTGGGTATTTCTGCCATTTAGCCCATAACTGGAATGATTAACTACTTAAAATGCACTTTGCAAGACATAGGCCTTGAAGCTATTTTTAAAAGATACAAGTTCCACTTTAACACCCCCCCCCCAAGGACCCTTCTACATTATTATTTGTCTTTATAATGCAATCAACATGCAATTAGTACCAATTTGTTTAGAGGGATCCAGATATCTTTTCTGCAGCTAGCACATTTTGCTGTGAGGGAAAACAACACTTTCAGAATGCCCACATTACATTTTCCTTGGCTAGTGGCTATTGATAATTTATCCCACTAGAAAACTTGCCTATTATCATTCAACATACTATTTGGAATTACGTTGTATGATTACTGACTAGTACCTGCCCTATGATATCAATAGCTGGTAAGTGGCACCTCTCTCCATGCTATTCTATGGAATTTCAAAATAGCAATTGCTTAGGTTTAGGTATATTGTATACTTGTTCTGAAGGCAGTTGCTTCTACAGGTAGATGTACTGTTTGAGTATGGTACAGCTCATATACACTTTTGAGAGAGAAGGCAGAAACTGCGTGGTGAATACCTCCACTTAAGCAGTCCATCTTAATACTTGGTTAAGACGTACATTTCAATCAACATGGCAGAAATTGAGTAATCACATTTACTATCCTAGCAAACAGACGCATAAAGATCAAACCACCACATTATGCTGGGAGAAGCATATCTGATATTTCTCTCTGTGTGTATGTGTTGTTGTTTTTTCTGAAATGCAGCTGTGGAAGACAGGGAACCTGCATTCCCAGCACCTACTCTTACTAAAACAGAACAGATGAAAGGATTAAACCTTGGCTACTGCTCTGAACAAATTTGTAGCCCCACATTATGAAGTGGAAAGACAGGATATTAAATCATGGGCTTCCTTGTGTAATGTGTTTGTCCTCTAGATGTAGATTAGATTAATGTGTTTGTCCTCTAGATGTAGATTAGTAGATTAGGTGGGACAGCATAATTATGACATTGTGAACAGGTGTCAGTGCCGGTTTACTTCAAAATTTGAATAATTATTCATCACAATACATAAGAAGTTTGCCAACAACTGCTCACTGACAGGTAATTATTTTTTATTTAATGAGTTGTAGCTTTTATCTCAGCAAATAAACTGCTGTCTACAGTTAATACATGGTGACTTTTTAAAAACACACTATCTAAATTGACCTCTACATAAACCGATGAGTTCTGGTTGGCAGAGTACTCTGTCTGTTTGTTACGCTGCAGAAAAACCCATTTAGGACCAAGTTATTTGTACTTGTGCAAATTTATGCTATGCTCCAACTAGTGTCATAGTAAAATTAAGACCAAATAGTTTTTCCTTGCCTAATGAATGACAGTTATTCTAAGAGAAACAGCATAAAGTTACATTCTTGAGAAGTGCATCATCTGTCCACATAATCCTGTTTAATCTGGGTTTGCTAGGAATAATCTGTAATTGCATGCACGGAGGCTTCTCAACAGGAAGAAGCAGCTACTGTGATTTTGTTATCATTTTGGGTAGAAAATGTTAAAGGGAAATATGCACAGTTCGTATTTTGTAACTGTTCAGAAGAACAATTGAATAACAATAACAATAACAGCAACAATAATTCTTTTATTGCTTATACCCCGCCCATCTGGCTGAGTTTCCCCAGCCACTCTGGGCGGCTCCCAACAGAATATTAAAAACACGATAAAACATCAAAAATTAAAAACTTCCCTAAACAGGGCTGCCTCCATATGTCTTCTAAAAGTCAGAGCGTTGTTTATTTCCTTGACATCTGATGGGAAGGCATTCCACAGGGCGGGCGCCACTACTGAGAAGGCCCTCTGCCTGGTTCCCTGTAACCTTGCTTCTCACAGTGAGGGAACGGCCAGAAGGCCCTCAGAGCTGGACCTCAGTGTTCAGGCTGAACGATGGGAGTTTGAGATGCTCCTTCAGGTATACTGGGCTGAGGCAGTTCAGGGCTTTAAAGGTCAGCACCAACACTTTGAATTATGTTTGGAAACATAGTGAGAGCCAATGTAGGTTTTTCAGGACTGGTGTTATATGGTTCTGTCAGCCGCTCCCAGTCACCAGTCTACCTGCCACATTCTGATTAGTTGTAGTTTCTGAGCCACCTTCAAAGGTAGCCCCATGTAGAGCACATTGCAGTAGAACAAATTTTATAGTAAGATGCAGGTTCCTTTACATTTCTGAACAAGTGGCAGCTCTGTGATGGGAAGCGAGGTTGAAGAGATAGTGTATCTGATTTAGGCATGCCAGTCACAGAAGTTGGTACCTTATATTCCAATTAAATACACATGTATGTTTCTACACTAGAAAATGCCATTGCTTTATTGAAAAACACTTAGTGCTTATATCTTTCAGTGGCTTTGAAAATTACTTGGCCTGGATGATTCTCACCCTCTGCTGCTGATTCTAAACAAAAACATGGCAGAGTGGCACATAGAGTTTTATGTGTAGGGTTGTGACTTCCCTGTGCTTCTATTAGAGCTTTTTAATAATTCTGACATTAGTGTTATATAGTCTAGGGATTCTGAAAAAAAGTTGGTTAATTGTAATGCAGAATCCTTCTGCTTCATGATTAATATCTGTTGAGATCATGATACAAAAAAAGGAGTTTATTGGAGGATTATGCCATAGTCATTAAGTGAGCAACATGCTCACTTTAAGAAAATATGACTGTAATCTTTTTAATTGTAGTTCTGTCAATCAAAGGTGTTTGAATGCGTATATAACAGGCATGTACCAAGTAATATATACATATAAAATACACAGGTAATAAACAATGCAAAATTCCTCTCCAGAGGTTAAGACCAATTAACCCGCAAATAATGTATTACACTTACCTATTGTCAATAATTCAACCAAAGCACAACTTAAAAAGACATAGGCACATATCCATTTTAATTGACTTCCTTGATGTTAATTGTTTTTGCAACAGTCTTTGGCTTCTTGTCAGAGATGGCTGTGCCAATTCATTTGTCTGCATGAATTTCTTAAAATCAGTCTGGGTCCAAAGAGGCAGAAGGAACTGAACCATGCTTTGGAGGTCAACAGTGTCATTCAAATTTTGTAAAATAAAAGCTTCCAAATATCTTTTTTTCTAATTCTCAATCAATGTACTCATTAATGCATATCAGTTGATGGTGTAGCTACAGCAGGGCACAGGGAGAAGTGGGATTAGGAATGACTAAGGCCCTTACCCTTTGCAAATATGCACATCCTGAATGGTAGTGTGCAGATATGGGTGAAACTCTAAATAAATGGCATATTCAGAATACATATTTTTAGTCCATTTGATTTCAAGTCCATCTTTTCAGTGAGCAAGTGACCAGCAGGGAACTCTTTATTACTGCAAGAGGGAATGCCCTTGAGATATGGGGATGTGCTTTTCTGCTTAAATTGCAGAAGAATAGTTATGGAAAGTGTGCATGAAGGCAGTTTATTTGAATGCTTCTGCATTAAAGGTTCCCCCATCATACATGAGACTTTGGCTTTGTTATGTTGGTCACACTGTGCTTCCAGTTCCTGTACCTACCTGTCCTCTAGAGGTGGCATACAAACTATTGCTTTCCTTTTCCCCACAGAAGAGAATGGCAGTTTTCCACATGATCACCAGTGTCAGGAACGGGAGGTGGGGTATCGTTGTTTCCCAGCTGAATAAAGCACTGTAGTGTAGCATTTTACTTTCTCCTGTTTTGCCAGTCGGTTGTATGGTGGAGGCCAACCTTGTCCCTGAGCCCTAGCAGTGGGCACTCAAGCTTCCTTTGCCACCTTCTTTGCATCCCTATTGCAGTTCCTGGATCCATTCCTTCTCCTCTGCCCATCGTCATGAGGTATTTTGATGTGTGTATGCCTAAACAAAACCTTGAATTTTGCACACATGTTAAGAGCAAACTCATTTTCTATGTACAGGCCCTTTGGGAGGCAAAGCAGCACCAGCCACTCAAGGGCAAGTTTTCAGCAGGCTGTGGAGATCCTAATGTTTCAGTAATACTAAATATATTTAGCAAATAAGTGAGGGCAATGGGACCTAAGAACACCCCAGTGAGGGCTAAACATGCTTAGTGTTCACAGTGTGCTGACTAACTGTTGTGGGGGTGGAAAACTAGGGGGGAGTGAGAAATAGGTTCTATTAAACAGAAGTTCTATGAAAATACATGCCGAGCTGGAGCCTTGAACACTCAAAAAGAGTACTCCACATTGCAATAATTTCAGGTCTCAGTTGTAGTTCATTCAATAAAGAAAATGTGAGTTAAGTTTCCTGCAAAGCTGATCACATTCTCCTTCTTTTCCCCTCCCCACCTTTTACACCTTAATTTTAATTGCATTTACTTGGAATGAATGACCATGGAAAGTGGTGGGTCATAGTTCCAAATAGATATGGCTGGAATTGAGCTGCGACTCAGGTGAGCCTTGCTAAAACAACTTGTACACCTAGCTGGACCCTGTAGAGGAAGGATGTAATCTAGGTGTGATTGCACCTCTAATGTTTTGGTGCCCATAAATATTCATTACACACCCATTTGCTTTGAGAAACAGTACATTACTTTTACCCCTCATATCAGCTCAATAAACCATTACAATCTGACCCAGATAACTAACTCTTCAAGAGTGCTGTCTGTGTCTCTGCTAAGTACAGGGTGTTGTCTGGCCGCAATAACTGTTTCATGATGAAGCGTCGTTTCAGCTTCTCTTTGTTACTGCTGAATTTATATGCGTGATTTACGAAGATTGCATTTTATTACTACTGCCGTGCCCTTGGTATGGAATAAGCAGAGAAGCAGGCATAATTTAAAACATTTCAAGGGTTCCTCCTATAGCCTGGCTAGCTTCCTTTTTCCCATTAAAGGGAATTGTGGAAATGCTGCTTTTGGTTGTTACATTTGTGCCCTGTCTTTCCACCAAATGCTGCTAAAATAATAATATAAATATTGGATTAACAAGAGTTCGTGCATTTTAGTACTGGAATGTTGAAGGTGAATTTTAATATGTTCAGTTTTGATCATGGAACATCATTACAAGGCGCTACATCTTTACTATACTACTATTGTGAAAGTTACTATCAGTACAATGTACTGAAAGCATGGTGTGTGCGAAGGTGTCCCAAAATCAATAATGGGGGGGGGAATACCTTTATTAGAACCTACCAAAACATCACAAAATAGTGAGCAAACTTCCAGGTTATTCAGATCCCTTCATCAGGCTGGATCAGATCTGCAAAATACTAGGAGGGGTACATAATATAGTGGCATTGTGTTAGAACAACAAAAGTTTGCAGTTGAGTCTTCTAAATCTGAAAAACTCCTCCCAGGACAAGTTCTAATTGCTGATCATAGGTGCTGTGTATGAATGTTGAAAACCCATCTCTCTTACCAAGAGCCAGAAGGATGCAAAACAGAGAGAGGGTCTTGCGTGACTACATAGTGAAGGTTTACGTCCTTGGCTTAGCAGGCACTAACATATTGTGAACATCCTTAACTGGCCATATTCCTTCCACACTAGCCGGGGAATTAAGTCCTATGGAATTCAGTGTGACTTACTTCTTAGAAGATATGCATAGAATTGTTCTATAAATTGGGCTAAGATTGGGCAAGCTTTTTAAACCTAAACCTGATCATGAAAATTGCATAGAGTTTTAACATAGAAAATGCCCAAGCAGATCCACACTCTGGGACTGAAGATCTGTGTCAAACTTTCTCTATTCTTTTCAATGGGTGCCTTCTGTGTCACACTTTTTAATGCCTGCTAAGAGCTTTTCCATTCCAGGAAGCTTATGCAGGCAATTAAGGGTACATTCCCCACAATGATCTGTTGATGTTTGTTTTTAATTTCCTTTTGCTTCTAACTTGTTTTTAACTTTTTATGATGCTATTGTTTTGTTTTGTTTTTATATTGCAAACTGCTGTGATATATTTTTATGATACAGTGGTATGTAATTTATTTCTTTAAAAAAAATGAATACATATAATTACTGCTGTCTTTGAAAACAGGCAGAGTACATTCGCTTAAGAATCTTCACTGCTCTCTGCAAGATATTTTAAAACGTCTGTTGGCTTAATAGGTACAAAATGAGCCAGCAGAGTAAAAAAAAGTTGGTAATATGTTTACTCATACATAAATATCTGACTTATGCAAGGAATCTTCTGTAAATCAGAGGAAGCAGATGTTGTTTTTGAAAACAACTTTTGATTTATGTACAACTGTAGCCTAATTGTAAGGAATCGGGGTTATTTCACTGCCCACAGAAAGCCTTTACCACCTCCATCCTAGAGCTATGTTTAGTTTCCAGTGGCTAAAGTATATATATATATATATATATATATATAGAGAGAGAGAGAGAGAGAGAGAGTGTTATAGAACATTATGCCATTTTTCCTTTTCATAGCAGATTGGTTGTTCTTCCCCTTTTATCGTTGTAACTGCTTTGACGTCTTTTATTGACCAAGCAGTACATAAATTTTGTTAAATGAACAAATGGTTAAATAAATCTGTATTGGAAGCAAAACTCCCATTGACACCAAGTGGGAGCTTTCCTTTGGCTGCAAATAGCAGTTGTGGAGGTTAAGTTGGTTCAGGAATGCAAACTGTTTCTTTGCTGCTTGTTCCTTTGCTGACACCATCATTTCCCCAGCCCCCTCCGTTTCCCCTCTTGTGACAGGGAGGACTTTTGCCTGTTTTGCATAAGGGTTTTCTGCCCTATTGAGTCAAACAAAGGCAGAGTGACAAACCTACTTTAAAGTGTAGGAAGGAATTGAGAGCAGAGCACATGGGGTGGTGAGCTTTAATCTTTCATATCCCTGTTGCAATTCCAACAAAAATCTCTTCCCACATTCCTCTTAGAGCTTGCCAGGGGGAATCTCCCTTTTTCTAAAACTTTTCTAAAACTCATAGCCACATGGATGAGGATGAGTTTTTAGGGCAGGGGGATTGTGGTAGTGGGGAGTTTAAATCTTCAATCTCACACAGACCTCAATTCTGATTAAACTAACCATGCCCTGCTCTTATTATTTTTTACACCCTAATGTTCTTTCTAATTACAAGTTTAGCATGGCATCTACCTTAGCGTTTATAGCCAATTATAATCTGTCTTCTCTTTTTTCTCTTATGTCAGCAAGCTTCTAGTATTGATATAAATGACTGTCACTCCTCAGTATCCTTTCTGGAAGTACTGTATCTTAGATTTCAGGTCACTGTGTATGTTATGGTAGTTTCACTTACAAAAACCCACCTTAGCCCTATGACCACTCCTGTGTCGGTTTGTTTTCTTAGCACAGCAGAATCCTCTTTTGGTGATAAGGACTACATAGATATTGAAATAGGTAAACATGCTTAGTAAACTTAAGTAAGTAAGTAAACATGCATTAGATTAGGGTAGATGTAAAGGGATGAAGACCCTCGTAAAGTATTCTGGAGACTCTCAAGCTGATATGCAGACAGTTTCATTGTGACGCAAAAGTTTGGTAATAAAAACTAATAAGTAGCGGAATGGTTAGGAAAGTTACATCTCTACCAAATACACTAATGACTAATGAAACAGTCTCACTGCACAAACAGTGGCCCGTAGTTCCTTTTAGTTATAGATAGAACTTAATGCTAGATCAACATTGCTATTTTCAGTGCTTTCGTTTCCCAGAGGAATGAAAGCAAAGTTTGTCCTGATGTCTGAAAGAACATCATGTTTCAGGTGTCTCAGTCCTTCTAGCTTAATAGATACAAAATGAGCTAGCAGAGTAAAAAAAAATGTTGGTGATATGTTTACTCATACATAAATTTCTGACTTAGCCCAGGAATCTTCTGTAAATCAGAGGAAGTAGATGTTTGTTTGTTTTTGTTCACATAGCCTGTATGTGAACTTTTTAAAATCAACAGCAATACTTTATGTACTGAAATCTGCTAAACAACGCACCATTCACATGGGCTTCAGATCCTGCCGGAAGGCAATCACAAAAGTTTAAATATTAAAAACAGTGCAATAATCCTGTATATGTATATGTCCCCTCAAAACTAAGTCTCATTTGTTTCTTTTGGGTTTACTCCTTCCCAGATATGAGTTCAGAATTGCAGCCTAACTGTCTGATACAACCAAGTGAAGCTTAATATTATTTAGCTAAGGGTTTTGGCTTCCTCTGTCAGCAAAATGTAACATAATCCAATGCATGTTTACTCCAATGTATACAATGGGTCACACTCCCAGTTAAGCATGTGTAGGATTGGAGCCTCTGAGAGATAGTGCCAAAATACATGTTATTTAATTCACACTTTTTACAAAATAGTCACTTTTGGGGGGGTGGGGGTGGGAGACAGCCACATGGTACTGTTTGGGAATGTGCTCCTGATCTGGGCCCCTTACTAGTTTGTTGCTGCTATTTTCCAGTTGCTGTTTGCCCCCAGAGGTGTTGGTTCCTCCCAAAGGCACAGTTTTCTGCAAAAGCAGCTGGGCAAGTGAACTGGTCAGCAGTTGGGTGACAATTCCTAAGTGGGAAATTACCAAGAAAGCCCAGACAGTCACATTTGATTTCGAAAGAGGAAACGTGAAAAAGAATATGAAAGGGATAGGCTGAAATTTAGAGTCAGGATATTCAAATCCAGGGATAGCTAACATGACACCCTCCCAATGTTGCTGTGGACTCCCATCAGTCCTACTATGGTGCTGGGAATTGTAGTTCAGTAACATGTGGAGAGCAGCACATTGGCTACCCCATGTCAAATCTCTTCACGATGCTTAGAGGTTATTTAGAATATAATATTGTATTATATTTAAAGCTCAAATAAAATATTTGCTATGCTCAGCAGATGTACAGATAACAGAATAGCAGTGTTGATCATGCAAAGAGTCAAGCTAAGAAATGCAATGCTTTTTTTAGAAAGTGGAACTTTTACTCAAATGAGGGCAGGGGGGAGAGGAAGAGAGACTCTTGCAAAACTAATGTAAGTTGCCAATAAAACTAAAAATAGAAAATGAGGACATGTTGCTAAAAACATCCATACAGTGGTACCTTGGTTGTCCAAACTGAATGCTGCAAACCGGACTGTTCCGGTTTGCGAACGTTTTTTGGAAGCCGAATGTCCGATGTGGCTTCCGCGGCTTCCGCTTGAGTGCAGGAAGCTCCTGCAGCCAATCAGAAGCCGTGCCTTGGTTTCCGAACTGTCGCGGGAGTAGAACGGACTCCCGCAATGGATTAAGTTCCACAACCAAGGTACCACTGTACATCAGAAGCAGAAACAAGACAGGGAGGCAGTTGCACTATTAGATGAAAAAGGTGGGAAACGATTAAGGAACAAGGATTGGTAGGTTCCAGAGATGAAATCCTTGTTACTGATCTATGTATGATTTTTGGTAAGTACCCACACCAAAACCACTTTCTATGAAGAGAGACTCTGAAGAACCCAGGTGACAAAAGATAAAGTCAAGGACTGGTTGACAAAATGAAATCAGTGAGACACCAGACCTAAAGCTCAAATTGGAAATTAAGCATTTCCTAACAAATAAGTGACTTTCCATTAAATCTCCTTGCTGGAGCATTGGCAGGTAGCTAATGGCTGCATTCACACATTACCATTGTGTGAAGCCAAGGTTTACTCATAATAATAATAATAATAATAATAAATTTTATTTATATATTATTCATGGCTTCTTGATCAAGGTTTGTTCCAGTGGAGCAAACCATGAGCCTTTGTTTGGACATAAACTATGTTTGTGGTACTTAGGGTAGAGCAAAGCAGGAGTGATTTCCATGTTTGCACAAAAGCATTAATTATCATTTATCATGAAGTATGAATGTGGTTGGTGTAACAGCTTTTTTGTTTTGTTTTAATGTTATATTGGGGGAACCTAGGAAATCAGCCTAACCTCTTGCTGTAAAGCATTATGAAACCAATAATTACATCAAAAAAAGAGAAATGTTCTTGAGGTAGAAACAGTATGGCTTTCTGCAAAGGGAAGTCCTGCATCATCAAGATTTTAGAATTTTTTAATGGGTGGCAGCAAATATATAGGGCAATCTGATATAATTATTTGGAGTTCTGAACAGTAGTCTTGAGGGACAATGGAGTGTGCCTCCAGAGGTGAAGTCAAACCATTGCATTAGCAGCACTGAAGTGACCGCCCTGGAGCGCAAGCCTGGGCAGAGTGTATGGAGGTCCTGGGCAGCCCAGGCTGCCTCACTCCGCCTCATAGTCCGACCCTATAGTTGTTTAGCTAAATTTAATTTTCTGGTTTCTGACCAAAAATTCATGCCAGCTTTTGTTTGTTAAGAAAGTTAATTCTCATGCCTTATATGGTATTCTGTTGCTTTTTAGTAAGCTCCTTTTATTTGCTTTACTTTTTCCCATTATTCCTTTGCAGCTGATTTCCTGTTGATATATTTTTAAAGTCTTCTTCTGTTAAATAAGTCTTTGTTTGTAGAAGTGGGTTAAGCTTTTAAGACTAAGGAAACATTTCTGACAGTTTTTATTTAATAATATTGTTTACGTTTTATTTTTGGCTTAAGCTAAAAAACAATGTTTGGGTTGCAATTCTGTACATAGTTACTCACACTTGAATCCCAGTAATTGCACCAAAAAATTCCATTGTGAATTGCATCCCAACTGCTTATCAAGTCAGGAAGATCCCGTGCCTGTTATTCTAGGAAGTTTTTTTTTTTTTTTTGGTGCGGGGATTCAATTGAGCCAAAGGAGATATAGCCCTTCATTTGTTTACTTTGCATTATTTTGCCATGGTATATATATAAAAAAATTTCTTTTCCACTTAAAGGTAGAGACCTGTGGGTTCTTGCTCTGGGAAGGTTTCCAACCCAACATAGGATTGGCATACCAGAGTTCAACTATGTTGCTAATATGCATGGGGATGAGGTACGTCTACTACTTCAATTGTTGTGGTTTCCTTTGCAGCATTGTTTGCCTGGTATCTTGGAAGCAGCTGAGATCATATACTCATGGAAGTCTTAAGTTTTTGCCAAATTGCTAGAGATGCATTTTACATTTCTCTCTTTAGGGATTCAGAATCGAAGGATGGAAGTGCCGTGGTGGAATTGAAGAGAGAGAGAGATGTGCTAAATATTATCAAAGGGCCTGTCACACGTAATATTTAGAAGGTCCATCTGTTTCGATCATTCCTCAAGACTGGGTTTTAGACTTTCTTTCCCACAGTTGATAACAGCTGAAGAAAACAATAATGGAGAGAATGATACATATGATCTTCCTGGTGAATTTCCTAGGACCCCTAGGAAACAAACAAATGACAGAAAAAGCCATAATCTGACTTACTTTGTGCATTTTTGGCAACCTTCAGTAATAATTAGAAAGAGCATACCAAACAATAATTGTCCTGCTAAGTTCTCCAAGGCTAGTTTTATCTTGTTGCCAAAGCTGAACGCTGATAACATCAATGTGGTTGAGACAGCGTCTCAAATGGCAGCATGAAAAGAATGATACATTATGAAAATAATGTGTTAATAGTAATCAGAGCTTTTTTGTAATGCTAGTCACTAGTGCAGATTACCATCACCTATTTCTCTTTGGTGCCTATGGATCGGAACCATTGTGTGCTAGCATTTATCAAGATATTAGTACTGGCACCTCATTATTTTTTAAAAAGAGCACTAATTGTACTTGGATATTATGTGTGCAGGCCTTCTGTAGTATGATTACACTAATAGCCAGTGTTTCCTCTATTTTAACCTGGAGTGGACTGGAGCTTTTCTCGTCTCATTCTTTTCCACTTTAACTCCTTTTCTCTTCAGATGTATTTCTTTCCTTTAAAGCAGGGGTCAGCAAACATTTTCAGCAGGGGGACGGTCCACTGTCCCTCAGACCTTGTGGGGGGACCAGACTATATTTTGGGGGGAAAAGAACAAATTCCTATGCTCCACAAATAACCCAGAAATGCATTTTAAATAAAAGCACACATTCTACTCATGTAAAAATAGCAGGCAGGCCACACAAATAACCTAGAGGTGCATTTTAAATAAAAGGGCACATTCTACTCATGTAAATCATGCTGATTCCCGGAATGTCCGCAGGCCGGATTTAGAAGGCGATTGGGCCGGATCCGGCCCCCATACCTTAGTTCACCTACCCATACTTTAAAGTCATCCAGGAACAAATAATGTCAGCAGGCTTTATGCCCAACGTATTTCATATGGACTGGCTGGAATTCGAAAGTAAAGGCCCATACAACCATATGGGATCAGATGCAATTTAAAGAACTACATTAAATTTGTTGCGTTTTAGTAGAACTGAATGGCACTTGATGTTGCTGATTACCTTTGTCTCCCCTTCCGCTGAACTCCCACCCCCCTTTCTTCTACAAATGTGGAAAGAAATAAGTGTAGATTATAATGTTGACATGACTCAGCTCCAGTCTTTCCTAAAAAGTTTGTTTGAACTATCATGCATTGACTTTGTTGGCAATTTTTATTTTAGAAAGGTCAAACATTTAAGTGGGGTGGATTATTCTATTTTGTCAGTAATCCTGGAGTTTTTCTGTGCTTTGATCCATTTGCATAATAATTTATTTATAAAAGACATATCTAATCCTTAGAGGAATGCCTATACAGTAGAAGATAATTATTTTAATTCAATGGAAATATCTTTCACAGCATCACAATAATAATGAAAATCCAGACTTTTTGGCAAAGTTGATGAAGTTTTCTTTTTAGTTTTGGCAAAAGTTGTTGAGCTTTTTGGGCAAACTCGCTTCTTAAAAATAAGCTTTTTAAGAGCTATTTTTATGGAAAAACATGGGTTGCCATACGTCCAGATTTCCCCGGACATTTGCCCAATTTCCACCTGGACACTGCTGCTTCCCAGATATCCAGGAAAATCCAGACATATTTCGGCATGGAAGACAATGGATTTTTGGGCAAATTTTTAAACAAAATTCTTAAAAATGTTAGGGGAAAATATTGACAGATTCTTATCTACACTCTGAAGTGCAGCATGTATATATTTGTCAGTGCAGTAAGGAATAATTGTGGAATGTCTGGGGTTGACTGTGGAGGAGAGAGAGGTTAAGCATTTTGGCTACACAATGGTTCCTTTCTGTGTTCTCAGTTCATTCTCAAGTTTCAGTCTCAATTCAAGTGGCCTGACTGAAGTGATGCATTTTGCAGGTAGAAAAAGCGTTAACAGTCGCACAATGCTAATACTGAAAGGAAAGCAGAATATTTTGCATACTGTATTTAAAGAGAGAAATACTGTACAAGCAGTTGGTTCCTCAAGTAAGGAATGTGGAAGGGACGGGGAAAGAAGGACCGAGAGCTGACCTGGCAGCACTAATAAATCCATTAAAATGATAACCAGGAAGCCCTTTTCTAGTGTTTAGGCCTTCACCAGGTTTTCACCATGATCCAAACAAGCGGTGACAGAGCTTTCCCAGTGGCTGCTGTGGAACACCTTGGCATTTATGTTTTGCTTTTTAACTTTCCATAACCATCTGTATAGCACAAGTACTTATGTGGCTTGTCTGGTTGCAGTCGCTCCCACAGATTTATCAGCTGGGGCATTTGGCCACTTCATTCATTTTGGGAGCGAACCAGTCCATATGGCACACGCTGGACTTTGTCCATCAAGATTATTGATTGATTGAATTTATATACCACCCCTATACCCTCAGGTCTCAGGGTGGTTCACAAAATAAAATCAAAATATAAAACCACAAAATACACAATCAAAATGACAACAATGACAACAACCCAGTAACACCCCCCCGAGATCCTCAGGTGTGCAGGAATTCCACACATACATCTTATGCACAGAGAGCTCTTAATCCTGTTGGGTGTCTAAAAGTTTTGGATTCTCTTCCTGCACTAGCGAGGACTAAAAGACTAAAAACTCTCTCTCTCTCTCTCTCTCTCTCTCTCTCTCTCTCTCTCTCTCTCTCTCTCTCTCAATGCTCAATACTGGTTTATTATATGGATGTGATGTCACCTATACAGCTAACTTCATATGCTGCTAGCCAGGGAAAGCTTCATAATAAGGGGACTGTGTCTTACTGAGGATACCAGGAAGGCAAAGAGCAGTTACCGTGGTTGCCTGCTTCCAGTGAATTCTGGCAATTCACTCTTCACAGATTGAGGGGTAGCCTTTAAGGAGTTTGCAGGTTACAGAGGAGAAGATAAGAGACTAGCTAGCTCAGGGTAAGAGGTTGAGGATGTGAATTTACACAGGTAGGTGCCACAATAACAGAAAACAACCTGCTGCCGTAACAAAATGCTATCTTAATATGGATTGCAGCCCCTTCTCTTCCAAGGCACACTTCTCTTTCATCCAGACCTGAGGGAAAGGAGAACCCAGTGTGTAAATCATTGTGTGCTCCAAAAAAACAAATTCTAGTCTGATTAAAAAATAAAAATAAGGACAATCTCTCTCTTGACAGCAGCAAAGCAACAGCATTGTTCTAAGTTGTTGCTGATGGGAAGAGGCCTGACTGCGCTAACAAAGAAGCATTATTTTTAGCAGGGCTTGACAGTGCCAATATGAGCATGGCCTTTTTAAAGCAAGCAAACAAAACCACATATGACCCATATCAGGGTGGCTTGGGGGGAACAACAGGCAGAAGCCTTTTGGGAAGTGTCTGCCTGACTGCTATAAATAAAATTTATTATTATTATTATTATTATTATTATTATTATTATTATTATTATGCTGTTATTTATTTATTTATTTATTTATTTATTTATTTATTTATTTATTTTGCAATGATAATATTCAGTTTGCATTACTGATGGGCTTACCAAAGGCTAATTTTATTACTTGGTGGTGTGTGGTTTTAATTACCGTATTTTTCGCTCTGTAACACGCACCTGACCATAACACGCACATAGTTTTTATAGGAGGGAGATCCGTAGGCATGCCACCCGTAGGCATTCCCTCCATAACACGCACAGACATTTCCCCTTACTTTTCAGGAGGAAAAAAGTGAGTGTTATGGTGCAAAAAATACGGTATTTCCATAACATGAAACTTGTGTAAAACTATAATTTAGTCCTATGCAAATCGAACAATACCATATTATGAGTCTGTGGCACAGGTGAAGTAGGCTAACCTTGTTTAAATGTGAAAAATGAAGTGAAAAGGAAGGTAAGCCAAATAGTGCATTAGACACCCCTCCCAATTCAATAGACATGTCTATGAATTCACTGTTGTGTGTGTGGGGGGGGGGAATAGATCTCTTCTCTCGCTACAATTAAGGGAGTGGAAAGAGGGACCAAGGAGCCATCAGATCCACTCACCACCCCAAGGCAGGACCATTCACCCTACTTTCCCACACAGAGTACACTATGCAATTCACACCACACTGCATTCTGAGGAAAGAGAAAGTGCACTGCAAAACCAGTAGTTTCAGATTAAGGATTTCACCTGATGCCAGGTGATTGACAGAGGCCTGTAGGAGTTGGTGGTGGTAAGGCACTCTAGTTCAGAAAGGTTCCCCAGTCCTAGTCTCACCATTCATAAAATACTAACCTATTGATTTCCTTGTTCTAATTCTCACTTCTGTACTTTCCTCATGTGTGGGGCCTGACTTTTCATTAATTCCTCCCCCACCCCCACCCCCCAGTGATTTAGTATGTTGAATACTTTAATTGCTGTTTTATGGCTTGGCCTAGTTTAGTTGCTGCTGTTTCTGTTGATGTTGTTTTACCTTTGAATGTTTATTCCATAGTTTTACTCTTTTCACTGTGCATGTGTTGCTCTGCGAGGTTATGCTAAAGGGTAATTATGAATAGATACCTGCCAACCTTTCTTTTCATCCTCCTTTAAGGACTCATGTCTTCTCTTGCATTTCCCTCTTGATGAGGCACTGCTTCCTTTGAATAATTTTTATTGTCAGCTAATTGTAGTATAGGTTTAATTGTAAACTCTTTAGTTATGCCTAGCCAAGTTTTCCTTATTCTGCCTATCTCGTTCTTGTGAGCACTGCAAGCAGCAACCCGTGCGTTTTATTCATATACAGCACATAGTATATGTTTGGTGCTTTAATAAATAACTGTTGCTGCTGATCCCCACAACATCTCACATGATTTCCTTGAGGTTGCAGTTTGACACAGAACAACTGCTTCAGGAGCAAATAGGCATTAGATCCCTACTTTATCATTCATGTCTGAATACAAATACTACAAAGTTCCTCAGCTGAAGTGAGATCATGACGGTACCAACAGGACAAAAATGACTTATATCTAACAAACTTTATAATTAGGCTTGGGAAAATTGGCTGCAAGGGGAGCCTGTTTTCAAGCCTAATTGCTGCGCATGGCGGGCATTTTCAGAGGAGATGAGTCTCTCTTCCCTCTGTGCTTTAACTCTCCTGCTGAACTGTATGACACCAGTAATTAGAATTGCAAAGAAGTAATTGGAAAAAAGCCTTTCATGATTAAATGCTAACTAGAATATGCTCATCATCGCCTAGGGAAAGTGTCAGAGATCCCACAATAGGAAAAAACCTAGAACATCTCCCTTTGTTTTTTTGTGCACCGTGGAATGTGACTAGATACATGTTGAAGAGCTATGGTGACATTTATAAGTGGGTAGGGTGGTGATGTTCTGTTTTTGCAATAGGAACTATTTTTACGATGCAACATTATGTCATTGCTAATCCTATTTAAAATGTTGAGACGGAAGCAAACATCCATGGAACTATGTATTATCCTATTATGTCTCTGAGTGCCTACTTTGCTGGCTTGCTTGGGCCTGCCCAGCACTGGCATTCAGCATTTGGAAGGTTTACCAGTTCTGCTCCATAGTAATAGACAGAGCGGGACATTTTTAGCTTGTGATATCAAAGTGCTTTCTGACCCTTTGCCTTTTCCTCTCTTGTCTCATTTCTGCTTTTGTCTCCATCCTTTGGCCTAACATAGCTTTGCTTACAAACTTGGATGGCGCCTTACTAAGGGGCTGCTTCCTCAAAGTGTGCACATATAATTCAGTAGCTGAGTTGGTTGTCTTATCATCCTGCCAGGTAGTAAATAAAGTTGTTTCCAGTTAACACATAGGTGAGTGTGGAAACTCTTGCTTGAATCTACCTTTGGTCTTTTAGTAGGATTCAGTCATTAGGGAATCAGTCAGGAGAGTCATTTAATCCAGAGAGACTATGACATGCTTATTAAACTTTTGCCATATTCTCTGTTTTATTTTCCTGCTGAAGTTTCCCTTCCTTTTAGGCATAGCAATTTCTGAAATGTGTCCCATTTCATTAAAGATCTGCATTCAAGGTCATTCTGATTTGGTCATGAGCAATATTGAACGAAGTAGAGCTATGCATTTTACAAAACCATTCCAGCTCAGTTAACTAGAAAATAAAAATAAAAATACATAGTCTTCCTCTTGCCTCTCTGTTCCAGAAACCAGATCTCATCTGGCAGTAGCTAAAGTGCTGAACTTGTAGGAAGTCTACAGCATTCCAAACTTACAGAGTTGGACACTTTATCACGCAGGATAGTTTTCATTGTAACAACACAATGTCTGCAGTATAGACAAAAGAGAATAGAATGTGCTGGTTTAAGGAATGTCCAGGGTACATAGCAATATATTATGATATTTATCTGTGAAGTCCCCAAGAGCGGAAAAAAATATGCTCTTAAATTTGCTCTTAAATCTGTAGTTAAAGAAGTTAGATTAGCTTCAACCAGAGCCCAGGGCCTTTTCAACACTGGCCCCAACTTGGTGGAATGCTCTGTCTCATGAGACCAGGGCCCTGCAGGATCTGATTTCTTTCCGCAGGGCTTGTAAGACAGAGTTGTTCCGCCTGGCCTTTGGCTTGGAGCCAATTTGATTCCCTCCCCCTCTTTCTTTTTCCTTCTCCTCCTGTGATGAGGCTGCATTTTAATATTTTAATGTTTCAATATTTTAATATTGTATTTTAATCTTGTTTTTTTTAGTTGTATTCATTCAATTTGTTTTTATTGTTGCTTGTTAGCCGCCCTGAGCCTAGCCTTGGCTGGGGAGGGTGGGGTATAAATAAAAATTATTATTATTATTATTATTATTATTATTAGTTGGGCTACAACTCCAGTAAGCTCCAGCTACCGTGACCAATGGTCAAGGGTGATGGTTGTTGTGGTATAAAACCTCTGAAGGGCATCAGGTTGGGGAAGGCTAGGCTATAACATCTAATTCTCAGGCTTCTGGTCCTTGCTGAAAACTGCTGCTTACTGTGATAGGGCCAGCTCACGCTGTGAAAATGTTCCCATTCAATGTGTTTTGTCTGTTGCCATATGTGTGCATATGATTGTGTGGGGAATGTAAACAAATACAGCTACAGGGATTTTTCCACTCACTGGTGCTTTTCTCCAGCTGCAGTGATTGGGAGGGAAAACTCATTGTTCGCTAGCTGTGCCTGTGTCTGCGCCCTGTCTGGTTCACTTTCCACATGGATAGCATTGCTTGGGCAACGGGTATTTTGGCTGGAGCTGGTTTTCAGTGGGAAGCCTCACCCAGGCCCCAAAAGCATTCACTGGCACAGTTTTTGCTCAAGCCCATAAGAAAAGTATCGCTGTGTTTTTCTTGGCTGTTTGATTTCTGGGGGAAATATATTTTAACCCAATTCATGTTGGCCATCATATTCTACTTGCTAGTTTTAGGAACACGGTGCTTTGTATTAGGTCTGCATTATGTATTACCTTTGTACCTTGGGCAAACTAAGATCTGTGCTGCACCTTATTGACCATTGCATTTAAAACACACACAACTCTGTGCTTCTTAAAACAGGCAGTCGGGAGGGAGTTGCTGCTCCATCTTATAGACTTTTTGGTATCCAGTGATCAGCATGATCCGGTCATTACAAAACTCCTTGACAGCACCCGAATACACATCCTGCCTTCAATGAACCCTGACGGATTTGAATCAGTAATCAATGCCAGCTGCGAGCCTCTTTTTGGCAGGTGAGAACAAAGCGAAAATTGTTATGGGGAGCACCTTAGGGTTTGCTTTCAATACATTTCAGAACCCCACATTACATTTGCCCAAAGGCCTTTACCTTCTGTTCCTGGTTGCAGGACCTCAAACTCCAAGTTGTCTTGAATCTGGGTCCTTCTAGGACGGGGGTGAGAAAACATTTCTTTATTTCTCCTTCTCCTCCTCCTTCTTCCCTGTTAAAAAAAATAAAACGATGGAAGAAAGAGAAAGAAAGAAGAGAAAAAATAGCATATACAAGGATATAATATAGTACACTAAATATACCTTATTGGCCCGAATATAAGCTGCACCCGAATATAAGCCACACCTTTAAAATTGGAGGGGGGAAAAGAAAAAGAGAAAAAATCTCCAAATATAAGCTGCCCCAGTCCTCGCTACTCCTGGCTACGTACTGGGGGGGGGGCATGCTACGTTGCCGGCGGCCTTTCCCCTTCCTTGCTCTCTCCCTTCCTAGCCTTGGAGAGGATGGGGAATGACATGCGGGGCAGGCACCGCTTTGCTGCGCTCCTGGCTGCACACCGCAAGGTTGCAAATATAAGCCTCACCTTAACTTTTCATGGTCGGAATTTGGGGAAAAAGTGAGGCTTCTATTCAGGCAAATATGGTAATAAGTTACCGTATTTTTGCACCATAACACTCACTTTTTTCCTCCTGAAAAGTAAGGGGAAATGTCTGTGCGTGTTATGGAGGGAATGCCTACGGGTGGCATGCCTACGGATTTTCCTCCTATAAAAACTATGTGCGTGTTATAGTCGGGTGCGTGTTACAGAGCGAAAAATACGGTACATTTCCATACATTATTCAGCTTTTAAAGGACATCTGCAGGCAGCCCTGTATCAGGAAGTTTTTAATGTTTGATGTTTTATTATGTTTTTATAATAATAATTTATTATTTATACCCCGCCCATCTGGCTGGGTCCCCCCAGCCACTCTGGGCGGCTTCCAACAAAACTCTAAAATACAGTAACCTATTAAACAGATGTCCTTTAAAAGCTTCCCTAAACAGGGCTGCCTTTAGATGTCTTCTAAAAGTTTGGTAGTTATTTTTCCCTTTGACATCTGGTGGGAGGGCGTTCCACAGGGCGGGCGCCACTACCAAGAAGGCCCTCTGCCTGGTTCCCTGTAACTTGGCTTCTCACAGCGAGGGAACCGCCAGAAGGCCCCCAGCGCTGGACGTCAGTCTCTGGGCAGAATGTTGTTTTTATTTGTGTTGGAAACCACCCAGGGTGGCTGAGGCAACCCAGCCAGATGGGTGTGGTATAAATAATAAAATTTGTTGTTAGGCTGCAATTTTCATATCTTCAGGTGCTCTAGTGGCATGGGTGCTACAAACGCTGCCATGCACTACAGGGGTGTTTGAGTAGCACCTAGGGGTGGTTGTTTAATTCAGCCTCTGCTTACTCAACCACCTTTCCCAATCCTTGAAAAGTATGGCTAGAGTTTATAGCTGTTTTAGTTTCTGTATCAGCAGTTCATTCATTCTTTCAACTGGACCAGATGCTTGAGGATAATGAGGACTATGAGGTACCCATTGGATATTCCATTCATTAGCCTACCTGTTAAGCGAGGCCAATAATTGATTAATTAATCCTGCAACTGTACTATTGCTGGTGGTCACTCAGCTTTCAGCTGACCCACATCCTGCTGATATTTATTCCTGGAGCACAAACAGTATATCAAGACAACAAAGCAAGCAAACAGACAAAAAAAACCCTCTGACAGCGTGTTCCAGTAAACAAAAAGGAAGAATTGGGCAAACAATTAACCTACCTCCTTGAAATACAAGATTCTTCTGCAGTAGGCTTCCAGTACACAAGGGTGGGGAGATCTTTCAGCCTGAAGGCCATGTATCCTGGTGAAAGAGACCAGAGGCAAAAACAGGCAGAACAACATATGAAATGTTTACCTTTGTACAGTAGGCTAGTCTACATCTATCCTCCATTTAGGCAAGCAAAAGGCATTAGTAGGATTCAAAGATACAAAAAGTTTGAGAACCCCTGCCATAGACAGCTTAAAACCATGAATAGCCAACAGTATTCTAGGGCCCTACATAAAGAGGCCCTAAACAGACAGATTGCAACCAAACATTTGCATCCTAAACTCACTCATTTGAAAGTATGTTCTAGATGACAGCCTAATATATATATTTTTATCCCTCTTAAGATTCAATGCTAATAATAAAGATCTGAACAGGAACTTCCCGGACGCCTTTATCCTAAATACTCATGACATCCAGCCAGAGACTGAAGCTATAATGAACTGGTTAAAGAATGAAACGTTTGTCCTCTCTGCTAATCTGCATGGCGGATCACTGGTCGCAAGTTACCCTTTCGATAATGGCAATTCAGGTAAGCTATTGCTTGAGCATAGGGTCACTAACTCTATAGGCAACCCATAGCTGATGTTTCACGATACACAGGCAAAGGCAGGTCTTCAGTTCTGTCTATAATACAAAGTATTTGAATCATTTGATCTCAGTCATATAGACCTGTTTTGAACTCCCATCAGCCGCAGCCAGCATAGCCAATAGTCTGGGTTGATTGTTGTTGCTGTTGTTTAGTTGTTTAGTCGTGTCCGACTCTTCGTGTCCCCATGGACCAGAGCATGCCAGGCACTCCTGTCTTCCACTGCCTCCCGCAGTTCGGTCAGATAACTCAGAGAAGCTATGAACTATGCCGAGCAGGGTTGATTATATATTCAAAACAGGAATTCATAACATGGAGTGTACATCATAGCACTGGCCAACACTCCCACAGACATTCAGCCAAATTCAGCCAAGCCACAACAGGGCACATTTACAGTGGTACTTGCTTTCCAGCGGTTTTCAACCTGTGGGTCCCCAGATGTTATTGGCTACAACTCCCATCATCCCTGAGCTCTGGCCTTGCTAACTAGGGGTAATGGGAGTTGTAGTTCAACAACATCTGGGGACACACAGGTTGAGAAAGGCTGCTTTACACTGCCTTTGATCTAGTCTAGAGGGAATTGTGCCAGTAATGTAAGTTTGAAAATGTGGCAAGCTATACGTGCGACAAGGGACACGGGTGGTGCTGTGGGTTAAACCACAGAGCCTAGGACTTGTCGATCAGAAGGTCGGCGGTTCGAATCCCCGTGGGGGTGAGCTCCTGTTGCTCGCTCCCTGCTCCTGCCAACCTAGCAGTTTGAAAGCACGTCAAAGTGCTAGTAGATAAATAGGTACTGCTCCGGTGGGAAGGTAAATGGTGTTTCCGTGCACTGCTCTGGTTAACCAGAAGCTGCTTAGTCGTGCTGGCCACATGACCCAGAAGCTGTACACCGGCTTCCTCAGCCAATAAAGCGAGATGAGCGCCACAACCCCAGAGTCGGTCACGACCGGACCTAACGGTCAGGGGTCCCTTTACCTTTACCTTTATACATGCGACAAATAGTGGTGGGAGTGGCCCGTCCAGCTTTGCCACCTGAGATGTCGTGGAACTCACCAGAAACCACCACCATCTTCTCACTTCTCTGGCAGCGGGCAGAGCACACTGTGGGATTCCCCCACTTGAGGCAGCTGCCTCAGTTTGCCTCATGGGTGAGCCAGCCCACATTTTTTAGCAATCCTTGTACTGGGAAGGATTTCTAGCGGTAGCCAGAAATGTGCCTATGCTTGTATGATACAAACTATACTTATTAGTTGTGATATGTGTGTGCAGAAACCCAGGTAAACGCAATCTACACTGTAACCAAATTTCCACTGTGGTTACTTTCTTTCCACAGTTACTGTTAATTTTCTGGATGAGAGCCGAACTGTGGATAATGATGTTTTCATGCACCTGGCGAGAACATACTCAGAGAAACATGCCACGATGCATAAAGGGAATGCGTGTAACTCTGTAGAATACTTCCCAGGCGGCATTACAAATGGATATCAGTGGTACATGCTTCAAGGTAAGAAATTCCCCCGTTGTTCCCTAAGCGCTCTCCTCCTTTTTTTGTATATTCTACACTGCGTACACAGGTATAAAAACAAACGAAGCAATTTAAAACAGTAAAAATCCACAAAGCAATACAGTGGTACTTCATGTTACATACGCTTCAGGTTACACACTCCGCTAACCCAGAAATAGTGCTTCAGGTTAAGAACTTTGCTTCAGGATAAGAACAGAAATCATGCTGCGGCACAGCAGCAGCAGCAGCGGGAGGCCCCATTAGCTAAAGTGGTGCTTCAGGTTAAGAACAGTTTCAGGTTAAGTACAGACCTCCGGAGCGAATTAAGTACTTAACCCGAGGTACCACTGTACAAAAATACTGCAGCGACCCAGTGCAAAGCAGTACATAATATATTGCAATCAAAGACAGTGAACACCTGCAAGATCAGTAGGCCATGGTGGGGAGACAGGATCCAACTGACAAGCCAAATCCTGAGCTCTTCCACTCCCCTTTCCCAGCCATTTTGACTGGCTTGTTGGACCACCCACTCGTCATTATCATGGTGTCAGGTGGTCCAACAGAGCTTGCTGAAAGCACTGCTTAACCAATGGGAGCTTAGTGCAAGCCCTGTTTTGGGCAGAGATTGGCTACACTATGGAGTTCCCAACTGGGAACTTGGTAGTGCAGCTGATTCCTGTGGGGGCCTGCTGTCAGTGCGTACAAGGCCTTGCTTGCCAAGGAGGAATCAGGAGCACATTTAAGACACATTTCCTTACCTGCCCCACATGTAATCTCCGGTTAGGCCCTCTGCCAGACCCTATTTTGCCCATGAGCGGGGGATTCCCCACTACTTTTTTGGGACTAATTTCCTGGCAAAAATTCAGAACTTTCGAAGTTCTTCAGTCTTAAGCTAGTGATGGGTGGGTGGGTGAAGTGAGATGAGGTGCCAAGTGATATTTGCATTCCAAAGTGGGTGCCCAACACACTTAGAGGCATTGGAAGTCTCTGCTTGTATTGGTGTGTGTGTGTGTGTGTGTGTGTGTGTGTGTGTGTGTGAAAGAGAGAGAGAGAGAGAGAGAGAGAGAGAGAGAGAGAGAGTGTGACTTGGGGGTGTGGAGAATAAATTTTATGAGGATTGTGCATAAATTGGATAACCCAGGAAAATAATCCTACATTGTAGTTGGTTGCCCCTCAACCAGAGGGAAAAAAAATGTCCTACCTATATACCTTTTGCAGTCTTCTTGTTGGAAAAGTGAGCAGAAAAGTGTTTCCTTTTTACTTCATTGACATGAGCTTTTAAGCTGCATGCAGCTGTGTAGTGGGAGTAGGAGACCCAAGAAAAAGTGGGGACAGCCTAGTGCCGGTGTAGTAGTAGTAATAGTAGTAGTAATAAGAATAATTTTATTATTTATACCCCGCCCATTGGGCTGGGCTTCCCTAGCCACTCTGGGCGGCTTCCAACCAAATATTGAAATACAGTAATAATAATGGCTTAAGACAATGGTTTTCAACCCGTGTGCCGTGGCACCGTGGGTGCCTTGAATGATGCTCAGGGATGCTGCAGGCAATACTGGCCTCCGTCCCTTTCCTTCCCTCCTTCCTCGGATGCCGTCTCACGTTTCTGCCTCCCAAAGGCTTGCACAACTGTTTGTTGCAGCAGCCCTGGCTATGAGCTCCCCAGGCAAATGGTGCCTCTGGGGCCGGTCAGGGGGTGCTTACCAGGCAACTGTGGGGCAGTATGAGGAGGCACCTCTCTTTGGGGTGAGGGGTGGGCAGCTCAGAGACCAGGGGTGGCAGCTGGGGCTGCATGGAGGACCCCCAAGGAGAGGGGAGAGGAGGCTGAGGGAACACTCCACAAGGGGTGGTGTTTGAAAAATGGTGAGAGGCCGCCAGCTCTGCAGGCAAGGGGTGACGTTACTGGGTTCCTGAGCCCCACAGGGGTGCCGCAGAAAGAATGTAGCTGCGTCAAGGGAGCTGTGGACTCAAAAATGTTGAAAACCTCTGACTTAAGAGAAAACTGTCCATGCCTAGTCATTTGCCATTGGCAGATTCTACAGGACAGTCTAGGGAGGAAGAAGCAATGGGCAGCGGTAGCAGATCAACAAGCTGAAGTGACAGTGGCGGCGGCTGGAACACTGCTGACTTTTCTGCTGACCAGCTGTTTACTGCTCACATGCCAAGCCAGCTTCCTGGGGACATTTGAACCAAGGCTGACGAGTTGAGGCACCTGGCAAAGGAGTTTAGGAGAGTATTTAAAATGCTAACTTTTTCTTAATGGCATTTAAACTATGCATTTAAATATATACTTTAGGTGGGATGCAGGATTATAGCTACGTCTGGGGACAGTGCTTTGACATCACTCTGGAAGTATCGTGTTGTAAATTTCCACGAAAAGATGAGCTTCCATCCTTCTGGAATGACAATAGAAATGCTTTGATCGAATACATTAAACAAGTTCATCTAGGTAAGATGGCTCTACTTGGTTTTCTTTTGTCATAGCTAATATTCTGGTTTGCATGTGTTGTAAACAAAATCTGCCCTTATGCCCTTATGGGGTACACAAGAGCCCTTATAGAGTCCTTTGTAGGTTCTCCATTGGTAGGAGAAAAAAACAGAGGCCAACCAGAGAATATTGAGAAGCAAAGCAGCTAGTAAGCCTGATCTTTATTAAACTGCTGCAACAGGGTGCTCCCCCCCCCCCACAGGAGAGAGGAGGAGGACCACAAACTATGTGTGCTTGCCCTTATAAAGCCATTTTGAAATTCCCTGTCCTGGAGCTCAAGACCACCCCACCATACATCATACATACATCACAGAAGGGGTGTAACCCAAGACCACCCCCCACAAACATCATACCTGCATCACAGAAATGGCGGTCTACAACAGAAATTTGAATGTTGTTTTTCCTGTCTGCCAGGTTATCTGATAATACCTTATCTGATTGCCTTTCCTGGTAGTCTGGCCATTCCTTTGAGATGGTAATCACCCAATTCCTGGGACAATGGGAAGGTTCCCTCACCCCCTCCCTCCTTGCAGAGAAACATTTGGTCAGTTTGGGAGTCAAAATGGTTTCAGGACTGTCTTCCTATGCTGCTTCAGACATGTGGTTTATATATTTATGTACAAGTTTGCTTGGTACATTTATGAACATTTATTTTATATATATAAGACCTTAAAAAATTTATTGCACATGTTGTGGAATAAGTTCCTTAAAGAGCAAAGAAGAAAACATCTCTGATAAATATTGTTTACTGTAATAGTTTTTACAGATCTGCATGCAAGCACTTTAGTGCTTTAATTAGTATAGTAATTGCTTAGGAAGGGGGCTAAAAGTAAAGGATTTCTGATAATGTGTTGCCAGAAAGCGACCGAAAAGGTTTCAGTTCTGTTTCAGAGAACAAAGCAATTTTACCCAGTGAAAACAGTATGAGGATTGGTAGTGTTCAAGGAAGAGAGGAAGGAGTCAGTGACACTGCCCATCAACTAGGGGACAGATGGGGAACCTGTGGCCCTCTGAATATAGTTGGGCTACAGCTCAAGTACTGAGCTAGTTGGGCTAATGGGAAACAGACAGCGACCGAAGTGAAAACAGATCAAACTGATGTGTACCAGGATTTGCAAAATCGAATTGAAACACAGCTGTTTTTTCAAAGCATGTTATGTGTACATACCTTTAGTGTTACAGAAGAGTACACTCCAGTGGCAATGTTCACGCATGACCCCTATTTACATGAGCAGGAAGCCATGTTTGTATGCTATGTAGTGAAGCAACACTGCCCTCCCATGGATTGCCAGGGGCAAAACTTTTAAGCAGGCTAATACATCAAGTTCACTTCCAGACATGGCCTGTTCATTGAGCATTGAGTTCTGATTCGTTTTCAGAGGCAGTCATATGCACTCACATCAAGCATTTCCCCGTCACTCTCCTTATTTAATTTTTACGAATTGTTTTGTTATGCAGATCCAGTTTAATTGTCCAACTTGGGTTTGCCACTGTGTGGTTGAATCCCACCCACAAAAGAGCAACAGTCTGGAATCAGCTTAATTCTGCTAATCCTAATATTCAGAATAAGGTTCTCCCCTCCTACAAAAACAAGTTTCTTCAAGTTCCCTTAATTTAAAACTAGGTTTTCTCTTCTGGCAGTGGTGGCTAACTTCAGGAAGTTTATTAGCATTATTGCAATTTAAAAACATACAGATCACCATATTTTCTTCTTTAACGTACAAAACATACACAAATTCTGTTCATTCATCTATCTAATCTCATTTCACTAATAGTCGACTTCCTCCTACCCCTATTACAGCTTCTTCATTTCTTTTTATTTCCTTATTTTTGTATTGCATTCTAACATGCTTTCATCCTTTTCCTTATAAATTATATTCCTCTTATTTTTTCTAATTCCATTTTGTAAAAACAAATCTATACACATCCAAATATTGCTTTGAGAACCATATTTACACAGATAATTTTTAAAACAATCCCATTTTTTGATTTTTGTATTCGAGTGGTTTCTTACTACCTCTATCAATTTGGCCAGCCCCACATATTAATATAATTTCATTTGCCACTCTTCTTTCATTGGCACCCGTTCTCCTTTCCAGTATTTGGCAACTCGAACTCTAGCCGCTGTGGTTGTGTCCAGAAACACTCTTTTGGGGTTTTTTAAGATATTTATAGTCATGATGCCCAGTAAGAAGGCCTCTGGCTTTTTAATAAATGTTTGTTTGAGCATTTTATTTACCTCTTTATAGACTATGTTCCAATTTTTTAAAATTTGGGGACAGGTCCACCGCATGTGGAATAAGGTTCCTTCTTCTTGTTTACATCTCCAACATGTGTCTGTGTTGTTTTTATATATTTTAACCAATTCGAATGGAGTTATATACCACCGGTATATCATCTTCATAAAATTTTCTTTTATTAAATAACAGACCATGAAATTTAAGTCTGTTTTCCATAGTCTTTCCCAATTTTCCATTAATATTGGATAGCCAAAGCCTTGTGCCCATTTCACCATAACCTCCTACACTTCTTCATCTTTAAGTTGCCAACCTAATAATAATCTATGTTTTTGATAATATTTTCCTATTGTTTATTAATACTTCTTTCTCCAATTTTGATATGTTTCTCAAATCCATTTTCTTGTCTGATTTGAAGATTTCCTTCAATTGATAATACTGTTGCCAAGCCAATCCTACTTCAAGAAGTTTTTTGTTTTGTTATTACATAACATTTTTTTTTTACGGTTCCTGTGTTTTCTACTTTGATGCAAAGTTTTTCGTGCCCCTTCCATTTGTACATTAAAAAAGAGACCATATCCACATTGATATGCTCTCTGCAGGGGATTGATTGTGGATCAACACAACCCTTGGCCCATAAAAGGTTAATTGCCCTTATGCTATTGTGTTGTCTGTACATTTCCCCCATACTTTGAATTTACAGATTTAATAAATTGGATAGTCAAGCTTTTTTCCTAACAAACAAACAAACAAACAAATTCTATCCAGTACAGTGGTACCTCGGGTTAAGTATTTAATTCATTCCGGAGGTCTGTACTTAACCTGAAACTGTTCTTAACCTGAAGCACTACTTTAGCTAATGGGGCCTCCTGCTGCAGCTGTGCTGCCGGAGCACGATTTCTGTTGTCATCCTGAAGCAAAGTTCTTAACCTGAAGCACTATTTCTGGGTTAGCGGAGTCTGTAACCTGAAGCGTATGTAACCTGAAGCGTATGTAACCCGAGGTACCACTGTACAAGCAGTAGATAGTTCTTCCACTTCAGTGCTCCATACATGCATTGCCATGGCTTTTGTCCAGAACTTCCGTGGAATTGTGGAGGCATGTGCTAGTCTTGTTCTAAACTTCTAAGGAAGAATAGTGATTTTGCCTCCACCCCTCAAGAGAAGTGTTTTGGTTCTCTGTGAATATGTTGAGGAGGGGCAAGTTTTTCCCATTTATCTACACAAATTCACCATATCCATTATTATCCTTAAAGTAACTAAAGGTAAATTTCCTTCCCCAATAAAAATCAAAACACCAGCCAAACATTTCTTCTTTTGGGGAATGTGCATACAATACCTTAGCAAGTGTTTAAACATGTTACTATAGAATGCATTCTGTGACAAAGGGCTGTTACTAGATTGCAAGTGGCTGTGCCATTTGCTCCTGTTGCTGTACTTCCTTGGCAGAAAACTTTTCTAGTTACATGCCAAAAACGAAAAGAAATGGCTTCTTCCTCTTTTGACTTCTTGCCATAGGTGTAAAAGGTCGTGTTTTGGATAAGAATGATGAACCTGTTCCAGGTGTGATAGTAGAAGCTGTCGGAAGGAGACACATATGTCCTTACAGAACCAACAAAAATGGAGAATATTATCTTCTCCTCCTGCCTGGCACCTACACACTTAATGTAAGTCATCTTGTCTTAGACCTGCAAGCTGCTGTTCTGGTAAACATGGCCAGAATCCCTAGACATTTATGCATGCAGGTTCTGTGCTCTTGTGGAGGGTGGGCTAGTTTTTCCTTCTGGTGCTAGTCCCCTTACACCTCATATGGGGACCAGGGCCTTAGGAGAGAAAGGGAACTGAAAACTCCTATGCAGCATTTTAGATCCCCAGAATGTGCAATTTAAGATAGAGTAGGACTGCTGTGCTGATATGGCATCACATACTTCTCTGCAATGTGGCCATGGAATTCTAGGCTCCATGAAGGATTCAGCAAACACATGTCTAAAGGTCAATTTATGAATTAAAAAGATAATGCCATTTTTCCAAACGCTTACCCTAGTGTTTAAAGTAGTGACTAACTTACACTGAGGTCCTTTCCACACTTATATTAGGAGGGAAGAAATTTATATATATTCAGATTCCACTGTGTAATTAAAATGGTCTACATATTGACAAACTGCAAACATTTTTTCCTGTCTTTATTGGTCTTTAGGCAACCGCACCTGGCTCTAGCTCATTGCTACAGGAACTGCATATACCAGACGGCAGAGCACAGTTCAGTGCCCTCACGTATGACTTTGTTGTCCCCCATTTACAGACCAGACCCGAGCCTGCTTCATGCCCCACAGACCCCCTTTATTCTTCAGAGTATGATAAAAACCAATCTGCCACACTGAAGCCTGCTATTACCTCCTTGGTTTTAGTTAATATCTTTTATGCAGTGTTGAGATGAAACTTTTATGTGCATATATTCATTCAAATGGACTGGACAATCTTCTCTTGACAATCAAAAATGGGTTATTTCAGTGTAATGTAATAAAGTACTGTATTACATAAAGTATACGTTTCTTAAAGAGAGAACAACTAAATGCTTTGTGCTTGCACAAAAATATGCAACGGAATTCGATTATTACAATTCACTATCCAGCAATTATGCTAATTTTTTATTTATGAACCACTTGGTTTCAATGTTTGATTCTACCAGAGGACTAAGCTACCTTCTTTTTCCAATTAGCACCTCATAAAAATGCATGAAGGCCTCCTAATGAGGATACCAAATTAGTACCATGAGGTTGCAATCCTAAACACAAGGGGGAGGGGCCCTACTGGACATTACAAGACTAACTTCTGAGTACAGCTGGGTGGACTCTGTGTTTGGTTATAATTACAACAAACTTCCATGCACGTTTATTCTGCCGTTACTAAAGCAGCATAGGGGGTACCAGTGGCCCCTCCAGGTGTCAACTTCCTTCAGCTCAAGCCAGTACTCAGGTATGAACAGGGTATCAATTTTCAGCAATTTACTAAAAAGATACAATACTGGTATTCAGTGCCATTGTTATGGTAGCCAAAGTTGGAGAAATCTCATGTGCAAAACCTTTGCAATAGTGTTTTAGATGCCCTCCTGATGATACAGAAACAGGTGGTTGGGAGAGATCACGACCCGTTCCTGCCCCTATACAAGAGGACACAGTGCATAAAAATAAGGAACCAAAATAAGCAATCTGCTATGCTCAAGTCCTGCTTGGCCGCCATGGGAACAAAATGCTGACCAGATGGGACCTTTGGTGTGATCCAGCAGACTCACGTCCTTAACATAAAATACAAAATGTTTTGATCGCATGATTTAAATACAGAAGGTAACAAGCCAGTTAGAGAAAGCAAACTAGTGAGATTTACTGAAAACTGGGGATTTGTTAAATTCAAATTTTGTACATTTATTGCACTGAATTTCAATATTTTACGTTTTGTTCAAATGAACTAAACACATTACAATGGCAAAAATGGAATGTTAAGTCTCTTGCCAACGAGGCTAAGGATATACATGTAAAAATCATTTGAGGATGAAAACAAAATTTGATTTCAGTTTAACAGACTTTTAAACCTTTACCAGAGAAATGCAGATATGGTGGCTATGATTCAAATAACCCCTTTAAACACACTTTCATTGGATTTTGCAGACTAGCTATTATTTTCCATCATCCAGGGAATACTGATTTCCCCCATTAACACTTCCTAATGGTCTTCGTTGCAGTCCTGGTAAAAGCGTGTAGGCTTCCAGAAAGGGTAACTGGAGATTTAGTGCTGGAGATCTGTCAGCTCTTCATTCAAAATGCTGCTCTCTACCTAGCCCCAGAGCAAATTTATTCCTCCTGCCTGAACCATGTATGTGTGAACACTGACATTAACACTAACAAAGCTGCACTGGCACAACCTGCCACCCCAAACTGCAAATGACTGCACAGTCTTCAAATACACAAATGGAGGCAAAAACTGTGGGCTGTAGCACGTATGAAGAAGATAAAGCAAATAAAAGGGGGAATGCAACTAGGTTAATTTGTATTCTTGAAAACTTAAGTAAAATATTTATTTAAAAAAGGGAGACTAACCAGGCTTCCATCTACCTTGGATTCAAACCATGCTTGAGGGACATAAATGTTGTTTCTGCTAATAACCAGTTACAGTGCAATGGATTCCAGAGAGGAGGTGAAAGAAATACCCACAATCCCACAGCTTGCTTCTGATCCCTTAACCAGAGTTAAAAGATTATCAGTCTCTGCACAGAGTTTGCCCTACAGCCTTTTGACTAAAATCACTTTTCTGTAAATGCAAGATGTATCTAGTCTTCAAGCATGGTTGAAAACAATGGAAGCTAGTACACTTTTTAAAAAATGCTGCAATTTCAATCTCTTTTCTGAATAAAGAATGCTATTTTTAGACACAGAAGATTTGGACTGGAAGATAAGACTAAAAAGATCTCACCACAAACACTAAATCTGTTCATTTGTTGCCATGCTTCCATACATCACTTTGCTTGGGCTAACTGTTTGCTACTGGGGCTAAAAAGGAGGTTGTGAACATTACAATTAAACGCATCGGCTTCAGCACAATGTTGTCTCTTGTAGGAAAATCCTGTGAAGAAGGTATAAAAACTTTTGTAAACTTTCAATATTTTTTGTACAAAATTTTATTTTAGGGCTGTAGGGTTTCTTGAAGCAATTCTGCTTGTATCTCAGTTAGCAAAAATAAGTTAGCAGGATCATCTCAATTGGCTGCCTGCAGACCAAACAAGGCTTGTTCCGCTTCTTTAGCTTTTTTGCACATGTGAAACATGACAGGAGGTGTCCCGTCCTTCCGTGAACTATGCAACCATTTTTGGGCCGAGTTTGGCATATGACACAGGGCTCCACACCAGAAAGGGGTAAAACTAAATCAGTGCTTTCTTCTTTGTCTTCAGCCTCTTCCTTCTCAGGTTCTTTATAGTCTTCTTGGCTTCCACAAAGCATACTGCTAGATGTAGATGGCTGAGAATAGTCCTCACTTTTCTGAGAGTCAGAGCTCTGTTCTGAGTCATCCTCCACTTCATCTTCAGGTGTTTTCCCTTTCTTACAGTCAGGAACATCAAAGCCCTCCTCGGGATCCAGTGGTGTGTCATCTTCAATTTTGCCCTCTACAGACTTTTCCGTCTTCTTCTCAGGAAGCCAGTCTTCCTGAAGAGCCCAGCATTTTGGGCAATGGCGTGGAAGAGGCGGGTTCATTTTATTGCACTTGGAGCACTTCCAATAATCCTGTAGTCAATTAGACATGAAACAGTTAAGCTACCATTTACCAAAATAAAAAAAAGCAAAGATCAACCATTTTTCTCCTCTGCACAGTCAAAAAACATTGGTGATATCACCAGATTAAGACATACTGAAATCAGTGGGCTTAGGTCCACTGATTTTAGCGGCTCTATTTCAAGTATTACGAATACCGGATATCATATGCAGATATTACTACACCCACAAGGGGAGGAGGAAGGATGCTCAAGATAGGAAGCATGGGCTGCAATCCCACTAGCCTTCAGCATCATATAAATATTAATTGTGCAGACTGTGGGCTAGCAGGTCTATCAATTTATGTTGCTCAACAGAGGAACAGTTGCACTAGCAGAAAATTGTTTTGCAAGATGTGCAACAAAGTTACCAGCAACTTGCTTATAGTTTTGTGCAACAACGTTCCATTGGTGCAAACCATTTCACCAGTGCTATACTGTACTGCCAAGCAACTTAGTGCTACAGTCAAATCTCAGCTCCTAAATGCCAAAAAAATGGAAGTAAATGCTCCGGTCTTCAAATGTTTTTTGGAAGCCAAACGTCCAACGTGGCTTTCGCTTGAGAGCAGGAAGCTCCTGCAACCAATCGGAAGCCGCGCCTTGGTTGTTGAACATTTCGGAAGTCAAACGGGCTTCTGGAACAGATTACATTCGACAACAGAGGTTTGACTGTAGTACATTGCATAAAACCCTTTGTCTAGCTGGCATCTACTAGGGAAAAGTTGCATGACTAGTTGGCTCTTGTGCATTGCCTGGTCAAATCTGACCTATCTCATTGGTATGACACCCATAAATTATAAGAGATCAACAGTCTATTCCTACTGTCCAACACACCCAGTATTCCTAATGTTAGCTGCTTTTGATCTGTTATTTTAATGTTATTTGCTTTGGACATACCCATTTTCCAGCATAGCCTACCCACTAAAGCAACCTTTCCCAACCTTGCAGTCCAAAACATCTGGAATGCACAACTCCTATCAGCCTCAGCCAGCGTGGTCATGCGGTCTGTGGCTAATTGGAATTGTAGTCAAACATTCAGAGGGCGCCAGGTTGGGGAATGTTGCTCTAGCATATACAAAAACATCTAATTTAAAAAGCTGCAATTTACTCTAAATGAAGACATTACTTACACCTGGTGAAATTTCAGGATCATCATCAAATGAATCCACATCACTGTCTTCAGTCTGATATATAGTTACCTCATACATCTGATAGAAGAAAATGTTTAGATTCCAATTACACAAATATGCAAGGCGTCAGAACTCCAAAGAGACAAATTGTACTGGTGTAAACGTTGTATTTCTCTTCCATGAATTACTGAGGTATGATGCAACTGGTTCCAACACTGCAAAAGATCACTGTGGTCCTCTCTACCATTAAAATCAATTGACTCATGAATGGCTTCAATATGTATTGGGACTGTACTCATTTGATTCCAATTATACTTGAAGGTTGTGTTAAATGGAATCTGCTAGACAATACTATATCAAAAGGACAACTGCCAGACAATCTGCCAAACAATACTATATCAACAGGACAACATAATTTACCCTGTTGAGAAATTATGCAACTTTTTTTTTTTTTGCAAAAACAAGTAACTGTAAAAACTGCAGAGGGGAAAGAAGAGGATGGTATGAAAAATTGTCAGAAAGCTTAACAAAGACTTCAAGTCAGTCTCTATAATCATCATCTTTTTTAAACTATTTGTCAGATAACTATTTGTGCTTCCCAGAAACTTTTAGGATCTATAACAGTGGGGGGGGGGGGCTTACAAGAAAACCCATAAAGCATATTTGGAGAAGGTCCACAGGACAGTGGCAGACAGAGCACATATTTTGATTCAATTCCAGTTAAATGGATGTCATTGGAAAGGCTTTGGTCTAAGATGCGAGTGGCTGCCAGTCTGAGTCAAGTGTTCATAGATTTTCTTCACTACCATTCCAATTAACTTTAATTCTCCTACCTCATCATCGTCTTCTGTAAGCTCAGATTCTTCTTCATTGATACTGTAGTTTTCTGAACAGATAGATTCAACCTCAAACTCAACACTGAATTGATCTGAAACAGAATCCTCATCCAGCCAGTCCGCTGTTTCACTTAAGCTGTCATGATCCTGGAAGGGGTAATAATGTCCTTTTAGTCAAGTTTGTAACTAGAACTAACAGTAATGAAATTAATGGCTTTGAATTCCATAGATAGCCACCTATTTCTGTAAAATACATTGTTGAAATAATCATGGAAATAAGGGAAGAGCTGCTTGAAGAAACAGAAATAAACCTGTGTCAGTATGGGGAGACTAATCAATTGCAGCAAAATTCTGTGTAACTTGTTTTTATTTTCCAACCTGACTAGTTTGTTACCAGTCAGAGATGAATGAGCTGAGGCAGAATTCTAGTGAAAGCAAAGCTGATCGTTTATTATCTGTTGCAACAGTCTTTCTCTTCCCGTTCCCCCACCCCTAGTCAGGAGGTGAAGGACCCAGAACAAGGAAAAACCCATCTTTTTAAAGGTTTGCATTTTTGGCATGGAGGAGGACACCCTCTTCTGCAAGTGTCAGGGTCACCTGGGATAAGTGTCATGGTTACATCACATACTAGGTGGAGTCAGGCAGACCGGGGTGTCAAATGCCTGAAGATGCACAAAGTTCCAGACAGAGTTTTCAAAAAGTATTGACACTGAAAATAGAGCTTGGGGTAGTCAACATGGTAAGAGGATCCGGCAGGATCTGGAGATTGATTTTATGTAGAGTACCTGAGCAAACAGGGCAACCTTCTAGGGCAGGGGTCTGCAACCTTTAAGACAAAAAGAGCCACTTGGACCCGTTTCCAAAGAAAAAAAAACTGGGAGCCACAAAACTCGTCATTATAACAATAACTTTTTTGTCACTTTTTTATTATTTCTTTGTTTGACCCCTCAGAATTACTCCTCCTCATAGAAATAAATGTTAAATTAACAAGTTACCTTTTGTGTGTGTGTGTTCTTCACTCCCCTTCAAAACAGTGACCAGCGTACATGCCCCCTTTCAATGCAGTGACCAGCATACATGCCCCTTACAATGTAGCGGGCGGGCAAGTGACGTCGGAACGGTGCGTGACTAACGCACGCACCGCCCCCATGCGACGTCACAGCCAGTACAGCGCCCACCACAGTGGGGAGTGTCGGGGCGCACAATGCGCCTCCTCCCCTCACTAGTATCCAGAGCTGCGGGTTGCCGACCCCTGTTCTAGGGTGACTAACACGTTGCAGATTCTGGGAGCTTCCCTGATGGGCATCCTGCCAACATGACCCTAGGCTTCGGGGATTATGGAAGACCCAAAGATTCTCACAATGCAATATAATATACACACACACTATAGGCTCAAGAATAATACATTTACAAGTGATCTTATACCTAGTTTCCATATAGAAATTCAGGTTTTCCTTGTTTAAGCAGGCTAGAGTGAAAGTATCTGGCTTAAATGTTGAAGAAAGGTGAGGGCATGTGTGGGGTGGTACTTTGAGTCGATGTAAGGATATACTTATTTCATGTGCATCCTGGAGACGTGGCAGGGCACACAGCGATGAATAGAGAGGGGAAAAGGGGGATATGCAATGGGCATTTTTCTGGTAACAATCCTCCCTTTGGGAGCATGGTAAGCTTTTCCTATGATGGGATACATATCACTGCATATTAGTAGCTGTCCAAATATGAATAGATTCTGATAACCAAAAATATGTACCACCAGGTTAAATGTTTTGCTGCAATGACAATCTCCAGAAAAAAAACATTATCAATGGGGTTTGAGAAAGAGAGAGCAAACAGGGGTATGGGCCGCTGCACTGAAGAGATGAAACTGGAACAGTGGTTTACATGAACAGGCTGACACAGTGGGACATTATGAGTTATGTGTCTCAATTCACCCAGGCAGGTACGAAGTGATTTTAAGCTTTCAAGTTAGATCCTTATATTTGCTTTGACTAGGGTACTATACATTTCTGAAAACACTTAGCAGTAACAATAGTAGTGGTGAAACACATGTCATCCTAAAATGTCACTTAGAGCTCATTCTGTTTTAACAGCTCCCACCTAAGTATTCAAACACTAATTTCGCTACATAATTGGAAGAAGGTCATCCATATGGGAAAAGTTCAAACTTTAATAGTCAGCAATTCAGAGAAACTATCTCTTTTCTGATGCTGTTATTTCTGTTCAGCAGAATTTGGTTTCATCGTTGAAAATAGTCATAACCATTACCAAATGGAAAAGATTCAGGCTATGACCTGAACAAAACATATTGGGCGTGGGTGCAAATAGTTTTCAGTAGTTGTTTAAGTATTCTAGACAGCTTAGCACATAAAAAACCCATTAATGGACCTTACTGTTTCTGACTACATGAGATGACTGAATGCTTCCTGTATTTTATTTTATTTTGCTTTTTTTTGGGGGGGGGGAAGAATAGCGAATTGCAGAGAAGGGTAGCCTAGAGAACTTCTCTCTGGCATACTACATTCTGTATACACGGGGACAATTCTACAGTACACTGGAAGGGCAGGTGAAAAAGAGGGCAGGGTTCCAGCTTGTTTAACAGCTGTGCAGAACAGGCAATTTCAGCAGGTAATTTGCATGACAAGCTATAACTTCTGAATTTCACTCTTCCACACAACTATGAAAAGTGCAGGAGCACTGTCCTCTATTTCATCTGGTGATACAATTTTAAGACACAATGAGAACCTAAAAAAAACGGGAGAGACTTAAAGAAAATAGTTTCCTCATGAAAGTCCATTACTACTTACCGGACTTGATGAAGAGCCTGTGGAACTGCTGATGTTGCTAAGATCACAAGGTAAACCGCTTACTACACACCATGAAAGACTTTCATCAAATGTAAGGGAAATGCTGTCTGATCTATGCCGTTTCAGTCTTTCATCATTCTTATCTTCTAAAGGACTTTCTTCTGCAGGATTAAAAAAACCCAACCTCTTAGCAAATACAGTGGTACATCAGGTTACAGATGCTTCAGGTTACAGACTCTGCTAACCCAGAAGTAGTACCTCGGGTTAAGAACTTTGCTTCAGGATGAAAACAGAAATTGTGCAGCGGTGGTGCGGCAGCAGCGGGAGGCCCCATTAGCTAAAGTGGTACTTCAGGTTAAGAACAGTTTCATGTTAAGAACGGACCTCCGGAAGGAATTAAGTTCTTAACCCAAGGTACCACTGTACTTCTACAAGTTTTGCAGTTCCTGATTTTGGTATGGGACTTCTTGGTTCAGTCTCTCTCTCACTCTCTCTCCTTTCTGCCATGTTATCCCAAAGCATCCAAAAGTACTGATGCCCCTAAGACTTCTCACTGCAATAATATAATTTTCATCACTCCACATTTACTGTATAGTGTTAGAAGCTTGCACAGAAGCCACTGGCATTCCACTGTAACAAGCACAGCAATTATATAGCACAATCAGATACATATCTACTCAGAAATCATTTAATTCAATGGTGCTTACACCCAGGTAAGTGAATATAGGACTGCAGCTGTAAAGATGCATAGGAAATCGTACATTTCAGGTGTTAGAAGAGATAATATGTAAATCTATGAGTGAGGTCCATATTCTCAGTACAGCACACTTGCTTTAAATAACTTTCTCAGTCTCAGGTCCCATTTGGGAAATGCAAATAATCACTTCCTCTACAATGCTATTATGGCAAATGCAAATAACTATAATGTACACAAGTACTGTTATGAATATTAAAGTAACAATTTCAAAAGGCTGAAGAAAACTGACAAGCAACTCAAATACAAACAGCTAACGTCAGAAGCACTTGTGGGCAAGAAGATTTCAGTTTTCACAAGTTTCTTGGGTGATAAACTTAGCTGAAATAAGGATTAAGTCCCCACAAAAGCTAGGGAAAAGCAGGAATCCAGAAGTGTTTTTCGCCCACACTGACATCCAGTTACAAGTAGGCAGCTATATGTCTGCTCATAAAGGATGGTAAGCTATGACAAGTTATCACCCAGCACACTGGAGTGAGATACGCAAAACAGAAGGTGTGGAACTTAGGCCATGGCTCGAAGGGTTACTGTACTGGGATTTTCAAATAATCGCTTCCACCAAGACACCAGGGAACCAACCCTCAAGCCTGAAGCAGCAAAAAGTCACCTCTTCTCACAAACATTTAACTTTGTGTGTTATATCACTGACTTGAGTTTTGGATACCTGAGCTACTATAAGCACTGAAACCGATAAAGCAGAAGGCTGTGCTCACCTGTTTCACTGTGTGCTCTTCTCCTAGAAGAACTGGCTTCACTGGATTCCTGCACCGATTCCTGTTTAATTAAAAACAAACAAATAAGCCAAACCCCTCAGATATCTCTTTAATCTTTACCGTTCCAGATGTTACACTTCAAAGTATGGAAATAAAGAATGTAACGTGTAATTAAAATTACCTTTATAGTATTTCCATTTTCTACTTGCCACCTGGACTGATTCACAGATGTGTTAAAATTACTAGAGCCTTCAAAAAGAAATGCATACTGGAAGTCATCAAAAAGGGACAGCAGGAGGTTCAAATACACATTTAAGAACAAACGGATTAATACACTGCAATTCCATAAATATAAATTGCTCAAAATCGTAATTCAGGAATACAGTATGCATTGGAGTAATGCACAAACATGTGAACAGGAAAAAAATTGTAATAACCTATGAGACAAATCAATGAAGCTTATTTATTGCTTTACATGAATTAATCCTCAAATTCAAGATCTTTTCTATGTTCATCATTTAAAAACTGAATCCAACTAGAACATATTTTGAGAAATTTGGGGATAGAAAAAGTTTACAACTGGGAATCACACTTATATTTTGTATGATTTGTGCATATGATTCACAAATGACAACAACTGCATGGTGGCAAGCAGGTGAATTCTGGAAGACTGGGTTCATCCAGACATTTGGATCGGTTCAGGACCTTAATTGTGGTGTTTTAATGAGTGGAATACTAGTTCTATTTTCAAGTCACATGTGGGTAAATCAGCTTTCTTACTAGCTACTTATTCATCACCGTCCTAACTGTTCCTATTTATAATTCTTGGGGAAAGCCCAGCAGATAGGTATCCCAATCCAAATAATCCTTCTTAGGTGGGGTAGTACAAACTCCCAGCTGTTCCTTTTATAGATTGTTGGTTCTAATTTTTATTTTTTTAAAATATGATTTTTATTACATTTTCTGTTTTACAATTTCAAATAAACATTTTACATACTTAAAGATATCTGTGACTTCTCTTCTCCTCTTTCCATGGTTCATTTTACATATCTTATATCCCTGCATATTTTACAAAATCTATACCAATTGTTTTTCCATTATTACATCCATCAAAACCTATTTACACTGTTGAATTTATGTACGCAATTATTTTCCATATAGTTTCAGTTACAGCAGAAACAGTAATCCACAGGATACATGGATTATCCCCTTTACTACTTATTTGTTTTCCATCATGGAACCCAGGGCAGCATACAACCCAAATCAACTTTACTGTACAACTTAAAATTATCACGTCCTTCCCTCATCCAGAATAAAGAAAAGCATCATTATAGCAAACTAGCTTACCTTGCTGACTGACTGCTGTCAGGTTTTTAGAAATCATCAAACGTAGTTGCCTTAAAAAAAACAAACATAAAAGTTTATGAACTAGATATTTATATGCTTTTGACACCTTGGTTAAAAAAAACCTGGACCCACCCCATGCCTAAAAGCAGTTCAAATTATATGATCTTTCCCCTATCAATTACCTACCGTATTTTTCGCTCCATAAGACACACTTTTTTCCTCCTAAAAAGTAAGGGGAAATGTCTGTCCGTCCTTAAGGAGCGAATGTGTGGTTGATTGCTGGCTCCCTTTCTGGCCCCGCCCCCTGGCCCAGGCCTCCATTGTTGAATGTTCTGCAGACTGAGGCTGTTTCCCCAGTGACATGTGACTGGCTGATTAGATTATCTGTCTGGAAACTGTAGAAACTGCTCCCTTTCCTTTCCTAAAGAAGCTGCAGAACTGTGAGTTGAACCCCATAAAAACAGGATTTTTTACCTTTGCAAAGTAAGCCCAACAACTTTGAGCTGATCCTCAAAAAACCGGGGCTTCTTTTGCAAAAGAAGCTGCACAACTGTGAGCTGATCACCCCAAAAATGGGGCTTCCCTCCTTTCCTCCTCTAAAAACTAGATACCTCTTATGGTCAGGTGCGTCTTATGGAGCAAAATTTGTATATTAGCCTCAGATAAAATACAGAGGGTCATATTATATCAAGTGACCCAATATTTTTACCCCATGTCTTCCAATTTTCTTAATATGTTGTACACTTGTTGAATGATCAAAACTTAAGTTTAAATCTAAAATTTAAATGAAATGAAGTACTAACAATAATTATTTAAAAGGGTTACTTCTATCATGCAACAGCAAGCTATCACTCTGCTTTGAAACACATTTTTAAACGAAAAGCCTGACTAGCTTTTCAGATACCTTTTAATTGAATAATTTTCTAAAGAAATGCCTGAAGTAACTGATATTATAGTTTGAAGTCTTGTTTATTCTGTTATATTTTACTCTAAGACCACCCGTTTATCCTAAAAAAACTCAATCAGGCAGACATGTACAAAATATTTTTTTCTTAATGTGATCCCATTGAGATCCCAAGATGAAATTTTTCAGGTAGCTCTTAGAAATATTAATTAATCAATACATTTTGGGGAATTTTTAATCATTAATTTTAATCACTTTTTAAATTTTTAAATGTTGTAACTTAACTTTAAAATTTAAAGTAAGCCCATCAAGTGACATATTATGTTAAAGCCCATGAAGTTCTGACCAGATTGGTATTTTTAGTTTTGAAACATCTCAATTCTGGGCTGAGTTTTTAAGGTTTTTGTGTAGTCTGGTGGCAAGGCCAAAATTGTAAAATTTTTGAAAATTTAAAACCCTCATAACTCAAACATTGGATGAAATAAAAAAATAAAATTTAAACTTAGTTGTGATCATTCAACAAGTGTACAAAATATTAAGAAAATTGGAAGACATGAGGACAAAACCTGGATCATTTGATACTGATAGAACCTTATTATAAAGGCTTTGCTTACTTTACATCAATGCTTTCCTCCTTTTGTTCAGACTACTGAGATTGTTGGAGAGTAGAAGCTTAGAGTCATAATTCATTAACATAAGTAGTTCTCCAAACCAAAATTAAACACAAAAGTTAATTACTGTATGGGGACAACACAGTAAGTGGAATTCAGGTCTAAGAAATAAAGGCGCAGAACTGGACATCCCAGTCAACAGGCAACTCATAGGAGCATCTAAAGGTAGAATAAGCACTCTCCAAAGGTCTTAGATACAACAGGGCTTTTTCAATATGTAGGCCTGGTTCACACATCATGGTAAGGCAAACTGAGAACAAACCTTGGCTATAGACAGTGGTTAAGGAGAGCACTTGGTGTGTTGGGATAGAGGGTAGAAAACTGAATATCTGGCATGTAAGAATGTGCCAGTAAGATAACACATGTGCTCAGCATTTAACACCAGGCTGCAAAAAATATTTTTACCTGCATTCTTTTATAGAAAAACTCTGTACTCCAAAGATATCACCCAGAAGATCATTTGCACAGTGGACAATATGTTGCTGCTTTTCATCATACAAACGTTTAGATATAATATATTGACCAATATAGAACATTACCTGTAAGAGCAAACATAAAACAATGCACTTTTTTGTAATATAAGATCAACTAGCACACTTCCTAGTTGAGCTCAAGAATATTACTATACACATTTTAACTAAAATTGTTTCTCATCAAGCCGTAGCACAATCAAGAATTTGAACCTAAGGTTAAGTTATGTAGGTAAAAAGGCATAACTGAGAAGAACCTACAGAGACAAACTTCTATTTAGCTTTTAAGCAGTTTTGTTTAATTGCCGTTTCATTTTTGTATCATTTTTTATTGATTGTTACAGGTTATAAAGTTTCACCACAATATTCTCTGAAATAACCATAACTTACCTCCTTCATAGTAAAAGTCTCCTTTTCTGCACCAGCAAGCTTCAGAAGTTGCAGCAGCAACGGCTTGGGTTTAACCTGGAAACATAAAAAGACGCAGCTCGATTTAAACGGTGATGTTCCTGTTCAAGATATTGGGGGGGGGGGGGAGGCGGTAGCACCGTAACAAAACGAAACAAAAACCCCACAAAGGAAGAGGCAAATCCTTTAAATGAAACGGGTTTGCGTGGTCCTAGCAGGTTTCCTGCAAACCTAAAAATCAAACATTTGCACAAGAGTCCCCGGGGCAAAGGCTCCCCCGAATACTGACCAACTTTTCCGGACGCGTTTGGCTGCTGCCAGATGTGCCCTCGATGGGCTGGTCGGTAGTAGAGGCCATCTTAGTCGTATTGCACGTTTCCCTGTGAGGATTAGAAGGAACTTCGGTTAGGTTCAGCGGTTACGGGTTTATGTCCGTCCCCCGCAAGGTGTCCCCGCCAACAAGCGGAGCCGCATAAAGCCCTCCGGTCGCCCGTCTCCTCACCCGGGTTAGACCGCCGCTTCAGAAAGAAACGCAGCGAAAGGCCCCGCCTGGGGTCGAGTATGAAGAGCGTCGCCTACCGGCCGGCCTACGACTTCGGCCGGGGCAAGTCCGGGCTTCGCTCCCCTGGCTGGCCGCGGCCCGACATGTCCGAGCATGACTCGCAAGATCAACACTGAGTCAGGCGGGAGGGGAGCCACGCCGCCGCCATTGGATCCTCCTCCCCACATAAACACACATACCCTGCCCTTTCCCTACCTCTCCATACCTCAACGGGTCCCCCTCAGGAAGGGCCCTCGCCTCAGTTCTCCCAGGCAGGCTCCGCTTCACCCACCCACACGCAGGGAAAGGCACGCGTCTACCTCAACGGCCGAGGAGGCCGAATTCCACGCCGAAGGCCGCCATTTCAGGCCCGACAACACGGCCATGCCCTGCCTGGGTTTTGCCGCGGCGCGAGCAACTGGCTTCTTGGGGCGGCGTCTCTCGAGCGCCCCCGTCGGCCCTGCCCAACCCGGCAGCCGGCTCTTTGCGCCAGTGGCGCGCTTCACGGCCTTTCCTGCAGTGTTTCGGGGGCCGTTTTCCCCCCGTCGGTAGGGTGCGTGTTGAAGAGGGCCTATTCCGAAGGAACTGTCGAATACATTGTTCGTGAAATGCCGCCGCGGCCTTGTCTTTCAAGGAGCCTGTCCCGACGGGCGGGCAGGCTGGTTCCTCCTTGGCGCCACCCCAGGAAGGAGCGGGGCGCCTTGCGGGATGGGAGGGTGGCGACGTGGTGCCTCTGCTGCAAGGCGGCCTCCTTACTGCCATGCTGCGCTTATACCAGAGACAGTAATTGGCTGTGCTCTTCACTTGTAGTGGTTGTGTGTGTGTGGAGATTTAAAGTCCTGGGTATGTGTGTTTTTTACAACGCTGAACATTCCTGCGGTTGGGACCCCGCTACGCAGGTGAGACTCCTCTTCCGACCTATATTCTCATCTCTAGCCCAGATCAGACCATTAAAGTGACACATGCAGCTGCATATGCGCCACAATCATATATACACACACGCTCAAACCCTCAAACTGATTCTGTGCGTTTGTTTTGTGTTACCAGAAAAATGCCCATTGCATGCCCCCCTCCACTTTCTGGTTTCTATACATCTTGTTTTGTGCCGCCCTGCGTCCCACCACATGTCCCCAGGATGCACATAAAGTGCGCCCTTATGTCGCCAAAACACCACACTACATATGCTCTCCAAGGAATCCACCCTGCTCTCCCTTACCTGTTTGTCTGGTTCTAATGGAGGCATGGATCCCCCACCCTTTCTTCGTCATTTAAGCCAGATACTTTCACTCTAGCCTTATTAAAAACAAGGGAAAGTTTAATTTCTCTATGGAACAATGTATAGAATTGTTTAATAAATGTCTACACCCTCCATAATCCCCCTTGCCTGAGATCATGTAGGCTGCTACCTGTTGGCTTAATTAAGGTTGCAAACCTGCACCTAGTTTCCTTAAGTAAGCCCCACTGCGTTCAGTGGGAATTACTTTTGAGTAGACAGTGCAGAAGACTGCAGTGTAATTGTGCTATTATCAGCTAAAGAGAGGAGCGGGTAGTATGCCCCAAACAGTCAAGATCCGCTTTGATTCCCAAAGACAACGACCACACTTCTAGCAGGTTCAGGTTAGACATGGACACTGTGCAAACACTACATCCAAAACAAACTAGGTTATATGGATAAAAAGGGGATGGGGCAGATAGAACAGGGAGAATGCAAAATTAGAACAAGAAATAATACTTTTGTACTTTTTTACTTCCATTTAAAACCTGTTCATGACTCACCTCATTAGCCCTTATGAGCCAACATTCATAGAAACATTGAATTGTAGAGTATGGATCCCAATGGTCATATAGTCCAACCCCCTGCAATGCAGAAATTCCGCCCACAGCCATCCCTGGGTGGGACTGAACCACCAACCTTCTGGTTAACAGTGACATACTGACCCATTGCGCCAGGCTCAATTATGGGCAAGTGTTCTTCTAACCTCTGCCCTTTCCTCCAGCAGCCCTTGAGATTTTATCAAGTTGGAAAAACTAGCTTACTTTTGAAACAGGATTTTAAAGGAGGAAGTTGGAAGGTGGGGCAACAAATTATATCGCTTCTGCGAGCAGAATGCTGAAGGCTATAGCTTGTGAAAGAAGTCACAAGGTCTTTAAAAAAAAAAGAGCTGTCCCAGCTAAGTCACACACCAGGCTAAACGGCATTTCAGAAATTATTAAGATGTTTTTGCTTTTTAAAAACCCCCAGCAGTCATGTTGTCAATGAGGAAGTTAGCTTTCTGAACAAATTGGCATCTTGTAGAAACAAGACATGAAAACAAAGTCAGTGAATTGAGAGAGAAATGCTAGTTACTTAAGCATAGTTACCCACCAACCACTAAAAGTACTGAAGTTGCTTGTAACATAATGAACACTCCTCATTTTGGCATATCTCCAGTGGAAAACCACCATGGTGACAGTGTGCTTGCTTTAGTGTTACCCTAAGTGCGCACAGTACCCAAGCATAAGCCATGCAAACTCGAGTCCATGTCATGCATAATGGATTGTGCAGTTTTCAACTGTTTGTACAGGTGAAGGGATAGCAATAGGAGGCAAAGGTATTGTTTGCAAGTTAAAAGGTAAAAGGTAAAGGACCCCTGGACAGTAAAGTCCAGTCAAAGGCGATGATGGGGTTGCGACACTCATCTTGCTTTCAGGCTGAGGAAGCCAGTGTTTGTCCACAGACAGCTTTCTGGGTCATGACTAAACCGCTTCTGGCGCAACGGAACACCGTGACAGAAACCAGAGTGCATGGAAACACCATTTACCTTCCTGCCACAGCAATACCTATTTATCTATTTGCGCTGGCGTGCTTTTGAACTGCTAGGTTGGCAGGAGCTGGGACAGAGCAACAGGAGCTCACCCCATTGTGGGGATTTGAACTAACCTTCCGGTCGGCAAGCCCAAGAGGCTCTGTGGTTTAGAGCACAGCGCTACCCGCGTCCCAGTAAATCAGGATACCCAAGAGTTGCAGATCAGATAATCCTACTCTGATGCATAATAATAATAATAATAATAATAATAATAATAATAATTTGTTGGAAGCCGCCCAGAGTGACTGGGGAAACCCAGCCAGATGGGCGGGGTATAAATTCATTATTATTATTATTAATGAAACAAGTTTCTGGCAAGGTTGATTAAACAGCTGAGTTTCACAAGGGATCCATGAAGAAAGTTTAGACAAATTTCCCAAACAAAGCTGAAGACATAAACACATTAGGAGCACACTCTGTTCTAATAAGTGCATCAAGTAGATTAGGTAAAATAGTGGAAAAGTGCCATGTATTTAATTGGGTGCGAAATCATGTCATTTGTACTGACATCTGATTCGAAATATTTATTGTGTCTTATAACATCAGGTTCAATTCACTTAGATTTCCAAACCCCCAACCCATCATGGGTTTTGACCCATGTTAGATGGGGATTCAGTTCCCTAATTCTTAATTTCTGAAGCAAATTCCAGAGATTAATTCATCACCTTGCTCCCCATGCTTACTGTTTTTATACAGTGGTACCCCGCAAGACGAACGCCTCGCAAGACGGAAAACCCGCTAGACGAAAGGGTTTTCCGTTTTGGAGGCGCTTCGCAAAACGAATTTCCCTATGGGCTTGCTTCGCAAGACGACAGCCCATAGGGAAATCTCCGGGACAGCGGGGAAGCGCAGCGCGCGTCTTCCCCACTGTCCTCGGACCTCCTCCCGCCACCGGACATCGGAACGAAGCTCCGATGTCCAGCGGGGGGGGGGAACGTCTCCTCCCGCCGCCGGACATCGGAACGAAGCTCCGATGTCCGGCGGGGGGGGGGAACGTCTCCTCCCTCCAACGGACATCGGAACGAAGCTCCAATGCCGGGCGGGGGGGGGGGGAACGCCTCCTCCCGCAGCCCGGCATCGGATGGCTGTCCTGAAGACTTGGGGTGGGAGGAGGGTTTTCCTTCCCACCGCCAACATTCAGAATGCTGTTCTGAATGTTGGCGGTGGGGAGGAAAAACCCTCCTCCCACGCAAGCCCCGGGAACAGAGGAGAAGCGCTGCGTGCCTTCCCCTCTGTTCCCGTACCTGTCCTGAAGGCTTGCGGTGCGGAGAAAAGCCCTTCTCCGCACCGCCAGCCTGGCAAGCGGTTTCCCTAGGAACGCATTAATTGATTTTCAATGCATTCCTATGGGAAACCGTGCTTCGCAAGACGAAAAACTCGCAAGAAGAAAGAACTTGCGGAACGAATTAATTTCGTCTTGCGAGGCACCACTGTACTTCATTGAACCACTCCTCCAATCCACTCTCTAATCTGGGAAATACACAGTAACCCAGCAGTGAAAGAACAGAGATTAATGAGATTAGCTGGACATAGCAACAGGAGAGGCAATCATCTCTGTCTTTGGAAGTCTAAGCTTCATAGCCTCAGGACAGCTCAGAGGGAGTTTAACGGTGTTTGTGGCCATGAAGAATTTGGTAAATTACAGTAGGGAAAATGTGCAATGTGCCTTAAGTATTTTCTGCCTCATACATTCTAAACATTTGCACCAGGCAGTAAGACATTAAGGAATGTAGGTTGCTTCTGTTCTTATGAAAGAGGCCTGTGTGTCTCTAAGACAGAGATCTGATTCAACAGAAAAGCGTAGTGCCTCTACTATTAATGGTTAATGTACAACCAAAACAAAGTGCAGAACAGAGCTGAGATGTACAAGTTTTTGATAAAGACTGGGAAGACAAGATGTCAATTTTGCACTAGTGGAATGGTTAGAAATCTGTTTATGGCAAAGTGAGCATATGACTCATAACTTCTCATCCTATGATTATGAAAAATATATAGGGGAACATCAGATATAGAATTGCAGAAGTGCAAGTAATATTAGTTTTGCATTGTAGAGGCAGCAACCTTTAACAATACTGTTCTCTTAAATGAAAGCACCACCACCATATCCATAGCTCTTAAATAACTTAAAAGGGAGACAAATTATACTGTTTCAAAGAAAGTCCTTAGGCAAGGCTAATAATTAAGAACTCTTTTATTCAATCAGCGAAACCAAGAATTTAAATAAAACCTCTCTTCATTCTAACTACAGGATGCGTACATTTGGGTTCTTGGTTTGTGCATTTCATTTACATTTTCTGCCACTGAGAAGGACCAACTCCAGCTTTCAGTGCCATTTGTACCTTATACATTCTTATTGTACACTGTATTTACAGTAATATCCTACAACTTCAAACCATGTTACAGTTGAATGAGATAGAGAGTTTAACCATTTTATGCTACCTTTTCAGACACAGAATTGACTTGCAGGAACATTATACCTCTTGAATCCACGTTGTTAGAGGCTACTTTGTGTCTTTATAAAGGCATCTGAATTAGTCTTTTGTTTTAATTAAACAGATCCTTGTGGTGTATTTATCTTACAGAAAAGCTTGTGCACAGCACAAAATTGTTTTGTCAGTGCATACATTGGAACAATACGCACTTCAAGATCATGATGTTCTGAACATATTTTTCTGCAGCCTATTTTTAACGCTAATTACAGATATTTAAGAAAGTAACTAATTTTGTAAAGTATCTAAAACTGTTAGACATGAAATGAAATGGTCTATCAAAATACAAGACCCCCCCAGGGGTATATTAGGCTACTGAAGGATTTGGGCTACAAACACAACCAAAACATTTGAGAACTGAATAATCATTGAACACTGGCCCTTTTCTGAGGTGGTTGTTTCTACATCGTATTGCTCAAATCACTAAAAGAATTTGGGATCTAAGATTTGCATCATAGTTGTGAAGAGACACCTTTATCAAAAGAAATTAGTATACAGTTCATTTTACAGGAGTTGCAGAATTCAGTTATTTGTTCTTGGTCATATCTTCCTAAAACTACAGACAGAAATAAAATACAGGCAGTATATAAAGTTCTGCTTTTGATCATACAAGGCGGGGTTTTTTTACAAACAAAAAAACCCAAACAAACAAACAAACAAACAAACAAACAGCATTTTAATGTATTTATCAAATGAACTTTGTAGCTTGTGAGGCAAAAACTACACACCCTTTCAAAGCAAATTTCTTTTTGGAATCACAGTCTTCTAGTTTTACAACTCAGGCTTACAGTTTCAGTCTTTTATCAAAACTAGCAGCTGTTCGTAACAGTGGAACAAAGGCATGCAGCAACCCTTGGGGCTTGTTCCTTCTATGGAGTTATTCCTTGTATGAAGTAACAAATGACCAGGCTATTCAGACAGATTGCAAGGCCCTTTGGACACAAATTAGCCTGTTTCTTTTTTTTATTAAAAGTGTTACATCATATTTTATTGTTCCATAAGTGAACAGCTCTGCTGGCATTTTGAAAAATATGAACTTACTGCTCAGACATTTTATTAAATGGTTATATAAAAAATTCTTTTAAAATACATGTAGTTTGGTTTAGACAGCAACTAACTACTATGGATGCTTTATTTTCCTTTCCATAAAGTCCCCCCCCCTCCTGAAAGGCTTTACCAGCTGACTTCAAAATTTTGCAGAAATCTTTATTTGTTAGTTAAGACATAATCTGCAAATGTCTGGAAGCATTCCCATCTTCCTGTTCAACCCCATGTATTTCTATTATAAGAGGCTGGAGCAGACTGAATCCCTTATGTTAAGGGACCTGAGGATCTTAAGTGCCACCCTACTAGCTCCCCCCCCCCCCAAAGCAAAGCCTCCTACTGCTTAATTGTCAACTTTACTCTGGGTTAATCTTAACCAGCAGTTGAAACCCAAGAACTGAAACCGATTAAAAATCATGGTTATTTATCAAATGCTGCTTGGCATTAGCCATGGTTAACCCTGGTACAGATGCAATTCTTAATCATGCTTAAAGCTTGAGGATGGATAGGGGGCATTACACAAACTTGGGAGAAGTACACAAACTCAGTTCAGGAACAGAAAATACTATATCCATACTGGCCCAAGGTGGCTGACTAAGGAATCCGCCCTCTTCTATGAAAAATTCTGGGACCTTAAACGTGGGTATGAAGAAAAGCATTTCAGATTACAGGAGCCAGCCCTGCAGCCAGTTACATTTTTAAAGAGTTTAGAAATCTGATCACGCTGCAAAGGATCAGGCCATTTTAGGTGTCTTAATAATACTAGAATACCGTAATTTTGCTTAACTGTAAATGAAGAAAATCAAATTCTCAGAAACAAATGCTTTCTATTGGATTGTTAAAAATAAATCTATGCATGATTATGTTATACAATATTTCATTCAAAAACAAAATACAAGAAAATACAAACAAAAACAAAATTTGATTTTCCATTCTTTACCAGATCAAGAAGATACAATGTTCATTTGACTTCACATTATCAGCAGACAGCCTCCTTTCTAGAAATGGTAATACTGACATAATCAAAAGGGCGGAATGAATTCCTTTGGCAATTAATGTCATATTTAACTAGATGAGTCCATTTGGTATGAAATAGTTGAATTCTCTTATCTTAGAATTGTAATTATGAACCATATTTTAAATATAGAAATCACTTAATAGAATAGAAAAAAAACCATAGGCCAAGATTGTAGAAGATGAGTTTTTGTAGTGCTTGGTTTTTTAAAAACTGATCCTTTATATAAAAATAACAGAAATGCACTTCCTTAACAGCAACTGGGCACATCTATTTCCTTATTTTGCTTGTTTCAAAACTAGTGCATATTAAAAGGACTCATTCACCATCCATATCAGTACTTGTTCTATGGACGCTGAACCAGCTTGCTCTTGCCCCCTTCTTGTTCACTAAGTTTGAAGTGGGTATAAGCTAAAATTCCAAACAATGTGCATGTAATTCCAAGGCCTTGATTAATTGATAAAGGATCCTTAAACAAGAGGTACCCTCCCATGAGGGTGATGCAGAATTTGAAGTGTCCGAACATGTTATAGCTATGCAGATCTGTTAAGGAGCATATACTTGTCAAATGTAAAACATGCAAAGTTCATTTATCCACTTGTATGTTGATACAATCCTGTGGAAAGTTTGGCTGCTTAAATCCTATTGCAGTCAATAGGCTTAATAAGCTGCCTAAAAGTGCACAAGGTTGCAGCCCATGCCTGCTACCTAGGTATCCCCATCACCTGCTTAACCCAACTTCTGATTATTTTGTTTCTATACCTCTTAATAGATCAAAAATATCTGTAAGTGGTGTACAGCACACTGAAGCAACAACAGACAACTTAAACAAGCCTGAGTTCTTACTCAGCTGCATTTTGGGTTTTTAGCTACATCTCAGCTACTATAATCGACACTTTTATGCTTTATGTATAGCAGATCATTACCTACAAACTAAAAATTCATTATTGTGATTTAATTACTATGAAATGATAAATGCATATCCAGGCACTTGAGCACTGAAAAGTTGTGCTAGTAGAATCCAATGCAACTGCTTTCTGGGCACAATTTAAGGGGTTGGTTTTTACCTATAAATCAGACTGTTCCATCATGCTGGCCACTTCTGCCTCCAGTTAAAAAGGATCTCAAGCAGCAGAGCTGGGGGAGACCAGTCTGAAATACTGGAGGATGCTGCCAGTCAGAACAGACAATGCTGGACTTACATGGGCCAATAGTCTGACCTGGTATAAAAAGGCTTCTTATGGCTGGTGGGTTGGAGGATTCTCTATAGCAACTTTTGTGACCAGTGAGGGGTGCGGACAGGAGAGGGTAGAGTAACAGTTACATTCCCCCACCACAGCTGAAGTAGCAGGACTGTGGTTACAAGCCACTGCATTTTTACAGTCTTGTAATCAGAACAAAACATGTTCGTTATTAGTTGGCTGGCACACTAATTTCTTTATTAAATATACCAGTGTGAATACTGAAGATATATTTTTTTCAACTGAAAGTGAGAAACAGGACTAAAAAAGAGAAAAGGATACGTGACTGGTGAAGTATTCCCAATGATCCAGTAAATAGATAAGTTCACCATAAAGGCTATGATTCCAGACAGCAGCACCATAAACTGTGGGTAAGTAATAGACACACAAAACAAAACAAAACATGAGCACTGCAACGTGTTTCAAGGCATCACTACATTAAAACGTTTGAACAGCTGTATAACATAATACAGTACAGTATAGCAAATTCACAATCAAATAAGCAAATATGGATTGTAAACAAACAAAACCCATACTGGTTTGCAAAGCACAGTGTTCTTCCTGGAAGTGTTTTGAACAGTTACTACAGGAGGCATGAATTCTCTTTGACCCTGGCAGACAACTTTGGGCCTTGATTGGGCCAGAAGCCACAATGCCATTTTTTCATTCCCAATAATTCCACAATAACATAATGGATTCTTATGTTGTTGGCATATACATTGTACAGATGTTAGCTGCCTTGGGAGTTTCAATTGTTTTATGTCACTGCTGGGAAAGGTTTTATTTTTTTATACTGATTTTTATTATTACAGCATTATACTGTATTTTGTATTACTGTATGCTTATATTTTTTTCAAGCTGCCTAGAGAATCATATGTATTGGGAACCACCTAGAATAAATAAATAAATAAATCTAATTCAAATGGAATATTTTATTTTATTTTAAAGTTTTTGTTAAGATTTTTTTCTTTGAAGAGTCTGACATACCTATTCCCAAGGAGGATAGAACCATCAACTTAGCAGGCTTATTACTAGAGAGCATAATGCAGTTCTATCCTATGTTTACTCAGAAGTAAACTCCCATTATATTTGGTACAGTTCCCTCCAAGTAAATTCATACAGGATTACAATATGAGATAGGCAGAGCAATACTAACCGGGCAGATACACTAGGGGCAGATATGTTGGCATATCTTCTGTGTAAATCAAGCCCCACTGCTTCTGCCCAAGAGGTCTGTGGCTGGGGAAGGGTAAACATTACTTTACTGCCCTTCCATAAACTCCTATAGAGTGAATTTAATTACACCTGTATTTTGGGTGGTATAAGCTGCACTGACCTCTATGGGCTTTAGAGTTCATGAGTGGCTGTGACCTTCTTCATAAAATTCCCCATGATTTCAGTAACTGCATGTCCAGATTTACTTACTTAGGCCAGACTGTAACTGCAAAACTTGGGACACTCCCCCACCCTCTATTTGAAGTGGATACTCCATAAATTATATTTGGCTAAGCGGTTTCTACTTGGAGCACCACTGTTACTATGGATTATCATTTTGAAGATACTACTCAAATATGCAGGCTCAAACTTTAATTTTTTTAAAAAAAGCAGACACAAAACAAAGGCTTACCACAGCAGAAAGTGTCCAGGGACCAAATATTCCACCATCGCCAAATACTGGTTCAAAGAAGGGAACGACACACAACAGCATGCCACAAGACATGGGAGCTTGATAGTACAGCAACTGCATAGAGTTTACCTGTAGCTCATGTTGCTTCGCTCCTACCCACTAAAATCAAGAAAAATACATTAATAACCTGTGACATCCAAGTGTAATAAGTTGTAAGGACTCTTTTAGCGCCTTCTACAAAAATGATAACGTAGATATATACATTAACAAAAATCTATACGTATATTAGAGGACAGCTAAGCCCAATTTATCCAAATTTGGGAGGAAAGCTGAAACATTTGGAATTTCAAAGGATTTTTCTTTACACAGGCTTAAATGACACAGGGTTGGGGTTTCTGAGAGATTCAGCATAGGTTTAGATCATCAAGAAAAAAATGCCATGTTTAACTACGGAGTCAAATTACTTCCTGAACAAGCATTAATTTTAACTGGTGGTTATAACAAAAGATATTGGTTTGCAACTACTTCATATAATTTATTTATTTTCTTAATCTTGCAGTACACAGAAGCTGCAAAATTGTAGCTGCTTAGAGAGCAGAAAACTATCTGTTTGAATCTCTTAATATGCAATGATATGAATCAAGATGGTGCTTGGAGGCCAAGACTTCTAAATAAGCTTGCAAACATGGCTGGGCTCTGAATTTAATTTATTCATGTATATACTGCTTAGTGTCAAAATAGGCTTCTAAGTAGTTTGCAAAGTATAAAAACTATTTATACAAACACCCACAATTAAATACAAAAGAAAATAATTCAATTAAAACTCCACAGCAATTAAAACAGGTGATGCCTGTGCACTTTCAAAAGCTAACAGAACACTAACACAAATGGAACCTCTTGTATTTCAGCATAGAGTGCATTCCATAACACTGGTGCCACTAGTGAAAAAACCCACCTGAGCAGCACCACAAAATATCAGGCCAGGACAAGATTAACCAGTTTCCATTTGTTGATTTTAAAGCTGTTACTAGGCAATGGAGGGGAAGTCTGTCTCAGGTAACCTCGTCCAGAGTTGTACAGGGTTTTATATTCAATGCGCCTAAATTCCTTGTTCCCTGTACAAGATCAGAACAGAGACTCCTTCCTTTTAGAAAAAAGCAACCTAAATTCAAGTATCCCCTCTCTCATCCCCATTGTGTCTGGTACCTCTTTTGGCCTCTTAATCCTAGCCAGTTTATTCAGAAGTTAACCCACACTGGGTTCTTTGGGCCTTCCTCCCTAGTAAGTACGTTTAGGGCTATAAGCTTCATATATCACTTATAAGACCTAACTTCAGACATTTCCCCATATTTCTTTTTACATAGAAAAGTAGCCTTTAAATCAATGTGTTTGAGAGATGGCCATGATTGAGTTTTACAAGACTGTAAGAGTGAAAATGTTAATACGTTGGTTTGTTTAAAATCCAGATTTCACTTTGAATAAATATTGCATATTTAACCCCAAAATAAAGAATGTAACCACATAATACACATTTGCCTACTGCTTGCAGACAAAGAGTTTGGTGTCAATGACCACAGTTTCGTATTTTACAGTTGTCAAGAGTGGTAAATGCACAACAATATATTAGTGGAGGACCTGCCATCTGAGATAGCCAGAAAAAAGGTAGAAGATTTAGGAGTGTTACATCAAGACAGTTATTATTTTGAATCAAAAACTGCATATGATAAAAGGTCTTTTTTTAATACTTACCACTTGATAAAGAGATGTAACTAAAACACCGAGGGAAGCAAATACCATGCCAAGAAAGTTAAATTTCACATCATAATAGGAATTTAGGAAAACGCCTAAAGTAATAGGAATCTGTAAAGGAAAGGAAAAAGAATGTTACATGTTCTATGCATTTGCTGCTCATACAATTCAACAGAACAAAACTTTTCTTATCTATAAGCCTCAAAGTCCAAACTTCAGCTGTAACGTCCAGAGATGCTGTATCAATATATAATTTGATGGAAGAAAAAGAATGCCACCAATATAAGTCACACATAAGCAATGCTATTGAAATGAAAGCAGTTACCACTAAAAATGCATCTCCTACTCAGAACATTGGGCAAGTTTCTGGTGAGATACAAGATTTTCTTCAAGAAACAGACTAAAAGACCACTATTTTGCAGAAGTGCTGTAGCAATTGCATCACATGCAGCTCACGAATATATTGGCTATGACACATCTGAGGAAATAAACATACATAATCTAAAACTCAAGTGTAATTTTTGTTTCAATGCTATTTTTTTTTTGCTCTTATGGAAGTTTATGCAAATTCAACCGACATATTAATTTACTACAACCCAAACAATTAAGATTTATTAAATCAGGGAACAGCCCTAATTGGGGAGGTTTATATGCTTTTCTAGTTTTTTATGCCTCTATTGTATGGTTTTTATCTTTTCAGTGTTGTAAACTGCTCCGATATGCTTTGTGCTTTAGCGGCATATACTTTTATAAATAAAAAAACCAACAGCATGGTTAGCAGTTCTTAACTGAAATGCACTGATATTGAAAATGCAGACATCTCACTACTTCCTAACCTTTCTTATCTCCTATACTTCACAACCTCAGCTGTCCACCTTCTCCATGAGCTTCAGAAGACCAGCATACTGCACTATGCTTTTGAAAAAGGGAAGGGTCACCCCTTATTTAACAGGACTGGACCAAGAAGGCATTTGCCTTCCCGGAACATCACTTCCCTGCACTAGAAACGGGCAATCCGATTCTTTCACTCAGGACCAGCGAGCAGGGTCGTCTGCGCCAGGCCCTCCTATTCGGCTGCAAGCCTACCTAGGGCAAACGCAGTAAGAAAAAGAAAGGGCCTCTGAGCCTGTGCAGAATGAATTAACGGCCTTCATAAACTGGGACAGGAAAAAAGGCGGGAGAGGCTTCCGGGTATCCCTTCAGAAGCCAAAGCTCTGGTTTTTTTGTGCGTAGGGGTGCCAACTTGAATTAAATTATGGGTCGATCACATGATCACTATTTGAATGGCAATGCCTATTAAATGGGGGGGCTCAAATATTTCATTGGGTGGGGGACGAAGACCCCTCGGCCCCTAGGAGTTGGCTCAAAGTGTTTGCGGGCAGCGATCGCCTGGACGTGCGAGAGCGGCTGGCTCCCCTTTCCCTCCCCCCGGGCCTGAGGAAGGGTTTCGGGGTCGCTCTGCTGGTGCGGAATGGCCCCCTCCCGCCCTGGCTCTCTGGCTCCCGCCCTTCTCCTCACCAGGGTGAGCTTGATGCGGGCGGGGAAAGTCTTTCCGTAAGCCACGCTCTGGATGAGGACGATGACCGGCGTGGTCATGGCCTTGGCCAGCTGGTAGGTGCCGATGGTGTTGTTCTGCAGGGACAGGTTGGTGAAGACCACGAAGCCGCAGAAGCTGAGCGCCAGGGGCAGCACCTGGCGGGGCCGCAGGCTCTTCGGGGAGAAGATGCCCAGCGCCTGGCACACGTACAGCCCCAGCCAGGTGACGGCGAAGTGCACCAGCGTCAGCGTCAGGTTGGGGAAGCCCATCCGCACGTACAGCCACTTGTTCAGGAACACGATGCAGATGGACGCCGCCAAGTTCACCAGCAGACCCGCCGCCAGGCGGCCCCGCTCCAACGCCGGGCCCATGCTGCCGCCGGCCTCCGGGCCCAGCTCCTCGTCCGCAACCGGCGAGGCAGCCGCAGTAGCCACCGCTGCTGGGTGGTAGGCGGCGGCGGCAGCAGCACTGGCCGCCGCCGCCACCACTACCACCGCCTTGCCCGCCCACTACCGGGCCACGTGGCTCCGGCGTAGGCTCTTCCGGGGCCAACAGGCCGGCGGCTCCGCCCTGGCAAAGAAGCGGCTCGCCTCACAGCGGCGCTCTTTCCCCTCAGACACTCACACGGGGAGGCGTCCCGCCCCTCTGGCAGGCTTAGAGGAGAAGAGCCTCCGTGAGAAGAGAAAGAAACGAATCCTTACCTTTCCCTTTAGCTCGGGAGAAAGGGGGCGCCTGTGCATAGTTGTTTCCCTTTTTTAAGGAAAATTCCCTTGTTCCGAACAGGATTCCTCTCAAGAAAAGGGGAAAGTTGACAGCTATGCGCCTGTGCCGAATTGCGAACCCGCCTCGAAAAATTCGAGCGGGACCGTTGCCGCCCCTGAGGTGAGCTCGCGCGTTCGAACGCCACTCCCTTAACGTCTGTTTAACGGCCACGCGCTGCAAAAGGCGCCTTAACGCTGCCCTGTTGTGCCGCAGTTGCTGTCTGTCGGGCAAATGAGTTAACGGGGCTACTGAAAAGCGTTGGGCTAGTGGGGGGGCGGCAATGGAAAAATAACGGCTCCGTCTCCGTTTGACAACGTAGCCAGCAAAGGTGGTGCATAGCTGAAACTCTTTAAGATGTATTTACTTTATAGCGGCCTTCCTGATTCCCCCCCCCCGACTCCCATCCGTCCTGACCATTGGGAGTTGGATGTCCAAAAGAAGCTGGAGGGTCGCAAGCTGAGAAGTTGCTTCAGGCATTGCAGAATCTTCCAGCTCCAGGCAATGGGGTAAGAAACAAAATACTGGAGCATTTCCATGGGCTGAATTGCCAGGAACGATGAGCTAAAGCCATCTTTACATGCTTTTGGCTTACAACAATACAAGTTGCCTGCATAAATATACACACTCACTGGCACCTACCAGTCATTTTGTGTTTATAATGAGACTTGTAGGTAAGAAGAACGTTTGTGAACTAGAAAAACAATAGATTTTTTTTTGTCTACAATAGGTTTTGTCATATCCTTATCCCGGTCTGAGGGGAAATGTGAAATATAAATAAACATAACAGTATTCTAGCAGAGTCCGCGTTGTTTCCATTATCAAATGGAATTATGTTTGCCTGTAGTTGCTCAGTTGGTAGTGTAGCCTTATGAGGCTTTGCCCTTGGGTGGGAAAAATATTGCGCCTGGGAAAGGGAAAATGTAGAGCATGAGATTCCTAATCTCAGGGTCATGGGTTTGCGCCCCACACTGGGCAAAAAGATTCCTGCATTGTAGGAGGTTAGACTAGATGACTCTTAGGGTCCCTTCCAATTTACAGTTCTATAAGTCTATGAATTAACAGTGTGAGGTGTGTTAATCTGAATTTATATAGTTTATCTCTGTAGATCATGGCATAAGGTTGACAATTCTAATATGACATGAGACCTTCCATGATGAGTTTTGGTGACTGTGGAATAAGCCCAGTCCAGCTCCCTGCTGAAAGGCATTCAGGAATATCCTGAGTTCACACACATCTGGTTTAAGGATTAACACTTGCAAATTTAGCTGTCAAGTACAGGATACTCAACTCAATGAGATTGTGGACACAGATGGTCAGGTTCAAACAATGGTTTACTATCAAGTATTTTGTTAAGCAAGCAGGATGGCCAGTTTAAACCATTTCTCACCAATTATGGAAATTGTAGGAACCACTAATTTCACAGCCCCCTCCCTTCCCCACCAGCAGCAAATAGACCCCCCCCCAAGGCACTCCAGGGGCAGGGCCTAAGGACTGAGCCACTTCAGGATCTTGACAGCACTGGGCCAAAGTGCTATGCCAGCTCCAAGCTGGTGTGCCTGCCTCCTCACCTTCTTTCCCAGCTAGCATGCCCAGCAGGGCTGCCAGTGTAGTGCTCCAAACTCCAGTAAGCCCCACTGGGAAGTGGTGTGAGCTAGGGTTGCACCCTAAATTTTCAATCTGTCCTTGCAATGGATTATGTGTACTTTTTCTTGATAATCAGAAATTCTGTCAAGTAAGTAGCCCAACACTAAGGCTGGAATCCCAGTGATGCTTGTATCCTAAGCCTCCATTGTTTTAAGCAGCAGTGTTTTATATACCGTATTTTTCGCACCATAGGACGCACTTTTTCCCTCCTAAAAAGCAAGGGAAAATGTGTGTGCGTCCTATGGAGCGAATGCAGGGGGGAGGCAGACGGGAAAAGCCCTCAAGAGCCGCACACAAGCTTCGTGCGCTCTTGCGGGCTTTTCTCTAGGAGGGAGACGGGACTGACTGGCTGCAGCAGTCCCTTCTCCCTCCTGGGGGAAAAGCCCCCAAGAGCGGCACCCTCTTTAAAGGCTGCGCGGCTCCTGCGGGCTTTTCTACGAGGTGGGGGAATCCCCCCACCTCCCAGAAAAGCCAGGAGAAGCCGCACAGCCCCTTTAAAGAGCGTGCGGCTTCCGCGGGAGTTGGGGGAAGCTGCAGCAGATTCCCTCCTCCCGGGCTCCCTTTGAAGCGGCAATGTGGGAGGGGAGCAGCTTACACTCGTGTAAGCAGCTCCTCTCCCACGTTCCTGCTTCAAAGCAACCACGGAGGAGGGAAAGAGGGGACCCATGGATCCTCTTCGCTGCTCGAGGCTGCAGCAGATTCCCTCCTCCCGGGCTCCCTTTGAAGCAGCAAAGTGGGAGGGGAGCAGCTTACACTCGTGTAAGCAGCTCCTCTCCCACTTTCCTCCTTCAAAGCAACTACGGAGGAGGGAAGGAAGGGGACCATGGATCCTCCGCTGCTGGAGGCTGCAGCGGATTCCTTCCAGCAGCAGCGGATTCCTCCTCCGTAATTGCTTTGAAGCAGGAAAGTGGGAGGGGAGCAGCTTACACTCGTGTAAGCAGCTCCTCTCCCACTTTCCTGCTTCAAAGCAACCACGGAGGAGGGAAAGAGGGGACCCATGGATCCTCTTCGCTGCTCGAGGCTGCAGCAGATTTCCTCCTCCCGGGCTCCCTTTGAAGCAGCAAAGTGGGAGGGGAGCAGCTTACACTCGTGTAAGCAGCTCCTCTCCCACTTTCCTCCTTCAAAGCAACTACGGAGGAGGGAAGGAAGGGGACCATGGATCCTCCGCTGCTGGAGGCTTCAGCGGATTCCTCCTCCGTAATTGCTTTGAAGCAGGAAAGTGGGAGGGGGGCAGTTTACACTCGTGTAAGCAGCTCCTCTCCCACTTTCCTGCTTCAAAGCAACCACGGAGGAGGGAAAGAGGGGACCCATGGATCCTCTTCGCTGCTTGAGGCTGCAGCAGATTCCCTCCTCCCGGGCTCCCTTTGAAGCAGCAAAGTGGGAGGGGAGCAGCTTACACTCGTGTAAGCAGCTCCTCTCCCACTTTCCTCCTTCAAAGCAACTACGGAGGAGGGAAGGAAGGGGACCATGGATCTTCCGCTGCTGGAGGCTTCAGCGGATTCCCTCCTCCGTGATTGCTTTGAAGCAGCAAAGTGGGAGGGGAGCAGCTTACACTCGTGTAAGCAGCTCCTCTCCCACTTTCCTGCTTCAAAGCAACTACGGAGGAGAGAAGGAAGGGGACCATGGATCCTCCGCTGCTGGAGGCTGCAGCGGATTCCTCCTCCTTGATTGCTGGGAGATTCTCTGGGCAGGAATTCCCTCAGCTTAAGTGGGGTGGGGGAAGTGTGGCAGGTAGGGGGGGTACTGAGAGACACATGTCTCTCAGATGAAAATTGGGGGTGGGCATTGTGTGAAGTGGCTGTGGATCTCCTGCCACAGAACTGTAGGACTGTATAGAGTTGGGAGGGCCACCCAAGGGTCATCTAGCCCAGCCCCCTCACAATGTAGGAATCACAGCTAAAGAACGCCAGGCAGATGGTCCCCCAACCGCTGCTTAAAAGCCTCCAGTGGTGGAGACCCCAAACACCTTCCGAGGTCATAGAATTGCAGGGTTGGAAGGGAACCCCAGGAGTCATCTAGTCCAGCCCCGGTGGACAGCGGGCGCAATCCATCCCGTTGCGCAAGACTAAAGATGCTGTGCAAGGCTAAAGAAGAAGCCAAGGCAGTGAGCGGGATGGATCACGCTTGCTGCCTTGTCTTCTTTAGCTGCACTGGAGAGGTTTAGCTCCTGGCTGGAGAGGTTGCGCGGCTATGGATCCCGCGCACTGTCTTGGCTTCTTTGCTCTTTGGGGCTGGGGGGGGGGACCCGGGCTTCCCCCGCAGCCCCGAGAAGCTCTGGGAGAAGTGGACAGGCTGCATGTAGCCTGTCCATTGCTCTTTGGGGCTGGGGGGGGGATAATATTTTTTTCCTTGATTTCCACCTCTAAAAACTAGGTGCGTCCTGTGGTCCGGTGCGTCCAATAGAGCGAAAAATACGGTAAATACATGTATATATCTGGAATGCTTCACTCTCACTTGAAAGTCACACAAAGCCTTTGGCTGTCAGGCTCAATATGGTAGAAAGGGCTTCTGTTCTGAGAAAAGGTGCACAGGCGACAGGATTTTACCTGGAAGATGGTAAGCTGTACTTATGAACAGCTGTGACAATTCAACCATGTGATCTAGCAAACAAGAGGCATTTATTTATAGTGCATTTTGCACATTTATGAGCTAAAGATACTTATTTCATAGTAAACCAGTCATTTCAAATTTTATTGGAAAAAAATACAAATGTCAAAACAGTTTGTCATTTTACATACATAGAAAGTCATTTTGCTAGTGTCAATGCACTGCAACATCTTTAAAACAAAATTTCTATGCCAAACTTTGTGGGTTGAATCAGAGGTTTCCTTCCCCTTTCACCTGGAGTATGAGAACCTTTGGGCCCAACGTTACGTTTACTTGTGCCACCATTCAACATTATTTTTATAACCTAGAATGGTGGAACTAAGACTGGATTTCATATCCAAGAGGATCAAGACCTTGATCCAAAAGCATGAGGGAAGACTCCCTTAGCTTCTGCAGCAGCTTCTGGAGTTCATCCTTAGAAAATACCTGAAGAGGAAGATAAAAATAACTTAAGGGTATAGATACAGATGCCTCTGTAAGCATTTATTATATGAGGAAAAAAGTTAAACAATCTAAGTACAGGAAAAAGTGATGATATTTTATCTACAATAATCCTAAAACATGGGGCTGAGAATTTTAATTGAATTTAGTTCAGAAATGCTTTTTAAAAAGATACTCTCCAAAAAATATACAACCCCCCCCACCTGTGCATTCCCTGCCTAGAAAGTTTGCTTTCTCAAAAAAACCCCCCATTAAATTATATAGTCATAAGGACTGTTCACTCTCATGGGTGCTATACTGACTGGGACTGTCTGTTCCTTTATTCTGTTAGTGTACTAGTGTCCTGCATTATTCCAATTTATCTTGGAAGTGCTAAAAGAAAGCCCCAAAATAAACATACAGTGTTGTATCCAGTACTGCACCAGCAGGGTTCCACTAGTGTTATAAGACTTAGGTTGCCCTGCACCCCCTCCAGATTTGCTCCAAATGGTCAACCAACTCTTCACAGCTAATTTTGAGGGCATGCAAGTGTCTGGAGAGGAAGTTCTGTTATGCGCACCTAACCTTGTGCCAGCAGAGCTGCAGTGTTGGATGTGTGCCACACCCAATTGCTTCCCAGAAATTTTAAACACTATTTGATAGTGTGACTAATTTATTGTGTGCTTTGGAATTTGACAAATACAGACAATAAGACAAAAGTGCTTGTTACAGTGTGGATTCTTTCAGCTAAATAGGCAAGCAGAGTATTTAAAACTTTAAGCAAATGAACTTACCATGTAGAGTTTATGTCGATCTGATGAAATCAAGTCAGCAAGCCTTAGGTCTTCCTGATACTGTCTTGTGCTATGCAATACAGTATGAAGGAGGAAGCACATCATTGGCAAACAGAGTTTTCGCAGCATGATCATCTGATGGGTACGCTCAGGGTCATCTTCAGCACCCTTGGTAAGAAAGTGTGGAATAGTCTTAACCAGAAATGTCACATTCAGTTTTAACAAACTCTAGTGTTTAACAATCATATGGAAACTCCAAATTGAAACATCATAATGCTAAATCCTGCACTAACACAACCGTCATGGGAGGTTATCAGTGGCAACTAGTCATGAAGATGATATTATCTCTAGTATCAATGGCAGTATGCCTCTGAATACCAGTTGCTGGGAATCACAACCAGGACAATGCTGTTGCGCTCATGTCCTGCTTGTGGGCTTCCCATAGGTAGATAATTGGTTACTGAGATAAAAGAACATTGGATGAGATAGGCCTTTGGTCTGACCCAACAGGGCTCTTCATATAGTCTTAGGATGCTGACCTCCAAAAACTAGCCAAATTAGAAGATACTGCAATAAGTCAAATTTACAGTTTGAGTAAAGTATTAGCTTTTTAAAACCATAGTTGTCATCTTGCAGTTATTCCTTAAATAAATGTTAAATATTCCTAGGTTTTCCACGGAACAAGCATTACTAAATCAGCAATCAATCCATAGGTAAACGAAAACTAAGCAACAGCACTGCAGCATGTTAGCCTGGGAAGCAATACTGCTAGCCAATTACTGGGTAGGGTCAGCTTCACATATTTAAAGTAAATATGTATGTACTACCTCTCTGACATCAACCATCCATCCTCCATCAACAAACAGTAAGACATTGTACATTTTTTCTTTCACATCAGCTGTAAGGGCATCTAGGAGACCTTTCCAAATACCATAGTCCATCTGAAAAAGAAAAGTCAAAGTGAATCTTTCAAATCTTCATAACACACGTTGTTTCTTCACCACAATATACTGTATTGCATGCTTTTCCATTAATTTAAGAATAAGCTCAGAGGGAGTGTTACAGCACAGGTTGTTCCAGACAGAGTAAGTGGTGCAGCTGACATTCTACTACACTGCACAATTTTAACAGTTTGCCTCTCTTCTGCAAAAGAGCAGCAGATTGCTGGTTAATTAACTGAAGTGTCAACTTGCAGTTAAACTTGCCAATGAAGTGGAACCCAGAGTTTTGTCTTACCCGCTTGTTAATGATATTATGAACTGGGTCTATCCAGTTCAATTAGACAACTACCCTAAGTCCTAGCTGGCACAGCCGATCATTCAAGGTTGATATGAGTTGTCATCCAACATCTGGAGGGCATCACATATGTGATCTTACTAGCACAGGGTTAGCCAATTGGCAAGATGGATGGATGGGAGAATTTTACTTTTCCTTTCTATTTACCTCATATTTCTTCTCTTTAAGTTCATAGGCAACTTCTTCAGTGAAACTTGCTTGTAAAAGCTGACCAGGCTTCTGTGGCACCGAGTTCATGTGTTTAAACCATTCATTGAAGGCTTCGTGGGCTTCCTAAATTGAGTTGGAAATGTTTAGTCATTTTCATGTAGGTAAGTGTACACAGGTAGACATAGTAGTGGGTTTGTTGACATGCTGATCCTTGACAGACTACTATTAAATATGCATTTGAAGACCACCGATTTAGAGAAGATGGGGCCCAGCTCTAGAATATTAGTTTGTTTTTTTAAAAAAATGGGTCCATATGCTTGAATAGAGTGCATTCCTCTCATGTCTGAGTAAGGTTAGCCCACACTCAACATATCTGATTAGAAGGCAGGTCTTCTAGGTACCTCTTTTTGGGACCTAGATCATAGTCTTACCAGGTAAGCTCTAATACATAAATGCTCTCTAATAGCGTTGTCATCTTCAGCTGGAAGTGGACTATCCATTCCTTGCTCTTCCCATTGATTGTATATTTCTGCTATAGAGTCTTGTGGAATCTTTATAAACACATCCTTGGCTGCTTCATGTTTCTTTGATGCTGTATTTAAAGAGCATCAGTAAGTCATTTTCAGATTCATCATACTTCCTTAATATTTTCTCTAGTTTCAAACTGATGGCTAATATTGTAGTACCTAAGAATTTCCTCATTATAGCATTGCTTTGTTTAAGTGCTTCAGCCCTCTGAGCAGGATTGAATACCAGCCAGTCAATTACATCAATCTTCAGCTGATCTTCCTAGAAAAAAAAGTTCTCTATTCAGTATATATTCTAAACAAATTTACTAGTCAGCTTTTGAGGATACAAAACAAATTAAAGACAGTGGTCACAATCTAGAAAACTACATGACTAGCTTAGCATGGCAAGCAGAGCACTAGACCTATGCTTCTCTAACAGCAGATTTCCATCACTGCGACAAAATGCATTTAAATCTTCTGTGTTTCAAGAACAATTTGTGACTAAGGCATGAGTATTACTGTTCCAAGAAAAAGCTTTGTTTGACTTTCAAACACTCCATGGTATGTCCAAAGTACCTCTCTGGGTGGTAGCCACAGATTTCACAATATAAAATCTAATATAAAGTTACTTTCATAGTAACTTTTCCATGGATGCCTATCAAAATCTTTACTTTCAAACAGTGGAAGTATTTGAAAAATTAGCAGTTCACTATTAGCCAGCCTCATCCACAATTCATTTGGAACATAAAATTTGAGTTATTCATCCGTAATCTTGGCACAAATAATGTTTAAGTACTGGTGAAAAGCCATACAAATGTGTATTTTGGTGGACAGCATAAATTACAATTAAACACTCAAGAATTGCAACATGAGAAAATAATCCCAACTCTCCCCTTTTACCATAGCTTTGGTCTGAATCCATGTCAATACTAATACTATGAGCAGTACTTGGCACATACTGCGGTCAACAGAATACAAGGGATACAATTTATTTTAGAATTATGAGTATCCCTTCCACAGCTGCTGACTCCCCCCCCCCCCCCCGTCTTCTCTATTTGGGGAAAAAGTGTTAAGAAACACAGTTAGCACCACTGTTCACCTCTGTTGTGCCTGTATCTATTGCAAGATCATGATGAGTGAACTCGCCAGCATCTTTCTTGCGAATATTTTCAACAACCGTTTTAGTGATAGTTGCTACTTCCAGACCTTTAAATAGAAAAATATACAAGAGTTAGATATGAGGAAAGAGGAGGAATTTATAGGAGGAAATTTTGGTTTTAAATAAATGTCACGAAAAGAAAAAAGAAGGGCACATCCACTGAGCAGGAGTACCAATAAGGATACATCAGCAATATTGATAAATATGCTCAGTTTGGTTAGATTGATATTTTTCAAGAACAAAGGGTTGTAGAAAATGGTAATGAAAATTTCATAGCAGGGCAGAGTCTCTCTTTAAAAAAGTAAAACAAGTTTATGGGTGCTTCAAAACTAAATCCAATGCTGAACAAATTTAAAATTATTTATAGTTTTGTATTCAACTAACTATTACTCAGAGTGGACCCGTGACTAACTTAGGTGTATTAATTTCATTTTGTGTACCTAGACTAAAAGTTAGTTGAATACAATTGGTAGTTTATACGACGACTGAAATACTGCAACTTGGACATAGCTGCTTAATAATACTTGCCCACTTAGAAGATGTAATTAAATGTTCCCCAGGAAAAGAGAATACCACTCCCAAATAAATCATTCACAAAATTTCTTACCTGCCTCCTTTGCTAACTCTAGGCAATGGTGACGTTGTTCTGTCTCCGTGACATCTTCCAAGAATGCAGCATACTGAGCAATAGCTACATCCTGAGGCAAGTGGCTGACATAAAATGCTATAAGATCTGTGTGCTTCTCACATATTAACCACTGCAGCATAAAAATAAATTTAAAAAGAAATTTGTTTTATTGCATTGCCCAATTTATATTTCATTTGTGCACACGAGAGAAAATCAGAATATTTTATCTCTACATGTTTTTAAAAACTGATAATGCTTTTTTTTTCTTTCAGCAGTTATTCTAATGACACTCTGCAGTAACTAAGACAATCCATAAGCTATTTGTATAAACAATGGTCATCCTTGTGAAGGTGTGTTAAAAATAGCCAAAATATTTCAGCAAATGGTTTGCTATTTGTGTTTCCATTTTAAGAAATGAAAACTGTTCTAGTAATTTTAGAGCTTATTGTAGATGATATATTGCATCTAAAGACTTACCTGAATGTAAGTTTTCAAAACGTCCACCGATACTTCCTCCTTAATGGAAAAAGTTACTAGGTTTAATAACATTACTTAAGAATGTCAATTAAATTTCCAAGTCACTGTTACACCTTTCTATACTATCTGAAAATCGCTTGTTTCATCCAGGTCTCTTTAAGACAAATGACTGAGTCTAGATTGGAACCAAATGAGTTACAGTTGAGCATTGTCAGATGTCAGGCATTCCATAACAGGTGACACTATTTTTATTGTGTGATATTTAATTATCAGTCATTCCATATTAATACCTCTGGGAAGGAGAATAGCTTTGCAGCATTAGCGGAAACTGGAAATTTGTTACATTACAACTGGAGTTTTGTTATAGTAACCTTGCACGTTTCAGGGATAGACAGAAAATGAAGACTATGAGGATACTGACGTTAACTCACAGACAAGAAAGGCTTTAGTTCTTTTATGGATATTTACTTGTACAACAGGACCTGATTTTCCCTTAATTAGCAGGTTACTCCCGCTGTAGAGGTACAGGTATTGTTTGCTTACATAGAAATACATATTTTTTACCATTCCCTCATTATTCTATATCTACACAAAACGTTATGGGTTTCTTGCTTAGCCCAAACTTTACTTGAAAGGAAACCATTTAACTAGACAAAAACAACTGACAAATTAAATTATGGTGGAAAAATACATATTGCAAATTATTCTTAATAGCATGCATGGGGAATCTCCTGCCCAAAGGCCAACTTGGCCCATGAGGTCATCCCCCTCTATGTTTGACATATCATCAGATGTAGAGCAGGGGAAGCCATGGCTACAAAGGAACAATGTGGAGCCTTCAAGTGCACTCCTGATTGTTCCTCTGCAAGTGGGGGCTTGCATTTGGTGTCAAATGCAAGCCCCCCTGGGACTGGCTCTCCTAAGTGGAACTGATCCCTGCTGCAAGTAGGGGTTTGCATCCAGGACTTTAAATCCAGAGCCAAATGTTAGCCTGCTGGGATTGTGAGCTCCTGATCAGAGCTGATGCGTGCAGCTGATCCATGCAAAGAATTTTTGCAAAGCGTAATGTTTCACCTAATGTCAGATGAGCAACCTCATTCACCTGTCTAAGTAGCCTGCCAGCTCAATACAGTTCCCCATAAGTGCTTTATAGTCAAATATCAATTGCAATGTATAGGTGCTTTCTGTTGAAACAGTTCTCGGACTACTATTTTTAATTAAACTAGCATTACATGCTGAATATGGCATGCTTCTTTTTACTACTAGCAAAATGGGGAGGGGAAGAAGCCACTAAAGAATCACTAGCAAAAAGTTTTCTCTTTGTTGTGTTGCTCTGGTCTGTTTCCCTTCCCATCAAGCTCTTAAACCTAGCTTGGTAGCTAGAGAAAAAGAATGATTAGGTTGCACAAGTGAAAGGAGAGGAACTACCAGTTCTTTCCTATATTCCAGGCACCATTACAAGAACTTACTTTAGTCTGTAGTCCCAAAGTGCGGAAAAATAAAATGAGATGTGTCATGAACCGAAGCAGGTGTCCTGGGAGCACATTTCTGTCTTTGGAGAGCCATTTGTTAAATTCTTCCATCAAACCTGAGAAAATAACAAGTTTCAATTCACCTTAACACTAATAAACAGATATTGGGGGGGGGGCTTGCTGTGCTTTGCTTTAAATGGATAGTGTAAATCAGGGGTCACCACCCTTTTTGGACCTGCAGGCACATCTTAAATTTCAAGAAAGTGATGTGGGCACTAATCATAAAACAGCTGCCATTGAGGCACAGCATAACACAAAATTAGTGAAAGTTCAATTATTGCTGGAAAAAACACTCAAAGCAAACTTACCATCCACATCTCCCAGGATAATGAACTTCTGAATCACATGATAATGTTCTTGATGCTCTTCCAAAATTCTCTGAAAAGCAGTTTATAATTTGTGAAGACACACCATATATCCATAAAGATTCAGAAAACAAAAGAGGAAGTACTTCTTTGCAGAACACATGGTTAAATCTTTATTTTATTCACCTCCATTTTAAATAAAAACAAGGTAAAATAGAGAAGAAATAAATACAAAACAAAAGTAAAAAAACAAACCAACACAGAATAAAAAAGAAAAGCAGGGAGAAGATGACCTATTGGTAAGTTGCTGAAATAACCATCATCCTATTTTTAGAAAATATGAACATTAAGTTCTTATTTTCATCCAGAATGGATATACAAGAGGCAACCATTTTGTGCACATCTGATTGACGAGTGACTGTGATGTGCGCACTAGTTTTGGCGCTGGAGTGGGGTGGGACAGGCTTATGCACAACTGCTGACAAGCGTAATGTCCCAGAACACAAACTCCACGCAAACAAGGAATTGCCTGTATTCTGAGGTTCAGGTACATCCAATATGCATGATCAACAAGCGATAGCCAAAAAAGGTAAGATTACTAGGGAAACACTTTCCTGAGACCTAGGTAACTTTCATAGTACAGAACTGCCTGCAGACTTTTGGGCTAACTAACTATTTAGGTTTATGTTATAGGATTATATTTACTAATTAGGATTAAGGCTGCACTCCCATATCTATTTACCAGGAAACAAGCCCCACTGAAGACAGAGGAATTTACTTCTGAGTAAACATATACAGGACTGCCTTGTAGAAGTGTACAATAAAAGAAAAAAGGTTTTCTTTCTTCTGATTAAGATTCAAAATTACCTTTTTATCTGTTGCTTGAAGTTCTTCAAACACCTTTTCTAAAGTCCAGCTTCAAAATATAAAGGGAAAAAATATATATTCAAACACGTAAGTGAAACGGCAATTAATTGAATATTACATAATGGCTAATTAAGTAACAAATAATAACTTACTTTGTCTCTAAATACTCTCTGGGGAGGTCTTCTGTCTCCTCTGTGGTCATCACCGATGAACGGATTTCCTGTTCGACAAGTGTGTCCACCATGATCCTGAAATGTGCCCAAACTGTATCTTCCCAGGTGTCACAAACTGGAAGAAGCTTTAGGTTTGCAAAGGAAAATAGAGAGCCAAAATTAATAGTTCTGGAATAAGTATACAGTGGTACCTCTAGATACCAATGGGATCCGTTCCTGAGCCCCGTTCACATCTAGAGGTAAACGTAACTAGCGATGGCATGGCTGCGCACGTCGCTTTTCGCTGCTTCTGCGCATGACGTCATTTTGAGTGCGCATGTGCAAACGGCAGAACCCGGAAATAACGCACTCTGTTACGTCCGGGTTGCCGAGGAGCACAACTCGAACACACTCAAAGCATATTTAGCCCGAGGTATGACAGTATTAACAAAAGATGTGAGCTAGCCTGGATGCATTCAGATTTCAATGTAAGCCACTGCTTATTATGACAGAAACAAGCTGCATGCCAAGAAGCTTGTCATATCGCAATGCACGTGTGCTAGTCCCAACTTATGTTATTTATCTCTATATGAAATCATTAATAATGCTAAGAATTAATAGGAAATCCAAGAGAACTGTATTCAAAATGTCATTAAAATGTTAAGAGTTTTTGAGTACAAATAAAGGCTAGACTAGCTTGTTTGCCTGCTACTGCAAGCAAGCACAAACTTAGCTGTAGTAAATTCCGAGCACCATCTTCTGGTGTAAAAGGAAGGAATCTACCCTATTTGTGAAGCCCTGAAAGACCCAAAAGCACACTATACTTTTTAGAGTTTCCCAGTCACAGCAGCCTATGTGTTGGCCATTCTCCTTCTATTCTGCTAAGCTGTCACAACAAGATATTGTTTTATTAATATATATCATACCTGTTTGAGGTTTCCACTGAGTGCTGCATAGATTGCTCTCTCGTATTTGTCAAACTGTTCCTAAAATTGTTCAAAAATATTTATTTGTGATCATTATATTTTGTTTATAGCTATTTAAGAAATGTACTAAACACTAATTAACTCAATCATGATACTCAGTATCTTCTGAAAGGTTCAGAGAACAGTTAGTAATATAGCATTAGTTAGTTAATCAAATACATAAGCCACCACCAGTATACTTAATTCAGCACCTAATACAGGAACCATTAACTTCAATAGGTCTACTCCGAGGAGGACTAGCATTGGCTACCACTCCGTCTCCAGTTCCTTATTTGTTAATAAATTAACAATTTCTATTAATATCAATTGATTAGCTATTGCATAAAATACTACTTACCTTCAGGTCTGTTTAAGCCAAGCTAATGATATGGTTAGAAATTTAGTGGCAATAGATTATATCCAGCAACAGTAAGACTTCCACCAATGATATAGAATAGGAAGCAATTTTCAGTTATTCATCCTTCAGCTGCCACAAAACTGCCCAGATCTGCTGCAGAGGGTTGCGGTAACATCCAGAACAGTTTTAGGGAGATGTGGGCAACTGCAGAGGGAATAGCTGAAAATTGCTTTCCTTTCTGTTCAGCTGAGAGACACTGTTGGATACAATCCAATATCTACTGAAAGTCAATGACAGAAAAAAAATCCTTAAACAGAATCTATTACAACTACATGCTTACCTTTTCTGCCAGTCTCCAGCAGCTTAGTTTCCAAATACATCTGTATGGATTCCCTTCTACAGGTTCCAGCTCTGTTCCTATGTGTAGAGAGTAATTTTATATGTGGTTAATTCAGCAACTTAGGAGAACTGTACTGTCCAGCAAAGGATCCACTTTCAGTTTTTCTGAAACTTTCCTCAAAGAGCAATCAAGATGCTGAAGGCTATCTAATCTGATAAGCAAAGCAGTCTCACTATCTTACTACAGCTACGTTCAAGTAAGAACAAAGGGTACATCTAAATGAGAATGCCGATAGAGAAGGAACGCTGGTAATGAATCGTGCATGGGCTCTATTAGACAATTTACTGCAGGGTCCTCAAGCCTTTCAACTGGTGACAAGAGCAAGCCAGCAGTTCAAGTTGGGAGTTAACTCGTTTCTTAGCAAGAGCACAATCTGCACAGACTTGGCAGTGTATCGACTAATAAGCACAGCAGCTCATCCCCGGTAGGTCTTCTTCCCATAGATCAGTTGCCAAGACAGAAAGTCCCCACCTCTCCAGAGTTTTTCCCAAGCAATTGGAGACTATATTTTGAAAAACAACAACGAACGAATTTCTATGCCCCACAAATAACCCAGAGATGCATTTTAAATAAAAGGACACATTCTACTCATGTAAAAACATGCTGATTCTCGGACCATCTGTGGGCCGGATTTAGGTGATTGGGCCGGATCTGGCCCCCGGGCCTTAGGTTGCCTACCCGTTATAGCTCCTCCAAACAATGATTTAGAAGTCTGAACGTAGCCTGTTCTTGGATATCAAGATCTACCTGCTGTTATGCATATTCAATCCAATCTGGACCCCTATTCCAAAGAAAATACCTAGACAGGGATTATAGCTAAGACTTTACAAGCTTATTCTATCCTCTTTTTGCTAGATGGACCCTAACCACTTCATCAAATTTTCACTAAATTTGATGGTGTGCATCTTCAGATAGTTCCAGAATAAATCTTTGAAAAGACAGGTAAAATGAACAAATGTGCACACAGGGCCATGCATCTTTTTTCCAGTTTTTGTGTGTCTCATTTAAGTACCTCCGTTCACATTAGGATCATGGTACAGCTTCCACCCTTCAAGCGTTGCAGCTCTCCAAGCCTGTCCACATCTTTTGCACAATCGTTGGGCCTATAAAGTAAGCAAAGGGAGTGGGCGAGTTTTGAGAGAAACACATTTACCGTATTTTTCCATGTATAAGGAAACCCCTATTTTGTTTTAACCGAAAATTAAGTTGTTTAGCTTTTTTGGGGGGTGGGGGAGGTTAGTTCCACCAATCGCACACCTGCCTGCCCAACCACTTGCCACAGCCACTGCCGATCGTACACCTTGTCACAGCCACCAATTGCCTGCCTGCCTCGCCACAGCCGCCAACCCAATCGTCGCTGCCAATCTCCTGCTTGCTGCTGCCATTAATTGCACATCCCCACTCTGCATTCGCTATCCGTGTATAAGACTACACCCAATTTGTGCCTTTTTTTTAGCAGACAACATTGTCTTATACTTGGAAAAAATATGGTGCATTCCACTCATGTTAAAACCACATGACATGCAAGGACCTGATTATTGTGATGGTAGTGACAATGATACTACTACTACTACTACTACTACTACTACTACTAATAATAATAATAATAATGCCATAGTGCATCTCCAGTCCCTTGAATGAATGTTCCTGTTCAGGGTTCCAGCCACTCTAGATCAGGAGCCCTGAAGTGCTCTTTAGGGCTTAGAAGGATAGTTCAAACAAACCAGGATCAAACCTTTGCTTCAGATCTTGTTTTGCTAACCTACACTTAGAATAAACTACAGTTTCCTAAATTAAGATGTAATAGGAAACTCAGATCAACTTGAAGTTAAAACCAGAAACTTTCAGTCTCCTTCCTTCATGTATGAAGGGTGATATGGGGAACTCAAGTTCTATGGCTTTTCTTATAAAAGAGTGTGCACACACACGCACATATATGTGGGTGTGTTTGTAGAACTTTGTGAAGTCAATTTCAGCATTCAAGCAAACAAGCATGTGAAGATAGATAATTAAGTCTTTTTTGCAACTTTTGTTTGTGATTCTATTCTCAAACTTAATAACATAATCCATACTTATTTTCTCATTTATGTAGTTTATGGTACCTAATAAATAGCATTTTATGGACCAAAGATCTATGTACAAATATGCCCATTCTGCAGAGGTTCCGCTAGATCAGGGGTCTGCAACCCGCGGCTCCGGAGCCGCATGTGGCTCTTTTACATCTTTGCTGCGGCTCCGGGGCGGATACTAGCAAGGGGAGGAGGCACATTGTGCGCCCTGACACTCCTCACTGTGGCGGGCACTGTACTGGCTGTGACGTCGCATGGGGGCGGTGCGTGCGTTAGTCACGCACCGTCCCGACGTCACCTTCCCGCCCGCTGTCAGATCGTGGCTCCGGAGATATATTTGTTTTAAATGTCGCAATGGTTTTGCGGCTCCCAGTTGTTGTTTTTTCTTCGGAAACGGGTCCAAGTGGCTCTTTTTGTCTTAAAGGTTGCAGACCCCTGCGCTAGATGCATGCAAGCATTTATAAACTGTATGTGTGCGTGTGTATGCATGTGTACCCAATGACTTACACACACCTGTTCCCCACCCCTTTAGGTAAATGGAAATACATTTCTTTTACCTCATCCGTCATTCCAGCTCTAATGAGAGTGAAAAGGAACTTAAGTAACCGTGCATCATCTTCCCGATCCAAATCATCAAGTGGCATTTTCTGCCTTATCGGAGCATCTGGGTCCTAAATAGAAAAACTGCACTGATTCTTTTGAATTGCAAAAGCACATTTCTCCCTGCATATTGCTTTTAAGCTAAGTCATTGAAAAGGACAGGAGGTTCCTGTTGGAGGCTGTTCTGTTTCCCATTTCCAGAGGGACAACAGTGTTAGTCTCTGCCAGCAAAAACAACAAAGACCGCTACATTTACTATGGCGTAAGCTTTCGTGAGCTAGTACATTTCATCAGATGCATAGATTTGTATTAAAACATTATAGGCTACCTTGACTTGTTACATTTCTGGGTTATCAGCCAGAGTATATCTACTCTTGTTTTGGTTCTATTAATTAATTGCCTAACTCTGCATAAAATAGTTGCTCAGTGAAATCTCATACGAGGAGACATAGGGTGGACCATAGTTTGATAAAGTAGGGCAGAGTATCTCCAGTTTAAAAATATCTACCCTGAATACTGATGAATTTTCATCAACAGAGAAAACTGCTAATTGTTCAATTAAGGTAGGGGAGAGGAACCTCTGGCATGTGGGCCAATCCTGGCCCACTAGGGGGTCTACTTTGGCCCACAAGACCATTTCCTCCAAACCAAGCCCAACCGCACATCTGCTGTCATTACTGATGGGCAGGAGGACAGGATTTAATCCTGCATTGCCTGCAAGATCCTCCATTGCACAGCTAAGAGAGCAGGATTTAATCCATGCTTATCAGTGGAATGGAGATTCCTGTGCAAAACCACCATTTGAAGCAGCTCTCACTCGCAAGCTACTTCAAATAGGTTTTTGGAAAGGCCTGAAGATAGCCAAAGACTCAAACAGAAGTGCAGGGGCTCTCTCAATGTCTTTTACAAGACTCTCTGCTTCTCCTTGATCTTGGAAGCTTAAAAGGGAGTTGTGGGGAGACTTGGAATCTCATCCTGCTCCCCTTTTAAATCTGAGATCAGGGACTGGGGCAGGGGGAACTTGCAAAGCAAATATGGCCAACAAGGCAGACCCTGATAATAATCAAGGATCTAAAAAGATTCCCCATCCCTGATTTAAGGTCTGGAATTAGTAAACTGCACTTACTAATTCAGTCACTAGTGGCCTTGAGCTCCCAGAGAAAGTGTTTAATTGTCGCTGCTTCAAGATGTGCAGAGTATTCTCCCTGAAAACACAAGGCATATCATTACTTCAACAGCAATACATACTAAAGTAAAATATTCTATTGTCAACACTATAATGCATTAAGGTTCTTTAACAAATTATATTTAATTAATTAGTCCTGATTTTTTTTAAAAAAACCCTTAACTGAACTTTTTAAATTACAGCTGGTGAAAGTTGATGCAGTATTTCAGCAGATCTGTCTTTAGCAATTCTGTGGTGTAAGAATAATGCACAGCAATAATGTAAAGCGTAATTTTTATAAACCTTTTATGAGTTTAATAGATTTGTTAATACCTACCATATTTAAAATAAATTAAAGCCCAATATAAATAACAATTTTACATAAAGTTTATTCAACATGCTTTTTAGGAATCATCACAACACTGATATAGCAAAAAAATAAATGCAGTATTTCCATGTCTCTCATATTTAAAGAACAGGGATTGTGTCATGTAATAATTGTAAAAAAAAAAACACCAAAAAAAAATCTTGAATCAATTGCTTGAGATGTTTATGTAGAATATGGTATAGAGAACCAATAGCATGCACATATCAAGAGTGATCAGTAGTTGGTCAATAACTTACCAATATACAGACTTTGCATAAAATTCAATATTATCAGAGAAGTCTCCAACTTCATCCTTGGCAATGCTCTCTAGCCAGTCTACCACCAACTGAAAATTAAACTAAACTTAACAATAATGTAAAACAAGACCTTCCCCCAATTTCCACTTTGATTATGGGGTGGACAAAGATGCGTCAGACCAACACTGTGCAGGGTCCTCTAAATTCTATGGCATTTACTCTCAAAGATGTAGTCATAGGATTGCAACCTCTATCAAATGCTGCCCTTTCAAGCCTTATGAAGAGCAATAAAAAGTTTCCTTGCAACACATATGGGAAGTATCCCACTGGTGTTAAGGAGACTTGTTCCTAAGTGCAGTGGAATCTTGGTTCTTGAACACCTTGGTACTCGAACATTTTGGCTCCCAAATGCCAAAAACCTGGAATTAAGTGTTCCGTTTTCGAATGTTTTTCGGAAGCTGAATGTCCAATGTGGCTGTCGGCTATTGTTTCCAGGGTGTCTGCGCCAATTGGAAGCTGTGCTTTGGTTTTCAAACATTTCGGAAGTCGAACAGATTTCTGAAACTGATTATGTTCTAGAACCAAGGTAGCACTGTAAATGTATCTTAAATATAGATATTTTAAAAACAAAACAATCAGTTCTGACCTCTTGCAAGAGGGATGTGTTCTCCCTTGATGGCTTGTTGAACAAGGAGGGAGGGAGAGAAAAGTGGGCGGGCCCTTTTCTGATGCCCTAACCACCACTGGCATGTGCCCCCCCCGACAGATTACTCCCAAGGGTAATCCCTACTTTGTGTCATACCTGGCTTTGTCGAACCAATGAATCTCTCTGGAACAGACTGTTTATAACAGTCTTTTCACTAGCATTTATAGCCTAGGGAAGAACAAAACCTATCTTCAAATGACTGAAGCATGATTCATGATCAAAAATTATTTTCTATTTGAAACACTTTGAACACTTTAACCATATCTGACAATTATATGCTTAACTGATCGCTAAACAGTGCAGGTGCTTAATAGGATCCCCCCACTCCAAGACCAAATATTGTTAAAGCTGATCCACATCAACTATGCTTTATGAAACTAAGAATACAATATGCTTTATTAGTTCTGTAGTTTTTATCTCTATTACATATTTTTAACAATGCGATACTAGGGTAAAAAGCAATGTGGGTAAGTTGTTCCTTAGTAGAAAAAGACTGTGACAAAACTTACTGCAAGGTCAAACATGGTTTCTTCTTCTAGAGCAGACTGTATCCTATCCCTGGATTTAAAGCAAAGAGAGAAAAAACAATACTGAGGATTAGCATCGCGTTATTTCTTAGCTACATATATCTCGTTGAAATCCGCAAGTACCCATAGGGCACAATTCATACACAATGTCCAGGAGGGTCTGAGGACCCTATATCCCCTTCACCCCACTGGCACAGATACAGTGATAAGGAAATTGCAAGGTCTGTGTACGCCTGCCATATCCCCATCCTGGTCTCCCTCCTTGTACCTTACAACTTGTATGTGCTCAAAGTTCTACTGAGGATTTTAAAGAGTTCCTATTGAGGATGCTGTTATAGTTCAGTTAGATTTTTTTTTTTAATATTGGACAATAGCCAAGGTTAGCCATACTCAGAGTAGGGACACTGAAATCAATGGACTTTAACTCCACTGATTTCAATGACTCTACTCCCAGTATGACTATATCACCCACTGTATTTGGATATATTCCAAAGTAAGTGACATTGTGTCATTCATTCAACTGCCACATCCTATATTGATTTGCTAATGTCTGCCAAGCACACTTTAACTAACCTAATCACTGAAGGCTCAGGTGGCTGACTTTTTTCAGTTCCAGCTGGTTCACCAGCTAGAACCCCTCGATCAGCACACCGGCTGTGGAAGTCTAAGGATACTCATGCAAAATCTTGCAGGAACTCGGATGGCCCTGTGAGATATTGCGAGAGCATCTCAAACCTGGCATGCTGAGCGGGCCTCTTTCCCTCAAGCAAGGCTAAGAGCAGACTTGGCACAAAAAGAGATTTTAAGCTCTGTCTAGCTTGGATTTAACTTCTGCAATTTTAGCCAGTCAGCCTTCAACCACATATGGCTGAAATCACACAAGTTAAATGTACATTTGGTGTGATTGCACTGCAAAGTAAATTTAAGCATTAAGGGGAAAAAACACAAGCAGGCTTTCAGAAGAATTACCTGTAAATTGAGGATAATAGTCTCCAAGTTACCATCTCTTGCTTGAGAAGCCACAACACACTGGCAGTTTTTGAAAATTTCTGCTGCCCAGGAGTAGCTCGGTACACTATTTTTTGAAGAATGTTTACCTGGTATTTAAAAAAAAAACCAGCAGTTGGGTTATACCATCTTTTCTTCTCTCCTACAATATTTTATTCTTTGTACAGTGGAATTTGTGTAGTGCTTTACAACAGAGGTTCGGAACTGGATCCAATCAATGGGTGACTTACATCTCTAAAAAGTTCAAAGGGGATTGCCACCTCCTTTGAAGGTGTGCCCCCAGCACTGAGCTGGTCAGCTGATTGGCACTGACAGGAAGCCCTGCTTGCAAAGGAACAACCAGGGGCTCACTTGAGGCTCCCTTTTGTTCCATTGTAGGTATGTCCATACCTGCCCCACACTATCGGGTATGGGGTAGGTGACCCTGCTTTATACAGCATAAGTAAAAACAAAGTAATTTCCTGCTGACAGTAAGAAGAATACAAGTAGAGAGGAAGAATGGAAGATGCACTGGTAATGGGATTAATGCAATCAAAGGCAGTTAAACAAATGTTGTAGTTAGGGACTAATACAATGTGCTTATTGCTAAAGATGTTCAAATCTTCATCTTCAGCTACAAATCCCAAACTATTACATGAAACTGGTAAATTTGTAGCTTTATACAAAATGCGTCTGTACAGAAGCTATTTTTGAGAGCTCTCTGTACAAACTACAGGCACTCTCAACAGTAACACTCTTTTCATATATACGGCAGTGACATTGCCTGTACTACTCTATGCTTATTCACTGAGGGAAAATGATTTTGGTTCAGCAAGTAACGAATACATAAAGGGACATAACAATATACCTGGTTATTGCAAGTATCTTCGTACTCATCTACAAGTTCAAAAATGGTAGTAGAAGTGTGTTTTAAAAGGGAATGTAGAAAATCAGAGTACATACTCCTCGTTGCTAGAAGAAGAAACGTGTTAATTAGAATAACCTACTTTAGAACAAGTCTAGATTGTAACAAGTTCACCTTTATTATATTTTTACACTCATAGTGCCTATGTTTTGTACATATATTAAAATTTATAAAAGAAGATTTTTAAAATAGCTGTACAATAAGCACAATGTTTCAAAGCACATTTGATAACACATTCTCCTTTGCAGATGTTCTTTAGAACAATAAAATGGAAGTACTGATGGGGTGAAACTGACATAATCGAATCATTCCTTAAAGCAGTGGTGGGGAACCTCAGTTCCCATCATCCCTGACTATTGACTATGCTGGTTGAGGCTGATGGGAGCTGGGAGTATAGCAGCACCTGGAGAGTCACAGGTTCTCCGTCTCTGACTTAAAGGAGGGAAAGTCAAACATTTAGACACAGGAAAAGAAATGTAGCTAAATAAATTCTCAGCACTACAATTCTGAAATCATGCGCCAAAAACAAACCCAGAACAATTGTACAAAAACAACATCAGGCCTGTGGAAATGTACAATGTGGTTTAACTAACTTCCTAAGATGTACCTATTTTATATATGACAGGGTAATAGTTATTATGACTGTCCCCGGCCATGTTACGGTTCTTCCAAGATTATGATCTACTTAGAATCATGGAATTGTAGAGTTGGAAGGGACCCCTAAGATTATCTAGGCCAACACATTGCAATGCAGAAATCTTTTGTCCAACATGAGGCTTGAACCCATGACCCTGAGATTAAGAGTCTCATGTTCTACCAGCTGAGCTATCCCTTGGATGGGATGAAGAAAAACTAGACCAGCTACTTATCCTACAACAGGATACCTTATGCATTTAACAACAGGCATTGATGCCGTAACAGATAGCAAAGGCAAAAAGTGAGCTCTCACCTGCTTCCCCAGGATCATCCTCCTTCAACAGGACAGCACTCTTAGTGATATCTTCTGTACCACTGTACTCTAAATTTGTGAACATGATTGAATGTTGAGGGGAGAGTGAAGTTGTCCAGTCACTGTCATCTAACTAAAACACACAATATGATACACAGAATAAAAACCCTATTAATATCACTGCATTGTGTATCAATGGTCTGACATTGTGATTGCTTATGTACATTTTTCTTCAGAAAGTAGTTCTAGCAAAATTGATGGCCTATTGCAACACAGGGGGTTGAAGTTGATTAATATGGATTTCCCTTCAATTTCAGATTTCAGTGTCAGCCATCTACTACTTATGGTGGAGTCCAATCCCCCTTTGCATTGAACTACGTGTGCTGACAGGGTAGAAGCAACACTCAGCTCAGCCCCATCAGCCTCTACCAGCCTTTGCCTGCAGTGATGCCAGCATCACTCTGCCACTGAAGAGCTCCTTGTTCCGCCTGCCAAGTGTGTGACTGGGTGAAATTGCTACCAGCCAAGTTCCTTGCCAGTGGAGAGCTCCAGGACAGCTCTGTTAAGCCCTGCCAGCCAACACCAAGAGTTTCGACTGCAGACAGTCAACAGCAAAAGAGACAATAATCACCATTGCAGATATTGCAGTTTTCATGAAAATGTACTCTGGTTGAAATAGGGATGGGATGATTGAATGTAGGTGGTGATGATTGTTTTTTCCTTAAAAGAAAGGAGTCACCTGTAATCTCGTGTCTTGCTCCAACAATGGAGTTTTACAAAACTGCACCCTACTGGTACATGACTCTCCTTTGCATTCCTAGATTTCCTAATGATGTAAGCGGAGGGAGAAAAGTTCCTTCTAGCCATTCAGTCTTCTACCCATCTAAACACTACATATTATCCTTAAAAAGTGTGCTGTCAAGGCAAGTTTTTATGACATACAAATTGACAGCAAATTATCAAGAAAGATGGTGAGAACCCAGCTTCAGTAGCAGCAGATCATTATCCCCACCTTCCATTTACATGAGGGCTGAAAACTTCTTACCTTAAAAGACTGACTAGATTTTGCAGCGTTCAATATGACAGCAGGGGAGACAGTGATAGACTAGCCCAAGAGCAGTAGCCAGTGCTACAAGCCTCTGATATCATAATCACATAATAGGGAGCAGTAGCCTCAGTAACAGTAGCTAAAGCAACAATCCAGTGATGTCACAATGATACAACAGGGAACATTTTCTGTCTTTTTAGTTTCTGGACACATTGAAGTATATCTAAGAACTTAAAATAACCAATCTTAGCTGCTCTTCTCATCACTCCTTCTAATAGCAAACTCAGATGAGTGAATGCTGATGGTCAGAGCTGAAACAGGGGCACTGAGAAATAAAAGGGAGGTAACAGCATGTTTAGACTGAGTCCCAAGATTTGATAAAGTACAACTTAAAAAAACAAACTAAGGTGGTCAGTCCAGTGAAGAGTGAGCATGTTCAGTAGTCACAGAATATAGTGTGTCAATTGGGAAAGAAAAATGGAAGTTGTGGGATGAAAATTCCGTTCCCAGGAATGGCTGAAACCCTTAACAAGTACACATTTGTTAGGAGAGTATAACCATTTCTCTCCTAAGCATACTATATTATTTTTGATTCTCTAGATTAGAACTCTAGTTACATTTTCACAGGTACCTCACTTTAGAAAGGACAAAAAAGAAAAATATTAACCTGCAATTTTATTTACACTACTTGGGAGAACACCTCACTCAGTACAGTGGGACTTACTTCTGAAGAAACATGCACAAGATTTCATAGACTCAGAACTGCAGAATTGGAATTTGGCTGTTAAATGTTGCAAAAGTACCCAATGATGGGTGACTCTCAATGCTGCTCATTTGTACTTTGCATGTTCTTACCATAGACACATTTCCAAGGTGCCCAGGAGTATGCACAAGATAAGGAGATTTTCCTCCTGTGCCCATGATGGTAGACATATTCAGTTGATTCATGGAACTCCGACTCTGTGGAGTAACTGGAGAAAAATTGTTTTAAAATTATTTTTTTTAAACAGGAACAGGAGCAAGACATGGCGAGGGGTGGGGTTGCCCCTTGCTGAAAGTCAGCAGAGAGATGAAATAGTGAATAAAACTTCACCCTCTTACAGAAAATCAGTATCATGCTTAGTATTTAATGCTATTTTAATTAATTTTAACTATTTAGGCGTGAAAGGAATAGTGGATGTAAACACTTAGAAGTATAGTAAATTTAAGTACTAAAGCGTACATCAAATAAGGCAATAGGTATAAAAGATCTTACAGGAGCGTGAAATCCGCCCCAGTCCTGGAGTCCTGGGGACTGTCAGTCCTCTTGTTGTCATGCCACTTGAACTGTCATCCAGAGAAGCAAGGACTAAGAAAATAGAATCAAGCTAAGAAAATAAGCTTCAAAGTTCTGCCTCAGTTTACAGGTGTCCCTGGCCATCTTAAAGTATAAGTTCTTGTAAACAGTCTATGTCATTATTCCTTCAAATTCCATCTTTCCCAGGAAGCCTATTGCTTAAGTGCAGTTTTTCTACAAACGCTAATTGAATCAGGTGGAGGATATGCTGACAATTAACAGGATCAGAACAAGCATATGTGGGTAAATGTTACCTTTCCCACTCCTGCTGCAGTTCTGAGAAATATCTCATTTTCTGAAGCTGATACTCACTTTGGGTGTGAATTTTAATAGCTTCAAATCTTAAAGTGTTTTTCGCCTGGTCTTAGTACATATTTGTCACAAAAAGTAACAAATCATGAAGCAAAATAATGGTCAAAATCATATTAAATTACTATGTGTAACAGAAAATAAATTATAAGTTACTCTGCACTGTCCTCAATTAACTTTTCTTAATTAACGGTGGCACTGTGGGTTAAACCACCGAGCCTAGGACTTGCTGAACAGAAGGTCGGTGGTTCGAAGTTCGAATCCCCGCGACGGGGTGAGCTCCCGTTGCTTGGTCCCTGCTCCTGCCAACCTAGCAGTTCGAAAGCATGTCAAAGTGCGAGTAGATAAATAGGTACCGCTCTGGTGGGAAGGTAAACGGCGTTTCCGTGCGCTGCTCTGGTTTGTCAGAAGCAACTTAGTCATGCTGGCCACATGACCCAGAAGCTGTACGCCTGCTCCCTCGGCCAATAAAGCGAGATGAGCGCCACAACCCCAGAGTCGGTCATGACTGTACCTAATGGTCAGGGGTCCCTTTACCTTTATATAAAAAAGACATTATCATTTAAAGAGATAATGTCTAGCTCACAAACCATATGAGTATGCTTTTAAGTAAAACAAAGGAAAAGGATACTAGAAACTTTTTTTTTAGAACTCTGCTTCCGAACTGGACGAGTTGCTTCTTGTGGAGTAGGCATATTTTGAAAATCATCCCTGAAAAGAATACAAACATCTAATGTTATTGAAGCGCCCAACGTGAGTCTGACTAAACTGCGGGAGGCAGTGGAAGACAGGAGTGCCTGGTGTGCTCTGGTCCGTGGGGTCACGAAGAGTCGGACATGACTAATCGACTAAACAACAACGTTATTTTATTTTAATTACTTCTAAATAATAAAAGTTTAAAGTGAACCTAAAATTTCATATTATAATTTGAAACAAGAGACACTTCCAAAAATAAATGAACGAAATTGTTCTACAATACCTCATCTGCATGTGTGAAATCTGAAACTTTACATCTAATAAAGAAATATCCTCAACAGCAAAATTCTAGCAGTCAGCCAATTATAATAATCAGTCAGCTAATTATAATAACCAGATGCTGAAAAGAAAAGACTCTACTTGCACATTAGATAATTTCTGCCATCTTTGAACATTTAGGGGTGCATCAGTATTCACCAATCTCAGTATTCACCTAAGGTACTTTTCCTATACAGTTTACTAGCATTCTTTTCCCAATAGCTGCCAATCAAATGCCTCTGGAGGCTCACAAGCTGGGCATGAAGATGATGGTTTTCACTGTTATTTTCCACAGAATCATCTTGCATTCAGAGGCATACATCCACTAAACCTGGATTTTCTAATTACCTTTAATGGCTAAAATATGGTGACAGACAAATTCATGGATAAAGTCTTTTTTTAAAAAAAGCAATCTTTAGGTTGTGGGCTTCACTGCACCTTGCAGTAATTAATTAATTATGTGTTGTGTGAAGAATACAACATGGTTTTGTGACACTGATCAAAAAATATGTTTTTCCTTTTCTCTCTGCGAACATGGGAAATTGTGGGGAGGAAGAAAAGCAATTTGAAGCAAGGAAAAACTTTGCCTATCAAAGGAATGGCTAATTTTGGGATGGGAAAATAATTTTTGAGTTTTAGACCCCACCTCTCTAACTTCAACTAATTTTGTGGTGTCTCTTCTCCCTCTAGTCCAGCACCATAGCAATGGCCAGCCAAATGTCTCTGTGAAGCTTGCAACACAGAATGGTAGCAAGTCACCTCCAGCATCTTATACTCAGATGGCCAGGAGGCTCCATTTCACTTAGTCTGTGATAAGTGGTGGGAGTTTGCTTTGGTAAAGTGTGCTTAAGTGTCATGACAGAATGTGGTTATTTAGTTCCTTCAGCCTAAATGTATGGTACCAGGGTGGGTTACAAAAGACACAAGGTCATAACATAACACATACCATCATAACATAAACATAACACAAACTAAAAGCAACAGTCTAATCAGAGAGTAAAACTCAAATTGACGTTGAGTAAAACAAATAATTTGGCCAGACACCCTAATGATACCGACAAGACCGCCAGGCAAACCTGCCTTAAGGAAGGCAAGGAGCTACCACTGAAATGGCCTGGTCATCTACCTGCAGCACTTCAGAAAGTAGGACAGCCAGAGAAAGCTTCCAACATTTCAAGCACCTTGATGGAGGAGGAAGTAGTCCAAGAGATATTGGGGGGTGGGTCCTAAGCCACGGAGGTTTAGTGGGGTTTCTAATAACCTGACTTTGCGGGAGTCCCTCATCCTAAGCGCCCCACCTTAAAACCACCAAATGAGCATATGCGAACGGATGAAAAGTGGAACTGTGGGACTCACTGCCACAGGACGTGCTGGTTGACCATGAGTTTGGAGCGCTCTCAAGAGGGGATTAGGCAGCTTCATGGAGAACAAGGCTATCAGAAGGGGGACGGCTGTATTTATGTCAAAGGGCAGCTCAGGGAGGCTGCCCAATATTGCCCTCATGTTCCCTGTGGGAAACAGGAGGGCTGGCCTGGGCAGGCCGCTCCGTTTCCTGGCAACCTTCCGAGCGCCTATCAGCTGGCGCGCGAGGCTCAGCTAACGGCTCTCCTTCCCTCCCTCCCACACATCCAACGGCCAACGGACGCGCACGGGGACAAAGCCCACGCTCGCTGCAGGCTCCCCCCCCCCCCCGGTTTCGCGAAGCGCCCGCGCAAGCGCACCGGCCGCACCAGGCAGAGAGAACATCTCTCGCCTCGCCTCCCCTTCCCCCGCGTACTCTGTCAAAGGAGCCGACTTGTCCATCTCGGAGGCGCGCGGCAGGCGGGTTGCCGCTTCTTGAGGCTTCCCGCTCCCCGGAAGCTCGTGACCCGGAGCAGGAAGTGGAAGAGTCAAGGCAATGAAAGCGGAGGGGGCGGGATTTGTGGCAACGCCTGTTTGAGGCGAGAAGCCGCCTGAGGCTCATACGGGCCTACATGTTTCCAAGGCAGAGAAGCCAAAGGGCAACGGAAGCCTGGCCTGCGGGGGCCGTCGCTTGGAGCTCTTCGTACAGAGAGGCAAGGACTCTTCAAAATTTCTCACTCGCCATGCCGGCTTCAACGGCTTCCTGTAACGGTCGACACAGACAGGCTCCTGGGTAGGAAGGGCGCCGCCTGCCGTTTGGGAGGACCATTCTGATAGAAACCCATTTCCCGACGGCAGGCGCTGAGCGGATGCCCGTGTAAAGTTTGGGACTGCAGAACTCGGCAAAAACCTCGGAACTGGGCATTATAATTTCGGATATATTAAAAGGACGAGGATGCAGAACGGATCCTTTCATTACATTTTACCACAGAAGTGACGGGCTTTAAAGTGACTGGGCTCTCTCAAGCAGAAAAGGAAATGGGTGTCTTGAGGTTTTTATTGGTTTTATAATAGCATCCATAGCTCTTACGAGTCTAGAGCAGGGTTTCCCAAACTTGGGTGTCTAGCCGTTTTTGGACTACAACTCCCATCATCCCTTGCTAGCTGGACCAGTGGTCAGGGATGATGGGAATTGTAGTTCAAAAAAAACACTGGAGACCAAAGTTTGGGAAACATTGGTCTAGTTAGGAGGAAAGGGCTGCCAAGTATAGCTCAAGCTACTGCCCTCGAAAAGCCTGGAAAGCTACCTTTGTATGGGTACATAACTGAATATTTCACTGGTAGTTTCTCCTCACTATGTTGAAGGGCCTAGAAGAAATTGTATTCTCCTTTCTGTGTAGCTACTAAAAGCATGGAAGGAGTCCTCTCTTCCAGTACATTTGGTTTAGACCTGCTAACCTTTGCTAAGCTCCCCCCTCTCTATTCTGAACAAAAACGCGGTGTCAAAGAAAAATCAATTTCCTTTATTAGCATTGAAATTAGGTTTACAGGTAAAGCATCCCAAATATCCACCCATTACAATTAAATTGGCAAGAGATTAAACAGTTCTCTTACAGAGCAAGAACTGGGAAGACATGTCATAGGGAGAGTAGGGCAGGCTAGCTAATGGGTTTACACTAAAATGCATGTTAACAGTTGCTAGTGTAGCAGTAGGGCTGGTCATTCATACATGAAGCCATGGAACTGTTCTTTCAATACAAATCCAACACACACAACCCAGACAGAAAAGACAACCCGGCAAGTGGAAATGCTAGGAGATAGAGGTTGCTTCACATTGAAAGCTTCTGCCTTGACAAGGAGACACCACCAGAGACAGGGCTGCTTCTGCCAATGCGAGCTCCCCACCCCGCATCAGTACAAATGTCCTTTAAGAGATCCTGACAGTGATAATCCTAACACAGATGTTGAACTGCAGACCCACTGAGCGAGGATAAGTTAGAAACAAACTAGGCACAGAAGCCAGTAATAATACAAAAGGAAAAACTCTTCCCCACAAAGCATGAACTTACTAGCTTTGGAAGTCAGCTTTTACTCAAGAAGCAATTTTCTACAGAATGTGAACATTAGGCAGCTGAAGCAGCTTGCACAAATATTGCTACCTATCTGGCACTATGAGGAAGACCATGGTGACAGATAGGAAGTATTTGTACTGTGAAAGTTTAAGATTGCTCCTGAAGGAACATGAATTCCGAAATTCCTTGAGCTGTAATAAAACCTCTTATGCTGGCACTTTTGAGAACAAGTTTCTCCTATTGCATTCTTCTTGGAGATGTTTGCTTCAGATTTGCTGTGCCAAGGGAGACAGAAAGTACACTATCATGAAAGACAAGTAGCTAGTAATACCTTGCCAAAAACCTAATCCTGTGAACTAGAATAAGCAGATGAAATACAGAACTATACGGAGTTTGAAAAGTGATGTTACACAGTATGTATTAACCTGGAAATACTAGCCTTTTAAAAAAGTGAGCAATGAATTTGAGGGGAGGGTTACGATTAACTGCAATTATCAAAACACAGCCAGTTATTTAAAAGGACACAGGCAGTTTGGTGTTTATTTTTTAAAAAACCACCACCACCATGGTGAGTTATGAGTTTGGTTCCCACTAAAGACTCACATTTGAAAACCCAGGAGGAACTTTTTTGGGCCAGGAATACATACTGTATCTTAAGCTGCAGGAAGGCTGTATGAGTCTTTCCTGCAACTTTAAGGTACACGCACATACACGTTTAGGGTTGCTTAATGTTACAGCCTGTAGTGTTCTGCAAATGAATAGCTGTGAGGAAATAAAGGATGAGATATGAATAAAACAATCCTATCCAAAAGCTGTGACAAAAAGCATAGTATATACGATTGTTTGGCACTATATTTTATACTGTACAGAAAAGTCATGCACAATCTCTTAGGAAATGCTGTAGCTGCAGAACCAAGACTAATGTATTTTTGTGTAGTCATCCTTTCTCATATGAATGCAGTTAACCAGCTACGTTTCTCTGCTGGCTCCTTTTCTACCTAAAATCCAGTGATGGTGAGAAAAAAGCCCAGCTGCTTCAAAATTGGCAGAGCTCTGCAAAAGCCCTATTTGGAGCATGGGAGGACTAGAACTGGCAAGAGATTTCTCCCACACAGGGCTATGTACAAGGCTGCTTTGTATAGTAGTCCTGCCTGTCCAGACTACCAATAAGTACAGCAGCACACACAAGTTATACTCACCCACGAACAGAGTGCCAGAACTTACCAGTGAAACAGACTTCTTTCCAACCAAAGGATGTTAATGAGCATTTTTCTGTATAGTTAAAATTCAGTTCTCAAAGGCAGACAAGGTTACAAGAAACTACCAACCAAGCGGTAACCCAGGCCATAGTATCAACTATTGCCTGTGCTATCTGCTTCACAGTTTATCAAAAAATGAAAGGCTTTATAAAAAACTGAACTTTTTGCCAAGTCACCTGCATGCAGCTGGTTTCTTTAGCTAGGATTAGAAAAAATCCCAATACTGTACTGTGATTCATCATTCTGAAATACAGTTCCTGCCCCAGTAACCAGGTTCTTGTGACTGGACTTCAGTAGCCAAGATAAAACGAATACCCAACTCATAGTTGGTCAACTTGCGCTGTCCATATTTTTGCGAACTACAGCAAGTATCTGGGGAACCTTGCCTGTACATTTCAGATACCTCATGCTTCCATGAGTTTGTGGCTCAATTAACCTGGTATTTTTTACTTGAGAACAAGCAGACTACATAGGATTCTTTATGCATAGTCAATAATAGTTTGAATTATCTAGAAACAAGCAGCTTGTAAGACTACTCCATTTGGGCATGTGATGTCTTTCAGGCCTCAAAGTATTTGTAAACTTAACATAGTTCTAGGTTTAGCATATACCAGTACCCTCTTGGGACAAAGAAGGTTGGTAAAAATAATCCCACTCTCTTTTTCCTTCTATCACATTTCTTAACGAAGATACTCAGCAACGGAGGCTGAACTAACTCTGGAATGTTTCCACTGAAACCAGTAAATTATGGCAACATTAGTGGTCAGAGCACATCCATGATTATTTAGGAGAATGTTGTAAGTAGTCTGACTTGTATAGCATGGACAAGCAATGATTCCTTGGGGTTTCAAATTCTAATTGCCAAACACACATTTTAACACATTACTGATCTCACTGAAACATTACACAAAACATTCAATTACAGGTAGTTGTAATGCAAGCCCTTGCATGGCAATCCAAATTTATTGAACTACTGATGCTAAGTCATACAAAATTGCACCACTTTTAATTAAGGCTTTTAGTTTACATTTGGCCACCTCAAAGCAGTTGTAACATTAGGTTGGTCAATTTAAATACTGTGGCTCCCTGTTGGATTTTACACGCAATCTTTACACCCAAACGTTAATGCATACAAAGCAACAAGGCATTGTTAAATAAATCTGCAAAAAGGTAATTACTGCAACTTAGGCCCTGGGACCAATTACACATGATTAAAATTACTTCCCACATTCACATCCACAGTACTCGTCCACCATTTAACATCTCAACCAAAACGTTACACATGTAAAACAATCACTAACAGGCAAAAGTACTAAACCTGTATATTTGGTATTGCAAATACACTTATGCATGAGCAAGCAAGGGAATTCACAGTGAGAATCTACAGCTGCAGAAGCCAAAATGATTTACAAAAAATTGTTAAATCATTAAAAAATTGTTTTAAAATATACACTTCTTGTTGTAGACCCCCACTGTACACACAACTATAAACATTGTTCCCTATGTAAACAAGGAAAAGGAAACATACAATAAAAGGTTGAAAAATCTGGACATTTCCTTCCCAACAGATATTAAAGGCAATGTCTTTAGACCGACATTATACTGAAAGGACTCATTTTAAAGACTAGATCACTGTCTCCACAGGTTTTTTATCCTAAAATTAAAAAACTATATAGCTGTTGAGTTAATCAAAGCGCTTTTGTACAATACAATGGTGATCCTGTATTTTTCTTTTAAAAAAGTTACAATAAGCTACAAATACCGATGAAGCAAAGTTATCTGGAGTAGTCTATATAGGAGCTCTTTGGACTTTCTTTTATTACGCTAAAATAGTGGTGCTTTTCGGATTTACATTATTGTACTCTCCAATAGGAAGTATGGGGTTTGTTGCAGTATACAGTACAGTTTTCATACATGTACAACATTGGTGGATGAACAATGTCTCTTATCAGTAATACTGGATGTAGGCTCTGGTTTTACCAGTTGCATACATTTAGATTATTTATAAGTAAAAATCTCTCGTGACACTGGAAAGTGATTAGAATGTGCAAACTGATGTAGTAGCTGTCATCCATTTCACAAGGGGTACCACCACAGGAAAGTCCATTTTAAGATGTTGGTAGGTTTAATAAAGTTGGAATGCTGGCACTGTTGTAGTCAGCAACAGTTCTTCAGACCTGGAACATAAAGAGAAACAGAGATTAATACTCAGATGGTATTTAAGCAATGAAAGAGAATCACTGTATTGAAAAAAGATGTTTCATACATTAAATGTTTCAGTTGTGTTAAAATTTCTTTCCCATTTCAAGAGAGGGTTCAATTCCAACTACCCCCAAATGAAATTCTGCTCTCAGAACAGGATTTTTCCACCTCTTTCCTACTGCAGCCCCTGAAAAACTGCTCCTGAGGTCTGAGAGAAGTGTCACAGGAGGTTGCAGCAAGAAGCAACTGGCAAAAAAAGTCAGATCCCCCACAACATTGGCAGAAGTACCTTTTACTTGCACAAGGCTATATCTGAATCCCAAGCCATTAACTTTGAATTTTTGACCCATCCTATAAAGAGCTGGCAATCCTTCATGCATATTCAAGTGCACATGGATGCAGATATAGTGTTATAATTTAAAACCAGATTGAAATAATCAAAAGCATCTCAGCACGGTGAATGCAAAGAAATCAATTAATCATTTAAAAATACAGCACTACTTGTTGCGGCTTTCAGTGTGGCAAGACGTTGCTTACACTTACCTGGCTCAGTGCTACAGTACACACATATATTAAAGTAGCTGACAAGATGACTTTTTGCGTGCTTTCCCAGGTACTGGAGTTTTTCTGTTAATTTGTCGCACAAGGTCGTAGAAGATCTGTGAACACAAAGTTTGCTTCATATATTCAATGTTTTTCAAGTGGGATCATTTTCAGGCTTCATAGCTTTTAAACATGACATTTAAATACCACTGCAGATATCTGCTGCCACAAACGAAATTCTGATGTGTAGCGTTTATATTCTGCCCTCCAGAGTTCTTAAAATTGACAACTGCTACTTTTCCCAGTTTTTTTCCCCCAGAAGTGCAAATCATGCAAATAAGACCCTGATTCTTTTCAAGGGGGTTGACAGACAAGACTGAGACTGCAATCCTAAGCACTTTCTAGGGAGTAGCACCACTGAAGACCCCTTATTTCCAAGAAATGCACACAATACGCCAGGATTTTAAGGAAGCTTTTCTTTACATACAATTCAGCATGAATATTTGGGGACTAATTTCCTCCTATGTTAAGCAAAGGAATCCTGCAAATATTTTGGGCCTGTTTTGTACATAAGCAGTAGGGAATGTCTGGTCCATATGAGGCAGGTAAAGACAATTTCAAAGGGAAAATCAGGAGCCTTAAGTGTGCTCTCAGTTGTTCTTTGGCAAGCAATGCTGATCAAAGCGCCACTTAAACCAAGTCCACCAGAGAAATGCATCCATTGCTTGCATAGTTTGAAATCAAACCACTCGAGCAAAGGAAGTAAAGTTTGACATCTCTGATAAGCTGCAGAGACAAAAGAAAACACAATGGCGATAGTGACATCATGTAATTGACAGGTGAACAAACATTGCATTAAGGAAACAAAGTAGGAGATCCTGATCCAGTTCTAAGGGCCAAATAATGTGAATAGGTCTTTGGTAAGATGAAATGTTTTAAAGCCTTACAGTTTCATATAAATTCTAGACTATGTGCACATAAAATGAAGCTATTCATTCAATAGCTGGCTATGTTTTAGAGTAAATGTCATCCTGAAAAGCTAGTTTCCCCGCACCAAAGTTTTTTTCAAAAATTCTTTCTGCCCCTAATTCCATAGACCTCAATTTTTGCTTGAATAGTTTTTATGCGCAATTCAGGAGTTCCTTGGGAAACACAGGGAAATACTGCATATAACCCGTAAATGATAGTTGCTCTTAAAGAGCTCATGCTTTTTTAAAAAAGCTGTTGGAAGTTTAAGGCATTCTGACCAGTTTCAAAGAAAGAAATTCCATGGGGGGGAAAGATCAAATGTGTTGTCAGTTGTAATGTGCATGTCCCCAAATGTAGTCCAAGATTGCCATTTTAAGTTTTAGAAATAACTAGAACAGTCCCATCACCAATCATGTCTTCTGCAGCTGCATATCTTTACATCAGAGAAGCCAACAAAGAGTCACCCAATCTGTTCACATCATTTATACAAGTTTCCAAAACAGGATTATTAATTTCTAACATTTAGAAGCATTCAAACTTCAAAGGAGCAGTTGTTTTGGCTTTAACAGAAGACAATGCCATGGTGAATTGGATCGTCTATTTCCAGAAGGATAGCCATATTGTTTTTGCTCTAATAGGCTAAATTGGGTAGCCAACATGATGCCCTCCAAATTCCCAACCATTATTCACAATGGCTACAGCTGATGGGAGTTGTCAACAACACCTAGAAGGCATCACGTTGGCTACCCCTGGGCTACCTCTTGTGGCACCTTGAAGACCAACAAATCTGTTAGTCTTTAAGGAGGTACAATACCCTTTGCTGTTTAGACCAACTAGTCTCCCTCATTCTCATGAAGTGGACTGTTGCCTATGAAACCTCATGCCATTAGTTAATCACTTTCCAGAGGTGACAATTCTCTCCCTACTTTATGCCAAGAACAAAAAAAAGGTATCTCCCCTTTTTGGAGCAGTGATCTCTTCCCCTTTCTGCTGGACTTTTCCAGAAGCAGAGATCATCATTCTGCCTTAGCATTGAGTTAAGACAGAGGTAGAATTCATAACAACTTAAGACAGGTTTGCCAGACTCCACCTGCATTTTGTTGAAATGAAACAGGATATGCCAGCAACGAATGACATATCCCACTGATTTCAATAGGAATTAGGTACAAATTTACGTCTAATTTTACACTAGAATAATGAAGGTGATTAAAAACTCACAAGAGCTGATAACAGTGGCGGTGTGGGTTTGGGATAAACAAAGTAAAATTAAATGTGTAAAATTATTTATTTACCTCATTAACATTTATTTTTGATTTTGCAGAAGACTCTAAGAATGCACAGTTATTCCATTGCCTTGCTAAATTCTGTCCTTGTTCCTTTCCCACAACTCTTTCATCTTCCAAATCACACTTGTTGCCAACCAGAATCATTGGTACCTAAAATGATAAACATTAAGTAAAGATTTAAAATGTAAATTAAATAACTACTACTGTGAAAAGTTAAATAATTTCCGATACTAATCAGTCACACTCTGAAAGTTATATCTGAAGTCTTAATTGAAAACTGGATTCTTACACAATCAAACTAGAGGTAATGCATTTAAAATGCATCGTATCATTAAAGTAATTTTAAGACATCAACATTTGAGAATAAAGCCACTAGTAGCTTAGATTTGGTGTTCTCAAATCCAAGTTATACAGCACTGCAGTTCTGTACTTGAATCTACATTTCATTTTAACATAACATTTAGGGCTGTTATATTATCTAGTAAAATAATCCACTGCCTTTGTATGATTCACCACTTTCTGAACCTAAAAGAGCAACTTATTCTAATGAGATAATTGGAATCTGAGACGGAGCAATATGGCACAATATAGTAATGCAGTAAAGCAAAGCACCAGCTTCTTTTGAATCCAACCAGCAGTGCTCTTCCTTCTGGCTCCAAATTCACACCACAGACAGTACTCATTGTTTTGTAATGTTTTAAAATGGCCAGCTGCACACACGTCTCTACTTAATCAAGGAACTGAATATCCAAGCATTGTTTACGTTTTCAAACGCAGTATGAATCCTGCTAGTCTTGGCCTGTGTGCATAGTTTATCTTCCAAAGTCCCATTTTAAATAATAAAGTCCCACTTAAAGAATATCTTTTATATTTATGATTCTTGCTTATTCTGTCTTTAAAGCTTTTGATAGTGAATTTGTGCTAGTTCAATTACATTTTTATACAATAGTCATAAAAGTAGCAGATGATCTTCTGTTGAGTGGCCACATATCAAGGAAAGAGACAACAGGAATCCCGTTTCCACCCAAGGCAAGTTACTATGCATACATCAGATCATGTCCTTATTGTAGAACACTGGCTATAGAAGAGCCATAAGCTGTGCTCCTAAAGAGAACCTCCACTGGCCATTTGCAAACAATGCTTAGGAAGACTGCTTACATCATCAGTGTCTTTGACTCGAAGAATCTGTTCTCTTAGATCCTGCAAATCATTAAATGTGGACTGTGCTGTGATGGAATATACTAAAGCAAACCCTTGACCATTTTTCATGTAGAGGTCTCTCATGGCTGTAAACTGTTCCTGTAAAACACAATGACAGAAATGGAGAACTCAGAACAGTTATCTGACAAATGCAGCCTGACTTATGAGGACTGATCACACAGCATTTTTTTTCCCTAAGCATGAATTTACTTTTCCTATCCTGTTTTTTCTAAACAGGAGCTGGCTGGCTTTCTGGACATGTAATCAGTTGACACTTACTCAAAATAAGCTGGAAGCATTGTGTCAAGAATTACAGATTTACAGGGGGAAAAGGCACAAGCAGATGGATTAAACACACTGTAAATTAGTAGTGAAACTTCAGAGTTCCAGCTATCTTTAGTCAGTTAACAATTTTTTCCATCTTTTCCCATTCTTTTCAGGCAGCATCTTGTTCTATACTGGCAGTGGGGAACCTCCATCCCATGGACCAAATTAGGACCAGGTCTCCCCATTTGGCTTGTGAGGCACCCACCTGCCCTACACCTATCATCATATATGACATCAGGTCTGGGGCAGGTAAACACTCAGCTGCGCCAAAAGGGGCTTTGCAGCTGATCAGTGGCACTTATAAAGCCCTGTGCACAGAGGCGCTGATGATCAGCTTATCTTCAGGGCTTGTATATCTGTGTAATATACCGAGTTTTGCTGTTCGACAGTTTGCAAAGCCCTGTGCACTGTTTTTTGCAAGTGCCACATGTGGGCTTATAAAGCACTGAGCCTTTTCCTGTATGGTTTTTGACACCAGGTGACTGACAGGTAGTCAACCCCGATTTTCGGTTTTTAGAACAGCCTTTTCCTCCTAAAAATTAGTGGTATAATGAAGGCATTCAATGTTAGTAAAGTTGGGTAGTAAAATGGATACAGAACAAAATCAAATATAGAATCAAAGTTGTATTTAACGTTGCGAGAGAGCAAATATTCATGTGCACTGCTCTTTAGGCATGTTTAAACTGGGTGGTACATGGCTAAGTCATACTCAGTGTAGACCCATTGGAATCAATAGACAAATTAGCCATTCTTGGCAGGATACCACCTCAATGGTTTATCGTTTCAGTGCCTTCATTTCTCCCCTTTAAATAATGTAAGGGGGGAGGACAGATATTATTTAGTATTTTAAAAACCCCAGGTACATTTTTGAATTTATTTACAGCATTTCTGTCCTGCTCTTCAGCTGAAAAGAAGTTCACAGACCAGACCGACCAATTGGTATTTGCTTGCATAACAATTAAATCACATGAAATACACCTTCTTGCTTTTTTCCCTTAAGTCAAATATTTTCACTGAACTACTTTGGGCTACCGCAAACACTTTGAGATTTTTACACAGCATGTAATATATTACACCCCTCAGGAAACATATTGTTATGTATATATATTTGTCTATATAAGACAAATAGATATGTTAACTTTAGTTGTGATTGATTTAGGACAGCAGAAAATTTTCTGGGAAACGCACAGCACTGCTTCATACGTGGTGTCAGAACTGACAGACTATCTAAGAATGATATTGGGAAGGTGATGGAAAGCTGAGTGAAAAATACCAACTCAGCGAAGAGCTGCACTGTAAAAGGCATAGGCAAGGGACTGAAAATAAAGCTGCACCTTCTGCAGAACTATGGTGCAGCCACGTGTTTTTTTCTGTGTGTGTTTTTTGGGAGGGAGTCACAGGATGGATCCAAAGATTGGTGTACTGTTTCTCCTTATATGCAAGATATAATTAGTACAGGTTTACGTATGCAGATCAGTTGCTCTACATGTACAAGCTTCATACCATACCACAAGCTTAGTGTGCCTGCTGAAAAACAATTTTTAAACAGATGCTGAACATCAAGATGCTGAAGTGATTGTATGTGAGCATTTAATACCTTTCAAACATGTACAGAAAACTAACCCTCTATCATTTTAGAATTCAATGGTCATTTCCTCCACTCCTCCTTCTACTTACCAATAATGTCACTTATATAGTTTTGTCAAATAGGTTGGGGAAGAAGAACAATTTATTTGTAACTTAGCAAAGAATGACAGTGACATGCTGACTGTTGTCAAGTTTGTTCTGTAGCTCATTATTTTTTTTCATGGATAACATACACACTCTCAAATAAACAAAAATGAAAACAATAATATACTAATAGTCTTATGAATGTTTACAGAAATTAACTGGAATGGCTTATTCTGTAGCTCAATCTATTGCTCTTTCATTTGTAAAAGTTGACCTATAGTAGTTTTACACTTAGTCTTATTTTTACATACCGTTCCTGCTGTGTCTAAGATTTCAAGCATACATTGTTGTGCATCTACTTCAACTTGCTGTCAAAAAAGAAGAAGACACAATTTTGTACTGAAGTATAAACAGCAAGACTTCAAATACTCATTAACTTGCCTTTACAAGTTATACCCACAATGCACAAGATTATTTCCCTTACCATAGTCAAAGCAGTTGGCAGGCTGAAAGAGAGTTTGAGAGTTTATAATAAATAGCAAAATAGATGTTAATTTTGCTTGGGTCGGGGTTTATTTTGTAGCAAGAACTGCACACTAAATTCCAGCAGAGGGGAAGGCGAAAGCAGAAGAAGAACAAGATGACAGCGAGAAAGTGTTTGTTACCATTTAAGGACACTGGGGGGGGGGGGAGCCCATTTTTCCTAATACCAAATACCCCAGTCCACCACTCCCAACAACCCCAGCCAGAATATCCAGTGGTTAGGGGTTACGGGAGTTTTATTCCAAAACAGTTGGAGGACACCAGGTTGGAAAATGCTCAAGTAATGTGCTACAATGCAGGTAAAGTGCATGCCTTTTAGAGCTCAAGACATCTACTGTTTGCTTTAACACAATGTTCCTCTTGACCATAGTGACTCATTTTAGTTCATACTGCTATAATTGTGTCTATATGGTTTATTCTTATGTTTTAATTACAACCCACCACATTTTTCCTTTTGGAAAACTCAGAGCACTTCCTGGCCTCTCCCATTCTGGCAGTGAACTGGTCCACCCTCACTTAGCTTCATTAAACATCACTGGGTTCTTCCAGATCATTCACGGAAAGTTGGTAGGTTTTTTTTGTCACTATGGTATGGTAAGTTGTGGACAGTTGCTTTGTTCAAAAGTGCTCAGTGCTCAAAACAGAGCCCAGTAGCCTTCATGACACAAGCTAACCAAGCTGCCCTACTTTTATTTTTTGACTGCCGGAAGCTAGGTCAAGCTTCTTTCCATCTCGAAAAGGACCTATTCCAATCTGACTAGAAATGCCTGTAGCCTTCTCAAGTTGGGTTGGGTTGTAACTTAGCCACATCGAAAAACAAAGCAGGTAACTTTCACTGTTGTGAAACAACATCCCCAGCTTGTCTCAACCAAGTACATTTGGGTGATAGGCTACTGTTTTCAATAACACAAAATATGCTATTCACTTAAATGTATACTACAACTTAAAATAATGTGCATACCTTTCGGTAGGAGTCTTCTATCGTAGGATCATACTTTTCAACAAATATTCCTTGAACAAACTGTACAGTCTACAACAAAAACAGCATTTTATATATACATACCTTTTTAATGCAATTTTTATAAATATTCCTATTAAAAGGAACATTTAAACTGCAAACAGTTCATTACACATATAGAAAACACAAGTTGTTTCTAGCTTGCTGCCTATGTTTAGATTAAGTTTCTTCAGAACACTGACATGTCAATTTAAAGGTTAAGAGCCAGCATTAGTTTTGAACTTTGCTTCAGAGAAAAACTGTTCAGCCTTGAACAATGAAGGTGCTACTAAACTCAGTTGTACTATAAATTACATCAGCCACTATTAATTGATTCAGACAATGCCCCGGTGTCTGTCTCTTTCCCCCTTATAAGGTGCTTAAATCCGTTTCTCTTTTTTTCTTTACTACCACATATTGAAGACAGGAAGCCTTCAAGGGAGCTGCGCTTAATCTTATTGCATCTGAGTGACATCTGCACTCTCTCTGCATATGTATCTGATGGCATGAGGCTTTTATACACTGAAAGTGCAATGGGACTTCCCATTCATCTCCTCTGGCTCTGTAGTCCCCCAGATCTTCTCTAAATAGTTGGAAGACCTTCTGGAGTTTAGGATGAGTGCAAAGGGAAGGGGAAGAAGTGGAAATGTGCTCATGCAATTTTGGATATCACCCTCCACACTCTGCTTTCCTACAAAAAATAGAATAAAGACTAGCATAGGGTTTCTCTGACTGACATTTACCATTAAGTAGTGTTTGCTCTGAATATCCAAACCCCATGCTAAGACACATTCAAAAGGTCACCAGATTTTGAGTGACTTCCTCAGTGTCTCCCGATTTTTGAGGCTTTTTCCAGCCTAATTTTAGACAGTGAAAATTCAGAATGCATTGGGGCAGATGATCTCACACCCCTAGTAAAATCTCTTTATTGGTAACGGAGGTCGTTTGGAGTCTTTTCCCCCCTTTTTTAGAGCAAAATAATAAAACAAAAAGGTTATACAAATTCTTGTCATGATGAAGTGACAATAAGTTGTATTACCTTTTATAAATGATTGAAGTAACTCAAATGATTAAGGTTTTTAAAAATGAAGCCGAATTTTAGGCCCAAATAAGGTGCTACAGATAGATAAGAAGAGCATCTATTAAAACACTCTACCTGTAAACTTTTGGAATTCATGTTTAAGCATTAATATAATTTATTGGAAGCTGACCATTGACCTATTTTTCAAATATTGTTCAACAGAGATTCAAAAATAAATGAACATTTTGTTTGTTTCTGCAACAACCACTTCTACTTCCAATTCCAGCTTCCCAACATTGACAATTTTTACTGTAGCATTAATTTTTTTCTTAAAGCAAAATGAACAGCTTTCCAACCCTCAATAAACACAAAAAATAGGGCACTCCATTGACTGTACTGACTGAACTATAGGTAGGTTAAAAATAGATAAATAAAATTGGTATAGAACATATGTATGTATACACACAGATATATACCGGTATATGTGCGTATGCTCATATTACACACCTGAAATGCTTTCCAGCTGCCTATTAACGTATTGGTTGCTTAGAATGTTTAATAGAGAGAGTGATGCTTACAGCAGGATAATTGTGCTTTTCTTGGATTGCTTGCCAGGATCTGGAATCCTATGACTTAATACTAAACACATGCTTCGCACATAAAAAAACTGGACTCGGGCACATCACAGTGCACAGAAGTCACCTGAAACATCCAGACACATCTTACTGGGAGTTTCAGATGAAATACACAAGTTTTATATGCTTAGACATAGTCATAAGAGGCCAAAAAATATCACTCACCAACGCAGACTTTCCAACACCTCCTGAACCAAGAACCACTAGTTTATATTCACGCATGGTGCAAGTGTTGAGTCACCGCCTTAATACCTAAAAGAAAAAAAAGAATCTGTTACACTGAGCTGCATGTGGCACAAGTTTGGCTTATCATTTTTATCTTCTATTAGTACAGAATACAGAGTGTTCATACTATTGCACTAAAACTTCAAACAAACAAAAAGTACAGATAGCTTGTTTGAAAATAGTAACAATTTTTCTATGTGATAGGCGGTCTGAAAAGTATGTTGGAAGAAGTTTAGCAAATATCGTAGTCACTTATCCACTGCAGGTAATATATTTAGCACAGTGTCCTGATACAACTATAAAGTCAGTGTCAGTTGATATACCCTTTTTGTGTAACCTTACATTTCTGGGATCATGTCTTACTATTAAAATAAAATGTTACAAATACTGATTTTACCTGGGAAATTTTTCCCAGGAAAAAACAAGTATCAATAAAAGCAGCACCATAAAAACAGCAGCAACATAGCATCTGTAAAGAAAAACATTTTAACCCAGTGCTAAGAGATGTTAAGAGGAATGGTGCCAGACAGATCTTTCTGAGGGGGGAATTCTAAAGATGGGATACCCTGATCCCCCCCCCAAAAAGTCGTACACCCAGTTGCCACCAGACAAAACACCAAAGTCAAGGACACACTGACAGGCCTCTAAAGGTGATGTTGATGTACAGGCAATTAACATATAGGAGCTAGCCATTCTTCAGAATGTTTGAGTGAAATGGCAAAGAATTCGGCATGCTTCACATGGCTTCCTCCACTAAAGCAGCTGGCCAGGTTTAGGATGCAGAAAAGTCCAAAAAAAGGGCGGGGGGGGGATAGGCCACCACAATAATAGGGGTAGGGTGGGGGAGGTGAGGTGTAGTGGCCTAAATTTGAAAGCTAATGGGAAGGATCCTACAGGAGTTGGGGCGGCGAGAAAAGAAGGGGCTATATATTGTCAATATATTGTCCAAAACCAATTTGAAGTCCATATCATGATATTGGTTTCATAATTTTTGACCTGGCAATATATTGCGAATCAATGATGTGTATTTGTGCTATGCAAAAATCACAATGTGGAGAAACTGTGAAGCCAGCAGAGAGAGAAAGCATGCAGGTCCTTTTTCAGTAGATACTGAGGGAGAAGTTTCCCCAAAGTCCTGCCCGCCTCGATTGCTTGCTCACTCTTTCTCACTGCAGCAGACAGAGGAGAGGAGGAAGCCCAGCAACAGCAAGCCAGGAAGGGTAGATGCAGCCCATTGAGGAGGCAGCCGTGACTTTACTCTAGAGTCATGCGGGGAGTCATTTCTACTCCCGCACCCTCAGCGCCAGTCAGCGGACCCATGCTGCGGCGCAAGCGGTGACAGTTCACTTGGGAGGCAGGAGGCAATTTTAAGTTCAAGTCTCAGTCACATACATCATGACAGGACTTCAGAAATTGCTCACACACAGACCATTCCCTATCGTGGAACTGTCTAATGCCTAGCTTCGAACACTGCAGCAGACATCTTGGCTTTTCATTACCAAAAGGCTACACTCAAGTCAGCCAAGCATAGGAAGTCTAGCAGCAGCAGGAGCTACAACAACAACAGAACAGCTGAGGGTGGCATTAGGGGGTTGAGGGGGGGGGACTTCATTACTACCTACTAAATCAGGACCTATATACCTACAGAGCTGAAAATAGCCAAATGCAAAGTTGAAGTTCCGTTCTACCTTATTAGATTTGCAAAACCAAGTATATATACAAGTATATAACAAGAGTTATGCAAACAAAACTGATGTGTGTGCATATGAGAAATATCCATATCTAATGCTTCAGACTAGGTCAATAGTATCATAAGTTCACCAGTTCCACCAACTGAATTGCACAACATACACTGCCCTAGCTTCAAATGCAACTGAAAGCACCCAAGGAGCATGTGACAGAAGAGTGTGTGGGAAACTGATTGACAGCAGGGGCCCAGAATGGAAAGTTGGATGGAGTTAAAGCAGGGTAGGGGAAAACTTTTTTGCCTCTGGGGACCAGATTCTTATCAGGATTGGCTTTGTGTGCCAAAGTTGATAGGTGGGCACCAACCTATCAATTATATGATGTCATTATGCACCACAATGGTTTTGCAAGTCTTCCATGCCTCTCATTTAAACCCAATACCAGAGTTTCCTGGATTAATGCTGCAAAGCAGCTTTTGAAACAGCCTCCATGCCTTCCTGTGATGTGCACCCACCAGCTACACGCCTCTCAGTGATGGAACTCTGAGCAGGGCTTCCAGCAATAACCACTGAAAACAGGAAGTTATATCTGGAAGATGGTCCTTTAAAAATCCTTGTCCAAAGCAATTTAGTGCTTCGAAAATGTGGGTTACAGCACATGTGCCTCATTTGAATACATAAGTATATGAGCTATATAGAAGAAGAGGACTCATCAACATTCTGTTTTCATTACACCACTTAGATTCTTCGCCAAGTGTTCTGACAAGAACTAAAAGTTTATTTGACCTATAGGTCAAAGAAAATATTTTGCATGTGTGCCTAAAAACATGAATGCCACAGTTGCGTAATTCTGTGTCTATACATTCTTGAATCAAGTGAAACTTCAGTCTTGAGAACAAAAGTGCTCTCATCACTAAGTAGCCTTTTCATCCACATCCATTATCTACTGGGCAACATACTTTCTCTCCTTGCTTTGTGATCTCTTCACTACAAAAGTACAAAGCAATAGGAATGTGCTTAGGTTACATAGAACACTGGGGTGGGGGGGGGAGAGACTGGTGAAGCTGTCAGGGAGAACGTAGTCCAAGCTAATCTTGCTCAGCACACTGAATTTAGCTTTGGGCTTCACGTAGAAGAGTCTGTACAGGGTAAAAGTTATTCATGAGGTTTGAAAGATAATACAGTTCCAGACTGGTTCTCACAAAAGTGAAATTTAACTGATAGTTAAAATTTGCTTTGTGATCCCAGAAACAGGAATATTTTGGAGCAGCTTACAACAGTTAAAAAAGATCTGACAGTTAACAAATCATTAAGTAAAATTGTCAAACATGTGTTTTATACATGAAACCATTTTTGGAAATAACTTATAACCCAACTTCCTTTCTAAGAAAAGCTAAACTAGACCAAAGTGACAGATTAGCAATAATTAGGCCTTCCTGTTGTGCAAGTTCCACCGAAGTTGTGAAAGACATCACATTATTTACGACGACCTTAGCAGAACAATTTGAGCATTCATCCTAGTAAAATTGAAAGCAGCACAGACCTTGGTTTTTGAAAAAAGTGGATCGTTTGCTAATATGGGTCTTTTTTACTAGACAAAGTGAGCAGGCTTAGTATTATCTGCTGAAACAAATAAGTTCTAGCTCCTAGATGCAGCAAGCTACATCATTTAATTGCCACTTCCAGCTTGTGATATTGATTCCCTGCTGTGCAAAAAAGCCTTTGTGTTGGATTCCCTTGATGTGAATGGCCTTTATTGACATTAGATGATGCTCTGTCCAATTCAGGAACTCTGATGCTATCCTGTTGTGACTGAAGTATTTTGTTCTTTTACGCAGAACAATCAGATTTCACATTACTACCAAGCACTAGGAACGCCCCCCTTCAACCATGAGCTAATGAGCTTTTCCAGAAAACATGCTCCCTCTTCTTCATTTGATTATTTATATTGGTCCAATAGTAAGTGTGTGTCTGCCAACTATCTAGACTAACCCTTGAACAAGAAGGCCCAGAAACCACTGCTGTGCTTAGTAAACAGCACATACATTCAAAAAACTTTTGTTTCAGAACTAGCTTATGGATAAGTTTATTTACTGGGCTACATCAAAGTTTACTGCATGTAGACTATCACATAGTGCACTATTTTTAGCCACCTCTACTCAGATAACATTTTGCTTTGTGTCAACTTTAGAGAGAAAGCAACCATAAAGCAATTGCATAACAATACCACACAGAGCATATTAGTTAAGTTTTACGGTGTTCATGGAAATTCATTTTAATTTCCAACAAAAACAATCCTATAAAATAGTTACATAAACCACTGATCATACCGCATGACACCCATATTTAATTTTTTGAGGGACACATATATCATTTGTCTCTGGGATATCAATTATTGTCCATTTTTGAGACAAATAGCGCAATACAGAAGTCAACTGGCATGTTTTTATGAACACTATCAGTGATGTTTCTTGCACATTTCCTGGATGAGGTTTTCAAAAGCGTCAAAGCAAATATAGTCATTCAAAAATTAGTATTAATTAATTAATTACCTTCCAATAACAGAAGCATCATTAATATAGATGTTCACAGTCAGAAGCAGAAGTTGAACTGTATGGGTCAACAAAATTTAGCTGACTATGTAGCCAGCCAAAATTTATTCTCACTATAACCCTGTGGGAGTTCTGCTGGTGTAAAATCCTTTTGCGCTATTTTGAGTAATTCCCTTCTCCCCCTAAAGCCCTGTACAATATACATCCCATTGTTCAGGGCTCCCTGATCCAAACCCTCTGGACAGAGTATTGGGGGGCCAAGGGGCTTCAGGGGAAGGAAGGGAAGATTAGATCTTTACACCACAGATAAATATGCTACTGACTCTGGGCCTGCACTCTTCCACTAGGGCCTCCCCAAGTTCCTGGAGATTGTTTCCCAATCCCACCCCCCAGCAGCGAGAGAAGGTGAAGAGAAAGATCAGTTGCACAACCTGATATCCACTCATGCAGTCTCTGGGTACAACCCTTAAAGCAGAGCTATGCATTAAATATGACCCTAAGTGTGCATTGTTCCACCAAAATATGTCACCTGAAGAGGGCAAGCATCTGATAACTCAGTTGGCTAGAATGTGGTGCTGGTAATGCCAAGGTGACAGGTTTGATCCCCCATAAGGGACAGCTGTACAGTCATGTATTGCAGGGGGTTGGACTAGATGATCATCAGGGCCCCTTCCAACTCTATGATTTTACTATCTATGATTAAAAATCAAGAATTTTTAATTCAAAAACTTTACACCCATGTTGCAACATCTACTCTAGGTGTTGTCTCCACCAATTTCAGAACATCCAATAACTGTTCGATCACTCGGTCCTATATTGACTTCAAAACTGTGGAATCTTCAATGTGGCATTCCTCAGGGTTCAATTTTATTCCCAATGCTGTTTAACGTCTACATGAAACCAGTGAGTGAGGTTATTCAGTTTTGGAGTAAATTGTCAGCAATATGCTGATTATTACACACAGCTCTACTTCTCTTTTACATCTGTAGGTGTGACAGTGGATGTACCGGCCCATTGTGTTGCTTCAGTAACAAAGACAAACCAATTACAGTGAAAGGAAGAGGTCACTGCCTAGTAGCCCTCCTGGATTATCAGGTGAATTTAAGACCAGGAGTTAACAGGATGACACAAAGCAGTTCCATATAAGGCAACCCATTTAAACTCCTCAGCTGGAGAAGCCCTCCTTATAAAGGAAAATCACTCCATGCATATTTGCATATAAAATAAGCTGCATGTATATGATGAAGTATGTAGATTGATTTATAGAGTTCAGCAGCTCTTAAATTCACAAAGAAATCATCATGCTTGCCCTGCATACTAGCCTCGGCCCAGTATACCTGAAGGAGCATCTCTCCCCCCCCCCCATTGTTCAGCCCAGACTCTGAGGTCCAGCGCCAAGGGCCTTCTGGCGGTTCCTTCACTGCAAGAAGGAAAGTTACAGGGAACCAGGTGCCCGCCCTGTGGAATGCCCTCCTATCAGATGTCACGGAAATCAACAACTATCTGACTGTTAGAAAACATCTGAAGGCAGCCCTGTTTAGGGAAGTTTTTAATGACTGATGTTTTAATGTATTTTGAATATTTTGTTGGAAGCTGCCAAGAGTGGCTGGGGAAACGCAGCCAGATGGGCGGGGTATAAATTATTATTAATATTATTATTATTGCCATAGAGCTCAATACTACCCAACTACCTTGTTTATTTCTACTATCCTTCAACTATTTTAGTCTCCCTCCCACCTAATCTACACCCTTCAATCAAGTCTTTCTGCTCCCAACATTCCAGTTTCTTTAAATATTATGTCCTGTGTTGTCCTCCTACCTTCAACACATTGCCCCTACAAGTTATGCTCTCTTCATTAGACTTTCTGTAACTCCTATTGCTGGATACTAAGTTTTTCTCATTTCCTTGGGATAGGCTATCAGTAGTCAACAACCATTTAAGACAAAAGAAAATGCCTCCACCCTTCTTAATTTTAAAAGCCTGATAAAGGTAGTGGTGAGAACCAAAGTATGTTCTCAGTAACCACCACTTTTGAGGGCAGACACTTCTTACACACCATTCTGATTCACAAACCGGTCAAATATATTTAATTATGAAAGCTGAGTAAGTCCTGCAAATTTGCACATTTATTTGAGCTATGGAATTTGTCTCTGGGAAGTCTGTTCTTTGATGAACAAAGAGGCAAGGCTTTGAAAACTTAAAGAGTTTGAAATCTGCGCTACAATTGCTGTTCAAAAATTTTAAGAAACACCAACATAAGAAAGCCTGCACATGCACTGTTGACCTTATAAGGTGCTCACCCTGTCTACTGCCCCAATCAAGCCCATGTCCACAAATGTTCACAAGACAATTCACCATCACCTAAGAATCATTAGTATGTTTGCATGGGTCTTGCTAAGTACTTCATGCTAAAGTCTGCATGGCATGCTCCCACAAATGCATTTTTTCCCAGAAAAGTTTCACCGACGCCCATGGTGCCAATATGTTAAGGGGAAATAAAACCAAAAGAATATCAAAGAAAAGTCTTGCGGGAAATTTCTTACAGCTGATAACACAGAGGAGTCAAAGTTAGGTTTTACTATTAGTAATCTATCTTAGAAGAGGTTCTCCTTTACCCTGAATTTTCTGACTCTGGAAACCAGTTTGATCAATTCTGAGACCTGTGAAAGATCTCTAAATTCTTGTTGCACTGAGGGCACCAATAACATCTTTAAACAGAACACACAACTCAATAGCATCTTTACAGTGCACTGCACCTTGGTCATACATTTACATAGACTGCTCAAGAGCAACTTACATACCGCCCAATGGATTGGGTGGTTTACTTTGAATTAGAATATTTGCAAAGAATGGCAAAAATGTGGAGGCAATGAACTCCACATTAATGTCAAAGAAGAAATGGTGGAAACTGCATTAAGAGGATGAATAAGGGGGAAATGTAAACTGCCATGTAAACTCATGGTTGGCTTGAAAACCACGTTGGAATGATAGGACATAAAATTTGACAAATATAATTAAGACTTGGTAAGCTGACCACCTTTTTTCTTGATATTAATATTCCATTAGCCAAGACTGGCACAGTTTAGTTGTTGCAAGAATAAAAACCAGAGAACTATTTAATTAATCATTCACATTTATAGAGTCCTTACTCAATATTATAGTTATAATTCATTATAATGTTATGGTTAACAATGAAATTAATTTGATTTTGTAATTAACCAAAGTATTAAGTAGCATCTTTGTAGATGTATCTACTTTCTTCTTATAAAGTTAATGTTTTAAAAAAATTCTGACCAGTCATTTGAAAACTTTTTCTATTGGCCCAGCAATAAATAAAGAAAACTTTAAAAAGGCCAAAACCTTCTGATTATGATGTATGGAAAGGTCCTCCTTTCTTTTAGATGTGTCTTCCTTTGAACAGCTACATGCAGCCTTCTGTCAGTTTACTGATTTCTGACAAGGAAGAAAACTCCACTGTTCTCTGACTGCAGACTCACCAAGACTTTAGAAGTCTGCTATCTTAATAAACTTCCACTAGTTTTATAAATTAGAACTGTTTTAAGTATTCTGTATCACACACAGAGATTATTGGAGGTTTCAATAAACGTTTTCACTTGTAAACTGTAAATACATTTATTTAGGCAGCAATAATTATCCATTCATGGCAGCATGAACACGCTTCTTCACAATTATTTTTACTACCTAACTTTGTTCAATGCATGCTACCTAAACAACCACCTAACTGCCATTTCTATCACATTAATCAAAGTACAGTCATACCTTGGGTTGAATATGCTTCATGTTGAGCGCATTCGAGTTGCGCTCCGCGGCAACCCAGAAGTAACGGAGCACGTTACTTCCGGGTTTCACCGCTCACGCGTGTGCAGACACTCAAAATGATGTCACACGCATGCGCAGAAGTGGCGAAAAGTGACGTGTGTGTGTGCAGACGTGCCATCACTAGTTACGTTTGTTACTGGATGCGAACGGGGCTCCGGAATGGATCCTGTTCGTATCCAGAGATACCAGTGTACTAAAGATGCCTTACTGCCACCAAAAAGCCTTTTTTTAGGAAAGCTGATTTCTCTTAAGCTGAATTTTCAAGAGTTCACAATCTGAAAACAATATTTGGAACCACAAGCTAAGCACAGTCACTATTATATAAACTATCCATCACTTTGTCTCCAACATAGGCACCAACACCATCTCTTCAACTTATCAATTGTCAGGAGTTATTCGATACCATTTAGATTACAGTATTTTTTTTCTATCTTCCATGTTTTAGAATTAAAAATACAACTTGAAACTGCTTCAATACCAGGCAGCCAAACACAACTTCTATGAATGTGCATATATGTGTAAAGGGGGCAAATGTATGGGAGACCTTTCTCTGCGTAGAGACCAAGTGCTGAAATGAACTGGTGTTAAGGCACAAACTAGATAGGGATGGCCATATTTGTTTATTCAAGTGTCTACCCTTTTTTTTTTTTTACTTTTCTCTAGGCCAACTCACTTTCAATATTGAAGTTCAGCTGGGAGAACACTGACCAATCATGGACGGGGAGGAGGATTCAGCTCCCCTTAACCACTTGCCTCTTTCAATGCAAAAATTAGCCACCACTGCCAACTTTATATGTAAACAGGGAATACATGTGAATAAAAATAGGCAACTGCCCTCACATGCAGTTTGGTCCTATTGCATTTAATTGATTCTGAAGCCCAAATGATAGTTATATTTCAATGTCTTGCACAACTGGTCCTTTATGTAATTTCATGTTCTTCACCTTGTTTTACAAAACTCAAGTTCAAGTCATTTCTTAAGCTTGTTTCTTCTTGTTTGTTTTCTAATCATTCTTCGGATATCACATCACAAGTGCGAATACAACTATACAAAAATTGTCAAGATACTGAAACATGTAGCAATTACTTTCATATTGAGGCAGGTAAATCCTTTTACTGTACTAATAGTCAAACCTCTTCTTACGTCTGCCTCCAATTGCATCCATTTTGCCCAATGTCCGTGGCAAACCCGGAAGTAACTGGTGGGTTTCCTGCCGTTCGCGCCTGCGCAGGAACGGCGATTGCCGTTCACACATGCGCACACAACGGTGGCTTTCTCAGCGACCCGTTTCGACCTCTGGAATGGATTACGGTTGCAGTTAGAGGTTCCACTGTACCTGATCAAAGCAAGGAATGCGTACTGATGGCAATGGGTTTCAACTGGCTAAACTAGTCTGCAAACTCCCACACCTAGTTCAACACTAAACTAAAGCAGTACATGTTCTGCTCCTAGAAGTCCACCAATAAAGCTTCATACATCTAGATGACATACAAGATGTATGGCTTCAATTCTAATATTTTTCTCTGTGACTTGAAGGAACTTCCATTCACAGAAGTTCAGCACACAGAACGAGTCCTTCCAAGAGTAATTGTACTTTCTTTCCATGAATAGAACTTCTGTTAACAGAGTAAGAGCTTAAGATGCAAGTCTATGTTTACAACTAACTATTAATTTTGAAGATTAACTAGTATTGCGCAAAGTCTGCTATTTTATTTGGAAGAATAAAACAAACTTCCTGTATTGGAATATTTGCTGGATATGAGGATTCAAATATTTTCTCAAGGAAAAATGGAGAATACTGGAACTTACGGAATCCCAAGTATTTATAGAAAATCAGTATTCAAATCAACGTAACTGAAGAAAATTGGTGAAAAAATATTTCACAAGCCACTATACTAGCCATTCTAAACCCATGACACATCAATATATTTTTGGGGGGAGGGGGAGGTTATCAAGGAAAAATAAAATTCACATTAGCATTTCAACTGCTATAGTTGGTGAAGTTGTTCATTGCACTCTTATACTTAAAATTGTGATTTAAAGTTGTGTCCTACCAAATTCTTATGGCTCAGGAAGCATTATTGTTCACATTTACAACAATACTCCGCTGGCTTAACTGAAAGGAACAAAAGTAAAGCCGAAACAGAATGGTCTTCCACTGCTTCTGATAAACTTCCAGGTGTTGTTTGGTAAGTCCTTAAGGGAAAGAAGTTTCCATATTTTTGGAGTAGTCAAAAAATTATCTATATATCTTTGCCACTCAAAAAAGAAGAGCAGGGCTGCTCTTGATAGAACAGGCTCTTGTTTGGATAAAGGGAATGAGAAAGTATTTGATTATAAAACTATTAAGGGCTTTATAGAACAAAAGTAACATAAAGAAGTATGCCCAGAAAGGTGCAAAAAGCCAGTGCATGAGATTTATGCCACTGACACATCCCATTGAGAGACAAATTTCCAAAGCCTCACCATTCTGAACAAGTTGAAGAATTCTAAACTAATCTTCATCTAATCTTCATTTATAATCTTGCCAAGAAGCAACTATAGTATTCAAACTACAGAAGTATCAAAGCCTGAAATATTAGATTTAATGTCCGAGGAAGATAAAATTGGTGAAAAACATTTCCAGGCACACCTGTATCCTTTCTGAACATGGTGCTAGTTTCAAGAGCACCTCAAGGCCACTCTCCACCTCCAATGAAATAATGGGGTTTGACAATCATTTTAGTCTCATTTGGATTTAGTTTCTTAGACAGGAAGTTACTCTCAGATACTGATATAGGACACATCAACTAGAAACTGTACAGCCAGTCAGCACAGCAAAAGAAAGTGAAGAGAGTCTGTGCGTTAGGCAGAGATGCCACTAAAACCCAGAATAGTTAAGAAATATGGCCACCTCCTGTGGCATATTGGGTCAAGTGTATCTGGTTATTAACCAAAAGGTTAGTGCTTGGAGCCCACTCAGAGACAGCTATGGGTAGGAATCCAACATTGCAGGTGTTGGACTAGATGACCCTTGGGGTGCCTTCTCACTCTACAATTCTATGATTTATTAGAAAGAGGTGGTGGATAGCACTGACTTCCATTTTGTGAAGTTAACTTCACTGTGCCAAGCTGGAACTGCTCTAGTTCCTCTTAACCTGACGCCTTAAGCCTATTTTAATGAAAATTAACACCCACTGACTTTAGTGCAGTTGCACTGCATTGAAGTCCAAGACATCAGATATCTCATACTTGCTAGAAATACCACAAAGGGGGGTAGTATACAGTACAGGGTGGATCCCCACACCCACCCTCAATTCCGCTCTCCAATTTGTCTGGCTTTCTGTAACGGGGGCAGATCTGCAATCAATGCAGCACTCCCCCGTCAACTCTTTCCGAGCGGTCCCCCCCCCCATATATATATATGCAAATGTGAGTTCAGCAGAACAGGGCCCGGATCTCAATTCAGATTCGGCCCGATTTGACGCCGAATCTCCCTTATGCGGAGTCTGAACCCGCGTTCAAATGCCGCTCGTTCTTTTCTTCTTCTTTTTTTAGGGGGATGCGAACAGATTCTGGCAAGAGGCTGGAAAGCGGAAGAGGCCTATCTCCGCCTGGGAAACGGCCGCCCTGCTTCCCCGCTGGGGCGGAGAATGGAAACAGTGAGCCGCTTCGACCCAGCCGGACTAGGCGGGGCGGCGGCTTCCAGCAGAGGCCGACGCCACGGGAGTCCGGCGGAGTTTCTTCCCGGCTACAAGCAGGGCGGGTGGGGGGTGGTTGTTGCTGCTGCTGCTGCCGCCGCCGCCCTCTCCTCCTTACCGGCAGGTCCCAACTGCGGGCGGCCTCGCCAAAGGGGCTCCAACTTTCCCCTTCCGCTCTAACTTCTCCTGGGGAGGCGGCCATAAGGAAGCGACGGGGTGGGGGGGAGGGAAGAGAGAGCTGAGGCAAGAGGAGCCCGGCTTCCCCACCCCCCTTACCGAGGAGGGGAGCGGCCGGGCTCGGTTCCGCCTCCGCCATGTTCTCTCTGAGGAACCTTGTCCCGCCTGCAGAGCGGAGCCGCCGCCGCTCCCCCCCCCCACATCCCGGCTCGCCCTCGCCGCCCCCCCCACCCCCACCCCGCTTGTGTCAGGCACTAACCGCCAACCGCCAACGTCCCCTCACGCGTTCGGCGCCGGGCCCCCTTCCCCCTCGTCGTCTTCGTCGTCGTCCTCCCCACCCAGCCGTCACTCCCGTGGCCGCCGCCGCCGCCACCTCCTCTTACCTACCGGACGGCGCTGCCGCTCCCCGCGTCCGTCGCCGCCTCCCTGGCCGAGCCCCGGAGTCCTCCCCGCCCGTGCGCGCGCGCACACACCACACACACCCGCGCGCGCGCAGAGACTCCCTCCTTCCTCGCTACCTCTTGCCTGGGCGAGGCTTGGAGCCGCCGCCGCCGTGACGCTGCACGCCTGAGCCTCACTCTGGCTGCTTCCCTTCTTTGCTCGGTCCGGTGGTGATGAGGGAAGGGAGGGGAGGGGGGAATGACCTCTCTGCTCCGCACCCAGCGCGCACGCGCGGCCGGCCGGCTCAGTCCTGAAGACACTGCAGCCTTCCCCCCCCCGCACCGCCTTACTTCCTTTCTCTTCTCCGCCTCTCCTCTCCCTCCGCCCCACGACACACGCACACACATGCCGTCCCGCAACCTTACGCAGGGCCCCCATCCTGCCGCAGCTCCAGCAAGCAGCCCCCAGAGAGAGGGAGAGTGAGAAGTCGTCGCCCGCAAATGCGTGGAGAAGAAGCGAGCAAGCAGCGCCCCATTGCCAAGCGCTATAGTTAGGGGTGGGGGAGAGAACCTGGTGTGCAAGGGAGAAGTGCGGCTGCAGCGCACGGAAGGGGGAGCAGGTTCGGTCGCGCCACGTTCTCGGGCAGCGAAGAGGGGTTCTGTAAGAAGAACGCCGGCATTCTAAACATCCTTATTAGGAAGCCCCATGGAATCCCGTGCGGGGATCAGTTCCGAAGCGACATGTTTAGGACCACCGGATTGTTGCATCTTCAGTGGCCGCTCCATTCGAGACTCTTGCTAAATGATCTCGATGTAGAAAGCCGGGCAGTTTTTCATGCTTAGGAAAGCCATGCTCCTTTCGCGTCCCCGCCCAGTTTCCCCTTCTGGGATGACATTCCTCATCTACAGACTCCCCAAGGGGCGGCTCTTCACGGAACTGCTGGCAAGAATAGCCCGGTCAGGCATCCATCTCAAAGCCGGTGTGGGAAAAGGACTGCTTTATGTTGTGAAATAATTCTGTGCAGTTCTGTGCAGAGTTAGGTATTGAAACGAGTAGGGAGGCACGCCTAACTGGACCACGAATCCAGAATAAGTCATGAAGACTTAACAGCACAGCCCTAAGGATGTTGCTAAATCCTGCTGTGTCCAGTGGGACATACTGCCTGGGAAAGCATGCATAAGATTCCAACTTAAGGTCCCGTTGAAAGCAAAAGGGACTTGGGCTTCAATCCTGTTCACACTTAAAGGGGGGAGGGGGAGAGCACTGCAGATTTCAGCTGGACTTACTTCTGGGTAGACATGCACAGGAGGTCTCCTTGTTCTGCTGGTTTGAATGGGATGTTCCTCACACCACTCACTTTAGGGGGATTGGGAGCACACTGTTGTGCAAAACTGGCAGGAAATTGCAGTGACAGTGACACTCCCAGGAAAGGGAGTGGGTGTGGTGGCGGAGGAAAGGCAGGCAGTTGCTGACATCAAATACAGAAAAGAAGAAAAGCTGCATTTCCCTAAAGCGGCTCTCTTATCTTTCATTGTTTATATATGATATTTTTACAGCCTGATCTTAATCAGTTGGCAAAGCAATGAAATCTACTTATCTGCAAACTTGGTTAGGATAGGGCTACAAATATACTGTACAAACTGATTGACATTTGTCGCTAGTTTTATCTTAACCAACTTCTCTGTGGCATAAGATTAATATAATCAACATATTCAGAAACTGAGACAGGTCCCAAGTTACCCAGAATATATATATATTTAAATGCACCAGATCTGGGGCTGGCATAAAGCTACACACATGGCCATGAACTGAAGGGACATAAAGGTACGACATCTCTGCTCCTCCTCTATGCTACCCACATCCATATTTTTCTTATTGGCCAGCATGACAGTGTCATACCAGGGCTGCTTATTCATTCATTCCACTTATATCTACCTTCCTTCCATCATGTGACTTCCCTTTTAATTCTCAGCATTTCCCATGGACTTTCAGTAGCCCAAACAATACTATCACCAAAAAAAATCTCATTGTAATTTGTGGATTTGAGAGAACCCTGGACAGTAAAGGTTCACTCTTATGTACCCTTTCCCAGGAGTATATCATTGCTGTTAGTGGGTCTTATGAGTAGTCATGTAGGTCACTGTAAGGATTTCCATGGACATCCTAATTCAGTATTTACTCCCTTCAATTAAGACTTCAACTTTCGGCGGGTATTGGTGAACCATTTTGTTTTATTTTTTGCATTTAATCAGCTAATGATTTTGGGGCGTGGAACATCACTTCTGAGCCTCCAGATGCTGCTTATCTAAGGAACACTGCACCTTTCTCTAGGTGAACACTATATTAGATTAATAATAATAATTTAAACGCAGGACCTCTTTTCATAGCATATGTTAATATCATGGCCTTATACTTGGATCTGATCAGCTGTGATGAACAGCTGTTTTCTCCTGTTTATGTAGTGACAAACGACAATCATTTGATAATTCATACGTACGTAAGGTAAAGGTAAAGGGACCCCTGACCATTAGGTCCAGTTGTGGCCGACTCTGGGGTTGCAGCGCTCATCTCACTTTATTGGCCAAGGGAGCCGGCGTACAGCTTCCGGGTCATGTGGCCAGCATGACCAAGCCGCTTCTGGCGAACCAGAGCAGTGCTCGGAAACGCCATTTACCTTCCCGCTGGAGCAGTACCTATTTATCTACTTGCACTTTGATGTGCTTTCGAACTGCTAGGTTGGCAGGAGCAGGGAGCGAGCAACGGGAGCTCACCCTGTCGCGGGGATTCGAACTGCCAACCTTCTGATCGGCAAGTCCTAGGCTCTGTGGTTTAACCCACAGCGCCACCTGCATCCCTCTAATACGTACGTAGCCTTACACTAAAAAAATTATAGCAACTACCACATACTCAAAATCACTTGGGTGCAGTGCTGGGCCCACTTAAAGCCAATGAGCTGATCAGTGCTGTAAGCCCCAGTGGTTGCACTAAGACGTTCTTGATATTGAACTCCCTAGTGTGGCCAATCCCAGTGGGTCTCTGTGTTGGTGCTCATTGGTGCCCTGCTTGCCAAGAGTGTGCTTGAACTTCCGGTTTTTCCTTTGCAGACACATGTCCACACCTGATATCACATAATGTTGTCAAGTGTGGGGCAGGTGGGTATGGTATGCGATAATTGGCACAATGGCCAAATTAGGATCCCTACTGGGCCTAGTTAGGTTTGTGGACCAGAGATCCCCCTCTGCTGGTTTAAAGGCACAAGACTCCTGCCAGAAGAAAGGAGGCTAAGCATATAGCATGAGATTATGATATTGACGTCTGGTGATGCTTGGCTGTTAAAAGGCAGTAGTGATTAAATGTATCCATGTTATGTTATGTTATCTTGTGAATGTGCCATCATTTGCTTCAGACACCATTTGTGGTTTATGGACACTCAAGAAATTTAATCTAATGGCTGCTTTTGTTCCCCTCGCCTTACAAATGACAGTGACTATCAATGGCTTTCTAAAGTATTTACACAATTTGATGAAACCACAATAGTTAAATGTCAATATGTGCAGAAGGCTTAATAGGCAAGATGTATTGCCTATTACTTCTCTGTATGAAGTTCACCCATAGACTGTAGAGGACATTTATTTATAACCCAGAGTGGGTTAGCTCATGCCATAGCTCCCCGTGGTACTGATAATGATATAGTAGAAGCTGTTTAATGAAAAGATGCTCCCAAAATCAAGTTTGGGAAGGTGTTTAAAAACAAACAGTTGCTGTATATTCCTGGATTCAGAGAGGAAAGGAAGTTTAATTAAACTGCCCCATCAAGAAGAACTGTAATGATGAAGCATGATTAAAGTGATGTGGCAGAAACTGCAAACAGAACAGGAAGGTGAGTAGGATTGTAGAAATGTACTTTTAAAGATCGCTTGCCTAAGACAATCTATTTATTGCACTGTTTAGATGGCTCAGTGCTGCTATTCTGAAAATTAAAAGTGAAAAATTAGATTTAGTTTGGGAACTGGAAGTGTTTTAAAAAATATTTCCCCCCATGGTATTGTAAAGCATTGTATTCTCTGTACGCACTTCTTGGAGCCTCAGTATATTAGATTTCTTTCTTTCTTTCTTTACTGGTTTAGAAAATATATTGAAACATGTTAAATTGTGGGTGAACATATCAGACGACACAGCGATTCTGCAAACAGCTCTTGTTTATTCACAGATCAGAACAGAACTGAACTGAAGGGTTCAGCCAGCCTGCTTATATAGAGCTCCAGTACAACGTAACTGTAACAACTTTCTGTAACTATCCAATCATTGAACGTCACTTCCGATCCCTTATTTGCATATGTGGACCTGAACTACCTACGGTATTCCCCTGCTGGCCCAGGGTGAGAACTTCAGTACATAACAAAACAGAAGTCAAAAAGTGGAACAAAGAGAAAGAAAATGGAAGTTAATTATTGTCTCTCATGTGTAGGGTCAGCATCAGCACCCAGCATCCTTGGGCAGCTGCTTTGGTGGGGGCAATTTGCTTCAGCAAAGCCTACCATAAATACCTTCTCTGGGTTCCCCACTTTGCCCAGCGTCCTCCCCAGACAAACCGAGAGCAGGGCCTTCTCATGCAATTTCTTTCCCATCCAAACTTTCACCAATTCATAGCACCTGCTATGTAGGGGTTCAGCTTAAATTTTTTGGCTGTTACCCAGCTCATGAATGTTTGCAGACATTGGTCGAGTGCCTGCCCAGCTTCACCTGGTTGAGATGATAGGGAGAAATGGATGATGTTCACATGCTGGTGACACCTCACCCCAAATTCCCTGAGGACCTCTCTCAGTGGTTTCATAGAAATATTAAAAAGCACGTGGGGCAGAACCGTCCGCCATGAAGCCAAGAGGACTCACTCCACACTCCCATACCACTTCTCTCTGGAACCAGCCCCATAGGTAGAAGTGGAACCATTGTAATTCTGGGACTCCTACTTCCAATCCACTAGGCAGCGGTTCTCAACCTGTGGGTCCCCAGATGTTGTTGGACAACAACTCCCATCATCCCTGAGCTCTGGCCTTCCTAGCTAGGGGTGATGGGAGTTGTAGTTCAACAACATCTGGGGACCCACAGGTTGAGAAAGGCTGCACTAGAGGCTCAATGGCAGTGGTTCTCAAACCCTTTGCAGTGTGGGAACCTTTTACTTTAAACAAAACTCGGTCAAACCTTTGCAGTAAATTCTTTTTCAATTTTATAAATTCTTTTTAAAGGGTATTGGGAGGAATTATTGGGAACTTACTGTCAAGCAAGGGAGAGCCAGACAGAACAACAATTTTAAAAAGCAGCAATGCTGAGACTTTGAAAACGGAGCTTTCATTGCCCTGATCTCATCTAATGGGAGCAGTTTCCACCACTCCTCCTCATCTAGTCAGTCCCTGACACATGTTCTGGGTTAGTTGTAGTTTCCGTGTCACCTTTAAAGGTCTTGGGTTACCAAATTGGTCCCTTGCCACTAAACGTTGGAGACCCCCAATCTATACTAACCACAGTATAGTGGTACCTCGGATTACATACAGTTCAGGTTACATATGCTTCAGGTTACAGACTCCGCTAACCCATAAATAGTGCTTCAGGTTAAGAACTTTGCTTCAGGATGAGAACAGAAATCATGCTCTGGCGGCGCGGCAGCAGCGGGAGACCCCATTGGCTAAAGTGGTGCTTCAGGTTAAGAACAGTTTCAGGTTAAGAATGGACCTCCGGAACGAATTAAGTACTTAACCTGAGGTACCACTGTACTCCAGGTTTTCAGACAGCTCAACCTGAAGATGCAAGTGATTTTATCTGGGACCTTTTCCAAAATGTTTGCTCCCCTTCCTTGTATGGCCCAAGCAAGTTGCATATGGAGTCCAGGGTTAATTGTTTCTGGTGCACCCCCTCAGTGCCTCCAGATGGCTCTCTGCCAGCAATGGAGCCAAATTAATATATCAATCATAGCAAGATTGTGGTGCTGCTATCCTAGGAAAAGAAGCTCACTCCAGTTGTTTTTTTAAATAATCAATATGATAGGGATCTAAAAGTCTTCTTTAAAAACAGTGAAGCCAAGCAGCTTCTTTTTTATCTTATAAATGCCACTCAAAAGATGTATCAAGTTACCCAGGATTGTTAGGGTAAGCAGAATATAACAAAAGAGACTGGCAAGAGTTCTACTGCAGCAAGCTTTATTGTGCAAAGCCCAGTCTATTATTCTCAGATCATGTAGATGAATTTCTGACACAAAGCTGATGTGCCAGCCTGGCTGGATGAAGACAAAACTGGTTCTTTTTTTTATTTAATAGGACCAAAGAACCTGGGATAACATTTCATGCACATCGATACCTTGAGGCAAAAAATATTGAACAATCTATTCATTCCAGACAGTTGCATGGAGGGGCACTTCACAAACCCAAAGCATTACTCATCTGCATTATTGCACATCGTAGCTCAGAAGTAGTATTTTATTAGCGGATGGTCATAAACCGCATTGTATAACAACCTGACTCTTGGCAAATAAACTGGGAACTGTTTGTCCCTTGCTCCTTTGAATCATCCCCACACAGTTCTTTTCATTTGTGGCATAAGCTGGTGCTACTGATTAAAATCAGTCACATCCATTTCAGCAAAATAGCACACTCCCTGCCAACCTTTCCCGAGTGATGGGGATTTCACACTAGTTGTTGCTAGTTTGGAGGAAAGAGCACCTTTGGTGTCAAAATCTGTCTCTTTATGAAGGTTTAGTGACAAGGCTGCGGCTGCCACGAGACAACCTCTGGGCGTCACACTTCCCAAAGTGAATTGTGTGAGTCACCAGGTGGATCTGAGGGTTTTCAACAGTGCTGAATGTGAGAGTCCCAGAAGTCTTCAGATTGCACCCGGCATTCCTTCAACTATGGTTCCTGTCTTCTGATACGGGGTGTTATGTACTGAAGTTCTCACCCTGGGCCAGCAGGGGGATACTGTAGATAGTTTTCACTCAGGTCCACATATGCAAATAAAGGATCGGAAGTGACGTTCAGTGATTGGATAGTTACAGAAAATGGTTACTGTTGCGTTCTAGAGGAGCTCTATATAAGCAGGCTGGCTGAACCCTTCAGTTCAGTTCTGTTCTGGCCTGTGAATAAACAAGAGCTCTTTGAAGAATTGCTGGAGGACACCAACAACCTGGCTTTACTTACGATTAGGGTGGCATCAGGAACCCAGGCAGTACCCCGCAATTTGTGCCTCATCCATCTAAATACACTCCAGAACACCCAATTAACCGGAACATGTTGCCCAGCCTGCCTCAAAACTACTCATTTTCAAATTACATAGGAACATAGGAAGCGGAGTCAAACCATTGGCCATCTAGCTCAGTGTAGCCTACACTGACTGCCAGCAGCGCTCTGGAATTCAGGCAGGGTTCTTCTCTCCCAGCGCCCCCCACCCCCGCCCGTAGATTACAGGGATTGAACCTGGGACCTTCTGCATGCAAAGCAGGTGTTCTACCACAGAACTGTAGCCCTTCCCTGGCTTAATAATCAGTGGAGTCCCCACTATGCAGTGCTTTCTTTCTGGAAAAAAAAATGGGGGAACTCACCATGAAGTTTGTTTGTTTGTTTGTTGTGGGCCCAGTTGCAGTGCCACACCCACCCACCCTGGGCAGTGGCTTAATGTAAGATGTGATTAATAAACTCAAGCAGATGATGATCTGGATTAAAAAATGGCCACGGCTTTATTGATTACAGATATAGGTGGGTTTTTGTCTCAGGCATTGGGTGTATATCCATTCTGGGTCTGCCCCTCCCCCCCAACACCTGGCCAACAACAAAAACAAAAAGAATTACCGGTATTTGATTTTTAAAAGGTTCACCCAAGTTCCTGATAAAAAAAAACCTTCTGCCACTATGCATGCCTAAATGACATATTGAAAACTTACAGCAAATGTGAAAATGCAAAACTATAATCAGGAAAGATATAAGAAGATAAAAAGAGGAAGATCAAACAGGAAAATTAACAGGAAGGCAATTCTCATTATACCTAATCTTAGAAGGTACGTGAAAGGGTGCATTTTACCAAGTGAATAGTTGTGGGCATTTAATATGAATAACATGTACACAACTTTTTATACCCCCTCCCTTTAAACCATTTTCTGTGTTTCTCCCCAGTGTGTCTGTAAATCTCTCTCTCTCTCTCTCTCTCTCTCTCTCTCTCTCTCTCTGTGTGTGTGTGTGTGGTGTGTGTGTGAGTGAGAGAGAGAGAGAGAGAGAGAGAGAGAGATTCTCGTATGGCAACTGGCAGAGCGATGAAAATTTGTTTAATGCACATAGTTCATTTGAAATAGCTAAATGCTTGATTGAATTAATTATTTACCCAGCTTGGCTTGAGAAGTAATCTACACAGAACTCAGGTACACTAAAGTTGCATAAATGGAAGTTTTAGAAATTAAAAAGAGGGGATGTGGAGAAAGGTGCTACTGGTGAAATTTTTGTATCTTATAACAGACGGTTGGAAATAACTAGGTTGGAATAAAGAGAAGCTAGAATGTCAGATATAGAACCAGATTTTAATATTCAGAAATTTAGGAATTAACTGATTCCAGACTTTAATGTGGGCTTAGGTTTTTAAAAAAGGAAACAAAAAGTAGCCTCATTACTCCTCTGTACAAGGGGATATATTTCCATGGCAACAACCCCGAAATTCCATAGCAACATTAATCTGGTTATTTGCCAGAAAGCCCATTTTACAAGGTAAGTAGAAACCTCAACTTTCACTCCTGCCCTTCAATGAAACAGCAGTAAAAACTAAAACTCCCTGTGGAAATTCTCACTTCTGTAAGATGAAGGGATGATCATTTTACAATAATGGTCATGCTATGAGTGGTGATGGACAAGAGGCACTGGGGAAACAGGATTGCATGTGGCCGTGTGGGGGAGAAGACCACAATTAGTGTGGGCAGGCTCACCTGGTCTGTGAATCCAATGCTGTGAGGCGGGGTGTAGGTCCACATTATCTTGGGCAGACCCTTCTGGGGGCTGATGGGTGATGCCAAAGTAGATGGGTCAATGGATGTAACTGTTGCCTTTGTACAGCAGGCTAAGATGCAGCCGTAGGAATGCCAGAGGTTTCTACATCTACCCACCTCTCTCCGGTCAGTCAGGCAAGAGCCATTATTACAGTTAAAGGCATATCCCGTCTAGACAGCCCTGTTCAGGGAAGTTTTTAATGTGTGACATTTTAATGTATTTTTAATCTTTGTTGGAAGCCACCCAGAGTGGCTGGGGAAGGCCAGCCAGATGGGCAGGGTAAAGGTAAAGGGACCCCTGACCATTAGGTCCAGTCGCGGATGACTCTGGGGTTGCGGTGCTCATCTCGCTTTATTGGCCAAGGGAGCCGGTGTACAGCTTCTGGGTCATGTGGCCAGCATGACTAAGCCGCTTCTGGCGAACCAGAGCAGCGCACGGAAACGCCATTTACCATCCCGCTGGAGCGGTACCTATTTATCTACTTGCACTTGACATGCTTTCGAACTGCTAGGTTGGCAGGAATTATTATTATTATTATTATTATTATTATTATTATTATTATTATTATTAGACAAAAGCATTCAAGGAGGGCATGAGGGAGGGCCAGCGAGGGGTTGGGGGGATGGGATCTAGAGAGATCCCAGAGGGCCACATAGAAAGGCTAGGAGGCTCACATTTGGCTCCCAGCCCTTGAGGTTCCCCACCCTTGCTGTAAACTTTGAAACAGTCCTGGCCAACTGTTGTTTATGCTACTGCCTTGCTATCTGGTCCAACCACATTTTCCCGCCCCCCTCTCAGGAGAAAGTGTGATATTGCACACTTTGCTATGCATAAGACCATGCGACACAGACTTGTTCTCTTTGGGGCTTTGTCCTTTTCTTTAATATTAATTTTTTTATAGAAAGTATTTCATTTATAAAGGAATAAAGTGATACAAAGGGGGAAAAGGGGAGAAAGTGAGGGGGGAAAGCAAAGATGTGTATAAGAAAGATAGAAAAATATATATACAAAAATCCAATGCAATATACTCCCATACATTCTTATATAAACTGATATAGTGTTATTATCCTAATCCATATGTAGATGTTAACAGCCTACTACATTCTGTATAAACTCATTCCAAATGTTGTCATATTTCTCGAAACAAAGTCTGCAGCTATAAGCAATCCGTTTATAAGTTGCAAGTGTTGTCTTTTTGTCAGTTCATTGATTGAAAGGTATCGTATCTTTATTCTTTGGGGCTTTGTCCTTGACGACCAGTTCTGCACTCGCCTTGAAAATGACAACATAAAAATGGGGGAAAGGCAAAGTACTGACCCAAATGCCATGGCTTTCAATAATACATGGAGATTATGCTCCATTTGCGCCGGAAATAGGAACACAACAGGTTCTAGGGACTCTGGCTTCTTGCATCTTGCTTGAGCTCTTACTTTAGCAGAGAACGAGGAGGGGGAAGCACATCCATAAACTGTGAACTGCAGAGCATGCAGGGTGCTGGGAGTGATAAATGAAGCGGGTCACACCTCTCATAAGTACTGTCTGTGGCTGTCTGCAGCGTCTGACAAGCAATATGGCCTCAGTTGGCAGCCAGTACTTTTTTCAAGGTTAGGTGTTTGCTGTTAGTAGATGGGATTTTGGAACCTTAAAACCCTGAAGTGTTCAGAGAAGAAGAAGAAGAAGAAGAAGAAGAGTTTTGGACTTGATATCCCGCCTTCCACTCCCCCTTAAGGAGTCTCAGAGCGGCTAATATTCTCCTTTCCCTTCCTCCCCCACAACAAACACCCTGTGAGGTGAGTGGGGCTGAGAGACTTCAGAGAAGTGTGACTGGCCCAAGGTCACCCAGCAGCTGCACGTGGAGGAGCGGAGACGCGAACCCAGTTCCCCAGATTACGAGACCACCGCTCTTAACCACTACACCACACTGGCTATCTCCACAGAGGAAGATGCACATTCAAACGACCAGCTCAGTAAAAGAATGCAATTGCCACAGAGATATCAAAAGAGCCCAATCTCAACTAGAATCTTGTTTTCCACAGTGCCTCTGGGAAACCCACAAGCAGGACTTGAAAGCAATAGCTACCATCTCCTGCTGTTTCTCCCATGCTGTCTCTGATCCTGGATGAAATATGCAGCCAACAACCTCATTATGACTAATTCAGCAACATATTGGTTCAGGTCCTGTGGCAAGCAGGGAAGAGCTGACCCAACTTCCACCATAGCCTCTGCATGTGAAACAGCCAGCAAAGATTTTATGGTTCCATTTACCCTATTTCTTTATCACACACCACCTTGAGAAATGAAGAAATAAATGACGTTGCATTCCGAGCTGACGTGTCGCCTTGCCATCATTGCAAAAGAGATGGTTCACATGTTCAAGTAACTGAATACTAAGTAGTGAAAAGTGGATTGAAATGCCTAGATATGTGAACAGCGAGTCCTAAGATTACATGCAGGATTACCGTATTTTTCGCTCTATATGACGCAGCAGACCACAAGACGCACCTAGTTTTTGGAGGAGGAAAACAAGAAAAAAAATATTCTGAATCTCAGAAGCCAGAACAGCAAGAGGGATTGCTGCGCAGTGAAAGCAGCAATCCCTCTTGCTGTTCTGGCTTCTGGGATAGCTGCGCAGCCTGAATTCGCTCCATAAGACACACACACACATTTCCCCTTATTTTTAGGAGGGAAAAAGTGAGTCTTGTAGAGCAAAAAATACGGTACTTTGTTAGTGCAAATCTTTTAACCCGGAACTTTGCTCCAAAGTCAGAATATTTCAGATATATTTCCTGCAATATTTATAACCCAGCCACCTAAGTGTTCGCATAGTATAACGAATGTAATATACTCTGATGTAAACTATAACCAAGACAGAGGAACAGAGTTACAGTTGTCATGGAAACCCTAATACTGAAGACACTGTAAGCACCAAGTTATATTTGAAGTATAATTTAATAGTTCGAATTACTTGGAAAGTGATATGGAATGTTAATAGCTGGAATATCAGACATGGCATTTGTAATGTTAGTGCCAATTATAGCCATACATACTGTTTTAGTTCTTGGAGGTGTAAATATAGAAAGTTGTCTAGAACTTTACTAGAAAAAAGAGAGAGTTAATAATCCTGATCAAGGGAGGGCAATCTGTTCATTGGGGAGACAATGGAGCTTTCCCCACCCATTATTTGGTTCCAGAGATGGGGAACCTGATGGCCCTCCATGTGTCCTTCCTCCCTGAGAATGCTGGCTGAGTCTGACCCTTCCTCTGCTCAGGTCAGATCATGATTGTTCTTCCTTCAAACCATGATCCCTGAGGTCAGCTACATCAGCCAGAGCCCAGTTGTGTTGGTGGTGAGACCTAGGGGTTGGGGCTTGATATAGGACATGCAGAAGATACTGACCAAGCAAGGACAAAAATTGGGCGATGATTACAGTACTTTAATTGATTAATTGTAAGTCTTAGGCAATGAATTTATTAACTAAATTTACATGTGCAAAAGCAATATTTCTGAACCAAGCACCATGTTTTATTTGTTTTATGTGCTGCAATAGATGTCAGCAAGGGCTTTTTATCAGCCAGAACTCACCAGAACTGGCACCTCTCAGGTGGATGCCATTGCCATTAAAAGAGAACAAGGGAGGCATTCATGGTGAGTTCTGGCACCTCTTTTTCTAGAAAAAATAACTCCAGTGTCTGCTTAGAAGAGGCATTCCTCCTGCACGTGAAAGAAGAGAAACTCCCCTTTAAGGTGGTTTTGGCTTTTTATGTCATGCCTACTGCAATTCAGGTCTATTGTATCCTGTTAACACTATTATTTGTTCTTCGTGTTACAGAAGCCCAACAGGTGTCAACTATAAGTTGGGCATACACTCCTCCAGAGGGCGTCATATAAATATTTTAATATAATATTTTTAACATCGTAATATTATTTATAATTAAATTTGAGGCTTACTACTTTGTGAGCGTGCATAGGATTGTACCTTATGTCACCCTCAATTTTTCACAAACCCCAGAGTTTTTAAACTTCAAGACAATAGAGATGGGTGCGGTGGTAATATTGCTCTGTAGCTCAGTTGGGAAAATAAAAAAATAATAAGTGGGGCTTGCTATAAAAGGTTGCCATAAGGAATGCTCCTGTTCAGGGTTCCAGCCAGCCAGCCAGCCACCACCTCTTCTAGGATACCTCATTCCCTTTCCTCTCTGCCTCAGTTTCCTTGTACACACTTCCAGGGCCATCTTAAGTATATCAGGCGCCATGGTGCAAAGATCCCTCCAGCGCCCCCCCCCCCGTCTCCCAGAGTTGCCAACCTTTTTTAGGGAAGGCAGCACTGCCGGCGACATGCCCAGCTTTGCGGGGCTGGAGGAGGTGGGCAGCGGCTGGAGGGCAGCTCCGGCGGGGAAGAGGTGAAGGCTGGACATGGCGGCTCCCAGCTCAGCTGGCCGCTTCGTACTGTGGTGGCCACGGCAGGCGGAGGCTCCGGGCGCGGCGCTGCTTCGGCGTGGCATGGTGGAGGCGGGTGAGGGCGATGAGCTGATGCCAGGAGGTGCCACGCCCAGCCTCCACCTCTTCCCTGGCGCCCTCCAGAACTTGGCGCCCTGGCGCTCTGCGCTACTAGCCTCCATGGGTAAGACGGCCCTGCACACTTCCAGTTCTTCAGCATTCCATGCCTGCTGAGCAAGCGAAGTTCTTATTGGACTGTTTGGATTCCCCCCCCCCCTGTCTTGGTCCCCACCCTGCAAAAAAAATGTACAGTGGTACCTCAGGTTACATATGCTTCAGGTTACAGACTCCACTAACCCAGAAATAGTGCTTCAGGTTAAGAACTTTGCTTCAGGATAAGAACAGAAATCGTGCTCCGGCGGCATGGCAGCAGCAGGAGGCCCCATTAGCTAAAGTGGTGCTTCAGGTTAAGAACAGTTTCAGGTTAAGAACGGACCTCTGGAACAAATTAAGTACTTAACCCGAGGTACCCCTGTATATTTTTTTGCACTGTTGCAAACTTGTGGGTTTCCCTGAGCCAGCTGATACCTTCTTCTTTTGTGTAGGTGATGCTGTTTTGGCTACAGAAGCTCTCACAGTGCTGCATTTGTCAAGGAACATTTGTCATTAGTTGCTTTCCTCATTTTTACGTGTTAAGCAGCAAGAGAAATATAGAAGGGGGCAGATTGCGCGGCACATGAGGATCCAGAGCAAAATGGAAACATGCCCAATCACACCAGGGTTATGCACTCATTGGGGAAATGGATAAGTATTCACAAAGCATATTCGACATGTAGTTTGACTGTTAGAAACAACACGTTCGCGAGATGTCCCTTGTGCAGTGGGAGATGGCAGAGATGTTTGGATGCCAGATCTGCTGGACTGCTGCAACACGTGTGCATCACTGCACTGCAATAATGCATCAAGACACCCGGGACACTGAGAAGAAACTCAGGGTGATGCAATTGTGCACCATGTAGTCAGTTTCCAAAACACAGGTGACAGATCCCATAATTTTGTGGGCCTGGATTGGTTCCATTCAGGAGCTCCTGTTTCCTGCAGCTCCTAAATGATGTAGGGAGGGATTTTGGTTGAGTCGGAAAGCACCCTGCAATAGAGCGTTGTGCTGTAAGCATGGCAAAAATGTCCAGTCAGGTAGAGAGAGAAAATGGCATTTAGACAAGCTCCTCAGCAGCTGATAGAATCTGGCCAGCCACTTGTTTTATGACTCGTGAAATCATCCACAATTGTCTCTCTTTCTCTATCTCCTGCTTATCTTAAGAGGAGTAGCAGCTAACTGAAAAGCACTTTGAGGTGTTCTGCATCCTGATGGGGGGAAATGGAATGAAAGATGAAATAAATATGGAAGTGGAAGTGTGTGCGCGCGCATGCTGGATAATGGTTAAACTATCAGAAAGCCGGAACGGTTCTTGGTCTTATTCCCTCCTTGTGGCTACTGATGCTTGAGAATGAATATTTAGTCTGAACCACTTGAACTCTCATTTCGTAGTGCTCTAATATCACAACTCCTTTTGCATACATTTAGGGCCAAATTACTGTTAGGATATTTCCGTTCCACCTTAAAAGGGAGCAGGCTTTGTGAGTCACAGAGTCTGCGCATTTCCTGTTCACAGGATGTTTATGTTTTCTGTTGCTTTCGTTTCTCTCTGTGTGTCAGAGACACTGAAGCAGGCAGTCATGTTTTTCTTTGTTCTGATCAACGCAGAATAAAACTTGTAAATAATGCTCTCCTGAGTGCAACTTCTGCTGTGCATTATCTGCTGATAGAGAGTGTGCATCAGCTCTAGAATGTGGCAGGCTATTTCTGGAGCTCATGTCACTAATTGCTGATACTGCGTGCCTACGGGAGATCGATGGATCGTCCAGCAGCCGGCTTGGGGGCCATGATGGACTTTATCTCCCTGGCAGTATCCCAACAATTACTTGTGATATTGAATGTGCCTTTGTATCCAAAATGCAAATTGCATCAATTTGGGTGGGGTGTGTGGGGTTGATATTTAAGCAGATAAGAGCATGTGCGGAGAATGTAACTCCTTCCCTGCCCTGCTGTAGTCCGAATTTAAGAATGGCTTCTCGGAAGCTATTATTTGCATTGGTGGCGGGAGAGGAAATATCCCATTGGCACAGATGGAGGGGTTCCCCGCCCCCCCCAATGCAAATAGCAGCTTCTGAGAAGTTGTTTTTCATGGGGACCATGGCAAGGGAGGAAAGGGTTAAATTTTCCACAGCTGCTGTGATGCACCAATGGGGAAATGTTCTCCCCATACAAGGTTCAGAGGAGGCATTTTCTTCTGGAACCACAATAGAGGGAGGAAGGTTTAAGATCCTGCTCGAAGCATGCTGTGATCCCATTAATTCTCAGTCTCCTCAACTGCTTCAATTTGTCTTTCTAAAAAGCTGCATGTTACATTAGTGAAGGTAACATACAAAAAATGCATTACATTAGGGGAATTTGCTTTGCAGAAATCAGTTATAGTAGGTAAAATGTCATGCAGACATGTGCGTGTTGGGAGAAATTCACACTCCAATGCTGATGAATTTTCAGGAGGATTTTTTGATTATTATTAATTTTTTGCAAACTGCTGTGGAAATGTGGATAACTGAATTTAAAATTGGAAAAATGAGGAACTCGGAGGAACTGAAACTGACAGTTACTGTCGTCCCTTACAGAGCATGGAAGAATTTTCACATCTGCCTGGATATGTGTATGTGTATGCCTGGGGATCATGAGGCTGGTGGAGAGGGGCTCCGTGGCATTGTTGCTTATGTTGCAGTCAAGAGGCATGTGTGCTATGGACACATCCCCATCGCTGTGAAATCATTGGCTCCCTCTGTGCCTGGACAGATTGTCAGCTTCTGCACAGTAGACACTGATCAGTAGACACTGGTGGCGTTTCCAAGGACATCTGTTTGTGTGATTTCCTTCTCCCCTCCCAGGTTAAACATGCATTTGCTAGGCTGCATGTTCTCCTCCCACAGTGGCATTGCCCCAGTGTTATGCGCGTATAGGATACCTCTGCCCATCTAACTCATGCAGCAGCAAGGAAGCTTTACAGCCTTGCTAGGCTCTAATGTAAGGTGCATCTATTATTGATGAAGCCAGGAGGTAGTAACCACGGTTGGAAGGTATTAAAAAGTCTTTTACAACAGACGCTAAATATCGCAAGCTTGTGCTAGATAAAAGTGCTGATTTGTGCACAAGTCATTCTCAAACTACTAAGCAAAAACCATCACAATTTGTAACCGAATGTGGCCCATATTATAAACCCAAATAAAACATTTATACAGTGGTACCTCGGGTTACAGACGCTTCAGGTTACAAACTCCGCTAACCCAGAAATAGTACCTCGGGTTAAGAACTTTGCTTCAGGACGAGAACAGAAATTGTGTGGCGGTGGCACTGCGGCAGCGGGAGGCCCCATTAGCTAAAGTGGTACAGTACCTCAGGTTAAGAACAGTTTCAGGTTAAGAACGGACCTCCAGAACGAATTAAGTTCTTAACCTGAGGTACCACAGTAATGATTTTTTTCTTTCAACACAGTACTGTACTCTAATGGCTCTAGACTCTACATCCATGACAGCAGGTGACAAAAGAGTCTATGTCGAGAAAGAATACCCCTTGTGACTTACCTGAATCGCCCTGGTTTACTTTGACCACTTATGATGTGGCTAGGCTACTGGTTTTTAACCAGTGTTCTGTGGGGCAGCAGTGGGTGCCCTACAAGTCAAGGTGCCATTGCACCCAAAGCCAGTCAGGTTATTTTGACACCCGAGGAAGAAAATCCTCACAAGTTCCTGTCCTGCTCCCCAGAAAGAAAAATACAACGGGTGGAATCTCGCATTACACGAGAGGACTTCCACTCACTCAGTGGGACTTCACCTTTCTCTCCTCCTCTCTACATCCCTCCATACACCCACAAAATTTGCTCCAGAGGGCCCACCACTCTTGAGCAGATTTTGTGGGCATGGGGGGTGTTAAGTTGTGGGTGAACATATCAGACGACACAGCGATTCTTCAGACAGCTCTTGTTTATTCACAGGCCAGAACAGAACAGAATAGAACTGAAGGGTTCAGCCAACCTGCTTATATAGAGCTCAACTACAAAGCAACAGTAACAACTTTCTGTAACTATCCAATCACCGAACGTCACTTTCATTTCCTTATTTGCATATGCGGACCTGAGTGAAAACTATCTACAGTATCCCTCTGCTGGCCTAGGGTGAGAACTTCAGTACATAACAGGGGGGATCTGCATGGGGGAGGAGAGGAAAGCAAAGTCACACATGTGTGAACGGATGTTGGTTCTGCTCTCACATGGACAACTTTGGGTACAACCCTATAACTATTAAATAAATAACCAAAAACTTGCTGCCCTTTCATGATGCCCCAAATCAGTTACCTGAGAGATCCTTCCCACTCTGCCCAATAGCAGAGTTGGCCCTGCATGCATATTTTTCACCTTTGCCATCATTAAGTAACACAACTGATTCCAGCCCTTACTCAGCAACTGTTCTGTATTTATGTTACTGGAGGGTTTATTATTATTATTGCATGCAAATAACTAGCTGCAAAAAACTTCATGGATGATTATTTTCATGCAGAAGTCTGGGAAAATAGGAAATAGGACATTCTGCAGCATCAGCTGCACACCCGACTCCTTTCTACATCTGTAGCAGCTTGTCACCAAGTGCAGCAATGACCTAAATGATTGTAATGATGGCAGATTAGACAAGGACGCCACGTAAACTGCAAGTTCCCCGACGGTCTGGGTTAATCAGTCTTAGAGAACTACTTGCTTCATTTATGGGTGATGAAATCTGCATGAGTTTGAAAAGTGCAATCAAATCTTTGATGCATGGCAGACTTGCGGAAGAGTCCATTCAAAAGGAGAGCTGTTAACCATCATAAATCTGCACTCAGTTTGTGGTTTTGTTGAGTTTTTTTTCCAAAAGTTTGTACCAGTTTGCCATTCTTAACCCCCAATCTGCCTCCTGAGAAAGAATACAGAGGTTTAATCAATACTGACAACATTAAACAAATCCGTTTCCTGGGATACAAAATGGAACAAGCTGCAATTACAACAAAACAAAAGCATGCAGAAGTTAAAGAGCAAGACCAAAACAGTAGCAAAGTTACAACGTACTGTTATAGATGGGGGGGGGAGCATAAACCCTAGAAATTCATAAATGGTTGGATTTTGATTAATTGGGATATGGATGAAAGTATAAACTGCAGAGCTGTGCAAGAGAGGGAATCCCTGGGCTGGCTCATGCAAACCAGCCTGGCTGGCCTAGTGAAGAGCAAATCTGTTAACATGACAAAAGGTGTTGATGGGCCATCTGAGAGGATTCCTTTGGCCTGGGGAGACAGATGTTGCCAAAGTGATAGGGTGTGTCTTTGAAGTGACAGGAAAAGGGAATTTTTGAGGAAGATGAAGAAGAAGGAAGAGAGAAGACTGGGATCCATCTTGGGCAGGCTGACTGGGAAAGATACCTTGGTCTTGATGGCTGCACTACTTGGGGTAATAAGCCCCTCTTCAAATAATGTAAGATCTGGACTCCCTCCATGCAGACTGAAGGTATAAAGGGGTGAATAAACCATATTTCATAAAGCTATGACGGTCTCCGGCATGTCTCAATTCTCCAAAGGAACACAGACCCCGGGTGAGTGCCTGGAACCACCTGAGATCTTGCTATCACTTGGCCGAGAGTGGAAGTGGCATCCAACTTTTGTAACAATACTTTAATATGGCAGCTTCTGACATTCTTCAGCTCATGATTCTGAATAGTGTTTGCGCTATTGTAAAGAAGCAATGAAGAAATTCACACACACCCCACACTGAGAATATAATTAATCTGGAGTACTTGATTTAATATTATTTTATTGCACTCAAGTTACCGTATCTACTCTTCCCTCCTATTTGGTGAATCTAAACCCTTGACTTCTGCCCCAAAGGCCTCCCCTGATGACTCTACTGCTATTCTATAATGTTGGGAAAAGGTACAGTTGTACCTCAGGATAAAAACTTAATTCGTTCTGGAGGTCTGTTATTAACCTGAAACTGTTATTAACCTGAAGCACCACTTTAACTAATGGGGCCTCCTGCTGCTGCCGTGCCGCCGGAGCACAATTTCTGTTCTCATCCTGAAGCAAAGTTCTTAACCTGAGGTAATATTTCTGGGTTAGCGGAGACTGTAACCTGAAGTGTCTGTAACCTGAAGCGTCTGTAACCCGAGGTACCACTGTACTAGCTGCAGTATGTCCCTGCTCTTTTTGTATTGCCTTCCTTATATACTTTAATTCTAGTTTTCTAATTCTGAACTGAAGGGGGTGGGCACTAGAAGCCCCCAGCCAGAGGATCCTTAGATGATTACTTTTTTTAAAAAAAAGAAAGAAAGGTGGCGTTAAATTTGCATACACTTTGTGTGTCTATTAGAAACCAAAGGAGGCGTGCTCCATTTTAATTTGTTGATGCACGATGGTAAATCAAAGTAGTGTCACAACCAGCAGAGAAATTCCTTAATGAATTGGCAGTGTTTGAAGATGTGAGAAGAGCACATAGAAAAAACATCAAAGCAGTCAGAATAAAAATAGCTGGGCAAGGAGGGAAAACAGCCTTTTAAGAAAAGACTTGCCATCTTGCCAAATGATCCATGAGTTTGCAAAGAATAAGTGATAATGAAGCACAATAGATATGCCAACCATGAGAGCACATCAATACTAGCCACAAATATGGTTATATAATAATAGATGCTCAGGAAATGACTGGAAGTTGGGTACTGTGAGGCTTATCTGCAGCTATATTTACATGTCAGGGCAAATGGTTTGGGACGTGGTTATTTAAAGCAACACTTTCTGCCATGTGAACTTACCAGGTCTTTAAGATCAACTTCAGAAGACATCCATCGGACAATCTAGTCTTTTCAGCAGTGGCACCCCACCCAGATTCATTAAGCACCCACAATATTGTCATTTAGGTACCTGGTTAAGGTTTTGAAGAATAGCTCAGTGTGGTGCTGATAACCCCAAGGTTGCAGGTTTGGCCCCCAGTACAGAAGAGCTGGACTAGTTGATCCCTTCCAATTCTATAGTTATATGATATTTATTGTTTATTGAAAAGTTTTCAAGAATTTTACAGTAGAAGAATTTACTCCTACTTTATCCAGTTATATAGCTGGAGATACAGGAAATGTAAAACTGAGCTTCCATTTCCTATGATGTCATTCCCCTGCTTCTAATTCCTCTGCCTAGGTCACTGTTATGCATTAAAATGTCTTTTTAACATTTCAGACTAAAAAAATTCATTTCTTTTTATACCTACACCAGGTTGCCTTGATTTATATTCTTACTGCTCAGTTGATTTTATTGACTGCTGCTCTGTTTTCTTTTCTTATCTTATCCGTTTTAAATGGATAAACTACCTTTATTTTTTTTAGTGTTTTCATATTTTAATCTTACAGTTCTATTTTGGTTATTTTTTAATTGTTGGTTGCTTTGAAGACTTAGTGAAAAAGCAACAGATAAATATTTGAAACCCCTAAGTACCCATAGAGAGGCTTGCCTGGACTGCAGGAAATTATGATTCAAAGCTAGAACTCCTGCTGTGCTCTTAAAATATTCGCTTTGCTTTATTTTTAATGTTAGTAGCCAGTCATAAGGTATTGGCTGTGAATTGAGCTAAGCAGTAAACTAGAATGAAGGTATGGGCAAGGGTCTTTGTTTTCTGAGAAACCTCCAAGGCTGAAATCCTATACACACATACCTGGGAATATGGATAGGCCAATCTGTCAATTTCAGTTTCTCTTGTTTTCTCATTTTCCCAAGCTTAAGTTTGATTCTCCAAAAAAGTGAAAATTCATTAGCACTTACTGCAAATTTCTCCTAATAACACATTACTTGTAAAGCAATTTCCTTTAATATACTGCATTTTAAAATGTTATTTTCACTAATACATGCAGTTATACGCTCACTTTACCCTAGCATATGCATTTTTGTACACATTACATGTCTGGAGGGCCAAACATCAACATTTGGAGAAGTACGAATTTTGAAAGTGGGCTGTGTTTCAGGTTCACATAGTATTTCAAAAGTGCAAATTCAGTAAGTTCAGCTTGAATTAAATTTCTCCCACATCCTTATCTGGGGGTATGTGCGATTGAACTTGATGGGTTTACTTCTGAGTACCGTAGTTGTGTACTGCAAACTTGCCATTTAGAACTGGTGGCAGCTCTTATGAGCTAAGGACAAAAGGATTTTAGGTAAGCTTAGAATGATAAACACAATTGAACATTCATTTGCAGATTTACTCCATGGGCCTGGCAAGGCAATCCTACGCAGTACAAGCCTATCCAGAAGTACCCAATTTGGCTTACTCCCAGATAATGGGGCTTATTCCCAGGTAAGAGAATGTAGGATTACAGCATTACTCCTCAGTAAGTAAGTTTAGTATTTGCAGACTAAACTATATTATTAGCATCCTGGCATAAATTTGGAGAGGGGAAAAAGTATGCATGTTTACGTCTTGCTCTCATGCTTTGTAAAGCTTTAGGGATTCATCAATAAAAGTTGTATCCAATTCTACAACAAACTGTATTGTCATTTACATGGCTTGTAGGATCAGGACTTTAAAGTCACTGTGTCACATGAAATGCAATTCTACCCCCACCTGCTAAAAAACCATTTTATCTGAAATATAGCAGAGAGCTTATTTTCTATGCTATATGATTACACCATGAATTTTAAGAGTAGATTCCTATTTTAATAGCAATAGCAGGTCTTTGCCTAATGTTTGTCAAATGTTTGGGCTGGAAGTCATACACAGAGCCCAACAATGATTCACTATCAGTAATTTTCCTGCCCTTGCAAGTCATTTCACCCACGTCCTTTGCAATTCTAAGGGAAGCGTCAAGTGAGGGACTCAGCCATAATCTCTAGCCACACATGGAATATAATGACATGCAGCCTAAGCAACTTGTAAGGAAATGACAAGGCACATCTTCTCTGCCATATGGACTGCACAATTATCTTGAGTTGTCTATTTCAAAACCAGACTTATCTTTCAGCGAAAAGTTCCTTCTTGTTTAGGACAATTCAGGCTCTTGATCAACTTGATGGTCCAAGCATATGGACAGGACAGAATTTTAGTGACATTCAGAAACGCAGATTCATGGCTAATTAACTGACTTGCTTAAATGATGGCAATAAATAATCTTTCTGACACAGTAAACATAGCTGGGGAAAAGTTAATAAAAGATGCCGATATTCACTTGGAATATCTGTACCACAGAGGTGTACTTATTTTACAAAACAATATTTGCTAGAATGTCAACTGTCATAAGATAGGCGTGAGTTATAAATAATGTAGGGTTGCCATACACCCGGAATTTCCCGGACATAGCTGGAATACTGCAGTATCCATGTCAGCAATGTCATTTTGGGCAATTTTCCTTAAAGTAACTAAAAAACCCACAAAAAACTCAACAACTTTTGTGTCCGGATTTTCACTTTTTGAAAGATGGCAACCCTAAATAATGAAATGTTCTTAGTCAGCCCAAATGACATATCTCTGTCATTAGAAAGGCTGCCCAATGCAGAGAAATGTCCAAATAAAAGCAGATGCCATTGAGGTCAATAGAGCTCTGCATCTGAATTTTCTCTGTTTATGTTTCCATTTGGATTGGTTTCTTTTATATAATAATAATAATAATAATAATAATAATAATAATAATAATAATTATTATTATTATTATTATTATTATTATTTATTTATACCACTCTGGGCGGCTTCCAGCAGAATATTAAAATACTATAACCTATTAAACATTAAAAGCTTCCCTAAACAGGGCTGCCTTCAGATGTCTTCTAAAAGTCTGGTAGTTGTTTTTCTCTTTGACATCTGGTGGGAGGGCGTTCCACAGGGCAGGTGCCACTACTGAGAAGGCCCTCTGATTGGTTCCCTATAACTTGGCTTCTCACAGCAAGGGAACCGCCACAAGGCCCTCAGGACTAGACCTCAGTGTCCGGGCAGATTGTTTTATTGTTTTATGAAAAAGCTTTAACAAAATCTTACGAAAAATATAAAAAGTAAAAAGTCCTCCCAGGTCAGGGGGCATGAAACCAGCGTTGTACAAAAGACTTCTCTTTTAGAAATGAACTGCTAAGGGGATGTCCATGCAGAGGAGTTTGTTTGTGAGAGAGGCATACGACAGTCTTGCGCATCTGACACCTGCAAGTCACATTGCTAGTCCAAGCAGCACAATGCAAATTGTTAGCTGCAGTGTCAAACTGAAGGCACATGTGCAAATATCTTCAAGTGTATGGCTTGCTGGATCCAAACTTTACCTTCCTCTGACAGATGGAGTCTTCTGATGGAAAGATCCCTTTCATCCGAAGAAGCGAATGTGCATCAAATCCAATCCTGTGTGCTTATTTACTCTGCTTACTTTGTAAAATAGGGAGGGATACTCGTGAACGTGGTAATCTGCAAGAATCATGCTTTGTCAAGTCCAAAACTCTGGTCAGGAAGGCTGAAGGCACCTCACAGTGACAGCCCTGTTCACAGAAATCTGATAAGAAAGCCATAACAAGTATCTATGATACAGTATTGCTGCCATGTCACCAGAGTGCAGGAAAATAAAACAAAGCTCTGGCTCCAAGGGCCCATGTTTCTTTAACACTCCAGTTAATACTTGGCCTTTGGCCTCTTGTTTTAAAAGTCTGGTCCAAGGCATGTAAAGCAGCGTAGGAATTCTCTGCCTGTGCCATTGCCTAATCATTTACTCTGGGTGACTCTATACCTCATTAATCAGTGCAACACATAAAGTTTAAAATGGGAGCGTTCCAGATTCTTTGTGTTTTCCATCTCTCAGATTGTCATGAGCTGATAATGACTGTAGCCAAAGCTATTGGCTGAGGCAGGATCAGGTAACCTTGTGCCCTAGAACAGTAAAGTCTCAAAAGAAAATAAACTAGGGAGTTGATTAATTCACCTTGAATTTTATTTTCAGTGCAGAAAACGTCAAGCAAAGCTATAGCATGCATGAGTTGTTCCAGTTTAATGAAATAGTTTAACACAGTATTTCATAGAATCATAGAATCATAGAGTTGGAAGAGACCACAAGGGCCATCGAGTCCAACCCCCTGGCAAGCAGGAAACACCATCAGAGCACTCCTGACATATGGTTGTCAAGCCTCTGCTTAAAGACCTCCAAAGTAGGAGACTCCACCACACTCCTTGGCAGCAAATTCCACTGTCGAACAGCTCTTACTGTCAGGAAGTTCTTCCTAATGTTTAGGTGGAATCTTCTTTCTTGTGGTTTGGATCCATTGCTCCGTGTCCGCTTCTCTGGAGCAGCAGAAAACAACCTTTCTCCCTCCTCTATATGACATCCTTTTATATATTTGAACATGGCTATCATATCTCCCCTTAACCTCCTCTTCTCCAGGCTAAACATGCCCAGCTCCCTTAGCCGTTCCTCATAAGGCATCGTTTCCAGGCCTTTGACCATTTTGGTTGCCCTCCTCTGGACACGTTCCAGTTTGTCAGTGTCCTTCTTGAACTGTGGTGCCCAGAACTAGACACAGTACTCCAGGTGAGGTCTGACCAGAGCAGAATACAGTGGCACTATTACTTCCCTTGATCTAGATGCTATACTCCTATTGATGCAGCCCAGAATTGCATTGGCTTTTTTAGCTGCCGCGTCACACTGTTGGCTCATGTCAAGTTTGTGGTCAACCAAGACTCCTAGATCCTTTTCACATGTACTGCTCTCAAGCCAGGTGTCACCCATCTTGTATTTGTGCCTCTCATTTTTTTTGCCCAAGTGAAATACTTTACATTTCTCCCTGTTAAAGTTCATCTTGTTTGTTTTGGCCCAGTTCTCTAATCTGTCAAGGTCATTTTGAAGTGTGATCCTGTCCTCTGGGGTGTTAGCCACCCCTCCCAGTTTGGTGTCATCTGCAAATTTGATCAGGATGCCCTTGAGTCCATCATCCAAGTCGTTGATAAAGATGTTGAATAAGACCGGGCCCAAGACAGAACCCTGTGGCACCCCACTAGTCACTCTTCTCCAGGATAAAGCGGAACCATTGATGAGCACCCTTTGGGTTCGGTCAGTCAGCCAGTTACAAATCCACTGAGTGGTAGCATAGTCAAGACCGCATTTTACCAGCTTCTTTACAAGAATATCATGGGGCACCTTGTCGAATGCCTTGCTGAAATCAAGGTAGGCTACATCCACTGTGTTCCCTTCATCTACCAGGCTTGTAATTCTGTCAAAAAACGAGATCAGGTTAGTCTGACATGACTTATTTTTCAGAAATCCATGCTGACTATTGGTGATCACAGCATTCCTTTCTAGGTGCTCACACGCTGCTTGCTTAATGATCTGCTCCAGAATCTTCCCTGGTATTGATGTCAGACTGACTGGGCGATAATTATTTGGGACCTCTCTTTTCCCCTTTTTGAAAATAGGGACAACATTTGCCCTCCTCCAGTCTGCCGGGACTTCGCCTGTTCTCCAGGAATTCTCAAACATGACTGCCAGTGGTTCTGAGATCACATCACATTTCAAACTTCATGTCCCTCTCCTCCGTTTACTTGCAACAAAATCCTATGCCTCTAAAAGTCCCTGCGTGCGCTTGTGTATGAAATAGGCTATTTAGCTCTTAATACTACCACTGAAGACTTGTGCTCTCCTAGATGTGTCTATCAAACAACATACAGGATGCGAAAAAGTCTTTGACCCTGGCTTTGTAAATGGAACTCTACTTGGCACCATTAGCCGCAGCCATATATTATCCACATGTATCTTGAAAATGAATTATTCAGCATTATTACTTATAAATGATGCCAATCACAGAACAGTCCACTTTCCAATCCTGAAGGTTTTTCAGTGTCAGAGACAATTGCTTTCTAGAGTGATGATAACCCCTGAAATAAAGTTATAGCAATGTGTCAATTATTAATTTGAATTTAGCTGCTGGCATTAATGCTCAGGATATAATATTTCATCATCAAGCAGAGTTGTGTCATATCTTGGTTCAATAAAATCTTTTTTTATTTCCTTCAGTGGCATGCTCTTGATTTCCCAACCCCGGCTACGTGATCACAGACATTACAGCTGTATTTGATCTATGTGCTGCTTGCGTGATATATCGACAGACAATTTTCTAAACAGCGTGCAAGAGAAAGACAATGCCATTAAAAGAAAAATACAGCACAAAACCAATAAAGCAGCAGCATAAAACATATATATAGAAAAGCAAGAATACAGGGGATTCAAATACACAAAATGCCGTCAGGGAAAATGTGAGCCAAAACAAGCCTTTACAAGATGTGTGAAGCAATTGATGGTGGCTGCTTCATGTATGACAGAGGGCAGGGCATTTCACAGTGCAAGGACAAAAGTGGGGTCTGCCTCTTTTTTGGTCACCACTCGATGGCATTCTGTATGGTGCAATTCCATGGGAAGAATTTCCTCAGCTTAGGGGCAGGCAATGTAGTGTCTCTAAGGTGCTACTGGACAATTTTTTAATTTTATTTATTTATTTCGACTGCATCAGACCAACACGGCTACCTACCTGAAACAAAAATATGTGATTTTTAATTGGATAGTTCAATTTGTGACTTTGGACCCATCAAGCCAAAATCAAGTGAAGTAATTCAATCCAAACTCATGTTTTGGTCCACCATCTTGATTTAAAATAGTGCCTGGCATCCAAATATCACTGAAAACTGCTGCACCCACTTTGGGAACCCTCATGCCAAGTTTGGCAATGATATCTCAAGAGGCAGCCTAACCTATGCCCCCCAAATGGGCAAAGTCATGCCAAAGTCACATTTTGGTCCACCATCTCGATTCAAAATAGTGCCCAGCATCCAAACAGTGATGGAGAACATCCCCACCGCCATCTTGGGAAGCCTCATGCCGAGTTTGGTGCAGGTATCTTGAGAGGTGGCCAAACCATGGGCAAGGTCATGCCAAAGTAACATTTCGATCTGCCAACCTGATTCAAAATGGCGAACAGATTCCAAATGTCGACAAAGAGCACCTTGGAAACCTTTGTATCAAGTCTGGGAATGATATCTTGAGAGGAATCCAAACAGAGAGAAAATAGACAGACAGGCAAACAGACAGACAGACAGACAGACAGAGTAGGTAAGAAGAGCCTGCAGAACCAGGCAATGGCCCATTTAGTCCATCATCCTGTTCTCCCAGTGACCAGCCAGATGTCTGTAGGAAACCCACAAGCAGAAACAGATTAACATCAAGACCTTGAACATGCAGCCTCAAACTCAGCTCCTCAAGATCTTTATCCATTTAGCAGTTTTGGGGGAAATGCTCATTAGATATTTGAGTAACAGGGCCTGAGCACAATTTCATAACCATGACTTGCCTGCTTGGCCTCTTGGTCTTAAACTACTTTCAGGAGGATTAATGAATAAACAGAATGTTGCATAGATACATATTTGTGTTTTGATTACTGTTAAACATCAGCTTTCTTTATCTGCAGCATTGCCATTAGTGAAAGGCCTTGATGATACAAATATCTCCCATATGCTAAATGTTTTCCTTTTGAGTGTCTCCAAACACGACTGGTGATCCTAATGGATTCAGACTTGGCTGCAAATTCAGCCTTCCATTGTGTCAAGGCCTTCTGACTTAAACCCATTTTTTCCTGGAAGCATGAAAAATAAAAATATTCACTTGGAGGCAAATCTCACAGATTTCAACAGAGCTTACTAGCGGGAAGCTTAGGAAGGCAAATGGCAGAGGGCAGTTGTAGTAATAAAAAAACCAGAGGTGATATTGAAAGCTGCCACAAGATCCAGAAGAAGACACACTTCCCCTGTCCAGATCATAGCATAAATCAAGGTGACCAAAGCCATCTCTGTCCCATAACCAGGCCTGAAACCAGATTGAAATGCAACTAGATAATCAGTCCCTACCACAGTCCCATACACACACTCAAACCCAACAGACCACAAGAGACGACACCTGGGCAAAAAGACACAATGATAGGCCACTGCAACTCTCCTGCCTCATCCCCAGATCTAGCCTGCTGCTGTACAGAGAAACCTAAAGCTAGCCAGCCACCTGCACCCACACCTTCATCCAGTCTAGTCTTTGTAATACAAGCCAGGTCATTATGCTCATCCTGGATAGGTGCTGTTTTGCCATTCACCAGCTTGGCATTGAGCAGCAGCATTTTCAACCCAGGGGTACTATTTTCAAGTCTATCCATGTTATTTGAATGGGGAAGGAGAGTATTGCAGTGCCCCTGTTGATGATAATGGAACTGTCTCCTCCCTCCACAGCAACCTCTGCCTTCTACAACTCTAATGGCTGTTCCCTGGGTCTCAGCATCTCATCTCCTCCTTTGGAGACACTGCCCTACCGATCTGTACCTTTACCAGTAGAAATAAGGTGCAGATTTGATCCTAGGTGCAGGCAGTCCTCCTCTGTTCTCTTGGCCCTGGCCCTGAAATGGATAAGAAGAGACTGATGCTTTGTGAAAAGCAGGAAAGCAGTTGCACTGAATTCAATGTGACTTGAGCTGGGCGCATTCATTAATAGAAGTTGTAGGCACAGGTGAGAGTAATGTGTGGGCAGGGAAGCGACTGCAGGCCCCCGATAAGCAGACTTCCATATGTGGAATGATGCACACAAAGCAATTTTGTCGGAGATTAATGATAGTGGGCTAGGGAATAGCTTTCACTGGAGCTGACCTTGATAAAACACTTCCCTTATGTTCAGATTTATAATCATGGGTGGGCTAGTGGATCGTGTCTTTAAGAATGCCTGCTTGACATTAACCACCCAGAAGCATCAAATTTGGAAAGACCTTCTTGCACATCACAGTCGGTACGTTTCTTTTATATTGAGCCAACACCTTAGCGGTTAAGAAAAGCAACAGTGAGCAGAGCTGTTTCACACAGCACCTCAGGCATGGCTATTGTGAAGTGTTTTGACAGGGGAAAATTTTTTTTTCCTTAGGGAAAATAAAAATAACAACAAACTCTTGCTGCTAAGGCAACAGCTTTTCTCCAAGTTACCTACACATATTAAGAGCAGCCAGAGTTTATTTATTTAATTTGGAATTGATAATATGCTTTTCAATTTAAGTAAATTAGAACAGCAGTCATAAACCCCACACACTTTGTGGTTCATAATCTGGACTGGGAGTTGTAGTTAACAACATCTAGATTCATTTTTTAAAAAGAAAACTACTGAATAGCAATAACAGTAACAATAACAATCTGTGTTTTATTTTGACCAGCAGGATAGCTAGTAAAACTTCCACATTTGAATCCCATTACAGTGGTATCTCGGGTTACATACGCTTCAGGTTACATATGCTTCAGGTTACAGACTCCGCTAATCCAGAAATAGTACCTTGGGTTAAGAACTTTGCTTCAGGATGAGAACAGAAATCGTGCTCTGGCGGCGTGGCGGCAGGAGGCCCCATTAGCTAAAGTGGTGCTTCAGGTTAAGAACAGTTTCAGGTTAAGAACGGACCTCCAGAACAAATTAAGTTCTTAACCTGAGCTACCACTGTATAGTGTACATTTAACATTCAAACCCTGTCTGAAAAGAGAGCAACTAAATGGGACAAAAGGCTCATCTTACTCTGAGGGATGTGTAGGTAAGTAACAGTTGGCCCAATAAAGAGGGATGTATATCTGGGAAAGGGAGATCCTGTCCTAGACCATTTGGTGCTTGGAAGGTAAAAAGCACTACCATGAACTTGGCTCAGAAACAAACTGATAGCCTTTCCCTGAAGAAAGCAGTAGGCATAGTTAGATCCATCTTAACTTAGGGTGGCCATATTTCAAGAAATAAAAATCTGGACACAGATTGAGCAGGTACCTGTATAAATATAGGTATTACTACTACTGCTGCTACTATTTTGCCATGGTACACCTGCATCAGCACAATCATTTGCCCCACCTTCAACAAAAGACGTCTCTCCCATATTGGTCTCTGCAGCCACAGCAGGCACTGTAACTCTCCAGCAGTTTGACTTTACCCCCAATGGCACACTCTTCCATAGTCTCCTGAGACAGTTGGATGCCAGCCACCTTATTTTGCACCCCCTTGGTTTAGTGTCCTGTGGTGGTGGTGGGGGGCAACTGCACCACCCTACATCCAACTCTGGGTAATAGTACTTTTTTATTTTTTTGCAAGGCTTCCACTTGTTCATCTTAAATATGTTTTTGGTGGCTGCTCCACCTCATGGGTTGGGCTAGATTTATCAAAAGGCTTAGTCTGGAAAATCTCTAAAGGGGTGTGGAATAGACTCATAAGTAAAAATATTTGGCAGAGCCAAACCAATTGAATAGCCAAATGTTCCTATAATGCACTATAAGAGAAAGCTTTGCGGGTAGATTTCACAATGGCAAAAAAATAATCTAAGAAGGTCACCACTCATGTTATGGTAGATCCCATATTTCTTTTTGTTTTGTTTTTTACATACACAGTATGTTTTATTATTTAATCATACAATGGGACTTTGATTTGAGTAAACACACATGTGATTACAGGATTATTTTGTGCTGTAGGGCAGTCTGCTGCAGTTTCCCCCAAAGTATTCCATCAAGCTGTTTTTGACTGCCTACTTCCTACATGGCTGGAGGTCAAGGAAGTCCATTGGAAATGTTTATGGAGGAGGCTGGAATCAACCAACTGATTTCTCTATGGAGATGGAAGGCCACACCCCCCCCGCTGCAGCTACATCTGCGCTACTAGGAATGCCATTTTTATTTTAATGTAATCTGAGAATAGTGATATGTTAATGTATATCTCAAGTCAATGTGTTGATTGGCAAAAACACAATATAACATTCTGCTTGATTGTAATCCATGAAGCCGGAGTTCTGATAAGGCTGTTTGCAATTATTAATACGTAATCTGGCTTCTGTGGCAAGTTTTCAAGGTCAGCGGAAATGTATTGCCTTAATGAGAACAAGGTGGTTTCAGACAAGGTGACTGCAAAATAAATAAAAACAAATAATCTAGCATTTATTATGGGCAGACTTATCTTGCAGAGATATTCACAAGCTGACATTGCTTTGTTTCTGGTTACAGAACAGAGTAACTGTCCACTGTTTTTGTTCTCACCATGGCTGAAAGCCTGGGACCAAGATTCTCAAAGACTAAAAAAAGAGAGGGGGGGGGGATGTGCCTTTGAACTCCTGCAGGGGTCAACTAGCTGGTTGACTTACCACCATCAAGACATATTAAGGATGCCCTTCTGGTTTCCTAGACGAGTAGTGAGATGGTAGAAGTAAGGCCTTAAGGACCATGTGTGGAAATATCCAGTTCAGGATGAGGTTCATTTAACTGTGCCAAATGTACACAATCATTGCACTGTTAGAAACAGATCTTCAGATCTTTAATCTCAGTTGCTTTGTTTAGATATTTGCTGGGCTTTCGTTGTATTAATTTACAAAAGAAAATTGCTTTTGTCAAATATGCATGGTACTATGATATATACGTTTGTTGGGCTTTTAATTTTGTTCTATTTTTTTTGTAAACTGCTTAGATACTACTTTTTATATTGTGGTATGTAAGTTGTAAATTAATAAATTATGTCTGTTTTTCTCACTGTTCTTTAACATTTCATGCAAAGGTAACTATTACCGTACTTTACGTTCCCACACTGTGATCTATGGACCACCTGTAGTACAAGAGTTTCATTCAGGTCCTTTGTGGCATTGTCTGTGGATTTATGGTTGAAGCCAGGAGACAGCACATCCATCACATTCAATATTGATATTGGTTTTTAATTGTATTTTTATTGCTTCTTTCCTTATATTGCATTTTATTGTATTGAGTTCTATGAAATTCAGATTGTAATACAATAAAACACAATATCTAATAAATAAAAGAAGCAATTGAAAATACAATTAAAAATCACCCACCACAGAGCATTACAATAGCTACAGCAGGCAGGAAAAAAACAAAAAAACATTAAATGGTCTGCCAAGACCCTTAGCAATTTTCAGGTGGTCCATGGGGAAAATTAAATTTTAAAATCTAATGTGCAGAACCAACATTCACTTCTATATTCTGGGGGTAACTTACAGCTGATTTACACACATATATACATTACTTGATAACCTGAAAGCTTCCACTGAAAAGCATTGTATTTGAGATGAGGTCAGGTAAGACAAAAGCTCTGTCTGTGATGGGTGGTGGCTCTTAACAGATCATCACTTGATGCGGCAGTTCATTGACCGATAGACATGCATACATGAACTCCTTCTTGGAATCAATATACATGGCAGAAAATTTGTCCTAACTGCTAGTGAGTTCTATTGAGCATAGTTAAATATCTAATTATACAAGTCAGATAGTCTTCAACTTGTGATGCTGAAGATGTACATGTTTGCTGCTGGACATGAAATGTGTATCCTTCTGTCATGGAGAGAAAACTCAGCTAATTAAAATAATCGTATGTGAGTTATGGTGCAATTTTCAGAAGGCCATATAATTCAAGCCAAGAGACAAAATATGCTACAGTGAATTGTGCTGTATGAATTTTGCTATGCAGAAACACAAATCAGGCACTGGAAACATTGAACCTTGATGCAATATTTTCTGAACTTATTCTGGTCTATTTTTAAGCTGGTACCAAATACATTTACTGGCATTTATTTAAACCTGTACACACGAAGCACAATGTATTGCATTAATATAAGATGGAGATAATAGCCAGGTTTCTGAAGCATGCAATGAGGACAAGTGAATGTTATACAACCTTATCTTAACTTTTAGATGCAGATTTCGCTGAGTGATTTTATTGTACTGAAACTTACCAGAATCTTGTCTATATGCCATTAAAGGTTTAAGAATAGAATTGTATTGCATTAATGGCCTGCCACCTACTGGCAATAGTTCATATTTTGTTCATCTCGCTGATTTAAATTGGCTAATTGCCTGTTGCTCAGCTGAGAGGGAAGAGAGCTTTTGAAGAAAGAGGGGGCCATATATAATTGAACAAAAGTTATAAATCTATGATTACAACCAATTAGTGTATTAAACATTGCAACCCTGTTTTAAATTTGTGTTCCATAATATTCCATATTCCACAGAGACAAGCACTTTGTGGACCACAGCCATTCTATTTACCATAATTAAAACTTTCACAGCAACAACAATATAGCTAGTAAATCTAGTTTAAAATTCAAAATTTTACCACTTTTGATTGTCACCATTTATCAGAACTGAGTAACTCCTTTTGATTACTTAGTGCTGTTCAAGGTCTGAGTTGCAAAATTCAGGCTGTAACTCTATACACAGTTGCATGGAAGTAAATCCTGCTGAACTAAATGGGGTTTACTTCTGTGAAGGCATGCACAGGATTGCACTAGGAATAGTTATATTAATCCTTGCTAGCAGAGTTAACAATGAAGGCTATAACCTACTCACTGAAATGCCAACTGCATGAAGGGGTTTTTTTGTTTTTGTTTTGTAAGGAGAGACAATCATTATAGTCCCCCCCCCCTTTTAAGCTACCCAGGCTATTTATTGATACCTGAGTGAAAAATAAATATTTAACAATAGTGATAGAGAGCTCCCACCTGTGTTTTAAAAATCAATACAGCCCAAGCCCAGGTTTACCATCTTGGTGAACCAGGGGAGAGGAGAGAGGTCATAGTGCTGAGTCCTTTGAGAATATTTTTTTTCATTTTTCACAATAATGTAGGGCTTAATCGTGTCATTCTGCCTGGTTTCCCTTTAATGCTTTAAAAATAATGGAAGCTGATTTGAATAAAGCAAAAGACTATGCACATTGCCAACATCACTTACGCTCCAGAAGCTTATTGTAACCTGTTATTTGTAGCTACCCTGTGTAATTTTACCATTGTTATGGGTAAATTCCACTTACTTGTATAAAAAAAATATAATTACATTATGAGGCATCCTGTGAATAGGTACTGGGAGAGCATGCAGGGCTGTGTGAATAGCACAGTTTAATAACCCGGCCCCTGACCGAAGAATGATTGCATATTTACAGCTACAAATTGAACATATACTTATTTAATGAAGGGCAAGCAGCTGCAGTTTCGCTGCAGCCAAAACTAAACATTAGTACAATAAATGGCACATCATTTATGTTCTGCTCAATTTTCCTTCTCCTCTTGAGTAATTTGCAATGCAGTCGCCCTCTGCCTCTTTTCCACTGAGATGTACCATGCGGTAAATTTTACTGATGCATTACTGAATAACAGCAAGAGATCATAATTCCTAAAAAGAAGTGGCAAAGTAAAACAGCAAAATATATAGGCGTCCTTCATATTTTCCCTATAAATTTCAGTTTGCTGTATATCTAAAGCTGTTTGAGTTGATGCCTAAACAGATGACCAATGGATATAATTTAATTTTTGCTATTTCTAGGAAGTGGTAGCAGAGGCTACAGAATGCAGAGAGAAGAATGAACAGCCAATATAGTACTTACAAAGAAAACCAATAGATATGACATATGCGATTTACTCCTTTTAACAAACAGCCTGTTTTGGGGTTGGGTTACAGACTAAGCTTATTTACTCTTAAGTAAGTCTAACTTCTGAGTAAAGATGCAGAATATTGTGCCATAAATATTCTTAGAACTGCAGATGAAGGCTGCAATACTATACGGACTTACATAGGAGTAAGCACCATTGATAAAGCCAATGTTGTGTAGCTGGGGAGAGCTAGGTTTAAATCCATGTTCACTCGAACTGTGTACACCTTGTGCATTTAAATCAACCCACTGAATCTTGGGAACTGTAGTTTACCCCTAACATAGCTACAGTTCCCAGCACCAACTACAGTTCCCAGATTTGTGTATGCAGCCTAGGTCACCTTAGGTCAGTTACCATATCACAGCAGTGTGTGTCATTTTAGGGGGTTAATATTTGCAAATTTATTCAGTGTGAGGTATTAAAAAAATGTTTTTGGGCATGAGGAATTCAAATTAGCTATTATTTTTGTGACTGGACAACATTTAGCTTGGTAAGTCCATGTTTGATGAAGAAGCACATAAACAGCTTCCACAGAATCCTAGCAATAAAATGGGTCCTTAATTTTATCTTCTGAAAATGACAGGTAACTAAATAATACTAATACTAATAATACTAAAATAAATAAATAAAATTAATATATAACTGCTTCCTCTGCATGTGAAGACTGGCTCAGGCGGATTGAGCAGATGATACCAATAATGGGTCCAAAGGTCAAGAAGGCGGTTTTTGCACATGCTGTAGAGGGAAGTGAGCGGCACATGGGGCTTGTCAACCTGGAAAGGTAGCCCATCAAGGAGAAGGAAAACTCTGTTCCCAAACCTCCTCTGCCTTCCAGGATATCTTTGGGAGAAGGAAAGGCTAAGGAGTAGACCCTACACAAATCCTGGAGTCCCTAAGATGGTTGGATGGCACCTTGTACGCCTCCTTTCAATAACTCATGCAGCCAAGCTGCTGCCAAATGTATTGCTTTGTTTTCCTCTGGACCACATCAGCAAGGCCTGGAGGGTGGGGTGGGGTATTTTGTCATCTGGGCAGCCCAGGACCTCCAAAAACACTGCCCAGACTTGCGCCCGGGACGTCACTTCGGTGCTACGCAGCAGTTTCACTTCAGCCACAAAGGCGAACTCCATTGCCTCTCGAGACAGATGGATGCCAACAACAAATATAACTCCAAGTACTTGGCAAACTTTTTTATTATTATTATTTCTATGCAATCTTACACACATTTCACTTACTAGAGCAAACCTAACTTAACCAAAATATCTTTTGACTGCCCAAGTCATGTTTCAACTTTTTAGCACCCTTCATTTAGTGTGTGTGAGTGTGTGTGTGCAAAATTCAAAATACACCCTAACCCTAACCTACCTCGCAGAGACCCGTTTTATTGCTAGGATTTTGTCTTTAATTCTGCCATCTTTCAACAGCAAGCTCTTTTCAGCTCGATTTCCACCAGAGGAGAAGGTGGAAAGGAAGGAGACAAATGCCCGGACTCCAAAACAGATCTAGTTACAAAATGCATCCTCTCTAGATACGATAGTTACACAACCCTCCCCTCCCCTCCACCCCACCCCACCCCGGCAAGAAGCGCAGAGGGGTTTTCAAGCATATTGCCCGAGCGAGGAAGAAGAGCAACAACTACTACTCCCCTCTCTTGCCAAGATGCACAGGCAACTGCGCGCGGAGACACCAGAGCCCGCTTCCTCTCTCGGGGAAACTTTGGTCCTTCTTCGTGCGCGGAGGCAGCAGCAGCTGCAGGACCAGGCGCAGCAGAGACCATCCCTCCGAGAGCATCTTCAAGCGGGGAGATGATGGAGGCAAGCCAAGCCGGGCGCTGTGATTGGTCGGCTCCCCGCGCAGGCGCCGAGCGGGCCTGGTGAGCCAGGCCGCGGCGCTTCGTCAAGGCGACGGCCGTGTTTACAAGCGGCCGCGTCCTCCCTCTACCCCCGTTATCACCCCGCCCCGTAACCGTCCCGGAGCGCCTCAACCGCCCAGCTCCGTCCTCTGCTCCGTTTTAAAGCCATGCCTGTGCGCTGGAAGGTGAGACGCGGCTGCTCCTGTGGCCGCCACCTTTTCGTCTATCGGGGGCTTTTATCCGTTTGCCCCCAAGGGCTTCCGCCCCTGTTGTGCCCTCCCGTCAGTTTTAAGGGCCATTTGTGGCCGCCGTGGGGTTGCATTCTGCAGCCGGGCAACCTGGCTCCTCCTCCTCCTCCTGCTGCTGCTCCCGGCTGTCACTCAAAGCCCTATACCTGCCCTAACCCCAGCCTGCGGTTGGAGCATGGAGGAGGGGTGCCCCCGCCCCCCCCCCCGAGTGAGCGCAGGGGTGGGAGTGAGTCTGCTCCCACTGGAGCTCTGAATGGGTTATTATGTGGGCACCAGCCGGGCTGGGTTGGCGTGGAAAACCTTTAGGGCCGCCGCTCATCTCGCATTCACGGCTCTGGCATCTTCAGTAGTTGTGTGCCCGGTGGAAATTCATTTCTGCCTGGCGTGGAGGTGGGTTCGTTGATAGGGAAACTTTTACCTGGGGGTTTCATGCAGGTGATGCGATGCTTAAAACTTAAAGGTTGCAGAGCTTGCAAAAAACCCCCCCAACAACAACGTGAGACACAAATAGGTTTGGATATGTATTAGACTCCCATGCAGATGACCCCCAATATGTCCTGTCCCTCAAGAAAACAATCTTATAAAGAGAGTGCAAGTGTACTCACAGGAATCTTTGCAGTAGAGCTAGGTTCGATGGAAGCTGTTGAAATAGTACGACATCAAATCACTGGTTTCCACGTTTTTGTCTTGCTGTAGGGATTGAGTGAGTACAAGAGGAACTTCAAATGGAGGAAATCGGCTCAGTCTAGGCTTTGTAGCTCTGCACCTGAGCAAAAATGCCGATGGGCTGGACTTCGATCGGATGAGCTCGGTAAGCCAAATTAGGCCTTCTGTCCTTCTATGGCTGTATAATTACTACTTTGTGTGTGTTAATTTTATAAAGTTTACCATAGTATAGAGATAAATTACCCCCCCCCCGACATCCTGCATGACAGCAGTATTATTTTCTAAGAAGAGAACAAAAAAAACCACACAAAAAAACTTTTTTTCCAGAAAATATGGACACAAAGTTGCATGTTTGAATTCAGTGACTATGGGAGAATGGACATAAATGATGATGCCTTCTGTAGCAGGGAGACATGGTTGGATGCACCTCTTTATGCATTGCAAGGCTGGGCAACCTGTTGCCTTGAGCCCAGTTTTATGTGGGTAGCAAGGGGGGGGGTCAGAAGTGCGTAGCAGAGGGAGGGAAATGGATGCCCTGCTTACTTTTGGCTTTGATCCTGTCACCACCAGTTATGTGCCATATGGTTTCAACCACTACAAAAAATCACATAGGTGTTTTTTCAGGATCTTCTAAATAAAACTAGCACTTATTTATGACATCCATTTGCATTTCCCTTTCTCTCCTTTTTCTAACTGCTGCTTAGAAATAACATAATGCTTTGAGAAGTAGATACCTGTGTAGGATTTTCAAAATGCACAGATTTGACATTTCCTGTTTTGCAGGAATTGCAAGGGAACCCAGTTTCATTTCTAAGAGAAGAGTGCCTTATCACAACACACAGATTTCAAAGTCCTTTGAATGGATTGGGGACAATAATTCGGAGAAAGATACGTCTTCAGAATATGAAACCCACCGGCCATTGGCGTTGGGCACAAAAGACAGCAAAGATGATGTAAATCAGGAAAATATGAAAACACCTGATGCACCCAGGCTTCCTGAAAAGGTGCATTCCAGCCCTGCAAGTTCTAGATCTGAATCAACTGTAGCTCTTGCAGAAAGCAAGGTGTCACCACCCAAAACAATAGGGCATATAAACAAAAAACCACTACCTACCAAAAAGGAATTGGGAGAAAAAGACGGTGAGGTGAGACTACTGAAATTTCTTTTTGCTTTGATGTTGGAAGCAGAAGCTAAGACACAAGAGCAGCGGTTAAAGTGAATTTCTGTGCGAAATGTTTAAAAATTACTCTTTTAAAAATTGTAGGTCTGTCATAATTATAACACATTAAGGGGTTTGGTTATGGTACTGTTGAAGCACATTTTGTCATTGATATGAATGGAAGCAAGATTTGTCTTTGAAATGTATATGTTTCAGAGATGTTTATACAATATGATGGTATGACATTGCCTTCATCAGCTTTATCCAAGAAAATATTTACACTAATTTTAAACAGTTCATTTAAGGTTCAAACACTGTTAGAGGAAAGGAAGTTATATTTTCCCCAAGTTCACTGCCAATACTTGTTGACAGCTTAACAGAGTTTTGCAGAGGAAAGCAGGCCTGAATATTCCATGGTCAAGCAGCTTCCCTAGAAGCTCTGAGTATCAACGGCAATTTATTTGGAAAACTCCTCAAAAGATATCTCCAGTGCTTGCAGCAGACCAGGTAACTTTCAAGCATATAAAAAGTAGGGTTCTTATTGTAAAGTATCATCCTGTACCTGGAAGTTTTCTTAAATGTAAGCCTCACTGAATTCACTGGGGATTTCTCCAGACTTAGGTTTGTATAGGAGTTAGGTTTACATAAATTAATATTGATGTACTTTCATTGCAATTATATTCAGGTGTATTTGGAAATAAGTTCCACTGTATTCAGTTGAGCTTGCTCCCAGTTAAACCTGCATAGGATTTTTGCCTCGATACACCAAAGCATGGTGCATAAAATGTTACATGAGTAGTATATGAGGAATCTGTTTTATAGAATCATAGAATTGTAGAGTTGGAAGGAACCCCAAGAGTCATCTAGTCCAGTGTTTCCCAAACGTTTTTGGGCAACGGCACACCTGTTTACCGGAAAAAAATCTCGCGGCACACCACCATTAAAGCCCCGCCCCGTGACGTCAGCGCGCAGCGTCACGCCGGGAGGGACGCACAAAAGTGAAAGTTTTTTCCCTCCCCCTTGCTGGGGTGGGAGGAGGCAGCAGAGCGAGGGACTGAGGGATGGCGGCAGCTGAGGCGGCGGCGGCTGTTGTGGTGGTGGCGGCGATAGCGGGCGGAGGAGGGGGCGGCGGCGGGAGTTGCTGCTGCTGCTGCTGCCCGGACATGCCGGCCTCCTCCTCCTCCGCTGTCTCGCGCTCCTCCCTTTTGCGCGCGCTGCCCCGCCGCTCGGCACCACCACCGCGGAGCCGCCCCCGGCTCGACGCGGATCCTCGCCGCCTCTCACCGCCCGACTCGCCCGCCTCCCTCCCACGACACACCAGCCGATGTCTCACGGCACAGTAGTGTGCCGCGGAACACCGGTTGGGAAACACTGATCTAGTCCACCCCTTGCAATGCAGGAATCTCAACAAGTCATCCCCCATCAAGATTGAAACCATGCTGGACCCTGCTTATCTTTGCAAATGTGCTAGCAGTTTTATTGTAGCACCATTCTTATGTACAGTATTTTACTAGGTAGAATCCCACAGATAAGCAGTTGTCATTGGGGAGCATGACTTGTGTTTACTTAGCTGGATCAGTGACATAACAACTGAGAAGTATAGACCTCTCAATTCATTATAACCTTGTTGAGTGATCTAGGAGACTTAAGCACTATTAAATCTCACTGGTTTCAGTGCAAGATCTAGGCTGCAGTCCTAGTCCCCTTACCTGGATATAAGCCCTCCTTAACTCAGTGGAACTTGCTTCTGAGTAACGGTGGTTAGGATTGCACTGTTAATTTAGCTTTAGAAATCAACAAATTAACATCTTTTCTGAACCAAAGCTTATTCACAGTTCAAGTAAATCCATCCCTCCATATAAGTCTCCTGTCATTATTCCTGAAACTGAATATGAAAGGAGTTTCAAAGCTTCACCCCCTGTGAAAGAACGGAAACAGAGATGCAGTTTGGAGGAGAAAGAATGTCCTGTATCTGAACCTGTAGAAATTTCGTATGGAGAAAAGGTATTGCAGATTCATATTTAAGTAATTTTAAACGATTTCAAATAACTTTTGAAGTTAATACTTTGTATATATGAAGATTATCAGGATCACATTAGATTCTCAGCTGGTGACTCTGATTACATGGGGAAAGAAGTGTTTCTAAAAAAAGTAATTATGAGGATTTTTTAATTATAAAGTGTTGCATTTTATCTTTTCATCGAACCTTTAGCAGTGGATTGATAACATTTGGGATGCCATGTTTCTGTGCAAAGTTACTGAGTGAGTACAAGAAGCATGGGACCCCAGTGTTAAGAAGGATGTAATGGCACTATGATTTTCATTTATCTACGGTGTGGAAGCTGTTCAAGCTTCTAATCACGCTCCAGTAAAGTACAAATACATACTGTTTCCCCCCCTGTGTTTTGGCTGCATAACTTACACATGCAAAGTCTCCTAATAAGCTCCCCCTTAGGCTGTATTCTTCTAATTATTCCAAAGGTTTACCCATGATATCCTAAAGTGAATTTCACTTTCTTCCTAATTAGTTATCATGTATTGTTATGTGTGTTCTTCCTTTTTGCTGCTTGTATTTTTAAATTTAATTCCATAGTAAAAAAATATTTTTTTAAAAAAGTAAGTCTCTAAAACTGAACTTCATTAAAACAAAACAAAACACTGGGGTTGATATTACTTCTTATTTCATTTCATTTTGATGCTTCCCATATGGTAATGGGCCAGAGTTCAGTAGTAAAAGCAACTGCTTTGCGTGTTGATGGTCCCAGGTCCAATCTCTGGCGTCTTCAAGTCACGCTGGGAAATATCCCCGTCTGAAACCCTGGAGAGATACTACTGTTTATAAAATATGTCAACTAAACATTCTTCCTCAATTAAAGATATCTGAACATTTTCACATTTCAAATTTTCCCGAAACTGCTGGTACATTGAGAAGTGTCCAGACTTAAGATAACGTCTGATAGAAATGTAGTTTGTAGAGGCCTCTGGAAAAATTAATAATGTGTTTCTGAAATTTTTGCTTCAGAAAAAGGAAAAGGAAACATTTTTGAAGAATGCAGAAGATCAATCAAAGCTAAGCAAATCGGAAACAAATCGGAAACAACAAAAACAAAAACATAGGTTACTTGGCTTACATAGAAATATTAAGTAAGTATCACATGACAGTTTTAGAGGGGGAGCCACATTACTCTGGTGCAGCAAACCAACAGCATCTTGTGGCACCTTTTAAAATCAGAATTGTGGAGTTGGAAGGGATCATGAGGGTCATCTAGTCAAAACCCCTGCAGTGCAGGAATCTTTTGTCCAATTTATTTAATCTAGCATCTTGTAGGAGGAAGCTAAAGATTTATCTCCAAATTGTGGCTAAATAGGATATCATAATTTTAATAGGGTGCAGTGCAATAGCTCTATCTAAACTAAGTGAGAGATTTGCAGGTTCACAGAGGACATTAGTGGCTGATGATGCCTTGAACTTTCTTGGTCATGGCTGAACTAAGCCAGAAGTAACAAAAGCTCATCCTAGGAACCTCTATTCAATACATGAAACAATATACAGTGGTACCTTGGGTTACATACGCTTCAGGTTACACACTCCGCTAACCCAGAAATAGTGCTGCAGGTTAAGAACTTTGCTTCAGGATAAGAACAGAAATTGGGCTCTGGCGGCGTGGCAGCAGCAGGAGGCCCATTAGCTAAAGTGGTGCTTCAGGTTAAGAACAGTTTCAGGTTAAGTACGGACCTCCGGAACGAATTAAGTACTTAACCCGAGGTGGCACTGTAATAAAAAAGCAGTGCATCTTAGAATGTGCTGAGTGGTTTTTGTTATGCTGAGCGAAGCCAATCACCCCATATCTTCAAGGTGGACTTGAGATAGAGTGTGCCTCTTTTTACAAATGAATTGCTGCTAATAGCTCACTTCTCCTACAGGTAATGTTTATTTCCCAGTGTTTTGCCTGGACCTATATCATACAACATTTTCTCTCTTTAGTATTAGGATGAAAGATTTAAAGGGGGGCAGGAAGCAATGACAAAGTTTATCAGATAATTGCAAAATAATAGATCTCTCTCCCCACCCTGTGAACTTGCTTTTCCCAGGAAAATGAACACAGAATACAGATCAAATTTCTTGTCTCCAGCACAGTATATGTACAAAGATGGAGCCTGGTTACATATCAGGGGAAACAAACCTGATCAGGTCAGTCGTCACTTTGAGTATTTCCATCTTATTTGTGAGCAGAGAAATTGGTGGTGGTGGGAACCATTTCACTGAATTTATCCAGGTGGAGAAGTTATGCAACAGCATCAGTGAGGTGGGGTTTCTCATTACCTGTGGCAGTGGTTTAGGGCTGAATCCAACTAAATCATTTCGCAAGGGAAGCTGCTTCCACAAGTTCAGTGGAACTTCCCCTCCCTCTCCTCTCCCCATGCATCCCCTGCCCTACTCCCAAAACTGCTCGAGAGGCTTGGGAGTGACCCCACAGCATATTTGGGGTGGGTGGGGGAGGAGAGAAAGGGGAATCCTGTTGCACTCATGGAAGTTGTTTTGCTTGCACAGTGACTTGCTTGGATACATAGGTTCCTGACTATCATTTTGCACTGTCCAGGTATAGTGTCCTTTTGTTTAAAGTGGTACAGTATTGCTTTAAATGAATAGTTCAGGTGGGGCTTCATTGTTTAATTTTCTCCACCCTCTGACACCGGGCTTCAGGCCCCAAAGAGACTCTTTGCAAATTGCTGAGTGACAGCATGAAAGTATAGTTATAAAGCCTTTCCAAGGGAGCTGTTGCCTGAAGGCAATTGCTTATGTGTTTTGTAAAGTGTATGTTTACTTTTGGCATAAATTCACCTCAAATTAGACTTCTGAAATATTAATACAGGGCAATTCATAATCACAGTAGGGATTTCCGGAGCCTATGACCTGCTGGGATAGTGAAACTGAGGTGTTCTTTGTGTTTCTTCATAATTCACCACAGGCATTCTCTATATCCATTCCCATCTCCTCCCAACGTGCCCAGTTGCTCTGACCATGCAGGCATCTCTTCTGCTACAGTTTTTTGCTTTTCAATCAAATTTTGCATGCAGAAAAATGGATCTTTAAAATAGCAAATTCCCAAATCTGTGTTTAGTAAAAGGGTACTGAAACTTTACAGACATATGTCAGAAAGGTCTCAAATTTCTTGATATTTGGAGATCTCAGTGTGTGTTAATTTAAGCACAGAGTGACTTTCTCATTGATCTTTGCTATCTAGTCAGATTGTGCTGCAAATACCAGCAATCCTATTCCCTGAAATATATAAAGGTAATTTAAAAAGCATTTTATAGCTTGCTTAGCTTGGTGAATATGTTAATATACTAAGATTTTCCGTTCCTTGGATTTTGTGAAGTGGTTTATAATAATAAACATGACTGTACAGTGCCTGGAAGTAAAAGCTATGGGTTGTAGCCAACTAAATTCTACTTGGAGTAGACCCATAATAATTAATAGACCTAAGTTAGCCGTTAATATCAGTGGGTTTTCTCTCATAAAACATAAGACCTTATGTTTGTACTATTCTAACTATTAACATAATGCTAACAATTTGAATGCTTTGATATTGTAGAGGTGTTGTTGCAGAAATTATGATACACCAGTAAAAATTAGGGCTCTGTATAGTTCTGTATATTCATGGCTAACATTAACTACATGAAATACACATGCAAATATCTAATCCTGCAAGTGTCAGATTGGTTACTGATAACGCATAGTTTTAAATAGGGATGTTTATTAAGAATGCCATTCAAAACAAGTCATAAGGAGAGTAGATCACATTCTTTGTAAAGTGAACTGTAGGAGGCAGGATAACACCACAATCCCAACAGATGGAAAGGGATCGTTTTTCATGTGAGATTGAATCTCATTTACTGTAACATAATCAAATAAGTAAATAAATGCTATTTTATTTCTGTGTTACTTTCTTTAGGGTTCTCAAAACACCCTAAATACCATGTGGTATATGGAGGTTGGTTGCATCTAAGTTCTTCCTGCTTGGAGCAATTATAACATTTCTGAACCTTCAAAATGAAATACAATGTGGCATTAAGCAAATGTATAGCTGGTAGGCTTTTTGTGCTTGCTGCATAATTTATTTAACAGCTGTGCTTGGGCTTGGCCGCTTGTAGCTCTTGCTTACTTTAAAAACTGTATCTGCACTCTTATATATGCTGCTCCTTGTTGGTGCTGCCGCTGGTCATGTACATGTATTCTGTGACACACTGCTCTGTGCTGTCAGTTGTGACTATTAAATGAATTAATAGTTTTAAACAAATGTTACAAACCACAATAAAAAAAACCCAACTTTGTGAAATCTTCATACCCAGGTGAAAGAACTTCGGGAGAAAGCAGAGGCCTACAGGCGAAGGGTCCAGGGAACCCACTTTTCCAGAGATCATTTAAATCAGATTCTGTCAGATAACAACAGGCTTTGGGATTTGTCCTCTAATTCCAGTGCTGAAGAAATCATTAGCAACAATGTCAGAGCTCTAGATCTTGCAGGGTAAGGGATTCTGTGTGGAATAAGCCGACCCGGAATACGATAGTTTAAGAAATGGAATATTCATTTCACTAAATGAGTGCAATTTGTGGTTACAGCCTCTAATATTCCAATCATATCGCTTCATGCAATGATCTTGAATTCATTTAGGACGGCTCTAGAAAAAGCGTGCTAAAATGGCCATTCTTGGCATGAAATTCTCCCTTTTTTCATCTCCACAATGTTAGTAATGAAACATATGAATGTTTGTGTGTGTGTATTAATATATTTTTTTGTGGCAGAAAACTTTTTAAACCAAGAAGTGAAATCAAGTTCAGTGGGGTTTATTTCATAGCTATTTTATTAGCAGCACAACCTTAAACATATTTATTCAGAAGTAGAACCCTTTGATTTTAATGACAAATACTTCCATGAAAATATGATACGTGACTGTAGCCTATGTAAAATTGATTTCAAGCGCTCAGCATCTCTAGATCATATTGGAAGTATGTGTGTGAAGACCGTTTTTTGCAGGCAGCACATCTGTGCTTCCACACAAGAACATGCTACATGGGGGTAAGAGGGGAAATGAATCCAGTAACTGAGTGCCCTCTTACCCCCATGTAGCATGTATGCAGTTTCAAGCATTTTTCGTGTGACCTGAAGCCCCCCAGAGCACCTTTGATCTTACAGAACTGGTTATGCAATTTTTTGAATACTGGCTGCAAAGGCTTTAGTTTACAAGTTTAAAACCCTAGTGGATTCCCTACAAGCTGAACTATGTGTATGTTGGTATGAAGTATAAAACTTATCAGAGTTTATACGATAGTTTTGCTTTTAATCATATGTTTGAGTCTGATCAGTATATTTCTGAATACATAAGGGAACATCCTGAATTCACTGAACTGCTTGCTTCCTCTTTATGCAGGGTCCGTGAGAGAAAGCTCTTGCCACATCCTGAATTGCCAAAACAGTTCCAGCTGAACAAGACTGGGAAATTAGGCATGTCAGACGCTGCCACTGTTCCAGTCAAACAGCGTTTGGTTTGGGACAAACCAGGCAATGATGAGCAACTGGAAAATCAGTCACCGGCATTAGAGGAAGAAGAGGGGGCGAAACGTAAGCCGGAACCGGAAGAGATCGAAGAACTGGAAGAAAACGATAAGGATGCAAATACAGACGCCCAGCAAGTGTAAGTATCTAAAATTATGTTTCAAACCAACGTCATTCAGTTATGACAATTACACGCAATGTAATTGTAAGTAGGGCAATGACAGTTTCACTAGGTAATGGAGAAATCAAATCGATGTACATGAATGAGGTTAGAAATTACTATTTCAGTTTGAACTAGTTTGTTTTCTTTGTTCTTACTAATTAGCCACAGGAGACATTTCAAGCATCACTATTCATTCAGAAACTGTTGGTTGCCACTTGTTGCTAATCCTGAATTGCACAACTTGCAATAAACCATGGTTTTCCTGTTTGGATGCAGTGATGAGCTAATTAAGCATAGTACGCCAGGGGACGTTGTGGTGGGAGCACATGAGTACAAGGCTTGTTCATGTAATGCCAGACCATGTTTTGAAGTTGTATCAAGAAAGAATGATTAACCTCCTGCTGGATTATTTTACACATGGATTATTTTACTCATATTGCAAATTGGGAATTGCTCTAAAAACCATGCTGAAAGTTACTTTCCATGTTAGTTTTTTTCCTCCTTATGGGAAGCAGCTGGAAAATGGCTGACAACGCATGTCTTGGTAACATGAGAATCATGAGATAATGGTTTAGAGATACAGCTAGTGACATTCTTCAAAGCATATTAAATATAAAAGCATCATTTTTTTTAAAAAAGGATGTGCTCACTCTTTGATATTGATAAAGAACACAAATGGGAAAAGTTAACAAGGTAGATCCAACTTCATTTGCTGGTGTACAAATATGAAATGAAATGAAATTTTTTACAGTCCCAGACCAGTTTTGGTGTACAAATATAACTAGGAGCATAATGACTGTTTTGTGGTGATACTAAGATAGGACACATTCTTAAGATAGAGAAGAACAGGAAAACTAGGTAGAAAACCAGTATTACTGGGGGTCGAAGTTGCACTAAAGATAACACTATGGGGGCCATAATGGTGAAAGGGAGGGGGCTTTTTGGAAATCTGTGAGGCCAATGAATAATGGGTGTAAGACAGCCATTAATAATTTAGATTGGATAAAAAGAATGATTCTGTCTATTGGACCGAACGTGTAAAATTCCTAAGCAGTCTACCTATAATATTTGTGGGAACCAACCAAACCCACAGAAATGAAGATATAACTGTATATTTTGAAGGCTCTCTTGTGGTTTTCATTCTCTCTTGTTCATGGCCTATATAATATGTAGAACTTTCCCTGGGAGAGCAAACAAAATAAGACTTTTCAATTTATTAATTATGACCACCAATAAATTAGAGGATACATTTTTTACCATGTGTATATTTGTATGTTTTGTCATATTTTTCAGAGAAGAAAACATGAATTCTCCAGATGATATGGCAGAGTCTTCTTTGGTATCCTCACAAGAGGGTGGCAGGCTTCCTACTCCACAGCTAAGGGCACTTGGTGGAGCCCAAAGAACACATCATGACCTTACAACACCAGCTGCTGGTAACAATTATATATAATGATTCATAGATACAGTATACAGTATAAAGACAGAGACATATAGATATATAGACCCACACCCCTTAAATATAAAAAGAACACAAAGCAATTTATTTCTGGAAATTCAGCATTAACAATAGTGTGTTCTTTTATTCCTGTAGGAGGTGCTGTTTTAGTATCTCCTCCAAAAGTGAAGCCTTCATCCTCGCTGCATGTGAGGCAGGGGTCTTCAGAAAAGCATGCCCTGGCAAGTCAAATCTCAAGGGAAGACTTGAAAAGAAAATCTAACAGGGTGGTACGTTTTGCTTAAAATTTGCTTAGAATTACCATTTGTTTTCACTTTCTTTGTTTTCACGTCTACTGAATAAAAATGACAAATTATCTAGTGTTATCTGTTGAAGACCGTGAAGCAGTTATAGTTTTATCAAACAAATGTCATGGAAGTAACTGGGGAAATAACAGACTATGTATTCCTATTGCTAAACATTGCACAGACATGCACTAACCCCTGATGGAGTGTTTTAATGGATGGTTTAGACTGAAAGCACACCCTATCAGCCCCTCCTCAGAGGCTCTGAGATTTGGAGAACCCTTTTCTTTCCACTATGCTTGAGGTGTGGAAGAGGAGTCAGGGGTACCTGGCTTCCCGGCCGTCTCTACTACACCCTTTCCTGGATCACCCAGGGTCTACCTGCCTGGGACATTATAACCAATTTCATATGTGGGAGGAGGCTGGTAACTCAAGAGAGGGGGATCTATTTGAGAGGGAGCCCCCGAGGCCCCCAAATCCCCCAAATCAGCTTATGACGCTGTTCCTTATCATAAAAAAAGTTGACTAACAATGCTATAGGCCTGTAGCTATGCAAAGCAAATGGCCTTCCCTAGACCACTGATTGACAGCCTTTGAAAATGAGTGCCAGTGATACATTATCTGCAGGAATGGGCCGGTCTGAGATTTGTATTAGATGCTATTGAATGCAGTTTCCAAAGTTTATGTGCTAAACAGGACAAGCTCAGCCTCAGTGAAGCAAGCCTATCTGAAACTAATTCACCACTGGTGCCTCCCTCTGGTGAAATTAAGTCATAGTAAACCATCCCTATCATTTGATGGTTGGAGATGGATGCTCGGAATGAGGCTCCTGCCTCCACTTATGCGATTCAATCTTTGATCATTTCTAAAATGACTAGCTAAAGGTAAAGTTAATGGGACCCCTGACCATTAGGTCCAGTCGTGACCGACTCTGGGGTTGTGGCGCTCATCTCGCTTTATTGGCCAAGGGAGCCAGCGTACAGCTTCTGGGTCATGTGGCCAGCATAACTAGGCCGCTTCTGATGAAGCAGAGCGGCACACGGAAACGCCATTTACCTTCCCGCCGGAGCGGTACCTATTTATCTACTTGCCCTTTGATGTGCTTTCGAACTGCTAGGTTGGCAGGAGCAGGGACCGAGAAACGGGAGCTCACCCCGTCGCGGGGATTCGAACCGCCAACCTTCTGATTGGCAAGTCCTAGGCTCTGTGGTTTAACCCACAGCACCACCCGCGTCCCTCTAAAAATGACTAACTAGATGATCTCGAAAGCAGTCCCTTCAGCTCTTTCCCCTCTCTATTTTCACTGGCCCAAAATTCCTCCATACACAGCTATTAACCTGCATTTATGCACTCATGAATCTAGTTTGAGGGACTCGTGTGTGCAGAAGTGATCAGTTAAATGTGACATTCATTTAAAGTAACTTCAATGTCTGAAGCCAGACATAGCTAACTAAGTGGAAAAGGACAGTCTTGTTCATTTCCTGTGAACAGCATTGGCATAGTTTTTCACAACGTGACAGGGTCTTTTTTCAACTCTGTCTTTTCAGGATGACGAGGATACGCCACTGAGTCCTTCCCCAGCTGCTGGGCTGAAAACTGTGGATCCTTTGCCTCTGAGGAAAGATCAATGGTGCAGCCGAGAATCGTCAGGTGCAAGAAGCTCTCCAGCTTCAGCATATTCAGGGCAGACAACAAAAGTTCCTGGCTTAAAATCAGCCAAGGATGCTTCTTTGCCCTATTGGAGTCCATCGTGCCGCATTCAAGGAATGCTTAGGGATCCTGAGTTTCAGCATAATGGTTGGCTTACTTTCTACACAATTTTGCACCTTTTTTAGAATGGCTTTAAATAAGAGCTTCTGGGTCTTGGCAGGAGCAGCAATAGAAACTCTTCCTTTCTGTGAATCTGTACATTGAAAAATACCCAAGTGTCTCCTATTACCCTGCAATGTGACCCCACACTGAAAAACTGAAACAGCCAAAAGTAGACAGCTCCCTTAAGCATGCAGAAACTTTCTATTAAATATGTTTCTCAACATATTTATATATCCTCCACTGATAGAAAATATTAAAGCAATGTATATGTTGAGAGTAATGCAAGCTGAATGGCTAATGTGCATAACAACTGGCTGTCATGCGTACTCATCAGGCCACTTGATGGCATTGGACCCAATTTGGGCTCAAGCCTGGCACAGGGATTTGCCTGGCCCCTCACACCTCTTGCCCCATTTGGTTTGAGCAGCGGGGCTGCAAATGCATCTCTGGCCCTACTGTTCTGTTAGACTGTGATGCCCCCTGGCAGGGTTTGGATTACGCATATAGCCTGTGTTTCTGACTTGGCAGTATCTGTTCCTAGAGCCTTGAAAAGGCTATATCAATGGAAGCAGGAGCATGCATCCTTTTCCCCAGCAGGACCTGAATTCTCTTGGAGGAGATCTGCCAGCAGTGGGGTGGGACCACAGATAGTTCACGCTCTTTCTGTTCCAGCCCTCTTTTCCCTGCTGGGTAACTCTTCCCTCGTGTGCAGTTCTGATGATGATTGACCCCATGGTTGCTATTATATTCAGGAGTGTAGAAAGAACAGGGGTAGCTTACAGCTTTGCTCTTCCTGCAATCCCTGCTTTTGCTGCTCATTTGACTAGGGAACAGCTGAGAAGTGAAAGGAGGCTGAGCTGCAGGAAAAAAGTTGATCTTTATCTGGAGGTCTGCCACTTCCTCTTCTGCTTGACTGATCAGTGGGAGGGTATGTTGGGGGGCCACAAAGGTTTAGGCAGTGTCCCAGAAGCAGTCCGAGGGGGTGCAGGTGTCACACTTCTGAACTAGAGAAAGAAAGAAAAAGGCATGTTTCTTGAAGACTATTTATACTAAGTGGAGAATGTGCATATTGCGCGGGAAGTGTAAAAGATTTGGTTGAGAGACCCACATTCCCCAAGGCCTGTTGGAAATTATGTATATTTACTTGGAAATGTGTACAGTTGATTCTTCATGCACAGATTTATGTGCATATTCTCCATGAAGTCTGATGAATGCAGATGATGGCTGGCTGTTATGCACACTAACCACTTGATTTGCACCACCTCGACCTATACAAATACAATAAAACAATGCAAAATAATCATAAAAATGACTGGGTCATCTTGAAAAACTTTTGAGACAACCAAATAGGCCCGTTGGCGTAAAAAAAGAGTCTTCAAGAGATGTTGGATGGGTAGCTACAGGGATACCTGCTAACTAAAACAAATAGGATTGAAATGGAGGCAGTGACAAATCATGGATGAAGATAGATTATGAGTAGACTGTTGTAGCAGCTTTCTTTTCAAACAGTTCACACTGAGAGAATACAGTTGGACTACATAACCCCTACCAACTCCATATGTCTATGATTCTATGTACAATATGGATATTTTTCTTTACATCTCAACACTAATCTGAAGGAGTTAATATTTTGGGGAAATGCTTACAGAACGTTGACTGTACATTAGTGCTGTATTTTTCTGTGTATAAGACGCCCCCATGTATAAGACGACCCCTATTTTTTTAAACCCAAAATTACGAAATTAAGTTGCTTAGCTTTTTGGGGGGGATGGGGGAGGTCACTTCCACCAACTGCTCACCTGCCTGCCTGCCACTGCCAATCACTTGCCACAGCCACTTCTGATTGCATACCTCTCCACAGCCGCCAATTGTCTGCCCGCTCGCTGCCACCAACAGCCCACCCACCCACTTGCCGCAGCCGCCATCGCTTGCCCGCCTCTCAACAGCCACCAGTTGCCTGCCCAGTTGCTGCAGCCACAGCCAGTCACCAGCAGGCCTTGCCACAGCCACCAATCATCCGCCCAATCGCTGCTGCTAATCTCTTGCCTGCTGCTGGCGTTAATCGCACGTTCCCCCTCTGCATTCACGATCCATGTATAAGACGACACCCAATTTGTGCCTGTTTTTTTTAGCAGAAAGCGTCGTCTAATAGACGGAAAAATATAGTATATTGGCTTTCCCATGAGGAGGTAAAGTATTTGTGGACTGGAGAAATGCAATGTTGTGTGCTGTTTCTTTTTAGGCGGTGTTGCAAGCCCTAAAAGGAGCTGGATGCAATTACCACTTCAGGAGAGAAACTATAATGATGAAGGTATTTCTCCTCTTTTATCCATGTTAAATATAACTAGAGCCATTAATAATTTTTAGGCATTTATTATTAATGTAGTCATTAATAATAACAACACATAATTCTGTACAGTATTTCAATTTCCCCTCCCCCCCAGTAGGAACTATCAAAGCTGTTGTAAAAATAGATATTTCATACTAATTCATGCTAATGGAAACTTTAAAAGTGTGTATAAATATATAACCAGTCTCTCTCTCTCTCTCTCTCTCTCTCTCTCTCTCTCTCTCTCTCTCTCACACACACACACACACACGTATGAATATGAGAATGTATATGCATGTGTTATGCAGTGAACTGTTCTGTTTGTGACGAATATAGAATCCCATGGCTTGATTTTAGTTCAGTGGAACCTTGGTTGTTGAACATAATCTGTTCCAGAAGACCATTCGACTTCCGAATTGTTCAACAACTGACGTGCAATTGCTGGTAGGCAAAATCCATTGAAAAATTATAGAAACACGCCTCAGAAGCTGTTTGACTTCTGAGGCGCGTTTGAAAACGGAAGCATTCACTTCTGGGTTGTTGGCGTTCGAAAGCTGAAACATTTGACTTCCAAAGCGTTCAACAACCAAGGTTCCACTGTATGTCATCCCACTGATTATGTTTGGATGTAGTGTTAGCTGTGGTTGAATGCTACAAGAGCAGTCCTGAGTGAGCCTTGGCTTTGTGCACTCTCTCCTCAGGCCATGGTGGAGGAGGTCAGAAACATGCCATGCAGACCCTAAATTGTGGTTAACCTTAATCATGGTCAGTAGAAACAAGCCAGCTTCATAAAGTATGGTTTGAAGTTGGCTTGTTTCAATGCACAGTATTCAGTATTCACCACAATTAAGTGTTAAATCTGAATAAAGCTGTTGTGTAGACCTCTGTAGCTGTACCATTCCAAGATCATAAGTACGTGGGGAAAGAATTTTAGTATGCCATGATTTATTAACTCCATTGGAACTTGAAGACTACAAAACTTAACACCATGTCTGCTCCCTGTAGTAGTCCCTTAGCAGGCTTACCATCCCTTGTCTGTGCATAGCATCTTAGATTTGGTTTCTGTTTTGCCTCTTACCTGTACAAAATAACGATGCCACATAGGTTTCAAATGGGGAACTGTTGGTGAGAAACGGCCCTCACAACCACATAAAAAGAAATACTCACAGTTTTCTTTCCACCTCTGTAGCTTGGCAGCTTTTGATGTAGGGTCATGACTTGCACACACACACAAAAACAACAACCCCGAGGCGGAAAAATCTGTGTTCATTGGTTTTTGCACCTCTGAATTAATGTGTGAATCATCCCTAACACTTGCCATTAAAGAGGAATTGTTTAGCTTGCAATGCCCCATTGCACAGGTTGAGACGGGAGATGCTTGGAAGTACTTGCTCAGAATTAATGGCTGCATATGCAAATATCATAGAAACTGTTGCACCTTCTGAGTAAGGTCCATCTGATACTTGGCTCTTTTAGCAGCTTTCAGTAATAGCTAAGACTGAAAAGTGTGTGGGCTGTGCAGATTGCTCAGCAAAGCAACTATAAATGTTTACAGAAAGCCTCTAAAGTCAACCAGGTCTTCAGCAATGCCCTGCAGTCTCATCACTCTTCTTGAGATGACAGATCGTTGCCAAACAGTTGCTCTGCTACTGAAAACAAATGATTAGCAGCAGAAAAGCTAGTATCTGAAATTTTATCTAATTTTAAATGCACACATTTACTGTGCAATGCTTAGGTGCTGAGTCTTGGCACCTCTTTAATGGTAGTTTCAGGAAAGGAACTATAGTGATGGAGGTAGTCTGTAATTTTTCTTGCATACAGTGTTTTTGAACATTTCTCAGGCAAGCGCTTTCAGAAACTTAGTACCACAAAACTAGCATATAAAGACAAACCAGGCAGCTGCTCTTTCAACAGCTTTCCGGTTTGGTCTCTTGCGATTATGGCAGGTGATGTTGTATTACAAAAATAGTGACTTGGTAGAAACTCTTAATTTTGTGTGGATTTGAGCAACGTATGGTTCATGGGTAGGTATGTCCATCTATCAGTTCATGCTCCATGCAGCAGGATTGCTTTGCTCTCCTTATGTGCAGCGCATAAGTTACATGGTAGCCAGAGGCTACTCAGAGTGCACATTGGAAGCGATGCATGAATCAAGAGTGTACCTCAGAATTCTTTGCAGTGTTGAAGAAGATGCTGTGGCATGCCTATTGGCTCATGCTTTGATTTCCTGGAACTGGGGTGCAAGTAATAATTTCCAACGTAGAGTTTTCCGTAGCTTCAATCCCTTTGTGTGTGCTGTTGCTACATCTGTATCTTCTTACAGCTAAGTTCACCCCACGCAGTATGGTCAAAAGTGTGGCCCATGTTAACTGTCAATGAAAGTAAAATGGTATTTCCACTGGACTGAGGTTGCACCAATACAAGAAAGCATACTTTGGAATCTGATGTGTTCATTTATGCTTTTGGTCCTCTCAGAAATAAAATACAGCACCTCTAGTTTCAATATTAATAGGTTGCTCTTAAAAAGTATAATTGTGTGTGGTTTTTTTAAAGTACCATACAGTTCAGGAAGCTTTGAAGGTGTGCCTTGTGTCATAATTTTAAAAACCAATCTAAATCTGGCTTCACTATCCATATATACTCCTAATTCCCCAGTGTAGAAAATAATTATATGTTTGTTGGTAAGTTTGTGTTAACCTTACAGCTCCTAAAGAGGACAATGTCCATTTTAGCAAGCCCCTAAGCATATTTTGCTTATCTTGTTACCATGGATCTGATTGGTCCCCCCCCCTTTGTTATGTTTACAGATGATGATGACCGATTGTCCCAGCTATCTGCTCGATCTGCTGCTTCTAGTTCACTGGCATCTCAGGTTCTAGAACGAGCACAGAGGAGAAAGGAGAACTTCTGGGGCAAAATGTGATTGTGTTCAGCTATACTCCTGAATTGTTTTGGTATTTAAATACCAATTTGCGGAAATTATTTGAGGCTGAATTCTGGTTGTTTGCACTTACCACTTTGGTAAAAGGGTCCCATATAGGAAATGCTGGCTATTCACATCCCTTTATCTTGGATAGGACAGGGATAGATGACCTGTGATCCTTTGGGAGTTTTTGCATGACAGCTCCACTCTGGTCATTGGCCACACTGGCTGGGACTGAAGAGAGCTTAGAGTCCAGAAACATCTAGAGGTCACAGGCAAAGCTCCTACTGGCATGGGTTCTGGGAATGCACAACCTGTCTTAGATTTGAGCTCTACCTCATTTGGCCACAAATGTTTTTAGCTAGAGCAGTGTCAGTCTTGTTCAAATGGCATTATAGCAGAGAAGTGTTGCCATGCTACAATGTGTTCATCTTCATCATCCATCACAAAGAGGAGATCGTCAAGTATTCCCAGTGAAGTAAGAGTAAATAACATGAAGGATGAACCCAGGTGTAGGTTGCCTGCCAGCAACCTTCATTGATTCCTGACCTCAGCATTTCTTCATCTCTTCTGGCACTCACTGAGCCCCAAAATCCTTTAATCCCACCCAGCATATTCATATAAATAATTCAGATTCCTCGTGTCAGATTCATCAGCACTGATCTTTATGCTCCAATGCAGTTTTGGCATTCACCCAAAGCTATTATGGACCTAACATGATTTTTGACTTGGTCATGTCTGTGCAGGTTCCAACAGGAATCAATGTAGCTTCTGTGGCTGCCTTGGCAATACCAACCTGAGTCAGTTTTCATTATGAGAGTACCAAGTAAGAGACAACCACAAAAGTTACTCTCATGACCCAACACCACAGCATCCTGTTACTTTGGTTCTGTCCTCAATATACATTCCAGTGTCACTCCCCTTCACCTGTTAGCAGTTTTATCATAAAGACGAAGCTAAATCTCAGTCCATAATACTCCAGGTAATGAAGCCCATGAGCAGTATCTGAACCGAAGCGTTCTTCAACATTTCACAGAAGGAAAGGTTATTGGCAGTCTATGAGCCAGACAAAGACTTGTTGCCACCCATTCAACTAGTGGTTCTTTGAAAGTAAATTTTAAACAGTCCTCTCACGTGGATTGGGACTGTCATTGGGGACAAAGAGTTAAAGCTGTGCTGCCCCAAACCAATGTCCCAGTCCGGATCGGGGCTCCCACACCTGCAACTTTTTAAAATGATTCATAGCATTGCTAATTGTGTGAATAGAATAATGCCTAGTTTGGCCCTAGTTGTATTTAAATCACAGTTGTGTTTCTCTGTCATGATAATTTTCAGGTTTGTACACGTGATCACTGTTAGCCATATTGCGTTTTAAATGTTGTATTTAGATCACCACAGCGGATTCTTCTCAAGACTCAGGGAATTGGAAAGAACTGAACTTGATGACAATGCAATGCTGTCTTGCTGTCCTGTTTCAGAATTATTAGCGTCGTAGAAAGATTTTTAAAGCTAAAATGGGTTTATTCTTTCCCAGATTAGCCCACAGCATTTTAACATTCAACAGCACTGTTTATAAAGAAGTGATGCAACTTTCATTATTATTTTTTAATGTTAGATTTTTATGATTAAAAATCGCTTTTTATGTGTTTTAAAATAAAAATCAAGTTGTATATTTGTGTACGTCAGATCCTTAATTAGAAATAACCCTGTTATAACTGGAGATTTCACTTTTGCATGCTTTTACCCATAATTCTGTTTTATTTCCACACTAATTGTGAAAGGTACCTCTCAAAATCCATGCCATAATATTCAAATTAGTATTTTCTCTAAAAATAGCTACATTGTCAGGCTGGAGCCAGCAAGTGAGCAACAGCAGCTGCCAGACTTGGACAGCAGCCCAGGGCATGAAGGGAGAATTGTTAGGGGATGACCAGAGGGAAGTACAGGGGGGACTTCATAGCCCAGAGAAACACAGGAGTTATCAGACAATAGCTTGTCTGAGCCAGTTTCCAAGCCTCTTAGTGTGCAAGAACGCAGGAGGGGAAGGGTACAAGAAAAGGGGAAATTTGCATCACAGAAGTGACGGCAGAGATTCGTTTTCATGTGTTGTTTCCGGAGGAAGAGGAACAACGTTGAGGATTTAGTTGAGTCATCATCAGGGTAGCCATAAGTCACGGGGGCAGAGAGCTCCGGACAAGTGGCATGTTTTTTCTGGAATAAAATCAACTTTTAATTGACTGTAGGTGTTCATGTCTTGCTGCCGCTACTTACATGAATACTTCGAGACTTTTAAATGACTGATAACTTTTTACAAATTCAAAGAGTACAAAATCCAGTGGTTATCTAAATTCTTATCTGCACATTTGTCAAGATGTGAATCAGGCAATTTCATACAGGAATTTGCAATTATTTAATCCCTGATTGTAATTCAGAAAAGACTCACCGAACATATAAAAATTATTGTTTAAAATATGTTCAATTAAACAGAAATCAAACTGCTGAAACCATTAATCTAGTCTTTGAAACTAGTGGCAAATGATCGTTTAAAAAGAAATAAATAACAGGGGTGTGTGTGATGAATCTGGTTAACTAAAGTTGCTGATATTTGGCCAGGACCCAAACTCAGTTTTGGGAGGAGGCAAATTTAGCCCAGCCCTGATGACCTGCCCAAATGTGTGATTCATGCTAACCTCTTCCTTTGAGCTAAGGATGAGGATACGGCAAACACTGAAGAATGGAAAGGTTTACAAAACAGCAATCTTATAGTTCATGATGAGTCTGATTCCCAACCACCATGACCCTGGCTTGGAAAAAGAATGCGGGGATTTCTTCCACACCTTTCACTGAGATATAGAGATGTTTGTAAAATGTCCTTCTGAGGAATGTTGGAGAGTATCAAACAAAACGAAAAGTGCTTGGTTGTGGCCAAGCCTCTCCTCTTCCCAGAGGGGAGGTGTTGTGAGCGGGAAACGTTCCCGCGTCAGCAGGGAGGCGTGTTTGGCCCCCTGCATCATCTCCCCAGCTGCTGCCCCTCCCTGCAGTGGGCCAGCCAATAGGGTTGGCTTGGGGGCGGGGTTTAGCCGCATTTAAGTGGCCGCGGTAGCCTCCGCGCCTCATTCTGCTTCCTGGAAGATGTCGGATCACCTGCCCGCCCACCCTTTAGGTTAGGTTTGTGCTCTTGACCTTGCTATGGACCTTGGTTGGTCACCCTGGTTGCCCAGGGGGCCTGCTAGGAGTTTTTGTCCATTTGGCTAAATTGGCACCAGCCTCTTGGTTTTTCAGTTACCTCATAGCAATTTGGCATAACTTTTCCGGTTTTGGCAGTTAGGCATTGGAATATGTGTTGTGTGTTGGGGGACGGGGTGTGGCCATCACCTATCCCGCCCCATTTTGGGTATTCCGTTAAAGGAATCAGGCGGTCATGGATCCTGTTCGATGCCCTGCTGGTGGCTAGGGCCAAGGCACGACCCCCGGTGACATCAGGGGAAGATTCCAGTTGTATTTGCATCAACAAGCTCCTCCCACTGCTTGTTAACCTTCAAATGACCCCCTGCGGCGCAGGTGGGGTCGGATATAGGTTGTTTGATCCAATGCCTAAGCCAATACCGCTCACATGCTGTAACCAATAAAAGATGTGGCCTTTTTCAGCCCATTAACCTAAAATACTTGTGTCTGTGTCCATTTTTTCTCCACTACGCGGGTTAGGGTCCTCGACTCACAAGCACATTTATACATCCATGTATATAGTATTAGCAAGAAGAACCTAGAACTCTATAGCCAGGGCCAATAGTAGAGGCATATTTAGGGGAGTGTGACTGGTTTGGTCACACTGGGTGCGGAGCTTTGGGGTTGCCATAAGGGATGTTGCAACTATGATTTAGAATAGGTTTTAAATTTTACTAGAGTGAAAACTTATTACTGGGGCCTCTGAGTTAGCACTCCTTTCAGAAGACAGAAGACCGGAGTGCCTGGCGTGCTCTGATCCATGGGGTCACGAAGAGTCGGACACGACTAAACGACTAAACAACAACAACAACTGAGTTAGCACATTACTGCACATAAAAAGCAGTTTGAGACTGCTTGGGAAACATCTGGGAGAGGAAGAGCCTTAGGCTGGGATCTTCCGCCTTGCAACTGGGCAAGACCTACCAGGAAGAGCTGCTGACACCACTAGGCTGAGTTGTATGCTTGTTTTCTTGAATAAAGAGCTAACTTTGCTAACAACGGAGAGCTGCTTCCTTTATTGCAGGACTCCAGCCCTGACACTATGCACATGAAACCACTTCCTTGGGAAAATAAGAAAATTGGAATCTATCCAAATGTTTCACTTTATCTTTGCAGAGATTCCATTATGGAAGAACTATTTCTCTTTCTTGAAAGGAGTATCCACGGAGGCTACTGTAGTGCCCTAGAGATTGCCCACCTGTATATAGAAGCATTTGAAATTAAAAGACTCTCATAAAACAAGCTATATAGAGTGTTTCTTCCTAACAGATGGTGTTTGTGTGTGTGTGTATGGTCTTGGTTCATTTAAGTGACTTTTTCCAATTATTGGGTGATTAAATACATTTGAATAAATAGCACACAACACCTTTGTCTTTTGGGGACTTGGCTTCACTGCCTCCAAACAACGAAGCCTCTTTCTTCACAGATTTATACCACCCAAGAGGACAAGATCTCTGAATTTTAACTTGCTTTGTTTTGTTGTGTGCTACTGTGTGTTCAGCTTCATTATGTGGACCAAGTTCAGTGAATAAGATGCCAAAATAAAGCAGGAAGTACAGAAATGTCACTACAACTGAAGTGGCTTTTCTCAATAGTTGAATAAGTAGGTCATTAAATGGCATGGTACAACAACATGAAATCTGCTTGATTTTCATAAATGAAATGCATGAAGTATAGAATAGACTTTGATACGACCACTGCAGCAATGTGGTCCATGAATCACCCCGGTAAAAATGAGAAGACTTCAAATATTAACATTTACTCTCTTCTTCCCATTGGTACTTGCTTCTACATGAAAATTGATTTTTACAGGTTTCTAAACGTGTCAGAGATTATCCATTGGTCATCTACCTTGGTATTGTCTGAACCGGGACAGCTGATGTAATATTCTCCACATGTTGGGCTACAACTCCCATCATCCATGACCATTGGCCATTCTGGGTCAGAGTGCTGGGAGGTTTGAGACCAGTTTCTAGAGCCACCATGTCTGTCATCTGGTCTATACTGATTGGCAGTGACTTCCCAGGGTTTCAGATGGGAGGTTTTTTTTTGTAGCACTACTTAGAACTTCCTTTACCTTGAACTATGGCTCATTCCCACAACAAAGTGGAAGGATATCAAATACACAAAATCCTATTACATTCTGATTCTTTGTTCCCATGGCGAAGCTTCTCCCTGTGTACTGGGAGGAGGGAATAAAGGAGGGAGGCAGGAGTAGCAGGCGGTCCCTTTCCAAGGAAGAAGGAGGGCAAGAGAACCCCAGCTGAGCAGAAACATGGGCTCTAGAAAGACACTAAGCAGAGGCGGAATTGGGCAGTGTGACCGGTTTCACCACACTGCGGCCTTCCAAGGCAGGAAAGGGCTTTTGTAATTTCCAGTTTGGGTGGGGAATGAGACTGTTTCACTGCCAGGACAATGCTCTAGCCAGCAGTTCTGATAGCTCAACATGCAGAGATAGGTTCTAACTTCCAGCCCCAGCAGTTTCTGATAGGAAGAAAACCGGCAATTTCTGGGTAAAGGTAAAGGGACCCCTGACCATTAGGTCCAGTCGTGGCCGACTCTGGGTTTGCGGCGCTCATCTCGCTTTATTGGCCGAGGGAGCCGGCATACAGCTTCCGGGTCATGTGGCCAGCATGACTAAGCCGCTTCTGGTGAACCAGAGCAGCGCACGGAAACGCCGTTTACCTTCCTGCTGGAGCGGTACCTATTTATCTACTTGCACTTTGACATGCTTTTGAACTGCTAGGTTGGCAGGAGCAGGGACCGAGCAACAGGAGCTCACCCCGTCGCGGGGATTCGAACCGCCGACCTTCTGATTGGCAAGTCCTAGGCTCTGTGGTTTAACCCACAGTGCCACCCGCGTCCCCAATTTCTGGGTATTGAATGGATTATGGAGAAGCCCACAGAACTTGCAAAAGCTAACAACTTATACCTGCACTTGGATAAGGAGAGGGTGGTGTGGTGTGTGTGTGTGTGTGTGTGTGTGTGTGTGTGTGTGTAGATGCAGAAGGAGCAATTAGGAACAGATGGAAGAAGTGGAGGGGGGAGTGTTGTGAAGTAGCAGATGGTTAGAGGGCCTTTGTGGGTACAAGGTTTCTTCTGCCTGTATGAGGGTACTACTGTTTGCTTCCACTTACATTGTACTTTGAGGACACCAGCATGCTGGCAGTGTGCCTGTCAGAGATTGGTTTAAACTGGTTTGCCTCTTTTTCCAGGACATGTCCTCTTCTTCAGGTAGAAAATTTGAGACAAATCACATTTATTTGCTTTGAATGGCTGTCATGGCATCCTCTTTCTCTCTCTCTTCAAAATACAGCAACCCACAGTCCATCTTCCTTCACAGAATTGGGGTGTGTGTGTGTCTACCAACAACTCTCAGCACCTTCGACAAACAACAGCTCCCAGAATTCTTTGGAGAAAGACATCACTGCTTAAATTGCCGTCGTAGTGCTTTAAATGCATAGTGTGAATGTGGTCTTGCATACAAATCCACCCTGTACATCCATATAAGTTATGATTTTTTTGGTCTTATACTGAGTGAGACCAGCTGAGCAGCAATGCCTCCCTTGTGGCTGAAACTGAAAAAGCCTGCTGCCTAGGAGTGCTGTTGCGGTTTGCAAAGGAGTGCATGTTTTGTGCAGGGCTAAGGGAAGCCAGCGCCACTTCCCTTGTACTCAGAACTATGGAAGAAGCTGCTGCCTAGGTTTGATCTGCCCTGGGCAAAGAAGAAGTCCCTTCCCAGAGCCCAGCAGCCATTATACTTGATTTATTATATGTTCATATTGACCTGCACTCCTCAACTAGGCCTTAGCCAGGAGCATATTTTGGGCATGTGCTCTGTGGCAAAGGGAAGTCAATATCCTGCTGTATTGAGCTTCTGCATTTGGCACACCTGGACTTGGAAGCCTTTGCTCCTGGCTGATCATGCAAGCAGGGTTAATGCATGACATTTCAGTGCCCAGGACTGATGGCAAATAATAATAATAAAAAATGAAATATTGTGCAGAAGAAGAAATCAACATACCAGCATCCAAGTATCTTAGTCCTACGACTGTCATCTGATTAAACGAATTTTAGTTTTTACTGACGAATGATCAAATTGATTACATATTTGTGTGCGAGTAAATGAACATTTCAAAGAAAACAGTGTTATCTCTTTGCGTTATTTGTTCTTCCACCGCCTTTTATCTTCTTAACCAGTGTTCTGTTTGTTTTCTTTCTCTATTTTCTCTTTCTCTTGTTTTCTCTGTGTATGTTTACTATTTTGTATTGGAAACATATATAAAAACTTGGGGTGGGTGGGAGAAGTCCTTAACCTTGGGCCGAGGAGGACACAAACAGGAAGGAGACAGTCGGGGGGGGGGGGGCAATCACTGCATGAACGGCAGGGTAGAAAGGGTCTCCCAGGGTGAGAGACTGGGAGAAGAAGTAAGCTCCCAGGTGGGTGAATGGGAGTGTCTACCTCTCTGGGAATAAATGACAGGATATTTTATATACCATCTTACAGAGCAACCTAAAACCCATTTGCACTGGTGGATTGGGTAATAGAAATAATAATAATAATTTATTATTTATATCTACTCCCCATCCAACTGGATTTCCCCAGCCACTCTGGGCTCCCAGCAGATTATTAAAAACACGATAAAACATCACACATTTAAAACTTCTCTAAACAGGGCTGCCTTCAGATGTCTTCTAAAAGTCAGGTAGTTGTTGTTCTCTTTGACATCTGGTGGGAGGGCGTTCCACAGGGCAGACGCCACTACCGAGAAGGCCCTCAGCCTGGTTCCCTGTAACCTCACTTCTCGCAGTGAGGGAACCGCCAGAAGCCCCTCGGAACTGGACCTCAGTGTCCGGGTAGAACGATGGGGGTGGAGACGCTCCTTCAGGTATACTTTGTAGAGGTGTCCCACTACAGAGCCCTGTTCCCTCCATTTGCAGAGGCAGCCAGTGGCAAGCACTGTGGGTGCAGAATAAGAGTGACAGAGTCCAGCGTGGTGCCATATTGCTCAATGTTGGCCTCATAATTGTGCTCCTCACCTTCCGCCCTGGGCTACAGCTCTATGGGTGTGTTGGTGGTGCTCTGTCAATCCCCACTGGGTGGTGGCCAGTCTTAGGATTGGACTCTGACATTCATTTCCACCTCAATGGGGGCGAATATCTTTTCTAAGTTGTCACCCACCACCCATGATTTTCCGAAGGGTTTGTTTTAAATTTTTTAAAAAAGTATTCTGAAATTTTGCTGCCTAATTCATCAGGTGCATTGTTTTGATCTATCAAACATATTTTCATCAATTAATAGAATGCATTAACTAACAATGCACTGCATATCTACTCATAAGTAAATCTCACGGGATCCAATTAGACTTGCTTTCAAGTACGTAAGTGTGTGCAGTCTAACTGCTGTCTAAATGTTGCAACTCTCTCTATCAATGGTATCTAACACCGAGTAAACTGGCAAAAATGTATAAATCTAGTCAGTGTTGGAAATGTAAAGTGAAAGAAGGTTCTTTTTATCATATGTAGTAAGGTCTTGTAGTAAGGTTAAAGCTTACTAGGAAATGATATATAATGAATGGAAAACGTTTGTAAAAAACAACCCAGAAGCTTTTCTTTTGGGAATTATAGCAACAGAACTACTTAAACTGTATAGAAACTTAGTCATGTATGCTACTACAGTGACAAGAATGTTACTTGCCCCCAAATGGAAAAAAGTAGAAGTCCCAGCAAAGGTAGAATGGACACAAAAACTCATGGAATATGCAGAAATGGCAAAACTTTCTGGAAAAATAAAAAATCAAGATAACAATTTCTTTATATATAAAAGAATGGAAATGGTTTATTGAATATATTCAGATAAATATTAGGATTGTTGTAATTAGCTGCAGTTTCATAAGCGTATTCATCTACTTTCATAAGTAGATGAATAATTGAGCAAATAAAAGTTAATTTGTATATGCAAAAGATATTAAGAATAAATTTAAGGAGCCACAGGAAAAGGGGGAAGGAAGTCAAGATTTGAAATGTTAAAATAACTGTAAAATTACTGAAATGTATAAACCTGAAGATCATAAATATTTTTTTTCAAAAATAATAAAAATGTTGCAACTCTATTTAGCTATAGCAGTAGTGGGAGATTGCCTACTGCAGCGCTTTGAACATGGAGGTGCTCAAATATTGGTAATGCATCTGATTACCTGTATTTTGTCTATAGTTTGTGAATACAGGAAGCCTGCAATTTAGACACATTTCAGTTGTGTGCATTCATCTTTAAAGTGCTTGGCTTTAAAAAAACAACAAAAAACAAAAAACAAAAAAACAAAAAAGGGGGGCAGGTGTCCAGGAAATAAAGACTTTGGTAATCCCACTTGCAATTGCACCCAGTGTGTTTAGATTATACAGTACGTGATTTTGCCTTCAGGTGTGATTTCTGGAAAGTAACCCCTGCGTACGTTGCGGGCTTACTTTTGGGAAATCTCATCCAAGAATTTAAAATGTGTCAAATTCATGCTACTATAACCAGGTAACAACTGAAAACACAAATCAAGTTGTCAGTGCCTTTTTTTTCCTGGGGGGATGCAGGAATACACATACCCCTAACATTTTGTGAATCTTTGTACTTTTGTCCATTTACTGTATTTATTTGAACTATAAAATGGTGATTTTCTTGAGTTAAAATGAGAGTACCCCTAAACATTTTTTTAGAAAAAAGAGAGCACTGCAAGTTGTTAAGCCAGACTTGTCTGTGCAAGTCCTAGGAGGATGAAATCAAAGATTAGTCTACATGACGACAGAAGGTTGAAATCAAGGAGGAAGTGTTTGTGGCTTCTGGTGCACATGCTATTCCTCTGCTTCGAATCCTCTGTGTTTTATATGGGTCAGTCGCTTGAGAATATCAAACCACTCTGACTTACTAGTCACCTAGGGAAACTCAGTGTGTAATTGTGGTTCGAAGCATTACCCCAGAGCCTGTGAGTGGGAAAAGGGTGATTTCTGAGACATTACTGGAAAGAAAAACGGGGAAAGGAAAACCCTAAATGGGGTTGAGTACCACTTTGCTGCTTACGTGATTTTTACTACTGTGCTGTGCGCTCTCTCTCTCTTTGTTAAAAAAAAAAAAATGAAACAAGGAGAAATCAATATTATTTCTTCACTGATGAACTCTACATTTTATTGTAGAGTTTTTAAAAATTTGGGATTAAGCTAAAAAATATCAGATTTAACAGAAAGCCTCTTCTTTGGTTAAGCACTTGGAGGTTCTAGTGAACCTGCCATAGACCTAGAGCCTAGTCACAAATACATAGATCTATAAATTCACTGAAATCAAATGGATAATATACAGTACAGTGGTACCTCAGGTTAAGTACTTAATTCGTTCCGGAGGTCCGTACTTAACCTGAAACTGTTCTTAACCTGAAGCACCACTTTAGCTAATGGGGCCTCCTGCTGCTGCCGCGCCACCAGAGCACGATTTCTGTTCTCATCCTGAAGCAAAGTTCTTAACCTGAAGCACTATTTCTGGGTTAGCGGAGTCTGTAACCTGAAGCGTATGGAACCTGAGGTACCACTGTATGGGTGAATGCTGAGGACTGTATCCTAATCTGGAGTAGACATTGCTGAATTGTCTTCTCAGAGCATCTTGTCAGAATCAACTGAATTTGAATCTACTATATCAGCAGCACATGGAATCAGTTAATCCCTACACCAACCCTGTGAGGTAAGTTAAGGGGCTGTGACTGACTCCAAGGTCAACAAGTGAGCTTCATGACTGTGTGGGGATTTGAACCCTGATCTCCCAGGTCCCAGTCTGACCCCCTAACCACTACACCACCAGGGCTTCCTATAGTCCTACTATGGGGCAGCTCTATAAATTAAGTAGGTAAATAAATATGGGGAAAGCAAAATGTCACTTAGAGAAGGTTCTGAAATATTTTCCTTGAAGCTTGCATCAGTTTTATTCTGGATTGTTTTATTTGATATTTTAATGTGTTATAAACCACTCTGAGTCCCCCCTTTAAAATATGAAGTGGTATAGAAATGAAAATATAATCATAATAGAAAGTTGGTCTACAAGGGGCTAATAGAGGATGTCACTCATCTTTGTCTAGGACCACATCTGCCGCTTACATTTAAAGCAGCATTATACCACTTAAATGGTCACAGAATAGAAAAAGTGGATAGAGAAAAGTTCCCCCCCCTCTCTCATAAAACTATAACTTGTGGACATGCAGTGAAGCAGAACATTGGTAGATTCGGCAGAGACGAAAGAAAGTACTTTGTCACATGTGGCATAGTTGAACGATAGAATTTGCTCCCACAAAAGGCAGCGATTGCCACCATCTTGGATGGCTTTGAAAGAGGGTTATGCAAATTCATGGAGGGTAAGTCTATCAAGAGCTGTACCAGGAACATTTGAGCTTTTAACAAAGCGAATAATTTAAATAAAACATGCTCCATGCACCATGATCTCTATGGCCCTCAGGGCACAGTCAAGAACCTTGAAGTTGAAATGGATTGAGACTGCAGAATATTGACATCCAGAGCAACAGGCCACTTTTGTACTCTTGTGGATCATGACCATGCCATGGTGGTGTGCAACATTTTCCCATATTGATATACAGACAAGTAAGAGCACATGCCCTGGCTGTTATCATCTGACTCTTGAACTGTCACCACAATTGCCATATATATATAATTTCTGTTTTACAATTTAAAGTACTCATTTTTACACCCTTAAGATATCAATGACTTCCCTCCTTCTCTTTCTATGGTTCATTTTACATATCAAAAATCCCTGCATATTTTACAAAAACTATACCATTCAGTATTCCATTATTACATCCAACAAAACTTATTTACACTGCTGAATTTATCTTAATGCTGCCAGCATTTTCAGTTATTTCCCATATATTCAATAAACAATTTCCCTCTAAACGTATGCTCCTCTTCTTCTCTTATTCTATATGTTAAGTCTGCAAGCTGTGCATATTCTGTCAACTTAAGTTGCCATTTGGTTGGGACCTCACTTGTTTTCCATATTTGGGCTAACAAAACATGGGCCACAGTAGTGGCATACATAAATAACCTTTTTTTTGACACCTGGAATTTCAGTCTGAATTATCCCCAACAGAAAGGACTTTGGTTTTTTGGGGAAAGTACTTTTAAAACATTTTTTTGAATTCATTATGGATCATTTCCCAATACTCTTTTACCCCTTTACAAGTCCACCACATATGAAAGAAGGTTTCCTCAACCTCTTTGCATCTCCAGCACTTATCTGATTCAGTCTTATACATCTTAGCAAGACTACTGACAGTTAAATGTCACCACAATTTTTCAAAGGTTTTGTTTAGGAAGTCAGTACAGCATCCCAACATGGGTCTACAGGTTACAAATGCATGCTACACAGCTCGGCATCACTTAAGATGTTGTTCCTCTAACACTTAAGATGTTGTTGCAGTGTTACATTTCACATTTTTAAAGTTTCATCGATGCATCAAACTCAATGAATAGATTTGTGCTGGGCCCGGGGGTAACCCGTGAAACACGGTCCAGGACCGGTCCAGAATCTGAAGGTTCCGCTAAGAGTCAGTCCAACAGGGCCAAGGCAGGACATGAGGCAGGAAACCAGGCAAGGACAGGTACAGGATCTCAGGCAGGATCCAGCATACAGCAGTGTTGCTCCCGCAACCTGGGGCGGGATCCAACAGCCTTTTATCTTTGTCGGGGTAGCAGCCGGTCCTGATCCCCCCGGTGACTCACCTCCCTGTTTTGCCCGAAGGCGAGCACTCCTCCTGCAAGTACTCAGGTCTCTCATTCTCTCATACCTTAGTTTCTGCAGCTCGGGAAACGTTGGTGGGTAACTAGACCCAGGGACTGCCTCAGCCTCCCCTGACCAAACCGGTAGTGGAGAACTGTAATTGATGACCCAGCTGAAGGCAACGAGGTAATCCCTGCATCTGGAGCCAGGGCAGACTCAGGCCCCTGACTTGGCCCAGCTGGTGTTTGTTGCAGGGGAACCTGTGCAGACTGGGGCTCTTCAGGATCAAGGCCCAGACTTGGTTCAGATGATGCCTGAGGCAAAGGATCCGGTGCAGACTGAGACTCCTCTGGTTCCGAGTCTGAGCCCGAGTCCCAGGCCATCACAGGATTCTTAATGGTAAATAGTTGGTGTGGGGATAGCTGTATGGATTGGGACCCTGGTGGTGGAGGAGGAAGGACTTTATTCTTGCCATGGTCATGATGACCCATATCAACACACAGACAAACACCACCAATGTCTACTTTTTACACGCCAGTCACACACTGGCCAATTGTGTGAATGCTGTCACATTTAGTTTGACCCTAAGTTGCAGCTGTGTCAGGAACAAACCCATCTTTCTGCCCCCAGCCTCATCAACAGGGGCACCTCATAAAAATTACACAGTAAAAAACCAGTGAGGTTGTGTCTTGTGGCTTTTTTTTTTTTGGGTGTCGTGGTTAGTAAATTCTCAGAAGCGATGGTGGAAAGTAAGAGACTCGATGATGTCATTTTAACTCATCGCTACCTATTTCTCGAACAAGGTGGCAATGGGTATATATAGGGGAACCCTCAACTCCTTCACAGCACAGCAAAAAACATCACAAGTAAGTAATAATTCCAAGTGCTTATATAATTATATTGCTGCACGTTGAAATGTAAATTAGATGCATAATTTATAAAGCAAAATTATTATTTTTCACTATAATGTTAATAGATCTTTGCCTATCTTCACTGGGAAATTCTCCTTCTGTGTGTCTCTAGAAGGTTCAAAGACTGCAGCTGCGACTTGGCTGAACTTGCCACCTTTCTTGGAGAGCCATGAATCCACTTGAGAATGGGACCAGATGCTTCCTTGTCTGGGTGTTCTGCTGCACTTGCCTCCCTCTCATCTTCTTGGCAAGCCCCGTGCCCTTGAAGGACGCAGTTATTCATACTAACCACTCCTGCGAACTCACAAGAAACAACTTCCAGAAAACCTACTTCAGGAATCGTACATATACTTTAGCCAGCCAGGTAAAGCCAATTGGTCTGCGTGCTGCAGTTTTATCTGCACAGCTCTCATATGCTTTGTACTGTCTTGTGATTTCCCCACTTTTGCTCCTTGACATCCTTCCATCCTGAAAGGATGCTAACTTGCATTCAGGTATGTGCATACTTTAAGTAGGTACGCCGCTATGGGAAACCACAACCCACAGAATTATATTCAGCTGCCTATGAAGTGTAACCTTCTAGAGCTCGTTTTATAAACAATTAGCCACACAACCCACTCATGGCTATCTTCTACCTATGGGACTGGCAAGTGTGGGGCTTTTAACGTTTTGTTGATGCTCTCTGCTTTTCGCTTCCGATCTGTTAGGTAGCTCATTGGGCCTGCTTACCTTTTGCAGCTTTCACACTCACCAGGTCAACACTAACAGTATAATACCTTGGCATCCTTTTCTATAGTTCCATGTCATGGGCAGCAACTCCTCCAACTCAGCTGTGGAACTGGAGAGCTATATAGACTCAGGGAGCTGGTGTGCCACAGTGCAGAGCTTTTAAAAAAGTAGAGCCTCATCTTTCTGCCACACTCTCATTCTCTCTCTCTCTCTCTTTTTTAAATAGGGAAGACACTTTGATAAGGACACAGATAACAGATTTGTTGGGCAGCATCTGTACACCAACATCAAGGTGAGATTCCCATGTGCATTAAACAATGTTTTTATTCTCTCTTTGTACCTTCCTATTCTCTTGTTGTTTGAGGTATATAATTTCATTATCTTGTCTTTGCAGGCGAATGATCGCTGCTACCTAATGAAGAGATTAACTGATATTGTGGTGACAGACGTCCTCATGACCCTCTCTGGGGACAAATATCCCAGCGCCCAGGAAGTTGCAAGTTTCTTGGCCGATTTGAATAGGAAACTGAATGGCTGTGTAAGTGTCATCTATAGCTGTAGTCTGTCTCTGTTTTCCACCCCTGATCCTCTCCTTTCTTGGTATTTCACCTGCTTGGATGCTTTTCCTCTAGGGAGGTGGGGGAGCAGGGTATTCAACTTGCGTCTGTGGCTGGTAGTTGGCAATATATTTCTAGACAAGGCAAGGTAGCAAATCACCAGTGCCGAAGGTAAAGGAGGAAACCTCAAATCAAAACATCCAATCTTTCTGCCGTCGAGTGCAAGACAAGCGAAAGGTGTGAAATGAAAAACCACATTGTGACTTAGCTGCATTCCTTCCTTTTCAGAAACCACTGGGAAATAAAGAACACATTGAAAGGAACCTGCAGCAAATGAAAGACAAATTACAACAGGTATGTTGCTTTGTAAAATTTGTTCTATTTTATTTATGTACCACTTGAATGAAAAACAACAACAACAACCCTCAAAGCAGTTCATGAAAAATATTTTTTTTAAAAAATATTAATCTCCCTTTCCCCCTCTTAGTTGAGTGCTAGTTCAAATGTTTAGAAATGGCATGTTTTATACAGTCTTCACAGACTGTAGTCCCTCAGAATACGCTCAGGGGAATAAGGTTTGAATATGATCCATGTTAAATGAAAGCTGCATTGTAAGGAGAGCTGTAGCATATAGTGGAGGGATGGTCTATCTGTGGACCCCCAGATGTTGTTGGATGGCAAATCTCATCAGCTCTAGCCAGCAAGGCCAATGGTTAGAAACCCCTCCATGTCAGCCAGCCTTGCATTGTAGCTGCATTTGCTTAGCTCACATTCATATCTGTCCCCTTTGAACTTCTATCCAGTACAAAATGTTTTGCTTCCTGAAGGTGGAGTAAAAAAAAAAAAAAAGGGCAAGCCTTTTGCATTTCATTCAGGGGTGGAATTATAGTTGTTGTTGTTGTCTGTTTAATCCAGTATTGAATCCCTTGAGGTTTGATAAGGAGAAATCTGTCAGTTTTGGTTTCTCACAGATTCTATTTTTTTTTAAAAAAACACTTAAGTTCAGGTTCCACATGAGTGACATTTCCACTTTTAAAAAGTGCTCCTGAAAATTAACCAACAGTTTAGTGTCAATTTCATCAAAAATGCATACAACTGGATGCAATTCTGTCTCATATATGCATTTTTGTAAAGCATATTCCCCTTATATTCATATTTCCCCTAATATAATGTATGCTATTTTCACCAATATATGGATTTATACCCATGCTTTATCTTGGTAAAGGATGGCTGTGTTTTGGTTCACATATTGTTTGCAAATACAGTGCAAATTAAGTAGATTTGCTTTTAGGCAGATTTGCCTTTAAATGTGTGCTAAATTGAGGTATTGTCTACTATCCCCTTCACCCAATCCCTTTAAATAAATAATTATGCAAAATATAAATGAAGTAATTCATTCTTATCAGAATCTAACAGAACTCAATGGAAGATCCAAAATGACCCAAATTGGATCAATAGTACTATAGAGAGAAAATGTTCAGGCTGTTCAATGAGCATTCTTGCAGTAGGCTCCTGGGTCTTGTCTCATTCCGCTAAGGTGAATTGTCATATTAATTCCCATTTGGCCACTGTGACTCACAGAAGGCAACTCTAGGAAAGACATACCTGAACAGAAGCTAATCTCATGCCTGAATCCTGAACAAAAGAGAAAAACACTGTGGCATGTTAAAAACGAACCTAGGAAGGGAACCCTCCATTGTGAATCTTCCCTGTTTAACTCTGATGCAAGAACTCTGTTGCCTATTGCACAGAACCTGTTCTACTCTGTTTCTCACACTGCTGTATCCTTCTGCAGATCTTGGTTAATTGAGTGAGGCTTATGTAGAAAAACCTCTCGAGGAGTTGTGCTCTAATTCTTAGAGTACCCCCATTTCCCCCTGTGTGTCCCCCCCAAATTGACACAACATCTTTTATAATCTATATTGTCCATTCTGATGAAGAAATTGTTTTTGCTTTGATTTTACAGTTGGGAGAAAATGGGAAAAACAAAGCAGTCGGTGAGCTGGATTTGCTGTTTGACTACCTGGAGGATGCCTGCACTGCAGCGCTCAAAGCCCCCAACAAGAGCCACAAAGGCAAGAAGAAGAACAACTGAGTGGGCAATCAGGATCATTGCAGCTTCCTTCGGTGGTGGCCTCTGTGGAATGCAATGGTTCGCTTTTAAAGGCAGCAGACACAAATGTTTTTACCCATACAGAATTCAACGGATGTATGCTTTCATGAGACCCATTTTAAAGTATCGATCCAGCAGTTCTCAAACTGCTTTATCTAGATTAGTGGCAAACTTTGACAGAACATCTCTACAAAGTGAATTGAGGGCCGGCAAGTTAGCCTAATGCAAAACAAATTTACTTGAAAGGAAGAGCCACCTCAGACATGTGATTGGAAACTCCTCTGGACCTGTCCATAAAATACAACTCACGCCAGTCAGAGTTTAGAAGTATTGTGAAATGGAGGGATTTAGTCTTGATTAAGGAGGGTATTGAGGGAGGGTTGGGAGATTAAGAAGGCCTTTAAAAATGAGGCAGTTACTCAACTTGTGACTCTGCTGGGCTCAGATGGAGCATTTATTTTGTTACTTGGTGCCTCTGTAACAAAGACCCCAGTTTTGGTGCTAGCAGAAGAACTTCTTGAACCACCACCATCATGGGAATTAGGGTGTTAATGTTTAGATCAGCCTTCCCACAACCCAGAACCCTTCAGATGCTTTGGTCTACAACTCTTATCATAGCAGACATTGATCATGCTGGCTGGATCTGGTGGGAGTTGTATTTCAAAACATCCAGCAGGTACCAGGTAAGGGAAGTCTGATACAGACAAGCCACATGGAAGCATCTCTTCAACCTGGACCTCTTTATGAGCCTGGTGGCCCTGCATCCATTGATATGCTTGCTTTGGGATCTTTTCTTGAAAAAGCCCAAGGGGTTCAATAGAATTCATTTTCAAGTCAAATGAAATCTAGGGAAAACGTGCCAAGCTCTCTGACTGAAAGTTAAGTTCCTTTTTAACACATAAAATTGGATCTTCTGATAGCAAACTTGCTTAATTACATCTAGTTAACAGGTATCTGAAGAATCTTTCCCTTTTTTGTTTACTTCTCTCCAGAGGACAAAGTATATTGCCTTATTTAAAAACCATTTTAGCAGATAGTACTATTTAATTATAATTTATTTAAAATTGTATTGCATAATTTATATGAGTGGAGATTTATTTATATGATTTAATATTCTGTACCAATCTAGGAAATGTTTATGAGTTAAGCTTAATGGCAGCTTTTATGTCATAATGATGCCCTGTCAAAGTTGATCATGTCCTTTTTATTTATTATGAAAATATGCATTGACTTAAAAAAAAAGAGTTCCACACATGTGGTTATTCATTAAAAAGAAATAAAAACCAAGCTCAGTGAAATATTTGTTTTGCTTCAGAAAATGACATGGACAAGAAATCAATAGATTTTTTTTTCAGCCTGATGTGTAAAATCAGCATGGGACAATATGTTATGCTAGTGGTATGTTAGCTGAAGGTTGCTGAAGAACTCTAGAACGATGTTCCACAACCCAGTTACTCCCAAATCACAACTTTCCTGTGTCTTATCATTGGAGGTTTGAGAAAGAACCTAGCTGAGTGGTCCCAGATTCAATCCCTCACATCTCCTAGGAGGGCTGGGAATGTCTCCTGTCTGAAATCCTGAAGATCCACGGCCAACCACATAAGACAATACTGAACTTGATGGACCTGTGGCCTGACTTGGTGTGTGATATAGACCCACGTTTTTCTAGGGTACTTCTACACTAGGTATTTACACTGGATTGTTAGTCTTTATCCACTCACTTTTTAGTACGCAATGCGAGAGTTGGTGATGTGTTGCAGGAAAGTTTGGAAAGCAGATGTGAGGAACCGTTGGTTCTCCAGATCTTGATGAACCACATTGGCCATGCTTGATTGGGATGATGGATGCTGTAGTTCACAAAAGGCTCCACACTCCTGCCGGAGAGGAGTGGGCTTTGCCAGTAAGAGAGAACATTAGTTACTCTTTGCCTGAAGTCAGGTGCAGGATCAGTAGCTTAGGGGAACTGTGGGAGTGCAGAACTCTTGGATTACTTTCAGGGAAGTGGTGGAGGTACAGAGGAGGAGGGAACTTTTCTTTTTTTTTTTATAAAATTTTTATTGGTTTTACAAAATTTTAAAAAACAAACAAACACTTAAAAAGACAAACATACATGTATACTTTCATAGCATATTTTCATGAACCTCTTTTCTGGGACTTCCCCATACCCCCCCCTTTCTGCATCCCAATGTCCATAATTTTATAGCAACTCCCAATTATTACTTTCCAACCTCTGTCATCTTAGTCATCTCTATATTCTGACCTTATATCACTGTATCCCTTTGTTTCTGAGAACCACAACACTTTAACATTCATTAAGTTTATAATAGTCCTTAAGATAACTTTTGAATTTTCTCCATTCTTCTTCCACCGTCTCTTTTCCTTGGTCACGGATTCTGCCTGTCATCTCGGCCAATGTCATATAGTCCATCACTTTCATCTGCCATTCTTCCAGAGTGGGGAGATCTTGTGTCTTCCAATACTTTGCGATGAGTATTCTTGCTGCTGTTGTAGCGTACATGAAAAAAGTTCTATCCCTCTTTGACACCAATTGGCCGACAATGCCCAAGAGAAAGGCCTCTGGTTTTTTAGGAAAAGTACATTTAAGTACCTTTTTCATTTCATTATAGATCATTTCCCAGAAAGCCTTAATCTTCGGGCACGTCCACCAAAGGTGGTAGAAGGTACCTTCAGTCTCTTTACATTTCCAACATTTGTTGTCGGGCAAATGATAAATTTTTGCCAGCTTGACTGGGGTCATGTACCACCTATAGACCATTTTCATAATGTTTTCCTTTAAGGCATTACATGCCGTGAATTTAATACCGGTGTTCCATAACCATTCCCAGTCAGCTGACATAATGTTATGACCAACATCCTGTGCCCACTTAATCATAGCCGATTTGACTGTTTCATCCTGTGTATTCCATTTCAGCAACAAGTTATACATTCTGGATAAATTCTTAGTATTGGGTTCTAGCAATTCAGTCTCTAGTTTTGATTTTTCCATCTGAAAGCCAATTTTCCTGTCCTGTTTAAAAAACTCCATTATTTGATGGTATTGAAACCAATTTTGTACTTTATGTTTCAATTTCTCATGACTTTGTAATTTCAACTTATCTCCATCCTGTTCCAAAATTTCCCAATACTTCGGCCATCCGACCTCCATATTGAGTTTCTTCACTGCCTTGGCCTCCACTGGTGACACCCATCTAGGGGTTTTATTTTCCAACAGATCTTTATATCTTATCCAAACATTGAACAATGCTTTTCTGACAATGTGATTTTTAAAGGCACTATGCAGCTTGATTTTGTCATACCATAGATATGCATGCCAACCAAAAGCTTTGTTAAAACCTTCCAGATCTAAAATGTCTGTGTTCTCGAGGAGCATCCATTCTTTCAGCCAGCAGAAAGCTGCTGCCTCGTAGTACAATTTTAAGTCCGGCAGGGCAAAAACCCCTCTTTCTTTAGCGTCTGTCAATATTTTAAATTTAATCCTGGGCTTTTTGCCCTGCCAGACAAATTTCGAAATATCTTTCTGCCACCTCTTGAAACATTCCATCTTATCAAGAATCTGCAATGTCTGAAACAAAAATAACATTCTAGGCAATACATTCATTTTAATCACTGCAATTCGGCCTAACATTGACAATTTCAAATTTGACCATATTTCTAGATCTTTTTTAATCTCTGACCAACATTTTTCATAGTTATCCTTATACAAATTCGCATTTTTGGATGTCAGATAGACCCCTAGGTATTTCACCTTCTTGACGACCGTCAACCTTGTCTCCTCTTGGAATTTCTCTTTTTCCATATCTGTTAAATTTTTCCCTAGAACTTTGGGTTTTTGCTTATTCAACTTAAATCCAGCTACCTGGCCAAACTGTTGGATTATTTCCAAGACCTTTTTTGTACTAGTGTTTGGCTCTTGCAAAGTCAGTACTAGGTCATCTGCAAATGCTCTTAACTTATACTGTTTAGCTCCGACCTGCACTCCTTTAACCTGCTGGTCATTCCTAATCATATTCAGCAACACCTCCAGAACCGAAATGAAGAGTAATGGGGAAATTGGGCACCCCTGTCGTGTTCCTTTTTCTATCTTAAGTTCCTCAGTTACTACATTATTTACAATCAATTTAGCTTTTTGTTCAGAATATATTGCAGCCATACCATTCTCAAAACCTTGGCCTACCCCCATCCCATGAAGATTCTTTATCATAAAGCTCCAAGAAATATTGTCGAAGGCTTTCTCCGCGTCCACAAAAATCAATACTGCTTTAGTATTTATATTCACCTCTAGCTTTTCCAAAATGTCTATTATATTCCTTACATTGTCTGCTAGGTGTCTTTTTGGGAGAAAGCCTGCTTGGTTCATATGAATCTTCTCCATCAGCACTTTTTTAAATCTTTTTGCCAAAATGTCTGCAAAAATTTTGTAATCCACATTAAGTAATGATATTGGGCGGTAGTTCTTCAGTTGAGTCTTTTCAGTCTCTGTCTTTGGTATGAGTGAAATATATGCTTCTTTCCACGATTCAGGTGCCTTTTTTCCCTCAAGGATCTCATTACAGACTTCTTTTAGCGGCTGAATCAACCATTCCTTCAGAGATTTGTAGTATCTTGAAGTCAGTCCATCTGGTCCTGGAGATTTGCCCAGTTGCATATTCTGAATGGCAGCCTCTATCTCTTGTTCTGTTATTCTCTGGTTCAGATCCATCTTACTTTGATGAGAGATTTTTTGTAATCCATATTTATCAAGGAATTTGTCTATATCTTCTTCATTTTGCGGGCCTTGAGTATAAAGTTTTTTGAAATAACTCAAGAAGCAATTTCTAATTTCATTAGGTTTAGATATATTCTTTCCATCCACTTCTAGGCTTGTAACTGTATTTAGTTTCTGCCTTTTCTTCAGTTGCCATGCCAGAAGTTTGCCACATTTATTTGCTGATTCAAATGTCTTTTGCTTCATCTGCTTTATCTTCCATTCAATCTCTAGGTTCATCAATTCCATATATTGTGTTTGATATAACTTAATCTCTCTTAAAATCTCCTGGGACTTTGGTTTTGCTCTTAATTTTTTCTCTCCTTCCTTTATCTTTTCCAAAATCTTTTCTTTTTTCTCATTTTGTTTTTTCCTCTTTATTGAGTTTTGTTGAATCAAGAAGCCTCGCATCACCGCTTTGCTTGCGTCCCAGATCACTCTTTTCTCCACGTCAGCCCTCAAATTTATTTCAAAATAGTCTTTTAAAGTTTTTTGGGCCTTCATAAGGATCTCCTTGTCTCGAAAGAGGGTGTCATTCATTCTCCATCTAAATTGACCAGTTGTTGTAAGTTTCATTTCCATCTTCACGGCGTTATGGTCGGAGCAAGTTTTTGGGCAGATTTCTACCTTCTTAATCTTTGGAGCCATGCCACTAGTAATCCAGATTTGATCAATTCTGGTCCAGGTCATCATTGCTTGGGAGAAAAAGGTTCCCTCTCTCTCCAGAGGGTTCCTTGTTCTCCATATATCTATCAAGTCCATGTTTTCAGTCATTTCAAAAAAGGTCCTAGGAAGTCTCCCTTCTTTGGTAACTGTTAGTCTTTGTGCCTTGTCCATGTTGGTGGAGACCACACCATTCATGTCTCCCATGATTATCATGTTGTAATCCAAATAGTCCGTCAGAGTTTCATGAAGTCTCTTGAAGAAGTCAGATTTACCTTCATTTGGTGCATAGATTCCAACAACTAAAAGTTTTTCTCCTTGTACTTGTATCTCCACTGCCAGATATCTCCCTTGCTCATCTTTAAACATCATTTTTGGGGCCCATTTCTCTTTCACATATATCACAACACCTCTTTTTTTAACTTTGTCTGATGAGATGAATTCTTGTCCTAGTCTTTTGTTTATAAGTAATCTCCTGTGAGCTCTGGTTATGTGGGTTTCTTGTAAACATATCAGGTCCAGTTGTTCTCTGTTAAAAATGTGAAATACTTGTCTTCTCTTCAAAGGCCCATTGAGCCCATTACAATTCCAGCTAAGGAATTGCAGAGCCATCTTGTTATTTTTCTGACACTCCTCCAACAGCTCCAAGTTGTTGCTCTTCTTCTGATGGTGGTGGTTTTTGTCCAAGCGAGAAATTCAGAATGTCTAATGCTCTCCTCTGTTCTGCAATTGGATCCACGGTCCCCTTCTGCAGGTCCTCCTGATTTCTTCCCAAAAATTTGTCTTTGTCTTGAATTGTCTTTATTTTCACCTTCTTTCCGTTGTAGTCAAAAGATAGTCCTTGTGGGAATTCCCACCTGAAGCGGATGGAGTTTTTCTTTAACAGAAGAGCTAAATCCTTGTAGAAGTTTCTTAAGTCCAAAATATATTTTGGGATGTCTTTAAAGATCTGTACAGCTGAGTTTCCAATTTGCAAGGCCTTTTCAAAGTGTAGTCCTAATATTTTGTCTCTTTCCTCCTTAGATCTAAATGTAATCAGGCAGTCTCTCGGAGTCTTTCTGTCCTGTTTTTTGCCCAGTCTAAAAGCTGTTGTAATTTTGAATTCGTCTTCCTCCAGATCCCAGCAGTCAACAAACTCCCGTGTCAAGTACTCCGCAAGATTGTCTCTTTCATTCTCTGGAATCAATCTCAATTTCTAGGAGGGAACTTTTCACATGGGGAACGACTTTGCATTACACCATCCCAGCACTCCCAGCTTCCAGCCCTCTTTGCATGTGTTCTGTGCCCTGTTTCCTCAGATATGGTACTAGCTGTTCTTCTATTAGAGCTCCCATAATAGCTGACATCAAAAGAAACTTAAAAATAAATTCAAAAGTACAGTTCCAGTGCTGGATTAAAAAAACCCCAGAGAGCAACCTTACCCTCAGTTAACTGTGGCTCTGCTAAATATTTCTCCATGGCTAACAGAATCACTTGTCTGTCCCCATTGCCACTGATGAAATCAGTTCAGCGTCAACAGCACATTTCTCAATTGCAGTAGGGCTAAGGAGCTGGTATCCCAGCACTGTTACAGCACTTAGCATGAGTCTGGGAAAAGTTTTGCACTATTGCTATGCTCATTCTGAAACACATGCAGCTGAAGGAATTTGGGATGGTGTGTGGTGGGGCATGAATGGCTGCAAAGTTGAAGTTACTGTGGTCATGAGAATAGATGTGTTTGAAAATGCCTGAAGTCATTCATTCATCAGCTGCGACAACAGAGCTATATTTAAGGGATAGGTGTGTGTCATAGGCAGCATCCACCCCGATCTTCCTTCTTATACTGTCACTGCCATTCCATTGCTCACGCCAATATCCTAGCTAAAAGTCTGTGAACATGTAGCAGTGACTAAATCCCACCTGTCAGAGTTGGGGAATCTTTGACCCTCCAGATGCCAATGAACTACAGCTCTTATCTGCTGTTGTTGTTCAGCAACAGATGGATGGTCACAGGTTCTCCCTAAACAGCCTCAGCCCCATCATTCAGTTCCAGCTCCGAGGGCCTTCTGGCGGTTCCCTCCCTGCAAGAAGTGAGGTTACAGGGAACCAGGGTTAGAGGGTCTTTTTGGTAGTGGCACCTGCCCTGTGGAACGCCCTCCCATCAATTGTCAAGGAAATAAGCAACTATCTGACTTTTAAAAGACATCTGAAGGCAGCCCTGTCTAGGGAAGTTTTTAATGTTTAATGTTTTAATGTTTCATTGTGTTTTTTTATTGTGTTTTTAATATTCTGTTGGGAGCCGCCCAGAGTGCCTGTGGAAACCCAGCAGGATGGGCGGGGTATAAATAATAAATTATTATTATTATTATTATTATTATTATTATTATTATTATTATTATTATTATTATTATTTCCACACTTGCCTTGTTCTGAGAAGACTTAGCTGAGGCTCCATTGTCAAGTTTGGGAAAGAAATGTAATGCCAAGAATACTTTTAGGTTCTGATTTATGATGCATTTACACATGCCTTGCCCATTAAGGAGGGATGGATGGATCTATCAATTTTGGTTTCTCATTCTTTCCAATCTTAAGTTCAGTTCACCACACTTCCACATCAGTTTGCATATTTTTTTTAAAAAAAGAAACATCCTCATGAAAATTCACCAACATTTTAGTTTGAATTTATCCTAAAACAAGCTTATATGCAATTTTGACACATTGTGGCAGAGTTACTTTGCCTAAAATAATGCACTTTTGTGTGTTATTTTCCAATAATATATTAATATTTATGCACACTATCCCTTAATCCATGCATTTTTTGTAAACTTGGGTTGGAGAACTGCATTGCAAAATTCGGATATGTGTGAATTTCAAAGGCTGTCTCTGTTTTGGTTCATGTCTTATTGTGGAAAGTGGGAAGGGGGGATAACCTTTACAGTGGTACCTCGGGTTAAGTACTTAATTTGTTCTGGAGGTCCGTACTTAACCTGAAACTGTTCTTAACCTGAAGCACCACTTTAGCTAATGGGGCCTCCTGCTGCTGCCACGCCACCAGAGCACGATTTCTGTTCTCATCCTGAAGCAAAGTTCTTAACCTGAAACACTATTTCTGGGTTAGCGGAGTCTGTAACCTGAAGTGTATGTAACCTGAAATGTATGTAACCTGAGGTACCGCTGTAAATACAAACAGCCATATTTCTCTTCCATACCTACTATGAACGCATTATTTCTCACATGAATGTGCTGCGGGCTTGGTTTATAACAGGGAACTGTTCTTGAAAGCACCGGTGGGATGATGGCAAAACATGCTCTGTGATGGGAAGAACATGCTACGCACATGGGGACCTTGGTGCCCCTTCTGAACTTTCTTCTCCTCTTTCCACTTAAACAAGCATGGGGCAAATAGCATCTCTTTTTTTAAAAGCATCTATTGCAGATGCATAGAATAGAAATGCCACATCCTGCTGAGTAGGTGGTTGTGTGTGTGTGTGTGTGTGTGTGTGTGTGTGTGTATGATTTCTTCATTATGACATTTGTGAAGTTATTAGGTCAACGCCACCAAGTGATTCCTCGTGTACGTTTTCTGACCAAGCTCATTTGTATGAACATGGGATGGGATTGCTCCATAACACTCACACAACACAACTCCCCTTTGCTCTTCTTTCCCTGCACCCCAACTCCTCAAATCTGTTGGGGGGAAATCTCCCAACTCTCCAGAGCAGAGATTTGGGGTACACAGGGGGGTTGAGGGTAAAGGGTAATCCATTTCACCCCCAGTGTCTGTTCTACGAGCAGATGGGCTTGGTTGGGTTTCCCCCACAGTTTTATTCTAGTAAAATTTCTCTGCCTAAAGAAATGGAAATGAGGCTTCATCTTTATGAGAACCACAGCATGTCTCTATAATAAAAATGTACATTGGTACTATTTTATCAGTCTAATCCTCTGCATTTTCACATTTCATTATTATAATTCCCTTGACCTTTTACTTAATTAAAGCATTCTCAATAACCCAATAACACTGCAGTCTCCTGTGCTATTTCTAGCCAACCCTTATGGATTAAATACATAAAGCAGAAGTCTAAATAGATTTTTTTTATTCATATAGTGTTTGTTTGTTTAATAGAAGAAGAGAGAGAAAGATACATTTTCTATTTGCTGGGCTGCAAGGTACGTACAATTTGCTTGCACTAGTAGCTTAAATGGGAAGCCTCACCAATAAGGAATGCCTGTAGCTGCTAGCACAGCACTGTAGCATTAGAATGATCTGCGACAGGCCAAGGTCTCTGGGGATAGGTCTGAGAAAACATCGATAACTGAAGATTCATATTTAAGATCACAGATGTTGCTTAGGGCATTGAAGATTGGATCGCTGATTTTATAAGTCATGGACTGGCTGGATGAAGAGGTGGTAGGAGGTACCAGCTGGGGAACCCCCAAGTGAAATCCCAGAGGATAAAGGCTCAGAGCCCGGGGATTAGTGGTGGGACACCGAGGAGAGGTCAGTGGGAGAGGATTGGGAGGAGGGCCTGGATGCTGAAGGGGGAACAGGGTTTAGTGAGCAGGAAGAGCCTGTGACTCCAAGGCTGAAGCAGAAAAGTGGGGGCAAGAGGCTGCTGAAGAATCCAGGGAGTCTCCCTCTTCTGCTGTGACAAGTTCCCCTCCCCGCTGGTGTTCAAGAAAGTGCATGATAATAAGGAGGGCAGAACAGGGACCAGAGGTGTGCAGACACAGTTTGAGACTGGTAGGGGAAACATGTGGCAGAGAAGGAGCCTTAGAGAGGAGAGGAAGGTAGGGACCTTCACTCCTGGCAACTGCTCCATAGGGACAAGTCCTACTGGGAAGCGTTGCTGAGGCCATTAGCCTGAGTTGTATGTTTTTTTTCCTTGAAGAAAGAAATACTTCACTGACAATGGAGATCTCCTTCAGTGAACTGCAGCCCTGACATTCTGTCTTTCAAAACCTACAACAATATCCCTAAGCATTGAGAATGAATGAGTTTCTAATTTTGTTTGATAGATAGCATTAAGACATACAGCAAAGGTAAGGATACTGACATAGCATAAATGATACGGAAGTGCTCTCACCTTTTCACCCTAATAACTTTCTAATCTTTGATGTGTCAAATAGCCCTAGAACTTAATGTATTGCCATTTCAGTTCTTTGTTCTTCAGACGCTGGTCCCCTCCCAGTTATCCAGGTCTGGCTATCAGTTCAGCATCTTCTGAAATCAGCTCTGGTGAGGAGCAACACACACACACACACACACACACACACACACACACTCGTTTAGCTTCTCTGTGGTTTCCTTATCATTCAGCAATCCTCTCATAATTTGTCATCTCAGACAGTACCATCTTCCTGTCTGGATTCCTGCTTTGTGACGTTCTACTGTTCTGTGCCTCAAAGCCCACATAAGATGCATTAAAGGCACAACCCCTTTCTAGGTCAGCTGTTGGTGACCTACAGCAGCCTTCACCAGTCTGGGTTGTCCGGACCTGATCGAAGACATAGCCATAACATCTGGAAGATACTAGGATGGCAATCTGGCAACCCTCTCACTGATCTTCTGTGAATAAAAGCAAAGCCTATATGGATGACGTTCTCAGGGGAATGTTCTAGAAAGAAAACTAGAGCTTTATGCTCATAAATGCCACCCTGTTGGATTTTAACACCACTTGTCTTTCGAGAGACTTTGTCTGCTTCCAATGCCTATCCCATCTCTTCATCTACCCAATTATTTTGAAGAATTTGGAAGGGCACTTGGGTGTGATTCCCTGCTGATTCGACAGCTCAGCAATGTGAAAGTGATTAGAGAGGAACCGATTACAAGCCCAGTATAAAGTTGAAGGATTGCAAAGGACTAACATCTTCAGCTATGGTTTTCCCAGTAGTGATGTATGGAAGTGAGAGCTGGACCATAAAGAAGGCTGATTGCCGAAGAATTGATGCTTTTGAATGATGGTGCTGGAGGAGACTCTTGAGAGTCTCATGGACTGCAAGAAGATCAAACCTATCCATTCTTAAGGAAATCAGCCCTGAGTGCTCACTGGAAGGACTGATCCTGAAGCTGAAGCTCCAATACTTTTGCCACCTCATGAGAAGAGAAGACTCCCTGGAAAAGACCCTGATGCTGGGAAAGATTGAAGGCACAAAGAGAAGGGGATGACAGAGGACGAGATGGTTGGCCAGTGTTCTCGAAGCTACCAGCATGAGTCTGACCAGACTGTGGGAGACAGTGGAAGACAGGAGTGCCTGGTGTGCTCTGGTCCATGGGGTCACAAAGAGTCAGACATGACTAAACGACTAAACAACAACATCTTCACAAAATATTTGGGATGTTCAGAAACTAGATTGAATGCAAGCAATCGCTCCAAGAAGGGGTTCCCTTTGGCTGATATGAATGGCATGGAGGGGCATAGCATGCGTTACATTCAAAAGCTCCCATATGATCCTTCGTATTTCCAGTGAAGGTGAGGGAAGACACTCATCTGAAAGCCCAGAGAGCTGAAAGGCAAGTGATGCCGCTCAACATAGACAACACAGCACTGGATAGACCCAAAGCCTAACATGTTGCAAGGCAGCGTCTTATTTCCAAGAGGGCTATATAAATTGCATTCACCTCAGCATCTTATTTTCAATGCAAGGGTTTATCAAGACATCAACACTAAACAAATGGCACTGTTTGTTATACAAAGAAGAAAACCCACCCATTCATGTTTATTTATAGTGGATTAAATGGTGAAGGACCCGCCACAAATGGCAAACTGTCACAACATTAACTTGTCACCTCCGCGTGGTGACTCTGCATACAATTAGCAGAGGCTTTTATCCTACTCAGGAGGGGAAAGATTATGTAACTTAAACTCTAATTGCAAGAGCTACTGCTCTTGAAGAAATGACATTGATTGAATAGAATGTTTTGACAAAAGGAGAGAAAATAGATTTTATTCCCTAGCTATAACAATAAGGATAATTTCCCAGCTCGATGCGATGTAGATTTGCACGGCTCAGTTGAATGAAATGAAAATGCCAGCTAAGAACAGAGGAAAGTTGGCACAGGCTCACATAGAGGGAAGCAGAGATAAATATGTTTGACACCAATAATCCTGCATATGTCTACTAAGCTGCTCGGATCATCTGTGCACGTCTTCTTAAAAAAAAAAAAAAAAGAGGGTTCTACTGAGTTAAATGGGGTTTAAGCACAATGGCACAAAATAAAAAATTAGGTAGTTTTGGTAGATATGAGATAAAGGATTAAGTAAAAATGAGTTGAGGAAGGTGATGAAAGAGAGGACGTTAAATTATATTATTTTAAACTAAATTACTTAAATGAAAATAAGGTTGGAAGGATTTGCTGAAAAAACGAACTGAACTAGAATACAAAATTGGGAGGTGTGAGGAGGTCAAGGAAATAAGTAAAGGAAGAAAGTTATGTAAAGGTTTAATCTGTTCTTTTAAATTTTTTTTAATCGAATGTATTTTTATACCTTTTTCTTCTTTTTTCTCTGTTACTGTTGTATTTTTTTAATATTCTGTATTAAACTTTGAATAAATATTATATATAAAAAAGCACAATGGCACAAAAAATAATTGTGGTTATTGTTTATAAAAAAGGATTGATTAAATTTTTTTTTTTTTTTTAAGCAAATGACCATTCTGGTAAATTGTTCCATTCCTTTTCCCGCCCACATGGCTCTGCCACACGGACAATATGGATGGAACATAATGGGATGTACATAGAAAACACACAGTAGGGAAACCAATTTCAATTCTGCATGTACGTTCAAGATAAACAATGTCTGGATAGCTTTATGTCAAGGAAATGGAACCTGTTCATTTTAATTTTATTTATTTCTACAAATCATATGCTGTGTAATTACACAGGAGACTCAATACAATAAAACTAAAAAAAAATAATGAGTTAAAACTGTAAAGTCAGAGTTCAATTAAAAACCCTGCTGGAATGATCATAATAATAAAGGTCTTCAACAAACACCTGGAAGTTCAGCAAGGAGAGGTCTTGTCAGACCTCAACTGGAAGGGAATTGAAACAACAAAACCATTTTTTCTTTCTTTCCACTAGATGGCAACCTTGTAAAGTCATTGTGGGTTTGTTTTTAAACTTCAGCAAAAGGTATCTTCTGGCCACAGGAGATAGGGAGATCCTCAATCAAGATCTCTCTTTTTTTTGGTTAGCTTAAAGTACTTTAAAGTACTTTTGGTTAGCTTAAAGTACTTAAAGTGCTTTAAAGGGACGCGGGTGGCGCTGTGGGTTAAACCACAGAGCCTAGGACTTGCCGATCAGAAGGTCGGCGGTTCGAATCCCAGCGATGGGGTGAGCTCCCGTTGCTCGATCCCTGCTCCTGCCAACCTAGCAGTTCGAAAGCATGTCAAAGTGCGAGTAGATAAATAGGTACCACTCCAGCGGGAAGGTAAACGGCGTTTCCGTGCACTGTTCTGGTTCGCCAGAAGCAGCTTAGTCATGCTGGCCACATGACCTGGAAGCTGTACGCCGGCTCCCTCAGCCAATAAAGTGAGATGAGCGCTGCAACCCCAGAGTCGGCCACGACTGGACCTACTTTAAAGTGCTTTATGAGATTATCCATTCTACGTGCAGGTTGTGAAAATGTGGGGGGAAGTTCTTCTAATATACTCCACAGGTTTAAAATTTCCAGCTGTTGAGTGGGGTAAAAAAGAAAGAGCTCAACAAAGGATCTTCTGAGACATTTCGGGGCATTGTTCTGAGACATTCTTCTGTCTGGAAAGCAGAAATGCTTGAGTTTCTTGAATTATCACTGTAGCACAATGTTGAATTTCACTCTTTGGCAACAGTCCATGCCTGGGAGTTGGGAGGGGAAAGCAAATTGGTTCACTTCATATTTTAATGTGGACCTCCCTTATTTGCACTTCCCAAAACATAGATGCAAACCAGAGCACAGCTATCCTTTGAAATTCACACTTCTCCAAATTTTGCAGTGCAGTTGTCCAAGCAAAATATGGGTACAAAATTGCCCATATTTACAAATGGGCACAAATATTAATGAAAAAAAATAATATACCAAGATGCATTGCGTTAGGAGAAATTGTGTGGCGAAATCTGTAAATCTGGCAGAGCAGCATACAAAAATGTGTATACTGTACTGGAAAAAATGTCAACTAAAATGCTGACATAATAAAATTACAAATTGATGTGGAAATGTGCTGAACTGAAAAGAAGCTTGGAAATGCCAGAAGCTTAAAGAGAGAAACTGCTGGATTTATCTGTCCCAACCTTGATGTGAGCTGCACAGAACCGAACAGGATTTGCTTCCTGTTGCAGATGCGTATAGGCCTATTGGTTTATTTTTGTTTTATTACATATTGGTGCTCTCTTTTTTGGTCAATCATCATCATCATCATCATAACAACAACAACAGTACCCTGCCCATCTGACTGGGTTGCTGCAGCCACTCTGAGTAGCTTCCAACATATATAAACATAGTAAAACATTCAACATTAAAAAGCTTCCCTATACAGGACTGCCTTCAGATGTCTTCCAAAGGTTATACAGTTACTCATCTCCTTGACATCTGAAGGGAGGGCGTTCCACAAGGTGGGCGCCACAACCGAGAAGGCCCTGTAACCTCACTTCTTGCAGTGAGGGAACCACCAGAAGGCCCTCAGAGCTGGACCTTAGTGTCTGGGCTGAATGATGGGGGTGGAGACGCTCCTCCAGGTATACTGGGCTGAGACCATTTAGAGCTTTAAAGGTCAGCACCAACACTTTGATTTTAATATTGTGAACTGCCCTGTGATCTTTGGATAAAGGGCAGTGTACTTACTGTAAGGACCTTCTGTGCTTAGCATTAAATTGAAAAGCTGCTGACACTGGCACATTCTGCACCATGTCTTGTTTGACCATGAGCTAGGGAGTGAGGGCGGTGTGTTTCAGTGCTTCTCTTCCTACCCGAATGCCATTTCCAGCAGGTGGTGCTGGAGGACTGCTTCTCAGTCTCCAGCTATTTATGACATTGGTCCCAGAGGGATTAATCTTTTCTCCCATGCTTCTAAACACCTACATGATGAAACTGCTAAATGAGTTCATGATGAGGTGCCCTCATCAGTATGCGAATGCTACCTGGATCTCTTTCTCCTTTTCATCTGATTCAGGGGAGGCAGTGGAAGTGCTAAAGTGTAATGGAGGGCCAATAAACTGAAAATCGATCCTGACAAATTGGAGTTGCTGGAAGTGATGTACTTGAGTTTGTGCATCAGAATCTGTGGATTTGGAAAGATCATATAAAATGGCGAACTGAACAAATTTATCCCCAGCTCGAGTTGGTAGCTTAAACTGCTCCATTTGCTACCATAGGTGGCCATGCTCAAAACTTCCAATTTGGGCTTCTGCTTACTTACTGTATTTTTTGCTCTATAGGACGCACCCGACCATAGGATGCACCTTGTTTTAGAGGGGGAGAACAAGAAAAAAAAATTCCCCCCTCTCTGCGCAGCGCCCCTTCAGCGAAGCGGCAGGAGAAACGGGGCTCCTTCCATTTCCCCTTCCACTTGGCTGAAGGGGCGCTGTGCCTTAGCTGAAGGGGCACCTACCCTTCAGAAAAAGGAACCCGAAGCCTCCGGAGCACAGCAGGAGCTCCCGCTGTGCTCCGGAGGCTTCAGGAGGTTATCCTTGAAGCCTGGAGAGCACACCGACCCCTCCCGCTCTCCAGCCTTCAGTGAAGGCGACCCGAAGCCTCCGGAGTGTGGCGGGAGCACTTTCACTGCGCTTCGGAGGCTTCGTGTTGATATTGCTGAAGCCAAGGAGCCTGCATTCACTCCATAAGACGCACACACATTTCCCCTTAATTTTTGGAGGGGAAAATGTGCGTCTTACAGGGCGAAAAATAGTTAAAGTTAGATCAGGGTCCTACTTCCAACAATCTACAAGACTATCATTTATCTGTGGGTGGGTTTGCACAGGCATACGCCTATCAGCTCCCAGAAACTTTGTTCTCAATCATGTAATCGCACCGAGATTCCATCTACAGCACAGCCTAGAGCAAAGGGGCCCAAAAGAGTCGAACAGAGAAAGATACAGAGAGTTCCGGGATAGGAACCGGAAACAGGCTGCCCCACTTTTCTTAAAGACATTGTGCAGGCAAAATTTGATTAGATGTAGCAGAAGCAACAGCAGTCTCTTTGGATGTGAATGTGTCTTGCTTTAATTTGTGGGCCAAGGCTGGCCTGGCCTTCCCAGGGCATTAGCCAGGAGGGGAGGTTTCTTGCGGAAATCCCAACAGGATTCTGCAGAATATTGTTATGAGTTGGTGGGTGCCAGGCCCCTTTAATCTCTGGATCCAGCAAGTGTTAAAAGCTAAATAAGCCCGGCTAGTATCCCAGGTTCAGGTGATCACCTGGGTGATCTGCCATTAAGAGAACAAAAGAAAAGCGATGGGCGGGAGCAATGGAAAAGGGGGTCTGTGCCAGGTAGCAAATGGGTGGGGCCCCTCCTCCAGCTCTTAGATAGTGAGAATGACCGAAGCTGGAGTTTAGAGTTGAAAGGTGTGTGCTGTGACCTAGAGGAAAAAGCAACAGGATGGAAAAGCAGAGAGGAAAAAGAGCCACACCGGCTTTCTGCTTGAATCCAAGGTTGCAACTATGGGAGAAGTAGGACCTTCTTGGGGTGTTGATGCTGTGAACCCCTCCATCATGGGCTCAGGTTGTAAATATGGGCAAATAAACCATATATCATAAAGACACCACAGTCTCACTGTTCCTCATTCCCAAAAGGAAGCATGAACCCCGGATAAACTCCTGGTACCCCTGGAATCTTGCACTGCCTGGAGATTGGGATGGCACGCAAAAATATTTTTTAGCTATTTTGAAATACATTGGTTTAAATATTAGAGCAGAGGCCACAAACACAGCTGAAGATGGCCCCTGGCCCCTGAAAAAGGGTACACATCCCCTCAAAAATCCACATTGCATGAGAGACTGTTTACTCTTCCTTCTCAGTTCCTGTTTGCACTGGCTAAGCCTGACAGATCCCCATGGCAGCCATTTTGTGTTATGCATCAATCTTATGAGGTCCATTCCTGACTGTTACTCATGGCACTATCTTAAAAACTGCAAATGTGCACACCCATAAGATTGTCAACCCTTGTATCAGAGGCACAATCCACTCCTGTGGCTATACACACATGTTCACAGGAAGATGGCCAGGAACATACAGGTATCTGCTTTAGGCTGAGTCTGACCTTTCATTCTTGAAAAATGTGGTTTAATGGGAACTCGGCACATGTTGTGTGAGGTGTGTCTTGTTTAGATTTGTTCTGAGCAATAGCTCCTAACAGAAGGATGGTAAGCCACAGACATGAACAGGTCTTTATAAGCCTAAATAAGCACCTGGAACCATATTTAACGTAGGAAATGCATCAAGGTTGGCCGTTAATTATCCTTTACTAGGAATGGCTTCTCTCCAGCAAGCTTTTTCCAGCCTAATTGTAAGCATTCTTGTTTGCATTTTCTGGGAAATTCAAGCTCAATCCCTGCTGTGAGCATAAGGATTCCTCTTAAAACATGGTAGGAATTGCTTTTAACTCATGATGACGCAGGTGGCGCTGTGGGTTAAACCACAGTGCCTAGGATTTGCCAATCAGAAGGTCGGTGGTTTGAATCCCTGTGGCAGGGTGAGCTCCCGTTGCTCGGCCCCTGCTCCTGCCAACTTAGCAGTTCGAAAGCACGTCAAAGTGCAAGTAGATAAATAGGTACCGCTCCGGTGGGATGGTAAACAGTGTTTCCGTGCGCTGCTCTGGTTCGCCAGAAGCAGCTTAGTCATGCTGGCCACCTGACCCGGAAGCTGTATGCTGGCTCCCTCGGCCAATAAAGTGAGATGAGCGCCGCCACCCCAGAGTCGGCCACGACTGGACCTAATGGTCAGGTGTCCCTTTATCTTTTACATGATGGCCCATGACAGCTCACTGCCTGTGTCCTTTGTTATTTAGTGTCACTCATTCTCCTCCCAGAAGTTAACAAGATTACTCTGCAAATTTAGGATAATACCAATTGATACAAGCCCCTTCCCTGTACCTAATTCCCTTTTGCACCCCCAAGTTGTTCAAATTTTGGGGGACACACATCCAGAAGGCTATTTCTCTGTTTAAGATGCTCTAACCTCGTTAAACGTGGCAGAAGCAGACTTCTCTTTTCCTCCATTTTTAGCTGCCTTCCCCCCTTGCTTTTCCTCCCAACTCCCTTGACTCTGGTTTGTTAATTTCTGGACTAATCTGTCTGTTTCAGTTCATGTCAGTTTTTCATTACAGTTATAGCTCGGGTTACAGACGCTTCAGGTTGCATATTTTTGGGTTACGGACTACCGAAACATGAAAGTACCTGAATGGGTTTCTTCTGGGTTTTGGCTGTTGCGCATGCACAGAAACGCTAAATGGCACTTTGCGCATGCACAGAAGCACTGAATCGCAACCCGCCTGTGTGCAGACGTGCCGCTGCAGGTTGCGAACACTGTGGGTTGTGAACATGCCTCCCGCACGGATCACATTTGCAACCCGAGCGTCCACTGTATTACAATCTTAATTTCATTTCTCTGCATTTCCCACAGCTTTTTAAAAAGTCCTTAAGAAAATTCATCAGCATTTAGGTCAAATTTCTCCTAATATTTCTATTTTTTGTATGCAATTTTGCCCAATATACACGTTTTTGCAGATCAGTTCCTCCTAAAATAAATATTAGAAGGGTGCCGTCTTTGTTCTTTTTGGTACCTACTGAAGGCCTTCCTCTTTCAACCAGACTTTTTAGTTGAGATCCTTCCCAGTCTATATCGGTAGTGGATTGTTTTATTTTTTTATTTTTTTTTTTTAAAATCCATCTTACTTTATTTTATTTTGCAATGTTATACAATTACAATACAACTGAACTGAATACAATCACACAATTCATCATGCTTTACAGTATAATCCTTACTGTATATAGATCTATGTGTAAATATATATTTTCCTTATTTCTAGCATTGTGTCTTCCCTTCACCAAAGTTTGGCTTCTTTTGTTTTTCAAAACTTTTATATTGTGTTATAAGTATTATTAACTAATTTCTTTCTATCTTTACCCTTAACTTTACAAACTCAGTCAATACATGTCAATAAATTTGTTTTGGAATAACGTTTTGTCATATACTCTGCCACACATACCCATTCTTTCCTCAATTTCTGATTTGATTGAAGTCTAATAGCTGCTGTCAGTTTGGCCAACTCTATAAACTCACTAAGCTAGATTTACCACTCCGATATTGAGGGAACAATGTCCCCTCTCTAATTTTTAGCTATTAGTATTCTGTAGTGGGATTGTTTTAATATGTTTCATCACTTGCTGTATGTCGCTTGGGACTCCCTGGGAAGGAAGGGCAGGTTATAAGTTTAACAATAAAAAATAAAATAAATATATGAAAATGAAAAGTTATGTCGAGGGTGGAGAAGCACTGAAAAGAATAGATGCCCACATGTGGAAGGCTAAGGATCACTGCCTAACTTGTAATAATATGGTTTTTTTATCAACTTTTCCTCCTTATTCCCAACAATCACTCAATATAGCTAGGCTTCCCCCCAAAAAATTCTGCATCTTTTCAAGATTAGCTGGCAATAACAGGAGTTATTTGTTGAAGAATTGTTAAAGGTTATGAGTCTTCTCTTTTGTTTCAATATTGCCAGTTTTTTTTTTTTCATCTGACAGCAGTTAAGGCAATAGGAAACCTCCTCAGGCAATTGTGATGTAAGCAGAACTTTTGACTAGTGATGAGTCAGTGTTTCAGTCGCCATAGAACACACAGACTGTGATACAAGAAAGGAAATTGTGCTTGGGGTTTCCGTTGCTGAGCATGGAAGAAGATGGGTGAACACCCAGAGCGTTTTCTTTCTTTTTACCTTTCTGGAAAGCCTGGACTCTCGAAGGTGACGCCTTAAAGCAAAAAATTTTAAAATAAAAAAAAATCTCACAACGCTATGAGTTATTTCCTGATTTCCTTCACCCCTGAAATAAAGAAAGGGGTGGTCTGTGCTTGTCAAAACAGCTCCTCGTCCTAAACCGCAGTGTCGCTGTTTCAAGAAAAATTGTCACCTGTCACAAATGCATCACTCTTTCTGCTCGGCATTCTAGGGAATGCACAGCAATTCTTTCCAAACGATGCAGAAGGGTCTAGAAACAAACCTCAAGAAGGCAAGTTGCGTGCTTCGTAATTTTACGACAAACCCCGCTAATTATAAGGGAAATTCTCTGCCAATTAAAAAAGGTCACTGTGCTTTGTCAGTGGAAAAGAAAAGTGACGATGTTTTCCACTAGAAGGAAGTTTTCATTGTGTGTCATTTGATACAATGGATTCTTCTAGCCATAAAATTCCAATGAGAGAAGAGGCGTAATAATATCCTCGCCTGAGTCCAAAAGCAGGAGGGTTAAGGCAGCCCTTAGAATAAGTCTCCTACCGTTCAGTGAGCTATGGGAAACCCAGAAGCCCTGGCTTTGTGTATATTTACATTGAGGGTCCTCACTTTGTAGGCCATCCTCTACCCCAGGGGTTTTCCCAAACTTGGGTCTCCAGCTGTTTTGGAACTACAATTCCCATCATCCTTGACCACTGGTGCTGCTAGCTAGGCCGGATGGGAGTTGTAGTCCAACAACACCTGGAGACCAAAGTTTGAGAAACCGTGCTCTACACCATGCTGAAATATTGATATGATGAAGGATGGCATATGTTTTTTTAACAAATAAAAGGTACCAGATGAAATAAGCTATGGTGAGCAAAAGTTTGATGTCATATTATAAGTCTGACCCTGACACAAGGCAGAGTGACTTGATTGTCTTAGTGCCTAACTACAGGCTCTATTAATTGCATGGCTTGCAGGCATGTTAAAGGATCTTTTTTTTAAACCCAGTTCCTCAACTTACTGTGGAACCCAACCTGTGGCCCTACCAAGGCAGGGGGGAAGGGGGGGGGGAAACAGTATCCTTGTTTTCTTGTGTGGCTGAGAGGCATTTTTGTGAGCTCTGGTGTGGGAATTTGAGGTAGGGCCTGCATTCAGGGAAGTGCTCAGCCCCGGAAGCAGGGCCTGGGAGCAGACCAGAGAGAAGACTGATTAAAGGTGCTCAAAAGATCCCTAAGGGATCTTGGAAGGCAACATTTTCCCAGCACCCCCTACCAGTAGCCCAAGGGAGTCCACCAGAAGTGGTTCATGCCATGGTGGGCCCCAGCATCGGCCAACCTCTTCTGTCAGGTGACAGCATATCAACTGTCACTTCAGCTGGTTGACCAATGGCCACATGCCTATTCTTCTGTAACAAATAAAGTTGTGGCTTATTTTACCCTGATACTTGGGCTCTTAGTCATTATTTGCCATTTGTCCCCATACCCCAACCCCACGACTATCCTTTTGGAAACCCAATGGCAAGCTTGACACTGACATGCTAATCCTGGCCATGTTTGTAGTGATCTATTTAATGGGTTCACAGTGGAGCCTCTGCATCTTGTGAGTCACAGTACCCCATTCAGTTCAGCTGAAGGGCAGTGCGATGGAGAAGTTTGCCTCGCCTCACAAAGGATATTGTAGAGCTAGAAAACATTCAGGAAAGAGTAACCAGAATGATCGGGGGAGCAGCTGCCCTGTGACCAAGGAAAGGTTACAACATTTGGGGGCTTGTCAGTTTAGAGAAAGGGCAAGATAAGAAGGGGGCATCAGTGGCGTAGCGTGGGGGGTGCCAGGGGTGCCGACCGCACCGGGCGCAACATCTGCGGGGGGCGCGAGTCCAGAGGGAAGGGACAAGTTCCTTCCTCCGCCGGGCTCCCCGCCGCCACCGCCAGCCTTGCGCCCTAGCGCGCGCGCCCCCCGCCGTCGCTGTGGCTGCGCTCCGCTCACTGCTCGCAGGAGGAGCAGCCGCTGCAGCAGCGCCGACGCCGCCACCGACGCCTGGCCGGGCACGGGCAGCCTCTGCACCCTGCCGCCGCCGCCATCCCCTCGGCCCAGCCACAGGCGGCGGCTGCTTCTGCCTCCATCCTCCTCCGGGCAAGCAGCGTTGTTTGCGCGGCAGCGCCAGCGGCAACTCGCAGGTTAGGGGTTGGGGGGGCGCAAATTACTTGCCTTGCCCCGGGTTAGGGGGCGCAAATTACTTGCGTTGCCCCGGGTGCTGACAACTCACGCTACGCCGCTGGGGGGCATGATAGAGGTGTGTAAAGTTATACTTGGGGAACTTTAGAACTCAGAGCCATTCAATGAGTGACAAAGACTGATATATACCGTACTGCCTTGAGTGCTATAGGGAACAGGTGGTATATAAATGTACTAAAGTAAATAAATAAGAATAATAATTTTATTATTTATACCCCACCCATCTAACTGAGTTACCCCAGCCACTCTGGGCGGCTTGCAACAAATTAAAACACAATACGCCATCAGACATAAAAATTTCCTGATACAGGGCTGCCTTCAAATGTCTTCTAAAAGTCAGATAGTTGAGGGTTTTTTTGACATCTGATGGGAGGGCATTCCACAGGGCGGGCACCACTGCTGAGAAGGCCCTCTGCCTGGTTCATTGTAACCTCACTTCCTGCAGGGAAGAAACCACCAGAAGGCCCTTGGCACTGGACCTCAGTGTCCAGGCTGAACGATGGGGGTGGAGATGCTCCTTTAGGTATACTGGGCCGAGGCCGTTTAGGGCTTTAAAGGTCAGCATCAATAGTTTGAATTGTGTTCAGAAATGTACCGTGAGGCAATGTAGGTTTTCAGGACTGGTGTTATATGAAGAAAAATCGGAGAAAACTAATTAAAATAACACCAGGCTAGTAGCAGGCCTATGAATATTGCAGACATATTGATTATATGAACTTGTGAAAAAATGAAAAAAGCAAAACAAAACAGGAAAAGGTTTAAATTACACGAGGAATAAGCCAGACACCAGGCAAAGCATTTCTTATTGTTATCATGTATTGCATTGATCATTATTTATTTATAATATTTATTTTAGCAAAGTAATGGAATTATGTATTGACAGCAGCGCAGCCATAAAACTACTAGCACATTTGCAAAGCTAAGCAGAGGCTGGTATGGTTTCAAATTAGATGGGGAACAGTGTGTTGAGATGCCTGTCTTGCAAGGGGTTGGTTTAGATCAGTGTTTCCCAACCTTTTTTGGGCAAAGGCACACTTGTTTGATGAAAAAAAACTCGAGGCACACCACCATTACAGCCCCTTGACGTCAGCGTGCAGCGTCACGCCGGGAGGGACGCACGAAAGTGTAAGTTTCAATTTTTTTCCCTCCCCCTTGCCGGGGAACCTCCAAGCTTTGGGGGTGGGGGGGGGGAGGAGGCAGCAAAGCGAGGCAGGAAGGAGAGCGCGGCTTGGCTGGGTGAGCTTTGGCAGGGAATGAGAGCCGTGAGGTGGGCGCTGCGGACGGAGGCGCTGCCCGCCGAGCTCGCAGGCAGCCAGGCAGGCAGACGGCGAGAGCCCCGCGCTGGGCGGCCTCTCCTCGCCGCCGCTGCCCCGCCTCTCGCCGCCCGACTCGCCCGCCTCCCTCCAGGCAACATCTCGCGGCACACCAGGCAACATCTCGCGGCACACTAGTGTGCCGCGGAACAGTGGTTGGGAAACACTGGTTTAGATGACCCTTGGGATCCCTTGTATAATTCCATGATCTAATAATTTCATATTAGAGGCTTTTGCTTACTTAATTTTTTAAAATATTGCTTCTGTAGTTTGCATGAATAATGAATAAAACATAGTTTTTCTAAAAAAAAATTCTTTTAAAAAAAGAATACTGCACAGATGCAAAGACCGTGATATCCACCTGGTGCACCATTCACTGCCCTGAGAACCCCACCTTTAAAACATTTAAAACAAAAGTTTCTCGTCCCTGTGGCTTGAAGGCAAGAGAGCAGCTGGTGAAGACATCAGAGGGCTGAGCAGGACAGGAGAGACAACAATTGCTGTGCTTAACTTCTCCTCCGTCCCTCCATAGAAAGAGGCATAAACCAAGCAAGCTGTGGCTTCGAAAACGACCTGTATCTCTTCCTGAGCTAGCATTTTGCCAGGCAGCTATAGCAGGGCTGGTAAGTGGGCTTGCTAGAGATTTATTGCTACCTTCTGTATTTGTACAGAAACTAGTACTTGTTGCACTTGTTGTATTTAATATAGAATCACAACAGACCGATTTTCTTCCTTGCCTCCTCACCCAATATTGTTTAAAAGGTAAGCAGAAATAATCTCAAGAGGCAGTGAAGAAGATTTGTTGCTATTTGCAATGGGAGTTTCTTGCCAGGTACTTGTTCCTTCAACGGTCTTTGCTTGGACTTTCCACCATACAAATTGTCATACTGATTAAGCAAACCAGTTTTTTAGAAGCAGAATTCATTGTGCAAACAGAGACTTAACCACCTATGAGTAGGTGAGAAATCCTGTCATCATTCAGCCCAACCACTGGTGACAGATGAGCTGAAACCAAGCCTGCGACTGAAAATTTTCTTCTGAAGAGTTTCCAGCTCACCTCTGGACGTTGACTGCAAACCAGAAAATCTTCAGCAGCTCTTGCTCTGAAATGAAACTAAAAGCAGGAGCATACCTGGGTGTTGTCAGGTTGGCACCCATCAAGGACCCAGGCCCGGGGGGCACAGAAATCGTGCCTCTCCACTCTGGCTCAAAGTGGCTAGGAGACCAATCCTCAGCTGCTCTGGGCAGCCAGGCCCAGAGGAATCTAGTCACTGGTGTGAGCTGCTGCAGAAGCCAAGCAGTGCCTCCTCCCTAGTCGGCCCGTGATGCTATAAGAAGTGTGAGAGGAGCACCAATTGAGGCTTGGAGCCCATTATTGTCAATAGGTCTACTCTGAGTAGAACTTAGGTGGCTATTGTGGACAAGTGGAGGTCAATATTATTGGCAATTTTGTCTGCTGCATATACATAAAAACATATGGAGAACCTTGCTAGATCAGGTCAAAGGCCCATCCACCCAGCATTCTGTTCCCACAGTGACCAACCAGAAGGCTCTGGGAAGCTCACAAGCAGGACTTCAGTGCAACAACATTCTCCTCAGCAACCGTGGAAGTAGAACATAGCTCAACTACTTTTTCCGATGTAAAACTGGGACCTGCATCTTCTGGGACGTGCTCCTGAGAGACTCACGTGACCCACACCTTGCTCTCTCACTGGAAAAATGCATTTTTGTGTGTTAGTGAGGTCTCATGCAGTGCCCAAAAAAATGCACATTTTTTGGGTGCCATGCAAGATCACAGCCCCCCAAACACTTTTTCGGGGCAAGAGCGCAGTGCATGTGTGAGATTGCGGACCCCCCAAATGGCTGCGAGATCTCGTGAGAAAAAATGGGATGCCCCGTTTGGTTAGTAGCCATTGATAGCCATATCAACAGTGAATTTGTTGAATCCTCTTTTAAAGACATCCAAATGGATAGATTTGTGGGAGCAAACAGTTTAACTGTGTACTTACTGTGTGAAGAGGTACATCGTTTTGTTAAAAACACATCCTGTTTTCACATTGGCAATGAGATACCTCTGGGAAGTCTGAAAGCAGGACTTGGGCGCATCAGTGCTCTTTTACTTGTGGTTCCCAGCAACTGACATTCAGAGATTTACTACTTTGTCCATCTGTATGGCTTCCTAGAATGTCCCTGAGTAAAAGGTAAAAGACCCCTAGATGGTTAAGTCCAGTCAAAGGTGACTATAGGGTTGCAGTGCTCATCTCGTTTTCAGGTCGAAGGAGCCAGCATTTGTCCACAGACAGCTTTCCAGGCCATGTGGCCAGCATGACTAAACCGCTTCTGGCACAACGGGACACCATGACAGAAACCAGAGCGCACGGAAATGCCGTCTACCTTCCTGCTGCAGCAGTACCTATTTATCTACTTGCACTGGTATGCTTTTGAACTGGTAGGTTGGCAGAAGCTGAGACAGAACAACAGGAGCTCACCCCGTCGTGGGGATTTGAACTGCCAACCTTCTGATTGGCAAGCCCAAGAGACTCAGTGGTTTACCCCACAGCACCACCCACGTCCCATGAGTTCTAGTACACTGTACTACACATCATGTATAACTTTATACACCTGTAAATGCTCCTTATTTTCCACCTACTATTATTACAATTTATTATGCGCCCTTCACCCTAAGATCCCAGGGTGGGTTACAGCTATTACAACACAACATTAATATTAGAACACAATATTAAAAATAGTTTTAAAACAACTTAAAATTACAAAAATTAGGTGGGTCCTAAAAAAAATACATCTCAAGTGCCAAAAACCCATGGTAAAGAGGGATGAGCATTTTTATTTTAGTTAGTTCATAAAATTCATACACTGTTTGATCATTCAAAAGCTCAAAGTGTATGAAAGTTTACAGATGAAATGAATGGAAAGCACTGGTGTACTGCAGTTAATTAGCACATTTCCTTTTTAAAGAACAGATTTATTTACATGTGTGGTTGGATTTTGTAAAAAAAAACTACCAGGTAGCTTAAAGGTAAAGGGACCCCTGACCATTAGGTCCAGTCGTGGCCGACTCTGGGGTTGCGGCGCTCATCTCGCTTTATCGGCCGAGGGAGCCAGCATACAGCATGACTAAGCCGCTTCTGGTGAACCAGAGCAGCACACGGAAACACCGTTTACCTTCCCGCCGGAGCGGTACCTATTTATCTACTTGCACTTTGACGTGCTTTTGAACTGCTAGGTTGGCAGAAGCTGGGACAGAGCAACGGGAGCTCACCCCATTGCGGGGATTCGAACTGCTGACCTTCTGATCGGCAAGTCCTAGGCTCTGTGGTTTAACCCACAACGCCACCCATGTCCCTAGTAGCTTGAGGAATGTTAAATCATATAATCATTTATGCAATTATTGTTATTTAAGTACCTAAGGGTGGAGTATACAGATGACAGTTCTTCAGAATTCATAGTGGTGCCACAGAACCGTTATTGCTTTTGGCATCATGTGAACTGCAAGGTTACACTAGAAATTTGAATCTGAAATCTGTTTCCAGGCCTGTTTAACTGTGATGGCTTATAAAGAATCCTGGGAATGGCAGCTCTATGTAGGGCTAAGGACTTTCTAGCAGAAATCTCTTTTGCAATGACAAATTCCAGTATTCAGAGGAAATAATGGCAGTTACATTGGTTCGCAGTGGACTGCTATAATTGATATCGCTTCAAAACAATGGAGGAACAATTCAGGAACAATGGAGGATGACAGATACAAATGTCCACACAATGAACAATGGCAGCTCTAACATATTATCTTCAGTGCTCTTAAAAAAACCTCACACAGCAACTACATATATTGTCTGTGTGCCACTGACTGAGATTCTTTAGGAATCTGTTGTGGAATCTATTTTATGTGCTCTTAGGTTACAATTCAGAGATGAAGATTTCAATAAGGTATTATTAGTCTAGAGAAAAGGACCAGGAAATTATATAGGATGAACGAGATGATTTCAAAAGTGGATTAATGGAAACAGAATACGATTCAGGCACACCGGTCATTTGAGGGCAAATAACACACATTTTTGTTCATCAGCTCGGAACAGAAAGATGATCCAGGTTATTGATTTGTAGCTGATTGCCACTTTGTGATCCGTGTGATTATGTGAGTGCCCAGAAGGCAATTTCTGGATATTTTAGTTGAAGCATTTTCAGCGGCTGGATGTAAAGACATATTGCTATCCTTCTGCACCATAGAGGCTGGTGGAGCAACTGCTCACCTGGCTTTCCAATGCTATGCATCACTGCAAGGCAGAGAGGAGCTTGGCATGGCATGGGGGCGGCAAAGGGAGAGTCAAATTGGCTCCTCAACTGTGTCCACACCTTGCTGAACTCTCAGCTGCCTTGCCCCACTCCCTTCCAGTAACCAGCAGCAATTCATGGTGTTGGGAAGTTAGGTGTCAGGGATTGGACTCAAGAGGGCAAGATGGAGGAGGAATGGTGGAGATCCGCCCCCTTCTCCTGACCCTGCAGGAGAAGAGGCATGCAGCATTGATTTACAGCAGAGGTTTGAGGAAGGTCACAGCTCAGAGATAGAAGAACAGAAGAGTTGGGAAGTAATAGAAGAAGGGGAGAGGAGACTGAGGCAGGGCAGCCAGCTGACACGTTGTCACTGGAGAATATTTTTGACCCCCCTTCTTCCAGAACTCATTGTTTGTTAAGAGTGCAGAAACAAAGGACTCAGAGACAATTGGCCACGAGCGGCCACCATAAAGGGAGGTGCTGTTGCTCGGAAGGAGGGAGGAGGAGTCCAGTAGGAGCAATGCCGTTGTCAGGGCTTGCTGAGTTCTTTTGTCTCTCACTATTATGAATGAATACACTCATTAAAAAGGACCCTACATTGTTTTCTCTGCTCTTGCTGCAACCAGGGGAGGAATAACTTTCCCTAACATGAACAGAAGAAGGTATCCCAAACAAGCTTATTCTGATGCAGTTATACTAAGAAAAAATCCAGTTTAGCGCCTACAACAGAAGTTTCTTAACATCAGAAACTTCAATGAGGACAAGAGAGCAGGATGGTATTCTAACCGTCCAAGACCCTGTGTCACTGACCTTAAGGTGGCCATATGGGTATAAAAGAACTCCAGAGCGAGACTGCAGTGAGAAGCTGTTCAATGGCATTACTTGTGGGCTTAATTGGCAAAACCTGGTGTGCTCTTGTGTACAGTGGTAACTCGGGTTACATACGCTTCAGGTGACACACTCTGCTAACCCAGAAATAGTATCTCGTGTTAAGAACTTTGCTTCAGGGTGAGAACAGAAATTGTGTTTCGGTGGCGCGGCGGCAGCAGAAGGCCCCATTACTAAAGTGGTGCTTCAGGTTAAGAACGGACCTCCGGAATGAATTAAGTACTTAACCCGAGGTACCACTGTACTTATTATGGATCTCACCCACAGGTTGCTTAAAAATCACTCCACACAATGACTGTCTCCACTTGACCGGCTGCTCAGTGCATCACTATGTCCATCAGGCAATTTTGGCCAGCCCACCGCACAGAGTCCTATCTTGACACAGAGAAAAATATGGCGAAATGGTACGCAGTTGTCCTGGTCCTCACTGCTGGATGAAGAACTCGAACTCCCAATCTGGTTTCTGCCAAAGGGTTTTTTTGCATAAATCAGATCGGTACACGGGTAAGGCACAGGTGACAAGATGCAACAGGTACATGAGAGGCACATGGCTAAGCACAACAAAGGCATTGACTAAACAAGCAATATGTCCCCCTGCATCTTCCTTTTGAAGAGTGAGGGTGGGCACAGCGTTAGTGTGTCAAGTGGCACTTCCCAAGAGATATTTCACTGCATGGCCACAGAGTTCCTCTGGGCAGTTTAAAAAGTTAAATACATTAAAAAAGAAGAAAGATGAAGCCCTCAGACCACCTTGTAAGTATAGTATGGACCAGATATGCTGTTGGGTCTATTGATTGTGTGGCTCATTCCACAGATCAACCATCTGTTCCATGCACTGGTCACGAGGGGGCAAAAAGAGGAGGTTTGCTCCAAAATGCAGAATTCGCTCCATCCCTACCTCACACTACAGTTGGGTGAATATCTCAGTTTTGGTTTCTCTCAGTTTCTCATGTGTCCAATCTTAAGTTCAGGTTTCTACATATCCACTTCTCATAAATATTTATTTTGGTGCATAGTTCTCATAATACAATTTTTGTATGCAATATTGCCTAATGTACAGATTTTTGCAAAGCAAATTTCCCAAATAGTTTTGGTTCTAGTTGCAGAAACATGGCATATTATGTTATCTCAAAGTCCATTGTGTGGGATTCTGTCCTACTCTCATGGGACTATGTGGATAATAGATTTTCCCAGATGTCCTTAATGTATAATGTGATTTCAATGAAATAAGTTTGCTCATAAAATGGGACTTCCCCCCTCCCCCATGCATTCTCCCCAGATAAGCTCCAGGGGCTTGGAGGACCCCTAGAACAGAATTAGGGGGAGTGTGGGGAGATAAGAGGAGGAGAATGTTTCATTGCACAAGCAGAAATCCTTGTGAAGATGGAATATTGATATAATGGACTTTGGAAAGAACCCTATGATAATTATTTTTTATCATCCATAAGGCGGATATGAAAGGCAGATATATCCTTTTTGGTATTTTCTTTTGATAATAATTATCTTTTTGGTCTTATCTTTTAATAATGATGAGTGCAGCATTAATCAATACTAAAAAAAAAGGAAGACAAGCGACATGCCTGTCAAAATGACCCATTAACCACATACAATTGTTTCTTTGTTTTCTGATGGTTTGCAAAAAAATTGCACATCTGAGTCACTAACACATACGCTTTGCAATATTACACTTTGAATCTGAATTTCCTGTCTTGCTCGTCCCCTCACCACAAAGTTTTAAAGCAGTTTCATGGTAGTGTGCATAGGGTTTCCTTTAAAATGGGGTGGGGGCTGATGTGGAAATTCTCCTGTGTCCTCTTGGTGGTGTGGGCATGCTTTCGAGGGATCCTTGAAGAACCATAGGTTGGACACGTAGCTAATCATTCATCATGGGGAACCTAGTCATTTAAAGGAAACTTTAAACACTACAATCCCACAAACCAAGCCTATTAATAAACACCAGACACGCCTCCTATCTAACACCATCTCCTGAAATGTGTGAAAAATGCATAAAAATGCTCAGCGGCCAGGTATAAATATCACCACCCAGAGTGGCTAAGATCAAACTGGAAAGTGCCGTTGACAACCAAGTTAGTCTACTCCAGTGGGGCTGACATCCAAACATACAACAAAGCAGCATTTCCATTTTGAGTCAAGAACCATGGTTTGGAAGATTTGCCTGTTCCTCTTTCTGGCTATTAGTTATTCTGATGGACATGTCCCCTCTGGGCCACTTTTTGAAAGCATGAAAGAACATATAAGCAAGCTGCAGAGAGAATTCGTAAGTATAACTTCTGATAATCTTATTGTCTTTTCTTCATTTGCCTATACTCTGGCTTATTTGAGGAGGCCAATATTCTTGGGCAGAGAGCTAAGACCTGGTTTTATGACACTATGTGTCATTCATTTTGTAATCTTTTTGTATTTTACCGATTTTGGTGATTCTTGTAAAGTTGCAGGGAAGTTTCTTCCATTGCCTTCACAAGAGAATGTGAAATATCCTCGGTGTTTTATAAGACCACACAATTTAGTATTAGTCATCAGCCTGACATGTACAGCTGCTACAAATCTATGTGTGGTTTTCTTTATAATGAATCGTTCAGGAATAGGAATCGACTAGATGGAGTGGGTGAGCACAACCAGTCACTTGCCACCCAAAACATATTTCATTCCTTCAGCCCTCAAAGAACCAGTCACCTCTCCTATGACTAGCCCAAGATAATCACAACAGCTTTCTTAGCACAGCTTCATATCTATCGAGTGCTTTTCACTGTGACGTTAAACAATACAAAACTGAATTCCTCATGGGAATATATTTTTCTAAATATTATATTAATTATAATGATTGTTGTTGCTGCTGCTTTTATTGTTTATTTAATTTATAATGTGCCCCTCCCCATAAAGTCCAGGGTGCATATATATCCGTGTGAGGGCTCTCCCTCCCCATTATGGATCCCAAGGGCCTTCAAAACCCGAGGGATTCTTGTGCCTTTGGGGAGATGTTGACTGGTGATCTCTCCATTCAGATGAGTTTAGAGCCTTTCCCATCCTCAAATCCCTCCTGAGATCTGCTTATCTAAGCAGTTTTGCTTCCCCATTAATCCCTCTTTCTTCAGTTACATCGGTCGCCTCTCCTTTCCTCCTCTTCTTGACTCACTCTTGGGATAGCAAACCTCAGAGGTGCTGCCTTTTCCTTCCTTCTATGTTGCAGTGACAAGCCTCACCATAGTCTAGCTCTTGACTCTTTGGCTACCGCTCCTTCTTCGTACTTGCTCTCTCCTGACTTGGAGCCCGTTGTAAATGTATTGCCTGCCATACCTTTACCCTCTGTTTGGTCGAGCATCTCTCCACAGCGGTCGATACAAGCTTGTCAGTTCTGTTATTCAAGTTTTATAACGTTATAATAGGTGTCCATCTTGGCTGAGACACACGGTACTTAAAAAAAGAAGGAAGATTGTCAGTTTGGTGAATTTATTTGTTAAATGTAGAAGATATTCAAGTGAAAATAACTCATGCACATTTAGTCCGACAGAATGTGTTTGTTCCTCTAGGGCAGTATTCACTAACCTAACCTTCTCCAGATGTCAAAATAAAAAAAATTCTTCCAGTAGGACCTTAAAGACCAACTAAGTAGTTGGTCTTTAAGGTGCTACTGGAAGAAATTTTTTTATTTTGACTATGGCAGACCAACACGGCTACCTACCTGTAACTTCTCCAGATGTTTCAGACTACAATGTTGGAAGCCACCCAGAGTGGCTGGGGCAACCCAGTCAGATGGGAGGGGTATTATTATTATTATTAAGCATGGGCAATGAGCAAAATTATGGGAACTGTTGTCCAAAACATTTAGAAGGCATCAGGAGAGGGGAGGCTGCTCCTGGGTAAAGATCTGGGGTGTACGTGGAAGTGAAAGCAGAGTATACACAGTCTTTCTAAACTGAAACCTATAAGTCCAGCCCTGCTGAGGAAATTTGCTTTAAAGTTATCTTTGAAGTGAATCAGATGATTCAAACCTGGGGCGGGGGGACAATTTAAAGGCCACTTAATTACAACAGTCTTAATTACAAGAATCTCAAAGCAGTGTACAAGTAGTTAATAATAATAATAATAATAATAATAATAATAATAATAATAATAATAATAATAATAATAATAATAATAATGTTAAAATGATGAAATCAGAATTTTGTTGAAATGCCTGCTGAAATAAAATAAGTCTTCAGTAGGCGCCTGAATGTTCAACAGGGAGGGGGCCTGTCTAATACACTGCTTCTGTAGATACCATAGCAGTCAACTCCTAGGGGCGGAGGGGTCGTCATCCCCCCCAATAAAATATTTGAGGGGGCCGGGATTCCCAAAGTTGATAGGCATATATGCCATTCAAATGGTGTGTGTGCACCATATCATGTGGGTGGTCATGTGTTGCCTGTGGGCCCCCCCCCAATATTTTATTCAAGTTGGCACCCACGGTGGATATGAGCTGTACATCTGGGCCTCAGTCATGTGACTAAGGAGGAAAAATGCTGGAGCTCAGCCTGAATGTTCATGGCCCAGACTGAATAATGCTACATGTTTGGTTGAGACATTTGCGTTTTGTATTGCAGAACACCAGTCAGCCTGATGTTGCCGAGGGTGGCGCTATTTTCAGGACTCATCTGAAGAACGCTCTATGGTCACAGGTAATTGTCTCGGTTTGTGTAAATATTTGGACAGGTTTCGTACAACACCAATCATCCGACGTGAAATGTCAGTTGCTGCCTAGCAGTTGGCCTTGGACTATTAACCCACCACTTAACCCTCACAAGAACTATATCATCATTCCCTAACCTGGTGCCGTCCAGATGTCTTGAACTACAACTCCCAGAAGCCCCCAGATTGAGGAAGGCTAGACAATATCACCAGACAGCTTTGTAGATCAGGCATACTGTTTACATTCTCTTTCATAATGAGATAAGTAAACTAAAAGTGAAAGGTGGAAATCTATCACTTTTACTGGAGTGCTTCTGGTGCTATCAGGAGAAACCCTCAAGAAGCCGTTCTTGTTTCAAAAGGGAGCTCACCACTGCTTTGGCTTTTGCCAAATGGCTGACTCAAGCTATAACAACACTAATGCCAACAATGGCCGTAAGAAAATCTGGTTGCTTGAAAGTTCTGAGGGCCTTCATTATTAACATTCAGAAGGAATTTAAGAACATTCCAGATACAGTTCCTGGAAACCTTGACCTTAGTACATCTGAAGATATGTTATTGATTGTCAATGTTTTTAGGGGCTCTTAATATTTTAATAAGTTTTGAGATGCCCTTAAAGTTTTCAAATGCTTTTATTTGTTTTATTTTTAATTGTATCCTCTTAGTGCCTTGTTTGGTGCCCTGGGCAATTTTGGAAGGAAGAACAGGAGATAAATGTTATGTAATAATTTTCCATATTTCTGTTATTGGGAAATGTTACTAATCCATTCTCTCTCTCTCTCTCTCTTTGGGGCTGGTTTTCTGGCAGGCCCATGAAAGAAAGATCTTGCTCGCTCAGATGATTTCCAAATACTGGGACCTGTTGACTAATCTAAACAGCACTCAAAATCCAAAGGACGTCAGGAGTTTGGTAGAAGTCCTGCAAGTCTATAAAGAGAGTTACAGCGAAAGCTTGAAAAAAGCAAAAGATCTAATTGAGATAGCAAAACTTCCGGTAATATTGCATTCTTCCTTTTGCTTATGTCACTGAATATAACGTCTGTCTATCTGAGGGATATGTGGCTCACTCTATGCTATTGAAGGATGGACTGATGGGTTACACACTGGGATCAATCAATCAATCAATCAATCAATTAATTAAATCATTAAATTTATATCCTGCCCTTCCTCCCAAAGGAGGATGGGTGTGCTGTGAAGTGGCAGTGACTAAAAAGGAAAGAGATGTTGGTCACAGAATCATAGAATGTAGAATTGGAAGGGACTCTGAAGGTCACTTGGTCCAATCCCAGCAATGAGGCATCTCAACTAGATCATACATGGTGGGTGGTCTTGGTGGATTTTCTGTAACACCCTCTGGTGTCACATTTTAATAACGCATCACAAACGTTCAAAGTAGGATGTCATGTGCCCATATAGTTATCAAAACCCTTCCTTCATGTTAAAAACCATGAGTGTAGCTTCACCCACTGTATAGAGTTCTGGCCACCACTTCTAAGAAGGTTATTCTGTGAATGGGAAATGTGCAGAAAAGGGCAATTAAAACATTCAAGGGATTGGAGGACTTTTCCTATGGGGAAAGTGTATTTAAAAATTGGGTTTTTTAGTTTAGAAAGTGGGGGAACCCCACTGCCTTCATGTCCTACTTGTGGACTTCATTGAAGCCAATGGTTGGCCCCTGTGGAAACCAGGATGCTGGACTAAAGGAATCTTTTGGCAGAAGCTTCAACAGGTCAATGGTTTGGGCCGACAGTCTTGCTGATGCATTGCATTCGGAAAATCTCCTCTGCCACCAATAACGTCACATTGAAAATCACAGGCGTTTCTTACCATCTATTAGGAATGCAATGCAGCTCATCACACAATTATATGTTACCAGATAATTTGAAACAATAGGGAACATGAGGATATTCACCTAAGGTCAAGTCTGACCACAGCAGGGTTGCCACACAGGTCAAAGTCAGAATCTGTGGGTGAACGTAGCAGTGCTGATGTTTGCACATAATGTATTATTTAAAAAGTTAACCTGACTTTCCTCTAAAATAGCTCAATTAGGCAAACAAAGCTGTAGCCAGGCAGATTTCACTCCACATGCTGATCAAGCCCAGGCCTGCTCAACTTCATGTAATTCTTAGTTCTGCTCAAGTAAGGTTGCCATATTTTGAAGAGCAGAAAAGAGGATGCTGTGACGACTCTCATTTTAAATACTCCTCCTATATGTAGGCTATAGAAGCTGTGATATATTGCTGAGGGAGCAGGAGAAGAGAAGAGGAAAGCAAGTCCTCAGCCACCAGTTATGTGTATGTCTCACCCAGAAAGTATAGCCAGGGAGATTTTGGCACATTTAGAAAATCCACCCGGACAGAAATTTTAGCTCTAAAAAAGAGGACGTATCCTGGAAAAAGAGGACACGTGGCAACCCTAGTAAGTCTGATTGGTGGTGGGGAAAGGAAGTAGATGCTACATGAAAGAAGCATGAAATGAGGAATTACTGTACTTTTCTGTGTATAAGACTAGGTCCCCCCCCTAAAAAACAATGTCAAAAATTAGGGGGCGTTTTATACATGGATAGTGCCGAGAGTAGATTGGCGAGTCCCCCAAAATAGGGGGCATATTATACATGGGGTGTCTTATAGACAGAAAAATACAGTATATCCCTTGCATAAGTAGGCACTGAAAGCTAAACAAGTCCAGATTTTTATTTGGTACCAGTCATGGGTCCACAGGAAGTTAAATCATGTTTTCTAGCCAGTCAGTGTTTTCTAGCCGGTTTCACAAACAGACAGTGTTGTTGTCTTCATTGTTAAATGCTACAAGGATATTGTCAATCAAGATGTGGGCTGGTGACCAGTCAATGTCATTTAATGAGTGGTATGTTGGAATTAGACTGCTTCGATCTAGGGTGACATTTCTGCTCAGCCATAATAATTACTGGACTTTGGGCCAGCTACTGCCTCATACGCCTTCCTATCTTGGGGAAAACGGTGGAGGAGGGGTCCTGCATGCCACCTTGGGATAGCCAATGTGATGCCTTCCAGATGTTGCTGGACTACAACTCCCATTATCCCTGCCCCATTGCTCACTGGGGCTGATGGGATCTGTAGAGCACCATATTGGCCACCCCTGTTATAGAGGAAGGGAGGAGTAAAACCCAGACAAATAATAAAGGGTAGGTCATTGACCCCTATTCAATAATTCACATGTATTACTCTATTGTGTACAGTGGTACCTTGGGTTACATATGCTTCAGGTTACATACGCTTCAGGTTACAGACTCCACTAACCCAGAAATAGTGCTTCAGGTTAAGAACTTTGCTTCAGGATGAGAACAGAAATCGGGCTCTGGCGGCGCAGCGGCAGCAGGAGGCCTCATTAGCTAAAGTGGTGCTTCAGGTTAAGAACAGTTTCAGGTTAAGTACAGACCTCCAGAACGAATTAAGTACTTAACCTGAGGTACCACTGTACTTGCATTTCTGTGAGGGTGATGGGACCCTATGAACGATGCATAATTATTTTGCTTTCTTAGATTGTGTTATTATTATTTGACTGAAATGAATGAGAAGGGGCTTACAAACAAGGGAGCTCCACATCTGCATTGTTGGCTTTTGAGTTTGTCTTTCTGCCATTCATAGGCTTTCTGGAATGTTATTACATTATTTTTTTAAAGTGCCATTTCTCCAGTAAATATACACGGAGCATAATTCCCTGCGAACTGTTAAGCTAATGCATTTTTGTCATTTTAATCAGATGGATAATGTGAAAATCCAGCGCAAGGCAATCACTGAATTTTACGACGTCATGTTGGAGGTGAACAAAGAGGAAGTTAAAAGAAAGAGGAGAAGTCGAAGGCACAACCCCAGCGTCCCGATGCGATACAAACCAAATCCCAGAGGCTAGCCTTGTTTTTCTACAGAGAGCTCCTTTTAATATATATAAAAAACTATTTATTTATATTTAACAGTTTAAAATAATTATTTATAAATGCCAATTTTGTAAAAAAAAACAACCACACACAAATCAGCATCTGATTTGAAGTATTTATAATTCATGTTATGTAATAAATTAATAGAACTGAATTCCTATTTATCTTCTGATATTTGTTAACAGGGTCAGTTAGAACCTGTCCAGAGTTTACTTGGCATCTTCCATGGAGTGCATATAAATTATTTAATTAAAGAAAATATTATTCTGTTTCCAAAGTGTCAAGTGTTGTTGTTGTTGTTTTGGCAACTGAAGATCACAAAGAGACTGGAGAAAGAAATTAGTTTTATTATTACTTCCCCATTGGGAAATGGGCTTCCATGTTCACTTCAGTGGCAGAGGCAATTCTCCACAGCCATCTCCTTGTGTGTGCAGAGCTGCCCCATCAGGGCAGTGAGAAGGACGTCTTTGCAAGTGGGGTGGGTGTCTGCACCAGAGGGAGCCCCTGTGCTCATAAGGAATCACGGGAAGAACTGACAATAAGGACATCCATCCACATGCTTATATTTTAATTCAAGTCTTTCTGTCCAAGACTGATTGTGAATAGAGTTGATGGCAGGGCTGATATTGTCAGCCTTCATGTCATATTTGTAACGCAGAGTTAGTCAGCCAATGAGCCTGAAGCCAGCTCTCTGTGCACCACATCCCTGGGGCATAGCTGTCAACTTTTCCTTTTTCTTGCGAGGAATCCTATTTGGAATAAGGGAATTTCCCTTAGAAAAGGGGAAACGTTGACAGCTATGCCCTGGGGATCCTGCCATCTTTCGTTCTCCCCCCAGCCCTCCAACAAATTTTATTGGTTTTCAAGAATAACATATAACTACAGTAACTTGTCCAGTGGTACATTCTTGTTAATTTTCATATGCAGTACACCGTACACAAGCAATACATTTATTTATTGTCAGGGACCGTGTTGAGGAGGACTGTACTGAGGAGGAATGGTGGGAGCTGCCCCCTCCTTCTGACCCTGAATCTTCCCAGGAGCAAGAGGACAGTATAGGTTAGGAACAGCGTTTGCAGAGGGACATAGTTCAGAAGGCAGAAGCAGTGTGGGAAGCTGGCAGCAGGACCAGTGATGGGAATATTTTGGTTGGTGTTCCTGGTCCAGTGTACATTGGGAGTGCCCCCTGCCTACAACTTCTATCCAATGAACAGAGCAATCTGAGGAAGCTAGGGTAGTGAGGATCAGTGGTGGCAGAACCACCCTGCCAAATCTCACATCAGCCAGGATGGAAGGCGGGAGGAGTTGGCTGCAGGGAAAGGACATATGACAGCTCCAGGAATGGCACACTTTCTCCTCTCCCCATTCCAGGGATGTGTCAAGGTAACATGAGAACTTTCAAAACTTTCCCTAACAAATATGCCTTTTGCCCTCTATGCTCTCAGAACATCATAGTTGGAGGTGCAACAGAAGCAGACCTTTCCATTGCTGCTCTGGGGAGCCATTGAGGGCGGACTCCCTGTCCAAAGGTGGACCTCTCTCTCCACCCACAGAGAAGGAGATCTGCAGAATGCCTAGGCATCTAGGGTGCCCTGTGTGAAAGAGGCAGCGATTTATATAGGTCCATCTCTTCCATTGAATGGAGAAGTCAGATTAGCCAACGGGTGGGCATACTGGATAAAAACTTTAGTGAAGATGACACCCTAGCTTTGCTTACTGATGCACAGCAAAGCAATCCTTGGCCACTGAATAACTGTGATAATTATTTTTTTAAAAAACCCTAATTTATTTATCCATTTAAATAATTATAAGCTGCCTTTCTAGATCAAGCCCACTCAAGATAAACCTAAATCTTCTAGTAAGAAGAAGAAACAAATGATACAGTGAGCATATCGTTCAAAAGGATATAGCGGCTGAGTAATATACAATGATACCTCGGGGTAAGTACTTAATTCGTTCTGGAGATCTGTTCTTAACCTGAAACTGTTCTTAACCTGAAGCACCACTTTAGCTAATGGGGCCTCCTGCTGCCGCCGCGCCACCAGAGCACAATTTCTGTTCTCATCCTGAAGCAAAGTTCTTAACCCAAGGTACTATTTCTGGGTTAGCAGAGTCTGTAACCTGAACCATATATATCCTGAAGCATATGTAACCCGAGGTACCACTGCATATGCTGCATATACATTTTAGGTAAAGGGACCTCTGACCATTAAGTCCAGTCGTGGACGACCATGGAGTTGCGGCACTCATCTTGCTCTATAGGCCGGGGGAGCTGGCGTTTGTCTGCAAACAGCTTCCGGGTCATGTGGCCAGCATGACTAAGCCGCTTCCGGTGAACCAGAGCAGCACACAGAAACGCCGTTTACCTTACCACTGGAGCGGTACCTATTTATCTACTTGCACTTTGACATGCTTTTGAACTGCTAGGTTGGCAGGAGCAGGGACTGAGCAACAGGAGCTCACCCCGTCGCGGGGATTCGAACCGCTGACCTTCTGATTGGCAAGTCCTAGGCTCTGTGGTTTAACCCACAGTGCCATTTTAGCAGTCATTTAAAGCAGAATCACTGCAGACAGGGACAATAAATAATCAAAGTAATTGTTTTTATTGCTCAACTTCAGCCTTCATAGGCAATACAGTGCTTCATTAATTAAAAAATTCAAAACATGCAGCTAGCACCTTGATCCTAAATATTTAGGGCTCTGTCCCATCAAGGATGCTTGCAACATTTACTCATGGAGAAGCTTGTGAGAGCTCCATAAAATCTTATTTCCCCATTTCCCTGCCAATGCATGGCTATATATAATCAGAACATGGGGGCATTTCTGAGAATGGGAGGCTCATGGAGGAAGTGACTGGTGGAGCACAAAAGGCAACAAAAAGCAAACTTTGAGTTTCTGGCTCATGGTCTTGGGAGCGTGTCAATACATCTTCTTGCCAATGATGCAAGGTAGCCTAGGTACACCTCTGCATATAGGAAGTTTTAATGAAGTTCTCATTCTGTGCAATGACCCTATTTGGTATCTGTATGAGCAATTATGCACTTAGGTTGGGGTTGGGGAAACAGGGCAACTCCTTGCACCACCTGTGCCCAGATGGATCAATTCCATAGTAATTTGCCCTAGACGTACACCTATCTATCGCTGCGATAGAAAGGAAGTAGCTCCTCTCTGCGATTTCTTTTTAAGGTAGAGCTAGTCAATACATTGCTCTCCAGATGTTGTTGGACATCAGTTCCCATCACCTCTGACCATTGGCCACGGCGGCTGGGTTGATGGAAGTTGTAGGATGGTATTCAACTAGGTTTTACTCATGGTGGACCCATTGAAATTAATGGGACGAACATAATCATATTCATTTATTCACTTCTATGTTGTTTTCAGGCAGGTGTGGCAGGTTGTCTGTGATGTCTTTTCTGTTAGAATTCCTGCTCCATGTTTGCAGTCATAGGATTGTTGTCTATCACATGATGGTATATGTTTTGACTCCACAGAGTGGGAAGTGACAGAGACAGGATATTTGTATTACTGTGTTCCGTGATGTGGGACTATTGTCCTTTGTTCTTTTTCTCTTTACTGTCTGATGCTAGAGAGAGAGGGAGCCATGTTGCAGTGCTCCATGTGTGTTTACAGTGGTACCTCAGGCTAAGTACTTAATTCGTTCCAGAGGTCCGTTCTTAACCTGTAACTGTTCTTAACCTGAAGCACCACTTTAGCTAATGGGGCCTCCTGCTGCCACCGCGCTGCCAGAGCACGATTTCTGTTCTCATCCTGAAACAAAGTTCTTAACCCAAAGTACTATTTCTGGGTTAGCGGAGTCTGTAACTTGAAACGTCTGTAACCTGAAGCGTATGTAACCCGAGGTACCACTGTATATGTAAATAAAGTAGATTAGCCAACATGCTGAGTTGCTGAGGTCTGTCATGCACATGATGCGCAAACTCTGCAGATCCCTAAGTGTGCTGGTGTTGGTTGGCATCGGTCGCTGTGATGTTCAGGCTGAAGAAAGCTTATGAAGTTCCCGAACGATCAACCAGGAGGGAGAGAACATGCCAGTTGGTCATGTGTCTCTGCCAGGGTCCTACTCAAGTGTAGGCTGAACTCCTGACATTTTCTCCATGTGGCATACTTAAGGTCATTGCTTTCCACAGTCCCTTTGGAGACATGCACTGGGCTCTCAGCTTTTCTCCCTCAAAGGCAGAGGCCCCTGGCAAAGAGACGCTGGACAAGAGCTCCCTAGCTGTTGGCTTGCTCCTCTAGCAAGGCACAGGAGAGGAGGAGAACAAGCAGTCTCCAGGAGCTTAACAGCTCCCAGGTGAGAAAGCACATGTACAGACTCCCAACCAAGTCCTTCCCCCGCTGACACTGGAAAGGCAGCTTTCAAAGTTACCTGGAGCTTTAGAAAGTTTCACCTTGAGTGGCAGAATATTCTGTGGATTGACGTATATGAACAACCCCGCCAAGCCAATCAGGAGATTGCAGGACTAGGGTGAGTGACCATGAGTCAGAATTCCATGTGTGCAGGTCTTCCGTTGTGAGAAGGAAAACTTCAGTGCATGGGTGGGAAAAACTCTTGTACCTGCATGTATAAAGGTATATTGATTTAATGATGCTAAATTGTGCTAAACCGATGCTGAAGCTTGTCCTACTGATTTCGCTGCAGTTTCTTTCCACATTATTGTCCTGATCTAGTGGCTCCGGTGGGCCTGTGATGTGCCTTCTCTTTCCTACAAAGAGTGACTTCCCTCTTCACTAAAACAAAATAGTCTGTATGTGGAACCTGGGCAGCCACTCCCTGCTCATATAGAGCTTCATTTGCAAACTAGAAAGCTACCACAATTATATCACTGCTCAAACTGTTAGAGATGCCTGTGATTTATCTGATCCTTTTTGGAAGTCTTTTACTGGAGATAGGGATCGGGGAAAATTCGATTCAGTTCATGTTTAAATTTCACACAAATTTCACCTTTCCTGAAATAATACAAGGAACTAAAATGCAACCATCTTTCAAAAAAATTGTGCTTTGAATTTTGAAACGCAGTTCTGCAGCCAAGCACTGTACACAATAATGCAGATACAGTGGTACCTCGGGTTAAGAACTTAATTCGTTCCGGAGGTCCGTTCTTAACCTGAAACTGTTCTTAACCTGAAGCACCACTTTAACTAATGGGGCCTCCTGCTGCTGCCACGCCGCCAGAGCACAATTTCTGTTCTCATCCTGAAGTAAAGTTCTTAACCCGAGGTACTATTTCTGGGTTAGCGGAGTCTGTAACCTAAAGCAGTGTTCCCCAACCTTGGGCCTCCAGCTGTTTTTGGACTACAATTCCCATCATCCTTGACCACTGGTCTTGCTAGCGAGAGATGATGCGAGTTGTAGTCCAAAAACAGCTGGAGGCCCAAGGTTGGGGAACACTGACCTAAAGCATATGTAACCTGAAGTGTATGTAACCCGAGGTACCACTTTACTAGGGTAAAGTATGCAAAAAAAAAAAGTGCATTTATTGTTTTGAACAGCATTTACAAATACATTATGTTAGCAGAAAGTGTTTGCAAAAAGGCTGTATATTAGGATAAATTTGTTTACATTTTCTCCTGGGAACTTAAAAAATAACTGCAAAGTGATGTGGAAATATGGAGAACTGAATTTAAGAGTGGAAATGTAAGAAACTGAAATTGATGCAGTTGCCCAGCCCTACTTGGAATTCATTGTATGAATCTACTTGAGGGATGTGTCATTGGCTAATTTCCATATGATGAGTGAGCAGAAAGGAAGATGGTTTTCAGCAAAAGACCTCGCAGTTACATGACACTTTTGCAGCCACTAAGAAGGGAGGGACTTTGAACTGTGTTTCTCAGGGTGGGGGGGATGTTTATCCGCAGGAAGTAAGAGTCACTCATTACCTTGCAAGCTGCATCTTTGAAAAGAAATGTGACCACATCTATCACTATTATTGCTGAGTTCTTTAGCCAGCATTAGAAAAAACGAAACAGAACAACTAAGACATTCACCAGCTTTTTTCATGTTGATTCTAAGAACGCTGGAAATCCCAAGAATTTCACACACACACACACACACACACACACACAAACACACTTTACATTACCTCTCAGAACGGGTCACATTTTAAACAATTCATTTAATCATTTTACCTACCCTTTATCAAAGCAGACAACACTGTACAGCAAATGAAAACAAGGGAAATAAAATTTACTTTGTTTTTTTAAATGATATTTATTAAATTTTACAGACCATATAAAATTACAAAATTAAAAATAGGAAATAGAAAAAAGTAACAATAATAAAAGAAAAAGAAATACAAAAATACAAAGACAAAATACATAAAAAGTAAAAAAAGAAAGAAGTTAGAAAACACACACCATATTTTCATATCTTATATTTCATTTACTTGTTTCCTGACCTCCTCACACACCCCTTTTTTGTATTCCAGTTCACATGATTAATTCAGCAAATCCTTACCCTCTATCATTTATCTTCACTTAATATTTTAACCTATCATAACTAAATATTTCCAATCATTGTCAATCTATATTTACATATTCTTATTAATCTTTTTACCAATACCGCTTATTTTCAATCCAACATCCCTTTAACATTCATTAATTTTACAGTATTTCTGCAAATAGTCTTTAAATTTCTTCCAGTCTTCATAAAATTTACTTTGTTAAATGCCTCCCCATCCCCCTGTTTTAACATAGGATTCCAAATGTGAGCCTGTTCAAATGAGAAGTGCTTTCATAGTGTTGAGATGTTCAAGTGTTGACTTTCAGGAAGTTCAGAACTGAAAACTGCATCAGGCTTGCCGGATCGACTCAGTTTCCCTCCAGAATTTCACAACCTACCACTCAAAACCAGATGCAAAATGGTAGCTTAGCGGTCAGAGCCATGGGTACCCCAGGGGGAATACGGTGGAATGACCTGCATATGAATGTACCAGAGTGCCAGATCAGAAGGTGTGCCTCTCCTGATGACTTGATTTTGGGGGACAAAAATGTTGAAGAGTATGGTACAGATCTGCGATCTGAAGTGGACTAACTGGGGAGAGACAAAACATATCATTATTGCTGTTGTAAAATAATTGAAAATCAATACCACTTGCTGATCTACTGTAGGCCATTCAGAGCTCTGCTGGTCTTCCCTACAGACCTTCTTGGGTGCTGAGATCTGCAGAGGGGGACCTTCTTAATAGTTCCTCTGTGTTAGAAGCTTGGGGTGCTTGCAACTTCACCTATGCTATGGACTTCCCTCCCTACAGAGGTATACCTGGCACCTTCATCAGAGAGCTTTACTCTTGCTTTTTACACTTGAGGTTATATTTTTAGGGCCCATCTTATTTTTGTGATTGGAAGTTGTTTAAAACACCATATTAAGAACAGTTAAGATGTTGTAAGGCAGCCCTGTTCAGGGAAGTTTTTTTTTAATAATTTTTATTAACAGGCCAATCACATCACACTATCCAAATCACATTCGTTCCAAATTATACAGCCAAATTTTAAATTTTGTTGGGGGTACCCATACATAAAGCTCCGCACGAGTCCAAAACTCCAAACGAGTCCAAACATCACTTATATTACTGCTTTAATTAGACAGTTCTATCCAGTTCAATCCAGATAGTCCTTTATTACTTTCTTTCTCTTCTTGTTGTTATTGTATATTCCTTTCTTTGCGAACTCTGATAATTTTCACAAGCAGATTGAAAACATGCATCCTTTGTGTGGGTTTTGCACTCTCCAAAGATCATATCACTCAGGGACAGCCTTTGTTCAACGCTTCCAAAAATAATAATAATAATCTTCGGTCTGTCCTTTACTTTTCTCAGGCTTGCCAAATAAATCAAATGAATCAGGAGGCTCTGTCAGGTCAAGCTTGCGTTCCAACATTCCTTCTCTTTCGAATGATCCTGATTCTCCTCCCCCTGTCCTTCTTTCTCCGGCAAGCCTGTCTTGGCGAGACGCCATTTTTTAACTGCGTCATGAAAATTTTCCTCTTTCTCACCGTTCACCAATCCTCTCTCCTGTTATAATCCATCCCACACAGTTCTTGAATTCCTGCTTGTGATTAGTGAAAACGCAATGATCTTATTTCTATCTGGCGTGAAGGGTTATTAATATCACATCATGCAAAGAAAAAAAAAGTTTTTTCCTCCACCCCGTTCAGGGAAGTTTTTAATGTGTGACATCTTGGTTTATTTTTGGTCTTTGTGGAAGCCGCCCAGAGTGGCTGGGGAAACCCAGCTAGATGGGTGGGGTAAAAATAATAAATTATTATTATTATATTATTGTATACCTGCCCTGGGACCCGGGGGGTGAAGGGTGAGCAATAAATAAATAATATCTGGCTTGATTGTGACACATACTCAAAGAATTACTGTAATTAGCACTGGTAAGCTGATGTAACTTTTCCTGAGAAGTGCAGTTCATGAAATTCTGGTGAAATGATGTGTATCAAATATAAGGTAGTTAAGTGATAAAGGTGTGGAAAACAAAGAAATAGCAGAGATAGTTAGATCATCTGCCTAAAAAGGCAAAAAAGGTAAAGGACCCCTGGACGGTTAAGTCCAGTCAAAGGCGACTATGGGCTTGCGGCGCTCATCTCGCTTTCAAGCCAAGGGAGCCAGCGTTTGTCCACAGACAGCTTCCCGGGTCATGTGGCCAGCATGACTAAATTGCTTCTGGTGCAATGGAACACTGTGACGGAAACCAGAGTGCACGGAAACACCGTTTACCTTCCTGCCGGAGCGGTACCTATTTATCTACTTGCACTGGTGTGCTTTCAAACTGCTAAGTAGGCAGGAGCTGGGACAGAGCAATGGGAGCTCACCCGATTGTGTGGATTCGAACCGCCAACCTTCTGTTGAGCAGGCCCAAGAGGCTCAGTGGTTTAGACCACAGCCCCACCCGCATCCAATAAACAAAAGGGTTTCGCAATAGAAATCTCATGATTTGAATCTGAGCTAGGGTGGCGCTGTGGGTAAAACCTCAGCGCCTAGGACTTTCCGATCGCATGGTCGGCGGTTCGAATCCCCGCGGCAGGGTGCACTCCCGTTGCTCGGTCCCAGCACCTGCCAACCTAGCAGTTCGAAAGCACCCCCGGGTGCAAGTAGATAAATAGGGAGCGCTTACTAGCGGGAAGGTAAACGGCGTTTCCGTGTGCGGCTCTGGCTTGCCAGAGCAGCTTTGTCACACTGGCCACATGACCCGGAAGTGTCTGCGGACAGCGCTGGCTCCCGGCCTCTAGAGTGAGATGAGCGCACAACCCTAGAGTCTGTCAAGGCTGGCCCGTATGGGCAGGGGTACCTTTACCTTTACCTAGTAAATTCTAAAAGAAAAACCCTCTCCAAAGCATACCGACTCCTTCTTGACTGGGAAGTCAAGGAGGAGGAGGTCACAGAGGCCATGGTTAAGTGGTCACAAGACTTTGGGTATTCAATAACCATGCCACAGTGGGAAAATTTGTGGAAGAATAATTGGAAATTCACAAAATGTTATGTCTTAAGAAAAAACTTCCTAAAAATGCAACACTGATGGTATCTAACACCTTGGAAACTGTTAAAGATGTACAAAAGTGTCCCAGGTAATTGCTGGAGGTGTGGAAATAAATCAGGCACTTTCTATCACATGTGGCGGCTATGCAAAAAAAATAAAATAAAAAAAAATCCAGGCATTTTGGGAGAGTATCCACTTAGAAATGCAAAAAATAATAAAGATTTCCTATAAGAGAAAACCAGAAGCTTATCTCCTGGAGATCACAGATTTGGATATCCCACAAAAAATGAAGAGTATATTTTTATATGCCACAGTGGCATCAAGAGTTCTTATTGCTACAAAGTGGAAGAGAGATGAAATCCCCTCTATCAATGAATGGATCCAAAAGCTAACAGATTATGCAGAGTTAGATAGTTTATCAGGAAAAATAAAGAACAAACCAAAACAGGAATTTATCTCAAAATGGGAAGTCTTCAAAGTTTATTTGAAAAACAATTACAGTAGTTTAAACTCTGTTGCAGCTTTTGAATAACTTTAGTAGTAGATTTAAGAAAGATATGAAACTTAAGATAAATCAGTAATTAGTTAATTTAAGATAAAAATGTGTATTGGCAACAAATAATAGATAATTGAAATAAGGAATGGACGGGAGGTCGGGTCTATAGTCTAAGGACCACTTTTTGCTTTATTGATTTGTAATTAATATAGTCTTTATCACTGTTTTGTTTGTATTTTTGTCTTGTTTTTCCCTTTTTTGGTGTATCAATAAAGAGAGAGAGAGAGAGAGAGAGAGAGGGGCAGTGACCAAGGTCGTTACAGACACCATCTTCATTTCCTTTAACATCTCTAGGTCCCAGCCCCAACATGCAACACACTGAGGGCCAGAGGCCTTTTGGAGAAATAAAGACAGTGTCTGCTACTGCAGCCACTTTACCCAGCACTTCTTGCTTCTCTTCTTAGCACTGATACCATGTTCTGGCCTGATGCGTGATCCCACAATGAAAGCAGCAAGTCTTGAGGCAAGGCTAGTGAGTCAAAGGTTGCCAGACCGTGGATGGTTCTGAGGGACCAATTTGCTCTGACAAAAGTTGGGAGCAGACTGAGGCCTTTTAAGTCTCTGTCTCTTGACTATGTCCTCCAGGCTCCACCATTTGCAGAGAACTTCAGGCCCTTAAAAGGGCCAGCCACCTGCTATCTGAAGAAGGTCCCCCATCTCTGTTCCATTACTTCCCATCCTGTTGCGAAATGCTTCTTTGGGTACCTGGCTCTGGCTCTGGCTCTATAGGCTTTCGGGGCCTGGGAGGTCTCCTGCTGGCTCTTGTCTCACAGCATAGCTGTCAACGTTTCCTTTTTTAAAGGGAAATTCCCTTATTCCAAATAGGATTCCTCGCAAGAAAAGGGAAAAGTTGACAGCTATGTCACACAGTCTCAAGTGCAATGAGCTCTGTACCCAGCTCCCCATCTGGTGCCCCTGCAGCCTCCCACGCACCACGCAGATCACTGCTAAGAAAGAGTTGCTACAGTCTCAGCAGTTTGTGTTGTTTTGCTGATTGTGAGTTTCCATCTGTTCACTGAATGCTTGCAGTCTTCAAAAACTGTTTTGGGGTTTGTTTGTTTGTTTGTTTGTTTTACAGTCAAGTAGGATATAAATTTTATGAAATAAATAAAATAAAAGCATACAAGAATAATTCTAATTTGTAAGTTTGCGCACACACTTTTCCTTTTTTTTTTATAAAATTTTTATTGGTTTTACAAAATTTTAGAAAACAAACAAACACTTAAAAAGACAAACATACATGTATAATTTCATAGCATATTTTCATAATCCTCTTTTCTCGGACTTCCCCATACCCCCCCTTTCTGCATCCCAATGTCCATAATTTTATAGCAACTCCCAATTGTTACTTTCCAACCTCTGTCATCTTAGTCATCTCTATATTCTGACCTTATATCACTGTATCCCTTTGTTTCTGAGAACCACAACACTTTAACATTCATTAAGTTTATAATAGTCCTTAAGATAACTTTTAAATTTTCTCCATTCTTCTTCCACCGTCTCTTTTCCTTGGTCACGGATTCTGCCTGTCATCTCGGCCAATGTCATATAGTCCATCACTTTCATCTGCCATTCTTCCAGAGTGGGTAGATCTTGTGTCTTCCAATACTTCGCGATAAGTATTCTTGCTGCTGTTGTAGCGTACATAAAAAAAGTTCTATCCCTCTTTGACACCAATTGGCCGACAATGCCTAAGAGAAAGGCCTCTGGTTTTACTTTTCCCATTGGAAAACTATTCCTAAATGGGCTAAACTAGAAAGCTTGGAGTTGGGATATACTACTGGGTAAACATAGCACTCACATAAGATGGAAACTCAAATGGGGATTGAAGGGGACTTTTTCAGTAAGCTGCATCAGGGATGGTTATGTTATAAGGAAGGTCTCTCATGCCACAGCTAAGAAAACACACGATGTTATTGTACAAGATGATTTTAGAATTGTGTTTAAGACTGCAGCGTGACAGTTCCCTTTGTCGACAAGATTGTGTCATCTGATGTGCAAACTTTTTCCATCGTGCTATAGACCGTCATCTGCTTATTGCCTCTGGTGCTCAAAATGCATAGAATAATCTTAATTTGCATCCTCAAAAGATGCAACTTTTGTGGATTTGCACAATATTTTATTTTGTTTGTGAGTTGGTGCAATTCTCTTTCTGAGCATGTATTTGCCATGTCAGAATCCTCAGGTGTGCATGATCCTTCACTACATGCATTAGCTACCCTACATGCATCTCTGAAGCACGATTTTTTCTACATTTTGGGTAATGCATACTTTGATGCAGCAGAGACCCAGCTTGGAAGAAACTTTATCAGGTGGATTGATTCACAAGAATCCACAAAGCATTTTTGCTGGGTTGCCAGTTCCAAAAGATGGCAAATAGTGTTACCATCCATGAATTTGTTGAATCCTCTTTTAAAGCCATCTAAGTGATCACTGCCTCCTGTGTCTAATTATGTGCTATGTGAAGAAGTCTATTATTTGGTCCTGAATCTTCTAATGTTCAGCTGAATTGGATTCCCCCAAATTCAGGGGAGAGGAAGAAAAACTTTTCTCTGTCCACTTTTTGTGTACCAACTACATAAACTTCTATCATATCACCTCACCTTTTTTCTAAACTAAAAAACTCCAGATGCTCTACCCTTTCCCTAAAGGGGAGTTTTTCCATCCAATCACCAGGATGGTTGCCTTTTTCTAAACTGGTTTTCCCAACTCATCAATATTCTTACTGAGCTGAGGCAACTAGAACTGTACACACCACGTGGCCACACCACGAATGTGTATAAGTACATTACAGTATGATTTTGGATCCAATCCAGTCTGGCTTCAGGCCTGGTCATAGCACTGAAACTGCCTCGGTTGCCATTGTTGATGATATTATCAGGAGATAAATGTAGTAAGTGTGACCCTGCTCATTCTCCTTGATCTCTCAGCAATGTTTGATACTGTGGATCCTGGTTTCCTTCTGGAGTAGCTCAGGCGAGTGGGGATAGGGGCCATTATACTTTAGTGGTTCTGTTCCTTCTACCAGGGCCATTTCCAGAGTCTACTGTTCAGTGCCATGGGACCTGTCCTGTTGTTTCCCACAAGGTTCCCTCTTGTCCTAGATTGTTTATGAACAAGATAAAAAGTATAGTTCCCAATACTGATCCTTAGGGGACTTCACTTTCTACACACCCTCCATTAGAAAAACTGTTCATTTATTCCTCCTCTCTGCTTCTTGTTACTTAACCTGTTCCTGTTTCACAAGAGGACCTTGCCTCTTATTCCATGAATGCTAAGCTTACTCAGGAGTCCTTGGTGAGGTACTTTGTGAAAGCTTTTTGAAAATCCAAGTATACTGTGTCAACTGGATCACCTCTACCTATATGCTGGTTGACACTTTCAAAGAACTGTAATAGGTTAAAATAAAAAAATTCCTTCCAGTAGCACCTTAAAGACCAACTAAGTTAGTTCTTGGTATGAGCTTTCATGTGCATGCACACTTCTTCAGATACACCTTCTTCAGATACAGGTGTATCTGAAGAAGTGTGCATGCACACGAAAGCTCATACCAAGAACTAACTTAGTTGGTCTTTAAGGTGCTACTGGAAGGAATTTTTTTATTTTGACTATGGCAGACCAACACGGCTACCTATCTGCAACTGTAATAGGTTAGTGAGACAGGATTTATCCTTCTAGAAGCCATGTTGGTTCTGCTTCAGCAAGGCTTCTTCTTCTATATGCTTGGTTATTTCATCTTTAACAATACTTTCCGCTGGTTTTTCCATAACAAGCATTAAGCTAACCAGCTTGCAATATCCAGAATCCCTCCACCCTCCAATTCCTTTTTAAAAGTTGGTGTTATATTGGCGACTTCCAGTCCTCAGGTATGGAGGTTGATATTAGGCACAAGTTACATATTTTTGTAACAAAGGTCTGTATAGTTAAAGCCATAGTTTTCCCAGTAGTGATGTATGGAAGTGAGAGCTGGACCATAAAGAAGGCTGATCGCTGAAGAATTGATGCTTTTGAATTAGGGTGCTGGAGGAGACTCTTGAGAGTCGCATGGACTGCAAGAAGATCAAACATATCCATTCTTAAGGAAATCAGCCCTGAGTGCTCACTGGAAGGACAGATCGTGAAGCTGAGGCTCCAGTACTTTGGCCACCTCATGAGAAGAGAAGACTCCCTGGAAAAGACCCTGATGTTGGGAAAGATGGAGGGCACAAGGAAAAGGGGACGACAGAGGACGAGATGGTTGGACAGTGTTCTCAAAGCTACAAACATGAGTCTGACCAAACTGCGGGAGGCAGTGGAAGACAGGAGTGCCTGGTGTGCTCTGGTCCATGGGGTCACGAAGAGTCGGACATGACTAAACGACTAAACAACAACAACAACAACATATTTTTGTTAGAAAACCACCAACTTCACATTTGAGTTCTTCTCAGGTAGATGTCACCCAGACCTGGCAATTTGTCAGTTTTTATCAATAAGGTCTTGAACTTCATATCTTTTCACCACTATCTGCCTCTTTTCCTCAGAATCCCTTCCTGCAAAAGTTAGTGAATTGAACTATTAATGTTATTAATAATTCTGTTGTGCAATAACAAACAGTACTGTTGCTTCCTGTCATTTACTGCTTGCTGGTGTAAATCTCTCTCTCCCTCTCTCTCTCCCTCCATCTCTTTCTCTCTGAGTCTGTGGTCTACTGCATATTGTGATGATACGGTAAATTTACTACTTATGAGCTGGAATTTCCTGAAAACATCCTGTGGCCTAGCAATACAAAGTGAAACAAAGCCGAAAGCTTTTAACAGCTAATTATCATTACTCGTTTGCTTCATAGCCACTGGATTCGGGGTTTACAAATCATGCAGTTGCCGAAGACTTTCTATTCCAAACCAGATTGCAATGCTGGACTAATCACCCAACAGCTGAACACAAATCATCTCACGCAACCCAGACCACACGGTGGGCTTCTGCATCACAGGAAGGTACTAGCCAATCAAATGTTTCCCGACAAATTAAGTTTGTGAACCGAGCCACAATGGGGAAGAGGCCGATGAATCAGTACAACATCTTATTCTCCCAGAGGACAACTAGGCGCCTGTGGTAAACCCTTCAGCAGGACCCAAGCACAGAGTCCTCTCCCCTACCCTGTGGTTTCCCCCTGCCTCCAAATGTGGAGGCAGAACACGGCCATCAGGGCTAGTAGCAATTGATAGGCTTATCCTTCATGAATCGATAGGCTTATCCTTCATTAGTGCCACACTTTTAACATTTGGAGGGGAAAGGTGCCGGTACTGCATACCCCTGAGAACCCGGACATAAAATGTTGGAATTATTTTAATTATTAAATAAAACGTGTTGGAACAAGCAATAAAAAGAAACCAACCTCTTGCAGTACACATACCAAAGGCACTCCACTAATGAATAACTATAAATAGATATGGATTATAGTAATGCTTATTTCATTGTTTTTCTTTGGGTTGCATTTATATACCACTTTTCTGCTGAGGCAGCCTTTTAAGAGTGTAGTATATGGTTACAGGAAATATCATGGCATTGTTACTACTAGCTCTTGACTGTACAAATGTGGCAGTATGCCACAGTATGAAAATATGAAAAACAAATCAATAAAACAGGAGAATTGTCTAAGTCCATTGGTTGTCTTCTCAGAGCTGATGAGTAAAGAACGTGAGAGCCTGCTGCATCATGCCAGTGACTCATCCAGTCCACCATCCTATGGGAAGCCAACAAACAGGATTGGAGTGCAGCAGCATTCGTTTCTCCTGCAGTTTCCAAAAGCTGGTACCTGGAAGCATAGTGCCTCTAACAGTGGTGGCAGAACATAGCCATCAGGGTTAGTAGCCACTGATATCCTTCTCCTCCACAAATTTGTCTAATCCTATTTTGAAGCCATCTAGGTTGGTGGCCATCACTGTTTCTTGCGGGAGCAAATTCTATACTTATGCAGAGTGAAAAGAAGTACTTTCTTTTTCTAGCATTCAGCTTCATTGGCCTGGGCATTTCCTCTATTGCCTTCACCTCAGAACACACAGGTTTTAAATACAGTGGTACCTCTGGATGCGAACAGGATCCGTTCCGGAGCCCTGTTCGCATCCTGAAGCGAATGCAACCCACATCTGCGCACCTGCGCATGCGCTGGCCGCGATTTGTCGCTTTTGCGCATGCACGTGCCATCATTTTGAGCGTCTGTGCATGCGCAAGCGGCGAAACCCGGAAGTAACACGCTCCATTAGTTCCGGGTCGCCGCGGAGCGTAACCTGAAAACGCTCAACCTGAAGCATATTTAACCTGAGGTATGTCTGTAGCCAAGAAAGATTGGGGAAGGGTTGGCTCAATAACTATCTCAGGCCATGGGTAGTCTCTTCATGAACCGATGATATGAGCTCCCACTTTAGGTCTTCTCTGTTGGCTAGTATCCAATGCTAGTCTAATGGAGGTCCATTGATATTAATGAACACAACTAATTTAGGTTCACTAATCCCAATGGTGCTGCTCTGCTCTACCACCTACAATCTTTAACTAACATTCTTGAAAGCAGCCAAAGCACAAAGCTACACAGGGAGCCCAAAACACTGGCTGGCCTGGAGAAACAATGACTGTTTCTACTAATCAGGCATTGGCATGATGTTACAGGAAGTGCTGTAGAAGATAGACTCCTCCCACTGCAAGGAATGAGAGGGTGAAGAAAGCTGATGTCTTAGTGGTGGCTGCCTTCAGGCAAGTTCTTTGAATGTGTTTGCCTGTGTGTGTGTGCCTATATGGTTGTTCACACCCACACTGCATGTGTGTGTGTGCTCCATGAGTGTGTCTGCATGTGTGAGAGTGTACTTGCTGGCATGCAGCCCTTGGAGGTGTGGCAAACCCTCAGGGTTTGGTCCTCAAGCTGAAGAAAAGGTTAGCTACCAGTGTATGGTGTCAGGAAATTACATGGCATTGTTATTATTAGGCCTTGACCTTTAAAAACACAGGGTTTGCGGATGTAACTGTAAACCACAATAGACAACTGAATTCTCAAGCAGACTATGTAGGATGAAAGCTCTCTCTCTCTCCTGTCACCCTGTGTGCATTTATTTGCCCACAGTTCGAAACTGACCTTTTTGATGGGCCATCTTTCCATACCTCATGCCTTGTAGCAGAAGAGATATATGAAAAGGGCGGTGGACTGAAACAGAGCAGCTTTGGGGAAGATGTTCTCCTTGTTACTGAGGGCAGGAAGAAGTGTGCTTAGACCTAATGGAAAAGGGGGAGAGAGAAGTTGATTTTTTAAATCTAGAACCACAGTACCCCCCCCCCCCACTTGTGCCCATAAAGATGGATAATCCATTTTGACTTTTTGGGAACAAGACAAACCCAATTTCCAATTCAATGCATGCCTGCTGGTGCACAGTTTACTTTATGTTCAATCCTAAAATGACAGTCATTTCCCATTCCAAAACAGAAAGATAGTTGTCAAATCAATTGGTGTGTGTGTGTGAGTGAGTGAGTGAGAGAGAGAGAGAGAGAGAGAGAGAGAGAGAGAAAGTTAAGATTTGGAGAAATAATATTTTTTTCTGTTTTTCTGCACTGCACACATCACATAACCAAAAGCAGGTGCAAAGCTTGCAAGAAACAGGCACCATTGGTCTGCCAGAACAGAACTAGAGTTAGAAAGATGCAGGGGGAGTGGAAAAGGGAATACCAAAAAAGGATGCTTGATCCAGCCACAGGAAACAAAAGAAGCAATATGTTTGATGTCTGGAGCGAAGCAGTTTGGACTTGCAAACTGCTTCGCTTTTCAGAATTTATCAGATAATCCTTGGATTTACAGGGGGAAGCCCACCAGTTAGGATCTGTTTGAGACGGATGTCATGCAGATGAAGCTACTTAAATGGGAATGTAAACAGCTTAAAATACACATTAAACTCAGGTATGGGGAAGCCCTACATGTGCTGTCATTGTTATAGCTCAAATTCAGGCCCTATCTGCCGCTAACCAGTTTCATCTATACACACATTTTAGAGAAGGTTTCCAACAATAAACAAGTAAGAAAGCAATAAAAACTGAATCAAAACAACAAAAAACCCAATAGTAAAAGTGAGAAGAGTTTGGGCAGTCTACATTATTTCATAGCTGTGCTTGTTGGGGGCTCTTCCATTTTATACAGTGGTGCCCTGCAAGACGAGTGCCTCGCAAGACGGAAAACCCGCTAGACGAAAGGGTTTTCCGTTTTTCAATGCGCTTCGCAAGACGATTTTCCCTATGGGCTTGCTTTGCAAGACGGAAACATCTTGCGAGTGTTCCGATTTTTCCCGCTCCCCCCCCTTTTCTAAGCCGCTAATAGCCTTTTAGCCGCTAATCTGCTAAGCCTTTAATAGCCGCTAAGCCTTTCATAGCCGCTAAACCGCTAATAGCGCTAATCTGCTAAGCCGCTAATAGGGTTGCTTCGCAAGACGAAAAAACCGCTAGACGAAGAGACTCACGGAACAGATTAATTTCGTCTTGCGAGGCACCACTGTACACTCTTCTAGGTATAAAGAGCTTCTTTTCATGGGGATCTGCGGAGATCTGGGTGCCTTTCAGTGGCAGGGGAAAGGGAGCTGACACATCAGCCCACTTGCGGAAGTGAGAACTATCACACCTTAAAGTCTGTGGAGAATATTGCTGAAGCTCATTTTCCCCCTTCTGCACATTTTGAGTGGGTGAAATTTCTACAGAAAAACACACAAATGGGCAGGGGAAGGGTGTACATTCAGTCTCCACGCATTTGGGGAAGAGAAAGCAAACAACTGTCAGGGATTAGACTCAAGAGGGCGAGATGGAGGAGGAATGGTAGAGATCACTCCCTCCTTCTCCTGATGCTGCAGGAGAAGAAGAAGAATGCAGCACTGAATTACAACAGGGGTTTGAGGAGTTTGAGGACGATCACAGCTCAGAGATAGGCAAACAGAAGAGTTGGAAAGTGTTAGCAGAAGGGGGAAGGGAGACAGAAGCAGAGCAGCCAGCTGACACGTTGTCACTGGAGAGTATTTCTGACCCCCCCTTCTTCCAGAACTCATCGTTTGTTAAGAGTGCAGAAACAAAGGACTCAGAGACAACTGGCCACGAGCGGCCACCATAAAGGGAGGTGCTGTTGCTCGGAAGGAGGGAGGAGGAGTCCAGTAGGAGCAATGCCATTGTCAGGGCTTGCTGCGTTCTTTTATCTCTCGCTATTATGAATGAATACACTCATTAAAAAGGACCCTACCTTGTTTTCTCTGCTCTTGCTGCAACCGGGGAGGAATAGCTTTCCCTAACATGGACAGACGAAGGTATCCCAAACAAGCTTATTCTGATACAGTTATACTAAGAAAAAATCCAGTTTAGCTCTTACAACAGAAGTTTCTTAACATCAGAAACCTCAATATGGACAAGAGAGCAGGGTGGTATTCCAAACATCCAAGACCCTGTGTCACTGATCTTAAGGTGGCCATACGGGTATAAAAGAACTCCAGAGCGAGACTGCAGTGAGAAGCTGTTCAATGGCATTACTTGTGGGCTTAATTGGCAAAACAGTGTCCTTTTTTAAAACCACATGTGTAAATTGGTCTAGTCATGTCTGTGCTATCAACTGCTGTTTGTGTTTTTCTGCATTTCCTTTCCTTCTGACCTCACAATCCCCTTCTTCCCAGGTCATGTTTTTGTGTACCTGCATTTCAGGATAACACTTCATGCATCTGATGAAGTGAACTGTAGACTATTGAAGCTTATGCCATAATAAATTGGTTATTCTTTTGGGTGCCATAGGTGTCTTTATTGTTTTAGTTATCCTTTAATATCCATTTAAACATGCAATCAGGATAGCTTATCACTGATTCCCCCTCTGCCACCCTTTTAAATGAAGAGTGGGAAGAGTAGGAAAGTGTTGTAAAAGGATTTCCACATAGCCCTTCAATGACTTCATTATTGAGAATGCAAAGGCTACCGTTTCTGTTTCTCCCTATATTGTGCTTAGTTATGAATTAACATTTGGTTATAAGCTGGAGATTAGTATGGCCACAACAACCATAGAACATAGGTGATTTACAATATTGCTATAGAATTGCAGAAGAGTGTGCTTAAACATTTTGATGTCCAACACCAGTTGGTGCTTCCCATCTATTCTGCCTTCATCACAACGTTGAATTAATTTATTCAAAGAGACTGAATAAATAATAATAAATAATGTGATGTCACCCTGCAGCATGAGTAAGAAAGGGGAAACCTATAAGGCACGGGGCTAAGATGGAAGGTAGACGAAGGTGGGCATTGTGGGGTGTCCAGTCCCAGCCGCCACGCTGTCATGAACTGGTGTCGTCTGCAGAGGGAAGGTTTGGATTGGAGAGGGTGTGAGGTGTACAGGTATGTGCTCAACCTGTTCAGATTTGGTAGTGGGCATCGTGGCAGGCACCTTTATGGGATGTCGTGTAGGAATCACTGATGCTGAAGTGTGAACCATTGCTGGATCTGGATCTGGGAACAGAAAGTGATGTGTAGCTGCTGATACAGGAATTGCAGGCGATGTTGGTTGCATGGAAGTTACTGCTGGTGTGAACGTCGGTGCACTGGGGTTGAGTGTCTGTGCCTCTATACTGGACAGCACTCATTGTTGTGAATCTTTGTCCTCCAACCCATACAGAAGGAGGCTATCTCAGGGCCCATCACCTCTTCCTCCAACACTCAGGCAAGAGCCTGCGCAGCTTCTGCCTCTTGTTTCAAGGTATGAAGCTTAGCTTCAAGTGCTGCAGTTTCTCTCCTCAATTTTTCTTCCCTCTTGGTGAACTCAGCACGCTTTTCTGCAGCTGCTGCCTCAGCCTTCGTGAGGGTTACTTCTGCCATATGTGAGGCTCTGGACTGATAAGACCATGGGTAGGCAAACTAAGGCCCCGGGGCTGTATCAGGCCCAATCGCCTTCTAAATCCGGTCCGCGGATGGTCCGGGAATCAGCATGTTTTTACATGAGTAGAATGTGTGCTTTTATTTAAAATGCATCTCTGGGTTATTTGTGGGGCATAGGAATCCTTTCATTTTTTCCCCTTCAAAATATAGTCTGGCCCCCCACAAGGTCTGAGGGACAGTGGACTGAAAAAGTTTGCTGACCCCTGGATAAGACGATCTGCTAACGGAAAAGTGGGTGTGAGAGCTCCCTGTTAGCGAGGAGTGGGGAGAACAAGGAGAGAGTTTGTGCCATGAGGAGTGACATCCTGAAGTGACTACTGATGAACTTGCGATGGAGCTGGTCCTCAGGACCAAGACCTTAACAGTAGAGGAGCTTGGGTTGCTGTCCTGAGAATGTACCTCTGGTTCATCAGCAGCCTTGTCAGCCTCTGCTTCTTGTTCCTTTATGTGCTTCTCCAAAGCGTGCATGGCCCCATGGAAACTGGAGTCCCTCTGGTCGTTCACCTGCTTGAAATGTTACATTGGGTGGGATGGCTGCTGCAGAAGCCTTTGTGAATTTAGAACATAAAGCCGCAATAGCAGTTTTAAGCCAAACAGTGGCACTGCTGCCCAAAGTCTCTTAGCTGTGGCAGAAGGGATAGGAATGTTTTCCTTAAGAAGTTTGCCTTTTTTAAACCCCTGCTCTTAGCTGCAGACACTAGATTAGAAGTGTGGCTTTTACTCGAGGGTTTTATTCCTGTGATCTTCCAGTTTAACTGTTTGAGAAGGTAGATGGGCTTTGCAATGGGGAATTAGCACTTCAGTGGCATTGCAATAGAGAAGGCTTACTGGGTGAGGAGAGTTACAGAGTTGCATAAGTTTGCATAGAGTTGCTAGGAAAAGCAGGATACACTTTTCTTCAATGCAGAGGGTAGTGAAAATTCCAGGGTTAGCAAGCTGGCAGGTTAAGACTTTAAGAACCTTGTTGGCATTTGTAAATTGCTCTGGGAGACCAGCAGGGCTGGTTTCACATGCACAGATGTAAACCACTTTTTCTTTACACATGCAAATTCTTGTTTTAGAGAAATAGAGCACATAATTCATTCTTCCCTACTGTTCCATCTGGAGATTTTTCTCTTTTTCTGGATAGTATTAACAAAACTCTACACAAGCTCTCATACCTAGATTTATTGAAGATAATCAAGGCGCATGTAGAAATATTACTCACATTCCAATAGGCTGTTCTATGTATGGCTCCGAATGAAGATGGTTAGAAGCGTTTTATGAAGTTCTCTGTGGAGCTCCATAAGGATGAAGTGAGTTCGCTCTTCTTCTTGGATTTGCCATAACTAGACTGCCACTAGATTACAAAGGAGGAAGGCATGTTTCTTCCTGCTTTGATCAGAGCCAGCAGAAGGGAGGTATTTTCCCATTCTCTGAGCAGAGCCAATAGAAAATGTGCCTACATATCCCAACCTGCCTTGGGGTCTAAAAAGGGGCAAAGGCACTATCTTTCCTTAAAGGGGCAACATTGTTGTTCCTTCTACTTAATACCAATACAGTCATACCGCAGAAGTTGAACGGAATCCATTCCGGAAGTCTGTTCAACTTCCAAAACATTCGGAAACCAAGGCGTGGCTTCTGATTGGCTGCAGGAAGCTCCTGCAGCCAATCAGAACCTGCGGAACCCACGTCGGACGTTCGGGTTCCAAAGAATGTTCGCAAACTGGAACAGTCACTTCCAGGTTTGCGGCATTTGGAAGCCAAAATGTTCGACTCACAAGGTGCTCGACTTCTGAGGTACAACTACACAGATTTGCTACCGCTAAATAACTGACCCCTGTGGGGGCAGAACAGGCATGACATGGGGAAAGCAGATAGGGAAAAGGTTTTCTCCCTTTCTCCTAATACTGGAACTTGTGGACGTCCAGCGAAGCTGAAGATTTAGGACAGATAAAAGAAAGCTCTTCTTCATGCAGAAAAGCTCTTCTTCATGCAGAAGAGTCAAAGCCTGGAACTTGTTCCTCCAAGAGGCAGTGCTGGCTACTAGCTTGCATGGCTTTAAAGCAGGATTAGACAAATTCATGGAGGAGAGGGCTATCATTGTCCACTAGCCATGATGGCTATGCTCTGCTTCCACGGCTGGAGGCTGCAGTGCTTCTGAGAACCAGGTGGCACCACGTTGGCCACTGCGAGAACAGGACATAGCTGTCAACCTTCTCCTTTTTTGCGGGAAATTCCCTTATTCCAGCGCCGGTTCCCGCTGCTTCCCGCTGCTATCCCAGATGGTTAGATATCCCGTAGACTGTCCCCGAGACAGGTGAGGCTGCTGATACCTTATTTTCAAGGCTGCTGATCCCTTATTTTCGAATCTGAAAGGTGACAGCTATGGAACAGAATGCTAGACTAGATGGGCCTTTGGTCTGATCCAACAGCCTCTTCTTATGTTCTTAAAGATTTGGATTGACATGCCATGCTTTCCTTTCTTTCCCATAGGAGCTCTTGCCGTGGAAGCCATTGTATAGCGAAAGCAGTAGGATGACCACCAGTGTTAGGCCTTCATAAGAAGGTCCATCCATCCAAACACAAGCAGGACTTAGCCCACCACCCTTGTGGCCTGCCGGGAGATCACAGCAGTGATAACAGGTGGAGGATGGAGCCCCTAATGAGTAGAGATACGTGGTTGGTGGGCTGCGTCCACTGTGGTGGGTTGCACATTGTACGGGCCTGCTTGATGCTCCCTCCCCAATTCTTCTTCATAAGAAATAAAACACCATACTAGCCTGCACCACAGCACTTTGTGAGGGCTCAGAGTCGAAACACACTGTTTCCTGGAACAGCCCTCCAAAGGAAAAATAACCAAGCTTTATCTGTCTGCTTCTTATGGTTACTGTAATTAGTCAGATGTTGCGACCACATTGCCCACTGACACCATGCAGCTTTTGCCATTATGCTGTGACATACTGTCTACCCAACCATCATCCTCTGCTTCCGGAATCTGTCGCTTTAGTGTTGTCAACCATCGAGCAAGATTGCTCGTTGCAGAAATGCATTGCTGACTTTATGCTAGGGACTACGGTGGCTCAGCCCCAGGATCTGTACTGAAAATCAGGACATATTCTTTGAGGGGAGATGTCATAATGAGAGTTCCTCTGAACACATCCACAGAGCATGTCCATTACTATTGAGTAAACTTGGTCTACTACTGTACATCTGAGATTTTGGGGTGGGGTGTATGGCTTCCAACATTTTCAGAAAATATCGGTTCCGTATTTGAGTTTTGACTCCTCTTTTTAAAGAACTCACTCATTGTTATTGCCCTTGCAGATTTCACATTGCATCATGGTGATTGTAGCAATAAAAATGTAGAATAAATTGCAGGAAATGCGGCGATAGGAAAGAATCAACATACACAGATTACTCAACACTGCAAAATATGAAAACATTCACCTACATTTTCTGCAGTCTTGGAGCTGAATGTTTCTGATGCATTTGTGAAAGAAGAGTTGGATAACGCTTCTCAAAATATTGGGGGACAATATTTCAAACCTACTAAACAACAATTTCAGTATTCAGCTTTAATTAAATACTAGTAGTCATATTAATCCTAGCACTGGCATGAAAAGACAGACAGTCCTCAAACTGCCATTGCTAGCCCATCTCTCATGATTCTGTCCCTGTAAGGCTCAGTCTTGCAGTGCTAAGCTCACTGCACCTCTCAAGATGGGCTGGATAGGAGATCTGGGTCTAATTCATGACCTCTTCTGTGGGTCCTCTTGGCTGTGGCAAATCTAGCCAGTCATGACTGAATGCAGTGGAGGAGATGGGATTGTGTTACAGTGGTGTCTTGAGAAAGTTCCTAGCTTATATATTGGTTTGGTTTCCACACATTCAAAGGAGTACATTGGCTGAGTGGTCCAGAGAAGAACTTTTAGTGGTATCTCATTGGCTCTAGAATTACCTTCATCCCTTCCTCAGAATTTCAATAATTCAGTGCCGAATCCCATCATAGAAGGCTTTAGGGCATAAATCCAGAGCTACACACTGTAGAATAAGCAGAAGAGGCCACAGCATATTTTGGATTGCCATATTTTGAAGTTATTTACCATCTAAAGAGCCTCTCCATCCCCACACAAGACCATGAAGCCAAGAGCCTAAAATTTCCCAGTTGCACTTCCGAATTCAATATCTTTGGAAGACAATGGAGGATTTATTTGCACAAGAACATAGCACAACATTTCTGAGATAATGGCCAACATTTCACGCTTAAATAGAAGAGAGTTATTATGAAGTGACTCATCACTGTTTGGGTTGGCTTAAAAGCCATTAAATCTGACCCAGTTTCATTAGATTGTGGATTGCGGTTCAGTCACTGCAATATTGTTGGTATGAAATTAATTTGCATTTCGAAAACCACTGTAAGACAGTCTGGTTGCTTCAGAAATCACGCATGATCTTTGTTTTGAGAGATAACAGCCTTTAAGGTTATCAGTTAAATGTTATATAACTTCTGTTTATGAAATGACATACAGCACAGTGTTTCTTAAATAATACGTAATATAGTCTGGGGAGAAAATGCCACGATTAAATCTTGCTTTCCAAATTTTAGACACTAACCCATTCTTTCTGTTATGGGTCTATGGTATTTTTATAGCTGCTTATAGTAGGTCTCAGTGTAGTATATTGAAATCTGCCTTGTGCAGGCCAATTCTTTGTTCACCTAGGTCTACTCTGGCTGGCAGTGGCTCTGTAGTATCTCAGAAAGACTTTCACATCACTTGGTAACGGATTCTTTTAACTGGAGATTCCAGAGATTGAACCCGTGACATACAAACTATGTGCTGTATGTCAGTGGTTCCCAACCTTTTCAGTGTGGCAACCCACAAGTCAAAGTGTACTTGTATAGCAACCAGTCAATTTATTATCTCATGAATTTTCAAAGCTAGAAGAAGAAGAAGAAGAATTTGGATTTGATATCCCGCTTTATCACTACCCTAAGGAGTCTCAAAGCAGCTAACATTCTCCTTTCCCTTCCTCCCCCACAACAAACACTCTGTGAGGTGAGTGGGGCTGAGAGACTTCAGAGAAGTGTGACTGGCCCAAGGTCACCCAGCAGCTGCATGTGGAGGAGCGGAGACATGAACCCGGTTCCCCAGATTACGAGACTACCGCTCTTAACCACTACACCACACTGGCTAGGCCTTCAGCAGCCACTGCTTTTGTGCATTTTAACTGCAAGTCTGCCAATTTTATAATCATTAACAGAGGCATCTAAGCACCAAAGATCAGCATGACCAGGCATGTGCCAGGGGCTTACACTCCAGAAGGAAGCCAGTTGCTAATAGTCCCATGAATCTGCTTATCCTTCTCTCCTGGGGGAAAGATGTCCAGGGAGGGTATCTTGCTCAAGGGTCTTCCAAAACCTAGAGCTGGCACTGCTACAATTATTACCTGGCCATTTCTTATCTAGAAAAGAGTAACATCATCCTTGTTGGCTTTTTTTTGGGGGGGGGCCCATATTATTTCCCCTTTCTGAACATCTTCAGAAAGTGTTATGAGAGTTAATAAATGCTCTGAGTTCTTAAAGGCCATTGCAATGCCATAGCTCCATTTTGTAATTATCTTGTGGAATTTGAAAAGGATAAACCAAGCCAAACTCCATTGACTTGTAAAACTTTACACAGACTTGTAGAACTTTAAAAATACAGTATATTCACCTCCAGGTAATAGTGAAAATCGCTGTGGGAAGAAGAGGAAAGATGGGTATTTCCAAAAGTGGCACCTTTACAACGCAGCACAGGTTATTGAACAGCCCATAAGCTTGGAGGCTTCAGCATCTGCTAACGCATTTACCACAAACAGACCTTATCCAGTCATACCTAAAACAGTTAGCCTATAGGCATTATTTAGTCAAGACATCTTTCGCTTGTCTTCGCAGAATTTGACTTTTGTCATGGAAAAAATAACAAGAAAGTCAAATCCTGTTTGTAAATTCCCCCAAGCGATACATGATTACGAGTGTCTGCATTTTTGCTGTTGTCCAAGATGATCTTGCCTTTAAAGGTGCTGATTTTCGACAAGATTTTTGCAGCAATTTGTGCAATTTCTCAAAAATGTCTGTGCTTCAGAATGGCCACCCGAAACCACAATTACTTTTTTTTAAAAAAAAATTGCTTTGACTCCTAAAGCATTATAATCCTGATTTGCAGATCCTTAGGTTTGGTTGCTTTTGAATTATGGTGTTGGAGGAGACTCTTGAGAGTCCCATGGACTGCAAGAAGATCAAATTTATCCATTCTTAAGGAAATCAGCCCTGAGTGCTCACTGGAAGGACAGATAGTGAAGCTGAGGCTCCAATACTTTGGCCACCTCAACGAGAAGAGAAGACTCCCTGGAAAAGACCCTGATGTTGGGAAAGATGGAGGGCACAAGGAGAAGGGGACGACAGAGGACGAGATGGTTGGACAGTGTTCTTGAAGCTACCAGCATGAGTTTGACCAAACTGCGGGAGGCAGTGGAAGACAGGATTGCCTGGCGTGCTCTGGTCCATGGAGTCACGAAGTGTCAGACACGACTAAACGACTAAACAACAACAACAGGTTTGGTGGTGGACAAAAACCCACCAAATGGAATTTGGCAGTGTCAGTGTTGTTGTTGTTGTTGTTGATGATGATAGTAATAATAATAATAATAATAATAATAATAATAATAATAATAATAATATATATTATACCCCGCCTATCTGCTCTGGCAGCTCCCAACAGAATATGAAAAACACAATAAAACATCAAACATTAAAAACTTCCCTAAACAGGGGTGCCTTCAGATGTCTTCTAAAAGTCAGGTAGTTGTTTATTTCCTTGACATCTGATGGGAGGACGTTCCACAGGGCGGGTGCCACTACCGAGAAGGCCCTCTGCCTGGTTCCCTGTAACCTCACTTCTTGCAGTGAGGGAACCGCCAGAGCTGGACCTCAGTATCTGGGCTGAACGATGGGGGTGGAGACGCTCCTTCATAACAACACTCAAGGGGCCAGATTCAGTCCCCCTAACTCCTCTAAACAAGTGATTGGTGATTATAGCACAAACCAGCTACTTTGTACTCCACCAGTCCAGTGGCTAGAACTGCGCACAGAGCTGTGAATACTGGATCCAGAGGTCCAGTGTTGGGAGGAAAGTGTGCAACACCATTTCCATACATGTGGCTCTCAACTCTTGGGAGGGGGGGATCTGGAAATGTTATTCTATATATAGATTGCCCACAGTGAATTGTAGTCCCTCATCACAACCAGGTGAAAAAGTTTCTCTTCAACCAGGTCTATTAGCTTTGGCGGATTCATGTCCTACAGCCTTTTAAATGTCTATGTGGGAGGGCAGGGGGCTATTGTTTTGTTGTATTGAACTATTTATCTGTGCTTTTACCTTGTATTTTTTACCTTTTGAACTGCTCTGAGATCTTGTGATAAAGGGCGGTATAGAAATCTAAAGAATAAAATAAATAAATTAAAACTTATTGGGACTCTGAAGGCATGCTACCTGGTGAAAGAATCCCCTTCAGGAGCAGAGATGTTGGGGACGGTTCTCTTATTCAAATCTGGAATAGCTAAGCCATTCACAGACATGTCTTTGTTGTTTAGTCGTTTAGTCGTGTCCGACTCTTCGTGACCCCATGGACCAGAGCACGCCAGGCACTCCTGTCTTCCACTGCCTCCTGCAGTTTGGTCAAACTCATGCTGGTAGCTTCGAGAGCACCATCCAACCATCTCGTCCTCTGTCGTCCCCTTCTCCTTGTGCCCTCCATCTTTCCCAACATCAGGGTCTTTTGCAGGGAGTCTTCTCCTCTCATGAGGTGGCCAAAGTATTGGAGCCTCAGCTTCAGGATCTGTCCTTCCAGTGAGCACTCAGGGCTGATTTCCTTCAGAATGGATAGGTTTGATCTTCTTGCAGTCCATGGGACTCTCAAGAGTCTCCTCCAGTACCATAATTCAAAAGCATCAATTCTTCGGTGATCAGCCTTCTTTATGGTCCAGCTCTCACTTCCATACATCACTACTGGGAAAACCATAGCTTTAACTATATGGACCTTTGTTGGCAAGGTGATGTCTCTGCTTTTTTGCTTTTTTTGCTTTTTTGCTTTTTTGCTTTTTTGCTTTTTTGCTTTTTTGCTTTTTTGCTTTTTTGCTTTTTTGCTTTTTTGCTTTTTCTAGGCCTGTGTTTAAGAGGACTACATTTCTCAGTGCATTAAAATGTGGAAAGTGTCAATATGGAGGCCCAAGATGTGTTCAGCTTGAGGTTCTCATAAATTACTAAATAGAATATATGACAGACTGCCTTTCCATACTAAATTCTGAATGGTAGACTTGAACATCTGCCGTCAATTCCCCCCAAGTTGCCTTTTCACTTGGCGAGCCCTTCCATCAGTGCATTCGCTCTCCCCCTCACTGCTGGCGATTTGGGGATAGTAAGGCAAACCCACCTGACATACAGTTGTTCTAATGACAGGACTGCAATGAGATCACTGCGGAGTCCTTTGCAGTTCTAAAGAACTGTATAGATACTATCTGGTGATTATGACTCATATTTTTATTTGCAACTAGTGCAAAACTGCTGATAACTTTCTGGTTCTCGTGGCCTCACTGGCTTGCACACAATGCCCCATGGTGGTGAAATAAAGTTATGACATTCTTTTATGCATGTCTTATTCTAGTCTGCGCTACGGATGTGGCTGTTGCTGAGCATTAGACCACTCAAAGCCTGCAGGAAAAGAACGGTCTGCTTAGTTAAAACTAATATAAAAGATGCAATCCTTGTTTAATCACTACCCAGGGGCGGAAGAAGGGGTGTGAGGTGGGGGCGAGTCACCCCGGGTGTCACTACTGAGGGGGGGGTTGGTGAAAAAATGCCAAGTGGCACTCACTGCAGGGCCTGCAGCACGCCCAAGCCACGTGTCTTTCTTGGGAGAGATGAAGTGGCTTATGCACGCAGGCTCTGTGCTGCCCAAACAGTCTGCCCACCGCCTCCCCCTCAGCTGTAGGGCGGCTGAGGGGGAGGAGGCAGGCAGACTCCTTAGAGGCCCCATGGAGTGTCCTGCCCCGCCTGGCCCCGCCCCACAGGCGGCTGCCCCTGCTCCTGGATGCAGGGCACACATGCTGCCCCATGCACCCAATTGGCTTGCTCCGCCGCTGTCACCCCCCCGACCACTGCTTCTCGGACCTTTTGTCCCCTGTGGTTGTCAATAGATCAGCCTGACCTTAAATATGCTCCCATAGGCCCCTTCTGGCTTCCTTTCCCCCTTTCCTCAAGCTGCCACCATCTCCCCTGCCCTCTTAATTTACTTTCTCAAACCCCTGCCTCCTCACTTTGCCTTTCCTCCTAGCCATGAATTTGACCTTGGAAAGAGAAAGGAGTTTGAAGACTGCCCCAAATATACAGTGCTCTTGCTTTTAAGTGTGGATCCTGTTATAAGAGCATTAAGATCATAAGGACATCTCATGTTACCTAACTGTGGATGCGCTGAAGCACATTCTGTGAGCTGTGTTTTGTTTTGTGTAGGCATATTCTTCCCACCCATGTGTGCACTCCCTGGGCCATTCCACCACTGTTTTGGGCTGCCAATGGGGGGGGGGCGCTGCTACAGCTCTTTGCGTCTGCACACCCCCTACCTTCATTTTGTTTTCATCAGCCCAGAGGAAGGGAATCTACCTGCCTTTTTCCACCAGTTGTTGCTGACAGTGGCGTAGTGGGGGGGGGGGCAGGGGCCCCGGTACCCTGGGCTCACAATCTGGGGGTGTGCAAACCAGGAGCCCCCCCCCAAGATCCCCGTCATGCACCCTCTGAACAGTGTCACATCCCTGCTTCCTGAGTGTTTGTTTGTGGTATTTTTATTTTTAAAAGCAGCTCTTTTGCACAGAACTGCTCCTGCACAAAACTCTCTCTCTCTCTCTCTCTCTCTCTCTCTCTCTCTCTCTCTCTCTCTGTGTGTGTGTGTGTGTACAAATTTTATATATTGAAAAAATGAGTACTTTGCTCAAGTAAACAAATGTCTGTGTGCATGCCTGCGAGAGCTCTCAGGGTTTCTGGCCTAGAGCGACACAGGCAATTTTTGACTGCTCTTTTGTGCAATTCATTGTAGGGTTTGAGATTGCAAGCCTAATGGGCTAGGGTAGCCATTTATGAGGCTGGCCACTCAAGAGGAATGTGCATCACCAAAAGTAGACAAAAGAAGGTGCATAAAAGTTATATGCGCAGATGCAAATTTAAAAATGACTACTGCAGTTTAAGTTTAAGTGGAAATATAGTGCATATCACCATAGTGGGCAAGACTGAGACCAGTTGACTTGTATGTTCGCTCATCTCCTGTCCAGGTGGTATCTGCTGATGGGCAACTTGATGCTCCCTGTTCAACCTTCTTATGCTTCTTTGTTTTAAAACCAGACTTGGACCCAACAGCTTTCCAAAAAGAGGGCGGTGAACCTCAGGCCTGGGGTGTGTGAATGTGGCCCTCCACCCCCCTCTCTATGGCCCTTGGAACTCTCCCCAGGCTAAGCCCCTGATCTGAAGGCCACACTTCTCACTGACCCTGCTCCACACAGCCCTCAAGTGCTTTGGCCTGGCTAAGATAATGCCTCTTGTTGTACCTTCCTTGGAAGTCGAATGGAATCCGTTCCGGAAGTCTATTCGACTTCCAAAATGTTCAGAAACCAAAGTGTGGCTTCCGATTGGCTGCAGGAAGCTCATGTCATTTAATTTCGGAGAATACAATATTGTCTGTGCTGTTTTGAATTCCACTCTTGGTCACTAGGTGTCACTGGACAATTTAATTAGAGGATTGATGACAGTTCAGTGACAGCCTGGGGGGTGGATGCAAAGCAATTGTGATTAATGCAAGGGTACAGTTGTATCACTGTGATAAAAGCTCATAACATAAATAATAAATGTTATTTGAGAAATAGCCAGATACAACCCTAGATTATGAAACAAAAGATGTATGAATCAGCCAATGTCATTTCAAGTTTGTGAAAATGCAAATAAAGGAGAACTTAATTTGAAGCCGGAAATAATTAGGTAATAATAATAATAATAAGTTTTACGATCAAATTTCTTCTTTGGAGAACAAGAAAAAATTAATTACTTTTTAAAAATCCTTGGATAGATGAGATAAGTTCATTCTGAAGCTGTGTGTGTTTGTGTGAGAGTGTGTGTGTGCAGCGCAAGAACTATTGTGGCTTTATCTTCCAGTACTGCTATGTAAAACTTATGGCGAAGTGTGCTTGACATTGAACAGAAGTGGCACATTCCCTTTCAAGAGACTTCACAGTCAGTCAAAGAGTCAGTTCACACATTATAGACCAGGTGAAAATCTGATGCACGTACAGTACATGTATTCCATGCAATGTCTATTCCAGGGGAATATAATTTCTAGGAAAAGAAGGATGCCTGTGATTCATCTACAACAAATGAGAAGGATACTTGTTGATTTTATTAATTAATTAAATTAGTAATTATATTGGACTATCAGCTCATATAGTGCTTTAAATTGTGGGTTCCAGGCAAGAAGAGCTTACAAGCAAGTGCCAAACTACATGTCATACTGGGTGAACCATGATTGATATCTCAGCATATTGTATATCTTTTTGGTTTCTTAAATTCAGACATGGGGAGAGGGGCTGCTAATATAATTACGGAGCAGTGCAGAGAAATCCACCTCCCCTGCCATCTTCCATTTACAGTCACCTTATTCCAATCTTCTATTGCTTTGCAAGGGGTGGGAGAGAGATAAAGACATGATAAAGATGCCTGTGTTTCTTTTCCTCCACAGCTTGAAATAGTAAAGCAGACTGGGAAAACAACACATATTGAAAAGCTTAGATTAGTCCCTAACTTAGTGCTGTTTTTGCAATCAAATTATGCATTTACTTAAAAAAAAAGTTCGGCCACTGATCTCTCCTGGCATGTGTCATTTGGCCCTAAATTCAGAACTCTCATGGGCACAGAGGGCATAAGGGGATAGCCATAATTTACGAAAGACTAGAAGTCATAAATTCTTGAGAAATGAAGAATTCTCCATGAGAGAAAGACAAAATTTCTACAGATTTTGCTAGTGGCTGTTAAGACTCTTCTTTTACAAAAACTGCAACATTTTGAAACCTTATTTGCTGTATCTGGATGTGATTAAATAGAGGTGTAAAAAAGGGATCAATGTACACACTTTGTGACTGTATACTGTTCCACAATATACTGGTAATGTGACCTCTTCCAATTAGAGAAATGTGTGCTTATCACTGATATATTAATGCTGATCTGCAAATTACAATTAGGTGTTTAATTAGCACACACTGAGGCACCCCGAATGCCTCATTAACTGAGAATGTAAATTATCTGACTGAATATTAATTATCAACATTTTGTAACTTGACCCTTCGCTTGGCTACAATAGTGAACAAGCACGGAACAATTAACTATATCCTATGACCCCAACTACATTATCAGGCTATACGGGTTTTATGCCACTTTAGGCTTCTTCCAAAGAGCTATTGGAATTGTAGTTTGCTAAAAGTGTATTGACTTCTCTCTTGGATATCCCCAGAGCCTTCTCATGAAACTGCAATTCCCAGAGTTCCCCTTCTCTGGGAAAGTAAATGACTTAAAGTCTATTTGCGGCGATGCTCACTGTAAATATAGACATGAAGACACCTGTTATTTATAACTTGGCTTGTTAGATTTGGAATGGTCAGACTCATAACCGGGACCTGTCAAATGTTTCTCTCATTTTAGATTTGGTGTAGTGACTTTAAGTGTAATGGGAACCAAGAAGTCATTGGTTCAAATCTTGCCTTTTAACCATGAACTCAGCCTTCCCCTAGCATCAGGAAGTGACAGCTCAGCTCCTTGTCAATATTTTGTCCTTTGTGTCTTGGACTGGATGACTTCCTCCTGTCATTTAACTGCATGCAAGTCCTTTTTGAAAATTGCATTTTATTTCATAAACATATGTTTTATTCGAAAAATGGTCCTGTATAGGTGTCTGCTGAAACATGACAGCTCAAGATGATTTCTGTGCAAAAAGAACAATCCTTCCACATGAAAAGAACAACAACGAGGAATGCATTTTATTGGTTTTTAAAATTCAAAGTAAGAAACGGATTAAGCCAGGCATCCTAACCCCACTTGCCTGGGAACAAGCCCCATTGAATTCAGTGGGAGTTACCTTGGAACAGGCATGGTTAGGACTGCAGCCTCCATGCATATGGTCTTCTTCTAGCAAGTCAATAAATAGCCCTTTAGGGGGAAAAGAAAAGCAATAAGGGACCTGTCAGGACAGTGGCAATTGTACATCAATGAATATGCAAATGACACACATTGCAAAGCAATTTACGTATACATTCTCATACAATATGCAAAACATTGTAGAGAACTTAGCTGAAAATCATTAACAGCAAGAGTCCATGTGACGATTGGGGTTGAATGGGTGTACTGAAAGAAATCTAGCTGAATATCCATTTTGAGAAGATTCCTCCAACATCCCTTAACTACACAACAAAATATGTCCTTCTCCCCTGCCCCTAACACAGACAACAACCCAATGCCATTGAGCATGCTCAGTTCTCATTGGCTTGTTTTTTTGGAGGAGGGGTCCTCCCAGCTTCTCTTCTTCTCCTTTTAAATGATAAAGATTATTGTGCTTCTGCAAACCTTGGTTCTGGTACTTCCCTTTTGGGGGTGGATAGTGGCATTTTGCCTACCTTAGCAGAGTAGAGGACCTACATTTTTTAGGCCCTGAAGCTTGAACTGTTATGTGGGCCCCTTTGGAACCAACAACAAGGTCTGGGTACCCAGGGTTATCAGGGCTTTTTTTCAGCTGGTACTCTCCAGAACTCAGTCCTGGCATCTCTCAGGAGGGTGCCATTGCCTTTCCAAGAGAACGAAGGAGGTGTTCGTGGTGAGTTCCAGAAACTCTTTTTCTAGAAAAAAATAGCACTGATTATAGTTGTATTTAATTTTTTGGGTATTGTATAGATATTAAGCTATGTATGGATGTATACTGCTGATTATGTTCTATGTCATAAACTGCCCTGTGGTCTTGCAATAAAGGGCACTATATAAACTGTTTAAAACATTCCGGGCGCCGTTGGCATTCTAAGAGAATGATGTGGGAATGTGGGGAACCAAATTTAAGATTGGAAAAATGTGTTAGCAGTCTAGTGCACACTCGGTACTCACTGGACTTCTTCAGAATTTATTTATTTTTTGCAGGTGTAAGGTGTACATATGGTACTCAATCCCAGACACATTAATAGATTTCTCCATTGATTTTTATAAACAGCCTTGACTTTTTTCCCCATGGGAACATTAAAAATAGCTCCTCCGTGTGAATCAGGAAATGAACTATCCAGACAAAGGGATTGTTTTTCTCTCAACCTTTCCCCCCATTCAATCCTTCCTCCTACCTGGTTTTTAGCCCCTGTCTCAAGCAGTCATTCAACATCCTGTAAACACAAAGCACCCTCAGTCTTTGCTGGGTTGTTTTGTGCCTGGGGTGGTGCTGCTTTGGCTACATGGGCAATGGCAACCATCTCTGAATAACAGGAAAAGAGGGAGTGATACCCTCCACCAGTGGATCTGAACTTCAAAGGAGGCCTTTAGTTCCAAAAAGTGGAATCTAACTGGGAACATTGCAGGTGCCTTTTATGACTTTGAGCAACGAGTTGAGCCAAGCTACCATCTTCCTGGAAGGGGCAAGCCATATCCCTAACTACCCTGTAACTCTATCTTGGACTGTGGCACTTCCAGAAATATTTTAGCAACTGGCAAATCTAAATTGCTGGCACCGAATCCCTTCCTGATAATGTTACATTCTGGAAGCTGTAAAAAAAACAGGGGAAAAAAACAAGTTTTGATATTTCAAAGAGGCCACAAACAGAAATCCAAATAGCACTTAAAATATTAACTGTACAAATGTATCCAACTTAGCTTCATTTCATCTCTTTCTTATTTAGTTTCCATCTGACTATGCTGTCTCTCCTCTACTCCCCCCCCCTCCTTGCTTTCCATCTAATTGAATTGAGTGAACCTATGGAATTAATGCTGCATAGGGGAAATATCCCATGTTGTGATTTTTGCTTGGTCTACACAATCTAGGAAATATGAGACATGGTCCGGATGCTGCTGAACTTCTTCAGTTCCCATCTGCCCCAGTCAGCATGGTCAATGGTCAGGAATAACGGGAGCTGACATCCAAAACATCTGGAGGACACCAGCTTGAGAAAGGGTGGCACACTAACCTTGTGATGTGCTGAGTCCTCGTGTGGTTCCCTCCTCATTTCCAAAGTGTATCATGTGCAGGTGGCTTGTTAAGTATCCTACTTTCCACCTCAGGAGGACACAGGAAATTGCTCAGTCAAAGCTTTGGTCCATCTTCTAACTCAATACTGTGTTTATTGACTAGCTCTCCAGGATTTCAGAGAGAGGACATCCTAAGCTCTCATGGAGATATCAGGGATTGAACCTGGAAATGGTCTATGACAGCAGCTAAGCTATGGCTCTTCCATTAGTTATCCAACCCAAGAATGACTTGGTGTGCTCTCCTAATTGAGTGGTAAGTTCAAATTCACACTCAGCCGTAAAGCTCACTGCCTGACTTTGGGCCTATAATTTTCTCTCAGCCTAAGGTACGCTGGGAGCAATACATGTACAATTGGAGTTCCATATATGTGTGTGTGTGTGTGTTTGTGTGTGTGTGTTGTCTCTCTGTTTTAATGGGCTTGGAGGGTGGGGGAGCATGTCACACCTGCCAGCAGCCTTGGAAACACTGCTTTGCTCAAACTTGATAGAAGGCGCATTTTCAGAGTCTCCATCTGTCTCTTCGGTTGAGCTGGAAGGACCGCAAAATAAATGGGCCTCAGTTGAACATACCTTTTAAAAGAAGACGGGTGTGGTGAAGGGGTAACCCAGGGCTGATGCTCTTTCCTGACACAGTGCAAACACTAGTACCTTGAGCATCTCTGCGATCGCTCTCACCTGCAATGCAGATTGCAAGGTAATTGCCCACTGGATCTGCTGCAGCTGGCACATAATGGGTTGCCTATCCAATATGCAATCGGACTTTGGGTTGGTGCACTTAATTCAGCTTTGAGTTATCCAGACAAGTGACCTGACTGGAAGAGAGAGGAAGAAATGCATGCAGCAGGAAGCAAGCGATGATGCCACGCAGCAATAAAATTACAGTCTCAGCTAATAACCTTCTTGCTGCAGACTGTTTGAATTGTTCCAGCCCACTCTTTGCTAGTCATTGTTCATGACTTGGGGTCATTCTGCCTGCCTTTGCTCTCTGCTTGAACGGCAGCTGCTTCAAACAGGAAGGCTGTGCATCAAAAGCATCACGTTACCTCCACAATATCAGTGAAAAGATTTTTTATGGTTGCACATTTGTTGTTAAAAAGGCCCTAGCTCCCCTTTCCCAAAACCTTGCTATCGAGGGAAGTAATGGCCCAACTCAGCATTTTTATTTACAGAACTGTTAGCTGCATAGAGTCTTTCACCATTCTGCCAGCTGTCATCTAATTATTTTTTATTTTAGTACAATGTCATATTCTAAAAATGGTTCACATGTTTCGTGGCTGATATCCAGCTATTCCTTATGAGGAGGTCTTACCATTTTGTCAAGCAACAGGCAACAGTACAGGAATTAAAACTGTGGATCTTAAGCTAGTATTCGGTTTCCAGCTTAACATTCACACAAGAGTATTCACTACAGCTAATTTTCTTTTATTGCTTTGAACTCATGCAGCAGCAGAGCAGAAAGAGAACAGGCTGTCGATTCCTGGATGTCATACGTCTGCGGAACTATTATGCATGGCCTATTATTTCCAGCAGAGTGGCAGAAGAAGGCAACCATACAGAGTCTCCCAAGGCCACATGAGGGTCACTGTTTCACTGCACCCAGGCAGCTAAATAGTCAGATAAAAGCTCCATGGCCTAGTTAAGGTACAAGTGTTCCCAATCCAGCTGTATAATTTATTATGGCCAAGTGCATCTCTGTGGTGCAGTAACAGCACTCAATGTCTGAAAACGTATGCTCACATTTATGGAGAAACTCCTACTCCAGTTGTCTCTATTTTCGAGGGACATTCCCAGATTTACAGAAAGAAGCTGTCCTGGTTTCTGATTTGATCCTGATATGACCCGCTTTTCCTCAGAACGTCGCTATTTTCATTGGATAAATTTTGGAGGGTGTGGAGTTATGCAACCCCCAAGCCAAGGAGACAAGTAACTATACAACCTTTAGAAGACATCTGAAGGCAGTCCTGTATAATTTAATTATGTTTTTATATACATTGGAAGCCGCCCAGAGTAGCTGAGGCAACCCAGTCAGATGGGTGGGATATTATTATTGTTATTGTTGTTATTATTATTATTATTGACATCCCTATTTTTGTAACATTAATGTTGGAGGATATGCTGTTGCAAAAAGTCAGTTTTATTTTTTAAAGAAAATGATTCAAACTAGTTTTCTGCACAGCCATGATTAAGAAACAGAACGATACATCGAAATGCGTAAATGCCTAATTATACTTTGATGGCATATGTTCTCTTTTTTTTAATGCAGCAATAGCTAGTATTCAATTCTGCGGTGAGATGTAGTAAGTCCTGCTCTTTCTGCCCCCTTAAAAGTTGGAGCCATATATATGCACTTATCTGGGGATTAACTCCAAAGAACTCAGTAGGACTTGTTTCCGAATAAGCATGCAAGGTACATAGGAAGCTGCCTCACACCACTGGTCCATTTGGCTCAGTCTTGCCTATGCTAATTGGTTGCAACTCCTTAGGGTTTCAGACAGGGGTATCTCTCAGCCGATTGACGATGGGACCACCTGCATGTGTTCTCCATTGAGCTATGGCCCTTTCCTAAGTATTGGGTGGGCCACGCATGTGTCAAAACCTCTAGCCATTGAGATTGTGTGTGTGTGTCTGTTCTGTCTGCAGAACTATGTCGAATCAGGCATGCAATGCTTGCAACTTGACCTCTGAGCAAACTCCTTGGCAAAGTGCCTGGAAGCTTTATATAGTTACCAAAGATTGCTTGTTAAAATGTGATATTTTGGGACTCATCCTTTCCTGAAGGCAAGGCTGGAATTAACCACTTCCCCACATAGTCACTTTCAGCTTTCATGCCTTTGGCATTGTTGCCCTTTTGCCTTCTCGCTGCTTGCAACAGCAAATTTGTCTCTAAGCACTGCTTTCTCAGGAATACACACGCAAACACAGATATATACAGACTAGTTAGCTGACTCAAAATGACAGGAGATTAAATTAAAATCCTGTTGATGATGAAACATTACTTACAGCCCAAGCTCCATTTTATTATATATTCGTTATGCCCTGCCAATTTGCAATAAATGCAAACTTGAAGTCATTTTGACATATTATTTGTTTATTCCTGACATTTCTAACCTGCTCCATCAGTCACACAGCTCCCGCTGCGGCTTATGAGAGATAAAATAATATAAAACAGGAAAACCCCCAGAATGAAACAACATCAGTGGGGGGGGGGGAAGGTAGGCTGGAGACTGTACTGATATTAGCAACTCCCAACACCAGCAACTCTTTGATAAAACAAAAATGCTTTTAATCATTCATAGATATCAACTGAATGACCCTGTTAAAAAAAAAATAAATCCAGCATTTGTGACAGATCTGGAATGGATCCTCAAAATTTCCATTTGTGTGAAAACTGTTTAAGCATCAATCCCCTTCTCTGTGGAAGGTTTTTAATCATGTTTTCTGTCAGGCACGACAGAAGACTGAGAAACCGCTGTCTCATTCTCAGTCATGCATACAGATGCTGATATTCTGCCAACATATTGCCCATGACAGTGATCATTAGCTGCAGATAAATTTTAATCACAATAACCAGGTTCATCACAGCTCAGGCAGACACATGTAGCCCCTTCCTTCCATTCTCCTAATCTGCAGGGGTGGAATTCCAGAAATGCAATGGGGTCTTGGAATGAGCCCATTTACTGGTTGGCAGCAGTGGCAGACCTTGGGGTCTCAAATTTCATTGGCTTCCTGTGCGACACCAAAATTTGATGGCCCCTGCCTCTCCCCTTCCATTCTACAGCATAGTTATGGCACCCCAAGGCTTCAAGCCCAGTTCAACTGAACTGGTCATCTACAGAGTACACCAATGGAACTATTCTCAGACTGGGCACATCCAGTCATTGGTGCGGATGGGGAAAAGCATACTTATTCTCCCATGTACAATTGACTGAAGGTGTGGATAGTAAGCTCCAAATTTGCTCCCAAAAAAGCAAAAAGAAAAGAACTATTAAGATAAGTGAAGAAAGTGCAACAGACACTTCATCTGGTCCAAACTGGAGCAGCCATATACAGACCCTCCAATTCTCCCAATTTTCCAGGGAGAGCCCTGGATTTACAGAAGCTGTCCCAGTTTCTGATTTGGTCTTGGAATGTCCCGCGTTTTCTTAGGATGTCCCTATTTTCATCAGAGAAATGCTGGAAGCATTCAAGAGGGATGCGGGTGGCGCTGTGGTCTAAACCACTGAACTTTTGTCTGCGTCTGGACTTAATGGTCAGGGGTCTCTTTACTTTTACCTTTATGGAGTCATTCAACCCCTGAGCCATCTGAAGGCAGCCCTGTATGGGGATGTTTTTTAATGTTTCATGTTTTAGTATGCTTGTATATATGTTGGAAGCCTCCCAGAGTGGCTGGGGCAACCCAGTCAGATGGGCTGGATATAAATATAAAAATTATTATGATGAATATTATAATGGAATAGGGCATCCCTATTTTCATCGGAGAAATGTTGGAGGATATGCATATATATGACTGGTTGAGGTTCATAAAATCCCTGTTTTAAAACAACTGTGCAGGTTTCCATTTGGTTTCCAGGTTCAATTCAAGGTGGTCATGTTAGTGTCTCCATCCCTCCTGATGTTCTCAGGTATTAAGATTGGCAAAGGGTGCCCCTTTGCCACAGCCCTCAGAAGTGCAGGGAATGGTGACCTAAGAAATAGCTTTTTACCCTTTACCCTGGCCATTGACAGTTAAGTATTTTGTTTTGTGGGACCCACCTCTTTGCTGAATTTACACTTTTCTAGCTGGAAGGATTTTACTTCTTTTTGTAATTCTAAGTGGTTTGTCTGTTTTTGGGCACCATATTGTTGTAAGCTGCCCTAGAACCGTAAGCTGAAGGGCAAGTAACAAATCTTATGAACAAACAAACACAGAAAGCTGTCTTATACAGAGTCCATCAAATTTAGACCATCTAATTCAGTATTGTCTACACCAGGGGTTCCCAAACTTGGGTCTCCAGCTGTTTTTAGACTACAACTCCCATCATCCCTAGCTAGCAGAACCAGTGGTCAGGGATGATGGGAACTGTAGTCTCAAAACAGGTGGAGGGGCTTCACTGACTGTTAAGATTTGGACAGGGGTGTCTCCCAGCCTGACCCAAAGATGCTGGAATCTGAACATGGGACCTTCTGCTTGCAAAGGAGCTGATCTGCCACTGAGCTACAGCCCTGTGTCTGAACTGAGCAGGTCACATAGGAGCAGGAGGCGATTTCATGGAAATGTTCACATTGCCATAAGGATCCCAAAGTATCTCATGGAAGCCATGAAGAGTTGTACACTTCAAGCATTTTTCTGCCCCTGATGCCTCAATAATTTATATTATTATATTATATTATATTATATTATATTATATTATATTATTGATGAGTTTTGGTCTCCCTTGTGTATTCGTATATGCAAAAGTATATCCAGCACATCCTAGTCTAATCCATCATCTCAGTTCATGCTGCAGTCAAAACAATAAAAATTAAACGTTACGTTGCTGCAGTGAAATAAAATCCTAAAAAATTGGCTGCAATCCCCCCCCCCCCGACTGGCCTTCCTTTGCTGAGCTCATGGCAAACAAATGAATCAACGCCACCCCACTCCTCAGATCACTTAAAAATTAACAACACATGTAACTTATCACATGTACCTTCTGTCTTATGAAACGTATGGGGTTTTATTTTATTTTTTAGTAGTTTCTGTTGCTTGTATTTTTCCTTCCAAAAGCAGGCATCCAGGTTTCTATCTGCAGCTCACCCTCCTCTGCACTTCTCCAATCCTATTAATATATAAGTGGCAAAGCTTTGATGAGTTATTTTCAGTGCTTAGAACATCTTAAGGCTTTTAAAGTGTCCTCCTGGTCTTCCATCTTATCGGCATGCAGTAGATTCCTGTGTGGAAGAGCAGTAAGCACATTTGCAGGCCTAATGTCATTTAGCTAAAGAAAGGAGAGTGGCAGGATGTGTTTTGGGAAATTTCACAGATGCAGCAAGAGACCGTCTGTGCACAAAATAATCCCATCTAAGAGCAGAAGTAAAGAGAATGTTTAAGGAGCAAAGGGATAGACAGAGAAGCATTTAGTTTGCATTAAAAATACAACACAAAAGCTGCGCCAAGTCAATCAGTATTCTGCACAAATAAATAAATAAAGGATTCTGCTGTGAAAATAAATTACACAAGTTTAACACAAATTTCTTCCTCATTTTGCATAATTCATTACATCACGTAGAATTATGAAGCCCCACCCAATGAACCCAAGAAATACTGTTCAGCTGCCACTGGAAGCTGAGACATCAGTTTAAGTGGGTTGATGGGACTGCGTAACTGGGAACTAAAGGGAAAAGATGCAACTTGGTTGTGTTCAACAATAAAACAGTTGCAAGCACATCACCAGAGTGAGAGGTGGGCAAATCTCTCAGCGTCTCATTTCCCCCCATATTAATTTAATTTATCAATTTCATAAAATTTGTATACTGCTTAGAAGTAAAAAACCCCACGAACAAACCTTAGATCAGTTTTAAAAAAGAATAAAACAATATCATTACCAGTAAAAGCAGTTAAAAAGCACTATTTAATACATTCAAAAATAATTAAAACCAATGATAGACTAAAAGCGGATTAAAACACAACACAATCTTAAATTCTGTTCTCTGCATTTCCACATCAGTTTGTGTTTTTTTTTAAAAAAAGAAAGTCCTCATGAAAATTCAATAGCAATTTCTCCTAATTTACCATTTTCACAAAACATTTTTGCAAAACCATTTCCCCTAATGTTGTAGAAATTTTTATGCATGCTTTATCCCAGTGTATGCATTTGCTTGCACACGACTTGGTTGGACAACTGCATTGCAAAATTCGTAGAAGTGTGAATGTCAAAGGATGGCTGCGTTTAGGTTTGCCTATTGTTTCAAAAAGTTTTATTTACATAGTTTTGCACTTAGATGTGACCTGAATCAAACTTCTCCTGCATCGCTAACTCAGGAGGTTTTATATGACAATAAATCTCTCCCCAAGTCCACCAACTTGAATACATGTATCTACAAGGCTCCATCAGCAACACAAGTTACAAAACAACAACAACACATTCTTAGGGATGGCCAAAGTCCCTCCATTTGTTAGGTGGAAAATAAGCTGGGACTTTTTCTAGTAGGCCCAGGTAAGACTTCACCAATGGGAGAGGGAGGCCATACTTGAACCAACTGAGGAGGGACTCAGGTGGTCCTTTTGGAAGGCCTGAATGTCACCTGGAAGCAGCCATTCCATGAAGCTGCACCAGAGGAAGAGATGGGAAGCAGGGCCATTCTGTTGGTTCAGCTGAGAAACCAGCTCCACACAGGTCTTCCCTCAGTTGCCATGTGGCAGCAGCCATTCCACAAGACTGCAGCAAAGGAGTTGAGAAGGTAAGCAGAACCATTGCACTGGCTTAGTGGAGAGACCAGCCCAATTTGTCTCCTCCTCCTCGCCTTAGTTTTTCCCTCTCCTTCCTCGCACAGTCCAATTTCCTTCTGAATCTTGTGGACTGTAAACCTGAGGTAAACAAAGCCCTGTTATTGATCTCTGGGAGCTTTTTTGGCTGAACAATGGGCCAAAAATGGGTCAAACAGATAAATAAGCTCAGTGCCAACTTCCATTTAATGAAACAACAATTGAGTAAGTAAATCAGCACTGCTGAAACATTTCGTAGTTCGTTTCGTCAGTCGCTCATCTCTAAATCCTGAAGGAGTCTGAATAATGTAATATTTAGCTGGGGGTCTTAGTTTCATCTCCTAGATTGACTGGGATCCAAAGTAGTCCTCAAATTGTTCCATATGTCCAAGGAGGCTCTAGGCTTCCATTTCTCCAGCAGCTGCTACCCCTCTCCTCCCAGCGCTACCACATGGCAAACTACTTTTGAACCTGAGGAGACTTTCAGAAGCAGTTTGTGATATGGCATTGGATCCTCTGTTTAAAGAAAGAGAAGTCCAAAAATACCGCAGATCATGCTCAGCCCTAGCGTGCGCCACAGCCACTCTTTGGATTCCAGCCAGGAACTATGGATGCAAAAGTCTCTTGAACTCAAGCACATCACGAGCTCTGATAAACTCAGTCCACTGTGCAGTTTAACAGATCCGTCAAAATAAGTGGTTTGAAACTCTCGTGGTGGCAGCAGAGCCCTCAGCAAGACTCATCATAGCTGCCAGGCAATCAACTGTCAGAGAAGCAGTAATGTAAAGCCAAGTATTTTCTCAAAATGAACATCAAAGCTACACCGGGAAGATTATTTGCAAGGCAAGAAAGGCTAGTTCTGTGACAGAGGCCTGTTAACACCGGTCCCTGCTAAGGCTGTGCCATGTGATTTATGATGCAGCTGTTCTCATCTCAACTGACAGGTCTCTATTCCAGTGGACAGGCAATACTTGCAGCACACAGGAGGACAGGCTTAAAACACGGGCTGCTCGGCTACATTTTGGATTCGGTTAATGGCTCTTGTCAAATGTCTTGTACGATCTGGAAAATGTTGATGTTTTAAAAACGTGTGTGAGAAAGAAATGGCGGCTATTAGAAATTACAGCTGCTGACATCATTTTTACTTGCCTCGTTTGATTTGTTTGTAAGCGTATTATTTCCCAGTTACTGCAAGTTCTGGGGCATAAAAATTATCCAGAATGTGTCTAATCCCACCTATGGGAGCATGGCTGCTTGATAACAAATTGCATAGAAACTTCTGTTACATAGAAACAGCACATATAAACTTTGAGCAATAGCTCTTCTGAAGACACTATACTCAGCATTACCACTAAAAACTTAGGACAGCTTTTGCCAGCTTTCCACATGCTGGCTGGGGCTGATGGGAGTTGGATTCCAAAACACCTGGAGTTAGGCACCAGTTAGGGATAGCTGGGATAGCATGCCAAAGCCCAGGGGATAGCACTTTGGGGACAAACTAGACAACGCCTGTGCCCTTTGAGGCAGGGTTGCTGTTTTTCAAAACAACAACAATCCAAATTGCTAGCATCGGGTGGCCTGATCTTGATTGTGTCCCTAGCATGAGGGGCAGAGGGCTTCAGTCCTTTCTCCCCTGCTATGATCTTGATTTGGATTGGGAGGAGGGCATGACAACAACAGGGATTGCAATGCAAGTGAGTGTTCCCATCCCTATGTAAATGTCAGTATCAGGAAGGAATCCCTATAAAAATTGAGACCATACTGAGTGAAAAGGGTTAATGCCCCTCTACTTCCCTGAGTCAGACCCTCTGCACTCAGGACCAGTGAAATATACTCGGAGTCGAGAGTGGATTTCATGCTCTTTATTCAGCTCATAGTGGTGAGGAGGAATCAAAGTTCCCCCACAACATCTGCTTTATATACATTATTTACACAATGGGCTGCACATGATTGGCTAATTCTGGGATTCCCCTGTAGGCCAATCAGGTTGTGGATTCCCTTCCACCTGGAGCTGGATTGGGTGGCTCCTGCAGACCAATCATACTGCTGCATTGTTCTAGGACCAATCAGACTGCTGCATTCTGAATCCTATTGTTCTTGGACCAATCAGACTGCTGCATTTTGGATCCTATTCAACTCAGTACATAACAACCAGCAAAGTGAGACAACCACCTTGGGCAGCAGACGCCTGGGAGTCAGCAATGACAGCTAGGTCTCCTGAATGCTCCCTTCTGTTAGAGAACGAAGTTGTGCTCTTATGCGCTTATGTACCACGTGACCTGTCTTGGACTCCCACAACTAGCCGGCTACCCTCAGGTGCATGGAGGACACAAACACATTGCCAGTGTTGACATAAGATTCAACTGCCAGTCCAACAGGTTTCTGTGTCTGGAATGAAGGTGGGGGCACCATCTAGACCTTCACCTCAGGCAGAAAAATCCCTTGGGCCAGCCCCATCCACACTGACAATTTGAGTTTGAAAAAACAATTTGAGTTTGAAAAAACAAGCCTGTGCTTGTACAGATATATTACCACCTAGCTTGGCCCTCAGTCTCCCAGAATATTCCGAAGCAGACCTTAAAGGCACACAAGGCACCGACAGAGAAGTGTCAAAGGAAGACTCCAGGGTGAAGTCACTGGATTGGGATTAGCAAATTTGACCCTGTGGAATTTGGCCTCTACGAATGACTAGCTGGCTGCAGAACCTAATTGCTCCTCTCTATACTATTTATCTGGCTACATCTATTTATCACCAGTAGTGGGGAATGGGTTGCTCCTAAGCAGACTGGACAATGCATCCATTTGATTGGTCTCTGAATTCACTTTTGTGCTTGGCGTAGTCCTGCGTACTGGTGCCTTTTTGCATTGCTTGACCTTTCGGCCTCACTTTGTGAATCGGATGAAGTGCGCTCCCTTGCCTACAAAAGCAAAGCTTAAATGCAGACCAAAATATGTTTGTCTTTAAAATGCCACAAGATCCTTTGTCGATGCAGAGTGCGCTACATTTGGCTCTGCAGCACATCATCACAGTGCGCAAGATGTAATGGTAACCCTAAATCTCTGGTATATTTACCGAAGTGAAAGCATTTATTAAACTCATAGCAGCAATTACACCACAAGTCTCTGGCACATGTACACACACACACAGAGAGAGAGAGAGAGAGAGAGAGAGAGAGAGAGAGAGAGAGAGAGAGAGAGTGAGTGTCTAGGAAGGGCTACTTGAGGAATATTATTTCAAGATCTGATCCTTTCTGAATGGCTGCTATTACCTTGGGATGCCCCAGGTGCGTGGCTTACGTGATTTGGTTCAGTAATTTCAAATCATCTTTTGGCATCTAAGGCTGCTCACAGGAGGAATCACTGTTCACTGGCACTCTGCCAAAAAGAAAGTTAATAGTTCTTTTTGTTGAATAAATAGTAGGGCGTAAAAGGGAGGTATGGACTGCTGCTGTGTGATCTCCATTAATTCCAACATAGGATATTCAGTGAAGCTATATAACTCCCTTCTCAATGAATAGGGTCAAACGGCACCAGTGATTTGCAGGTTGCACCAAAGGTTTGATCTAATGAACCATGGATAATAATACAATAATAAAGGTAAAGGGACATCTGACCATTAGGTCCAGTTGTGTGCGACTCTGGGGTTGCGGCGCTCATCTCGCTTTATTGGCCGAGGGAGCCGGCGTACAGCTTCCGGGTCATGTGGCCAGCATGACTAAGCCGCTTCTGGCGAACCAGAGCAGCGCACGGAAACGCCGTTTACCTTCCCGTGGAAGCGGTACCTATTTATCTACTTGCACTTTGACATGCTTTCAAACTTCTAGGTTGGCAGGAGCAGGGACCGAGCAAGAGGAGCTCACCCCGTTGTGGGGATTCGAACCGCCAACCTTCTGATCGGCAAGTCCTAGGCTCTGTGGTTTAACCCACAATGCCACCCGCGTCCACAGCGCCACCCGCGTCCAATACAATAATAGGGCATGTCATTTTCGGGAGTGAAACTTATTTTTTGAAAATTTATTCAGTGAGGGGTCTTAAAAATATGTTTTTGGGTGTGGGGAATTCAAAATCTGCTATTATTCCTGTTATCAGACAACATTTGGCCTGATAAGTCTACGTTTAATGAATAAACACATAAACTGCTTTCAGAAAATCCAAGAATTTTAATTTTATCTTCTGAAAATGTCAGGTAATGCTTAATAATAATAATAATACATAACTACAAGTACTTAGCAATCATTTTAAATGATTTCTATGCAATTTTACACAAATTTTACTTACCAAGGAAAACTAAATTATATTAATTTAACCAAAATATCTTTTGAATTCCCAAGTCATGTTACAAATTTTTAGCACTCATCCTTTTTGGAACTTGAAAGTTGAAAAATTCAGCATGTCCTAATATAAACATTACTCCCCACTCTACACACAGTCAAGGTAGGAGACAGGATTAGAAATGTAACCATTACAGTTATTGACTACAGTCACATCCTCAATTAAGCACAGTTGAAGGGAACACACAGTTGTACAGGTGCACAGTTATAATGGCCTGGTTTGATAAGCTTATTTTGGGTCCTTATTTTTTCATGACTGAAGAGATTTGTATCTCTAAATATTGCTATTACTCACATGAAACCTGATTGGCTCACAAAGCTCTTGAACAGAGCTCCGCTTGAGTGCAAGCTCAATTACTGCAAAATTCAACACCATCCCTAGTGCCCAGGAATGTAAGGGAGGGAGAGGCAGTTTTCACCAGTTCCCCTTTCCCCTGCATCCCCTGAAAATCAGTTCCAGAAGACTGGAGGAACCTCCAGAAAAGTAAGGAGCATGGCACTAGGGGGCTGCCGAGGAGATAAAGGTAAAGGTAAAGGGACCCCTGACCATTAGGTCCAGTCGTGGCCGACTCTGGGGTTGCGGCGCTCATCTCGCTTTATTGGCCAAGGGAGCCGGCGTACAGCTTCCGGGTCATGTGGCCAGCATGACTAAGCCGCTTCTGGCGAACCAGAGCAGCGCATGGAAATGCCGTTTACCTTCCCTATTTATCTACTTGCACTTTGATGTGCTTTTGAACTGCTAGGTTGGCAGGAGCAGGGACCAAGCAACGGGAGCTCACCCTGTCGCAGGGATTCGAACTGCCGACCTTCTGATCGGCACGTCCTAGACTCGGTGGTTTAACCCACAGCGCCACCCGTGCCGAGGAGATAGAGGATAATAATTTAAAAACCCTTCATTTCTAACATGCTAATGTTAATTAGCATATGCTTCTGATGAAACAAATGCCATTCTGCAGACAGAATTTCACCCAGTCTTTGCAATGATTTTTTATTGCAGCAGAAAGCATAAAATTAGAAACTAGGTTTGCTAATGAGTTCAATTAAGCTGTCTTCAAGCTATTCAGTGGAAATAAACCAGAGGATACCTGCCTATCATGCATCTCAGTTTGAAAAAGAGAGGTCTTACGATCAAATCTCTTACTAGGATATGTTGGGCATTCGAAGACAGCATGTGAATTTAAATTTTTGCCTGATCGACTAGGTGAGCAAATTCCCTCATTAAAGTATCTGAAAGTGGAGATGATTTTCCACTACACTGAGAGTAGTTAATCTCCAGACACATTTAAATGAAGAGTCAATTTTAAACACATGTTCGGTACTGATATATTTTTCTCTGTAGGCATCTTTTACATTGCTTTATAGCATACAGTCGTGACAGCTAGTTCCCAAAAGGCAAATCAGTTACCAGATTTCCTTTCTCATGTAGAATATTTGCAAGTCCTTTGCTTTCCAATACATAAGAATTCTAGCAGCCTGCTTCTCTAATATGCCCTGTTTTAGAAACTTATTCCAGAGCCTTCCCAGAACCTGGAATTTGTGCTAAAATCTAAACAAACAAACAAATCTCTGTGTGAGTGCAAGGTTTTGCATCTGGGCTTATACTTTGAATATTTTTTATTCATTCATATATACACATTCTTCTTCTTAAACAAAACTGCATTTTCAAATTCAGTTTAAAAAACAAAATGGGGACCAAGGAGTAATCTGGCATCCTCAGGGCCGAATTTAGATGAAGAAAGGCCCCAGGCTACTCCACGTGAGGCCCCTCCCCATCCACCACCCTCACAACTTGAAGAAAATGGAAGAGTGTTATAAACAAAATTGAGTGAAGAGAAGGATGATGACGGGTATTTAAAATTCTACAATTTACAATTTCTCCTCTAAAGGACATAAGATATTATTGTTAAATACCATGGTGATTTTAAAAAATGCATAAAATTAATACTGAATTTTTTTTGCAATAACTGAACTTTGTAAATCTTTTGTGGCCTGGGGAGGCCTGGAACTAGTTCCCATGTCTTGTTCCTCTCTAAGGAATCAAGTTTAGCCTTGATGGCATTTAACCATGGCTCAGCAGCCTCTGAGGTTAAACTTTGGGCCTCTTGGAAGCTCGAAGATGGGCAGGCCGGAAGTTGTACCTCGGAAGTCAAATGGAATCTGTTCTGGAAGTCCATTCGACTTCCAAAACATTCGCAAACCAAGGTGCGGCTTCCGTTTGATAGCAGGAAGCACCTGCAGCCAATCGGAAGCCGTGGAAGTCCCATTGGACATTTGGGTTCCACAGAACGTTTGCAAACCGGAACACTCACTTCCGGATTGCGGTGTTCGGGAGCCAAAACGTACGAGTGCCAAGGCTTCCGGCTTCCAAGGTACGACTGTACTAAGGTAAAGGGTGCATAGAAAAACATAATTCTCACAGAGGTAAGATACAGCAAATGCAACTGGAAATGGGCACTGCTTCCCCTCACCCCGATAATTAAATACGTCAGTCCTCCTGTTGTGCACTCTTGCCCTTCCTTGGTTGCATGCATGGTTTACAAAGCCTGCCCATCATGTCTGAGCAAAGGCAAACAGCAGCACAAAAGTGATCATGCACGTACACCCTGAGAAGCAACATCTCTTGCAAATCCCACTCAATTCTCTTGAAAGCAGTTGACTGACTACCTAACAAGAGGCAGAGTCCCACATAAGTCAGCTGCAGCCATTAAGTGGGAGTGTCAGAACTGAGGGTCACATCAGAAATATATTTGTGCTGGCGGAGGAGCCCTGCTTAGATTGACGGAGCCATTTCCAAAGTCTGGCACTTACAGAATTTGCAAGACTTGTTATCTTTTGGGGACTTATAAACAAAGCACTTGTTGCTTAGCAACCGACGGCAGCCCAACAGTCAGTTTAAATATATTTTAAAATCTTTGTGTGGGCCTGACGTGTGGGTCACAGTAGTAATGCTTGCCATCTCTGATATTTGGGAGAAGGATAATAGTTTAGTGGTGACGCATCTGCTGTGTGTTAGAAGATTCCAGGTTCCACATGCAGTTTTTCCAGGTGGGGGCGGGAAGGTCCCATACCTGAAGAGCCACAGCCAGTCAGCATCAGAGAGCTTGCTACATTCATACAATGGGCAAAAATTTGTTTATTTATTGGAAACTTCACTTATTATCTCCAGAACAACACTACCACTGTATCACCTCCAAAGATGGCCAAATCTGTTTATTCTGGCTTCTCATTTTTCTCTTTCTCTTTACCTTTCCATATCAGTTTGTGTGTTTTTCCCCTCAAGCAAAGTCATCAACATTTTAGTGCAAACTTTTTCCTAATATAAACGTATTTCCCCTAATATTTCTACTTTCCCCAATATAATGCACTCTTGTATGTAATTTTTAACGATATAAACATTTTCCGTGCACTTTGCCTTCATATATGCATTTTTCTGTATACATTACTTGCTAAGAATATTACATACCGTGTGGGGTGAGGGAACTACTTCGTTGCAATATTTACCGGAGGTGGGGGAGTGTGTGTCAGTAAGGTAGCCAATTACACTGATTCACAAATGCTCATTACAATATTATGAGCTCAGCATATATGCTGATTTTTTTACAAAGGTGGCAGAAGATATCAGCCATACATTCACTTTAAAGCGATGCTAGCAAGGGGAACCAGTTATTCTTAGTTTACCCTCCAGCTTTCAAAAGTAGAAGATGAAAGCGCCTTGCATTAAAAGGAATCTGCTGAATGTGTACAATCCCGCTACATTCATGGGTTTTATAAATCTGTTTTAAGTCATCCCTGTAGGCTTAAGGAACAAGAAGATGCCAATCTGTATACGCTGGTGGCTTTTATTATTTCACACAAATTTTAAATAGTTTTGCAAAACAGTTTCTATCATAACTTACAGTATATAACATGGGTACAGATTATATACTAGGAATCCCGGCTCCTGCTCTCTCCAAGTTCTGCACATTAGGGCTGAGCTGCAAGGAGGTACTTCCCCCTGGGCTAAACTATCCTTCCCAGGCTCCTCCCCATTTCCGAAGGGCAAAGAGTCGCCTAACAGTTTGAGGCAGGTCCTGGCTGACTGGCTGCAGCTGTGTCTGGTCCTGGAATATCTGTGTCTTGTGCTGCTTGTGTTCCTGATCTCGCTGGTTCTATCCCTCTGTACTAGAGTCCTGGCTACTGCTCAGGTAATGCAATGCCCCCACTCTGAATTGGCTCCATGTATCCGGAGCAAATGTTGTCACACGCCCAAGTCTGATTGGTAACATAGATTCATGACATCATCTAGTTTATTCTGGGATCCCTAGTTAGCTGGGATTGTCCATCTAACGATTCCCAGGAAGAAGAAGACCCGATAATTCTACAGTGGTGGTTGGGAGCTATGCCAAGCCAACAGCAAACCAGAGAAACGATGCAAGTGAATAATTTATTGGGACTGCATAATTCATAGGGGTTACTCACACACACATTCGAAGCACTACAATCTTCATTCAAACCAAAGAAAACAGAGACTGAGTATCTATCTGCAATCTCAGTTTGATTTAGCAGGCCATGCTGACTCCTCTGGAAAGTGCAGAAATAGCAAGCCCCATCAAACACAGGAAATCAGGCAAGGAACAGGAGTATATGACAAGCAGTTAATGGTAAGAAGTGTTGAAAAAAGTACTCCTTTTCCATTGCAGCTATTGAGCAAAAACCAATTCACTCTGCACAGCACAACCAAATAAAGCCTTCATCCAACAGGAAATCTACAGGCATGTTTCCTATTTCCACTATGAATGTTTGCCTGGTGTAAGGGCCTTCCTAAGAGCTGATCCAAGCAAGGGCCGTGAACCTAAGTATTCAAGTTAAGTTTCACTTTCACAGCATTCCTGGGAGGCAGGGCATTTATTTCACAGCGCCAGCTAACCCTGTGAATTCCAAGGCATCTTTAGAAGCAGTTCCCATCACTGATGTCTGCAGACACCTGCTGGGCAGATATTTAGCAGTGCACTATTTAGCAGCACACTATTAACCTCTAGATGTTTTTGGTTTAGTAGAACAGGCATGGAGAACCTCCACCAAACAGAACATCCAAGCTCAACAAAGCTGTTCTTTTAGGCTGGGTTCTTCTTTTGCAACTTGATATAGCACTTTCGCAGATAATCGTTTATCACATATTGGGCACACTTCAGTTTATTCCAAGGTAAATAAAATGGACTACAGTTGCATTACAGATCTTCCTTTAATGGACAGCAGCATGTATCCTATTGACACAATTTGCTGGCATTTGTTCCTAAGCTGATTTCTGTGAACGTAAGCCCAATTCATTTCTGTTGAGCATTTTCCCAAGAGCACAGCCAAAGTAAATAAACAAAATGTAACCTACGGCAGTGATGGGCAGTTCTCATCAACCCAGACAATGCAGGCTGAGCCTGATGGGAGTCGGAGTCCATCAACCCGAGGGACACAGTTTGCCAACCCCTGACCTATAGTATAAAAGGGTGCCATGGAGTTCCCCAACAGACTGAGTATAAATAATATGGGTGCAATTGAATGTTCTGCTATTAGAATCATTATACCAGCACAAGCATTTTAGCTTTCCAGAGGGAATGATCCTTCCTCTCCCCACTGCAGGCTGTTCTGGGAGGGGGGGATCTCCTGATCCCACAGACATGTGGGGGCACATAGTGAGCTCACAGGGGAAGGAAGTAGGGGAAAGTCCAGTCGTACTAGCAGAACGTATTGCAGTAGTGGGAGCTATTTAGCTGAATCTGGCCCTATAAATTTGGATGAGCACTTGCTTTATATTTGCTTTTAATGCTTTTTCTTATTTCTATTTTTTTAATACATAAGTTGCTGTGAGACAACTGGTGTAAAAAGCAACCAATAAGAGAGATATGAGCCACGCAACTGTGCGAAAAAGTGCGCTTAATTATCAAAGTGTTTCTACAGTTAAATCACCACCTTTTAACTTCGCTTATAAACATCACCAATATCCTTCCAGTTCCTTCTAGGAATCTAAAGAAGTTGCCATATAAATATGTCTCCTAGCAGGAGCATTCAAGAAAATGCTGAGCCCAACGGAAGCCGCAATTAATGATTTACACACACCCTGGCCAGGCATCTCTCATGCTCAGTAAGGGACGAAAGATTCATTGATCGCTGCTCCCTGGAGCACAAACCAGCTGTCAGAAGCCAATTTATCTCTCTCTTTCCTGCCTCTTTCTTTCTGAAATGCTTGATAGCGGGTGGAAAGGGGGAAGAAGCTGCTGGACATGATGACTGGGTGCCTGCAGAAGCGGGCCTGAAGCAGGGGTAGGGAAACTGTGACCCTACACGTGTTGCTAGACTACATCTCCCATCAGCCCTGACAATGAATTGGTCAGATAGAGCAAAGGCTGATGGGAGTTGGAGTCCAGCAACATCTGGAAGACCACAAGCTCCCCATCCCTGCTCTTTGTCCTTTCAAAAGACTCTGATGACACACTGTACTTCAAGTTATAGCTCTAAACACGCTAAGAAGAATTGCACTTTCTTCTGCTTCTTCTTCACTGAGGAAAAAGGGAATTCCAAACAATTATGTCATGGAAATATGCTTTCACCATTTAACATCTGGTTTCCTAGAAGAGGCTATGCATTAATTCCAAATTATTATGTATTCTGTATGTATGCCAGTCATAGGAGCCGAGAGCTAGAGGTTGAGGTCTTTTCAGCCCACCAATAAAATATTTGAGGGGGCTGTTCCCCACAAAGTTGATGGTCATTGTGATTCAGATGGTGTTGTGATCGGTTATGCAGGGTGGGGTTTACCCCCCCCCCCCAATATTTTATTCAAGTTGGCTCCCCTGCCAGTTCTATAATGGGAAAGTGTGGCCACAGAAACTCTCATAATGTCACTGGAAAGCATTAGAAAATACTATAATGATTTAATAATCCATGGACTCAATGAATTTAGATTCAGGCTGCAATCATTTACCGTGGGAATAAGCCTAACTGAAGTCAATGACATTTACTTCTAAGTAGACGTGCTTAGAGAATGTGTTCTTCCTGTCTAGTGAATCTTTAGATTAATTCATCTTAATTCCTAACTATTATTTCAGGAGTTCCATACCTCTTAGCCCTCAGCATGGGAAAATGTTACATTGCTTTTGTTTCTTGGAAAGTGGTTTTTTGGGGTTTTTTTTAGTTTGTGTGTGTGTTTTTTTAGAGGAGTTTCCTCAGACAAAATTGCTGAAAATAAATAAACTGGGCTGAACTTTTCCAAGATGGTATATTCTGTTTGACTTGCAGAAATGTTTTTCCTTTGAACTTACTATAGACATTAGAAAGATGAAATGCATTTCAGAGAATTCTCTGTTAAGGCTAAACAAAGCCATAAGGCAAAGAATGAAAATGACACTTACTAACAATAAGAAAATGCCAAATATTCTAACACTTCACTGACAAAATGGGAATGGCTATTGAGACAGACTGCAACTTTTCTCACAATAACCACTTGAACCATTCTTAACAGATCAGGAACACTTTCATGCTTTTGATTAGGTGGTATATAACAGTATTTGAAATATTGATATAGCTCAGTACAGAAATGCCTTGTTAGGAAGGGGCGATTCTGTGTAAATAAGCTTTGCCTGGTTCTTCCTGCTCAGTACAAGGAAGAGGAGTGCAAGTGGAGGCTGCCCCTTCCATTCAGTGGTGTAGCGTGGGTTGTCAGCACCCGGGGCAAGGCAAGTAATTTGCGCCCCCTAACCCGTGGATTTGCGCCCCCTAACCTGTGGATTTGTGCCCCCTAACCCTAACCCCCAGATGTTGCGCCCGGTGCGGCCGGCCCCCCCTGCACCCCCCACGCTACGCCACTGCTTCCATTGAAGACTTGTAGTGCGTAGTGCACCCCAAACCCCATGCTTGTAAAGGATCACAAGAGGAAGCAGCAGTAATCTTTATCTCATCTTTCTCTTATGTAAGCACATAAGATGTAGAAGCTTATTTGTTTAGATTGGTGGTTCCCAATTAAGGGTCCGGGGACCCCTGGGGGTCTGCAGAACGCACTCAGGGGGTCCACGACGCCATCCCTCTCCCTCCCAACTATTTTTTTTGCATGGTAATATCACAAGTTTTATGGTCTGTTTTAGCACTGTGACTCAGAAAGTAGCCCTGATATGCCTGACACAATCATGTAGGGATATTGGGGCTCGCTCAGCTGGAGGGCAGGGGTCTTCCCTCACCCCCACTGAGCAGCAGGCCAGGGCCAGCTGCATTGGCCCCAGCCTATGAGGCGCTGGGTTGAAAGTGCATCAGCTCATGGGCTGGAGCCAATGCAGCTTATTTCAACATTGTGGTATACCGCCAAACCGTAATGTTTGGCTGGTGATACACCGTGATGTTGAAAACCTGACATCGCCCAGCCCTAATCCCCACACCCGATCTGCACGAACCCCACCCATCCAATCTCCATGACTGTTCCTTCCCTCATCCCCACGCATGATCTCCAATTTCAGACATTGTGATATATCAGAATATTGTGATGTTTAGCTACTGATACATCACAATGTTGAAAACCAGATATCACTCAGTGCTAGTCTGTGGTTTGGTGTTTTTTTTTATTATAGTATACCTAACATCCTTTGCAAATTAGGGGCTACCCCACATTTTGTTCAAAAAATGTCTTTGCAGAGGTAACTACCATAGAGTTATCAAAATTATCAAAAGTTGGAATTCTGTGGCTTGGCTTTTGAAAGATAGGGGGTCCTCAGTAATTAGCTAATTGGGAATTGGTTTAGATCATTGGTTGCAAAAGAGTTATAAAATGCAGAAATGTTGCAGAGAAGCCTCCTCCAATTTTACAGCTCCACGCACAGGTTCCAAAATTAAGTGGGAGCTATTTTCATGTGTGGGATTGTACAGTTTTCATGGGCTGACTCACTGGAACTCCAGTCAGAATATTATCCTTCCCAGATTGCTTCTTGTCATCCCAGCCTCAGAGATGGGCAAGGGTGGTCACCAGCTAAACAGATCACACGCAGTCCTACTTCAAAAATTCAAGAGGCGAGGCAGTTTCCTCCTGCCTTTCACCTCCCCCATACCTTCCCTCCCAAATACAAGTCAAATTCGCAACTGTTTGAAGATTCAGCTCCCGCCCTATCATTTATCATCAAACTAATCCTCCATGTCAAACATCTCCTCAATACATTTTTGATGCCTGAACTTTCTGCTCAGCCAATGTATATTTGTCTAATTCTTTTTGCCAGCATAATTTTTTTTTTTTTGGGGGGGTTGGCTTGACCAGTGAACAATGTTAGAGTGAAGCTGTTCCAAATTCATGTCTTCTCCCTCTTCATAAACAGGGCCATTGAGCAAAGCTGTAAAGTACACCTTCAATTATATCCTCCTCTTATCTTATGAAGAGGGCACAACACACAAGAGGCAAATGGCCAGGGCCTTTCCTCTCTTTAATATTCTGTTTATTATTACCGGTATTTATTTCTATATCAGTCCAAAGATCTCTGCCCTTCCTTTCCATCATAATCCTCAAGGTAGCATTTTTTATAATGTAAACAGAGTGAGTATTGAAATTCAGCAGAACTCAGTCACAATGCTCACATTAAAAAAAAGAAAGAATAAAAATTGATAGCAGAAGAAGGTACAAAATAGCCCAGAGTTCTGTGAATTGATGATGCAATCCTATCCATGCAAACTTGCTTTGGAGTACTGTAAGTTCTATTGGATACAGTGGAACTTCATTCTGAGTGCATAAAATTCCGTATCATTTTGGGTTGACTTTCAAATACTGCCTAAAAATTAGATGCTTGTAGTTTCACATGACCACGCATGATGTCGTGTTGTTGTTAGTCTGTGTGTTTTTGTGGGTGCGAAGAGAAAGGAGTGGGGGGAGAGAGAAGGACTGAAAGCTGTTGAATGCAATGCAATTTATTCTAGCAGGGTGTTTTCAAAATCACAGCCAGAGACGGTAAGGTGATATCTTTTACTGGACTAACTTCTGTTCAGCTTTCATAGACTTTGCCTTGAATTTAGTCTACTAAATTGAATCTGAGTTTACATACAAACAACCAAGGCTAGATTAGAGTATGACAGCATATAATCAATTCAGGTAACAGGATCTTTCATTACGAGCTTCCAATAGATCAAACAGCTGTGACTTGATAGGAGGTTTAGCAAACAGTTGTTCGATACCACTGTTGGCCCCCGAAAATAAAGAGCATAGAATTGGTAAGGTGATATTTTTTTTATTGCACCAGCAGCTGTTACTATGACAGCTTGCAAGCTCATTTCAGTTCTGAGTTACGCAGAACTCTGGACTGCTTCTTACTTTAGTGTGTACCCATATTGAATGTGCTGCAAAATGTCATATATTTACAGGCATATATGTACAGCGGGATATCCTTGGAAGAAGAAAAGGCTACGTCGTAAACTCTACACAAATCTGGAATGGGTTTCCTAAGACAACCATGGTGCCTTGTTTGCCTCCTTCTGGCAACTCCTGCAGCCAAGCTGGATTGCTCTGCTTTCCTTTGGTCCGCCTTAGTGAGGCCAAGGGTGGGGTCTTGTCGCCTGGGCATCCCAGGACCTCCATACACACTGCCCAGGCTTGCACTCTGGGGAGATCACTTCAGCACTGCCAAGTGCAGTGGCTTGACTTCACCCCTGGAGGCACACTCCATTGTCTCTCAAGACAGGTGGATGTCAACAATATAAACAAGCACAGGGACATGCTGCCAGGGCCGGATTTAGATGAAGAAAGGCCCATGGCTACTCCACTTGTGAGCCCCTCCCCATCCCCCACCCTCACAACTAGAAGAAAATGGAAGAGTGTTATAAACAAAACTGAGTGAAGCCCAAGCTTGCTTCAAATTGGGCCCCACTGGCTAGCCCCGAGTCTCATAGTTGCGGGGCCTGAGTTGCCCTGCCCTAGCATGAAGTCTTGGGTTTACAATTTTGGGAGAGGGGAGACTGTGGCCCTGGGGAGAGGGCAGACTGGTGAGGCCCCCTAGATTTAGAGGCCCAAGTTGTCCTGCCCTCACATGAAGTCTTGGGTTTGCAATTTTGGGAGAGGGGAGACTGCCCACTGGGGAGTAGGAGGCCTGGCAAGGCCCACTAGATTTAGAAGCCCTAGGCTTCAGCCTTCTTAGCCTATACATAAATCCAGCACTGACTATAGAGGGAGCCATGTAGGGAAAAAATGAATTATTCTTTAAAACAATAATATGCTCAAATCATCTGCTTGTTACTGCCTATAATCAGTAAGACAATCCAACAAAGCACTTGAGTTGCAGAATCAAAATCAATAACAAACCACAACTCTTCCTTGCCTACTCTACCTCCCCTGCTACTTCTGGAAAGCACCCTTTGCAGAATAAGCAAAGGTGGACAATAGCATTCCACCTTCTCATTAATATTGCTAGACATTTGTAGCAATATTGCATTCAGGGATTAATCCATTCTGGGGACTGACCTTTTCGTGAGAATACCAGCTACTCAAGGTCCTGACCCCAGACTGAAATATATGTAATAATTTCAAGAAGAGCTTCTTGAAACACATCTAACGGTGCCCTTGGTTCTTTTATAGTATCTGGAAGAAGTTTAAGCTTTAAAAATAGCATTCAGGCCTTGAACCACTCCCTGTTTCCTGGTACTGTACTGCTCTAATATAGCCTACCCAAGGAAGGAGAAGGGCTAGGGACAGTTTGAAAGAGCTCTGGTTTCCGACTTATTAATTGCAGCTCACAGGAATAGCAAAGGAGATCTGCGGTGGATGATAGAAATACTTGTAAAGTGTGTGGCCACTTCAACACGCTGAGAGGGTTTAGGGGAAAACCACATATGGGTTACTACATGGAGGGTACCAAGCATCTTTATTAGCAAGGGATGCGGATAGTTCTGTGGTCTAAACCACTGAGCCTCTTGGGCTTGCCAATCAGAAGGTCGGCGGTTCAAATCCCCAAGATGGGGCGAGCTCCCGTTGCTCTGTCCCAGCTCCTGCCAACCTAGCAGTTCAAAAGCACACCAGTGCAAGTAGATAAATAGGTACCATGAAGGTAAACAGCGTTTCTGTGCACTCTGGCTTCCGTCACGGTGGCCTGTTGTGCCAGAAGCGGTGTAGTTATGCTGGCCACATGACCTGGAAAGCTGTCTGTGGGCAAACGCCGGCTTCCTCGACCTGAAAGCGAGTTGAGCGCCGCAACCCCATAGTCGCCTTTGACTGGACTTAACTGTCCAGGGGTCCTTTACCATTTACCTTTATTAGCAAGGGGCATTTCAGTAATATACAGAAGGGTTCCACCCTGTGTTTGCCAAAATCCAAAATCCTCCTTTCCATCCACTAACTTTGACAAAGAACTTTTAGTGCCATAGGTGATTAAAGTGAGTGGTGGCGCAAAGCATCATGAGCATGAAAGTTGAGTGAAATGGTTGTAGAAAAACAACAGAGTCTTGTGGCATCTTAAAATGTTGGATCTGGGCTTAGTTGTTGAACATAGTTCCCACAGAAATCAATGACACCTAAGTCACTGGGATCTAACTTCGGCTAACCAGCAGTGGCAGGTGAGAGAGGGTGAAGTAGAAGTGGCTTCCTCTTGGTGGTAGGACTGTGTTTGCCAGCGTGGAGGTTGAGCGAGGTGAGGTTGGGGAAGCTCTGCCAAAAAGAAGCTCCCACAACATGCCTTACCATCATGTCACTGTCTTTGTGAGTGCTGTGCTGCAGCTTGGATGGCGCCGCCACCCTCCATCGTGCGCCTCCTATGCAGATTTGTTGTTGCACAAGCTTTTGTGAACTAGAGTCCACTTCAAGCCTACTTTGGAGTGTAGCTTATGGAAGCTTACAGTACAAAAAGTCTTTAAAGTGCTGTTAAAAGACCCTGGCTGGATCTAGACACATCAAAAAAATGATTCAGTTAAAGGCGTTGTAAATTTCATAAAGGGAAATCCAGTTGGCGAAAGACGGGACTCCGCAGCGCCATCTGGTGTTACAGTGTTACAATGCATATAAAGCATTCTCTTTACCTATGTAGCTGAGTCCCCTGAAGCTGTTGGGCCATAACTTCCATCAGTCCAAGCTAGCATGGCCCAATGGTAAGGAATTATAGAAACTGTAGGACAAAGCCCAGCAAGGTCCTCATCCCAGTCTTAGAGTTTCCCCTTCTACTTCCTTTTTGCTGCTGTTCCAATAATTCTATGTTTCAGGGCAATGGCCACATAATAATTAGGTTACTCTGTGTTTACATCACAGGCTCTCCCCCTGTTCTGTTCATCAGAAATGCAGAGAAACAGATCCTGCTTCACATTCTTCAACAAGTCTTGGATCTTCAACAGTCTTGCAAGTTCAGAATGAATCAGAAGCCATGCAGCAAACTAAATTCACAATAACTAAATAACTGATATCACTAAATAACCCTTTACACAAAATATCAAGTACAAGAGGTCCCTGAAATCCAGATTCATTTTCTGTTTGTAAACAAAGGCACATGAATTCTATAAATATGGATTACTCTGTTACACTCATCATTATTTCAACCGCAATATCTGTTATTTGAAAACAATTGGAGAAGGAAAAACAAAAAATGAAATAGGATCAGTTTAGGTGGCAGGAACCTATTCAATGAACAGAAATTCCAGTTTGGTGATCATAAGAAACCTTAGGACTCTTTCTGTTTTTCAGGGATGTGAGTTTCAATAGAGCCAAAGAGAACATTTTGGAGGAAAACAGCATGCTTAATTGTTCATTAAAAAGTTTTCTAAACTACAGCAGCTGCGAGAGTGGTGTATTAAAACTGATATGTATTAACATTAGCGATACCAAGTAATATCCTAATAAGGGACAACTTACCTCCATATCCCAAAAGGTAAGTGTTGCTTCTTCCTTACCCCCAGTATAAAAGCCAACTTTTACCCATCAGCTGGCCAGGATGGGGAAGAAGCAACTTAGCATACAATTCCTATGCCTGTCAACTCAAAAGTAAGTCCCACCGAAGTCAATGGCGCTTTCTGCCAGGTAAGTGGGTGTAGGGTTGCAACCTAAATATATTTGCGACATGTGCTGCAGTGCAAAGAGGCAATTAAAATGTATAGGGTATCAAGTCTAATCTTGTATCTCATTATGCACTGTCTGGGACCAAAAAAAGTTTTTGGGCCGTAGCATTCTGCATCTAAATCAATGTGGCTCTCAGAATGTACAAGTGAAGGCCAGTTCTGTTTTTGGAAATGGAGAAAGGCGCATTCAGCCCATCCACAGATTTGTCTACAGCTGTCACTTACTTGTGCAGAGCGGTGGGGAAATGCAAGCTGCATCAAGCAACAGACATATTCCGGATGGCTTCAGTGCTGACAACAGCTGGCCACTCTTGTTCGTAGTCAATAGACTGTCAGAATTGATCTATATTTGGCAGCACCTTTGACCTGGATCAAATTTAAACACTGCTGCCCAGACCTCAGCACTCAATATAACCTTGATCTGTCTATCTGTCGGTCTGTCTATCTCTAAGGGAGATTTAAATGGGAAAACTATGAAGGAAACAAAAAGGCTGGCCTGCAGAAAAACAACAAGTTTCCCAGTGCCGGACCTACTGTTAGGCAGAGTGAGGCAGCTGCCTCAGGCAGGGGTTTTTTCCTTGTCACGAAAGGGCAGCAAATAGTTATTGAAATTGTCATTGTTCTATTTTCACTGTTGGCAGGGGGAGAAACTTGTGGGATTTTCTGCCTCTGGTGCCAAAATAACTTGGCTGGCCTTGGGTACCATCCACCTTGACTTGTGGCGAGGGCCTCTATTTGCTGCTTTGCCTCAGGCAGCAAAGGGTCTTGAGCCAGCCCTGCCCGCCTCTGAGTCATTGGGGACCCTCCAGATGTTGTTGGACCCTACAAGCCACACCCCTTTCTCCCCAGACCACGCCTCTTGCTGCCTGGCCCTGCCCCACATGCTAATTGAGGATTATTTTGCCTGGCTGGAATATCTTCTTGAACTGTGATAATGTCTCTTCCTTGCCTGGATGGAGGTGTGTGTGTGTGTGTGTGTGTGTGTGTGAACCTCTAGCTTTTGTGTGCCTGGAATGTGGCTTACAGTATAAAGGCAAGAGTCTTATCTGTTGGTCCCCCCATTTTGTCTCCGGCTTGCGGTTCCCAAAACATTGTCCCTGAGGAAATGGGGTCCTTGGGCTCAAAAATCTTCCTGAAGACTTGACCAAAGTGCTCCCCATCTCTAACACAGTGCCTCCTCAGAGCCATGTAAAGTTGGGAGAAAACACAAAAGCAAATGGAAGTATCCACATGTGCCCCCAGACCATGAGTGTGTGTACGAAACAATACCAACCTGCCCCCCGAAAAGGTAGCTAGCTCAACTCACGCTGTTCACCTGTTGGACAGGAGTGTCAGTCCTCAGATGATTCACCAAAGGACAGCCAGCTTTAAACATCCAGTGAGGCTCTACCTTCCCATTGCCCAGACAGCATGAGGCCTTTGTTGGCTACAGAGCCAACGGCTCGTGTCTGCCCTTCTAGGGCTGCATGCAGCCACCCCCTCACAGGGAGGTGAAAGCCAGAGAACCAGATGCCTTATTCATTATATGCAGGTCCTCTGATGGGGCACTTTATGGTAGTTCTGTGCATTCCTGAATTCAGCAGGCCTGAATTAATGACCAGGGACAGGTCATTAATGTGGCAGGGCCAGCCCTGAGGAACTCTCCACCAGCAGATGTTCAGTAAGAACCATCTCTCACTTCAATCAGATGACTCACACCTTCCAACATTTCTCTGATGAAAATAGGGACATCCTATTTAATAATAAGAATAATACTTTTATTATTTATACCCCACCCATCTCCCTGGGTTTCCCCAGGCACTCTGGGTGGCTTCCAGCATATATAAAAACATAATGAAACTTTAAAAGACTTCCCTATACAGGGCTGCCTTCAGGTGTCTTCTAAAGACTGTATCTCCTTGGTTCAGGGGTCACATAACTCCAAAGCCTTCAACATTTCTCAGATGAAAATAGGGACATCCTAAGGAAAAGCGGGACATTCCAGGATCAAATCAGAAACTGGGACGGCTTCTGTAAATCTGGGACAGTCCCTGGAAAATAGGGACACTTGGAGGGTCTGATATCTTCTGGAAATTATACTACTTAGACAGGACTTTTTAACCAACCAATATTTATTGATGTTTTTAATGTTGCTTTTATGCTGATTTTATTTTCCTGTGTTGTACTTCACATTGAATTTCTTTTTAAATAAAAGTGTGGGTTTTAAATACACAAATAAACAAATTTGTGCAGTTGAAAATGCTACCATTGCAGAATCAAAGCCGGTGCAAACATTAATGCTAGAGGGGGAAGTTGCTTCCAGCACTCCAAAAGAGAGAGCATTTTCTGTACAAGCCCCAAGCTTTGAATCTCTATTCTGAGTGGTATTCAGAGCCCATAAAAATAGTCTAATAGGCCACGTCCCATGAACCAGACCAAAATGCTTTCAGGCATTCTCTCGTTTGGTGTTGCTAAGGGAACACAGGGAAATGTGCTATAATTGAACCAATGAAGAGTGTGACAGACAGCGAAGGGAGAGCATGTGTATGATACTTGTGGTAACACTGATTGCCTGATGGAAAAAATGTTTTTATTTAGGTAATTGCCTCCTTCCAAGCTACATGAAACGCAGCAGCTTTTAGGAGATTATTAACTCCAACATGATTGTCCATTAACCAAATATGAATAACTGTTAGCACAAAGAATTTCCCCTGCAAAATCCAGGAAACAAAAAAACCAACAGCACAACAGAATCATCAGATGTCAAGAGAACAGCTCAAGAGGCAGATGATACATGAATTAAAAGGCAACTAGACGCCCAAGGCCACAATTATAGCCTGCCTATGGGTTAGACATCTAAAGCACTGGGGGGAATCTTTCTTTTTTAGACCAAGGACTACATTAACTTCTGGGCAACCTTCAAGGTGCCACATGTCAGCGGTGGATGGGGTCAGAGGCAGCAGTGAGCTGAGCAATCAATGTAACTTTCCCCTCTGTACAGGGAGCTAGTGTCTGTGCACACTCGCACATCCCTCTCTGTTTTCCATCCAGGCAAGCAAGCAAGAGGCATTAACAGAGCTCAAGGACACATTCCAGCCAGGCAAAAACACTGAAGGAGGCTGCAAGGTAGGGCTGGGGAGGAGGTGTGGCCAGGAAGGGATCTGAGGACTACATAAAGGCCAGAAGGGCGGCATCTGGCCCCTGGGTTGAAGTTCTCCAACCCTGCTCTAAAGAAAGGAGAGTAGGTCCCAGAGAGACTTGGATTGCTCTTAACCTCACCAACCACCATCAGCCACTGTTCTGCCTTTCCAATGACAGTTGCCACCATCTGGGTAGGAAGGTGCCTAAGCAACCCCCAGAACCACAGCCTCTCCTGTTCCTAGGCTCTCTATGAGGTTTTAGCTCAGCCTTGCTGTTACCTTGGTCACTTCTTTCTTTAACTCCTCACCTCCACCAACCTGTTTTGTCCTGGCTATGAAGCACCCAACCCCCTCTTTCTTACTGAATTCAGTGGTAGAGATGGATGAGCTGCTGAACAGGCAAGTTGGTTATAAATTCCTAAGTGGCCCTTGAAACTTAAAGAGATGCCTCTAATTCTTTTCTGCATGCAGATATAGCACAGTACGACGACAGCCTAAATGACAATAGCTCTGACCCAGCATGAGAAAGTCATGCAAGCTTCTGCACTTGAATTCTGTGATTGGGCTGGGTTCCATGTTCACAGCTGGGTCTCCACTCTTTCCCACTGAAATCAATAGTATCTAAATATGCTGGAGAACCATACTTTCAGTTTCCACATTCATGTCCACTTATTTCAACTGACTATAAATAGCCACGTTAATCTATAGTGTATCGTGGTGCAGAAGACTTTTGCATAAGAGGAGACATGGTTTCAACCACCCTTTGTTGCCCCATATTTTGAAACCTTTGGAGAACCTAATAATGTCAGCTATATTTTGACTGCATCTGTCTTGAAATACATAGATGTGTGCCCTTATGTGACAACTGCATAGACAAATCGGGAGCTGACTATTTATATACTGTAGCTCAAAGGCTTGAATGGGCAGATTCACCATTTCTACTTGAGAGCAGCAGCGTGGAGCAGCGCGGTTGGGGTTTTTAGCCTTGGGGCTGCATTGCTGCCCTGGCTTCCCAACTCCACATGTTGCTGCTAGTTTCAAAGAGGGAGGGGGCAAGGCAGTGAGGAGCTCAGCATGGGGTGGGTTCAGCAGTGCCAAGCGACCTGCTGCATTGCTTCTGTGAAGGTTCAAATGCCAAGCAACGCGGCACTGATTTCTGTTGGATGGGTTAATAATAAAGATGTCAAGTAAGGTAATGGTAAAAGAACCCCTGACCATTAGGTCCAGTCATGACCGACTCTGGGGTTGGGCGCTCATCTCGCTTTATTGGCTGAGGGAGCCAGCGTACAGCTTCCGGGTCATTTGGCCAGCATGACTAAGCCACTTCTGGTGAACCAGAGCAGCGCACGGAAATGGTGTTTACCTTCCTGCCGGAGTGGTTCCTATTTATCTACTTGCACTTTGACGTGCTTTCGAACTGCTAGGGGGGCAGGAGCTGGGACCGAACAACGGGAGCTCACCCCGTCGCGGGGATTCGAACCACCGACCTTCTGATTGGCAAGTCCTAGGCTCTGTGGTTTAACCCACAGCGCCACCCACGTCCCTAATCCAAGTCCTAATCTGTTTAAGACTGTATAGACGAGAACAAGCACCTTGAACTGTGCTCGGAAAATGCACGGCAATCCAGCGCAGACCGTATAACTCAGGAGTAACATGCTCTAAATATTTGGTTCCAGGTAGAAATCCTGCATTTTGCAGCAGCTGAAGATTCCAAATGTTTTCAGGGAACTTGCTATAATATGCCATCGCCAATCCTTTTCCTTGGTTACACTTGCTACATCTCACAAAAAGAGTTCATGTGGATGCAGATCGTATGCATTCATTTCAAGGGAGAAACCAGTCTCTACACCTCTCACACCACGCCTGGAATATTCTCTGGCCTTGTCCCAATGGGTTGCTTTGAACAACAACAATGCATTAGAAAAAATGTCTCATCTCAAGTCTATCCACCTGGATGTAAAAGATCAGAGGGAATCATTTTCACAGCAGCTTATGTGGTTTGTGGTTGTGAATGAGTAGAAGACAAGGGAATCCCAGATGCTATTTGTAGCTGACCTTGGAACAATCTTTTAACCTACAAAGCAGACTAGCTGGAAAAAAACTGGGTGAAACACAGACACACAAGCTCCACAGGAATCCCTGTGCAGCATGTGTGTACCTATGGGTTGTGTACAGACATCTTTGAATATTCTTTGACCTTTTGGCATCAATATAAGGAAATGTAGAACGTTTGGATATAAGACTGTGTCATCTAAAATTTATTGCTGTTTCATTTTGGCAATACTTCTTTCTAGTGCTTGTATGTGAAGAGAAATGTATTAACAGTTATGTGTAAACAGTGCTTTCTCCCAAGAAAAATAGGTGCTGGAACTCACCATCAAGTTGTTACAGTAAGTTGCCACATGACTCGGGGCAGCCCTGAAAAAATGCCAGTTTCACATTCACTGCCCATGGAGGTGCTAAAAACTAGGGCCAGCTGTCTTCCTAGCTGGTTTGGTGATTTCTCCTGGTTCTGGTGCAGGTCAAATAAATACACCCCACCTCTCTTTTTCTCTTAGATTCAGGCAGGTGGCTAGGGCAGCTCGGAAGAGCCCTCACACAAATGCACCCACGCACAATGGTAGAATCCTGACTGGAAAGCTTAAATCCTGGGGTCACTGCAAGGGAAACTGATTGAAGGAAAGGGGATATGAATTGGGTCCGCCCCATAGCTTGACCCAACTGCAACTAGGATTACACCTCACAGAACTACAGTTCCTGACACTCTTAACAAACTACAGCTCCCAGGATTTGGACAGGGTCTGTATTATGTGCTTTAAATGTTGTGTATACTTTGTGTCCATGGAATGGGTGCAAGACTGTGTGAGGTAGCCTTACCTCTTCTACCTCAGCTTTTCTGCATTGACCAGGAAGGCCACTAATGGGGTTGGTTCCATGTGGTTGGATGTACTTACAATCAGGAATCCTGATTGTGCAGGATTGCTGGTCATGGGGAAGATTGCAAACGTGTTCAGTTGAACATGTTTTCAATCGCCCCCTTCAGACCAGTCCATGCAGGAAGGTCCGAGTGGGGTGATGAGTGAGTCTGTCTTGCACGACCCCCTGCCTCTGCCCTAGATACAATGCCTGAAAAGAGCAGGGAGCTTTGTTGACAGAAAAAACCCACTCCAAACAATTAATAATGATAATACCAACAATAATAATAATAATGGAAAGGGTATTTCCTTTCCCGAATCTAAAGTGATTAGATGGGAAAGCATCATAAGCTTCTATATCCTTGAGAAATCCACGTGGAAAACTTCACCAAAGTGCTTATAATCAGTACTCTCCATTTCCAAAACATCTTTCATTCTTTCTTGCTTGTTATCAAAGCTGAAAGATATTCTGTGTTATATGTAATGAAAATGAATCTGTACACAAAAACCCTTGGGAAGAATTTGCCGTAAACGATACAAATTTATTGCCTTTCTGGCTTGCATTATCTCACGTCTGGGATATTTTCATGCATTTCTTGCTTTCTGGCCAGCCCTGCCCACATTATAACTGCTATTCCCTGTGTGTTGTTGCTAAATATAGATCAGATTGGCAGGAGAGTTGCTGCTGCCTGGACTGGGCTCCTAATCTATGCTTCTCACACTCCTAATATGGTAGAGAGCGGCAGCCAATCAGGTGCCGGGTGATTACCCTAGCAGGCGAAGTGGGTTTGCTGCTCTGTATCACCCCTTCCCCCCCAGCTTCCAGATTAACCACTCCACAGGAAGCTCAGCAGCAGCTGTAACAAAAGGCTCTCTGCCTCCGTGGCTGCATTAACCTGATTTTGTTGGGCCACCAGCTCATCTTAATGCAGGAAGCAGCATTCTCTCACAAACGTATGAACTGGTTGGACTGTGGAAGCCCCAGATGGCTGCAATTCCAGCTGAGTCGAGTCCACGGGTCAGCTGCAGATCTGATGTCGTATGGTGACCTGCAATTAGGGTTGCCATATTTCAAACAGCGAAAATCTGGACAGAAAAGATCCCCCCCCCCGGACATTTCCCCAATTTCTGCCCGGACACTGCTGCTGACTGCAATATTCCAGATACGTCTGGAAAAATCTGGGCCATAGCTGTCAACGTTTCCCTTTTTTAAATAGGAATTCCCTTATTCCGAATAGGATTCCTCGCAAGAAAGGGGAAAAGTTGACAGCTATGATCTGGGCATATGGCAACCCTATGTGCAATCAGCGTGCAATGAGCACAGTTCTGGTAGCACATTGTACACAGATGAGACCCACACAGTTTGCACCTTAGAAAGACCCAGTTTCCTCTGTGATTGTAGCATGGGTTAGCATCTAGATTGGCTCCAAGTATGTTTCCGGGCACAATTCAAAGTGTTGGTGCTGACCTTTAAAGCACCTAAATGACTTTGGCGTCCCCATTCCCATCAGGGGTGCCAACTTGAATAAAATATTGTTGGGGCCCAGGTAAGCCCTGCCCTGCATAATCAATCACATGATGCAATGCACACACACCATTTGAATGGGAATGCCCACCAACTTTGTAGGGGCCTGGCCCCCTCAAATATTTTATTGTGGGAGCCAAAGCTCCCGTGGTCCCTAGGAGTTGGCTCCTATGATTCTATTCATTCAGCCCGGAAACTGAGGTCCAGCTCTGAGGGCCTTCTGGCAGTTCCCTCACTGCGAGATTACAGGGAACCAGGCAGGAGGCCTTCTCAGTAGTGGTGCCCGCCCTGTGGAATACCCTCCCACCATATATCAAGGAAATAAACAACTCTCTGACTTTTAGAAGACATCTGAAGGCAGCCCTGTTCAGTGAAGCTTTTAATGTTTGATGGTGTATCGTGTTTTAATTTGTTGCAAGCTGCCTAGAGCGGCTGGAGAAACCCAGTCAGATGGGCGGCATATAAAATCATCGTCATCATTACCAGGTTGTCTCTGGGTTGTCTCACCCTGCAACATGTACATTATGCAAGCATAAACAGGAGGGAGGGCATTGACAAGCGCTGAATTTCTAACTTATGGCCCAGGTGAAATGGAATAAGGGCTGGACAAGGGCATGAGGGTGAGCCCTTTACCAGTTCTGAGGTGCCAGCCTGGAGTCTCTTGGTGGAACATCTGGGTGACATGTTCTGTTGGTGATTCAATGCAAAACAAGACACACAGGAAGCTTTGCAAAAAGTAGGCTTAACATTGCTGGGAAGAAAGCAAAGCAACTCAGCATTGCACCTTGGGTGGTATCACCCCATGCTGGTTCCAGCTGCGACTTCCCTTCTGTAATGTCAACACACAGGGAACCATTGTGGGATGATGTCAAGGTGCCATGTGACTTCACACGGGTCAGGAGCAATGATCAAATGCCCCCCTCCCCACCCAACCCCTCACATCTTTCTGAGACAGCAAGAGAAATCTGTAAAGAAAATTGCTTTTGAAGGGAATTTGCTTGTATCTGTTTGACTTTTACAGCAATGATCCCACACTCCTCTCCCCTACTGACATCTTTTCTCTGCTTTTGCTGTCTCCCCCGCTTTTGAAGTCTATGAAAGGAGCACCGCAGGAAGCCATTACAACCCATTAAAGTAGTATTTCCATTTGCTTTTGAACAAGGAAAGAAGGAAGCATTTCATTTCATACAGAATGGGATGGGCATGGGCTCTGCTTGAACGTATAGATTCCTGATTTGAGTCACTTCCTACACAGAAACAAATTTCACTCGATAAACTCTAATCCTTAGTGAAAGCTGTTCCACAACATCTAATTCTATATGGCTCCAAACTATTCCTGGAAAGTGAAAACCCATTTTATAAATAACCTGAGGGGTATTTCTTCCACCCTAGCAGCTCACAGATATTTTCTTTACCTCTGAATTGAAGAAGCTTTGGCCTGCCATATGTTGCTGAACTACACTGCCTATTGGCTTCACCAAGCATGGCCAATGGCCAGGGATGATGGGAACTGTAGTTTAGCAACATCTAAGTAATCATATCTTCCAACAAGCCACAGAGGAAAATTGGGATGTGCATCTTTCAGGGCTGCACTCTCGCGGGAGCCAAAACAGGACATCCCCAGATCCAGTCAGAAGCTTGGATGACTTCTGTAATTCCCCGGGGTGTCCTACTGAAAGTGGGACAGTTGAGGGGTATGAGTAATATGAACAAAGTTTAGATGTTTATGCTGTTTCACATTTCAGTTTTAAAAACATGGGTGTGAAACATAATATTGTACTTAGTTTTGTTGAGTATTAGGCATGGTTATGTACTGTTTACAATATTTTCCAATTTCACAAGTGGACAGCTTTTGAAGAATGTCCTTATTATCACAGAGACCAAGGGGTGGGCAGGGATGAGATGCCCTAGACCTCAGCATAATTAAATGTGGGTGAAGAAGTTGAGAAACTGGGGAGAGTGATGAGGCAGCAGAGAGAGAGAGAGAGAAAGCAGGGGAATGGCAGAAAGAGAGATGAAAAGGAGGATCAGAGAGAGAGAGAGAGAGAGAGAAGTTGGTGGTCCCACACACCATTGGATCTAACACCACTCACTACCAAATCCATGGTCTCCACAAGTTTCCCCTTGAGGGAATGTCCCTGTACAGAAAAGAAAGGTTGCCCACCCCTGTCATAGATATTCAGGCTGTCCATGAACATCGTGCTCCTCCAACTGATTCACAGATGCATATTAAGGCTGCAACCACAAATCTTTCTACCTTGCGCTTTACATGACACAAGCCTATAAACACAACATCTGAAATGTACACACTATGTATCATTACTGTTGCACTAGGCTATTTATTTATTATTATAGCTATGTTTTGTCCCCTCTCAAGTGTTTTATTTTTAACTGAATTTCAGCCTCTGTATTTTTCTGTCTTCATTCTTGATTGTTCCCTCAGTGGCCATGTGTGTTGTGGAAGCAAGAGGTTGACACATAATGGCGTCAGCATGGGTCCAATAGATATGGTCGCAGGAGAGAGAGTTGAGGTTAGTTTGGGCAGCAACTAGACCTACCATAAGTAGTTTGATAGGAACAAACTACTGTGGCCATAAGTGGTAACACTTAGTAATTTACCTTGCTAATTATCACCGCAAGACAGCTTACTCACACAGATTGCGTCTCAGTGCCTCCCTCTAGGTATGCCATCTGTTGGCCAAATAATTATTTACAAATCCAAAAATTGTACCTACAGTTTACCAGAGGACATCTGAGTGAAAGCAAGCTCCTGATTATTCATCTATTTGGAGCAGATCTTTTTTTAAAAAATTAAAAAATCCACATGCAGTTCATGGTCTTTTGAACAAATTATTCATCCTTTGGAAAAGCCATCTTAGAAGATCGAAAATGTATCAATGAACAGGACAGGCATAACTGTTGTGCACCATCTTGAACATAACTGCTAACAACTGGCCAAGCTAGGGCTATAATTAATATTTTTTAGACTGCTGACAAAGGCAGCTTATTTCAAACAGACAGAGAAATTCAGGGTTTAATCTGTTTCCCTTCAAGCAAGTTGCTCATAAATGTCTTAGTCAATGCGTAAATTAACAGATAGCTGTTTCCTGGCCATTTACCTTTGTTTTAATTTTTAAATGCACAAAATTTATCTCCCTTTAATAAGAAATGGAAGATGAAACCTAAAGTAACAACTGTTTTATCCCTTTGGTCTTTCTTAGGGTGGGAAAGTATTATATATGCTTGGAATCGGACATGAAACATAGGGGGGAAAGGCCAATGCAGGTTTATTAATGGCGGAGCCTCAGTTGAATTAGATGAAAATTACTAGTTTCCACTCCTTGATGGACACAGGGTGTAATCCCCCTTCCATTGAAGTCAATGTGATTGATTTTAATGAGCAAGATTACAGCCTCCATTCTTTAGCTGTTCTGCATAACTGGCTTCCAGTGTGTATTACTCTATTTATCAGTCTAGTCTCCATTTTTGGTATCTGTGCTTATTTTCTTTCCAGTAAATATAATGTTCCTGTGTGTTCTGTGCTTATACAACCCAACAAATTAGCCATATAATTGAAACAACAGCAAAATCTGCTAGAAGACTTTCATTTTAAAATAAGCTTTAACTGATTTTTATTTTCATTGTTTGGAGTTACTTGTACACTGCTTAGGGAAGGAATTGAGCCGTGTGTGCGCACATGTGAATAAACAAACAAAGAATACATCCTTTGGGAATGTTTTGAACAATGTATTTAAAAATATGAATATTTTCAAATGAGGTTTATTTCAGAAGCATTACAGGACTACTCGCATCAATGACACAGAAGCAACTTAGTCGGGAATGTTAAGAAATACAAACAGTGGTTCCTAAGTCAGTATCTGGGAAGGACAATGTTTGTTTTGGCTTGGCAACAGCTATTCATTAACTTATGCACTGAATGTGGGACCAAGGGGAAGAATGACCCTTGTTATAAGACAGCTTGATGAGTTTACAGTGTCTCCATACATTTTACTCCGGGATTTAATAAAAGCATCAGGCAATATTGCCTATACATAGAACATAAGGACAGCTGCCATATACCACATCAGACCATTTCCCCATTTACCTCAGTACTGTGCAACTGGAGTAGTAATGGTTTTCAGAATCTCACACAGGTCTTAAAAAGAAAGCTATTTATAATTCATAATTGCGTGCGCGCGCACATTTACATCCGAAGCCCATCTGCATTATAAATTTAAAGCATCATCATGCTACTTTAAACAGTCACAGCTTTCACCAAAGAATCCTGGGAACTGTAGTCTGTAAAGGGAGCTGAGAGTTGTTAGGAGACCCCTGTTCCATACCCCCAACTGCCCCCCAAATACCAGGATTGCAATGAAAACTCTTAAGCCATCAGCGTTTCTCACATCATGCAAAGTCCTGAATTCCCAAGGGCCTTCCTTTCAATACAGTGTTTCAGCATGTTGCAGGAAGTTCAGATCCGTGAATGCATTTCATTAGATCTATTGCCCCCCCCCTTAGGTAAAGGTAAAGGGACCCCTGACCATTAGGTCCAGTTGTGGCCGACTCCGGGGTTGCGGCGCTCATCTCACTCTATTGGTCAAGGGAGCCGGCGTACAGCCTCCGGGCCATGCAGTCAGTATGACGAACCAGAGCAGCATACAGAAATGCCGTTTACCTTCCCTCCGAAGTGGTACCTATTTATCTACTTGCACTTTGACGTGCTTTCGAACTGCTAGGTTGGCAGGAGCAGGGACCGAGCAACGGGAGCTCATCCCGTCGTGGGGATTCGAACTGCCGACCTTCTGAATGGCAAGTCCTAGGCTGTTTTTATGAAAACAAGATCCAGGTCACTTGAATGCCCCTAAGAAAGTTTCTCGCCTTTTCCCAGCCCTTTAGTCAGACATGTTTAGGATTTCCCTCTCATGAAGTCTCCAATAATGAAAGTGGTGAGTGGGGGAGTGAAGGGGGTGGGGCCTATCCACAAGGGTTGGGCTGGTGCGGTGGGTTTTGTTCACCCGCTGCTCCCAGCCCCTGGTCCCGCCTGGTGTGCGTGAGCTCTGGGTACCAGCAAAGGGCACAACGCTACTGTTGCCCTCTACTGAAGAATGGTGAACATTCTGTGACCCGAGAAGCTCATTATTTGCATCAGAATATATGTTCCTACAAGAGGTCATTGATGTGGGATGTATGCCTGCATTGTATATCTGTATACAGAGGAGCCAGTCTAGCTAAAGTTACCCATGATTATTGCCCATTGAAAGCAATAGGACTTAAGTTGGTCTCGACTAATGTTAGAAGTATTGTAGCATCTATCTATCTATCATCTGTCTATCATCTATCTATCTATCTATCTATCTATCTATCTATCTATCTATCTATCATCTATCTATCTATCTATCTATCTATCTATCATCTATCTATCATCTATCATAGATAGATAGATAGATAGATAGATAGATAGATAGATAGATAGATAGATAGATGATAGATAGATAGATAGATAGATAGATAGATAGATATAGATGATAGATAGATAGATGATAGATAGATAGATGATAGATAGATGATAGATAGATAGATAGATATAGATAGACAGATAGATAGATAGATGATAGATAGATAGATGATAGATAGATAGATAATCTATCTATCTATCTATCTATCTATCTATCTATCTATCTATCGATCATCTATCTATCATCTATCTATCTATCTATCTATCTCTATCTATCTATCTATCTATCTATCTATCTATCTATCTATCTATCATCTATCTATCATCTATCTATCTATCTATCTATCTATCTATCTATCTATCTATCTATCATCTATCTATCTATCATCTATCTATCTATCATCTATCTATCTATCTATCATCTATCTATCATTTATCTATCTATCTATCATCTATCTTCTTGGCACTAGTGCTTCTCCTAGAAACTCCATGTTCCTATGTATATGTGCATGGAGTTTCTTAATTTACTGAATTGTAGTTGTATTTTAATTTTCATCATTGCATAGCACTGAGGTTAAGCAGAGTGGGAAAAATCAGAGCGGGAAAATCAAAAGTTGAAACACAACAAATAAAAGCATCCGGCAAATTGAACGCAGGGCGTTTGTCATAACACGCCGTATGCTATGGTGCGCAAAGCTCCATAATGTCACATTGTTGAGTGCTTACCCTTGGGGGTGTTATTGTCAGATTGGGAGCTTTGAAGATGGGTGTTTGTCTTAAATATGACATCCAGGGACATTAAAGCACCTACCAATTCTGCAAGACAGCTGTTAAAATGATTAGAAAGGACCAGCAACCCTGAAGAGCCAAGCTAATCAGCCTTAGCTTCAGCATTTCAAAGCTGAGTGCCTCCCTAGTGACATCTTTTTATACATCACTCTGCTGCCAGATCTAGCGAAAGGTGGTGGTGGTGAACAATGTAGATAGGGAGTTTCTGAAGATGCTCTCTGCAAATGAAAGCGGGCAATTTGTTGATGGCTGGTCCAGAAAATGACAGAAGATTAGAAAGACGATTTCAGCCGTAAGGCATCATCTAAGCTACAACAAAATGAAGCTTAAGTGAAAGCAAGAGCCAATTATTTGGTAGTCAGAGTCAAGGATAAAAGAATAAAAATACTGAGAGGGGCAGTAATCTTTTTCTCTCTCTTTGGGAGCAGTAAATTGTCAAGATAAGTGAAGGTGTCAAAAATGCTGGATTGTACAGCAGGGATTCGAAACTATGAGAAGCAGCTGAATGTGGTATTTATGAAAATACCTTTGTTTATGAAAATGAAATATACATTCCCTTCTTTTTTAAAAAGCATCTGGGTGGTTGTGTGTGGCAGGCACACCTGGCACTGTGTCAGAACATTACAAAATTATACCATCAAATTAGCACCATTATGCTCCATTGCACTCTTAAACAGCTTGCAATGGACCTAGAAGAGAACCCATAAGAGAAAGAAACCTATTGTCCCTATGGCATTGTATCCATTCAAATTAGATTCATCTTTTCCACAGCTTGATTTTAACAAATGACACTGAGGCCATGAAATACTGCAGCTATTTATAACCTGATCCCAGTTGCCGAATGACTGCTGTTGTTTCCAAGATAAATGTAAACTCTATGGTCCATCATTTTCCCTTGTGTTGCCTGTGGCCCTCCAGATGTTGTTGGACTCTATCTTGTATCATCCCTGACCATTCTGGCAGAGGCTGATGGGGACTGGAGTTCAACAACAGCTGCACAATTCAGCTTTTCATGGAAATCAGGTAGATATAAATATAAATAAAGTCATAAGAAAAATCAAAGTGGTTTACAACACAATATATATATTCAACAAAAACCATGTGAAAAATTCACATGAACATGGCAGCTGAAAATAATAATAATAATAATAATAATAATAATAATAATAATAATAATAATAATAATAATTTTATTATTTGTACCCTACCCATCTGACTGGATTGCCCCAGCCATTCTGGGCGGCTTATGCTGGAGTCACGATGATTGTCTGTCTTTCTGGAGGCCACAGGTCAGAGTAACATCTGTCTGGCTGAGACTTTATGTTTCAAATTATTATCTAAACCTCTTGGATGCGGAAGGCTATGAATTTAAATTAAAGACTTAATTACTTACTCTCTGTAAAACCCAGGCACCAATCAGGACTAACAAGGGGACTGATTCTCAAGTCCTTTGAATTTTCTGACCCTACTGCGAATTGTGTGATAATCTCCTGAGTCAACATAAAGTTAACCTCATGCGACCCTCCTTATCCCAAATGATTTCCAAGGTGCACAATCAAGCCTAGGTAAGCAAACTGCCCTGAACAGCATAAAGAGTGGCACTAAAATCATGATGGGGATGCTCAGTGCCATAGCTGGGGGGGAGGGGGCTAGTCGGGGTTTTTTTTTTGCCCCAGATAAAGCCTCCAGAGAGGCACCATTGAGGCTCCCAGCCTGTGTGTGTCTACGCAAACTGGGAGTGGTGTGGTGCCAAACTGGATCTTTGACCTGGGTGAAATAAAGCCTAGTTTCGCCCCTGGGGGTGATGCTTTACCTGGAAGTGTACAAACACACACACACGCCTCTTTTCATTTCACAAGAGGTGGTTTCCTGTGTTTTTCCATTACACCCTGAAGGTACATCTTGTTAACCAGCTAAGGCAGGGGAATCTACAGCAGAGCCAACCTGCCAGAGGTAAGGTTAAATATTAAATCACTGGACTGCTGATGTCTTCCTTTGAGATGAACATGTCAGCTTCAGTTCTGCAGTCTTAAAAATAAGGTGGTTCCTGCCTACTGGCATTAGCAAGTCTGAAAGTCGGAGAACTCATTGCCTACCTTTCACCCCTCCTGGAATCAAATTATCTTAATAGCACCAACAGTCCCCAGGCTTCTCGACAGATATTCCCCAAAAGCCAACGCTCAACAGAAGATTCGTGGTCAGTTTTTATGTGTCTCACTCATAATGGTGCAAGGCACAACAGCCTCAACCAGCAGCATCTAAAAATTGCTCATTGTTCATATTTTCCTGCTGACATTTCATATTTGCTTCCACTGTGGGTGACTGGATTTCTAGGACTGTTTATCTAGCTGCAGATCCTCCCCCATCATGGAACTGTGAGCTGTGTTCTCCACACAGCTGCTGTCAAATCTGTTCAGTTTTTGCTTGAGGCGATGGCTCTCACTAGTAAACACAATGCTGGAAAAAAATATTACACACACACACACACACACACACACACACACACACACAACTAGAAGTGTTGGCAAATCTCAGGAAGGAAACAAGGCTAAAATAAGAGCTATTTCATACATTACACTGCAGCAGACATACATGTACAACCAGCAGGAAGCCACAATCAGCCCAGCCCTGTATTTAATACTTCCCCCAAACATATTTTTTCTGGTAAACCCCCCACCTCCACCCCCAAGGTGCTTTTTCTTTGCAGGAGAATTGATCTTGTGTACAAAACAGTCACTGAATAAAAACTTAAGCACCAGTTCCCTGTATTCAGTTGTCTGTATTTCCGTATCTGTTATAAGCCCTCATAAGAATTCATCAAATTTCTCCTCATATACATGCTTGCATACATTTTGCACTATATAATATAATGCATGTTAATGTTTTGTTTTGTTTTTTTCCCACTAATATATGCGTTTGATGTATACTTTACCGTAGTATATGTATCTTTGTGCATGTAATTTGGCTGGAAACCTGCACTGTGGAGTTTAGTCAGGTGTGAATTTTGAAGGGTGGCTGTATTATTATTTTGAAAAGTTCACCTTCACGTGCAAATTGAATCAAACTTCTCCCCTGGACTTAGGCTGGAAATCAGCTACCTAAGATAACTACCAAACCCTCGAGCCCCATGATAAGTCATAAAATTAGGATATGGTTCCTTGTGTTGTGACGTCCTGCCATCACAAAGTGCACAGTTCTTTTTGCTAAGCTCCTATACTAATGGTTGTGGTAGATACCTTGACATGCACATGCAGTCTCTGCCTATCACCTACAGCAATCCATTTTAGACTGTAACAAAGATATACACCTAATGTAATGTGTGAAGTTGCCCTTGCTCAGAAACAACACAGTGCTGTGCAGTGCTATTTTTTCTAGAAAAAGAGGTGCTGGGACTCACCATGAACGCCTCCCTTGTACTTTTATAATGGCAATGGCACCAACCTGAGAGGTGCCAGAACTGAGTTCCAGCTGAAAAACAGCCCTGGTGTTGTGACTTGGGTGCAGAATTTGATTAAGGAAGACTCCAATTAAGATCTTTGTTCAGTCATGAAGCTTCATGCTTAGCAATAGTCATGTCACTATTGATTCACCTACTTGAACTTCCTTAGAAGTTTAGGCAAGCCGCAAATAGATCATAATGAATCAGTTACTGTATTTTCCAGCATTGGTATTTTCTATCTGAAATCAGCTTCTGTCTGAAATCAGAGCCTATCTTTCCAAAACAGTACTCAGATTTTGGTACTAAGTGATGAATTGAAGAGCAAGCGCTGTCTAGGCAACCAGAGTGACCAGCTGGAAACTACAAAAGGCCAGTCACTGTACATGCACTAAATCATTGAAATCACTCATTTTTCTATGTGCACTTTGGGTGCACAGATGAAAATACTGGGTTTGCCCAAGACAATGCATTTTATTCTTAAGCTGATTGGATGCTTGGTTTGCAATATGTTCTTGTGGATCCTTTGCTCAGCTGACAGCAGGTCTGTGAATGCAAACTTTTGCTTTAAATAACATATGAAAACCACAGACTAGCCCTGCTGCTGGCAGTTCCACTCAGTAGTCTCAGCCCTCATTTGATTGCATACAGTCTGTGCCCTCATCTGACCTCTAGTCAGCAACAGCCATCCTTGTGTGCAATCAATAAACAATACAAGATAATGAAGGCTTATAGTCACGTTCCTTCATTTACTAAAGATCAGGCTTTATATTGTTCCTTAAGTCAAGAGCTTATTCATGCTTTTTTTCCAATTTGAGTTTCTGTCCTTTGTCCATTTTTTACCAAAAGAGGTTTCCAGCCTTAGGAATTGTTTATATGACACATGGACACATGATGGCTACTTTTCTTCCACATCAGAAAGGAGTAGCTGCACTGAGCAATTCTCGTTTTCCCTGTGATTTATAAAGAACTTGGAAAGACTGTTGCTAGATGGAACATTCTTTATCCCTTCCAGGAATGATGAACAGAATCCTTAACACAGCCTGTTAAAGATGAAATTGTAGCTCTGCCTTCGGACAGATCAATAAATGGAATGACTTTAGAAAATTAGTATTATTATGTGTTAAATTTCTATACCACCTGTCATTTGAGGGTCACAAGGTGGTTTACAAAATAAAAACACAAAAATGTATGGGTAGGCAGGAGTCCTGCTAGCAGTATTCCCACCAGTGGAGCTAAGTGGAAAATCCAAAACAGGGCATTCTGAGGCTGAGAAGTAGGTGGATCCTGCTGGATCCTGAGCTGGTCTGACAACCATTGCTGGTCACTCTTGGGGCTGATCTGGACCTGATTGCTGTGCCAGCCTGGAGCTGGTGCAGGAACTGGGCTTGATCATCTTACCATCCCAAATGCCACCACTCAACAAAGCCCTGCCGGCTGGTGGTGGTGGGGTTAGAATTGCAGCATTAATCTAGCATCCCAAACACATTTCCTTGTGCTTTCTCAGGATACATCTCCATCAGCTAATTTTAGCATGAAAATAGCACAAGCAGCTCATTCCTCATTCAATATCCTGCACAGGATCACAGCAGATGCACCGTACTGAAGGACCTACCAGCCAGAGGCTGAATAATACAAAAAGGGTTATTTAGATAGGACAAGCAGAAAGTTGGCATCAGGTTTGTTTGGTTTATGACTTAGGAGATTTTGCATGAAAAGGGTAGCTTCTGGTTAAACGGGGGAAATACAGACTAGCATTTGGATGCTGATAGCATCAGTTAGATCCTTGGAAAGAAAGAAAGAAAGAAAGAAAGAAAGAAAGAAAGAAAGAAAGAAAGAAAGAAAGAAAGAAAGAAAGCCTGTATAGCATCAATTTCACAAGAAATATGTGTCTGGAAGCATCCAGAGTGCAACATATGCAGTTGATAACATATGAAGAAAACATAGTGGCTGGTTTGCCTTACATATAGGAAAATGGGCAGAGATTGCCCTACTTACAATTCTTTTTATGAGCAGCTACCTCAAATTCAGAACCATGTGTGCCAATCAATCATTCATTCATGCACAGTCTGTTATGTGTTCAGCTACATGTTAGTACAGCATTTCAGTGCCCTCTCAACATATTTTGCACCTATCTTGACAATGAAATATAAGTCATCCGCCTTTAATGGTCAGGACTAGTCTAATAGGATGGGGGAGAATGTGAACATATTTCAGAAAAGGGAAGATTGGAATGTGCAGGTAACAGGTGCAAGACAATCTCATTAGTTCTTCACAAGTTCAGTGTCAGGTCAGCTTATGCTGCATTATTTCTCAAGGAAGCTCAAAATCCTTCCTTCTAAAATTCGCTTCTGCCGATGTCCCATTAATGCTTCCATAGGCAAACTCTCCACATTGTCTTTCGTATTGCTTTGCCTCTTTCACTATCAGAGCTTTTTGTTGCAGGTCCCACTTGTCTTCAAATATATATATATAATAATGGTTGGCATATTGTAATGTTCATGCACTCCAAGCTTCCACCCACCCTCACGCAAGCTCATCTCAAAAGTACTGTGACATGTCTAAAACTGTGTGTGCACGTGCACAGGGGCGAGTGTGGCCAAGGGTGGTGGTTTAGAGTAAGTAACCCTCACAGCCACATAGATCCATCGGTCACGGGCAGATATTTCTGGAGGGATGGTGTCAGGCTTCTGGGACATGGCTTCCTCCCACCCCTGCCCCCCTTTGGCCGTAGATAAGCGGAACAACAAAAAAGGAGGCTCTTACCAGTTAAAGATTTTAATGATCATGGAAAAAGAACAAATAATCCATTTCTAGGAATGAAGGTGCTCCCAATTAAGGGTTCCACCCACTTCCCCCCGAGTTACCCGAGTCACTTCCGCATCTTGCAACCTGATCTCGCAACCACTGAGCTTTCTGTGCAGCCACCTTATCTGCCCTCCTTGACCTTGGGCTGAGTGGATAGACACTTTTCAGTGAAAGGGAGTCTGTTAAGTATCTCTTTCCCAGTTCTTCTTCTCCTAGCTGTTCACCACCCAGTTCTTCCCAACTTCTGTCTTCTGAACTATGTCCCTCTGTGAACCACTGTTCCAAATCTATACTGTCCTACTGCTCCTGGGAAGATTTAGGATCCTGAACAGGAGCAGGGGGAGGCAGAGACTTCCACCATTCTTCATCAATGCAGCCCTCCTCAGCACGGTCCCTAACAGATGGTCTCATGGGTTTGGTTCCAGTGGTGGTGGACACCCTGAATGTGAGCAACAGAAAATTAATAGTGATGGCTTTACTTTTGATGAGGGTTCATTTTTGACAGGCATTCTTTGGTGTGACCTGGTCTCGTGTGATGTCTAATTAAACAACAGAACTTAAAGGCAACTATAGTGAAATGCAGGGTATAAAAGAGTTTTGTGAGATCATTTGTCTGATAGTTGGGTGAAGAATCCAAACCCAACAAAAAAGGATTAATTCCAACACAGAAATAGAAAATCGTGAAAATTTAGTGTGACCCTAGAGCTTATTATCAAGCGTTAATGAAAGCCTACAGATAATGGCTTTAGATTCAGATTTTTACCACAGAACTCTAGTGTACATATTACAAAAATGCTACAATAATTAAGGGGAATTACTACAATTTATGCTGCAGGAGTATATTTTTAAATCAAAGCTCCCCTATTTAATGTATTGAATTTAATAAGAAGTTAACCTTTCAGAGACTGACTCAAAGGCTTATTACATTTTTTTAATACAAAATGAAGCTGCATTAATTTTAGGAGTTCGTTACAGTTATAAGAATGAGTAATACCCAAGTGCAGTCAACTGTAATATGCCAAAATTCAATAAAAATATTAGGCTAACCATAACTATACAGCACTGTACATTTTAATAACACAGACAGAGAAAAGGAAGCATTTTAGCACCATGAGAATAATAATTTAGGGAACTCACCCTCTAATCAAAGAAAGGGGGCAAGGGATATTATGTGAATTCTGAACCTGCTGAGTGCTACTTGGATAATAAAATAAAATAATGGAGGGGAGGTTTTTTTCCAATTTGTCATCTGACAAAAGTGCAATATGTCATGTCAGCACATTGCCAATACAAAAATGACATGGTAAAAGTATGTCAAAAGGAAGTCAGCAGGCAATTTCACACAGTCAGAACTGGGGCTTGCCATATTTAGATTCAAGAAAGCATGCTGCAACTGTGCTCCAAAGTCTTGCCTCAGTGATGGGAGGATGTGGAGTCCGGAGTGATTTACCACATCCATCATCATCATATCTACATATTGCAACATCTGTGCATCATAAGTGAAAGAAGAATAATAATAATTAAGGGATGCCAACATCAACCATGGCAGGGCACCCAGGGTCAGCAAGCAATAGGATTTGCTTGACCATGCTGTGTTGGGGTGCCAGGCATGACAATGGGGCATATTGCTTGCCGGCACTTTATACACATCATGTATCTAATTATGAGGGAGTCGATGCTGATTCTAATGACTTTCTAATTTGCTCTTAAGGGTTCAGTTAAAAGAGGAAAGAGAGGTGGCTTCTGGGGAAAGATGCATGCGGGGCAGAATTACCTTTTTACTGTGTCTTCCTTGTAAGCTCCCTCTCTGCTTCTGGGTGTGTGCTTTAGAAAGCCCTTTTAATTTCATCAAGCATTTTAGGATCTGTTTCTCCTACTTTTTTGCTGTCTTCCTTTGTTTTAATCCTGCTATGTTTTTTATTAGAATTATCATTATTCTTAAATATTATTATTTTTACCCTTCAAGGACAGCTTACGACTATTAAAAAAAAATAGTACCAGAAAACAGTTAAAACAGATTGCAAGAGTTCTAAAATATATACCTCAGGTGTCAAAGGCCAGGCTAAAGATGTGTATCTTCAGTATACCACAAAAAATATGTACCTTTGTGGGGAGGGAATTCCACAGAGAACACCCTCTGCCAATCTTAACGCCCAAGAGGGTCTGTAGGGAAGGAGATATTCTTTCAGATGGTATAGGCCTAAGTTGCTGCATATAGTTCAGCTCTAGCTACCAACAGGAGCACCTTTAATTGGACCTGGAAACTGACTGAAAGCCTGCTTTATGTGATATATTTTTATTGTCTTTTTTGTTCATGTACTTACAATTTGTTTTTGTATTTTTTAAAGTGGAACATTTCCTCCTCCTCCTCTTCTGACTACTAAATAGTCTGGAGACTTTTACATCTTCATTTGCACCTTCTCCAATTGCCCCGAAAATGCTGAGACTGTCACAAAAACCCCTAAACCATCACTGCTTCTCACTTTGTCATGCAGAATCCCAAATTCCCAAATGCAAGCCTTCCCCCCACCCCACCCCCCAAGAGAAACTCAAATCTTTCCCCACCTTTTCATTCATTGCTCCTTCCATCTTCTGGCCAGGGAAAGAGAGAAGCAGCAATCTACTTTGGGTTCTCATTTGCTTGCTCTTATGAGCTGCTCAAAAACAGCACGCACAATGAGAAGGATCTGCTCTGCATCCAAACCTCTTAGGTCCCTGCCCAGTGTGGTGTAGTGGTTAAGAGGGGTGGACTCGTAATCTGCTGAACCGGGTTCACGTCTCCGCTCCTCCACATGCAGCTGCTGGGTGACCTTGGGCCAGTCACACTTCTCTGAAGTCTCTCAGCCTCACTCACCTCACAGAGTGTTTGTTGTGGGGGAGGAAGGGAAAGGAGAATGTTAGCCGCATTGAGACACCTTAAGGGGAATGAAAGGTGGGGTATCAAGTCCAAACTCCTCCTCCTCCTCCTCTTCTTCTCCTTCGCATTGCTGCCTCACCTTTCATTGCCAGTTTCATTTGAGAACCTGAAATATCACTGAGTCGTCACTGCCTGTGTATAGCGGTCATTTCCACTTTGGCTCCTGCTTTGTGGGAGATGCAGAGATCAAATCCTGCAGCTTGGCTCCCTCTATGACTAAAATGAAAGACTAGATTCCTAGAGGAAGGAGATTTGGGGAGGGGTCCTTCGGAGCAAAAATGCCACCCTCCAAAGCCACTTCCTGCCTTTTTTCTTAGGTGGGCAGGAAAAGGGCATTGATCTCTCTCCTGCGCTGAATCAGAGGCAACTTTTAAAATCGGATTAGTCTGCCCATTTTGTGCATTTGGGTGAAGGGGAGTCCCAGTGCAACTGGGAGAGGGGATGGCTGGGGCAGAGGTGTCAGTGCAGCTGATAATGTCCTTGTTTTCATCTGAGGAATGATGGAGGGTATGTTTCTGCTACCTTAATATGTACATTGAAATGCCCAAACTCTCTTAATAGAGGTCAAACCTGAGTCAAAAAGCCAGATGAGAAACTGAAAAGTCAGATAAGATTAATTATGCTGTCTACTCACATCTATTCTTAGAGCAGGGAGTGGTGGAGAGAGGGGACATCAATAATTTCCAATTATTCATGACTTCAGCTCAGTCCTTGAGTCTAGCCATCCATATTCCTCCTCACCCCCATTTTCATGAGCTATCACATAGTCCTGCAATTAGTGATTGCATAGATCATGAAACTAGACAACCCTTCTTTAGACTAATCTAGAACCCATTTTGGATGTGGGCATCTCTTGCAATGTGTGACTTTGATATTTTTAACGTTGGTGGAGCAGCTGAATCATTAAGAACACTTTCTCTGCAGGCTTTCAGATTTGCAGCTGTGCCTGCTCTTGCTGAACAAAAATAATTCCTACAGGCTATATGGAGACCGACTTTCCCATGTCACTGCTGTTCCTGCACCAAGCAACATAACTCTGTTGAGGAAAGTACCCTCTCTGCCAACTCTGGAATCATTGTTGTGTATGTGCTGTTTTCTTAAAACTTAAATAATGATTCAGTCTCGGTACCGAATACATTGCCCCAGAGAGATCTGTATTCAAACATTTTGCGAAGGGGAAATATGTATAAGACTGGCCTATTCATAGCTTTCAGACTTCTGATATAAGCCTTAAGCCAGTGCTTAAATTGTCATTCTGAGAACATGTTTGACTTGTATCCTCAGTTCATGTTGTTTTCTTCCTCTCTACAGAGGGACTGTAGCTGAGAAAGTACAGATATATGTATTCTTTAGTGTGTTCCCCTTCTCACATTTTCTCTCTCTTTATTATTCTGTTTTGGAAATTGCTTTGAGGTGTTTTTAATCAAGCGGTATATAAATTGTACGACTTAATACATGATAAATAAATAAATAATACATAAGGAGCTAGATCCTACCAGTTCGCAGAGACAACTCTCAGTAAACTTGGCACTGATGGCTAGGCTGCAAAATTGCATATTGCTGGATTACCAGAAAGATGCCAGCCATGTCCAGAATCTATAATCAGCTATTTAAACAGTACAGGTAAAGGTAAAGGGACCCCTGACCATTAGGTCCAGTCGTGGCCGACTCTGGGGTTGCGGCGCTCATCTCGCTTTATTGGCCGAGGGAGCCGACGTACAGCTTCCGGGTCATGTGGCCAGCATGACTAAGCCCTTTCTGGCGAACCAGAGCAGCACACGGAAATGCCGTTTACCTGCCCGCCGGAGCGGTACCTATTTATCCACTTGTACTTTGACATGCTTTTGAACTGCTAGGTTGGCAGGAGCAGGGACCGAGCAACGGGAGCTCACCCCGTCACGGCAAGTCCTAGGCTCTGTGGTTTAGCCCACAGCGCCACCCACGTCCATTTAAACGATAACTAAATATAAAAAATATGATTATAACTATCATCATTATTAATTGTTTTGGGTATCTAAAATACAGTACATCATTTGAAATAAACATGCATAAGAAAGAGAGAATCTGACCTATATTAATGAGCTATTTCAGAAATGGCAGGTGTCTTGCAAGAGAGTTGCACAGAGGCACATCATGGCTGAACTTGCAGTTTCTCAGATAATTTTCCTATTATTCCAATTTTCCTTGACAGTTAAAACAGCGCTGCATTTACATCCCCCATGAGGGCAAAGGGTTCATTTAACAAGGGACTTTTTGGTTTGGTGAAATTATTACAAAGGAAAGGCTAGCTATTTAGCATTGATCTCTCAAACGGCACACACATTTAATGGGATCAATTTGAGAACCTTTGTAAATTAAACCATTCATTACAACTGAGCAAGTGAGAAAGGCTTCAAACTGAAGTTGGTTCTCATTATCTATACGGGCAGAAAGATGTGAGAGATCACAGTTTAAAGACAAGAACCATTGCAGTCTTTTAAAATCCCTTACTTTCATTAAGCTAAAAGTAATCCCATTTCAGTTTGAGTCTTAGGAGCAGTGTTTTCTTTCTGGGGGGGGGGACGCAGGGGTATGCATACCCCTAAATATTTTGTGAATCTTTGTACTTTTGTCCATTTACTGTGTTTATTTTTGCTGATTTGAACTATAAAATGGTGATTTTCTTGAGTCAAAATGAGAGTACCCTTAAACATTTTTTTTTTGGGGGGGGGGGGGAAGAGCACGGAATCCCAGTGCAGAGTTCAGCTTTCAGATGGGGTGGTGAACTTGTGGCACTTCAGATGGTGCTAAACTACAACTCCCATCTTCCCTGGCCCCTGGTTGTCGTTGTGGATAGTTGTAGTCCAATAACATCTGAGGGGCCACAGCTTAGGCACTAGTGCTACAGAGGGACTGTAGCTGAGAAAGTACAAATATCTGTATTCTTATGTGGCACTAGGTCAATTTTCAAATTCATAGATAGTGGAATGTATAAGAGAAGCCAAGCAGTAGTTATATGGAAGATGCTGATATAAAAATGATCAAATCACTGACAGTCATGACTGTTGCACATGGAAATCTAAATTAATATTTTATCTTGACTCTTATCAAAAAACCCGTATTGTATGGATGATCTGAACCTTGCATAATGTGCAAAGCAAAATGAACTGCATGTGTTAAAAGGATTTATCAGCTTTCCGCTGAACTACATTCTCGGTGAAATATTTTCAGTAGACAGCCAGGGAGATTATTTTTGGAAGCTCTGGCCCCTATGAGATAAGTGCTTTATCTGGCCTCCAGACCAAAGTGCTTACTTCAGATCTCTTTCATTCCAGCAATACACATTTCTTTATAGAAACAGAAATGTGCTGCCTGTCTTGCTTCCTGTGCGGGAAACTGAAAGACATTGTTTGTATATATCATACATGAAGATGAGGCATTAGAAGTAGAGCTGGGTTTTTTGAAGTTTTAATTAAAGGATCAGATAGTGGCGGCTATAGTTAATTTCTTCCATGTGCTTCCACCTTCAATAAGTGAGGAAAATAAACTTGTCAAGATATGGTTAACCATGTTTTGCATAAGGGAAAAAAAATCCCACTGTAACCCCCCCCCCCGACTCTTATCAGGGTGAATCTACACATTTTCAATTGACATGAGGCCATGGCCAAAAAGGGGTCCCCTGTGTTGAATACTGATTCCCCCACCAGCAAAACAAACAAAAACAAACTTGTAACCCCTATAACTTATCCCATATCATGACACCATCACATTGGTCATCACTTGTAGAAGGTGTCTTAAAAAGCAAGGAAGACAGGGCACATTATAAAGGAGGGGGGAAGGGTTTCACATATTGACCAGCCCATTGTCATGTCCATTCTTAAAAGATTATTTCAAAGTAGTTTTTCAACCTAGACCTTCTTCATTTCCTTTGCCCAGTTAGAAGTTTCTTTCTTTAAAGGTAAAAGTATCATTTACTCAACTTGTATATTTTAGAATACGCATTGATGCTGTGTCAATGCAGCCAAGAAAAATCAGTGTTACCTCTCAGAGTTCTTTTGTTTCTGATCCATCAAATACAATGGATTCAAATGTATGTATTCATCACCCTGGGGATTTGCTACTTGTATTTCCTAGAGTTTCTATTGCTCACAGATTATTACTGAGTTTCACCAGCAGCACAGCTGCTGACAGGATTTGACACACATCTCTTTGGTAACTTACTTGCTTTGAAACAGCCAACAATTTTATCCCGCTGTCTTTATATCCCACCCATCTTCTGTCATGGAACGCAAGGCGATGGTCACACAGTGACCAAGCAGCCACCCACCGAGGCGTTGACTAGACCCAGATTTGCTCAGCTTCAGCCTTGTGTGCCTTCAGACCACACTCAAAGAAGTACTGTATGCACATCCAGCATTTTATGTGATCAAGCAGATCTGTAAGCTTCTCCCTGATGTTGAATTTGAAAATATGTTGTTGCCTCCTGCAAATATAGCCTTAAAGATTTTAAAAAATAGACACTCACTTTGTCATCTAGAGAGGCAAATACCATTGTCAAAACCAAGCTCAACGGTCCAGTTCATATGCAGTGGGGCTGTTCCCACAAACCATGGTTTATTTGAGCGCAGTTGAGTGACAAGCTCAAGTGGTCCTTCTCCCACACCCATTTCCTTCCTCTAGTGGAGACTTCCTGATTTCTTCAGCTGGTTGCTTGTCAAGTCCAAAACTGGTTTAACATCTCTCTACAAACCAAACTGAAACAAAACAGTCACCTGTTTTGATTAATGACTGTGCTAAAGCACCATGGTTGCTTATTAAATTTCCTAAAAGTATCTCATTCTTCCCATTTATTTATTTTTTAAAGCAATTTCATAATTTTAGTCCAGGAGATATCAGGATATTGAGGACTCTGGCAGGAAGCAGGCACTTTGGAGATTTTGAGCATTGAGCTTTGATGCCCTCGGATAGCCACAATTAATCCCTATGACAGTAATTTAATAGAATATGTTTATGTTGTAGGAGTCAGGCTGCACGTTTTATAGCAGAGATGTGAAGAAGGTGGTCCTGCCTGGAATGTGCAGATCAAGTCATCAGACTTGATAGCCCTTCAATGGAAGATGATGACATGGCCGTCAATCCCCAAGTATCTCCCCACCGCCACACACAAAAAGCCTAGTCAGGAGGTCTCAATTCATATTTGGCCTTATGAGAGAGGTTTGTTAGACTTCTGAGAGACACAAAACATCCAGAATGACCACTATATAGTTTTCAAGTTTTTCGTGTAAATGTAGCTGTCATGCTCTTTGGACCTTTTGGGCACATAGCCTCAGTGCCTCACATCAACTGGTACTTAACTTCTTCAGAACACCCTGGAAGGAATCAGGTGACTAATGGCTCTAGAGCAGGGATGCTCAAACTGTGGCACACAGGCTTCATTCAGGTAATCCACAGAATGTCTATATTAAATATTCACAATTATCTTTAATTGTAAAATTTTAATTGCGTCTTTTTAAATTCTATTACCAATCTGAATTCTATAGATATAAATGCAATTAAAAATCATACAGCATCTAGCACAGTGCATAACAATTGCTGCAACAGGCAGAAAAATAATTAAGTGGTCCACCTCAGTGATTTTCAAGAGGTCTGTGAGGAAATCGTGGGAACCACTGCTCTAGATATTGGACTTAAAAGCTGGATCTGAACGCAAACTATTTCCAGAGGGGTTTTTTTTTGTGTGTGTGTGTGTGGGGGGGTTAATACAAAAGTACTTCCAAGATAAGGAACATAGTAGTTCCTTCCTGAAACTGTATTTTGAGGCACATGCAACAATTACAACCAGATAAACATACTCAAAATAACAACTGAATTGCCTTAGTTAATTCTGCAGTGTTACACCAAAGATGTCTAATACCCCTCCTTGCACTTGATAAACAGCCCCCATTAATTTTTACTGTTTGAAAAGACTGTCACATTGATTTTGTTTAAAACTGAAATATTTGGGAATTGAAATGTTTATTTATATGCCTTTATTCTGATTTTTGTTGACTTATCTCTCTCCAATTTGTGAGCCCTGTTGAGCCTTGTTTTTGGTAGGAAATCTATACCTAAAAACGGAAATCTAAACCTTAAAAAAAACTGTGTTCTCATCACACAGTGTCGATTAAACCAATGTAAGTTTCATATTCATCCAGCAGCCTCCTTTAAAGTATTGCATCCAATATGCTAACAGTATAATTATCTGAAAGACAATTATAATTTAGCAGCAAAATGAGAAATGTACTATAATTCCACCCAACACATAGACAAATTTTATAACTACCAACTAATTATTAGCGTGGGCTGTAAAATGACAGTTCACCAATGCTGACAACATTTCTCTACTTGAAACATTTTAGCATTGCAACATTTCAGCCTTTAATCTTCTGTCATTCCTTGAGTTTTCAATGAGGTGCCTTTTCTTCATAGTCAACCTGTATCTCACTAAAAGGAGGCAGCAGTAACCCTAAAAGATTTTTTCACTTTCCTTACAAAGAGTGCAATCCTATACATATCTACCACACACCACAATAATCTGCCAAATTCCCACCCTCACCAGTACTATTACCAAAATTAAACCAAATAGAATTCAATGGGATTTACTCCCAGGCAAGATTGCAGCCTTAAATACTTTAAGCCACTGCTTAGAAGTGGGCTCACAATTCCTCAGAGTAAATGCATTACCGCAACTTGGGAAATATTTTGTGGATCAGCAGTGGGTGCAGTGGGTCCGTTGTTTTCCCCCATAAAGGCATACTATTATCAAGCATCTTTGTGTGGCCAACACTCTCCCCATACAGATACATTTCCACCATAAAACTGTTGAATCGTATCCCATCTACAGTGGTACCTCGGGTTAAGAACTTATGGTAATTCGTTCTGGAGGTTTCTTCTTAACCTGAAACTGTTCTTAAGCTGAAGCACCACTTTAGCTAATGGGGCCTCCTGCTGCTGGTGTGCCACCGCCGCACGATTTCTGTTCTCATCCTGAAGCAAAGTTCTTAACCCGAGGTACTATTTCTGGGTTAGCGGAGTCTGTAACCTGAAGCGTCTGTAACCTGAGGTACCACTGTATTTAGTACCACAGTATTTAGGTACCACAGTGGATTTAGTGGAGCCAAACAACTCTTGAAAGGTATAAAGGGAAGTTGTGAAAAATATTGTGTAAAATAATATCCCCAGCATATTTAGGCAGATAAGAATGATGGGTTTAGAAGGTAACTTATATTTCAGTTCTCAGCCTCAGTTCACTATTTTTAAATTGGGAATAATAATAGTAATCACTACATTATAGGCATATCAGAGGGATGAAATGCTAACTGTATGTATACAGTATTAATTCTATCAATGTTTAATTTTATTTAATGATATTTTTTTCTAAGTTTTTAGCATTCCTTGTTTTTATCTGTAAGTTGCCTTGAGTCCAGTCAAACAAGAGGCAATGTAATAATAATAATAATAATAATAATAATAATAATAATAATAATAATAATAATAATAATATTCCCAGAATATAAAGCACTGCATAGATTTTTGTCTCCCCCCTCAGAAGAGTTCAGGTTGGGTCTCAGTAGAGAAACAGAAAGTATTAACACCTTCCCCAAGGTGATTGTGTGACTTACCTGCTAGTTTGGTATTATTTCTGTAATTCTGTATTGTTGTATCGGTCGATTTTAAAACTACACACACCTCACCCTCTACAAGGGTGCTTATTAAAAGATCCCAACTACTCATTGTTAGTAAGAATCTGGAATCTGCCCCTTCTCTCCCTCCACATTGGCCAAAGCCATGCAAAGCCCTGAGGCAACTTCCAGGCCCATTCTCTCTGGGATACACTGATTATTGTTTTCTTTGCGTTGCTGAACATTTGGGCTTTTGCAAAGGGGCATGAGGAGGCCCCTCTTAGAACAACATTCACTACCCCTCCACCATCCACCACACCTAAGAAAACAAAATGTGGGAAATAATTTAGAAAGCATCTTGGCAAGGGTTCTGGTTCAGACAAAAATAACAGCAGGAATGACATTTAATTGTTCTTCTCCCCTCCTCTTCCTGCCTTTTTTGTATGTGTGGGGTTGTTGTTCTTGTTTGTATTGAAAATGCTACTTAACACATTCTGATATGTGCTAATGAGGGAGCAGGAGAAGAAAGAGGCAACGGAGTTGTCTGCAGAAAAGAAGGCTGTGCAAGATGCAGAAAATGAACAAAGGGGAACCTGCAAAGGGAAGCCTTAAAAATAAACAAAACACAGCAATATTGGGTTTGGCATCAAAAGATATGAGCTGCTGGAAGAGAAAATGGCGGATTTTCAAGTCTCCTTTTTTAAAAAAAGTGCCACACTTTTTAACAACAACAAAAAAAGTGGTGCAGGTACTGCTTACCCATGAGTAGCTCCTGAAAAAAAGCACTGCCACTAAACACAAAATGTCTCTTGGACTCCAGTCATTAACACACTTACTTGAGAGTAAGCAAAATTAAGATCTGTGGCTACTGCAGATTTCACCGCAAAATTCATTGTGTGAAATGGGCATCCAGTTTCAATGAACTGGGGAAGTTGCTTCCCCTTTTTTCTTAAACTGTAAATTTACACAGGTAAAAGTTAATAGGTATTCATAATCCCCACTCATTTTAATGGTAGAATTAAACAGATGTTCATCTCACCCATTAAAAGCAATGGGATCTAATGGTGCTTGAGTTTGGGCAGATTAGATAGAAAAGATGCCAGGATATTCGCACATTCCACAAATGTATTAATTGACAAGAAAAGATATTTTACCTATTGTCAGATACTGACTTTTTGGGGGTCTCTTTTAACTGGCTGCTGCAAAGAGTCCTCCATACGTGCTTCTAAAGATATCAATGGTTATGATAATGCCCTTATTTCCTAGCTTTATTATTTACTTTATAGCTATTTTATCCTTCGTTGTATTGCTTCTTTATCCTTGATTCTGCCTTTTACTTGCTGTGTTTCATATACATAATATTTGCAATATTTCTACTTGAAAATTTGATTTCTTGAGTTCATCTGAAATTTTGTTGTGGCTTTCTTTTGCTACGAACAATCAAAATTTGACCTGACCTGAATTGAGCTACATTAATTGGAGCAATTTACTCTGGGTTTCCACTGACAAAACGGAACCAGCACCAGCTTGGTCCATTGTACATAGTTCTCAAACTCAGGAGAGTACACTTCTTGCTTGTCTGCTTCTCCAAACCTATGGTTGAGAGAAGCTGCCAATTTATGCATTAAAAATGTCTTTTTTCCTTGCCACTCTTGGTATGATTAACACAAAATAAAAATTATCAGTTATAACTGATAATAACATTATTATTTTTTCTAGGTCCACTAGCACATCTGATAACAAACAAACAAACAAACAAACCTAGTTTTAAAACAGAAAGAGAGTCATGTAGGACATAATTTTTTATTCTGAAATGATCTCTGGCCACAACAATAAATGTAACAAACATTCACTAAAACAGTCTTAACTCCTGTCATCAGCTATACAATACGTAAGTATTATAAAACTGGCCACTAGAATTAAAACCCACTACAACATATTTAATGTGAAGTGGCTGTCGACAGCAGCAGCATCTCACACAAATTTTTACATACATATATACACAATCCACATTCAGTCATTTTTTTTCACATGTTTTCAGTACACACAGTTGCAGCATATTACAGTCACGTGTCTAAGTTGTTGCTCTTTATTTTTCAAGAAAAAGAAATCCAATGTACACCTTAGACATACTTGTAGCAGTTGAGCTGAGTAAATGCGATGACTTTTTTCATATTACTTTGTATTTTGTAGCACAGATGTACAAGCCCCCTAGAAACAATGTTAATTCACAAATGCTTTCTTTATTTCAATGCTACTGTAGCATCTCAAGTGGGCAATGCAAAAATATTTACTTACATAAAAATCTTTCTTAAAACGGATTTGTGTTTACCAGATACCTCTGTTTGGAAAACCAAAGATTTTTATGAAAAATAGACAGAATCGAAGAACTCCGACATGTGCCTAAAGATTATAACGCAGCCTGTTGCTACTTTAATAAACACAACCCTCCCGCAATTGTTGCTGTCCAGCCTCCATTCATTTCAATGGCACTTCCACACGGTTTCACACAAGTCCCATTCTAATAAATGGAGGCTGCCTGATGGTAGCCATGAAGCGCCATTTTAAAAAGAAAAAAACATTCCTAAGGAGTCCTTCATGACCCCCAAACCACCCATCAAGGTAAAAGGGGCATTAAAATGCCTTGCACCCAAATTGTAAAAACCCCTGGCTACATCTATTGGAGCCAGGCACGTAGAAAAGGAATGCACTTTGGTTCATACCAAATGCCCTGGGATTAATTCTCACTATAAAATGAAACAGTTTGAGGTAATTTTTTTTTCCTTTTTACAAATACAGTTGATTCTGCCTAGTGCTGTCATAACAAAACAAAGAAAAACATAGTTCTTAAAAGAAAAGAAACCAGTTTGATGTTAAGGTTACCACTAACTACTACGAGGTGCCATCTTTAACCCTTGAAAGAGCATGAAAATTCCTACAAGAGAGTATTCTGTTCCATCACTAAGTAGTAGGATTGCCTTATGATCTATATTAAGGCTTTGAAAACACAGGGCAAAATCAGCCAGAAACTTCTCCTTCTCATGTCCAAAAGATATAACCAAGGGTCGCCCCAAAAAGGACCCTGGAATGCTCTTGCAGAACTGCCGTTCATTTCACTGAGGCGTATGCAACAACGGGAGAGGCTCCTAGTGGATTCTGCTCATGGAAACGTATTTAAGACAGGTACCGTGCTTTTAAAAAAAATAAGATTTCAACCTTACTACATAGCACAGCGTTCAAAGGGTTAAAGAGACAACGTTGCATGCTCCACAACATGGTGTTGTTCATAACAAAAGGCACATTGTTAACATCAAGGGCACAATTTCAACCCTCTACATATCTTGCACTCCTCTCGCTCCCCCAGCCCATCCTCCCGGTTGCATCGACACACTGGAGAAGGGATCGGCCAGCACTCCAGCGGGGCAAGAGCCAGCCGAAATGAGACTGCAGCCAAACACAAGACAACACCATGCTATTTCTACTTCTGCAAAGGAGCTCAGATGTCCCCAGACAATGGCAACATGTGAGGCTAAGCAATGTTTCCAAGCCAACAACTATCAGCCCCAACTAATTAGAGCCCTTAGACACAAAACCGTGTCAAAGCAAGAGGCAGCATGCTTTTAAATGTTTTTTCCCCTCCCCTTCCCTTCCCTCCTTTTCCTTCCCCATTCCAATTATAAACACACTACAGTAAAAAGAAGCCAAGTTACTGAAAATTGTCAGATGGCTGCCTCTTTTTCTTTTTTTGTAACGTTTACAGGAGTTTTCGTTACGTTAGCATTGCTCTGCACACTGTTTTTGGCCTAAAAGTTTCTGGTAGCATCTATGAATATGATCAGCCGCAAATGCACTATTGGCATTTAAAATCTGGTCATTTGAAGAAGAAGAAAGATAAAATTAAGGGTTTTAGCTCACGAATCATTCGTGATTATTATGTATCTTTCCCATTTATCTATGTCAACATATTCCAAGCTGTGTTAAAAATATAATGGACACGTTGATTTATTTAATCCAATGAATGGGTTGTTTTTTTTTGGGGGGGGGGCAACTTCAGCTCCACGCAGAGCTTCTTGTACATACAGATGCGCTCCCTGGAATGCAAGGGCTTCCTCGTTCACTTCAATGCAAAATGCCAGACTCCACATATAACCTTTGTGGTTGTGGACTGCCTTAACATTTAAGTGAAAGGGGAATGTTGTCCTTTCAGGAGGTCCAAGCCCTGGCAGCCCCAAACAGAATCAAGGTCAGTGCCATGGTGAACAAACCAATTGTCATGGGAAGCTATGGATAGATATCCCAAAGTCACTTTTACTGATACACTCACAGACTGCATAGCCACACAATATAGAAAGGTGTACATTTAATACTATAAATAATTTAGTGTCATTTAAGGACAAGGAGTTACATTTGCAAAAAAAAAGGGGGGAGATTAAATATTAGCCAATAACTAACATTATTAAACATTATTAATTAGCATCATCTCTTTTAGTCAAGATTTACTTATGGAAGGGGTTGGGGTTGGGTGGGTGTTCATTATTATTATTATTTTGGCAAGTAGTTTTATTATGTTTCCTGAGAATTCATCGTTTCTTATTGATGCCCATTAACCAAACTTTAAGTGAACGAAAAAATGCTGCTTTCGTTTTCGAAATGAATGATCTGAATTTCAAGAAAAGGAAATGGACCGGAAACTTTCTTGGCTTTCTCTGGGGACCATGCTTTAAGTAGTTATTTTAAGGACATCTTTACAGGTATTGTAATTAGATCTGTGCATATAAACAACGTTATAATGTTGAAGCTTTCTGCAATCAAACCAAATAATTCTAGCATCCACAACCCTCTCAATTTAAGCTTGAAACTCTTCAAATATCATTATCAATGCATGCGCGATAAATGCCGTTAAAACCAATGTTGTGCCTGCTTTGGGAAACTAAACTTATAATGCAGAACAAATTTTATCTGAATTATATTATGTTCAGTTGCTACTTGCCAGGGAGAAATCTTAACCTGGTGCCAGGTCCTGGCTCTTGGCTCTCCTCCCCTATAAGGAGAAAGCAAGGGGAAACATGGGCTTTACAACATTTATTTTAACTTGGTACTCTCTTACCACCTGATAAAAAAATGTATTTCTTGGACAGGAGAAATATGTGAACAAGTCCAAGGTGTCTGAAATAGACCGGGTTAACCTATCACTGTGATAAGAATGTGAATATACAGAAAAATTCACATATATGTCTACTCGTTCCTTCAAACTTTTCTTTAACTCTCATGGTGCAACACAAAACCGTAATTGTCTTTTAATTTTTCTCCCCATACAAGCTTTTGGAGTATACCAGGGTTACAAAGCGCATCCTACACGGAGTCTGTTTTTAAAAGTCGTCTCACCTCTTAATTATTTTTTTAAAAAAACAATCACATGTACTTGTTTCAACAAGGCTTTTGACAAATCTGAATGATCCTCTACGGAGGGCATGAGAAGAATAGATGCAACTCCACAGGTTAGTAGAAGTCTCACAGACATCCCCTTAAATATTCAAGTAGTATCTCCAGGTATCAGTGACAGTGCTACACAATGCAACTGTTGCATGAAATACTGGTGTTACAAAGGCATTTTCAGCACAAAATGCATACGATGCCCCCCAAAAAAGAACAAACATGCATGTGAGTGCATGTTTAAACACTCCAGTACACACATCTGGGAAACCTGATATGCATACACAGGTGTGTAAAGATGTATCCTACAACAATTGTAACACACAGCACAGCGCCAATTGTTAGATAGTATATTGCTTTTTAGAGTGACATTTTAAAAACCCAAATGCAGATTACATCAAAAGCTAAATAATGTCAGCCTCAGAAGGCTGTTTTGATCTAAAGGTACGATGGTCTGTGAGGCAAGAGGCACTACCCACCAGGATGTTCTCTTGTGCAAGCCCCATTATGATGCTCTTGCACAGATTATAGGGGAGAATTTCCTGGCAGATTGGGCCTGAAGACTAATCTGGTGAGATGTTTTTAAGCATGGGCTAGGTAGCCACCTGACAGGGATGCTGTAGCAGCACATTTCCTACTGAGCAGAGGGTTGGGCTGGATGACTTTTTAGGTTGCCTCAATACTTCACCCGTCCCCAATCCCTTTTGCTACCATGCTAAGCCAAGCCAAGGTATGGCTTAACCGTGAGCCCCAGTTTGACCAACACACTACTTATTGTGATAGCAAAAAGGATTGGGGAGGAGCGAAGTGGCTGTGAGCTTCTCTCCAGATGCTTGTTAAGCTCATAGGTAAAGGTAAAGGGACCCCTGACCGTTAGGTCCATTCGCGGCTGACTCTGGGATTGCGGCGCTCATCTCGCTTTATTGGCCAAGGGAGCCGGCGTACAGCTTCCGGGTCATGTGGCCAGCATGACTAAGCCGCTTCTGGCAAAGCAGAGCAGCGCACGGAAACTCAGTTTACCTTCCCGCCGGAGCGGTACCTATTTATTCACTTTGACATGCTTTCAAACTACTAGGTTGGCAGGAGCAGGGAGCGAACAATGGGAGCTCACCCCGTCACGGGGATTCGAACCACCGACCTTCTGATCGGCAAGTCCTAGGCTCTGTGGTTTAACCCACAGCACCACCCACGTCCTTGTTAAGCTCATACCATCTTGCTAAACCAAGGTTTGGCTTAGTGTGTCATGTGAACCCGGCCTATGACAGTCTTGGGGTGGGGGGTGGGGAAGTGAACTTTGTAGAAACATCTGGAGAATACCTAGATGATGGAAAAACGGCTAAGTGATTTTAAAGAAGCAAAAGTGTATGGGGGGTAGAATACAAATGTGCATGTCATGGGTTCTGAATGCTTAAAATTCTGCATAAATTATTGTGATTTGCATGACTTTGCCTTTAGAAATGTCATCAAATTTTAGAGTTCACATCTTCACCTTCCTGCTTTTTTAAAAAAATACATATGACCTAACATTCTAGTATGGGTGCTACTTCATTTCTGCAGAACATTTTAATCATATTTAAGGATGCTTATACAAATAATAATAATAAATGCTTCTGCTGATTTGAGGGAGAACTATTAGGAGAGGGCCTGGTGAACCTGGCAATTGTGCATTGCACAAATGTTATCTGCCCACCCGTGCACACGTGCGGTGTTGGGACTGCACTAGTCCTGAGCCAAACCTTTGGAGTTTTAGCATGCCTGATAATCTTGCCAAGCCAATGAATTTGGCCTGAACCCATGCTCAGCAAGAGAAATAATCCAGTATGTCTGCATTGTTTATGGAGAATGCGTTTCAACACAGTTTGCCCATCTCCTTTCATATTCAAATTTAGCAAGCCACTTTTAGAAATCAGTGGGGCAGAACTGAAGGGGGGGGGGAGCGCAGGTGTATATCACCATATGGGGCCCCAAACCTAAAGCTAAATTATGTTTGTGCCTAATTTGATACAGCCCAGTGGTTCAGGGATGGTGTTTCCCAACCCCCATTAGCCACAGCCGACCTAGATGATGAGCATTTCAGCCCAACAACATCTGGGAGAGGCACCACATTGGCTACTCCTGCAGTAGTTTTTCACAGCCTATAAAAAGAGTAGCATGTGTAGAAATGAATGCTAGTTATCCATCCAGAGGTTGCCTTAGGAACTGCACAGTACAGAACGTGGTGGAAGGAAAAGAGTGCCTCCTATCATCTTGGCTGCCTCTATCAAAAAGACCTAACAGCTTGGAAATGGGAGTCAGAAGGAACAGCCAAGGCTATTCGCGGTACCAAACCGACAAGTTTTCTGGGTAACACAGAGGCTGAACAGGCTGAGGCAGGAGTCAGCGACTGAAACTGTTAAACTCTGTCTATTCCCACAGTATAAAGGAAGCTGGAATGGCAGTACAGGTCTACGCTAGGATCCATAGCATTCAGAGAAGCCCTGAATATCTGACAGGGAACAGCCAATTGAGATCTGGGGTAAGCAAGGCGCTGCTGTGAACGCACCTGATGGAAGCCCTCTACGGATGCAACTTTTTCACGTTGTATAATAAATATTTATAAGTATAATGTAGAAATCTGTTCATGATCCATACTTATGGATAGAAATTCTTAAAAAGAGTCATACAGAGTGTCTGACTTGTACCCCTGAATGTTTTCTGTATCGTCAAACAAAAATGCAGGTAAATGTTTGCAGGACTGGAATCTACTGCTATAACAAAAACCAGGAATAAGAAAGTATTAAAAGTTCACTCCAAGAAATGCCGGTATCAGCTATGGGGTGGGAGAGGGACGTAGACCCTGCTCTCCATCAAACTAGAATGTATGATGGTTAGGTTGCAACCAGTGGCCTGCCACTGAGACTTATTGTGCCACACTAATATTCCATAGTAAGGCTAACTGTAGTTTAGAAGAAAAAACATTTTTAAAAAAGTATAAAAACTTAAAGCATTGTCCCCATGTTATTTTTATATATATATAAAATCAAAACCAACTTTTCTTACACATTTAAAGTGAGTGCTGAAAAAATACAAATGTTTGAAGTTACCGAGCAAATAAAAATAGAAATCTGAGCTACTTTTTCATATGAGTAAGGCTCAGTGACATAATGTTTTTTTTTGTTTTGTTTTTATCAGCATCAGATTATTCAAACTCAGCTAACAAGTTTTGGCAACACTGTCCTTTGCTGAATATTCCCATTGGCATCAGTCATCTGTGCCAGATTAGTTCTCAGTTTTGATGCTGAGTTTGAAGTAGGAGGTAACTTGGAAATTGACGTGATAGCACCAGTGCTTTCCGCTATTCTTTTCGCTGATGTCTTCTCCCCAGTTGGAGGCTTTGGCAAACGTCTCCTTAGCCAGGGATGCCGCAAAGCCTGACCAGGTGTCATGCGCAAAGTAGGATCCCACTCTAAACACTGTTTCAAGAAGTCAAGGAAGAGAGGGTCGTCACATCCCTTCAACGCACTCCCCCACTCTCTGCTCTCTGGGGGGCCGCGCAATTTGCCCCGCCGGGAACGGCCACCGTTGAGCACCACAGAACCATCGGACAAGGTAGTAATGGTACAGTATCGGGGGTAACCCTTAGAACTCACAAAATTTTTTGCTCTTTTGGATGAATCCAGCAATTTCTGAGAAGGCATCCCCAGCAGTTCTATCATGCAAGCCAGCTGATCCGCCTCATCCTCCCCTGGTAAGAGGGGATAGCCTGTTAGGAGCTCGGCTAGAATGCAGCCCAGGCTCCACATGTCTATGGGCATCCCATAACGAGCACCGAGGATAACTTCTGGAGCGCGGTAGAAACGGGACTGGATGTAAGTGTAGACACGCTGGTGCTCGTAACAGCTAGAGCCAAAGTCAATCACCTTAATGCCACTCCTACCCTGTTGCTTCAACAGAATGTTCTCTGGCTTAAGGTCACAGTGAATTATTCTGTTTTTGTGCAAAGCATCTAAGCACTGCAAAATCGAGTGGGCAAACTTGCGGACCAGGGGCAGGCTGAAGCCCTGAAATTTGTTTTTCTTGATGAGCTCGTAAAGGTTCATGCTCAGCAACTCAAACGTCATACAGATATGGTTGCGGAATGTGAAGTTTTCCAGCATGTGGATCACGTTCATGTTGTTATCCTTGTCCTGCTTTTTAAGGTGTTCCAGGATTCTGATTTCTTCTGCAGCTTGACGGTGGAAACGCTTCTCGTTCCTCACCATCTTCAGGGCCACATGCTGATGCATCTTGTGATCGTAGGCCTTCACCACTTGCCCAAAACTTCCTTTCCCAATAACCTTCAGGACCTCGTATCTGTAGGACACATGGTCATGAGGAACTTGCACGTAAGAACCCTGGTCGTCGTCATATCCCCCGTTGTTTGGACCACCAACTACACCTTGCCTCTTTTTCGCATTTGGACCCACAAAATATATTTCAGGGTAGCTGAAGATCTCGTGATGCTCAAAGGTTGTTAGTTTTTGCATGTATTGCTTCATTGCTTGATCTGGCATCATGGGGGAGGCTTTCACCTTCCCTGGCCCTTCTGTAGACTTCAAAGAGCTGGAGCTCCCCTGCCGCCTATGAGCACTGTCCAGTTGTCTGTCTGGCACCACCGGCAATCCCGACTTCGCTACTGTTGTAAGCCCATTTGGTTGTGTCGTCAGAACGGTCCTTTTGTTGCTGTTGTCTTCAAACAGCTGCTGAACCTGGATCTGCCCGTGACTGGCAACATGTAGGTGCTCATTCATTGTGTGCTTATTTCCACCAACCTGAAATATAAAGCATATTTTTCAAGTTAAAAAAAAAAAAAAACAACCCACAGGCTTCCTAAACAGCATAAAAGATTGATGGAATAGGGCTTTTCAAAAAATGTGTGACTGACTTGTTCACCCAAATCCCTATACCCAAAGTCTCGTACATTTAAACCACTGGAGTTGATCAAGAACTGGCAGATGTGATCTCAGAACCACTGGCAGTCATCTTTGAGAATTCCTGGAGAACAGGCGAAGTCCCGGCAGACTGGAGGAGGGCAAATGTTGTCCCCATTTTCAAAAAGGGGGAAAGAGAGGACCCAAATAATTACCGCCCAGTCAGTCTGATATCAATACCAGGGAAGATTCTGGAGCAGATCATTAAGCAAACAGTCTGTGAGCACCTAGAAAGGAATGCTGTGATCACCAATAGTCAGCATGGATTTCTGAAAAATAAGTCATGTCAGACTAACCTGATCTCGTTTTTTGACAGAATTACAAGCCTGGTAGATGAAGGGAATGCAGTGGATGTAGCCTACCTTGATTTCAGCAAGGCATTCGACAAGGTGCCCCATGATATTCTTGTAAAGAAGCTGGTAAAATGCGGTATTGACTATGCTACCACTCAGTGGATTTGTAACTGGCTGACTGACCGAACCCAAAGGGTGCTCATCAATGGTTCCTCTTCATCCTGGAGAAGAGTGACTAGTGGGGTGCCACAGGGTTCTGTCTTGGGCCCGGTCTTATTCAACATCTTTATCAACGACTTGGATGATGGACTCAAGGGCATCCTGATCAAATTTGCAGATGACACTAAACTGGGAGGGGTGGCTAAAACCCCAGAGGACAGGATCACACTTCAAAACGACCTTGACAGATTAGAGAACTGGGCCCAAACAAACAAGATGAACTTTAACAGGGAGAAATGTAAAGTACTGCACTTGGGCAAAAAAAATGAGAGGCACAAATACAAGATGGGTGACACCTGGCTTGAGAGCAGTACATGTGAAAAGGATCTAGGAGTCTTGGTTGACCACAAACTTGACATGAGCCAACAGTGTGACGCGGCAGCTAAAAAAGCCAATGCAATTCTGGGCTGCATCAATAGGAGTATAGCATCTAGATCAAGGGAAGTAATAGTGCCACTGTATTCTGCTCTGGTCAGACCTCACCTGGAGTACTGTGTCCAGTTCTGGGCACCACAGTTCAAGAAGGACACTGACAAACTGGAACGTGTCCAGAGGAGGGCAACCAAAATGGTCAAATGTCTGGAAACAATGCCTTATGAGGAACGGCTAAGGGAGCTGGGCATGTTTAGCCTGGAGAAGAGGAGGTTAAGGGGTGATATGATAGCCATGTTCAAATATATAAAAGGATGTCATATAGAGGAGGGAAAAAGGTTGTTCTCTGCTGCTCCAGAGAAACGGACACGGAGCAATGGATCCAAACTACAAGAAAGAAGATTCCACCTAAACATTAGGAAGAACTTCCTGACTGTAAGAGCTGTTTGACAGTGGAATTTGCTGCCAAGGAGTGTGGTGGAGTCTCCTTCTTTGGAGGTCTTTAAGCAGAGGCTTGACAACCATATGTCAGGAGTGCTCTGATGGTGTTTCCTGCTTGGCAGGGGGTTGGACTCGATGGCCCTTGTGGTCTATTCCAACTCAATGATTCTATGATTCTCTGATTCTAAGGCTACTGGTGGACAGAATGCCACCTGAGGGACTTGCTCTCTCATTGAAGGAAAGGGGGTAATTTTAAATTATCTATCCACCCTTCCACCTGCAACCCCTTTATGTCTAACCCTAATTCTTCAATGTAACATTTCTGGAGCAGCTTCATTTAAAAATTACAATAATAATAATACATTAAAAATCTGTCTCTAGTGCTCATTATTTTACAGCCTCCTGCACACATTTTTGGCAGTTCAACATACTTCACAATCTGGAGGGGCTACTGCTTCCCACAATGCCAAAATTACTTTAAAAGAGAAAAAGAAAAGAAAACTGTCTTTCAAAAGAGATAAAGAGCAACTTCTGTTGATACAGGAGTGTAAGTTTTTCGGCTGCTGTCCTATGTGTTTTTGAAACAGAGGATTCAAAGACCCAAACTTTTGTTAGCCAAACCCCTACCCTAGGGGAGAATTCCCCATGTACCTGCCACCTTTGCACCACAAATCAACACGTTGCAGAGAAATAACAGCATATAAATGTGGAGGACTAAGGGAATCCAACAGCTTTATGTCACAGCATATTGTCAGGTTTCCAGGTAATGCCCCTTTTCCTATCAGTGAGTATCTCCAGAAGCAGCAAAATATCAGAAAGCCTCTGATATCAGGGCAACATTATTTTGCCATCCTGACTTTAAGGATACCCTGTGATTTTGAACACCCCAGTTAGGAAGAACCTTGATTGCTCCAAAAAGCTGGGGAAATTGCGATAGCAGTAACATTTCCGAATGTGCTCAGACTACCATGGAAAGCAAAGAATCAAATGTGACTTGAATCCATAGAGGTTGTATGGCATCCCACAAAGCATGAGCTATGGCCTGACAACTAGTGCGTTACCATGCTAATTATATACATCTGAAAAATATAGTCATGACTCTGTGGCTTAAGAAATTAGTTGTGACCCTCAAACATGCAGCAGCAGCTGACAGGGCTGTGCTGGAGAGGCTATATTGCTCTCTTCTCCGAACACCAGGCATTGCTGAAGGTTACTGTGAGGGAGAGGGAGACAAGGCAATGAGGAGATCAGCACAGTGTGGGCCGATGCTACTGATACTGCACCTACAGTGCACTTCCTGCTGCCTTGCCCTTCTCTCCCTCTGCAACTGTCAGTCACGCCCTGTGTTGGGAAGCGAGGAGAGCAAGGCAGCCCCACCCACGCAGTCCTGCCGGCCACTTCCACATGTACATGTCGAGGCCAAACTACCGTGGTCCCTCACTACTTACAGCATAAATGTTAAGAGCCATTTCAGTCCCATTTATGCTTGCAGAACTTCTACTGTAGTTGCAGGACCTTTCTCAAACAGAAGCGCAGTACAGTGGACGCTTGGGTTGCGAACGTGATCCATGCGGGATGCACGTTCACAACCCGCAGTGGCGCATCTGCGCACACGCACGTTACGATTTGACACTTCTGCAGATGCGCAACTGCTGAAACCCGGAAGTAACCCATTCCAGTACTTCCAGGTTTCGGCGGTCCGTAACCCAAAAAACCCCCCCGCAACCTGAAGTGTCTGTAACCCGAGGTATGACTGTACATGCCACAACAAAGGAAGATAACTTGGATGATGCCATTCCCACTCACATCCAAAGACCACCCATCTGGTAGTGTTCATGTTTCTTTCTTTCTTTCTTTCTTTCTTTCTTTCTTTCTTTCTTTCTTTCTTTCTTTCTTTCTTTCTTTTAAATGAAAATAGTATTGTCCTCATTGACACACATTCAACAAGTCCATTTAGCACAAGTACAGAGCCACAAAACTAACCCCGCCCCCCATAATTAAGAACATTAAGTGTTGTAAACCCTGGGTTGGAAAATATCCTGTGATCTATTTGTTCAAATCTTTGGCAACATTTCCCTCTGCAATGGTGTTTTGGGGTGGGGAAAAGGATACAAGTGAGAAAGAGTTGTGTGTGAAAGAGGAGTGACCTTTTGTTTGTTTTACATCAATTTCCTAGAAACTTGTTTGGCTATAAGATTGCTGTGTTGGTCACTGAGAACGAGTCAGAATCAATAAGGATATGCCTTTTATTGAACTACTACCAGTTTATCAGATCTATTTAGGTTCCTTCTTCCTGAGTCCCATAAGAACACACTGAAATTTACATTATTCTGTTCCTAGCTGGCTTGTTGCCAAACAGTATCCCACCATTTAGGAATAATAGGTAAAGGTAAAAGGTAAAGGATCCCTAGACGGTTAAGTCCAGTCAAAGGCGACTAATGCGTTGCAGCGCTCATCTCGCTTTTTAAGCCGAGGGAGCCGGCGTTTGTCCACAGACAGCCTTCCGGGTCATGTGGCCAGCATGACAGAAGCCAGAGCGCATGGAAACACCGTTTACCTTCCCTCCGCAGCAGTACCTATTTATCTACTTGCACTGGCGTGCTTTCGAACTGCTAGGTTGGCAGAAGCTGGGATAATGTCACAATGGTGATATACAGATGAACCACCTCTGCCAAAACACTCGTTTTCAACCGTTTCTGCAGGAAATATGCGGAAAGAATAGTCCAGCTGTATCCAGAACCTATAGTTCAAAATGCGACCTCTCATAAATATCAGATTGTTGACTGGGGACAAAAACGGGTAGCATCTGATTGGTTTTTGATTAGCACAACCAGAGAGTTTCACCCCAAGCGCAAACACCCTTTGTCTCTCTCGCATGCTCACACACAGAGACACACCATCCTTCCCTTTTCTCTCACACATGCTCATCCAGTTGCAAAGCTTTTCAGTAAAGGATGCTCTTCTAGGAAGGGAATGGATGTGTGCACATGTAACACTGTACTATCCATCCCATTCTCCTTTTACAACCACCCTCCCAGGAAGCATTTTGGAACCTGATTCTAATTGAATACCTTTTAAAAAAGTTTTTCCTTGAGTGACACATTCAGCGGGGATACAGTCTGAGACAATCACCGAAATAGCAATGGGGCTCTATTAATGAGGACCAGGATAAGTTGTGGGGAACCACATAAAAATGGTGAGGCCTGGAGAATAACACCTTCAGTGTGCAGCATCGTACTCTAAAATCCAGATTATTCTTAATTGAAGGCATGGGTGATCTTATCCCAAACTCTCCAGACAGAACGAACGCTAAACATGGACACCCATGGACATCTTCTCCAGTCTCAACAAAAAGAGTGCACCACTTAGTTTCAGGTCTCATAACCACTCCAGCATAGCAGCCCTGTTTGGTATTTACAGATGTATCCATGTCAGCGCCATGCACAATACCCTATATATCAGGGGTAGGCAACCTAAGGCCCAGGGGCCGGATGCGGCCCAGTCGCCTTCTCAATCCAGCCCGCAGACGGTCCAGGAATCAGCGTGTTTTTACATGAGTAGAATGTGTGCTTTTATTTAAAATACATCTCTGGATTATTTGTGGGGCATAAGAATTCATTCTCCCCCCCCAAAAAAAAAATATAGTCCGGCCCACCACATGGTCTGAGGGACAGTGGACCGGCCCACAGCTGAAAAAGGTTGCTAACTCCTGCTATATATACTAACTTCTACTGATTTGTATACTCATAGAAGCAGTCATTTGACTTGTTCTTGGGCTTACAGCTCATGGGTTGTCTGGAGGAAACAAACCATGAGCCTGGGTTCAGATGGCACACTAAGACAAACCATGCTTGGGCTCTGGATAGCACAGCAGCAGGAGGAGGACTAGGGGAGGAATGCAGCCGCCGCCACAGAATCTCTTCTCTGTCTCCTATGAACAAGTTCAATGGCAGATGGCCATGACATACAGGATTCTAGTAGGCTGCTCTGAGCGGCACTTGGCCAAGGCTCTCAAAAGGTGTGACAATAGACACACGTGCAACTTGTCATTGGCACACAACACTTCTTCTATATGTGGCAACTAGAAATCAGCACGAGCAGCCACACTCATATTTCAGCTGGTCATGAAAATGAGCTTTAAGTTGTATTCCCCCGTGATTCTGTTGTGCTCAGTCTTGGATATAAATGAAATAAATTCAACTAGCCTATCCCCACTCTAGCTGACGCTACCATAGGACTGGAAAAACATTAGTGTAACTGTAAGCAACACTCTTAAAATCACATACTCTGTAGTACACTCCCCTTTAACTCCAGCTGAATGGAGTAAATGATTTCTAAACTCAGCCTATCTGTGAAGTTAAACTTGGTGATGTATAGGGTTGTATGTTGGGCTGAATTTTATTGGATTTTGGTGTGTATTTTGATTGTATTATGTTTATTACATGTCTTAAATTGCTTAATTGTGCATCATCTAGAGAACCCACGTCATTAAGTAACCAACAAAATAGAATAATATCTTCTTACAGAAATAGCAGCCCTAGCCTGAGTCCTGTTCAATCATTCAGATATCTGGGTATATTCAACATATGGAGCATATTCTGCTGTTCCTGGCTCTGACCTCAGAGGTTTGAACTGAGTCAATGTGTATACAGAACGTACATACACAGGTAGCCTACACACTATCATGAACACTTCAAAAAAGCAAGGAACCCACTTATGCAGAAATGGCTTCATAATTCACTCACTCCCCTGAAATGAAGACACAGAACACAGCACATACCCTTGGGCCACAACTTCATTAAAAAAGTGCTCTGTAATTAAACTAGTTAAACCAACAATAATGCATCCATGCAAACATATTTGCTAGCAAGGCAAAAGCTTTCCTGCAGCTCACAATTGACAAGAGACCCCACCCTGGCTTCAGAGTTAGGGTCAGTGATAAAACTGGCCTGTGTTCATCACAGCCCCAATATTCTAATTGTGCACCAAGGAGGGCTTTAAGGACCATCAACTCCGAGGCAATTAGCATTGGGATAAATGAAGCTACAGAGGTCCCAGGAGATGACTGACAACCCTGGATCCCTTTGAGAAAATCAGCCATGAGAGGTTAGTTTGTATACGTCCTCTTTTGCCACTCTGATGCTTTTAGATGTTCGTCATTGTCTTCTCTGACTTTTCTTCCCTTCCAGTGCACACTGAACCTGCCCTGTCATAGTTGTGATATGCAGTTAAGTAAAACCAAACAGAATTAATCAAAGAGACTCCAACTTCTTGATGGAGTGGAGTAGCTGAAGCAGCTTTTATTCCCTCTGCCAGCTTAGGAAGGAACAAAACAGACACACCATATACAGCTCCTGCCTTCCACTGGCTAGTAGCTAATTCTGCCCTGTTGGAAATTAGGTGAGCAAGTTGTCACCATATAACTGACATCAGCTGGTGCAGTTGCATGGGGCGCCACGCTGAATAGGGCACCAAAACAATACAGTAGAATGGATCATAATAGGTAGGGGTACCAAATTTTAGCATACATAGGGCGCTGGTTTGCCACTGCTGGGGGAGCTCAAGATCCAGCCCTCCCAATAGCTCCTCTTCCCCAACCTATGGTATATTTCATTCCATGGATGCTGCTTGGAAATGTATGAGATGAAACCACTGAAACAATTCTTACAGCTAATAGGAGCTTGGAAACTCATCATACTCCAAAACCAAGATGTTCTGAAAACATTCAGCATCTTTATCAATGACTTGGATGATGGACTCAAGGGCATCCTGATCAAATTTGCAGATGACACCAAATTGGGAGGGGTGGCTAACACCCCAGAGGACAGGATCACACTTCAAAACGACCTTGACAGATTAGAGAACTGGGCAAAAACAAACAAGATGAATTTTAACAGGGAGAAATGTAAAGTATTGCACTTAGGCAAAAAAAATGAGAGACACAAATACAAGATGGGTGACACCTGGCTTGAGAGCAGTACATGTGAAAAGGATCTAGGAGTCTTGGTTGACCACAAACTTGACATGAGCCAACAGTGTGACGCGGCAGCTAAAAAAGCCAATGCAATTCTGGGCTGCATCAATAGGAGTATAGCATCTAGATCAAGGGAAGTAATAGTGCCACTGTATTCTGCTCTGGTCAGACCTCACCTGGAGTACTGTGTCCAGTTCTGGGCACCACAGTTCAAGAAGGACACTGACAAACTGGAACGTGTCCAGAGGAGGGCAACCAAAATGGTCAAAGGCCTGGAAACGATGCCTTATGAGGAACGGCTAAGGGAGCTGGGCATGTTTAGCCTGGAGAAGAGGAGGTTAAGGGGTGATAGCCATGTTCAAATATATAAAAGGATGTCACATAGAGGAGGGAGAAAGGTTGTGTTCTGCTGCTCCAGAGAAGCGGACACGGAGCAATGGATCCAAACTACAAGAAAGAAGATTCCACCTAAACGTTAGGAAGAACTTCCTGACAGTAAGAGCTGTTTGACAGTGGAATTTGCTGCCAAGGAGTGTGGTGGAGTCTCCTTCTTTGGAGGTCTTTAAGCAGAGGCTTGACAACCATATGTCAGGAGTGCTCTGATGGTGTTTCCTGCTTGGCAGGGGGTTGGACTCGATGGCCCTTGTGGTCTATTCCAACTCTATAATTCTATGATTCATGTTGGAGAAGAGAGCCTCTCCTAGTTTTAGAAACATGAATGAGAAAAGGGAAGTAAATCATACACTTGCTAACCACATGCTGATTCAACAGCCTCTGGTCAGTCAAAGAAACATCTGAATGGGTGACCAGCTGCCATATATGAACCCAGCCAGAGGGTTAAGGAAGTTTCACTTCTTCACTAGCTGCTGAAACTGACAGAAGAGCCAAAACACAGAAAACCCTTTGGGACACCCAGTTTGCAAGTAGTTTGGAATCTAATGCAACAAAGGCTGACTTGCACAATGCTATCTTCTATCTGAATTGAAGATCCAGACATATGTTCTTTGGCAGAATTAGTCATTCCCAGGAAAGATGAATTCTTACAAACTTGTTTTATCACCAGCATGGATGAGGCATCTGAACCAACATAAGTTCAGACTTTCCAAATTGATTTTTTTCTGCTGAGGAACCGATTGATTTCCATCACTGGATCCCTGTGTGCCGCAGAGTACCCTGGGTCATATGGGTCATGGGAATCATGGGCCAGACCTTTTGGGTCCTACCAGCACCATGAGTGACCAGTGTGTCCCAGGACACACCCAACACTCCCCTGTGGCTGCACATTAGAAGGCAATGTTGGTAATGGCAGAATTGCTGCCTTTCAAGAAAGCTTGTCTGCTTACTGTGGAACCCATGACAAGCCTCCAGGGACTCATACAGAATTTAAGAGTCATTCCTCTAGATGCTGGCTTGGATGCAAAGTAGAACAAGATTATTCTCAGCCACTTAAGAAGGCTTTTCTACTACTCTTTCTATCAATCATCTTTGCACCCTCTTGTAAGTTAAGGAACCCTCAAGGTAAAAGAGACTGCAATCTCATGGGAAACTAGCAAAACTTCTTCCCTCTTGCACCAGGGTCTCTTCCCAATCCTGCCTCATCCCTTGTCTGAGGTCACACTACCACTACCTCCTAATTCCCTTTCTGGCCTCAGAGGGTACCTAAACAAGGAGGGGAGAATAACCTGGGATAAATCTGTGAGATGACGAGCCTTTCCATTTGCCAATTTGCAAGGTTCCCCACCACCACCGCTCTCCCTAGCTAATTTGCACCATGGACATACTTCTAAGCTTGAGATACATTTCTGGGTTGCCAATTCACTAGTCAGCACAAAGTTCCAAATAATGTGATGTATTACAGTGCACTGCACAGAGTTACTGGGGAAAAAGCTTGGAGGCAGATGAGATAAAGGAAATCAAATAGGTGTTTTCCTCCATCTTGCTTATTAGTTCCTTAATCTAGGCACATATTAATTTAATCCACTAGCCCTATGCAAGTGTAATAGCATTATATTATTATTATTATTATTATTATTATTATTATTATTATTATTATTATTACTATTACTATTCTGCCCTTCATCTGAGAATCACAGGGCGGTTCCAAAACATATTCCAGAAGAAGAAGAATTAGCTTTTCAAACTTGCATACTTCATGGTGCTGGTAGGCCTGAGGAGGGCAAATTAGAGCCTAGGAGGATCCAATGGGAGAAGATTTCACTCAGTGATGTGTACATTGGGGAAATGCCCAGTTCTGAAGCATGTAGCCATGACCTCACCTTTAACCAGCACTGGACAGTAGTAGTTTGCTGATGAAAGTGATTAGGAGGAAAGAGCAGGCGTGAAACCTTCCTATCTCTCTAGAACAGGCATCCCCAAACTGGGCCCTCCAGATGTTTTGGGACTACAACTCCCATCATCCCTAGCTAACAGGACCAGTGGTCAGGGATGATGGGAGTTGCAGTCCCAAAACATCTGGAGGGCCGAGTCTGGGGGTGCCTGCTCTAGAAGAAACCCCATCTGTCCATGCTAGACATGTATTTTAAACTGTTTTCTGTTCCCACTGCTGTTGTTCCTGTGGAATCAGGCAATTACCATATGTGATAACTAGGCTAGCCTCTCCTGGCATCAACCACTTTAAAATGAGGTCCGCTGATAACCTAAACTTCTTATCAAACGAAATCACACTTGTATCTTAAAAGCAGGGCTCTTCTTCACACTCTCTCATGCACACATGCTTACGCGCAGAAGTGCTTTCGACTCATGCATGCAGAGGGGGCCCTGAATCCAAGCCAGTAATAGCCATTTTCGGGCGATACTGTGGCTGATTTTTATTTTAAGATATGTAGGTTTGCAGTCTCTGAAGACTTCACTGGTGAAATTTAATTTCCTGCACCACAACCAATGGATATGAGCTACAGCAAAGAAACTGTGAGCTAAATGTTCAGCGTGATACATAAAAATGTCCTTGTAATAATAAAGCCCAATAATCCCAGCAAATTTTTTTATCTCCTCTGGCTTGCACTGATCTGCTCACAACCAGATAAGTTCACAAATCTCTCTGCAGTTTTACAATTTATTAGAGTATTTTCCCCATGGTTGTCCAGGTGGAAATTTCCAAAAGTTTTATGTTATTACCCCACCCCCCGCTGCATACACCAAACTAAAGTTTATGGAATTTGAAGAAGTGAACTGAGAAAATATTTTAAAATGCTATTTTACAGAACTCTTCAACCACACAACCACTGTGGAAAATCTCAAAATGTCACAATTTGGGAATGTGTAGAGAAGGAAATACCGGTTATAAAAGGGACCAAAGATACTTGAACCACTATAGTACTCCAAGCTCGTGTTTGAAGACTAAAATAAAAATGGTACTGATTAACTATATAATTTACCTATACAGAGAACAGCTATATTATTCTCTAGATCACAAAGATATGAAATAATCCAGAGAATCCTACTGTGTTTGAATATTTTCTTTTATAGTTTAAAATAAATAAAAAATAAGTGCCTGGGAAACAGGACCAGCTGTTTTTAGTCAGCCCTGGGTGCTATGTCCTGTCACTATGAAATCTCCCATGGCAAACAGATAAAGGTAAAGGTAATGGTACCCCTGACCATTAGGTCCAGTTGTGGCCAACTCTGGGGCTGCGGCGCTCATCTCACTTTACTGGCCGAGGGAGCCGGCGTACAGCTTCCAGGTCATGTGGCCAGCATGACTAAGCCGCTTCTGGCAAACCAGAGCAGCGCACGGAAACGCCATTTACCTTCCCTCCAGAGCGGTACCTATTTATCTACTTGCACTTTGACATGCTTTCAAACTGCTAGATTGGTAGGAGCAGGGACCGAGGAACGGGAGCTCACCCCGTCGCAGGGATTCGAACTGCCGACCTTCTGATCGGCAAGTCCTAGGCTCTGTGGTTTAACCCACAGCACCACCCGCATCCCTGGCAAACAGATACACTGTGGTTACTTGCTCCAAAGGAATTAAAGAAGATAAGAGCCTGCTGGATCAGGCCAATGGCCCATCTAGTCCAGCATCCTGTTCTCCCAGAGGCTGACCATATGACTGTAGGAAACCAGCAAGCGGGATTAAAGTACAAGAGAATCCATGATGCCAATGCAATTCCAAAGCAACATTTTGCATCAGTTAGGTTCTCACATGATTTCCATGAATGCATGGATGTGGTGGAATATAAATAATAAAGTATTATGTATAGCTGATAGCTGCTGGAGAATATCTGGGTAGTTCCTTCTTATAAGTAGCATATATCAGTGTGGTACAGTGATGATCACCTCCTACTCTTTTTTTCCAAAGAAACCAAACATACCCCCCAAAAAGTTTTTAAATGTGCACTGTATATACTCACTGGAACAATCCTATGTGGCAATGGATTAAAAAATATGCCTGGGATTTAACATACTCAAATGCTCTATTCAACCTGCTCCACAGCAATCTTTGTCAAATTTATAGGTTGATAAAATGAAAAGCTCTCATTTTAACGAACTAGTAACCAGCTGCAGCTAGGATCTCTGCTGCACAGAAATGGAAAATGTTGCAAGACCTGCAGCTTTTTCTTTGGTGTACAATATGTGGGCATTGGCTATTTTGCAGAGAAACTTATGGACTCCATTTTTCTAAAGGCAAGGAGAACCCAGAACAAGTCTATGTCATCTGGTGAGACTTATACCTGTAGTTTCTTGTACCACAGAATCAGGTGTACATAACTCTTTGTCCATGGCAGATCATGAAATTTGGATATCATAAAATCTGTATGTCATGTCTTTGATATGGCATCTACTTTCTGTCTCACTGGGACTATGGCTCCTGCAATGCTCTTGTTCTGTTTGTCTTATTTGTTATAAATCAATAAAAGCATTAGGAAGTTATCTCACAGCAAGGGAGAAAATAATCTAGGAAAGCAACAGAATGCTCCTAAGTGGCTGTTCTAGAAGATATTTTCCTCTGCAGGATTGTTCAAAACAGCCGGCTGCAGCTGTGCTGCTCATCATATAGCAGAGCATATGGGGGTATCAGGTGAAACATGCTTTGCAGCCATTTATTTCAGCTGCAGTTTGTGTATATGGGAACAGTAGAACTAATGAGAACACAAACAGAAAAGGCTTTATTAAAAACTCCAAGGAAATGCTTGTCTCAAGTAAAGAGGTCTTTGCTTTGTTCCCTCTCCTTTCCTCTTCCTGTCTTGAATGCCTCCGTAGACTTTTTAAAATAGGCATATTCGGTCTTGATTCCATATTTCAAGGGTTTTTCTTTTACAAAACAACAGTACTGTAATTAATTGTCATGTTTTAAAAGTTGTAATTATCTCTGCCTTGTCACTGGAATTCAGGGAGCTTTACAGACTGAAGAAACTCTGCCTTGAATTTTGCATTTATTCTTATAATAAAAAGAAAGGGAAGGGGGAAATGGAAAAGGGCCAATGAACTGGACCGCTGGATTTCCCCTCTGGTGCCTTTTTTCTTTCCAAAGACTACAAAACAGATATGGTACAGTTTTGATCAGTCTTCCAATACATCACAAAAAAACTTGCTATGGTGGACATCAGTAGAAATGCTAAATTTGACATGAAAATTCATACATTTCTGATTGCTGTAAAAATTACAGTGTATTGCAAACATCAGGAAGAAGAGGAGGAGGAGGAGGAGGAGGAGGAGGAGGAGGAGGAGGAGGAGGAGGAGTTTGGATTTGATATCCCGCTTTACCACTACCCTAAGGAGTCTCAAAGGTGCTAACATTCTCCTTTCCCCCACAACAAACACTCTGTGAGGTGAGTGAGGCTGAGAGACTTCAGAGAAGTGTGACTAGGCCAAGGTCACCCAATGGCTGCATGTGGAGGAGCGGGAAAGTGAACCCAGTTCACCAGATTACAAGTCCACCGCTCTTAACCACTACACCACACTGGCTCAGGAGTGGATAAGCTCTGGCCCTTCCAATGTCATTGGTTTCCATCAGCCCTAGCCAGCATGGCTCATTCTCAGGGATGATGCTGGGAGTTGTAGCTGAACATCTTGTAGGACACAAGTTCCCCATCTCTGATACAAGGGGTGAAAACTCAATTGTGTCAATTTCAGGAATGCAAAGACAATTCCCCCTGAACAAAGTTTTTACTTGGAAGGTGCTCGGGATGAAACAGATTGCATTGGATACTGCATTGGACTAATCAATGGGACACTTAACCTAGACCCAGAATAGTTTACTATATAGCTGCTGCTTCTGCTTTTTACTGCCAAAATCAAGCCTTAGGGTATTGAGGAAGAGCTGGCAGGCTTCAGAGATGTGAAGCACAGCCCTGGCTCATTTTCCGATGCTCAAACTGGCTCACAGGGAATAAAAGCATAGTAAATATGTTGACCCTGCAGGGAATCCATGATTAATGTTGGACTAGAACCATGGATACCAGGAGTTCAAGAGTGGATTCAAATCCCAAGTCAGCCGTGAAGCTCGCTGGGTGATCTGGCCAATCACTTTTAATTGCTTTTTTTTTTTACCCACCCTTCACCACAAGGTCGCAGGATGGGTTGCAAAAATTAAATAAACAACAATCAAACAAATAAAACAAGTTGCGTCTACGAAACAAGAAAAGTGTAAAAGCAATGAAAATATAAAAACAGTTGCAACAATTCCATATTATAAAAACAACACAAAACGTTTAAAAACAATTCTGCATGTAAAAACAGTTAGAAAATAGTTTAAAAACCAGCTGCAGATTGGGATAAAGATCTCCACTTTAAAAAATCTCTGTTGAAAGGGTCTTCAGCAGGCACTGAAAAGACAACAGAGGCAGTGTCTGTCTAAGGTGTGATGGGAGAGAGCTCCAAGCGCAGGGACCACTACACTAAAGGCCCATCTCCTTTATCACACGGAATGTTCTCCTCCACAGTGGTTGATTGGGCATATCAATTGAGACTATCACTATCTCTCAGCTCAACCTACTTCTCAGGGTTGTTGCGAAGATAAAAATGAGGTGAAAGTAAATATGCTGGCTTGAGCTCCTTGGAGGAAAAAAAGGCTTTAAATGCAACAAATAATTTTATTAGCAAACGTGTTTAAAGGGACAGTTAATCGATGTTCTGTAATTCAGAGTGTACAAATAGGCTCCATTTTCACTTGGTGATTGTAATTATTTAGTGGTGCGGGAAGAAGCACTTCATCATATATAAGTAGGGTTTTAAAAAAAGGATGACCACACAAAAAGAATCGGATTTCTTAAATTTAAATCTGATTGTTAACAAACAGTAAACTTCAGTTTTAATAAACTGAAAGCGCTTTTTTACAAAATAGATGATATAATATATTTAATTAAATTTCATTTAATGAATATAATTGGAACTTATTACAAACAAAAAGGATAAAAGTTTTTAGATTCTTCAAACTGAATAATGTAACAAGGAATTGATTTAAGGGCTATTTTTCAATGTAACAGAAAGAACACGGGGGAGAGGAAAATGCCCGACTTCTGAGCATTGTAAACAAAACATCGTCATCACCTCTGTGAAAGACACAGATGACTATGGATCCTTTTGACACCCAAAGGGCATCATTCAAAAACAGCAGGGAGGTATCAGCAAGGTCTGGAGAACCCCCAAGGTTTTTTTTGGGGGGGGTAACCTTGAGGGGGACAAAAACCCTAAATGCCCAATGACCAGAGGATGCTGACTAAAATGGTAATAGATAACCAGGTGGAAGGGGGAATGTACTGGAATACCCTGGAGGTGGACATGAGTGGCTGACTTGACTGAGAAACAAAAAAAGGAGTACTCCACACTAATATTTTGTTACAGGTCCCACATGGCAGGCTTCCCATTTGACCCAGTGACTAAGAAAGCCATTACCAGGATTATCTACTGTACTGAACGTGGGGCTGGAGGGAAGCTTTAGGATTCTGTGATCTCCTTTGTTTATTATGAACTCCTAGATCCAGCAACCAAAACCAGGTTAAAAAAACCCCACAGTGGCACAGGGAGACTGATATATAAAGAATCAGGGAAGGTATCTCTGATCACTTGCTCAGCCCAGGGATTTGTTTTCAGTACCAGAACTGAACTCTCAGTCCTTTCACACAAAAATCTACTTGTGGTCCCCCCCCCCCCCGCCCAGGCTTTCTTACGTTACTATGGGTAAACAATTAATTCAGAAAGACTTGCTAATCTACTGCAAATCATTGACAGAACTACTGGAATATCTCAATCTATCTTTTGAGCACCATGATCGACTGATCTACTAATCTACTGAGCCCATATGAAAACTGACTTATGCCTTCCAAGTGTCTGTCTAAGCTTTGCAGTGACTTCAGTTTTCAGAGGATGGAATATTTATAGCTATGCTAATCAACAAAAGGGACACTACCTTTTTGGAGAACCACTAATTGGCCCAGAAATTATCCTTCCTCATTTCTGAAAGTTCTCAACAATTGTTACATTCTAATAGTAGACATGTTTACTTCCTTTGATCAATAAGGCTTCT